>NW_026988428.1:18750000-20000000 GCF_030222135.1 Aotus nancymaae | reverse complement strand
ACAAATAGTAGAATGCAAATAATCTCTCAGTAATATGAATGACTTACTACTGTCTGATTCATCTTTGTTTTTCACAAGTTAATAGAAATAAATTTATATTTTTCTTTCATTCAAAGAAAGGATATTTTTGATAAATTTATCATGAGAAGTTGTGATGGGGGGAAAAGCAGTTATATAGACACAGTGTCATCTCAGCGACATGTAGCTAGTGATGCCGTGACCGTATCCATCTGGTGAGAAAGAAAAGAAGCCCTATGTCATTATCGTTGCCTGGCAACAGCATTTTTTCCTCATTTAGAGCAGACTTCATTAGTTTAAAGTAGGTGATTTTTACCGATAATTTGAAAAGCCAGAGCTTAGAAGTAAGCTACGTGAATTTTGGTTTGTGGAAAGAATAACCTTTTGTCTAATGTAAGGCATGCTTAATAAGACTTTCTCTTTCTGAAAGTGCATAACTGTTTACAAACTGTTAATCCACCTGACAATGAATTCCCAAACCAAACAGTAGTCATCAAATCATTTTCCAGGCATTATAATGTAAAAAGAATATCATTTTTTAAAATTATCATTACACGAATTAGTTCAGAGCTGTAGAATTGTGTTTTAGAATCACCGTTTGTGCTCATTATTATGTTAGTGATAATGCTTTGGCAAGAGACTAGACGCTGGGAAGTCAGTTAATAATATAAAGTTGTTTTGGCCTTTGAAATATCTGTTTTAATTCTCCTCTTACCCTTGGCAAGTGTCACGTATAATCCATATTGGAAAGGTGAAAATATGTCACATTTTTATAGATCTTCACAAGAACAAGAGTATCTGTACCTTCCTTTGAAACTTTATTGTCTGAAAATTTGATTCCCCCTGTTATATGTAAAACACCACGAAACAATTCCCAATCCCTCTTTTGCTGTGAATTTTAATTTGGAAGACAGCAGGTGGCTATTCTCCTCGGAGAAACAATGTGGGTATGGAGAAGTAATGCAGAATCCAGCAGGACTGCCTTTAAATCCCGCTTCAGCCACTTATTCTATAGCCATGGGCAAATCCTCCATCTTAAGTTTCTTCAGAACTAATTGAAAGCTTTAAATAAACTGAAATATATACTAATAACCTAGAAGAATTCCTGGTGTATAGTCAGCACTCAAAAAATATTATTATCTATTTTTGTTATTTTTTGAGATGGAGTCTCACTCTGTTGCCTGGGCTGTAGTGAAATGATGCCATCTAGGCTCACTGCAACCTCCTCCTCTTTAGTTCAAGCGATTCTCCTGCCTCAGCCTCCCCAGTAGCTGGGATTATAGGCACCTGCCACCACGCCAAGCTGATTTTTGTATTTTTTTGAGTAGAGACGAGGTTTCACCATGTTGAACAGGATGGTCACACACACACACACATACGTATAATTTTCATTTTCCTTTCTATAAATAGCTCTTTATGAATATAAAGGCCATCTTTAGAATCCTGGCCTTTAAATAATAACGATTGAAAAAAACTAGACCTTATAGTCTTTAAGCTCAATTTATGTTTGAGAAAATGTAACCATAGAGATTTTACTTTCCTCGAGCCAACAAGCTAGTTGACATTAGAACCAGAACGCTCATTGTTCAGTGCTGTCCTGGGTCCTCTCCCATACCTCTTTTATCTCATGCCTTTATTAATTCAGCATTTCTTATCTAATTGAACACCAGGTTATTTATGGGCTTCTCCATTGAAGCCTCCACAGTTAGAGACAATGTGCTGGTAAGGGAGTAGGATAAGAGCAGTGTCTCATAGCTTGAATTAATAGTCTTCCTGCACAAAAAGTTAGGTTGCTTTGAATTAAGTATTTTAAGCTAAAATCGTACCATCTCCTGAACACAAAGATTACATTGATTTTCTTTCACTAGTGTACATCTCACTGTTTCTGCTTTCTTTCTGCTACCTATTCAGGTTATTTATAGTTCACTGTATAGATTCAGAGGTGGAAAGAATGGTTTCTTTACAAATCGCCTCTATGCCCATCATGATGCTGTGATTAATATGAATCAGCAGTACTAGGTTGCTGCATTGATTTATTTCTAAGACTTCCGCTCGCAGCATGGGCTACCGACTTCTAAATCCATATTGTTTTAATGTAGTTTCTGGAACCACTGTAAAGGCAAAATGGCAGATTGCCAGATGCAGCGGGAGCTCTCATTTATAGAGCTGGACTTGTGAACTTGCCACCACATCTTCCTCTTAACCCTTGCTCACATCTAGTTTTCTTTGACTTGTGAGCCATAACCCTGGAGGTTAACCTGGCCTTTTCCCTTTTGCTCCATATACAGACAGTCACCAAGACCTTTTGATATTGAGTATAATTAAAATTTGGTCTTATCTTCTACTGCCACTCACCTCACCAGACCGCCCACATCTATCTGATTTATTGCTTTGGGTTGGAATCATCAGTTTAGTGCTCCAGTTAGCAACTGAAGAGATTTTTCTATGATGCAATTCTGAGCTAATCGCCTCTGTGGAAACCCCCATGTCTCCCATTGTTCCTGGAACAATATTGAAATTTCCTAACATGGCATGAAAGGCATTTTATGATCTGCCTCTGTTTACTTCTTTCACTTGATCTCTCATCATCTCTCTAAATACACCTGTCTCCTGCAAGCTTCGCTCTGCTGAATAACTTGCAATCCTTTGGCAGTCTAACTTCTGAACCTTTATCCATGCTACAATTTCTATTTGGCGTGTCTTTATATCCTTAACACTCCCTTCTCCCAAGGAGAAATACCTTTTAGTGAATAGAATATATTCAGTAAATACTTACTGAATGACTGTCCTTTGAATATCATACTTGGAATAAGAAAATGTTGTAAAGGAATTATAGTAGTAACATACAGTTTTTATCTTCCTGGAGTCATCTGTTTTTCTTTTCTCTGGTTCATTTTGGGATTGTGATGTGCTACATATTTTTTTTTAGACCCCTGATCTTTATCATGGGAGCCTAAAATCATGTTAGAAATATGGATGTACTAGTCAGCAAACATTGCCTGAGCACAGAATGTTAGAGACTGGACTGTTTGGTCCTGCTGATACAAATGACTCTCAGGCACACAGCCTGATTTCAACTGCAGGCTAGGAGAATGTTTTTGTTAAGTACATGCAATTTTTTTTTGAGACTTGCAGTAAATCTTTTTAAAAAAGATTATATAACATTTTAATGGGAAATGTTCCAAGTATTTATTGCTATGTTAAAAAAAAATTACTCCAGAACCTAGCAGCTTAAAACAACAACCATATCTCATGATTTGGGGGATCATAGGCAGAAATAAGTCAGGGATTCTAGTGCTCTAAGTACTGTTGACTAAAACAACTCAGACAGTATTCAGTGATGAATGTGTTACCTCAAAGGGATCCTGATCCAGACCCCAAAGGAGGGTTCTCGGACCTCGCACAAGATTGAATTCAGGGCAAGTCCTTAGAGTAAAGTGAAAGCAAGTTTATTAGGAAAGTAAAGGAATAAAAGAATGGCTACTCCATAGGCAGAGCAGCCCCAGCGGCTACTGGTTGGCTATTTTTATGGTTATTTTCTGATTATAAGCTATACAAGAGATGAACGTTTCATGAGCCTTCTGGGAATGGGATAAGCACTTCCCAGAAGTGGGGGTTCCTCCCCTTTTTAGACCATATAGGGTAACTTCCTGACATTGCCTTAGCATTTGTAAGCTCCTAGCACTAGTGAGAGTGACTTTTAGCATGCTAGTGTATTATAATTAGCATATAATGAGCTGTAAGTATGACCACAAGTCACTTTCACAGCCATCTTTGTTTTGGTGGGTTTTAACCAGCTGCTTTACCTCATGCTATTATATCAACAAGGTCTTTGTGACCTGTGTCTTGTGCCAACTTCCTATCTCATCCTGTGACTAAGAATGCCTAACCACCTTGGAATGCAGCCCAGTAGGTCTCAGTCTTATTTTATCCAGTCTCTATTCAAGATGGATTCTCTCTGACATTTGAATGCCTCTGACATATTTCCCCCTCCCTTTTATAAGGTAACCCTAATCCTAAGGGTCGTAGAGGGATAAAAATCCGTCTCTGTAACTTCTTCAGGCTGAATAGGGTCGATGATATTGCTACCTATTAGGGTCTCTTGTATTCAGGGAAGAGAGGACTCAATCAGAAAGCGTCTGTATGTTGTGGGCCACTCGTAACTCCTGGTTTTCATCAAAAGGTGATATCTGGAAGATTAAGTGTTCAATTTAAGAGAACGTTGAATAAAATTATCCTGCATTCCTACACACAGAGTACAATAGCAATATATTCCACAATAGTAATGCAAAATAAGTAAGAACTATCCCAATAAACTAAATAAGTAAACTAAATAAGAAGGCTTTCTATGAACTTGGCAACTGTCACTTGGAACCAAACTGATAGGGGGTTGCTAGCTGATTCCAATATATATCCAGAATTAGAATACTAATCTGGAATTTTACGTTACATGTCCCTCTTGTTTCTTCTGAGCTGCAGTCAGAGATCACTGATTGGTTCACAAGAATAAGCAAGGTCAGTCTAAATTGCAGGAAAAAACTCAAAAACAACTGGTGACACTAGAATCTAATAGCAGGTATATACCAGAGTTCTTGGAACATACTTGTTCTCTCTCCGGTCTTACATTTTTACTAAAGACAAATCATGGTAAGACTGATTTGCTTGTAAAAATAAGTTTTAGTCTTAAACTTGGCCTGATTATTTGTATAAAGTACAGCAAGAATAATTATTTTTCACATAGGCTTACAAAAATTGGCTTTGATTGAACATTAATTAATTTGCCAATGTTGTTGTTTTGAGTCAAGGTCTCACTTTGCTGTCCAGGCTAGAGTGCAGTGGTGCTCTCAGGCTATTGAGCTCCCAGGCTCAAATGATCCTCCCAGCTCAGCCTCCCCAGCAGCCGGGTCTGCAGGTGTGCACCACCATACCTGGCTAATTCTTGTATTTTGCGGGGGTATAAATGGGGTTTCACCACATTACTCAGGTTAGTATCGAACTTGTGGGCTCAAGCAATGCACCTGCCTTTGTCTCCCAAAATGCTGGGAATGTAGTAATGAGCCTCTTTTTTTTTAATTTTCATTTTCCATTTTTGTGGATAGATGACATATATATTTATAGGTTGTATGAAATATACAGGCACGGAAGGCATAATAATCTCATGTCAAAATGGGTAGATAAAGGATTTTTCATAAAAGTTGTCAAAGTGTCTTTTAGAAATTATCAATATTATACATGCTCACACTTATATAACAAAAAGGATTGATTATCTTTGGTTTATGTGGACCATCTACCCAGAGTCTGTCTGTCATCTACCATCCAACTGGGCCCTAGTCTTTCTGTCAATCTTGTGAATAATCATGTTAATTGGTCCCTGATGTTTAGGAAGCCACAGAAATCTATTAACCAATTATTCTAATACAGTTCTGTCTGTCTCTGCATTTCCTACTACACAGCTATCTCTCTTGCACCCCAAATAAAATAAACATGTACACAGAACCTGAATGGTGTATAACTATTTAAATAAATTACATTTACGTTGTTATGATTCATTAACTTTTTGTTCGAAACCTCCTTAGCTTACAGTATCACTCAGACTAAGGTCTTAGGATGAATCTGAAGTGTTCTTACATGATCTGCCTCCTCAATATTTCTGACCTTATTTCCTATTAATACTTTCTGTTAATTCTGTGATTCTGTTTCAGTCACATTGGCTCCCTCACTGTTCCAAACAATCTAGGAATAAACCCAACTCAGGACCTTTGAACTTGAGGTTTCCTTCTCTTATATTCTTTTTCCCTAAATATCTAAGTGTCACATGTCCTCCCTTCTTTCAGGTGTTTACTTAAATGTCACCTACTCAGGGAGGTCTTTCCTGTTCAATACAAAATTGCAACTCCTCTCCATGACATTTCATACTCTGTTTATGTTTCCTTTTTTCTCTTAGTATTTATCACTCTTTTATGCACAATACGTTTTTACTTTTGTATAATATGTTGTTCATTGTCTTCCACTTAGAAATTGGGAGGTCCCCATGAGGGTAGAAATTTTGGCTACTTCTGTTTATTGTTGTATCTCCAGTTCTAACAACACCACCTTGCACAAAATAGCTGCTCAAAAACTCTTTGCTAATAAGTGACTTGTACCACCACTTCTGCCATTTGCAAGTATGGGAGACTGGGCTCACTTCCTGTCAACAGGGATTTTTCTTCCTCTACTGAGACACAGTCTAGGTGATTTTATTCCCTGCTCATCCTCTTTTACTCGAGAACTTCAGAAGTGCTACTTGTCTATTCCATTCTTCTCCTTTGAAAAAACTATGAAAACTAGAACAAGTTGTTTAAATTTTTTTGGCTAAGCCTCAGAATTTTTCATCAGTAAAAATAATATTACCTTTTCTCCCTGTAGTCTTGTAGTCGGACTAAACACAATTATATAGATTAAAAGCACTTAAGTTTTGGTACATAGTATAATTCGTATTTGAAAAAATGTGATTCTAGTTGTCTTCCCTGTTTTTACTTCAGAGTTAGAAATTTTAAAGAAAATTCATTTAGGTAACAACTCGTTATATAATAAAGTAGAGTAGGTCAGTAAAGACATGCAGTGAAGATACTATGAAGGTTGCCCTTTTTTGAAAACAGAGAAATTTCTCTATTAGCTTCTAATGCAGTATGAGTATAAATGTGCTAAGCTGACATTCTTCACACCCTTCAATTCCCTGTCATCTTCTTCCTAGCTGTCTCTTATCTAAAGAAACTATGCTGATGATTTGCTGAAGATTTTGTGTTTCTAAGGCTAGGTGCTTTTGTGTAGATGTCTCTAAACGAATATCCGATGCTCTTCCACAAAGAAAATGTTCTGGTTTGTTTATTGTAGCTATTTCCCAATTACAACATGACATCTAGATTTCTTGTCTCCCTAGATAACTGCTAGCCACTTAATTATAGGCTGGGTAGTATGAAGCACATGTTTTTAGAACATCTTTGAAATGGGGCTTTGGGAGTCCACAGGATTTCAGTTAAGGATTGTAGCATGCTTAGGGGCTGTCACTAACCTGAAGCCTATTCTGCACATGGACCAGTTTGAGAGCAAGGGTGTTTATCTCATCTGTATGCATGAGTGTGTGAGAAAATATGTATATGTTTACATCGAAGATGGGTCAGTCCTTGGGTCCCAGGATGTTCAGAGGCACAAAGAAGGAGGACCAAAGTATCTGTAACAACAATTATGATCTTTTTCAGCTCACTTTTATCCTTTCTATGATTCCTTAATATGCTTAGAGACCTAGGAACTGCCATTTTCTACATGTCACAGGCAATAGTTCTCTTCTCTTCTCTTCCCTCTTTCCTCTTCCCTCTTCCCTCCCCTCTCTTCCAGAGTCTCGCTCTGTCACCCAGGCTGGATCTTGCCTCACTACAACCCCTACCTCTCAAGTTCAAGCAATTTTCCTGCCTCAGCCTCCCAAGCAGCTGGGATTGCACTAATTTTTGTATCTTTAATAGAGACAGGGTTTCACCACGTTAGCCAGGCTGGTTGCAAACTCCTGATCTCTGGTGATCCACCCACCTCAGCCTCCCAAAGTGCTGAAATTATAGACATGAGCTGCCAAGCCCGGCCAGCAATAGTTCTTTTTCTAATCCTCTGAATGGATCAATCAAAATAAGGTTAAGAGGACACTTGAATTACTAATGTGCAAAGTATAAGCATATATTATCTACTTTAGGTAACTTTATTTTCAGCACCCTTAAGATTAATTATATAGAAAATACATAATTAATCAAATTAATCATATAGAAAAATAAACTTTTCCTAGTTGTCTTATAATCATAATGTATAAAAAGGATAAAGGATTAGGATTATAAATGAATAATTACTATAGAAAGATGCTTGGGAATCTCAGGAGGTTTGTATGTCAACTTGCTTAGGCAGTGAATATGGACAATGCTTCACTAATCCTTTCTTACAGTCTTAAAGCTTTATTTAAGACTAGCTTATATTCTCATCTTCTTTCCCTACATTTTCCTTCTCCCAGTGTGATAGCAAGAACAGAGTGATAACATCTTTCATGAGAATCCACACTGAGGTGGGACGGAGTAAGATGCAGTTAGACATTTCTTGTGGTAGGTTTTTTTTTTTTTCTTTTAGGCAGCAGGTACAAGAGTCCTTGGTAGGTACACTTTAGATTCTAGAGCCATCTGTTGACAAGCTGTAAAAGCTCTATGGTGTTAAGAACTGCTGAGAGTTTGAACTCCAGGTAACTGGAGTGTCCCTGTTGGCAAACTAAACTTGGTAAGAAATACTTCTAAAATAAATTTACATTAGCAACTTCCTTGCACCAGGGTGGTAGACGTAACAAAAGCATCTTGAAAGTGGTATCTCCTTTCCTAATGTGTCCGAGTAGTTTCTCTTCCATTATCACCTTACTCGTTCTGTGTATCTTCTTTTAAGCACCTCACTCTATAAGACTGCTTCCTGTCATCGCCCCTCCTCTTGCCTCTCATACCTATTTTGAAGGATAGCTGAAGTGAGAACCTTGACATTTCTGAAAAAACAAAAGGGGAAAAGCTGTTAATGCTTCTAACCATGCAGATTTCCTCCCTTGCTTTGATTATGTTGTGGGGAAAATCGGCAGGAGTATTACCTGGCTATGGATTGCCATTTCATAAAATATCTTCCTTTTGGGGGATCAGGCTTGGAAAATACTTGAGAACTCTTTGTTAAACATCAGAAGTGTCTGCTCTGGTTACTTGCTGATGATCCTCAGCAGTGACCATATGGCTTAGCATCTTAAGCACTAGACTGTGACTTAGGAACTGTGTTTTGATGTTCAAGAGTTCATCTTCTGTTATTGATGCCAGCTGAGCCACCATCCATAAAATGTGAATAATAAAATGAACTACTCTGGAAGATAAAGAACAGTAATAAATTCTTCCCATCATTCTAAAGTGATATAAATATGTGATAAATTATGGTAGAGCACATGGTAGAAGAAACACATTCTGAGTACTTCAGAAGATGGATGCCTTTAATTTTTCGGATTACTTTGGGTATGATGGGTTTGGCAGTTAATTCCATGGGTATATGTATGTGTAGGTTACGTGTATAACACTAAGCCAGTAATTCCCAAACTTTTCACTATCGCAATACTGTTTTCCTGCCTTTTCATACATATATATTTCATATTTAAGAGATTGTGTTCGCTCCAAACTTGCTTTTATCAGTCAATGTTAATAGGTGCATTCCTCCATTAAAAAGAACCACTTTCAGGACTTATGGTTATCAGGTAACAGCTAATATTCTGGATGTTACAACTTGAGACACAGAAAACAAATTTAGCCTTTTTGTCAATCATTGAGGTTAGTTGTGAGAAAGTTTGTGGTTTTGATGGAGTAGTCAGCAGACTATAGTTTTCTTTCTTCCTGTGTTTTGGGGCTTCTAATGTCCAGGAACAGCAGATTCTGAACTACTTGATAAAGTATTGCCAAATTCAGCTTTAGATGCAGGTTCTCTAGGCAAGTGTAGTTCTTGGGAAATAGAGCATGATATTATTACATATTAAAAGTAATGGTAGAAACTGCAATTACTTTTACATCAACCTAATAATTTCAAAAATCTTTGGGTTACTTATTCCAGAGAATAAGGTACAAATAACAAAAATATTTTGACACAAGTGTAATTAACAATGATAAACAAAATAACTTTAGGTGGGTCAAGAGAAAGCATCTTTTCTAGTGATCATTTTAGCTTTTAAGGTGTGTTATAGAACTGTTGCAGTCACATAATTTTTAATTCTTCACTCCTGCTGATCCACAATTGAAAACACTAGAGCAGCCTTTCTTTTCTTTAGAAGAAACACTACTATGTAAATTATTATAAATATGAATTATTAATTTTTAATACTGTAGATATATAGGTTACTAGTTTTAAATTTTTAAATAATATGTTTGTATTATTCATCTATTCCTAATGTAACTACATTATGTGCCAAACTAGGGTGGGGTAGAGTGTGCATGCACTCAAGAAATATTATGATTCTGAGTTAAAACATGAAGTGATTAATAACATTTCTTTCTCCAGAGACTGGATCTCCAATTACAGCATCATGTGTTGGATTAGGCAATTCTAAAACACCTCCACCAGGGCAAGCAGGAAAAAGTGTTCCAGGATACAATGGTAAGGAATGACCCTGATAATATGTAATGTTAATAAATTTGGCATTTTCTTGAATCTAGTGTGTATTATGTTGCATGAAATGAACTAGATGCTCAATAAGAATTTGGATGAATGAATGCCTTGTATTAAAAATGAATGCCTTAATTTTTCCTGTTAAAAGTAAGGTTGTGGATTTCCAGGATATGTTCTAAATGACTGTCATAACCCCCAAAATAATATCATTTGTAAGATATGCTAAGAATATGGGTGTGAAATTACCATGAAGGAAACACCTGCAGGGGGCCCAGTACTTTATATACATAATTTCATTTCATACCGAAGTATATTTAATTCAGAGCTATTATTACTATTTTAGAGATGAGTTAAACAACTAGTTAACAGGCTAAATAATCTTCTTAAGTTAACACTGCTAGTTAGATACTGGGGACAATGCAAACCATCGCCCTCAGAAGTTGCTTGCTTTCATTTCAAAACTGCAGTTTCTTATTATATATTACACATGCTGCCTTTTAATTTAGAAGTGAAGACAAAGTCTTTAAACCTTATTGTTTAAAAATAAAAACAGGCCAGGAGTGGTGGCTTACACCTGTAATCCCAGCACTTTGAGAAGCCAAGGCGGGTCGATCACCTGAGGTCAAGAGTTTGAGAACAGTCTGGCCAACATGGTGAAATCCATCACTATTAAATATACAAAAATTCACCAGGCATGGTGGTTTGTGCCTGTAATCCCAGCTACATGGGAGACTAAAGCACGAGAATTGCTTGACCCCAGGAGGGAGAGGTTGCAGTGAGCTGAGATCGTGCCACGGCGCTCCAGCCTAGGCATGGCACAGCAAGACTCTGTCTCAATAAACAAATAAATGAACAAATAAATAAAGAGGGAGGATTCCAAAAGAAAGCATTTCCTTGATGCTGGCTTTATATGACTAAAAGCTATAATATTCTGTCAATTTTTATTTTTAAATTTTTGGTAGTAATCATTATTAAATAATTTCCCTTGGACAGCTCTCCCAAGGTATATGAATTAGACAAGTCATTTAACTTTTCAAACATTGTTTTCTTATTTCTAAATAGGAATAATACTTTTATATGCTTTCCAGGGCTTCTGCTCTGTATTGTTATGCAACAAAGCATTAACCCAGTGCCTACCAGTGTAAAAACAGTGTAAGTCTTAGCTAGTAGTGTTACTAACATTTCAAAAAAGCTGGAGGATTGACTTGATTTAGACTCACACATTCATTTTACAGACAAGGAAAATGAGGCACAGAGGTTTTGTAATTTGTATAAGGTCGCACAATTCAGCTTAATAGATTTATGAAGAAAACTCAGCTTTTGGAAACAAAATATTCCTAACATATGTTTCTTATTTGCATATAAATTACAAAATTCAGAGATTTGTCTTTTGCTTCTCTAACATAAAAATATTGGATTTTCCTTCTAGAACAATGACTAGTTACAAAAACATGGCTCATTCGTTTAACCTAGCAGATACATTTATAAAAAGGCACTTTAGATTTTTTTTTATTCAGGGCAGAAATAGATATTCTGTGAAGTCAGTGACTTCTCCATCTCTGGAAAGGTGAACCCAGATTTAGTGAAATCCTCTTTTTGAACAGTCTGTCATCTCTGCTCCTTTTATCAGAAAAACTGCTTTTGTGTTGAGACATTTTTAGGGGTTTCTGATTGTGGAAGATGTTAAACACATTTCTCTGTTAGTATTTCAGTACCATTTTTATATCTAATTGTAAGAAATAGTTAAGCTTTGATGCCTCATGGAACTTCAATACAGACGTTTCTCATTGTCTGATAGCAACTGGCTTGCAGACAGTACAGGTTAAACATTTATAACCAAGGAAACAATGACTTTATGACTAATGATTTTTTATGTATTTTTAAAACTTTTATGATTATTAATGAGATTAAAATCATAGTGTAATATTCAATAGTATAATAAAAAAAAGGCATGATCCTTTTAGGAAAGAAAACTTCGTGTATAAAAAAAATTTAATTTAATATAACACATTTATTGAGTACCATTTATGCAAACTTGTTGTTTCGTATACATTTTTAAAATACTTCTTGCATAAGCACTGTGAGAAAGAAATTTCTCTCATTTCATAGACAGGGAAACTGAATGGGTAACAGAATGTGCGCAGGGGCATATAGTGATTTGGCCACTGTACTGATATTTAGGGAAACAAAGATGTATTAGCCCTGGCCTCCGTGAACTCACAGCCTAGTGAGATATAAGTACTTCTACTGTCAATACAGAATTTTAAAACAAAATGCTCCAGAAACACAAAGAAGGGAACAATTAATTTTTTTCTGAGACCAGCATCCTTCTTTTCTGATAGTTGCTTAAGGTAGAATTACCTGGATGAATGAGGCTACATATAATAATCTATTAAAACCTAGAAGATGATGACTTATCTTCATATTTAGTTGCACCAAGGGTTACTGAATGTGGATACAAGGTTTGATCTCCTAAACTCATTTAGGATTTTATCAGGACAGCATAGAAAGTATTGAGATAATATTTGGGAAGATTAAATTGACCTAATTTAAAGCTCATAAGTGGATATTAAGCTTTAAATCAGAATAAGGGGTTTATGGTGCTTGTAAGTGCTTTATTTTTGTTGCGTGTAATATTTTTTGGTGTGTTTGAAAACTTCATTTCCTTTACTTTTTAAAAAGCTGGACACATTTTTAATGCTTCTAATAGACTACAAGGGTATATTTAGTGGACATAGGCATAGAGATGAAATTACTGCCTATTTGAGATATTCTCTTCATTTAAGGGATATTATGAAGGAAAATGTCTGATGTTATTAGGAATCAAATACATGTGCTCTTTATTTTCTTTGTAAGATATTTTAGTTTATATATGTTCACGGTCTCAAGGAATTAAAAGATTACTTTCTTAAGCTAGAGATTTTTGGGGTTGAATATAAAAATTATAGAAATATGCTTAAGCTTTAAGGCTATGTATTTTTATTCAAATATTTATATTTTACTTTGCAGTTATGATTCTGGATGACAACATGCAAAAACTGAAGGCTCGGTGTTTAGGAAATATTGTGGTAAAGTAAGCAAAAATTTCAATTCTATTTAAAAGGGCAAAAATGCATGTATAAAATTAAGAAAAAATGGAGTCATTGCAGTGTTACTGCTAGTGAGGAGGTTGTAGAAAGAACTTGTGTGTTGTTTAAGAATTGTGTCAACTCTGTCTTAATTTAAACATAGAAGCCCCATAAAATACAATGCATTTAAATGTGATTTTCAAAAACCATAAATTTTGCATCTTACTGTTTTTTCATTTTACAGGTTGTATATAAAGTTAACTTACATACAAAAAATATAAACAATTAAATAAAGTTTCTGTACTCTCACCTCTCAGCAATACATTATTAATTTTGTAATATGTATGTCTTTCTACGTATTTCTTTTTTTTTTTTTTTTTTGGTATAGATTCAGGGATACATTTGCAGGTTTGTTTCATGGGTATATTGCATAATTCTAGAGTTTGGGCTTCTAGTGATGGGTTCACTAGAAGGGAGCCTTTCCTCCCTCCCTCACACCTTTTGGAGTCCCCACAGCTTCTTGTTTTCATCTTTATGTTCATGTGTAACCATTATTTAGCTCTCACTTATTAAAGAGAACCTGCAGTATGTGATTTTCTGTTTCTGATTTGACATTCCACTTTTTGAAAAACATTTTACAATGGTGAATCAATTTATCTCTGTGTATTCCTTTTTTCTCTTAACCTTGTCTCATAAGCATGTTTAATTTTTACTCTGTTTCTTAAAATTTTTATCCCCGTTGTAGGCTTCTTAGTATTTTTTGAATTTTTACAATCATAAATAATACTATATTGAACATCTTTTTTATCTTGTTTTTCTGCTTTTCTGATAATTGCAATAGTACAGAAGAGATTTCTGAAAGTATAATTGCTGGGTCAAACAGTAGCATCTTATAAAGTTCCTGACTTACCAAATACCCCGTCTTCTTAACATTTTTTTTTTTACCATTGTTCATTTGATAGGCAAAGTGCTTCCATTTAAAGTAAATATTTTAAATTTACTTTAATTAAATCAAGACGTACTTTAAAATTGTTATGCTAGTGGAAGCAGAAACGGAAGTTGATTAAGTTAGAATGTTTATAGTATATGATATTTTAATAATTGAGAGAGAAGTTGCTTTAGTCCCTCTGATTAGCATGATATTGACATCTTTACTGATAGAGTTTAGTAGTAGAATTCACCACACCTAGTTACTATAAATACAGAACATTGTATATCAGGTTTTAAAAGTTATTTGCTTTCCTATTTATTTCTATTGGAAATCAAAAGAACTCTTATTACTTGACATTCTTAGATTGGCATAAGATTGCTTCCTGTAAAGAAGATATTTTAAATTCTATGAAAATTACATGAAAAGATGTAGTTAAAAAAAGAAGATATTTCTTCAGGTAGAGAGATTTTAACTTTATAGAAAGCTAATAGAAAACACAAGTTATGATATAATTCTTCTCATGCTCTTATCAGTAAACATGTAAGCACTATATTACTTTGTTAAAAGTTTCCATTTTAAGAAAACATATCCAACAAGATGAAAAAATTAAATATTCAACATTTCATTTGTATTCACAGTTCTCTGAACCAGAATCTGTATTGACATAGAGCTGGTTCAAATTTGACCTGTTCAAAGGAAAAGCAGCAGGAGAAGAAGGGAGGCTTGTCAAAGAAATTAGTAATTTGAACATGATTGTGGGTGGATGTTTAGCTTGCTTAGGGAGTAACATGGTTTTTGAGAGCTTTTCAAAGCACTTTAGCAGCATACATTTTTATATAACCTCCTAACTTTGTGAATCATCTATTTCATCTTCCACAACCTGTTGCAAGATTTCAGAGGTGGTATTTGATGCCAGCACAGTTTTAAACTCCTCATGGGTTTTATCACTCTCATTGTGGGATACTTCATCCCCCATCCATTCAGAGATAATAAAATATAGCAGTGTCCTACATAAACTGTAATTTTTTCTTATAGCCATTAGTGTTATTTCAAATACTTAAAAGTAACACAACTATTGCCTTAAAGCATTATATGGTTTAGATAGTCACCAATTCACAATTTTTTCCCCTCTGTATTCCTAAAATAATTTTATTGCATAGATCCAGATTTCTGAGATTTCATTATAAATTACTTGATGATGTAATATGTTATGACAAACAGTAGAATTTGATTCCTCTCTTAGGTTAACAGTGAAACTAGATATTTGAATATATTATAAATCTTTTTGTATTAGAAAGGTAAGGTAAGGTAGAAATGATCAGAAAACAAAGGTTACCACCAAGATTTCTCTCTTTCCTGCTGTCTCTTTCACAGAACAGATTTTGAAACCTTTTTTCAGGAACTCATTTTATCTATGAGAGCAAGAATTTCCTTTTGAAACCCACGTTGCCAGCAGCCATTCCACCCTAACTTATCAACTTGAAAATTATTCACATATCCCAATGGCTGCCTGAAGTATGTGTAGGATGATTTTATATTTAACATCTGTAACATTTCACATTACATATCCGATGACTCATTTGTGTAGGTTCACATTTAGAAATAGTAATACGTGGAAACAAACAAGTAAACAAAAACCAAAAAAACCTTTTAACCCACTTAGATTTTTCTGCATTTTTTTTATGGCATTCTGGAAATCACTGCTTTGTTCTCCTGGGGACCCCTTAACTAGAAGAAGGTGGCCATTTTAGCAATTCCTAAACTACCATAGGCCTTAGGATATAATAAAAAGGAGTCCTGCAGTTTTAGTGTTTTATTAGATTACTTTCATTCATAGAATTTATCTTTCTAGTAGAAGAGAGAACTTCATGTCCACATGAATGCTAGAAAATTCTTTTGATTTGGAAACCTACTCCAAGCAGTTAATTTAGTAGGAAAGTTACGGTATCTGAATTCCTATGAATACAAAATACTCATGAATTTTAGAAGGTGTTCCTATAATTGCATCCAGAGCTCCAAAGTGCAGAAATAAAACTGTGAGTCAGTAATTTCCAGGCAACAGAGAGCAGGGCATGAAAGAAAATTTTAACTGCAATTGCCTTTCTCTGTAGCACAGAGCTCACTGTTATTAAAGCAATAGGTCTCTGGCTCTTTCTCTCTGATGGGCAAACATTTTTCTCTGACCAGATCCATTGTTGCTATTGGAAATGTGGCCTGTTCACCCTGTGCTGTGCCCTGCAGGCCATAGTGGGTGGGGTGTGAGGGAGTTGTATGGAATTGTCCCGGTGGCTTTTACTTTAGTGCCTGCCAATTTCTCATTCTTCAGACATGGTTAACGATATCTGTTCACACGTTTACAGCTTTGAGTGATTCAGTCACTGTGTTGCCATCTTGGGAAAGAGCCAGGGAAGCTTTCTTTTCATCCAGGTATCCTTTGACTATAACTAAGCATGTCACATACTTATAATCCTGTTCCTTTCTAAATCTCATATACAGCTTGGAGTATGATACTTTATTAGCCTTATAACAACACTACGAGGTAGGCAACGGACAGACATTATCTTCCTCATTCTAGACATGAGAGATTATGCAACATTAGTAGTTGCACAGCTGGAGCTCACATTATTACCCAGTCTTTTGTCTGCTCCGAGGGAAAGAAATTACGTTCAGTCTCTTCTGGGGAGATAAAAAGTAACTTCATGTAAAAATCTCAGGAAAATCCTAAGGACATCAGAGGAAATACTGACAGTGCCAAGTTGGGATTTAACCCAGCTCTCTCTGGGGAACAGGTTTCAATTTATTTCTATTGTTATGGAAATTCCAAATGGAGCAGTGAATATAGACCATCTCTTTTCTAGGACAGGAGGCATCTAGGAGTTTAATATGTCAGATTGGCCAGGAATGTGTTACCTTCTAGGGTGATGGACATCCTTTTTCCTGACCTAGCTGTTTAAGGATGTCTCAGCACTCTAATGCTTCCCTTCCCACATGGGTATCACTGCTGCCCCAGTTATTCACCTTTCCCCTTCAGAATGGTCTTTTAGGAAAGGAAATTCTCTAAGAGAATTCTCAATTCATAATTGGATGAGTTGTACCAAAGCCCTCTTTCACTCTGCTTGGCAGAGTTGGGCATGGTATCAAGGGTGATAGCATTTGCTTTCAAATTCGAAGGGTGAGTATAGGTATTAACTAGTTCATGTCTTAGTATTTTTGCATCTTTCCCTTCCTTCTGCCAATCGAACACACTTTTACATTCTTGTAACTACGTAAAAAAAGTTCTTTCTCTGTAACTTTAGAAAAAGAACCCCAGTGCACCCATTGTTCCAGAAAAAAAGACCTTCATTTAATGTGTAATAATCCTTAACAATAAGTAGGAAGATGTTAATTTGGAATATTGCAACAACAACAAAAAAAAAACTGCTGTAGCTCATATGTACCTAATGTCTGTCTGGATCTTATTGCCTCTTTTTCCATGTTTTCATTCATTGATCACATTTTCTTCTCACATGTTTGCATATGTGTGTGTGTATATATGTATATACATAATACACACACACACACACACACACACATATATGCACACACAGCAGTCCCTATCATCTGTAGTTTCACTTTGTGCAATTTCAGTTACCTGTGGTGGACCACAGTCCAAAATTATTAAATGGAAGATTTCAGAAATAAATAATTCGCATGTTTTAAATTGCACACCAGGAGTAGGTGATGAATTCTTGTGCTGTCCCGCTTAGTCCTGCCAAGATGTGACTTAGCCCTTTGTCCAGTGCATCCATCTTGTCTACGCTACTGCCCTTTAGTCACTTAGTAGCCGTCTTGGTTATCAAATCAGCTGTCAAGGTGTTGCAGTTCTTATGTACAACTAACCTTTATTTTACTTCCTTAACAGTGGCCCTAAAGTGCAATAGTAGTGATACTGGCATATTGTTCTAAGTGCTCTATTTTGATATTAGTTGTTGCTGTTCATCTCTTACTGTGCCTAATTTATAAATTATACTTTATCATAGCTATGTATATATAGGAAAAACATGTTGGGATCAGTACTACCATGCTTTCAGGCACCCACTGGGAGTCTTGGAACATATTCTATATAGATAGAGGGGAACTACTTTGTGTGTGTGTGTGTGTGTGTGTCTGTATGGATGTGTGTATAAAAACAAATGCTTCCAATTCCGAATCCTTTTTACCCCCTTTTCTTTAGGATTATTGTATAGTTTCCTTTAGGCGTCTCTCTTTAGAGATCTTTTTCAATATTCAAATTACCACATCTGATTTTTTAACATACCACATCTTGTTAGTGAGGAACAGAAAGCATGTTCTTATTTTATTCTACTAATTACCAATTGCAATTTCATGTCTTGCTTTTTAGCCTGATCCTCAGTTAGACTTGTGAATAATGAAGTAGTTTTCTGAAAACATCTCAGAAAGAACTTGGGACAAAGACACATGCTATTTCCAGCAGGTTCACACGTTGCATAGGGATAAAAACTTCTCTTCCAAGTGCTACTGGCAGGGCAGAGTTTAACCACCTTCTGTAAAGTTTGCCTGATGAACACTTGAATGGTTGCATTAGATATTATTTCATTAACCTAATGGAGTAGACATCATTCACTATCCTCCCTAACTGTATTCTAAAAATACCAAATTTATTCTTATTGTAGCTCACAAAATACTAGGATCTCCATATGTCTGTGACCATAGTTTATATCCTGTATCATTAATGTGTAGCACAGTGCATGAGGAATACCGAACACCTAACAAATATTGATTGAAGGAAGAAAATGAATGTATGTGTTAACATGTAAATAAATAAATGAATGAATAAGGCAATAGAATAATTCCTCTGGTGTTTCCTTCTCTACTGTTGAAATCTCTGTCCTCTCTCTCCACTGGTTACTTCTGCTCAAATTTTTCTCATCCTAAATCAACCTGCCTCTGTGCATTAAGCCACTGACATATACATCTCCTTCCAGTCACCTAATTTTTAAAAGGTATAGTCTAGCCTTACTGCTCCTACTTACTTCCTGTTTATTCCTTAATCACTCCAGCTGTTGCTTTCCCTACTCCAATGAAATGACAATTGTGAGAAAACTCAGAACATCTTATTTACTGAGTTCCATGACCATCACTGCATCCACTTTCAAACATAATTTATACTTCATTTGACCGTGTTCAATACTTGGTCATTATTAAAACTCTGTTCTAGTGGCTTTTTAGAAAGTACTTTTTCCTGGATCTCATATATCTCTGATTTTCTTTTTCTTTTTTTTTCTTTTTTTTTTTTTTTTTGGCTTGGTGGGGTTTTTTTCTTTGATAATTCTTTAACACTGGTGTTTGGCTGTAGAGTTCTTTTTCCTCTTTTATACTCCCTCCCTGAATCATCTCACCAATTTTTAAGATTTCTGTAATTATCTAGCTACACATGGTGAGCACATCAGTATATCCACCCAGGCTCATCTCCCTTCTGATTTCAGACATGTATTTATTAACACATTACTTGATAGCTCCATTTATAATGCCACAGGTTGCTAAAACTCAGTATCTAACCAAATTCTCTGTCACCTATCTACTTTTACAAATCCCAAAATGCCACCTCTCCTGAAAATACTGCTTTTACTACATTACACTCTTTCTGTTGGCATCACTATTAATCTAGAATAGAAACTTTAGAGTCAGCTTTGATTCTTCTCTTTTCTTCATCTCTCACATTTAATTTTCATCCTCTTACTGTGGCTTCTTGTTATCCAGTTCATCACACCTGCTTCAGTATTCTTCCTAGAACAAAGGTCCAATTACATCTTTTGTTTTTTAAAAGCCTTTGGTAACTTGGCTTTAACATGTCCTATTGTACTAGTTAGGGTTCTCTGAAGAAATAGAACCAAGAGGATGTGTACACACACACACGTATAGAGAGGGAGAAATAGTTGTTTCAATGAATTAGCTCATGCAGTTGTGAAGGCTAGCAAGTATAAAATTTGTAGGACAGGCCGGCAGGCTGAAGACCCGGGAAAAGTTGTAGTTTGAGTATGAAGGCAGAATTCCCTCTTCCACCTGGGAGGTCAGACTGTTTTTCTATTAAGGCCTTCAACTGATTGGATGAAGCCCATTCACATTATGGAGGATAATCTGATTTACCCTAAGTCTACTGATTTAAATGTTAATTTCATCTAAAAAATACCTGCACAGAAACAAAATGGTTGACCAAATATCTGGGTACACTGGGCAAGCTAAATTGATGCTTAGAATTAGCCATCACACCTATTCATAATTTTGAGAACTATTTACACACACACACACACACACACACACACACACACAGTAAGTGTTGATTAGATTGAGCAGGCTATTTATACTTGTGTGCTCATTATCCACTTTATTTTTTCAAGCCCTTATTGCTGTACCCTATATATTTTAAGAAATCATTATCTATTTGCTGGTTAACTGACTGAATGGAAAGCATAGATGGAACAGAAACAGAGGAAACACATGGAGGAAGGGTTCGGGAATGTTGGTCACACAGCATGAAGTGTCTTTCTTTCTTATTCCTTTTTCAGCTTCATGAACCTATTCAAGATTGAAATCATAGATCATTTTCTGCATGTCAAATTCTTTGAGCTCACTCCTTTCTCATGTTTTCTTTTGCACAAAATGTCTGCACCATATTACATATATTGAATTCTTTGTTAGATGCCTCTACAAGATGATTTGAATGATACCAGCACCTACTTTTGTCCTTTCGCTATTCTGGGACCTCATCCTTCTCATTTTATCTCTTTTACTTCTTCCTCCGCTTCTCACTCTTTTTCTTTTTCTCTTCCCTGTCATCTTCCAGCACCATGTGTCGTATTTAATAGCAATAACCTCTATGATCCAAAGGGAACCAACTAGACATATGATGTCCCTCTATAAGGGTGGCTTTAATTCCAAAGAGAAAGTGAAATGCTGATATTTTCTATTCTTAATGATTAAGATTAAAGATATTTTCACGTATGCTTAGGATGACCAATTTTTACTACTGAAGTACATTTTAGGTTGGGCTTTCCACTGAACAGAGGTTTAATATTTGGTGATTGTTGCCAACCTTCCAATAATTGGATGAAAGCCAAAAACCCTCCTGGGAAACACAGTCAAGTTTTACGTTAAATTTCTGGGGGTTCAAAGAGTCCTCAGTGTTCATACACCCTATACTGTGTTATTCTTAATTCCCAGGTTCTACAGGTGTATATATAAACTTATCCAGATCTTTCTTGTAAGAATAGGAGATGGTATGAAAATGTGTGTTTTCCTTGTTCTTCAGAGACGTTGTGCACATATTTAAAGTTTGGTGCAACACTGGAAGCTGGTGTCCTTAAGGCTTATTTTTTCTGGGAGATGGCTGCCTAGGCTTTCATCCTGTAGGCATCAATTAATTATAAGAATATACTCTATTTGCTACAAATTGCTAGCACCATATTTTTTCTTGAGAAGCAAGAAGAAATGCAGGTTAGCAGAGCATCTTCTTTTAAAAATAGAGGTTGCAAACCTAACTCCCTTCTGGAAAGTGTGAGATTTTCTCTTTCTTTCTGTAACATTCTTTCTGTAAAATGCTATCCTCTTGGTCCTGTGTAAACACTCTGAATTAGGTTCATACTAGGCTACCTGGACACTCAGCTCATGTACAAAGCACCAAATACTAGTTCATTTGGGTAGGATTACTAACAGGAGTCTCTGCTATGAGCAGATAGTGTGTTGATGCTGGTGGACCAAAATGTTTGATTTGGGGTGATAAAATGGGGAAAAAAAAGCCTGTTTAGTATATGTTTTTTGATATGCATAAATCTCATCATGGGCTGTTCAGATATTTGGATCAGCATTCCTGTATATCAGCAATCAGGTGGAATTAAAAAACAGCTGTTCTCATTGTAGCTGGCATGTGCACTGTAATTTGCTTCAGACTCCACCACTGTCTATTGCCCTCAATCCATAAGAAATGTTGTTTGCCATTGATTATCACAGATACCTCTTCTTTTTCTTTAGTAGAGAAATAATTTCCAATACCCAGGTATATGTCAAAAACGGCACCGTGAAATTCAGAAAAACCCTATATATTGTGATATATTTCTTGGGAACAACTGAAAATTTTCTCTTATTTAATATGCAAGCAGAATGCATCTTTGTCAGGTTTATTATCATGTATTTTATATACAGTTTACTTCACTCACTAATGTTATCTTTCTCTGCCTGTATTGGCATGCAATTTATCACTTTTTCCTAGGGTCGTCTTCACTTCTTCACCTTCAGCATCCTGAAAGTGCTGCTAAGTAGATTTCTAGTAGTTGTTATAGTCATATTATATTTCAGTATTTAAAAATTGATGATTTTACATTTTTCTGTAAAATATTAGCAAAATGAACTGATGAAGTGAAATTATCTGTGTGGTTATTTGCAAGTATTTACATACATCTTAAGCTCAGTTAAAGAACCTGGAGTGATTATTGACTTCAACCTATTGCCTTCATACAGATTTAGCAAACAGTGATAATGACAACAGCAATAGCAACAACACAACAGCATTTCTTTGGATTCTTTTACAGATTACAAAATACTCTCACGTGCATTTCATGTAACATGAAGTCCAGAAATGCTGATGCAACATGTTTCGTCTTAAAATAATTTTAAATAAAGAGCATCTAGCAAGGGAGAAGTTCTCCCCAGGACCACTACTGGGAGGCTGGACATTATAGAAATGGGCCATATCTGCTGCGCTGCCCAGGGAGGCATCAGCAGCTGCTTCCATTTGTCACAGCATTTTGTTCCTGACAGAATGTGAGAATAAAAGTCAGTGCCATGAGGTTCTGATGTTGAGGTGGCCATGTGACCACACTACTTTCTTTTGTGCTGTCAGACTCGCAAACACCGCTGTGGGGTGTGTGTGATGTTGTCTTATGTGGACAGTAGCCATCTCTACTACATTTTCAATTTTCTTGGCACCAGAACTACACATTTACAACTCTATTTAGTACTTTTTATTTTTTTTATTGTGTAAATATGATTTTGAAAGCCCCTAAGTTTTTACAGTGTTGAAAATTGCAAACTAAAGTATCGAGAAGGTTTCTGTGTTCAGAAAGCAATTTCAGTGGTTGTCTTTGTTAGCAGGCACTTCCTTCAAGGACCACATATGAGAACTTCATTTATTTATGGAAAGAAAGAAAGAAAGATAAATAGATAGATAGATAGATAGATAGATAGCAGGTACTTCCTACAAGGAACTAATATGAGAATTTCATTTATTTATGTAAACATAGATACATACATACGTACGTAGATACATACATATGTACATAGATACATACATAGATATATAAACAAACAAATCTATGAGGTTAAGCCCTTGCCATAAGCAAAAGTCCTGTTTGACACTATAAATGAAAAAAGTATAAGGAGGAAGTTTCCTGAAAACAAACGATACGTAGTTCTGTGTATTTTATATACTGAAGCATTTCCATGTGTTTATAGAAGTGAGAAATCACATGGGTCTGGATGATCATGGAAAGAAAAAAGAAGAGGAAGCAGAAAGAGAGAATTCCCAGAGGAGGGAAGCACATTGATTATGAAAATGTTTGTACACTGGGTTCTTAATTAGAATATTCTATTACACGAAGAGACAGGCAAAGATGACATCTTGGTACTTCAAAAAATAACTATTCAATGGTGAAAGAATCGTTTTCTTAGAAAGTAATTCAGTGACACATATTTTGGTTCTTTTTGGTGAGTATTATGCTTTTCATTGAAACAATGATTATTGCTAATAATTATTTGAATTCCACATATTTGTCCCTTTTGTGCACTTTCCAGAGACTAAAGTCATTCTTCAACAATTCTGCTGTACAGTGATCAGCTACATAAACCTCAATTAGACAGGATCTGTCCAGATTTAGGAATTATATTTCAATGCAGGATTTGAATTGTCATTATCCATCATGCTAGAAAAATAATAGTTCTAATCAAACTGTCTTTATCACCACTTTCATCATAATTTTAATGTCTTTGTTTTTATATAAGGTTGCCATTGCCACCTGGGGCTTTTTCAGGACTCTGGAAGAATCAGGAAGCATTCAAGCATTTATACTTTGAAAAATTTCCCGTAAGAACTTTAATATGCTTTTTTTATCTTCTTATGTACTTTTCTATAATTCTTGCCTATTAAATGGAGAAATTTGCTCCTAGAATCATAGATCAAAAAGAAAATTTTAAAGGTTATCTGGACTAGTTTCCAGCTCTCAAGGATAAGAATGCTCAACTTACAATTATCTAAATAAGTCATTTTTACACCTATTGTCAGTCTCTGGACATAGAAATTTCTTTGTTTTTCTTAACAGCTTTTCCTAGAATTTAATAGTCCTCAGTATCAGGAATGTTTTTGTTACATAAAAATGTTTTTTGGACTTTTTATATTGTTTCTTCTACTGGATTCCTCTGTACCAACAGACAAGAGTGCAACAAATCAGAATTATAGAATGTGATTAAGACTCCTTAACCTCTTCTTTTATTGGTTATATGAGCAAAATCCATTTAGCTTGCCCAGAAGTCGTATTTTTCCATTTCTTCATCTATTTTTGACACCATTTCTCAAATGTTCTCTGAGCTCTTTATTTTAAAATCTCATTTTAAAAATACAGATACAGGACAGAAACAGTGTACTGAAAGCCCCATACCCAGTGTTCTGGATAACAAAAAGTGCCTTCCTGTTTCACATTCTGTCATCGTGTGAAACTTTGTTACTCCATGGCAATGTGTGTTATGTTTATAACAGCATTCCATGATAAACACATCAGGGTCTGCTCACATCATCTTTCTGTTGTACCTCTACTGCCCCCACAACAGAGACACCTGGTCCTCATTTTTCACTAAGTAAAATTCTGAATGATTTTTACTAAAATGAGAATACTGAGTAGTAGCTCAGTATTAGATATTCTGATGAGAATACTGAGTCTCAGAAAATCTAAGAAACACAATAGTGGCTTTTCAGGATTTGTACCAAAGTCCATCCTCATAAACATAGGTATCAAAATAACTCAGAAGCATTAGGAAAAAATAATATTTTTTTCTACTTATTTTTCTTCATTATTCTTATTCTGTGATTTCTAGACCAGAAAAATGTTCTACTTCGAGTGACTAAAAATTAAATTTCATACTTACTATTAAATTTTAAAAATTCCGATCATTCAGAATTTTACTAAAAAAGTTTGCCAAAGTATTTAGCATTTTATCTTTATTATTTGTTAGTGAAGGACAGATAACCTAATCAACTGGACAAATGACAAGAATTAAAATAGCTTTCTTTAGAAAGAAATGGCAGCAGTGAATGACCTCAATAGCCAAGATTAAACATCCCCTGATAGAGTGTGGCAGGGATAATTTGTCAGTATAGTTAACTCTAGTAAGGCCAATCTATCTGCCTGACAGGGCAACAGTTAAATCATCAGAGAGCAGGTGGTGATATGATTGATTATAGCCTGACAATGGAAAATTATATGTGCATGTGGTTTTAACATGATCACCTTTAACACTAAAAGCTCCCTCAAAGCCTCTGTTTATGGCTAAGCTATGTGAAGTGACTCTGTACTCTGTCTGTTTACCTGATCTCAAACCTCTTATTTGAGAAATTAATAACAGCAGCACAGAAGGGTTGAGTAACTTCCCTTGAGTTCACATAGGTGAGAAGCGACGGAACTGGGACTTGCATCAGAATAGTTGGGCTTGAGGGTTCATGCCTTTAACAGCTACTCTAGTTTGCCTATTTAATATAAAATTATATAATTATAAAATTATTAATTGCAATAAAATTATTGAGAGCTCATGATGTGTCCAAGTCTGTCCTCTTTCATTTTTATACACTGTTTCGTGTATGTTTCACAGAAGCCTTGTAAGGCAGAGCTCATTATTCCCTTTAATGGATGAGAATACTGAGTCTCAGAAAGTCTAAGAAATACAATAGTGGCTTTCCAGGATTTGCACTAAAGTCCGTGCTCATAAACATAGGTTCAAAATAACTAAGAAGCATTAGGAAAAATAATATTATTTCTACTTCTTATTCTTCATTATTCTTATTCTACTGTGATTTCTAGACCAGCAAAAATGTTCTACTTTGAGTGACTAAAAATTAAATTTCGTACTCACTATTAAATTTCACTGAAGCTTGAGTCCAATCTTAACCCGTATTAATAAACTAGTGCTGTATTGTGAAATTTTTCATTGGGAGCTTTAACGCTTTTAAAAATTAATACAATTAAGAAATGTAACAAAGAATTACTTTGCAATACCAAAGTATATTAGATTAGTATTGAGCTATTCCTTCTCCATTAAAAAAAGAAAGTGGGATCATAAACTTTACAACTCTATATTCAAACAGTTAAACATCTCTAAAAACACTTTAACTTATTATTGACTGTTAGAGGAGCAAAGAGATTCTAGTACACTTCCCAGATAACAAGTAGTTTAATTTCCTAGTCTGATTATGAAAAAAGGCAAATGTTCACAGCAAATCCATTTCATTACACTGTATATTTTACCAAGTTTTAAATGATTACATTATTTAATGATACACACTAATCAAACATTATTTATTCTTGTTTTCAGGGATATTATGATACCATGGATGCTGGTTACATGGATGAAGAAGGCTATGTGTACGTTATGTCTCGAATGGATGATGTAATAAATGTCGCAGGTCACAGAATTTCTGCAGGTGCCATTGAAGAGGTATTGATGAATATTGGTATTCTATTCCAAGTAGTGTTTAGATACAGAACTGCACTGAAGACAATATTGAGGTTATTTCACTTGGAAAATTACCACACCCTTCATTTGCAGCAGAGGCTAGGTTACTCTTGTATCTCTCTCACTGAATGTAAATTCTCTCTTTTAGATTTTCATATTTTCTATGCTCTCCCATCCCTGGGTGGTAGTGAAGAGTTTTAAACACTTACATGTATTTGTTTCTTTGTGGGAGAGCCTGTGTACATTTGCTACCTAATACTTGCTACGTGAATGCCTCTAGCTTCTTGATTTATTCGTGTTTAATCATCAGGTTTGCATACGGTCTTTAAGTGGTATGGGATTTAAACATTTTATTGTACTCTTAAGTCCTGAGAATTTTCTTCCAATGTAAGTCACATAAAGCCTCCAGAACAGGTTTTTTTTTTTTTTTAAATGTTTTAAAAACATACTCCTATGGAGTAAAATCTACTTTATTGTCATACAACACTGTGAGTTTTTATACTTACCCAGTTTCTTGTAACCATCACCAGGGAAAGGGTACAAAACAATTTCAACACTGTCAAAGAATTCCCTCATAATGTCACCTTTGTATTCTGACTCTAGTAACCCTTGTTTTTTCTCCATTTCTATGTTTTAGCCTTCTCTCCAATTTTATGTAAATAGATTATATAGTACTATAAACTTTGAGACGAGGTTACTTAATTTAGGAAAATACATTTTAGTTCCTTTCAAGTTGTTGCATTTATTAAGAATTTGCCTTTTTGTATTGCTGTATAGAATTTCATTATGTGGGTGTACTAACAAGTTCATGTATTCATTCATCCATTAAAGGACATATGGGTTATTTCTAGTTTATGGCAATTATAAATAGGGCTGTTATACACATTCAAATACAAGTGTTTGTATAAAAATGTTTTTATTTCTCCCAGATAAATACCTATAGTGGGTTTTCTGGGTTATATGTTATGTGCATGTTTAAGGTTGTGAGAAACCACCAAAGTGTTTTCCCGTGTGACTGTGATATTTTACATAGCCACCAGTGGTATTTAAGAGTTCGTACTTTTTCCCATTCTTTCTAGAACTTAGTAGTGTCATTACTTTTTATTAAACCATTCTACTGGGTGTGTGATAGTATCTCATTGTGCATTCGATTTGCATTTCCATAATAACTGATGATATTGAGCATCTTTTCACAAGCTTATTTGCCATCCATAAATCTTTTTTGATGAGATATCTGTTAAAATCTTCAGTTCATTTTATTTTTTAATTTGATTGTTTCTTTTTTATTGTTCAGTTTTGTAAGTTCTTAATATATTCTGAATACAAGTTTTTTATCTGATATGCAGTTTGCAATTTTTTTTTTCTAGTTTCTGGCTGATCTTTTCATTTTGTTAAAAGTGCCTGTAAAAGAGAAAAATAAGTTTTCATTTTGATGAAGTCTAATTTATCATGTTTTTCTTTTACAGATTATGATATTGGTATTGTATATAAAAACTCCTGACTGTCACAGAGATTTTGTCTTTTCATCTAAGAGTTTCATAGTTTTGTGTTTTACAGTTTTATATTTATATTATTTAAATTTAAATTTGAGTTAATTTTTTTAATATAGTGCAAGTGTAGGTTGATGAATGATTTTTTAGTGGATGCCAGTTGTTCTAGCATCATTTGTTGAAAAACACTGCCCTTTCTCCATTGAATTGCCTTTGCATCTTTGTCAAAAATCAGGTGATAATATTGGAGTGAGTCTATTTCTAGAATATCTTATCTATTTCATTGATCTATGTGTTTATATTATACCAATACTATACTGTCTTGACACTGTAGCTTTGTAGTATATCTTAGAGTTGAATAATATGGGTCCTCCACATCTGCTCTTCTTTTTCAGTCTTGTTGAAGCTATACTAGTTCCTTTATGTATTCCATGTATATATTAGAATAAGATTTTCATTTTCTATAGCTACAATGAAGCCGTACATAAATATTGAATGAGATTATGTTAAAACCATATATTGATTGGAGAAAAATTGGTATTTCAGACTTACTGAGTTCAATCCACAAGTTTTGTATATTTCTTTCTTCAGGACTTCTTTGGTATGTTCCCTTAATACTTTGTACTTTTTAGCATTCAGATTCTGAACAAGTTTTGCTACATTTATACCTAAGTATTTAATTTTTTTAGCTATTGTAGATAGTATTTTTTAAAACTTTGGTTTCAAATTTTTCATTGCTAGTGGATAGAAATACTACTGACCTTTTTGTAGACTGATATGTAACCTATAATCTTGTTTAATTTGCTTGCTAGCTCTAGCAGTATTTTTGGTAGACTTGTTGAGACTTCCTGTGTAAACAATTATGTGTGAATAAAAACAGTTGTATTACTTTCTTTCCAATCTGAATTTTTTTTTCTGTCTTTTTCTTGCCTTTTGGAACTGGCTAGAACTTGGAGTATGATGTTGAATAAGACTGGTAAGAGCTGAATCCCTTGTCTTGTTCCTGATTTTAGGGTAAATGTAAGAATGGTACTAATTGTAGATATTTCTGTAAATATGCACTTTATCAAACTGAATAAATTGTTTTCTCTTTCTAATTTGCTAAAGTGTTATTTTTAATTATGAATGAAATTTGAATTTTATCAAATGTTTTTCTGCCTTTATTGATAGAAACATTTTTTTTAACCCTGTTATATGAATTACATTAAATAATTTTCAGCTATTGAACCAGTCTTGCATTCCTGGGACAAACTTTATGTGATTGAAATGAATTATTGTTTTTATACATTGATTGGTTTAATCAATAGTAATTTTCCTTATTCTGAAATCTACTGTTTGTGATAATCATATAGGCCTTCTCCTTTTTGAATCATAGATCTGTTTCCACTTTTTCATTTTTAATCTCTCTGTATTATGTTTCATTTGGGTTTCTTGTAGACAGCATCGACTTAGAGAATATGGACAGCATATATTTGTTTTTATTTTTATCCAGTCTGACAATCTCCATCATAATTATTGATATAGTTATATATCTGTATATCAGTTTATTATTTTTGATTATGCTCTTTTTCATTCTCTCATTTCATTCTCCCTTCTTTTCTCTTTTAAGTTCTTTTGGTTCTTTTTTTTAGCTTGTATTGATTTGCTGAGAACGTCTATGATTCCATTCATGCCGAGAGAGTTTTTGCCCATTCTTCTTGGGCCATGGTTGTTATTTGGTTTTTAATATTCATCTTTGTTAATTTTATCCTGAATGTGAAAATGAGGTGTTCTGGGTCAAAGACAGACTTTTTTGATAAGAGTTTCATTTCCCCCTTACCCTAGGTCTTATTATGACCCAATGGCAACTTTTCCTATATGAATAGCCAGATTCTCCATAAATGAAGATTAAAAAAATAATTATTCTGCAATTATAAAAGGGAGAGAGGTAGCCATCCTTCCTAAAGGATCTTCTTAAAGACATAATGTCTTTTATCAAATTCTAATTATTTAATATGTAAGTAAAATAGCCCCAGGAGCTAGATAGCTCTGTGTGTCTCCATTTTTACAACCTGGAAATGTTTCCAACTCCTGGAAATTAATCTTTTCTAGCGGGTAAATACCTAAAAAGATAGTGAGCCAGTCTCCCCAGCTCCTTGGGAGTTTATTTTAGTCTGGACTATACACATTTGGCCTTGACAGGTAAATTAAAGTTTTATTATTGTTTAAGATCTGAGCAATTCATTAGGCAAATGACTATAGATCTAATTTTTCTGATGTTTGAAGAGACTCAGTAAGCTAGCGCTTTTTATAGGAGCACTGAGAAATCTAGAGTTTTATTTCTCCATAGTTGAAATAGCTAAGTTAAAATTTTTGATGATTCTAATATTTGGATAATCTTGGGTTTGGTATCTAGGGATTGTCATTTTCTTAAAAAGATGTTTAGATTTTCCTGATAACTGTTACGTTTATTTTAGATCTTATCCCAAGTATTATTTTTTAAATTGTACTTTAGGTTCTGGGGTACATGTGCAGATCATGCAGGATTGTTGCCTAGGTACACACATAGCAATGTGGTTTGCTGCCTCCATCCCCCCGTCACCTACGTCTGGCAATTTTCCCCATGTTATCCCTCCCTGACCTCCCCACACTCCCGCTGTCCCTCCCTTGGCACCCCCCAACAGACCCCAGTGTGTAATGCTCCCCTCCCTGTGCCCCTGTGTTCTCATTTTTCAATGCCCGCCTATGAGTGAGAACATGCAGTGTTTGATTTTCTGTTTTTGTGTCAGTTTGCTGAGAATGATGGTTTCCAGATTCATCCTACAACATGAGAGTCTGGATCCTATTTAAACCCTCAGGATTTTTGTTCTTGTGGCTATTTATTTTAGGAAGTAGTCAGCAGAGTTAGGATCAGACTACATAGCCTTACCCACTTTCTACGGATTGTGGTTTCACTGTCAATTTAGTTTTCAAAGCTTTTGTCTATTTGGATATTCTGCATATACGATCATGTTGTTTGTGAACAAATACAGTTTGATATCTTCTTTCTCAATCTGTATACCTTTTATATTACTTTCTTGGCTTATTGCACCAGCTAGTATGATGTTGTCTTTCTTGTCTTGTTGCAGTAGCCAGTATGATGTTGAAAATTTAGTTGTGAGAGGAGACAGTATAAGCAAAATAAATGACAACAGTGATGCAAGGGCTAGAAGGCAGGAATTAAGAATATTTTGTTATAAGGTACTTGCTCTGTCTATGAAGTGTTAAATTTGAGTGTGGACTTTTTTTTTGTTATTCTTAGTTGTTGAATGAAGTGGTCTATTGAAGTCAGTTGTGTTCAGTTGATTGATGATACTGTTGAACTCAACTATGTCTTTACTGTGTGCCCAGTGGATCTGTCAATTTTGAACAGAGGGGCATCAAAGTCTTGGGTATTTTGTTCTGTTTGGCGATTATTTTTCCATCTTTTTTCTCTTTGATTCTTGGTTTTGGAGGTTTCTATTGATATAGCCTCAAGCTCCAAGTTTCTTCCTTCAGCCATGTCTAGTTTACTAATAAGCCCATCAAAGATATTCTTTATTTTTGATACAGTAATATTTATTTCTAGCACTTTACAAATACTTTCTTAGAATTTCAATCTCTCTGCTTAGCTTACATTAATCATCTATTATTGCAAGTTGTCTACTTTTTTCCATTAAAGGCTTTAACATATTATAGTTTTAAAAAAGATCATGTTCAGATAATTTCAATATTCCTGCCATATGAAACTGTTTCTAATGCTTATTCAGTCTTTTCAAACTGTGCGTGTGTGTGTGTGTGTGGGGGGGGGGGGGTTGTTGTTTCAGATTTTTTTTTTTTTTTTTTTTTTTTGCCTTTTAGTGAGTCTTGTAATAGTTTGTTGAAATACTGAGATAATGTACCATGTGAAAAGAACTTCAGTATATAGGCTTTTATTGGTGTAGTGGTAAGATGTGGGGAGAGGAAAAGTATTCTGTAGTCCTATGATTAAATCTCAGTTTTTTCATGAACATGTATCCCTAGACTATGAACTTCATCAGTTTTTTGTAGATATTTTTCCCTCTTGGTTAAAATTGGATGAATAAAGGGGGCTGGAATTGGATATTTCATTTCTCCTACGTCAATTAGGCTCTGCGAAAACTGTAGCAGTTAGGTTCTGTTGTAGAATAGTTTCTTTTAAGAGTAGACCCTATAAAGAGGAACACAGTGTTTCGTCATACAGCTCAGGTTTTACAACCTTGGCACTTGTTCCTGTAGATGTTTCTGCTCCAATAAATTGTGTTTTCCTGTATTTACTTGTCTGTCTCTCCAGTTTTGGGGTCATTGGTTTTCCCTGTTAACTTACTTTCTGACAAATCTAAGAAGAACTGTTCTGTTTTTTTTTTCCCCCAGTTTGTTTAACTTTCTACTTGTTAGAATGCAGTGGTGAATTCTAAGCTTCTTACATGTAGTACCAAAACCAGAGGTCCCTCTTCCCTTTTTGGTTCACAAAACTCTCCTTTGCTGTTGTTATGGGTAGGGAGTCAGGGCTTTGTCTCCCTGCAGTTACTAGGATTATTCCAGCAAAGTCTACAGGAACAGTGTCTCTGGGGAGAGTAAGAGGTTTTGTCTCTTTGCTGGAAGTTACCTAGCACATGGCAGGGTAAGGCAGCAGAGAGCCACTCTCAGGAACAGCATAGCTGCTGATGCAGAGAGCAAATGGCATTGGTCCTTTCTGTGTTCTCTTGTATAGGGTAGGAGAGTACCCAGGGCTCCATCCTGCAGGATATGTTCTACAGCTTGTGTGGAAAAGGGAAGGGGAACACCTTCATTGCTGACATTTACTTGGTATAAGGTGTGGAGAGTTAACAAATTTCCTACAGCTTTGTAGAGAGGGGGTAGGCCCTGCCAACAAAGGTTGGCACTCATCTCAAGTAGGGAGGACAAAACCTGTTTCACGGCTCCCCTACTCCTTTTCCTGGGCCTCTGACCAGACACAGCAGGCTCTTAGGGACTTTTCTGTCTGTACTCATTGTCAGTTACACATTTTGAGCTGCTTTAGCCCTTGGGCCAGATTATACAGAAAGTAGAATAAATGAACAACAACAACAAAAATAACAAAATCCCCAAACTCCCAAACAAATCACAGTGAACTCATCACCAAGTTGTATCTCAAGTTCTGATAGTTCTGATCGAGTCTTCTAATATATATTTTAGCCCAGAGTTCTTCATACTAATTGTGGGAGAGATGTTACTTCATTTTTTTTTTCTAGAAGCAGATCCCAGAATAGTTTTTAAGCAGCTGAATGGAATAAATAAACTACAATTTAAATAAAAGAAAATGTTTAAAGTAACATGATTAACAATTCATTGTGATCAGAGTATGCAGAGTCAAAGGTTTATTTCCTCTTTCTCTAATTAAAGGAGAATCATAAAAAATAACTACTAGGCTTAGTACCTGGGTGATGAAATAATCTGGACAACAAACCCCTGTGACATGAGTTTATTTATATAACAAACCTGTTTATGTACCCCTGAACCCAAAATAAAAGTTATAAAAATTAGAAATTAAAAAAAGGTTGTACCTATCTTCAATTCAAAATAACAGCTTGATACTTCTTGTCATGTTGGCATGCGTTTTTTAAATGTGATTTTTTGAGTAAAAGGAATTTTATCAAGTATTTTAGAACATGTGACCTTTGTGTGCTATGATAAGGTTACCTTGTTTTTAAACAACTCTGAATTTTGTGATAACCTGAAATTGAAATTTTTGCTTCATGTCCTTTGGTGTGTTGGCAAAAGATGGTTCTAGTTGCATGAACTTTTAATTTCTTCCTTCTAAGAGATTACTTCCAATATTTACCTGCATTTCTGGCAGACTAAGCCCATCAAAATATGAAGATTATGTATACATAGCTCTTATTATTCGTCAAAACCTTATTTTTTATCTTTAGAATGAAAAGTGGAGTGTCAACCTATTCAAATATATGTTGTGCTTTAATGCTTCTACCGAAATCCTTCTCATTGTATGTAACAGCAGAGTAAGACAGGAAGGAGATAGGCAGTTAAAATGGAAAAAGAAAAAAACGTGCTGGAATTACTGGCATCTAACAGAAACTTTGTCACTGGGTCTTGGAGTATTTAGGGTGCATAACAGGGCACCACTCAGACCTTAACTCTAAGTCAGCTTGTCTCTTTATATGCATTAAATGACTAAGTTTTTTATTAAATATTTAGATTTAATAAGAAAATCGTATCTCAATTTAAATCAGATTTGTCTTCTCTGACTGTGAAATCTCTTAGAGAATTGTGAACTGACACTTTATATTGACATTTTACAAGCTCCTAGCAAAATTGCTTAGCAAATTGATTATTTCCTTCTGAAATGTTTGATGATATACCCAGCTCTTATTAAAATGCCCAAACCTTACCATCTCACTACTTGTCAAGGGTTCCCAGTGGCAAATATCATATTCCATTTTAACTATTTGGAATAGGAATTGAGGGCCTTAATCCATTGTAAGTTTTATTGTAGAAAAAAGTAGACTGAATATTGTTTTTATGTGCAGTGAAAATATCTACACTTTTCTAGTTTCTTTAAGTAAACATTTTATAAGTGATTATTAGAAAGACAAAAAAAGTATATAAGTTATTGTTAAAAAGTCATTCATGCTTGCAAGGATGTAGAGAAAAGGAAACTTACATACTGTTGGTAGGAATGTAAATTAGTACAGCTATTATGGAAAACAGTATGGACTTTTTCAAAGAACTAAAAGTAGAACTACCATAAGGTTTTGTAATCCCACTACTGGGTATTTGTACAAAGAAAAAGAAATTAGTATATCAAAGGGCTACCTTTACCCCCGTGTTTATTGCAGCACTGTTCAAATAGCAAAAAAATGGAATCAACCTAAGTGTCCATCAACAGATGAATGAAGAAAGAATATATGGTAAATATTCACAATAGAATAATACTTGGCCAAAAAATAATGAAATCCTGCCATTTGCAACTATTTGGATAGAACTAGATTTCATTATGTTAAGTGAAAGAAGCCAGGCACAGAGCAGTATTATCTATCCTCACTTATATATGTGAGCTGGAATAGTTGATGTTGCAGAAACAGAGTAGAATAATACCAGAGGCTCAGAAGGGTGTGCGCGTGTCAAGTAGCGGAGGGACATGAAAAAAGATTGGTTAATGGGTACAAATATACAGTTAGAAAGAATGAATAAGTTCTAATACTCAGTAGCAAAGTAGGGTGACTATAGTTAATAAAAATGTGTAGTTCAAAATAGCTAGAAATTAGGACTTGAAATGTTTTCAACATACAGAAATGATAATTCCTTTAAGTGATGGATACCTTAAACACCCTGAATTGATCGTTACACACACTATGCATGTAACAGAATATTACAGGTGCCTTATAAATATGTACAAATATTTGTACCAATAAACTTTTTTAGAAAAAGAATTTCAAGTATAACAAAACCAAAAAATGTAAGCATATTACCTAAATCAAGCACATATTCTATTACAATTATTACATCAAAAATATTTCAGGAAACCCTATGTTCTTTTCTATTCTATCATAAGAAAATGGAGCCCTAGAATAGCTTTTTATCAAAGTAAGAAGACAGTATTCTTGCAGATCCAGTAAAAATGAGGATCTTCTTCAACTATTAAGTAATAATCAAGTTTATTTTGAGTTGATTAATTTTTGAAAGCCACGCATCCAGCTAAACATTTAGGAAACTTTGGTGGAAGTTAAGGAGTTCATAGAAAAATTGTTTCAAAAATCTGCTAGTTCTGGACTTGTAAGCTAAAATTTTCAGGAGCTAATATGGTTGTTTTTGCTCAGTTCTCTTTGACTGCCGTGGCTTTTCATGCAAAGAAATCTACAGGGATTTTCATGCAAGGAAATGTACAGGAAACAAATTGAGCTTTCTAATTTCACTCTTTCACTTGTAGCTTAAGTTTCAGTTAAATAATCCCAACAATATTCGTGGGAACTTGGAAAACGAAAGAGAGACAAATTTTAAAGTCTACCTGGGACACTGTTCAAATACCATTTGCTGTTCAAAAGAACATGGGGTTTCCTCAAGTATTTTTGAAGGTTGTTATGACCAAAGTGTCACTATTTGTTTTCCAAGTTAGCTATTTTGTTTGCTATTTTAGGAATGATTCTTTAACATTGAATATATTTCTATAAAGTGACTACCCAACTAAGATGCCTTGCCATCTCAGTTCCACACTGCCTTAAATGACTATTGGATTTAAGTAGTTGCAGCATTGCTGGATATTTCCTGAGTACTCATAGGAATATTAATGAGTATCCGGAATCTCTCTGACAAGTTTCCTAGATTACTCTAATGTCAGGAAATTTTTTAAAATCTCTCTTCTTCCCATTGCATAGACAATATCCCATTGCAAACTGGCTCCTCCCATCTTATGAAGGTGTTCGATTTGAACTAATTTTTAAAATTAAGATTCTTAAAAATGTAATTGAGAAACCTGTGTAGGTCAGCTCAGTGAAGCCTTGAAATATTTTAAATTCATTAAAATCTATGCAAAATTGGCAATATCTTAGAAATAACAGATGACAGGAAGTTACTAGTTCTATCCCATAACATTTATATACTCTCTTGTGGTGAGACTATTGCCTTTTAAGTTGCATCACTTTTTTAGGTACTTAAACACCAGTTAATCACAGATGCTGCATAGATTTTATTTGGAGGGAATGCATGAATCTGGATTTTGATATTTTTCCCCCCATAGGACATTTGGTTGGCTTCTGTCCCTAGAATATTGCCAAGACATATTTTGATGCTTTCTCTTTTAATGATTCATTTGTTGAAATCATCACTTGGCATGCAAATATTATTTGTGGGGCCAACATGAAAAGCTGCCACTCTTCCTTTATGGCATTTTAAAAACTGATAGATGAATAATATTTTATCCACTATAATAATGAATTTCCCTTAGATATGACACAGAATTCTTGAAAATGATTTTGTTTCTCACAATTTTTAAGAATTTATCTGCAGTAGACAAAAATAGGAAACTCTAATATTACAAAAATGTTATCTATTTCTTCTGATTTTTAAAATACTCCCTGCTTTTACAGAAAAACAGTTAATATTTTCTCATTTACTTCTAAAAGTGCTAAGACCAAGGACAGAAACTTAGTAAAACTTAACAAAGTGAAAGAGTAGCAAACTAGAAGTTTTGACATGAAAGTTAGTTAAAACTATAGTCTTATTGGTTAGGTGACAAAATATATGGATGATGGATTTTTTTTATCAGTGATTTGAACAGATATCTTGGCATTTTAGGAACTGGGGTACAGAGAGTCATGGCACCAATGAACACTAATAATTTTTTTGACAATTAAACCTCTGGTTAGCCCAGTAAAAACAGTCGTTCTTTACTCACTAAAGGAATGCCTCGTCAGAATTCATGTGATCTAACCTTCCAAGTCTATATCCTATCCGGTACAGACAAAGTATTATTTTTCATGACCAATGACTGACTGTAGTAACTACTAAAACATATATCCGGAAGTAAAATTTGTCTCTCTGATCTCTTTATATGGGTCTTAAAAGTAAAAATGGCTAACAAATGAGCTGTTGGTAGCATTTTAAGAGTTTATATAGAAGCGGTGGGAGAACATGGTGTTGCATAGTCTGTGCAGTATGTATTTAGCAGAAGCTTTTAGTTAGGCTCAACTAATGGAAAGGGTGTGAACATTTTTGCCTAAGCAAATCCTATGAAAGTTAACAAGGCATATCTTACAAAAATCATTTATTTAACATGTACTACACTCAGCACTGCATGAATCAAAAACTACGTGGACAAAAACCTTTACAAGCCAGTTCTTCAAACAGGATGCTTACAATATGATATAGAACAATAATGGGTCCAAAGTAAGATATTACACTGGCTTTGTACCAAACGTCCTGGTGGTTCATCAAGTCTTCCAGTTTAGAGAAGAGAATACTTATTTTCAATTTGGCCTAATTAGAAAAAAAAAACACTCATGGAAAGTTTGGGACTTAAAAATGGCATATACTACCAGATCATGCTGAGTCTTTTTTCTACCTCTCTGGCTGTGTTTGTTTGTTTACTTTTCCAGCTTCTCCTTTTTCATGTGCCCATTACATGTTGGAGTTCTGTAAGGCCTTCACTCTTTTCTTCTTACTTTCTCCTGAAATAAGTTTGTCAAAGTCTATGACTTCTGTTAGTATCTGTACATTAATGGCATCTCAATATGCATCTGCAGATTAAGCCTCTCCTCAGATTCTGGCATACAACTGCCTCTGATGTCCCAACAGCACCACAAAAAACAACGACTACAAGACTGAATATGTGATCCTTCTCCTAAGCCTTGTCCTCATTAGCAATTTCTGGCTTAAAAATGATGCCAACATCCAACCAGATGCTCAAGTCAAAAACCACAGAATCATCCTTGACTCTCTGTCTTACTCATGCTCCGTATTCAATATATCATCAAATTTTGTCCATTTTACTGGTAAAGAAATTCTAGTCTCTATTATTACTATCATGACCTTAGTCTACTATAGTATCTTTTCAGGTGGTTTTCCTGTGTAAACTGTGACACCCACCCTCAACAATTCTTTATTTATTTTCCACAATGAAACTAAGATAAGTATCCACTTTGAAGTAAAAGAAGCTAATCTGGAAAGGCTGCATACTGAACGATTCCAATTATATGACATGCTGGAAAAGAACCTTGAAGACAGTATAAAGATCAGTGTTTGCCAAGGCTTAGGGGAAAGGGAGGGGATGAATGAGCAGAGCATGGGGAGTATTTAGGTCAGTAAAACTATTCTGAATGATACTATAATGGTGGATACCTGTCTTACACATTTGACAAAACCTATACATGTACAAGAGTGGACCATAATGTAGTAATGTAAACTATGAACTAGGGTGATGATGGTGTGCTAATGTTGGTTCATCAGCTGCAACAAATAAATCGCTCTGGTACAAAATTTTGATAATGGAGGCCGTGTATATGTAGTGGTAAAGTGTGCATGAGAATCCTACTTTCTTGTTTGATTTTGCTATGAATCTAAAACTAATTTAAAAAACACAGCTGGGTGTGGTGGCTTATGCCTGTGATCCCAGCACTTTGGGAGGTTGAAGCAGGTAGACTGCTTGAGTCCAGGAGTTTAAGACCAGCCTAGGCAACATGGCAAAACCCCATCTCTACAAAAAAGTACAAAAAATTAGCCAGACATGGTGGTGTGCACCTGTAAAACCAACTTCTCAGGAGGCTGAGGTGGGAGGATCACCTGAACCTGGGAGGTTGAGGCTGCAGTGAGCTATAATCAATGCCAGTGCACTCTAGCCTGGGTGACAGAGTGAGATCCTATTTCAAACAAACAAACAAACATAAAACCCCAATATTAAATCTACTCTGATCTTATATCTCCTCCTCACTACTGAAAATGCTTTATTGCCTTTTAAGGGCTGCTAAAATGAGTTGGAAGTTCCTAGCACAGTACTTATCCACCTCTGTAGCACCGTATCCTCCATTCTCACTCTTTTTGTGTGCTGTTTCCCAGCCACACTGGTCCTTTTGAGGTATCAATGGTACCTGTGCAGTCCTTCCCTAGGGCTTTTGCCCCATCCCCTTCTCCTTGCCTAATAAATATCTACTCATCCTTCAGATCTTCTCATTGTTATTTCCTAAGGAAAAAGTTCTTTGAGGCCTGTATCTTTCTTCCAAATTGATTGCTATAGCTGTGTCTTTCATATATATATACACACACATATATATGAAAGATATACATATATGAATATACATATATACATATATATGAAATATATATATGAAAGACATATATATTAAAAATATATATATAAGACAGAAATAGCAATCTGTATATATATAATTATTCCCCAGAGCTCTTATCACTTTTATATTTAGACACTTAGAATTATTAGATATTCATAATTAACATCTGTCTCCACTACTAGACTGTAAGCATCTTGAAGCAATATGCTGACTGTTTTTGATCACCCCTGAGACCAGTGAGTGAGTGCAACACAGGAGGCATTTAGCAAATATTTATGGAACGAATGAATGAATGAAGAAAGAATAAGGACTGCCAGATGTGCTGTTGGTTACAAGTTTGCTTACTGTTTTATCTAGCTATTAGAGCTTTGGAGTCACTGAAATAAATGTTAATCTTTTAGAAAAGAACATTTGGAACATGTATTTTAAAAAGTCTCAACACCATGTATACATATGTATATATGTATATATATATGATCTTAATGCTGGCTGCTATAAGCATACCTTCCAGAGGAATCCAAGGCTGTCCTATGGCTAATAATTTTATTTCTGAGTCTATTACATATGTATATATAAAGATATATGTATATATACACCACCATATTCATATATATATGGTGATGAGACTTATAAAAATGCATGTATATATATTCATATATACATCCATATATACACATATGCATATATATATACACATATATGGTGAAACTTAAAATGCATGTGTATATATATACACACATATATCTATTCATGTGTATGCACACACATATACATAATCTCCCTCCACACATACACACACATATACATCTCCCTAAGAATCTGTATTTAATGTGGTTACTCAACTCTTGTGATTTCAGATAGATGCCAGCCTTGTGAACTTAAGGCAAGCAATATAAGTATAGTTCTTCAACAGTGGGGATTATCTGATGTTGGGGCCTCTCTCCATATCCAGCCTCTTGCAAGTCCTGAAAAATCATCTCTGGATGGATGGCCACTAAAGAAATTTCATTGTTCACTGACAGACTCAGAAATAAAATTATTCATTAGCCATAGGGCAGCCTTGGATTCCTCTGGAAGGTATGCTTATGGCAGCCAGCATTAAGACCAAATCACCATGAGGCTGCGTCTTTGCAGAGGTTTGTTTACACATGGTATCCACTATACATTTTCTCTGACTTCATTAATAAACAATTGAGACAAAGAAACCATTTCCTTACTTTCTGGGTAAGCTAAGCAATTTATCTTAATTACTGTCAACCTTTAGTGACTACCATGGGGATTCTAACCATTCACTTCAGTAGTAATGATATAAATTACCTATGAATTTTAAATAGGCAGCCATGGATTTTTGGGTTCTCTTACACATACCTTTTTTTCCCAGCTGAAATTATATGTTTGTATATGTATAGCTATATGGTAAATGTATATATATAGTAAATATGTATATTCTAAATGAATGCCTTTCCTTATTACAGTCAATCCTTTCCCATGGCACCGTGGCAGACTGTGCTGTTGTCGGCAAGGAAGACCCTTTAAAAGGTCACGTCCCCTTAGCACTCTGTGTGTTGAGAAAAGGTGAGAGATCTTTGTCCTTCTTGAATGTCTGGGCCCTGAATAATTAACTAATGTTAATTCAGTGCTTACCATCTGAACTTTCTAGATATAAATGCAACAGAGGAGCAAGTTTTGGAAGAAATTGTGAAACACGTTAGACAGAGCATTGGCCCTGTGGCTGCTTTTCGAAATGCAGTGTTTGTCAAGCAGCTACCCAAAACCAGATCTGGCAAAATCCCTCGATCAGCTTTATCTGCCGTTGTCAATGGCAAGCCATACGAGGTAATTTATCAAAGATATTTAATCTTGGGCTGTAAAATATTTTCTTCATTTCTTTGGCATAAGCAAAGCTCTTAAAAATGGTTCTCAAATATAAATTGCATACCTAGAAAACACATAATAGTACCATTTTTTTAATGTTAAGGGAGAAATTATATAGCCATTCCTTCTGTAGGGATGAGGGTTTTGAAAAGAAACTCAGATTAGTTAATAACATAAGCTTTGATGATAAGAACCAATGTGTGAAAATATTTTTGTTTATTTGTTTTTATTTAGAGACAGAGTCTTGCTCTACCACCCAGGCTGTAGTGCAGTGGCATAATCACCAGAACTGCAGCCTCAAAGTTCTGGTCTAAAGGGATCCTCCCACATCAGCCTCACAAGTAGTTGGGGCTACAGGTTGCATGCCACTCTGCCTGGCTAATTTTTTATTTTGTATTTGTAGAGGTAGTGTTCTATGTTGCCCAGGGTGGTCTTGAACTCCTGGGCTCAAGCGATTTGACTGCCTCAACCTCCCAAAGTTCTGGGATTACAGGCCTGAACCACTACTGCCTGTCAAAATATTTTTGCTCTTAGTAATTGTCAGTTAAATTCAAACAAATTTGTGGAAATTCAATCCTATTGAATTACAAGGTCCATTTTCCTTATTATAGTAATTAATGGCAATTAGTGAATGAGAAAGGAAAATAATTGAGGCTGGCAGCAGATGTTTAAAATGTTCTAATTGATAAATGCTAATTTTGTAATTATTTTTGACATTATTTTAGGAAATCTTAGACTGATTCAAGCATATGTTTTCTTTTAATTTTAACATTACGTATGCGAAGATATACCTATTTTTATCATTAAGATAATAAAAGGCAATGCAATAGTAAGGAGTAGTTATGTGAACAAATGCCAAAAAAGAAAAATTCTTTCTATAGAAATACATAATAGACTCTTAAGAAGAACTCTAACTCTAGAGAAAATAACATCTAGGTCCAGTAGTTTTTTGCTAATTGAACTGTTTACTTTTTTTACTCTGGAAAATTATAGATAAGTATTAATATATTAGGCTCAAAGTTCTCTATTTTTAAACTTTTCCGTATGAATATTACAAGACAATGGGGAAAACAACATTGCATATAATTGTTTAATTATAGAAAGAGTAGAAGAAATTTAAGGAAGAGTATTCACCTGACCCTAATTTTTTTCCCAGATAACCCCTTCAATTGAAGACCCCAGCATTTTTGGCCATGTAGAAGAAATACTGAAGCAAACATCATGAGTTTGTTTTATTCCTATTTTGAGTCGATTTCAGTTAATTTTTTAATTGTAATTAAATATTTGAGTTGTTTCTCAGAAATATTTCAGTAGAAATTACTTGCAAAATGAAATGTGAATTGTAAAACTTGGCCTAAACAAATCTAATGAAAACTTGTGAAAGACCTACGCCTTCTGTTTGATTGCACCCTGTTAGCATTGTTATTAGTTGCCTATAAGATGGCTCATTATATGTAATCTACTGCTTTAGAAAAAAATGTATCTAGTGTATTATTTTTAAAATTGCACCCAAGTAAAACACTTCAATTGAAAGCAACACTAATATAGAGCCACTTCCTGAAAGTAAGAATCTGTAGTTTTGATCCAAAATCTAAAACATGAAGTCAGAAAATAACTAAAATTTTTCTTGTAGATATTTTAGATATTTTCTAATATTCTTTAGATAGTTTCTAATATTTTCTAATATTCTTGTTTTAAATGGATGAAATGAGAAGTTTAGGTAATCATCTAGACAGATGAAATTATTATCTAGGTAGGAGGACTTTTCTAGCTATTCGTTTTCTGAGGGAAAGCTGAACACCAGGGTTATATCTAAACCTTTAGGTCATTTGCTACTTAGGCAAGGAAAACCACATATCTGACCTGGCATGGTGGCTCAGCTTGTAATCCCAGCACTTTGGGAGACTGAGGCGGGTGGATGACTTGAGGTCAGGAGTTCAAGACCAGCCTGGCCAACATGGTGAAACCCTGTAGCTACTGAAAATATAAAAATTAGTCAGGCGTGGTGGCAGGCTCCTGTAATCCCCACTACTTGGGAGGCTGAGGCAAGGAGAACTGCTTGAACTCCAGAGGTGGAGGTTGTGGTGAGCCGATATCTGCCACTGCACTCCAGCCTGGGTATAGAGTGAGACTCCATCTCAAAACAACAACAAACCACTTGCCTGGCAGACAACCAAGATACCATTTAGTCCAATCTTTTCATGGAGATGAGGATCCAGGGAGTACCTCCTCATGTCTCAGGTTCTTAGTTGACTGCATTTCCGAATGATTCCAGATTCCTGTGGAAACAAGGAATCAATGTACAAATGTGGTGGAGTGGCAAGGAAAACTCTTAAGAAAGAAACATCAAGGTTTTTACATTAGGTTAAAGACCAAGAGGGTTTCCAGGCAGGCAGTGTAATGTCTAGGCGATTTTGAAGTGAACTTAAGCCACTAGGTTTGAGGGACAAAGGACCAAAGGACAGAAAACGTGAAGACTGCAGATCTCCTGCTCCACCTCAGGGAGCAGCAGCCCCAGGAGAATATGGCCCCCAAAAGAGGCAGGTCTCCTGCTGCAAGATCTTCTGTTTTTTTGTTGTTTTTTGTTTTTTTCCCCCGCTCTTGTTGCCCAGGCTGGAGTGCAATGGTGCAATCTTGGCTCACCACAACCTCTGCCTCTGGGGTTCAAGTGACTGAACCCCGCTTGAATCGCAGAGGTAATTCCGAGTAGCTGGGATTACAGGCATGAGTCACCACACCCTGCTAATTTTGTATTTTTAATAGAGACAGGGTTTCTCCATGTTGGTCAAGCTAGTCTTGAGCTCTTAACCTCAGTTTATCCACCTGCCTCAGCCTCCCAAAGTGCTGGGATTACAGGCATGAGCCACCATGCCTGGCCGAGCCTCTGGTTTTTAAGAGAGAACAAAGAATCCTGATTTTTATGTAAAATATCTGATTTTAAAATAACTCATTAAAAATATCAAAAGTATCTTTGCATTTAAATTCTAAATTTTTTTTTTTTAATAATTGAAAAGTTAGTTTTTGTTAAGCTAATAGGAATGGGCCAGTTAACTAGAGTAGATGGATATAGGAAATTAAATATTTGATTTACTTAGGGATCTATATGATATCAGTTATCAAACAATACATTTTAACACAAAAGTATACTGTGCTCATTGTATCTTTGATCGTTCTTCAAGTATTTCTCAATCTTTTAGTCTATCAGGAACATTATCAAGAGCAATTATTGTAGCATAATACTCTGGGTACATGAAATGTATGTTAGAGATAAATAGATAATAGATGAAGGTTTATTATTATAAAAATGATCTACAACTTATATAAAAACATTCTGGAAATGTTAACTTTTTTGGGACTAAAGTCTGCAAAATAAATAGCTTAAAGCAAATTCCTATTAAATTGCCTTCTTGATTATTACACCTGGAAAATATATTCATATAATTTTTCCCTTTAATTATGTTAGTAGCCTGAATTAAAGCAACTAGATACTCTAATTTGAAGCTGCTGAGTTCCTTGAATTGTCTTTTTCATTGGTCCATTTTATCCATTGTCACAACTGTGGTCTTCATTAATAACTCGTTTTTAATGTCTTAGCAGTAGAATCTGTTCCTTATTTTTTTTTTCAAGAGTCAGTTAATTCAAAATGAAAAATTCTTTAGCTGAATGTGTGTCATTGTTCATTTGCAAAGTTTAATTTCAGGCAGATCCAAGAATTGTGTAAAGGTTGCATCTTTGGTCCTCTTGCACGTTTTTTTCTGGTAATCAAATCTGAAGGGATACCTCAGCAAGCAGACTTGGGTTATTTTCCAGTTGGATGAGAATGGAAAACAGTGCTCGAGACTGGGTAAGTGGCTATTTTTTGTGTCTCACTGGGGAAATGCATCTCCTTTGCAAAGTCAAAGAATGTTGTTACTTTTATGTGATGAAAAATTGGGCAAGAAAGGTTCAGTTGAATCATCAGACTGCTTAAAATTTGGGAGGTAAAAAACATTCTATTTTACTACTAACCATAAATCACTTTTGCTAGATAATACTTAAAATATTCTGAATTAAATATATCTTTAAAAACAATATGATGTTACTAAAAAAAATGCAGTCATACGTAAACTTGTTGGAATAAATCGTGTGATCTTTGGTATTTTCATAGGATTTCTTACTATGAAAGATATATCTTTCATATTTCATTTTTCCAATATCTTACCACAGGTAAGATATTGGAAAAATGAAAATATAAAGAACTTTCAAAAGTTATAGAAAAGTATTTTCCAATTCATTAAGTTACTTTGCTTGTGAAAATATATTAAACATATTTAAGTGAGACCTGTCCTACATTTAAAGACCAGTTTTGTTTATATAACATTGTATTTGAAAGGTCCTGAACATTAAAAATGTGAGAATTTATAATGTTAATGATCAAAAGGTAACACGTTGAGATTCTGAGCTTAATCCATTAAATCGATTTTAGAATCTGGTAGAAATTATCTTATAAATTAAAGCATATTTTATGCTTTTTTGAGGGAAATAGCTGGATCTTTTGCATCACTATATGTTAGTATCTATTATAGATGATTAATCTTTTGACATCTTTAAAAGAAAGACATTGATTTTAGTGATTGAGTGGTGTATAACTGTAGATCCGAATCTAATTATGGCATTATAATGTCATCGTTCCTACATTCTATTTCGTTTCTATGAATCAAGATGCCTATGTTTAGATGAGCTTAGAAAGCTCTTTCTCATTGTTCCTGCTCAGGCCACATTTTTAGAAAAATTTAAGATCACTCCCATAAGCAAGTTTAGAACTCCCTCTTGTGGTAGACTCACTTTTGAAGGTAAATATTTGAGTCACCCAAAGAACAATTTTCCTGATAGTTTAAGTAAATTGTCGAGCCTTATGTGACTAGAAAACAAAGCTTAAACAGAGAACTGGAAGTATTTTTTTTATTGACAATGGAAAGGGTTTCTGTTACCATTACCTTTTGACTGAATCTGTTAAACAAAAATAGACATTGAAACAAATGTAATGTACGTGCAAACATAGCAAATTAAAATACAAAAAAAGAAATTACTAATGACAGGTCTTGCGCTTAATAAGATCAAGCAGCAGAAAATCAGCAGTTAGATAAATGGTATTATTAAATAGGTTTTACTTTGAATCTCCCATATAAACAAAGAATAAACAACAGTAACACCACCAAATAAAGCCACAGGGAAAGAGATTACTCTTCTATACTTTTATACACTATATATGTTAATCGTTCTGTCTTTCATTTATTTCCTCTGATAAACTGACTTCAGGGAAGTCGCAACAAGGCCATCTTGGCTGAAAGCTTATAACATTAGACGTGAGTCTGGCTAATGCCCTGTTCCATTGACAAAAGGGAAGGGTTTCTTGGGTTTTGTTTTCTCCAGTGGAAATGAGCCTCAGACTCTGCGGTGGTTGACATTTGCTGTCCAGTACTGGCTGGTAGTTCAAGATATTTGAATGAACATGTAGTGCTAGCAAAGAATTTTTTTTTTTTCTTGGTCCACAGGTAACAAGAGAAGATAATGGTTTTTTAATATAAATTTTTAAATAATTGCTTTTGACCCTTGTAAACAGGTTGGCTTTGTTTTGTATTGAAAAGGAGATCGAGCCATCACAGTGCTATTTCTAAAGATATAGGACATCCCTGATTGCCTTTAAAGCTCTATTTTTTGGCTCCAGTTCCAGGTTAAATCAATCATCATTCTTTTTTACATGATCAGAGGCAGGTTGTTCAGCTTTAAGTAAGTAAGTAAGTAAGTAAGTATTGACAGACTTGAAGGAGAAACATGTTGAAGCATGGAACATGCTTCAAGGAAACATTGATTTGACTGTTAACAATTCAAAAACTGTAAAAATGGTGGAATGGTAAAATACAAACAGTACTTAGAATTGTCAAATGTTTGTACTCGAGACTCCATGAACCATATATTTTATTTTTTAAAAAATCATATTTATATCCATTTACATAAGACTTACACATTTAAAAAGAAATGCACAGTAATACATAAATGCCTAGTATATTACAATAAAACATGAAAAACAAGTGGCTTCATTTCATAAAAGCATCTGTTGTACAGTTTATGATGTAGATGATGTTTATTATTCAAATGACTTAAGCATTTTATTACAATTGTAGTAAACTAATCAAATGTAACATCTGACTCCCCCAAAATCACATTTTTTAGCTTTTAATAAATCATGACGTCATTAGTTTCTTAGAATTCAGTTTTCACAAAGATTTTCACTGCTCGTCTTCTTAGATGGTAGTGCACTTTAGGTAGAGTAGACTGAAAAGACGACATCTAAAATATACAACGGATAGCATTAGTTCACTGAAAAGTCCCAGACTGGGAAATCTCATTCTACTCCTCTGTGGGGTACCTCCATGCAGCCTGCTTATTCCTGTCCTAAAACGCCATGGGAAGGAAATCTTCTAGGATCTAGCCAACAGCTATATCTAATTAACATTTGCTCTTCTCCAATTTGGTTCAAGGGAGCTTAATAAATAATAAGATAAGATTTGCTCAACTTTGTGGAAAGTATGGCAGTAATGTAAACAAAGGTAGTTATGCAAATGTTAGCATGCCTTTTGAAAAATTTACAACTTGCTAATTAATAAATTGGGTTGAATTGACCTATTTCATAATATAGATTTATATTCTAGTTCATATATTTTAGAGTTCTTAAAAAGACACCTTTATTTGTGACAAAAACAATGATAATAAGTCACCTATTTTAAAGGGTTTGTGTCAGTTGTATGGCATTGCTGATTCTTTTCAGCCATAATATACTTAGAAAAAGTTCACAATTACTGACACAAAAGAAACAGCAAGTAGTCTGCTCTGAATTATTTTAATAACAAAAGTGTTATTGTTTTACCAAAACAAAAATTATCCTAGATTTAATTATTGTAAATGAATACTGTTATCCCAATTAATGTTAAAAACTAGGAAATATGAACTAGAATGCCATGCACAAAAAACAGATTGCAAATAGTAACACTACCCATCAGTTAAAAGCTAAGAAGCAAGCACTATTGAATATATTAAATAGTCAGTCATTTGTAAATTAGTGAAGTGTTCAGTTCCTGAAGAAATTATAATGCTATGTGTAGACTCTATTATAAACAGTATTTTGGGAGGCCTCTTATTTAGGCAAATTATTCTATACTTTAAATCATGCCTATAATTAGATGCCAAATTATATACTATAATTAAAATTTTAATATAAGGGTTGTACATTCTGAAATTATATCTCTTATCTGGATGCTTTTTGTTTTATCAGCTTCAAATATTGATCCAAACAAGACAGCATATCTGCTCCCATCTTACGCCCAAAAGAGCAACAATAAACTGTGTGGAGCTTTTAGTTCAAGGCAATGAAGAAACAGCACAAGGCAAGCTGTTCCTCTGTCTATAACTGCTTCGTGTTATCCCTGTGCACACATTTGGTTCTTAATATTGCTCTTAAAAAGTATTTTTCAAAATATTCATTGAAAATGGTAAAATATTTTGGTAAACCATGGTTTTAGGTCAAAAAAAATTTATGAACATTTGACATTTATAAATCTAGGAAACCGCAGTTTTACTATTAAGATTGTTTTCAATGAAATCTCTTTTTTATATGGATTTTAAAATAGGTTTCATTAATTAGTATTTCCTTAAAATCAAATGCCTGATGGTTATCCTCCATCCTTATAATTTCGTTCCTATAAGTCTCAAATACTTAAAATTCATAATTGTTTTAGCAAGCGTAAATCAAATTGATAAGATACAATGTAAAAAGTTTTTTCACAGTTTCTACTTTTTTTTTTTCTAATATTCAATTTTATTACTTAAAAATCCAGAGGGTGGGAGGCTGAGGCAGGAGAATTGCTTGAACCTGGGAGGTGGAGGTTGCAGTGAGCCGAGATCGCGCCACTGCACTTCAGCCTGGAGACAAAGCGAGACTCTATCTCAAAAAACAAAATCCATAGAGGGAATTAAGAATGTCTTGTGAAATTTGATGGAGTTGGACTGATGGTTTCACTAAGGCAGACCTGCTCCACAGAACCGTTCTCTCCTACTAAGTATGAAATTCTCACTATTAGTACCACTCTCCTTAGACAAGTGATAACTAAAAAACCATGGAGAATATATCTACCCAGGCAGATTTCCCATGAATGCTCTGTCATATGTTAGTTTATTGGATTGGATAATGGTCCCCCAAGAATGTATAAAGAACCTGAGGCTAAAGGATTGGAAACAAGGAAGTTGGATTAGTAGAAATATAGCATTAGGAGAAACAGGGTGCCAATCCAACAGCTGGTAAAAACCAGAGCAAGAATTGCATCGAATTGTGGGAGGTCTAAGACAAATATATGGAAAGAAACATGAAAGGGAAGATCCAGCTTATCAAAATGGGAAATTGGAGCTAATAATAGCCAAACCACTTAACAAGATACATATATTACTGCCTTTCCACAGTTTCTACTTTTGAGACAGAGTCTTGCTCTGTCATCAGCCAAGCTGGAGTGCAGGGGCACAATCTCCACTCAACTGCAGTTTCTGCCTCCCAAGTAGCTGGAATTATGGGAGTGCTCCGCCATGCCCAGCTAATTTTTGTATTTGTAGTAGAGATGAGGTTTCACTATATTGGCCAGGCTGGTCTCCAACTCCTGACCTGAAGTGATCCACCTGCCTGGGCAAGTTTCTACTTTTTAATATAAAACCATCTCTAAATCATTTTCCTGTCTGTCGCTATTTGACTCTGTGAACTTGCTTAAATCCTTATCTGCCTACCTTGGTTTTCTTACATAAAATATACACTTAATAAAATGCTATGCGAATCAATATAAAATGGCAGTAAAAAGTAGAAAACAGTGTAGTGGCAACCCACTGATGTGTGATAATACAGTGATAGGCCTCCATCAGGCAGACCTTAAACCATAGCAGACAGATGGTGATAGGAAATACCAGACTAAGAGTTAAAATACAAAGATTTCTTTTCCCCCTGAAGCAATTCAAGAGTTATCTCACTTCTGTACTGCTAGGGCCTACCAAAGAGTATAGTGTATATTGACTACTCTATGTAGGTTCCACTTTCTGTTGTTTATTTTTTATTTTTTGTCAGCCAAAGGGAAACTACTCACAGCAGGTCAGTGCTGCCTCCTTTGAGTGGCTTGTCAACATGAGTATGTGCGAACAGTGGAGTTGTCTAACCTCTGCAGTCTTGATGAAGCAACTGCAAATGGAGAAAAGGGCTTTAGAGGGACTTGGATGATTGAGTACAAGATTTCAGCTGAGAAAGATTTATTTTCCCTACACATGGGGATTCTGAACATATCAGTAGACCTTTTTTCTTTCAGATATAAGCCACTCACATTCCTCTTCTCTAGATCAAGTTCCTAATGAAAATTTATCCCAATGTAATTCACCTGAGCTTTTGAATTGTTATGTGTTCCTCCTTAGATGAAATCTGTAACAGGAGCAGCTCCCCAGGGTGCTTCTGTTTTTGATACAGAGATTGCTCTTGGAGCAGAAAAAAATTCACCGTAATGAGTGCTCTAAGTATTGAAGAACTTCTACACTGTAATGATGTCAAGTTCCTCATGAATTTTGCTGACATGTTCCACAATATTAACAAGTTGTAAGAAATGTAGATCAAAGATCACAGTTGATGCTGGAACTAATTTTTAACTATGACCTTGAAAATAAATAATGATGCTAGGTGCTTATGTTAACAAACAGAGTGGGACTATTTTTCGTTAATGCCTCCCAAACAGAAATAATTTTGTGACTGCTATTTCAAAGTTGTCCCTCCTCTGGAATGATTGTTTTCCTTTGTAAAGTAAATACCGTAAGTCTAATGTCCACAGAAGGAAATACTAATTGAGAAATTACTGTGTTTTGTGTTTCTTTAATTCTCTTTTCATGTTTGTGTTTGTTTATTTAAGGCCTTCGGCCTTGATTAGAGGGAAGAAATATCTGATGAGTCTGAATTTCTAAGATAACATATAAAACTTGCAATATTTAAACATGTAGGGAGACAGCGGAGTTAATTTCCATTTACTATAGATCTTTAGTCCAAATACAATCTCTAACTTAAACTGTTTATTTTGGGAGAAGACTAAAGAAACACAATTAATGCCGATGTTTATTGTTCTTCCTAGAGGTGGACATTAGCCAAACTATTATTTTTAGGATGTTATAAATTATTTTGAAAATGTGAATAAAGTGCCATGAGTTCATGCAATAGCAGTGTAAAAAGGAGTCTGGTTTGTGATGAGAGCAAAGCAAATTTCAAGCAGAGCAAACCAACTCAAGAAAATAATTCCAGAAAGTAAGGTCAGAGAATTATACTAGCTTTGGCTAAACAAGCTTTTTGCTTTATAAGCAAGCAATGCAAAAGTACTGTACCATCTGTTGTCATTTTTCTTGACTGCCCAGATGTTGTGGTTAACCTAAATCCAGCTGGTAATGTTTCTGAAGACCCAGGCATCATGCTGATTCCATGTACTTCACGAGGAGGAAACTGCCGTCTCCAGGTTGATCCACGTCTGAAGTTCTTGTCATCACTCTGCCAGTACAGTTATAATGTGATGTTACAAAAACAAACTAGTCCGTGTGCTTAAAGCTGTGTGCTTAGAAACATGTAACACAGATTATTTGCATTTAGTCTGTCAAGTATACATGTGGAATCATGCTTTATCAAGATAGTTCTATGATTCCAAAACAAGACTGTAGGTGATTTGATATATAAATTTTTAAATAAAACTTTTCATACAATTTCACATTTAAGGTCTGACATCTATACAGTAAATATCTTTGAAAGCCTAAAATAAGCCACCAATTATTTTTTCCAAAATAAATAATATTGGATATACTATGTTCCACTTATGTATAGTTTAAAGACAAAGAAGCACATCTCATTTAATTGGCTCAATAGACTTTTCTTCCAGTTCATTACTATCAAGAAGCTACCCCACACCTGGACAGCTCCTAAGAGAAAGTAGCAATATGACAAGTCTTCAATAATTTTTACTGTAATTGTTTGCAACTTTTAAGTAAGAATAATTGTGTTTTAAGGTGTATGAGTTTAAAAGAAGACCTTTTTGAATCAATTTTAAGTAAGGAATAAAAATTCTGTCATGCAACTTTTTTTTTTTTTCTTTTTTTTGAGATGGAGTTTTGCTCTTGTTACCCAGGCTGGAGTGCAATGGCACGATCTCGGCTCACCGCAACCTCCGCCTCCTGGGTTCAGGCAATTCTCCTGCCTCAGCCTCCTGACAACTTTTGAGACTAGGCTTTTAGAAATGTTAATCATTTTTCTGATTGAATAAGAGCATGAATTTATCAGAAGCTAGCTGAGTACAAGACTGTAGAGCTTATCTCTTTATAATCTCCACAGGACAAAGGACAGAGTAGATTTTATAATACCAAGATTATCTGTCCTGCCTATTTGAATATAGAATTATTGGCCCATATTTGGATTTGTTGAGTTCTTCATAAAATAATTTTAATCAGCTTGTCTTTGTACCAAGAAACACCTGTACTTTGCAACACAGAATTATGCATCTCTTTATTTTCTACTGCATACTCAGGTTTCTTTCCCACTTCTTCCAGAAAGATTCTGTAGAAAAACTCAGACTATTAAAATGTCTACCAGTCCACAGCATTTACTAATATTCCTTGTATTCATTCATCTGGGGAAGCCACTTACATGTTTATTATTTTCCAAATCACTTAAATATGCATATATTAGATATAGTGGATCTTATACTCAATATAGCTTTCAAATTCTATGATTGTTAAAATGTTATTCATCTGTTTTTAAGAAAAACTCAGTATCAATATATAAAATAATAAAAAGCTTCCCATCTACTGAAGCAAGTTTTACCTTCATTTTAATTTTCTAAAATTTCCTGGCAAGATATAGTGATTTAAGAAATAAATGCATTCTTTATTAAAAAGCTGAATTTATCAATATTAGTGTTTTAATTTTTTCTAATTAAAAAAAAAATGTTGCTCAACATTTTGCAGTCACAGCTCATAAAAATTGTAAATTACTGTTTAGTATCTCTAATTGCTGAAATGATATTTATATTTATAATATAGCTCTTTCCAAAATTAAATAAGATTGAATATTTAACAACAAACCTGGATAAAATTCTAAATTCTAATTATAGAATAGTCATTTGATTAATTTCCAAGCACTATTCCTTAAAAACAAAGATGTTCCATCATTTTTCTTTTACTCGCTAAGATCTTTTTTGAATAACAGGTAAACTTACTTCATCCAGTCGCCTTTCAGTTCCCAGGGCCAAGAGGTTATTGTATTCTCTTTCAAGAATCTGCCTTGCCTGTTGACATCAAATTACAGTTACCATCACTGAAATCACATTTTATGTTAAAAATCATGTGGCTCATAGTTATCTGAGAATGTACTACAAACCATATTTTATTTATGGATTTTTAAGATTTAAGTCCACCATGTCTATTAGCCATTGTAAATTTTAACTATAAAAACTATTTGGGGCTTTTTTTTTTTTTTTTGTCTGTGGACAGTAGAGAGACAGTCTTGCATAAGCATCTGAGGTCAAGAGGCTTTGGTCTCACTTGGTTACTTTATTCCAATTGAGTATTTTGTTTAATCTCTGAAATATGTAAAAACAAAATAAAAAAGTAAATTGGACTGTCAATTTTTAATCAAATCTGTGCAGGTAATTCTCAAACCTGGCCAACGATTTTCATTTGGGGAAAGTTTAGATAATAAAGATTCCCATGCCCTATCTCTTAATAACTGATTTCTTAGGACTATGATGTGGGTTGGAGGTTTTATTTTTTATTCATCAGGAACTATATTGATTCAAATTATTATCCAGTTTTGGGAATCACTGGCATATCCAATGCTAAGACACTGCATAATTCACACATGTAAATAGAAATGACTGCCTCTCAGAGAGACAGAGACTGATGGCCATCTGTCAGGGATTTCGTTTAGTGGAATCTGGCATTCAGGTGGGAGATTGGGCCATATAACTTCTAAATCCCTTTCTTGTTTAATTTTTTGATGTTTTTTGGCTAGAAATCCACTAGCCTGAAATTAAAACCCCAGTGACATATTTCAAACCTTGAGCTAACTTTCATTAATAACCATGAACACACAGCCAGATTTTTTTTCTAAAAGTTTAGCTTATCATTATATAAACCAGAATACAATAAGACTACAGCAAAAAAAACTTGCCTGGGTGTTCTGTGTTGGAATCTGTAATAATAAAGCTAAGCTGCTGTAGTCAAAGTTTTCATCCAGGGCTATAAGTGAGCCATGCACACCGCTCTCAAGTATATTATTTGCATATTCTCGAAGTCCAATTGCTTGTATCCAGCGAATAACTCGGTCATTGCTCCACACCAACACATCTAGGTAAAGAGATGTATCATTTTAGGATGCAGTGTTTTGCATAGTAGAACTGCTGGCTGAAATGAGCCATGGGTATCTGGCCAGGTCACACTTATGCTGATTTATCCACACCCTAATGTACCTGGCTCCCTTCATTTGCAAATAATTACTGTTTTAATAATTAACCTTTTCGAGTCTAAATCTATTTAAAAAGCTTTTGTTTTTCAGAGTGTTTGTTATAGCTAAAATTATAGCACTTCAGTGCTGTCATAGAATACCGTGTCTTTGTTTCTTGTTTTCATACTACAGCCCTAGGGGTCTGTCTGAAGTTCAATGTTTTTACCACCAGATGGAGACATTTCTTATTCGTGTCTTGATACACGCCTCTTCAGTGAACAGCAGATGAGATCGTAATCCTGCCTTTCATCAGAAGTGTTTGTTAACCACTACCTAAACATTGGCATATAGACTAGAAGATACATTTTTTTTTTACCTGACTTAATATTTAAGAACAGTAAAATAATACAAAGTGTCAATAGATGAATTCTTACTACTATATTTCAGTGCATTTTTTCCCAATCACATGGTAATGCAAAATTCAAGCACTCAAATGTCAAAAATTGTTTCTGCTTTATTGAAAGTAGTATCCTACTGAGGAACAAAATCCTCTGAATTTTATTTTTTAAAAATAAAACCTTTAGAGAAAAATGTCATGTCCTTTTTTTTTAGACAAAAACAAATTATATTTTATCAGTTATTTTCTTCAGTTTTTTCCCATTACAAGTTGGCAGAATACTATAAAAACAGTAAAACAGAAGGACTAAAATCGTTCATAAAAAAATAATTTTAAGAAATTTAAGGGGATATGAGAAAAAACTTTTTTCCTACCTGTAGAAAGGGAAAGGAAACTATAATTATTATTAAAGTAAAAGTAAGTTTTTCTGTCATTTTTTTCTCTCTAATGAAGTGCACAGCTTTTTCAGGAAATATAAAAATCTTCCAGGAAATATTCTTCAACTTTAACTGTTTTAATAAGCCTTTGAAAAGCATGTTTTAAATAACTGTTTTGATGAGTCTTTGAAAGACCTTATTTGTCCTATTTTATTCATTTATAACCAACTTAGGTGCTCTTGCGTATAACACTGAAGCAATAAAGTGATAGCACAGACCCACAGAAGTCCCCTCATGCACCTTCTCAGGCACTATTCTCACTCAACAGTAACCAATATTCTGCCTATTTTCATTACAGAATCGCTTTGCCTGATTTAATTTTTTGGCTTTTCATACATAAATCATACAATAAGTACTTTTTTATCTGCCTTTCATTCAATATGGAATTTATCTATGCTTTGGCAAATAGCAGTGGGGTGTTCATGATCATTGCTATTTAGCATTCCATTGCATGATTATGCCACAGTGTGTCCATTCTATTGCAGATGGACGTGTGAGTGGATTCCACTTTGGGTTATTAAGAACAGTGTTGCTTTGAAGGGGAAAGGGTGGGGGATGGCAGGGATAAAAGACAACACATTGGGTACAGGGTACACTGTTTGGATGATGGATGCACCAAAATGTCAGAAAAGTCACAACTAAAGAACTTGTTCATATAACCAAATACCACCTCTGTTGCCCAAAAACATATTGAAATAAAAATACTGTTGCTTTGAACATTGTTATACATGTATTTTGTTTTGTATATTTACATGTTGCAGTAGAATAAATAACAAGGAATAAAATTGCTATGTGGTTATGTTAGCAGATATTGCTAAGCAAATTTCATTCTCACAATTTAATCTTTCATTGTTAATGTCTGAAACTCTTTACCAATGCTTTGTTTTTTTTGTTTTTGTTTTGTCTTGCTTTTTTTTTGCCATTATGGTAGGTGTGTGGTATTGAGTTGAACTGTGTTACCCAAAATTCATGTCAAAGCCCTAACTTCCAGTACCTAAGAATGTAACCTTACTCGGTAGAAGGTCTTTATAGAAATGATCAATTAAAATGAGTTATTAGAGTGGGCCCAAATTAATCAGACTGTTATCTTTCTTAAATGGCAAAAATTGGAAATAGACATACACACATGGAGAGCACTATTGATGATGAAGGCAGGGATCAGGGTGATGTTCTTACAAGCCAAAGAACACCAAAGATTGCCAGCAAATCACCAGAAGCCAGGGGCGAAGCAAATAACAGTTTTTTCTCAGTAGGAACTGACTCTGCTAACACCTTGGGCTGGAACTTCTAGTCTCTAGAACTGTGAGAAAACAAAATTTGTTGCTTAAGATACACAATCTTTGGTAATTTGTTACATCGGCCCTGACAAACTAATACATGGCTATCTCATTGTAGTTTTTTTTTTTTTTTTTTTTTGAGACGGAGTTTTGCTCTTGTTACCCAGGCTGGAGTGCAATGGCGCAATCTCGGCTCACCGCAACCTCTGCCTCCTGGGTTCAAGCAATTCTCCTGCCTCAGCCTCCTGAGTAGCTGGGATTACAGGCACGCGCCACCATGCCCAACTAATTTTTTGTATTTTTAATCGAGACGGGGTTTCACCATGTTGACCAGGATTCATTGTAGTTTTAATCAGAAATTCCCATTATGAAATGAAAATGTCTACTACTTTTAAGATTTGTCAGTTTTTACTTTCTGTATTTTAAATCTACATATTAGATGCATACAAATTTGCTGTATCTTCCCTTCTATTATTTAAAAATAGCCAACATATTTCTAGTATATTTCCTGCCTTAGAGTCTATATTCTGGTATTAGAAGAATCACAGCAGCTTTAGTTAATATTTGCATGTGTATCTCCTTTACTACTAAGTTTTCTACGTTCTTATATTCAAAGTGTATCCACTGTGTACAGCATCATTGTTTTTCATCTATCTTTAAATTGAATTAGTTCTTGCCCATTTAATATTACTTAGATATTTGAGTTGAAATCCACCATCTTTCTATTTTTCCTACCTGTTCTTTGTTCCTATTCTTTCTTTCTTGCCTTTTATTATGTTTTCTTATTTTATTCTACCACTCCATTAGCTTTTTTGTTTGTCTTTAGATGGAGTCTCACTCTTGTTGCCCAGGCTGGAGTGCAGTGGTGTGATCTGTGCTCACTGTAACCTCTGCCTCCGGGGTTCAAGCAATTCTCCTGCCTCAGCCTCCCAAGTAGCTGGGACTACAGGTGCATGCCACCATACCCAGCTAATTTTGTATTTTTACTAGAGATGGGGTTTCACTATGTTAGTCAGGCTCGTGTCATCTCCTGACCTCAGGTGATTCGCCTCCCTTGGCCTGCCGAAGTGCTCGGATTACAGGCATGAGCCACCATGCCCGGCCCTCTATTAGCTTTTTATGTTTATACTTTATATTATTATTTTAGTAATGACACTTAAAGCTTATAATATGTATTCTTATTAGAGTCTACTATAAATTATTCCTTTTATCATTTTCTAGATAATGCAAAGACAATTTAATTTCAATTTCACTTATTCCCTTCCTGCCTTTTGTGTTATAGTTATGTATTTTAATTCCATGTAAAATTTAAGCCCTGCAGATATTATTTTTATTATGAAATTTACCCATACAATTTTCAGTTCTCCTCCTTCATGTGTGCATTTTTTATTATCTTTATGATCATTTCCATCTGCCTGAATCACTTATTCTAGTATTTCTTTTCTGTTTGTTTTTTTCTGGTGAAATAGTCTGTCAGAATTTGTTTGTCTGAAAGTGTATTAATTCTGTTTTTAATGCTGATGGACATACTTCAAAGTAAGAAATTAGTTTGATTCAGCATTTTAAGGCTATAATTCCATTTTGCTCTAGCATTACTTAGTTGAGTGATGTCAGTTATCTTACGTTGCGCCTTCGAAATTACTGTGGAGTTTACTCTGCCGAATCTAAGATTTTTGGGGGTGGGGAGTTACGGTTTTCAGTAGCTCTATTGTAATGTGTTTAGATGCGTTTTATTTCCCCTTTTATTTCTAATCTTACTTGGGGTCCATTGAGTACATTGAATCTGTGGTTTATCATTTCAATTATTTTCTTTTTATGTTGCTTTCTTACTGTCTCTTACCTCACGATGTCCAATATGTCTCTTGTGATGTTTTATATCACTCATCCTTTTTGCTTCTTGTCATATGCGGGGCTAGATGTTTTCAAGTGATCTTTTATTTCACTAAAGTCTCTTCTACTAATAAACCACCTATTGCGTTCTCAATTTAAGTTTTTATACTTTTCAATTATTCAAATTTACATGTGATTATTTGTTAAACACATTGATTCCAGCTATATTAAATTCTCCATTTTGTCACTTATATTCCCTACACATTTTTAAATAAACAGTGTTCAGGGTCAACTATGAATATGTTTCTGTTTTCTGATTTTATCATCTTGGTTTTTCTTATTTTGCCCATTATGTGACACGTCTGAGTTTTTCTTTTATTTGCTCTCACACAACATGGTTGAAAACCTGCAGAGGCTCTGAATGTCAGCTTCCTCTTGAGAGGACTTTACTTTTATGTTTTTCTGCAGTTACAATAACAGCAGATCAACTTAATTCCAATTAAGGATTGAGATAAATCAATGCTAGATTTTATCATTTCAAAATAAAGCTTAGGAATCTCTTTCACTATAGTAACCATTTTACTACCTATATGTGTTCCATAATATCGGTTTTAAACCTCAAATATACATAATAATACTTAACATTAAAATAAATAAATACCCTGATCTGTTTAAGTCTACCCTTAGTCCTAGGGTGTGTTTTATCAGAGACCTCAAATGAAAGTATATTTGGTGGTTATGATCTTTGATTTTTTTTTTTTTTCACTGTATTGTCGTAAGATTACAACAGTTCTCTTTCTAGATTTCTTACCCTTTGGCTTCTGCTTTCTGTTCAGTTTTTAGCTTCTAATTCCATCCTTCTTAGAAATCCATGAATGTCTCCAGAGGAGTATTTTATAAAAGGTCAGGCTTACTTATTGTATTATTGTTATTTTTTACAGATTCTTTGCCCTTGACGGCCTGGCAGTTTTGGCATCTCTAAATTCCACTCCCCACCTCTGCCCCACTCTGTTCCCTGCTCCTCTGTGAGATGCAGAAAAAACAGTAGAGAATGACAGGTTTACGATTTCCTTACATTTCTCTTTTTTCCAAGATCATAACCTCTCAAGTTCTGTCCCTTTTAATTGGTTTCTACTGTTTTCAAATACGTCATTATTACTATTTATTCATTTATCTAGCCTTTCTATTTCTTCTTGGTGGAAGATTGGTCTGACTTAATGTACTCCAATCTATAAGTTCTTCAAATTAGCTGGTGTTCTTTCTGTCTGTGCCAATCCACAGTGCTAGCAAAACATCTGTACATGAATCTGGCAGCTGTATATATATCTGCCTCACATCTATCTCTCTACTTCACTCCTTTCATGGGTTGAATGCTCTCATTTCAAAAGCAGGTCCTAGATTTAGGTAACACGGAACATAGAAGGAATGCCCACGTACCACAGTTATTCTGCAAGAATAAATTTCTGCAAGAAGTATGATATTTATTGTTCCCCTCAGTTTTGCCTCTTTCTTCCCCTAGTCATCAGCAAAGCAAAGGATTTCCTTAATACTCTTTACTATATAGGGAAATTTTATATTATACATGTTAATTGTCTCTGTGAGTTAGTTCTGAAGTGTAGCTTTTCATCTGAGTTTTCCTTAGCTTGTTCCATTGAGGTTTTTGGACCTCAGAAAATGGGATGTGAGTTGGTTAGTATTACATTTGGTATATAATCAGCTGAAGTTGATAGCTACTGATTCATTCTAACAACTAGTTAGTTACCCTACACTTGAACCCCAAAAGCTAGGCATGTGCTTGTGGGTGACAGCAATAGTTCTCCACTTAATTTTACTAAACACATTATTTTTAAAAATGAATGTGACAATGCTGTCATTAAAAAAGTATCCAGTTTTCTTTACACTTTACTAGATGGATTTGTAAATAGGGAATTTTTTTTTTTCTAGAGTTAGGTTTATATTTTGATAGTCTAAGACATATTATGTGGTCATTATATTTCTGAAAATATGTGTCCATCAAAAATTCCATGACACACCTGTAGTTAAGAGTGATCAAATATTTAAAATGATCTGTTCTTATGAGGTAAAGGCAAATAAAGCATGAATTCAAACTTTTCCTCCTCAGAACAAAATGCTTTTTTTTTTTTCATTTTTAAAGTTAGATCCCTTTCCATAAATCCGTTTCCAAGCAATGTATGCCCTGACTTTAAAACTGTGTAGAAATCTTCTTGACCTAAACAATAAATGGCTAGAGGTCAGTGTTCACTGCTTCTTAGCAACAAATTAAATGTTAGTATGTTCTTGATATTCACAGGGTCTTTTCACTTCAGAAAACTATTCATTAAGGTCAAGGTTGATTAACACTTCAGATAATAAAAGACCCCTAGTCACAGTTGAGAGTTATTCCTGTAAATGTCACCAGATCAGTCAGAGGAAACAAGCTATTTATGATCTCACTCACAGCTATTTATCAGACAGAGTTGTTTGTGTGTGATCATAGTGAATCATGGCAGTTTTTTTTTTTTCCTCAGAGCTACACTCTAATCAGCAATTGGCAAATACTAATATAACATTAGGTATGGGGCCAACTGGGTAATTCTTCCCCTTTAGATCGATCTATATGTGAAACATTTCATGTGGTGAGCAGAAGCATAATAAAATCTAATTGGATAAAAAATACTTCAGAAAGAAAACTACAAAGTGGTATCCCATGGTTAAAATCTATTTGTGTGCTAAGACATTCTTTGTTTGGTCAAATGCAAACTTCCTTCTGGGATCTTTCTTGGTCCATTAATTCCCAAATTTCAATTCAACTGAATAGCAATGCACTAAAAACAACCTGCAATTTCCTGGAGCCCCAAAATAAAGTGAAACCAAAAAACTCTATTTTGATAATGGAAAAACACTTTCCTGCTTCAAAGTAATGCATCAAATGAAGTGTTACAAGAAATCCATTGTGAGTCTGTCTACTCTCTGATGAGCCATACATGGAAAACTATTTTTAACCAATCACTTTCATGTGCATTCAAGTCCATTCCATTAGAACTAATGTACTTTCCAAGAACTGCCAAAGAAAAGTAATTTCTGACATTATCACAAATGAAAATTATAGAAACCTAAAGTAAATATCTTAAATAAAGAATAAAACAGTGCTAAATGTTAACATTGAAGAAGATGGGGTAGCATGTAATAATACTATTTTCTTATCTAAATTAAGCCCTAAAAAAGTGAAGATGAAAACAGACTCATGCCTAACTCTGAACACTTCATGTAATGTAGAAACACCCACTGAATTTGACGAAATGCTTGCACATATCAACTCTTGGGTAATAGGAAATGGAAATATAACTAATAAGTATTTTAATATCCAAAATTTTCCTTAAAAATTTTGGTTATGTTTTCCTTGTCTTTTTTCGTCTTTAAACAACAAAAGTGGATTGATTATTTTTAGCCAAAAAGGCTCATGTATTATCTTAAGTAAAACAGAAAGTTAAATACCTCATGCTCTCATTTATAAGTGGACACTAAATAATATATCCAGGTGAACATAGAGTATGTAGTCATAGTCACTCGAGTCTCGGAAGGGTAGGAGATTGGGAGGGTGGTGAAAGATGAGAAATTACTTAATGGGTACCATGTACATCATTCAGGAGATGGGTACACTAAAACCCGTACTTCACTACCTCAAATATATCCATGTAAGAAAACTGCACTTGAACCCTTTAAATTTAAACCAAAAAATACCTTTAACTATATCTTATATCCAGCAATTAATTTTTCTTTCAACAATAAAAATATGGTCTCTAAAAATAGAATCTAACATATTCCTCTTTTGAAATTATTCTTTCTCCTGTATTATAAGGTACTTCTGAATATTTAGATGATTAGTTTTTAAAGACAGAATTTTTTTCTAACAAACCTGAAATATGGAGTGTCTTTTCTATGCACTGGTTCTTAGGGCAACAAGTTAATAAATTACATTTGCAATCAAATCCTTCAGTATTGTTATTCAAATAAAATACTTTTGTGCACATAGCAGTTGCAGCAATTTATAATGTTCCTGATAATATTACCAGCTAAAATTATTAATTAACTAGTTTGGTTTATAGGGGAAAATCCTTATATCATTTCTGCATAAAATCACTATATAATTTCTTTAACTATACAATATTATAAAAATAAAATTGCTGGGCACTGAAATGAAATTCAAATGATATAAACCAAAGATGAACTGCCATAAAAATGATATACCGTGTTTCTCTGAATCATACTGAGAATGTTCCATTAAAAGTTTGACAAAAATATCTACATGGCGATATCTTCAGTACAAGCAGAATGTATAATTAATAGGTTTGGAGAAATAAATCTCAATCAAAAACTCAAGATTATTCCCCAGATGGGATATTCACACTATAATGTGGTGATACAATTTTCTGTATTTTAATTGGAAAAGAATGGAAAAAAAAAAAAAACCAGCAACACTTCTAAACACTTCTAGCCAAACACTTACGCCACTTAATGATCATTGTAATACATATAACATTTTATGTTAATAAATGTGAAAGCTAAAAACCCAGGAAAAAAAGGCATTTAATGTGAAAGAAAGAGATGTTACCTTTTATTTCATGTTGGCTTGCTTCCCGTCTTCTTTCTAGTTCTTTTCTATCATAATTCAACCTCTTTAAGCACATAATTCCATATTGTAAACTTGTTCTATTTTTTTTTTAAATAAAAGAAAACACATTGAGTTTACTCAGCCGGTGGATAAAGTTTTTTGATTAGCCATAGTCGACATTATGCACTGATTCTTAGGGCAAGTTAATAAATTACATTTGCAATAAAATCCTTCAGTATTGGAGGGAAATGGAAATATAATTATTCTAAGCACAAAATGTTTCTAAATAATAGGAAAAAATGTTTTCAAAATAAGAAAGACATAGTTTTGAAATCATCATGGATTATATTGTTTATATGTCTTTGTCTTTCATTTAGCTATTCCTACAGTAGGTGTAGGCAAATTAATATTGTATTCATTTGAAAAGAATTTAAAAGTCCCCATTATGGAGACAGTAAGGAATTTATAAGAAATGGATACTCTCTTCTTAAGTTGATGAGAAAAATAACACAAAAACATAAGTAGGTTAAGTAATAGCATACAGAACCTAAGAAATCACAGGAGACAGAGAAACCAATTACGGTGTCACTTCTGCCAAAATAAGGACAACAGCCTTGAGCTTAAAAGGCAAATCCAGAAACCAAAGATGTTCCGAGAGAGAAAATGAGAAGGTTTAGTGACATTAGATATAAAGATGCAGAAGATGTGATAGGAAAAAATAATCTGTAAGCTTCAAGAGCAGAGATCATTGATTATCAGTGATGTTTTACAAGCAAATTTTGACATATACATTGGCTAGGCTACACTTACATGTGAGATGCATTTCTAAGCCCTGCATTTTAATAAAAACAATGTTGGGTCAAATACTTCAGAATCAGAGAAAATGGAAAGAAAACTGCATTAGGTAGGTGTTGTCGGTTGAATTGTATTCCCCTAAAATTTACATGTGGAAGATCTAATTCTCAGTACTTCAGAATGTGATTGCATCTGGAGATAGTGCCCTAAAAGAGGTAATTGACTTAAATGAGTCCATTAGGGTGGGCCCTAATCCAAACTGACTGGTGACCTTATTAAAAAAAGATTTGGACACTTGGTGACACAAGGAATATACATTCACTGAGAAAAGATTATGTGAGGACACCGAGAGAATGTGACCATCAGCAAGTCAAGGAGAGAGGCCTCAGAAGAAACCGGATCTGTCAGTTCCTTGATTTTGAACTAGTAGCCTCCAGAACTGTGAGAAAGTAATTTTCTGTTGTTTAAGCCAACCATCTATGGTGCCTTGTTGTGGCATCCTTAGCAAACTAATTCAGTGGTATACTAAAATAACTGATAAAATCACTATCACAGATATTGGGCAGCTTGAGATTAAACCAATGCTTCTTGGTCAGTTTCTGCCAAGTTTTGATATAGAATACAAAATTATACTATACAGAGGAAACATATTATGATACCATCTGTCAGATGGAAAACTGGGATGAAAAGACCATAGGATGCAATATACAGTCAGGTAGTACCTGCTTTAAGTCAGAGATTAGCATAACTTAAAAATGAAGCTTGGGTATTTCCCAGAACAAAAATCCTGTCATTTGGGTACTTCTTTAAAAAAATTCATCATTATAAAAATTTTTTTACTAAAGTAATGAAACAGTATTAAAAGTCAATCTAGTGAAGAATGGAAAAACTGGACTCCAGAAGTCTAATGCAATCATATGAAATATGAAGGCCTAAACTTCTCTGACAGGAAGCTCACTCACTACCTCACAGTGTGTACACTACAAGGCAGCTGAGAGCGGTACAAAGTTGTTTCTTCTAGTAACTAGAATCACTGACCCTAGTATCTACACCTGTGTTAAATGAAAATTCATATGCTCAACAGAGAAAATATAATACTTCTATCACATAATAATAATCTTAAAACATAAGAAAACTTATCTAAAGTCTTCCCTCATCCCATTTAAATATCTTTAATTACTTCAACGTTACCATCAGACTTCTATCACTTTATAACAATTTGATGACCACAAATAAATACAATTTCTTTTTGTTATGTCACCGTATGGTAGCACTTTTGTTGTCCCTGCCAATAAACACAGTCTAAGTATGCCTGTCAAGCCATTAACCAAATGGAGAGTTTTGTGCCAATGATAAATTCCTTCTCTTTTGCATACAAGTTTCTGTTAAATTATGGATTATTCAGCATAGCAATAGGTTTTCTAAAAAACTTGTTCTATTTATCTTTACCACATTTAATTCAACAGTGTTAACAACTGCATTAAAATTCAAAATATCTGAATAAGTTGGAATCAAAAGCCCCAATTATCCTCTATTTATCCTAATTCTATGTTATCAACATATCTAATTTTTATACCATCTTCACTTTCAGTCACTGATTAAATGTTGGACAGAAAAGAAGCAAATATAGTCTCCCAAGCCAAAATCATCTACAGTTATATTAACTTATAACCACAATCAACTATATGTGAAAAAAACAACTAAAATCCAGCTGACATTGTTTCACCTAACACAAACACAGCATTTATAATATGGTATTCTAACAAACCCCTTTTTATCTGCTGGATGGTAAATAACTTGAAAAAACACATTGCCTTTTGTTCATCTGCATCCTCACAGTTGTCTAACACAGTATTGCTTTTACCGAAATTAATATACAAATAAGCAAAGTCACTAAAAGACATAGAAAAATAAAAAAATACAAATATGTCTTAGAATAATAATTTCTTCTCAAAGTTGCTCCTAGAATGTTCCTAATTTATAAAATTTATAATCACATATTTGTGTAGGGTTGAAACTATGAATATTTGTTTATTCTTCATAATTTCTAATATAAACACAACTATAAAATTATAAACACTGAATTTTCAAAGAATCTGGCAAAAAAATAGACTCATCCCTATGAGGCTAATTTTGTACACATGTATTTCCATGGACTTTGGGAACATAATATGTTCTAAATTAGAAAGTTCCTGCAGTTTGCTTCATGAAAATAGTTTTCAAAGTAGATGTACGCAGATGTTTCAAATGACATATATTTTCTATCTATCTCCAGACATCCATTTTTGTTTTAGTAAGGTATAGGTAATATATTGTTTCATTTTTATTATTCTTTAGAAAAAAAAAAAAAACCTACCGATGGAAACTATCCACCATTTTTAAATGGACACGGAGATCTTTTTTTGTTAGGTGATCTAACATTCTTGCATCTACCAAGCATTCCATAAAGTAACTTCTGTACTGAGGTAACCCCAGGCTGGGAAGCCATTCATTTCCAATCCACTCGTGGTTCATATCTCCATAAGCCAGGGTCTGTAGAAAAACCGGACACTAGAATTGTTTTATAGCAGTCAAGTTTCTTAACCAATCAGATGAGATGGTAATTGGAGAATATTACCTATTATTATAACTGATATTAAATTGCTATGATTTGTGAAAATGAAGCAAAAATAATATTCAGATTGTATGTATTCGATTTGGTTTGGTACAAAATGGAACTCTGCATACATTTATTAAAGTATTTGCCTATTGAAAATGATTGGCTATTTACTTTGTATTCTCAAAAGGAACTGCATTTTGTCCACGTATGTATTTTATTAATAATGAAGTTATTATATAAACTCTGAGCTTTAAGATTCTGTCTTTATATTGATAGATTTATCTCATTTTATTTATATCTGTCATTTCCCTCGTCAATGCCATTATTGCCATTTCCCTCTTAGATCAACGCCACTACTGCCATTGCTACAGTGTAATGGCAAATGTTGATGTGAAATGGTAACCTCAGTAAACAAAGAAAGAAATGAAGGGTTGGGAGAGACAGAATTTTGAAGCTTTGTATGAACATTGTTGTTACCTAGCAAAGCAGGTAGTCAGCTTTCCAAAAAATCATTGAAAAGAATCAGTCTTTTCTAGCAATCAGTCAAGATAGACTCTAAAAGAAGCAGGGCAGGATAAAAAACTAAGATAACTGAATTCTTTAATATAACAAATAAACTATTCTTACTAATACTGTTCAAAACAGCTAAAATGAAAACCAAAATCAACCATTAACACTAAGCCAATATTTTAAAAGAATTATTATTCTCTATTATTTTTACAGAATTCCTATTTAGTTCCTTATCATGCCCTAAATTTCCAATTCTAAGATGTATTTCTAGTGAAAATCTAACTGTTCTTCTATTTTGTGTGTTCTCAGGAATGATGAAATTTTTATCAAAATCATAATCTAATATAATCCTACTGCGTGTTTAAATACAGGTCCTAATATAACTACCAAAATTTTTCTTATATTGAAAGGTTTCAATCAGATTGAATATAACACAAATTTTCTCTTTCAGCCATCCAATATGTGGAAATGTAGAAAAAATGCACAGCTTCCTTAAAAACATGTATGTCTGTTCCAAGTATAGACAGCTGTCTCATATGGCATGTCAATAAATGCTAATGACTCTGTAGTCTACAACACCAACACATGCACCTCCAACCCCCTCCTCATACAGTTTCCATTGTGTCTGAAGGCATGTGCAACTCCAAATAAGTCTTTTCTTTCTTTTTTTCCCCTTTTAGATTCAACTTGAATGCTTCCTGATTAAATATATTCAAGAATGATTTCAGAGGAATTTAAGTTTTGGATCATTCTTTTGGGAAAGAAAGAAAAGTACCCTTTTAAAAGAGGCAAGATATGAAATGGCAATCATCTTATTTGAAAAATATTGTAATTTGAAAAGACATCTAAAGTGCTAAACATAATCTAGAATTACATATACAGATCAGCCTAATATTGAGCTAAGTGAAGGTTTATAATATTGTGACTTATGACAGTTTCTTAATTTATACCCTCAGAGCCTACTAAATGATATTGAGTCTGAAAGCATATGTATCTCCTACCTGGGCCCAGCTTCCTTCCTCAGATTCTTTCTGTGTTAGCAGCAGGAAATGATTAATAAAGCAGGTAAATATAAATTAATTTCAAATCAATACAGTAAAATTTTTCTAGCAGAAGCAAAATTGTTATACAAAATAATTTGTATCACAGGCAGATAAACACATAGATTCTTACTCAGACCCACAGTGATCAAGTTTACAGTTCAAAGGCAATTACACAGCAACTACATAGTTTTTAATTAATTCTAATTTAAATGTTAAATTCATAATTTTGTGAACATTTGATTTGGTCATTCCAAACCTTTTTTAAATTCTTAAATGAGTGTAATTTTCAAAATATAATGTGCTATAATAAAACTTTCTGATGTCATGTATGCATATGTATATATAATAGGGAAATCTTATACAAAGTAAATTAGTGAAGTGAAAATACTATATTCCTCCAACAAAGCTTTGTGATAATCAAATAGATTTCAACAGTAGTCAACAAAACAAAACAAGACAAAAACCAAGTACAACAAAACTAAACTAAAAATGAAATTAGTACAAGACATTGGTGATTTTAGCCATAACAAATTTGTAGATAATTTTCAAATAAGGATAACACTGAAATAAGGATAACACTGAAAAGACATTAAATTAAAAAGAAGTTGATAAAGATAAAATATATGATATGCCCAACTTTGTTACTTTACCTGAAAAAATGACTTTTATAACATTTTATTTTTAAAAGTTACAGTTACAGAGTCCCCAAGAAATTCTTTAAAATTGTGCTTTTCAATACCAAATTAACATAAAGATTTTTTGGTTGTTTTTTTTTTTTTTTTTTGGTCAAGCTTTGTATCTAAGATGGTAAAGCACAAGAAACCACATGATCATATTAAAAATGAATATTCAATCTAATATTTTCTATTACCAATTTAATTTGGTTTAGAAACCTGTTACCTATGAACATGTCCAATACTAAATGATATTTGTTACAAAAACTTCCAATGTTGCAATATGATTCATTACATTCTTGCTTATTGTTTGTGTACTATAAGCTCTTATGATATTAGCCACAATCTAACACTATTTCATTTAAAAATTTCAAGAGTACCGAAGAATAAAACTGTAAAAAATGTTAGTTATTACTGTATATAACTATAAAAACACACCCTATTTCTCTGGTCTATAGTAAACAAATTAGTTTCCTCATCCAAAGAGCAGCAAAGTCACTTTCCTTCAGGTTCAACAAAGTCGTAAGACTAACCGTTTTTGCTGGAGCTGCAAGATTTTCCATTTCTTCATGAGTCACCCAAACGTTGCCTGAAGGCTAGTGAGGAGGCCCAGAGGGAAGCAGAGGAATCCATGGGAGGCAAGCAGTGGTAAAGAAGAAAGGCAGCACCTCTGTGAGTTAACAGCAACACAGCAATACCACAGTGCCCGTGCCCCTACCGTGTGCACAAGAGACAGCATGGCTGGTTTGCTCAGAGCTCCCTGTTTCTTCGACTCAAAAAGATTAACTAGAAAGAGGCATGTTGGGAAGCTCTTGAGGGGTAGATTTAAAATGACATTTCTGCAATTATGAATCAGAAAATAAGCATCATCAAAATTTGCATTCCAATGGTATGTGGCTGTCAGATCAATTTTTGTAATAATGGTGAACTGATTAAATTTGAACTGTAGAATAATGAATTTAATTTTTTAATCAGAAAACAATGGCACATGCACTGTGTTGTGTTATTACCAAAATTTCCTTTTACATAATTTTGATTCTCAATATCCTTTGAAGGAAAAAATTGGTTGTCAATATAAAGCTGGAAGCATTATCATAACTAATCTGGAACCAGCATCAGCTTTTTCCAAATGATTATTTTTTGTGTGTGTGATTCAATAAATATTAAGTGTTCCTGCATTCTTGCAGATGAAAAAGCAATGAAATGCTATTTTAATTTAGTTTTCAGCCACACTAATAATTGTCAAATTACAAAACCCATATATTTCCTAATTCTTCACCAGTATCTGATAGCATTATAGAGAAGAATGCAGTGTAAAAGAAAATTTTTTCTTTAACAGGCAATATTCTATTGTAAATTCCCATTTGTTTTCTAAAAAAAAACCCTTGGTATTAGTTCTATACACTTAATAGTGTACAGTTTCAAAACCAAAGTCCACTGAGTAACATAAAGATCAGGCATATCATTGAAGGTATTGGGCCCCTGGAAACCACTTGCCATCAAATTCCATCATTTCTTTATGAACATTGCAAGGTTTTCCAAGCGCATCAATGAAATTTACATTCTATGTATAATTTGCTACTTGTTTTGGGAAGGGTCCAATTTCTAAAGAATTGGTGTAGCAAAGTTGTTACCCAAACACTGTTAAGTCACCACCATAATTCACTTTGGGCTTTTCTGCCATTTACCTAGTACCATGACTTTTTCTGTATTAAAAATAATATAATTCAATATAATTTAAAATATAACTACATATAAATTGATGAGTATAATTTGATGTAAGTGAAATCTTATATATGTATATAGATGCATACATACAGTCATGTAATACATACTGACATATAGTCAGGAATGGAGTAAATGCCCAACAATGGTCTCATATGATTATAATAGAGCTGAAAAGTTCCTGTCACCTAGTGCTGTCATAGTCATTATGCCATTGTAGTGCAATGCATTACTCACATGTTTGTGGTAACACTAGTGTAAACAAACCTATTGCACTGCTAGTCATATAAAAGTATAGCACATGCAACTATGTGCAGCCCATAATAGTTGATAATGATAATTAATGACTAGGTTACTGGTTTATGTGTTTACCACACCAAACTTTTTCAATGATTATTTTACAGTGTACTCCCTCTACTTTTGTTTTTTAAAGAGTTAACTGTAAAGTAGCCCCAAGTAAGTTCTTCAGGAGGTATCTCAAAAGAAGGCATTGATATCCTAGGAGATGACAGCTCCATGTGTGTTACTGCCCAGTGGAACAAGATATGGAGACGAAAGACAGTGATACTGATGGTGCCAACCCTGGGTAGACCTATAGTAATTTGTGTGTTTGTGTCTTAGTTTTTAACGAAAAAATTTAAAGGGGAAAAAAAATGAAATAGCAGAAAGCTTATAGGACAAGGATATAAAGAAATTAATTTTGTTCAGCTGTACATTGTGTTGGTGTTTTAAGCTAAGTATTATTTAAAAAGAGTCAAAATTTAAGAAAAAAGGTTTAGAAAGTGTAAACATTACCATAAGCTAAGGCTAATTTATTATTGAAGAAATAAAAAGTTTTTTTAATGACTTGTATGTAGCATAAAAGTACAGTGTTTATAAAGTCTATAGTAGTATATAGTAGTGTCCTAGGCCTTCATATTCACTCACTGCTCACTCACTGACTCATTCAGAGCAACTTTTAGTCCTGCAAGCTTCATTACTGGTAAGTGTTCTATTCATGTGTACCATTTTTTATCTTTTATATTTTTACTGTACATTTTCTATGTTTAGATATATTTGGATACACACATACTTACCACCATGTTACAACTGCCTACAGTATTCAGTTTGGTATCATGTTGTACAGGTTTGTAGCCTGAAGCAATAAATTATACCATATAGCCTAGGTTTTGCAGTAGTCTATACCATTTAGGTTTATGTAAGTATGTTCCATGATATTCTCAGAATAAAAAAGTTGTCTCATGACTAATTTCTTAGAACATATATCTGGCATTAAGTGACATATGATTGTATATATATTTCAGTAACAAGTGAAGTGGCGGTAAAGATTCATAATTAAAAGCAAATTCTATGCACATAAAAATTCCACAGGCTAGGCATCAAATATATATGTAGAATTATTTTTCTTCTACTGTTTTGAAATTTAGAGTCTAGCTGATGTTTTTTCTATAAGTCTGTGTACAACTATGAAATAAATTTAGAATACAAAAGTCATTTATGTCATTAAAAGTCCCTTTCTTGTATCCTCAGCTTCTAACAATGATGCTCATTATAAACAGAAAGTTTCATATGAATATATAAAACATTACATTACTTGGAATAAGTTGTTTTTACTGACTTTATGAGAGTGTGCTAGGCTGAAAAGCACTTTACACTCATCTGTCACATTTCCTTTATACCCAGTTATCATGGAGCTTTGCTTGAATGGCTGTACTGTTTGTTCAAAGTGAGTTTCAGTGATGATTACCTGAGAGAAAATTCATTTAAGCCAATCTTAAATGGCTTAAGCTTGCAGAACGGTGTAAAATCAATTTTACATTGATTTGTGTAGCTTCTCCTTTGATTTGTAATCCAAACAATGAAGATCTCACTCCTACTTTAAGAAACTACCTGTATTAATTGTCTCACACTAGAATAGATACATGCATAATATCTTTTACAGCTTATCTTTAAGTCTGTGTCTGCCAGTCTATCACCATATTCTGGGATGGGGGAAGATGCTGGAAGCTATGGTTTTATCTGTTTCTTTCCTCACAAAATGAGTATATACCCAGGGCAAATTTTTAAAGTATGGTTGGCAAACTTACAGAAGTTGTACGGTGTTTCTGTTTGATACGTAGTTTTACTTGTGAAGTGCACTGCCTGCCTTATAGTCTTGTAAAACAGCCAACAGAAATAGTTTCTACACAACCCAATCAATTAGGCATTAACTGAAGTTCTAACAAGTTTATTTTATAAGAAAGTTCATATGTAGTAAGTCAATTATTCAATCAGATTGCTCTGTCCGCCACCACTTTAGGGGATGGAACTTGCATATAAGTACATCGTAAGGGAATAATTTAGAGCATGAGTTTCAGAGAAGAACATCCCTATGAGAGAGCTAGACTGGGAAGCTTTGAGCAACCAAAGGGCCTAAGGATTTAAGTGCTTTGGTATTGAGGATAAGGAGAGTACAAAAAGTAAGTTGGAAAAGTATAAAAAACAAACATTGTATAACTTGGTTGTGATCCTCTGAGATCCCCTTAAAATTACCCACTCACTGCTCTCAGTAGTCTGTGCTGCAACCTCCCAAAAATGTGTGAGCTAAACAATGCAAACCAATAGTCATTTTTTTGTGGCTAATATCATCTGAGTCTAACATGTAATTTATAAAATTTTAATTATATTATCAAATTAGATACAAGGGGCTTGAGCTATACAGCAGCACTTATCAGTGACCACCCTAGGACATTTCCTAAACCTGTCTAAATTTCAGGTTCTGCATCTCTTAAGTGGGACTAAAAGTGCATGCTCCAGATTAGAAAGAAACAATACATAGTTTATATTATAATACAATATGTTCTTATACAGAGCTGGGACTAGGATGAGGCACACGAGGTCCCAGGGGACTATAATTTAAGGAAGCAATCACTTTCAGGGTTGATATCTGACAATGAGAGCCCTCTTTAAATTTTTTTGCTTGAAATGTCTTGCTTGTCTCCCCTTAGTCCACATGTAATAGAACGTTGAGAAAGTATCATCAAGTGAGAACTAGAAGGAAATTTCTACAGGATGATAAGGATTAAAACACTTATCTAATTAAATCATTCTGGAAAGAGTTACAACAGGAAAGTAAATAATAAAATGAACTTAAGAAATAACTCATGAAAATTAATCAGGTGAAAATAATGAGTACTTTTGCTGTCAGAGATACAGTATAAGCAGCCAGATCTCAGAATAATCTTAAATCTTATCTGGTTAAAGTAACTTTTGTTACTACCGATGTCATTTAAAGTGTTTTTTAGTTTGTAATGGAATTACAAAGTAGTAACTTGAAATTACTGTCTACATTCAAATGGCCTGTATCCACATTTCTCACTATCTGAATTTTTGTCTCTCATTATTAGATAAATCCTTCTCATTATAATAAGAATGATATTTATACCTCACCCTCTTTCCAAAAGGGTTGAGGTTTATAAAGACAATTATACCTCACTCTTTTTTCAATAAAGGTTGAGGCTTATGAGGAATCAAAAGAGGAACCAAATAGACTAAAAGAATGCTATAAAAGAAGAAAAACTGATAGAATGCAGGAAGCAGAAGCAGGAAAACGTACTTTTTAGCAGCAAATCCACATAGGAGTATGACCTTAGATGAGTCAGTTTACTTCTTTATATCAGTTTTGCCCATCTGTGAAACAGCTGTAATAAAAGTACCTTTCTCATAGTGTGGTTGTGAGTCTTAAATGGGTTATTACATGTAAAGCACTTAGAACAGGGCCTGACAGTGAGCATTCTGCTGATGTTGGCTACTACTGTATTTATATTAGAATTCTGTTAGGCAATCTCCATTCAAGTCAATCTTTAATTCAAGAAATACTCCGTATTTCTCTGTATTACACTGAGCTGATGAATGCCTATCTTATGCCTTACATTTATGCTCAATCTTGTTAAATTATATGGTTATTAAAAAATCACTTTGTTTCAAACATATTTCTACTGTACTTGCTTTTAAAATGTTTGATTCATCAATTTAAACAAATATTAAAATATAAAACAAATTTGGCTCATATATAAACACTAAGTCGAATTAGTTGGAAAAACCAGAGATAGGCAAATGTTGAAACACACTATCAATAAAACACAACTTTGTCAAAGTATGGGGAAGAAATTGTAAATGTCCAGAAGGATTCCTCATTCAAATGGCTTTTTGAGTTAGCTTGAAGTCATCACTTTAAAAAGAAACAACAGCTAGAGAAATTAAACATGTTTCCAGTAAGATTATCTAAAAGGATAATGTGGAACTCAAGACATTGGAAACATGCACACAAAAAAATGTTCTAGATGCTCCATCTAAATTTGCAATGCTTGAGCATTTCTATAATTTTTACCTAAGATAAAATATTCAAAGAATATACTTATTTTTATGACAACCTTCTTCAACTAAATTTCAATTAACTGATATCTCCATCTCTATCCTACTAGGTAAGAAATTTTGTATGTTAATAGTAGCTTGGGGAAAAGAAACAGAAAGCTGGAAATTTAGGGCTGATCCAAGGTAATCATACAAGTGACATTTAGATTTTCCTTTCTGGTGGTCCCTCCCATTATATCTAGGCAGGAAATGAGGCAGAATCAAATAGAAGTGGTAGTCAGTTAAAACAAAAAAAAGCCCAAGAACCTTATATTTTTCTCCTCAGAACTTCAGTTAATAAACACGATACACTGGTCTAAGAAATTCAAGCCCAAACCTCAATGTGCAAAATAATTTATATGATCTGAACAAAATGTAGTGTTCAACAAGACATAATAAAATAACTTTGTTTAAAAAAAGCATTAAAAAATCTGCCTTTGTGTTTTTTAACTGTGAATTCTAATATATAATGTTAGGTTATGACTTTATGCAGTGAATTCATTAATAGCAATTTATGTGGAATTTTTGTTTTGCAAAGCAAAATGTACTGGAAATATATTAGAAATGAGTAAATGAAACATGGAGTAGAAGGAAGAGGAAATATTTAGTAGATATTTTTAAAGCTTAGAGACACAGCTTAACTTGTCTCATATAATTTGCTTCAGTATTTGGCAAGAGGCATATATGTTCTGCGAATACAGAGCTATCACATATTAGTAAAAAGATAAATATTCTTATATACTAGAGATAAGTTGGAAAAGTTATGAATAGAAAATTAATATAAATACTAGATTAATAAGAATATAAAAACTTGCATATTTAGTAGTGATTTTCAAAATGTAAATTTAAGCAAGGAGATAACCAATGTTGACAAAGGGAGGAACAATAGCAACACAACACAACTTTGGCAATTAAAGTTTAAAAGTATTAAGACTATGCATGCCCTATACACAAATATAGCAATGGAAATGACCACAGTTTATGCAACAATATAATTACAAGCACATATTTTACACACAACAAAAAATTGTGTTGCACACAACAAAAAGTGTCCAATAGTAGGAATTTGGTTAAATAAGTTATGGCATTTATACAAAGGAGATATGCAGCAATTAAAAGTGATGTTGCAATTGCATATTTAATAAAATAATCCTTCTACTAAATTACTAAATTTCCAAATTAAAATATTATATGAAATAGTCCATCTATATAAAAAAAGAAAAAAGAATGAAAAGCTCTTCATCAATTTTTTCCAATAGTGAAAAAATTAACATTGATTATCTCTGGAATGGATATTTTTAATGTTTTTAAATTATTTTGTTGTCAACTTTGTACTTTTCTGTTTTACAAATGTTATACAGGATCATGTATTAATTCAACAAACACATATAAAACTTAAATGCCATAAACAATATATTTTATGCTTCAAATGTTCATTTCTTTGTGAAGCTTTATCCAGCTGGTAGTGATTTCTATTTTCTTGAAGCTCCATCACATTTTGCTCCTATCACACATTTAGGAGTTAATCTATATAATCTTGTACTAAACCTACTGGTCAACACACTTATTTTCCTTAGTAGTGTTTCCCTTTCTGAACTCAAGGCCACACATATTTCTTATACTTCGTACAGTATATGAAATATGTGGGTAGAGTGATTTGTACCATGATTATTTAAGGTGAATATTTACTAAAATTTGCCAGGCACTACTGTTAAAGCTTGGGGTTGATGGAAACCTGATACTATCTTTATTTCATCTAGTGTGAGATAAATCAAGAAAAGAGAGAACTATAAAATGTTGTTTATAAGTACATGGACTGGTAACTCAGGAAGGAACCAAACCCAGACTTTGGGGGCTCAGCAAAAGGTTTTCAGAGGAAATGTATAAAGGAATCGATAAATGAATAATGAATTGGGGAAAATATGGTGACTGTGAAGTGGGATAAAAGTTTCAGGGAAAGGGAAGACCAACTACAAAGCTTGTAATTGACCAAGGGCAAAGAAGTTTAGGAAATTGAAAGTAGTTCCTGACCTGGGGAAATAAAACCTTCGAGGTGAACTGAGGCTAGACCATAAAGACTCTCATAAGCTTTCTTTACTTCTGCCCATTCTTTAAACAGTTGAATGTTAATTAATATTGTATAAATTAAATTCCTTCAGTTTGATTAAATCGTTTTAGAAAAATAGTTCTTAAATTTCTTATTGTTCATTATGAAATAGATTACACTGGTAAATAAAAATAATAAAGTTTATCCTATTTTTCTATCTGGATGTTGGGACTTCAAATTTATTTTTGCAAGATTCATAATTTTTAATATTTTTGTTTGCATTTGCTCTTTGGAAGAAATTATGGATATAAACCATTTGTGATGCTTCTCACTTAGCTGGAAATTACTCAGGAAACACTTTATCAGAGTTAAATCCAATTTACAATAACTATTTTAATGGTCTTTTTAGTTTTTTATTTTAAATATACAGGTGACTCTTGAACAACACAGGTTTGAACTGCATTGTTCCACTTATACACAGACTTTCTTTTGCCACTGCCACTCCTGAGACAATATGACCAATTTCTCCCCTTCCTCCTCCTCAGCATACTCAACATAAAGCAAAGACTTGGAACCAACCCAAATGTCCATCAATGATAGACTGGATAAAGAAAATGTTGCACATATACACCATGGAATACTATGCAGCCATAAAAAGAATGAGTTCATGTCCTTTGCAGGGACATGAATAAAGCTGGAAACCATCATTCTTAGCAAACTGACACAAGCACAGAAAACCAAACACTGCATGTTCTCACTCATAAGTGGGTGTTGAACAATGAGAACACATGGACACAGGGAGGGGAACCTTCATACACCGGGGCCTGTCAGGTGGTGGGGGTCTAGGTGATGGATAGCAGGGGGTGGAGGAATAGGGGAGGGATAGCATTAAGAGAAATACCTAATATAGATGACAGGGGGATGGATGCAGCAAACCACCATGGCAAATGTATACCGATGTAACAAACTTGCACGTTCTACACATGTACCCCAGAACTTAAAGTATAGTAATAAAAAATAAAAATAAAAAATAAATTAAAAAGGGAATTAAACTTTCTCCCAACTAAAGAGAACATAAAAAAAAAAGATGATGAGGATACAGACATTTATGATGATCTACTTCCACAATGCAATATCATTTCTCTTCTCTATGATTTTCTTAATATTTTCTTTTCTCTAGCTTACTTTATTGTATAAATGGAGCACATAATACATATAACATACATAATACATGTTTATCAACTACTAATGTTATCAGTAGTGCATCCAGTCAACAGTAGACTATTAGTAAAGTCTTGGGGGAGCCAAAAGTTATAGGTGAGTTTTTGACTGTTTGGGAGGTCAGCATTCCTAACACCCATGTTGTTCAAGGGGTTACTGTATTCTGAATTGTCTTTGAGCTTAATTCATAATCCAGGTATAGTGAAAAACATTGGTATTTATATTTTAAAATAATATAGGTAAGACTTTTTAAAAATTATATATTTTTCCTACATGTCATTTAGGAAGAACTTAAGATGGAATTATGTAAGAAATATGTAAGACTTTTAAATTTGACCTGGCATCAGAATCTAGTATATTGGAAAGGAAAACATGTAAATAAAAATGAAGCAAACTATTCAGAACTGTTTAAGATCATGCATAAAAAGTTATACTTAAGTTACTTTTCTGCCTGAAAAGAGCAATAAAGCAATATGACTTTTTAATATTTTACCTATTGCTAAAATTTATCTTTCTCCTATATTTTATTATGCTATATAAGATATGAGATTTGGGAAACTTAGTAATTATCAGAAATAATATGGCTTATGAACAAAATATGTAATTTAGAAATGGCATAAAGAAAGAATGAAATATTATTTGTGAGTTTTTGTTTGAATTTGCCATCATGTATGCCTTTTTTGTCATATTTTGTTCTTTTCTAGTATTAGGATAGGTAAAAATGTATGAGATGATTAGGAATTTATAACTGAAAAACAAACAGATTTTGAAGAAAATATATTCCCGATATTCCATTTGGTATTTATAAAACATCAAACTCATATAATTTCATAATTATGAAAACTTCTTAAGAAATAGGGAGTTAGAAAAGAAGACATACAAGTAGCCAACAAACATATAAAAACACTCAATATCATTAATCATCAGATAAACGTAATTAAAACCACAGTGAGATACCATCTCCCATCAGTCAGAATGACTATTACTAAACAGTAGAAAAGACAACAGATGTTGGCAAGGGCACAGAGAAAAGGGAACACTTATACGCTGTCGGTGGGAATGTAAATTAGTACAACCTCTATGGAAGGCAGTATGAAGATTTCTCAAAGAACTGAAACTAGAACTAGCATTCAACTCTGCCATCTCACCACTAAGTACCTACCCAAAGGAAAAGAAATTGTTATATCAATATCAAAATAATGCCTGTACTCATGTTTTTTATCAGAACATTACTCATAATAGCAAGTCATGGAATGAATCTAAGTGTCCATCAGTGGATGATTGGATAAGTAAAATGTATATGCACACCGTTAAATACTATGCAGTCATAAAAAAGAATAAGCTAATGTCTTTTGTAGCAACATAAATGGAACTGGAGACCATTATCCCGAGTGAAAATAACTCAGAAACAAAAACTTAAATGAACATGTGCTCACTTGTAAGTGAGAGCTAAACAATGGGTATAAGTGGACAAGTAAGTAAATAACAGACATTGGGGACTCCAAAAGGAAATAGGGTAGTAGAGGATGAAGTTTGAAAAATTACCCATTGGGTTCAATGTTCACTATTTGGGTGATGGGAACACTGGAAGCCCAAACCTCTCTATTACATAATATACCCATGTAATGAAATTGTATATGTTCCCCCTGAATCTATAAAAATAAAAAATATTAAAATTAAAAAATAAAGTAGTCACTTAAGCTTTGTATCTTTAGTAAGCACTAATGCTTATAGATCTCCTGAGAAATTACCTGGGGGAAAGAGAAAGAAAGTAGGAAGGAAGGAAGAAAAGGGGAGGGAGGGAGGGAGGGAGGGAAGGAAGGAAGGAAGGAAGGAAGAAAGGAAGGAAGGAAGAAAGGAAGGAAGGAAGGGAGAGGAAAGAAAGGAAGGAAAGAAAAGGGGAGGGAGGGAGGAAGAAAAAGGAAAAGGAAGGAAGGAAGGAGGGAAGGAGGGAGGGAGGGACAGAAGGAAAGAATGAGCTGAAAAAGAGTAAGCTCAGGGTATTGTTGCTTGGGAGAAAAATCTAAAGTCTAGTCTAGATGCTAGCTCAAAAGTCTGCTATGCTAGCTTTCAAGTCTGATATGAATCACTGCTCCTCAGTTGAAAATCTATTAAAAGTAGCAGCAAGGTTAATAAAGAGCAAGTTAAATCTCTTGAGAAAAATTCAAGCTGACACTGAAATGTGTGCTGTCAAAATTTTGCTCTGTAGACTTAGACATGCTGCTATTTGTCTAGTGTTGGGGAATGGGAGGAGCACAAACTGACTCACAGTTCGAGATGTTGGAGGAGCTGAAGGACTTGTTAGGGAAACCATCTCCTGGATTGCTAATCGGAGCTTTAAGCGATGCAGTGGATTGCTGATTCCAATTTCTCTCTGGATCTCAGTGTCAGATAAAGCAGACATGATGGCACCACTCTTCACGTTGGCTCGGCAGGCTGCCACATACCATGCAGGCATTCCCAACCAAAGCTGTTAGATAGGAAAGAAAATTAACAAATTATAATAATAGTTATCATTTTAGTGTCTCTTATGCTAGGAATTATTTTATGTATCTTACATACATGACCTCAACCCATGAGATAAACTGTTATCATTATTTTCCCCAGAGGAGTTAGATGCACAGAGAAATTCAATGATGTATTTAAAAACACCAGTGAGGCAGTTTCAGAAACAAGATTTGAATCTGAGACATGGTAGCTTCAGAGACTCTATTTTAACTAATTCATATTACTAGTGATAAAAGTAATGGCTACATGACACCAAGTTCCCCTTTGTATGTAGGGACCAGAACAGCCACAAGCTGCATTTGGTAAGGTACTCAATTAATGTTTATTTAATGAGTGACTTCAATTTATAATTCTCCTTTGGAATTCTGAGGGAAGAGAAATTCTGTCACAGAAAGAGACAGCTGTGCCTGCTCCAGCCATGTGATTTTGATCAAAGCGTGCAATGTAGCTAAGCCACATTTCCACCTACCTTCCTACACCATGTGAAAGATGTGTGACTTAATTAGATGCTATATATGGAAATGCCTTTTGGAGACTGATGTACTAAGAAAGAGGTTAAAACTCAAATCATTGAAAAACTAGCTAAACAAAGTAACAAAATTAATTATGCGTCAGAAATTAGAGATTTTAAGGCTTTCATGCCTGAAATCGCAGCACTTTGGGAGGCCAAGGCGGGAGGATCACTTGAGGTCAGGAGTTTGAGACCAGCCTGGCAAACATGGTGAAACATTGTCTCTACTAAAAATGCAAAAATTAGCTGGGCATGGTGGCGGGGATCTACAACTCCACCTACTCGGGAGGCTGAGGCAGGAGGATCACTTGAACCTGAGCAGGGGAGGTTGCAGTGAGCTGATATCACAATTTTGCACTCTAGCCTGGGGACAGAATGCAAAGCTGGGGGATTCTGCCTCGAAAAAAAATAATAAAATAAATAAAAATAAAAAATAAATAAAAAAAAGAAAGAAATTAGAGATTTTGATTTTTCAAATTTACTGTGAGACTCTTGAAAGACAATTAAACCGTTAAACCAACGGTGCAATGCACACAGCACAGGTCTGGGGCACATCTTAAGCACTGGGTGAATACCAACTCACAGGCATTATATTTCAGCATCTGAATAACATGCACTTAAAAAAGGAATTCCCCCCATCATTAGTTATGAGTAAGAAGTAGGGAACAGAAGAAAAAAATAGCAGTTTCAATATTTGTTTTTGAATGTCCTAAAGATTTTTTTTTTTTTTTTTTGCTATTTGTTGAAATAAACAGATTGAACAAAGGAGAGAATTGTGAGAGTGAGAAAAAGTAAATGAGATAAAGAAGAAAAAATACAAGGCCATGATCTCTGGATCACAAATCAGAAGATCTGAGCTCTAATTCCTTTCCAGTCATTGGTGAGTCATATAGCCCATTTAAACTTCAGCCATATATTCCTCATTTATTAAATGAAGGAATCAAGTTTGATTATATTTGAGGGATCAAGTTAGCTGCCAAGATGATCTCTATCTCATGATTCCATTCCCTTGTATAATCTCCTTCCTTTGAGGGTAGGCTTGGCCCAGTGATTTATTTCTAATAAATAGCTGATGATAAAAGTGATGGCATGTCACTTTCCAGTTTAGGACTTGCTAGTCCTCTCCTGCTCTCTTTTTCTCTCTGAGCTCTCACTCTGGAGTAAGTCAGATGTCAGTAGCCCTATGGAGAGTCCCATACGACAAGAAAAAATGTTTCCGGCCAGCAGCCATCAGGAAACTGAATCATGACCCTGATCACATCAATGAGCATGGAAGTGTATTCTCCCAAGTCCACTCTTGAGTTGATTGCTGCCCTAGCTGATACCTCGATTGCAACCCTGTGAGAGACTGAGCAGAGACCATCACAAAGCTATTCCCAGACTCCTGACCCATAGAAATCATGAGATCATAAATGCCAAATTTGGGGATAATTTTTAAACAGCAATAGATAACCAGTGCAAACATTCTTTAGTTTAAAAATTCTATAATATTGAAAGACTACTTGTCTCTTTTGGGGAAAAAAAAAAAAAAGCAAACAAATGGAACTCTTTGAGTCAGTGTGGACTGCATTGTGATTGAGATTAGAAAGGAGGGGGAAGATCTAAATTCAGTGCATGACTATACAGATTATGCTTTCTTCCAGCAGGTTAAGCACAAAGAACTGACCTTACCCTGACAGATACATTATATATGACAGAAGATGGAACTTGACTAATTACTTTGTAAACTCAAACTGTTCAAAATAACTAAACATCTAAACATGTCTTCTTTGGACCCTAATGATTTTTTTACCCATGTCTTCTAAGATATTTGGATTTCCACTCTAGTTAACATTACCCAAATGCCTGCCAATACATTGTTACCAATGTCATCCATAATTAGACTTTAAAGAGTCTTTGATGTGGATAAATGGTGTGTGAAGTATGGAATTCTTGCCTACACAAAATTCTTAACAGGCTGTGCACTCAAGGAGGAGGGAAAAGAAATGAAGTTAAAGCTTTCATTCATCGGATCACCCAGTTCATTCATCTTGTTTATTCCACTTTATAATTTAAGTTGCATTAGGAATCACATTATAGGCAATTTCTGTGTACTCAGAATAGGTTTAATTAGCACAGACTTCACTATCTGTCATCTCCTATCACCTTAATGTCAGTAAATCCTTTTTTTTTTCTGTAGGATTTGTTTGTCACTTGCCAAAATAGCAGTGAATTATCTGTCAAACTGCAGCTCGTTTTATCAGAGCGAACTGAACAAAGAACTGCTATTATTTCTGAGGTATGATTTCTTAAGCATTTTGTCTAGTGATTGATTTTTAAAATATAGTAATTTTAAAGACACGGTTGAAAGCAGCAGCTTTGATCACTAATATCTGATAGCTAATATGCTAAATTTCCCTGACTGATGTGAAAGAATAAAGTAAAAGCAAAATAGAGGCATTTTTTTTAGTCAGTCCAAGAAAAAATGCAAAGCATGTTTTAAAATCTATCTCTATAAGTCCATTTTCAAAACTAAAATGGGCCTTAAAATTTCTTATTGATTATTTACTTAGCTCAGGCTATAATAAAATGAAGGTAGATAATTTTATAATCCAAGACCATTTAAAACAATGTGTATAATTACCTCTGCCAGGCAAGGAAAACCTGAATTATTCTTTGCCTCAACACAGGCATATCCTAGCAGCTACTAGCAGCTCACATAGAGAACTGAACAGAATGGGGAGGAAACACTATTGTTAAGTGGCACAAAAGAGCCCTTTGTCGTCAAATATGTAGTTCCCTCACTGTCAAAGTTGGTTTCTGCTGCCCTCCACCCAGTTCAGATATTCCCTTGTTTCTCCAGAACACTATGTTGTACAGGAAATACTGAAAATAGTTCTCTTATTGTAGCATTCAGTTTGGACACAGAAGGGAATAAAGTGTAAGTCTTCTGTTTTATCCCAAGTGTCTAAACCTAGCTGGTTCCTAGTCTTTAGAGAATTAGGTTCAGGAATTAAATTACAGGCAAAGGAATGGCTCTGAATACATCTAGGTGGTCTTACTATCTTAGATTAAAGACGTGTTGAATATGGAGAGGGTCTTCTCTGTAACCTGCTAATGAGAAAAGACCCTGGCCTATTTGATGGGAATAGATGTTTTCTCGCAACAATAAAAACTGGTTTCTTCTCCTGCTCTAGAAATGAAAATGGCGTGATTTAGAAACACTTCCTTTTACCCTACTGAATGCTTTCTTCTGCTATAATCACAAAACATGTCAGAGTAAAATCCCAAACTTATTCCCTAGTAAGCAAATAGTCCCTTATGAGCAATTCTAGACCAAGGAGGTATTGTGATTTCAGAAACTTGTCTTTACCTGTTTCAAAACAAACAAACAAAAAAACTATCAAATTAGTAGTGATTGATTTAGAAGCCTTCTGGTTTCATTCTCTTACCTCTAGCCATGCAACCACAGTTGGCCCATCCCACTGGGCAAAAGGTAACCCCTTTCTCCGAGCTTCTTCAAGAAGTTCATGCCTGAAGTGTATAGCAAAGATTATTAGTCAGGTATATAGAAAAATATGGCTGTGATTATTTTTAATGAAAATGTTTTAAAATAACCAATCACCCTTTACAGGATTTTTATGCTATAATACAGAATAACGGAATTCCTTTTTCTTTTGAGTAATACACACAAATCACCCATTGATTTTATTAGGAATAAAGCATTGACATAGAAAAGTAATTTTCCCCAACATTTATTCATAAAAATTAGAACATTAAGTGCTAATGGAATAAGAAGTGGAATTATAGTATCAGCAAATACCTTATCCCTTTAATGAGAAAATGGCCCAGATGTTCATATTCAAGCATGCATTATGGGTTCTAAATGTGGATCCATCCATCTGCCCTGCTCTCTTTGCCTTACTATCTCCATGGCAAAGAAAATGCTTATATAGAGAGGAAGAAGATAAATTTGGTCCTTTTAGTCACATTCTAGTGACGTACTTGATTTTAGTATGCCCTGTGGGTCCAGGGGTCTATCATAGGAGTTAGTTATTTGCCTAGACTATAAAACTACATCTGATTTGAAGAAACCTCCAAGGTAAATTAATTTCTAACACTAGAAAGCAGTGTAGGGTGTTAAATTCAATGGCATACTTGTTTTTATCTATAATCACTACTATTTTAATGAAATTACAATACCTTAGTAACAATAAATGGTTGTTTTGATAACGAAAAGATGCAAAGAGCCCTGAAAAATGCATCTACAATTTCACTGACCCTCTTACTGATTTTTAGAATTGACATCCACTTACAATACCAATTTGAGATGACTCATTGCTGAGATAGTAGGTATGCACTTTCATTAAAACTCAAATTGCTATATACTTGGCCAGGACTATACTGGAAAATACATTCTGTTTACTTTAGTATGCCTTGGTCTTACACACAGATGATAAAAACATGGTATAATAATTGCTTTATTTTGAATGTGTACGTTTCATGCTTAGGAATATTTCATAAATATAATTTACAAACTCCCAAATGGATAATTTGATTATTTTCTACTATTAATCAATTCATCACTTATTGAGGTAGACTATATTAATACATTAAGATATATAACGAATAAAATGCCTTTCAACACAGGGTTTTCTGTGTTTGTAATAGATGGGACCAAAAATGCATTCAAAAGAAACAAAAGGACAAAATAAAAAATTTTAGTTATGGTGGCTGAAGAGACATAAATCTACTGCTGTTTCATTTGAGGGATAGCAGTGTTAAGTTTTGCGTGTAAGCTATTTAGCACCTGGGAAAGGGGACAGCGATACCCGTGCTCCAAATTTAAAAAGTAGAGGTACTTCAGCACCTGGCATGCTGTATCATCACTTATTCCCTCAGGTCTCCCAGTGACATTTCTTTACTAAAAACCACTTTCGAATAGCTTAGTCTCACTGTGACAGATATATTTATAGAAATGGATTGAAGGATCCAAAAAGAAAAACCTATTAGGTACTTATTGAACACCTGTTGTGAGCTGAGACTTATGCTTGGTATGGAAAGTAGATATGGGTCCAATTTCCCAGGATATCCCCTCTTAGATGGACAAAACAAACACAAGAAACTGTCTGAAAACACAATACAACAATACACAAACAGCTGCCAAAATGAAAACTTGGTGATGTACATTCTGAATTATGTCATTTTGGAAAAGGGATTAATAGCCATTGAAGGCATTATGAAGGCATTGTGGCAATGGAGCTGGCTTTGAAGGGCAGGAAAAAGGTGGGGATGGCATTCCAAGCAGGATAAGTACTAATGAGGGAAAGTATGGAAATTAACATGAAATATGTGGAAGAAAATTTAGGGTAGGGCTTCACAGAGCTAAAGCATGTTTTAAGAGTTGTAACGTTAAATCCAATAGAGAAAGGAACACTAGGAACACTTTTAGTTATGTCATAGGCTAGTGGCATTAACAGGGAAGAAACAAATACAGATTTACAACTGGTTTTTGCTTCACATTGTAAAAAAGCAAGTAAATATGCACTAATAACCTAGTGCATATTTATTTGCTTTTATAACATTTTCACAAATGAATTATATGCACATAACATTTTCACAAATGAATTATATGAGTTGTACAAAAGCTAGTTTTAAATATTAGAACACTTTAATTTTGAAACTTCTGACTAGTTCCCTAATAAAAATTCCACTAGAAAGGCCAGAGTGATCCTGTTGAGTCTGGTCATGTAACTTCTCTGCTCAGAAATCTCCAATCACTTTCTGTCTCACTGAGAATAAAAGCTAAAGCAGCTGCTACAATCTATCCCACCCCCCTCATCTCTCAGACTAACTCCCACCTCAGTCAGCAATACTGGCCCCTTGCTGTTCTTTGGAAATAACCCAGACCTCTTTTCTGCCTCAGGATCTTTGCAGCTCATCTGGAATGCTCTTCCCCTCTATCTCCACATGGCTAACTTTCTCAGCTACTTTAAGTCTTTACTCAAATATTACCTGTTCTCTGAACGTCTCTTCCCCTACTCCCTGAAAACCCCACCAGGAATTTCTTATCCCCATTTTTTGTTTTATTTTCCTCCAAGGTATTGTTCTTCTAACATAGTATATTATTTACCCTTTATTTTGTTATCTGCCAATAGAATATAAACTCAAGGAGGATTTGTGTTTTCATATATTCTGTTCAGAGATGAATCTGAATTCTAGAACAAGGTCAGGCACATAAGAGGTACTAAATAAATGTTAAACAAAATGCCAATCAGTGTTTATATTTAGATACTTCTTATTTCAGTAAATTGTGTCCTATAATGTTTCGTTTTTGTAGTCCAAGTAGCTTTGTCTAGTTTACCTTACAATCATGTACAACTGTTTATGTTTTAAAAACAATTTTTTTTCTTGTATCCTACCTTCCCTTGAGATTTTTATTTCCCATTTTCTCACAATAGTACTGATTCTACCTGATTCCAAGAGTCTGATCTGGTTTGGGATTCCTGGTGAGAATTTGGTTAAGAGGCAACCCAATGTGCTCAAATAGTTCTATTCTATGAACAGACATATTGATCATACAATTGCCTGGGAAAATATTGAGCAATCTGGCCACCGACAACATTTTCTTTGTTTTTGTTTTGTTTAAATGACAAATTCTAGTAACAGGATGACTTAAATAATAGTATTCTAAGAAAATGAGATAAGGGAGCTCAAATCCTTTGGACTCCAACTGTTAAGGCTAAATCTCTAGCATCTGTCTTAGGGCTGACATACTTGAGACTGGGGAGAAACTGGTCAGATGGGAGGGATAGCTGGGTTTTACACCAGGACTGTGTACTACATGACAGTAACTCCAGATGTGCTTTTCCTTAATCTGAGACAAGTATCAATTACATAAAAAAGCATTGAAATTTCCAAAGCAATACTGCATTTATTATTCTCAATTATAAAACAATCTGCACCATACAAAATTTATAAGAGGCATATATCTGGGCATGCTGGCTTGAGAGAGAAGCAATGCTGGAAAAACAAAGCAATGTGGGCAATGCTATAATAGTTGGAAATCACTGAATTTAATACATGACGAGTCGCTAACAGATTATTACATGTAGCATTAATTATATAAGGGCATGCTTATTATCATCAAGTTTTAGAGTTACTGTCAGAAAAAACAGTGATCTGAACTGTTTAAGAAATCCTAAATGACAAACTGATTTGGCACAAACATGCCTTCTGGATATACTGGTGTTCTCCATTTAACCTGTCCATGTATGGAAAGGGATTTAGTCTGTAATGGATTTTCTTTGTAGCCAGAATTCAACTTTTTTAAAGGTTAAGAGACAATTCTTCCAGAAAAATAATGTGATCACCTACCCCAGTACCAATTTATCTCTGAAAATTACTCTCTTTCTCTGTAGGCCTGAAGAATAATTTTACTGTGTTTTAAAAAATAATTTCAGACAATCAAATACTTGACCATCTTTTACCAAAGGATCACTTGTACATCACTAAATTTGGGGGCATGCATTTCAGTTTTAAGATTCAGAAGAGATTTTAGAGGACATCAGTAGTATTTCCTTTTAGAGGAAGTGTCAGGCATGGAGTTGTTATCACCTGTGTCAAAACACAAACAAGAAAAGTACTAATTGCAAGAGTCAGTTATTTTGCATCAGTACAGCTTCTGAATCATTGTGCATTTTCAAGAAACACTGCAATAAAGCATGCTGTTAATATCCTCCATAGGCCTCAGGATCTTCTATCATTGATGTCAACAAGTTACTGTGACTAGAAAGTGACATTTCAGTAGGCCCAACATGTGCTGAGCATTCACATCTGTGAATAATTTGCAAGACCATATTTAAATGTGCAGAGAGAAGCCTGCACTTGCTATGCCTGAACTGAGGACAGGAGCAAACAAAGGGTGTGCAATCAAGAAATAACTAGACTCAAGCATTTCTAGATAAAAGATCAAGAGGATCTAAAAAATGTAAATAAATCAAGAGCATTTGCCAGGCTTGTGATTTCGAACTTTTAATCCAAACTAATTAAGCAGGCACAACTTTGCTTAAATGACTAAATCCAAATGGAAATGCCTGGATCTTCATTTTTAGGTTTTAAGTCTCTCCTTAAACCATTGTAGTTGTGGTCTAATTGGTTTATGAGTAGTGGGCTCTGGAACCTGTCTCTTGCAATTTCAGTCCATCACATGCCTCCCTGTCTTATCTCCCCACCCACTTTGTCTTGATTCTCATGATTCAGCAAAAATGCTTCCTTTCTACAGTCATCCTTCTCTTGCCCTGGAGGCAATATTTACCACTTTTTATACATAGACCCCATAGTATTAAGCATTTTTCCCTATAGTATCTTTTACGTTTTATTGAATTTGTTGGTTCACAAGTTGTGCTCCCCTACTCCATGGGCTTGAGAGCAGGACTCTGTATGCTCTGTGTCTGAGTTGATAAAGGGGTCGGTCATCTGATTTTTATAGATCTACTATGTGCCAACTTTTGTCTTCAGCAAGCAAAGAATAAAGCCAAGTGCATCTCTGACCTCAAAGACCGTACATTCCAGTGAGGAGGAAAGATCTGTATAAACACATATATAAATGAATAAACAAAATAAGTTGAACCATTGATATGTGCTCTACAGAAGGTAAAATAGACAAAGGCAATAAAGTAGGCAATGCGTATAGTGTTCTGGGGACACAGATGTCTATGACAAGGCAACATTTGAGTAGACACATGTACACTGAAAAGTGACAGGCAGTAGTGGTATGGTGGGAATATGTTTTAAGCAGAAACACAGTATAAAATTTCTATCAAAGGAGTGGAATTAAATGTTCGAACAACTGAAAAAAGCCAAGAAAGGCCAGTGTGACTGGAGTGAATTGAAGGACAGGGGAGTTGGGGGTGGAAGAAGATGAAATTGGAGAGGCAGACAAGAGAAAAGCAAGATCATGTTGGGCCTTGGGAGAGGAAGTGGAGTTTATTCTAAAAGCAATAAGAAGCCATCAGAGGGTTAAAGCACAAGAACATAAAATAATTGGTATATTATAAAGATAATTCTGGCCGTTGAGTATAGCACGGACTTTAGTCAGGACAGAATTGTGAGCTAAGGATACAAGTTAGAAGGTTGTTGCAATTTTCAAGTAGAAAATAATGGTTGTTTGGCCCTGAGCTGTGGCAGTGGAAATGGTGAGAGGTTATTGGAATGGGGATTCAGGCACACAGCATACATCCAATAAAGCTTAACTGAATAAATGAATGCATGCCGAATTAACTGCTTACCAGCTACATGTTTTTTGGCTACTTAATTAATCTCTTTGAGACTCAGTTTTCTCATATTTGAAGATGATTATAAATTGATCTCAGTTTATAAGAACGAAATAAGATGACACTTATTAAAGCACCTAGCAGCCAATAGGTATTCAACAGATACTAATTTCCATTCTACATTTTTTCTTATTTTCCCAAAACAATTAATTGTATGTGATACCGTCAGATTAACTTCTTTAAAATAAACATTTATTAACTTAACAATATAATTCAAATTTCTATAATGGGTTTTAATTTACTATTGAAAAAATGGCCTTCAAGGTCATTCTTGAACTCCCGACCTCAGGTGATCCTCCTGCCTTGGCCTCCAAAGTGCTTGGATTACAGGTGTGAGCCACCACGCCCGGCCGAATCTTGATCTGCCCTAAATTGTATTTCCAGATTTACCTATTAGATCTCTTCTCTCTAGCTACAATGGATATTCACCATTCTTTGCACTCTACCTCTTCTGTTCGACTGACTTTCTCTCCATTTGGAATGGCCTTTCCTCAATTCATACCATTCCAATTTACTCTATCCCTTGAATGATGCCACTCATATCATGTGCAAGACTTTGGTAGGCAGTTCACTGCATGTACACAGCCTTAATTTCTCTACACTATAATCTGCAGGCATGAGCCACATTTCACTGGCTTTTAAACCTCTCATTGTACTAAGTACATAGTGGCTTTGAACCTTTACCTAAAAACTTTGAATGGATGAAAGACATCAGCTCTAACATATGAAACAAACTGAGAAAACTCTTAAATATATAGTTATCATGAGTTTATTTGCATTTAGAAATGCTGTTTTTTTCTTAAATTTTATGGGGAATTTGCAGAATAGAGATGACTGAATACTACCTTCTAAAAAAATACTGGTCTGATTTTATCATCCTTCACTTACTTTGGTTATATAGCAAATAAAATAATCAACACTATCATGATTTTAAGAGTATTTAAACTTACTTATTAGACAATCCTTTCCATAAATAGCTACCCTATTGGCAACTATATTGGATGGTAAAACTTGAATTTGTTAGTGTTTATATTTGCAATTCTGAAAAATAAAATTCATTAGTTACCTCAAAAAGTCACAAACCATAGGGAACGGTATGTCCCCTCCTCATGTGGATGGTTCATCCCTATCAGTGAAAAGAGACTTTATTCACAGATCGCTTAGTTTAGGATGCTATTCTGGGACTACCAATTTGTGGTATGACTGTCTAAATACCATACAGCACTGTCCTCTCTGTCACTCATGATGGCCATTTCATTTACCTTCTATGCGATGCCTGTCATTTTCCCCTTCATACTTTCTAATGCCTCTTCCTTTACTTTCTATTGTCACTGCCACCACTTTTTTCTCAACCTTTAATTGTCCCTTCTCTCTAGGCTTCTTGCACTGACATCAAAAAAAAAATCTGCGTGGAAGACAGGCTTTATAGGAGAGAGGGTGAGAAAGTGTTCCCTAAAATCAAATTGCATGAGCTTGATTCCTTAGCCTGTCCTTTTGGGCTGTGTATCCTAAGAAGTCACTGTATTTTGCTGTAGTTCACTTTCCTCATGTAGAACATGAAGCTGATAATAGAACCCACCTAATAGAGTTTTTATGAAGGTTTCGTAAGAAAATATGTGTAATATGATTACAACAGTGCTGCATACAAAAGCAATGGTCAATAAATGTAAGCTTTTTTCTTTTTTTTTTTTTTTTGAGGCAGAGTCTCATTCTGTCTTCAAGGCTGCAGTGCAGTGGCATGATCTCGGCTCACTGCAACTTCTGCCTTCCAGGTACAAGTAATTCTCCTGCTTCAGCCTCCTGAGTAGCTAGGATTATAGGCATGCACCATTGTGCCTTGCTAAATATATTTATTTTTAATAGAGATGAGGATTCACCATGTTAGCCAGGCTGGTCTAGAACTCCTGGCCTTAAGTGATCTGCCTGCCTCAGCTTCCCAAAGTGCTGGCATTACTGGCATGAGCCACTGTGCCTGGTCAGCTTTTACTTTCAGTAATTATGGCATGGTCCTTTAAAAACCCGTCAGTGGTTCTTCAAATGTCTAAAGAATTATCCTCCATCTACATTACAAAGAAATTCCTGGTTTAATCTTGATTTGATTACCTAACTACCTTTTTTTCTAACCAGAATTGAAAAGTACTTTCACAAATAGTTTGTGCATTACCAATTCTACCTTTGCAAATATCATTTCCCAGAGCTAAGTTGATCCCTTCTTTTTCAACTATCAACAACCTTGTGTTTGCTTAACTACTGACTTTCCTTTTACATAAAATATTTTGTGATCAGCCCAATCTACAATTATCCTTTTCTCCTTTAAAATCTGTAAGCTTATAGTGTCAGTCTCAGCCATAGAGATCACTGGGCACCACCACGTGCCTGGGGCCTCATCTCCAACCCAAGAGCCTACAATCCTGGAAATGAGAGTTTTTCTTCACCTGTATCATGCACCTTTCTATGGATGCTCTAGCCAAGAACATCTTTGGAATGACTGCTACATTGTAATCCAAAAAACCTCACAATATTGACAATCACCTAGGATCCTTGATTACGGAGTAATTTTTAAGTATTTTGTATTTTCGTAACTTCCAACTATTCATTGCATCTTAAAAAGGAATAAGAATTCTGCATCACAGTTAGCCAGGTTGGCTGCAGAAAAAGATTAAGATGTCATTTCTAACATTCAGAAAGACATTTTGTATACTGACTGAGTACTGCCAAAGCTTTTGTTTAAGCCCTCATCATTTGACGATGATGGTGATGGGCTCCCAGATTCTATCTCTATCTCTCATTTGGTACCTTCTCCCTTCCAACCTCCAGTGAGACCTTCCTAAACACAGATCATTTTCCAAGACTTACCTGATTAAAAGCCTCCCCACTGTCCCCAAAATAAAGGCCAAATATCTTATAAAAAGACCCTTCATGATCTGGCTGTCTCCTTGGCTTTTTCTGCTCAACCAATACTGAAATATTTGCTGTTCCCAAATACCTCATTCTATTTTACCCCTCCATGACTTGCTATATGCTCTTTTCTTCTGCCAAAAGCATCTTTCTTCACATTACTATAACAACTCAAACTTATCCCTCAGATACAACTCATACTTTATTTTTTCTGTTGAGTCTAAGCCCTCTCCTAGGCATAATTGACTCTCTTCTATGCAAATACCATAACTTGTATCTGTTATACTTTTATTTATTGCACTTTCACTTAAAATTTGAAACTTAATATAAATACAATTAATAAATCGTATTACAATTTAATAGAGTAAGTGGTGTAATTGAGATGCATCTAATGTGCTCTTCTGTTCAGTTGAACCACTTCATATTCTTATGAGATGTAATATTGTGGTCTGAAAGAACAAAGGTTCTGGATGTAGACAAATTAGGCCTTGGATCACACAAAACAATAACTAATATGCATTTATCACTTACTACTGATGAAGCACTATCCTAAGTATTTTGTATGTATTAACTCATTTAATTTTCACAATAATCCAATAAGATACATATTGACACACATTTGCAGATGAGTACACTGAAGAACAGAGGCCACTTGGAGTCATGGAACCATCAGGTTGCAGAATCAGAATTTGAACCCCAATAACCTGTCCACAGAGTCAGCTCTTTTAATCCCCATACTATCTCTTAGTCAATTAACATTTCTGAAATTTTTCATAACTCAAAAATGAGTATAATAGTGCCCTCCTCATTGTAAGTGTAAAATAAAATAATGGTCCTCTACTTTTCTTTCTTTCCCTATGGTTCATTTATTTTTAGAGGTGGTATGCATTTATTTGACTTCCTTGTTAATATACAAGGTCTTTACCTTCTTGTCACACATTTCAATCCTCAGCACTATAAAAAACAAACAAACTGTGGCTTTTCTTTTCTTATTATTTCCTAGTAATATCAGGTTGTACATCTTGGCCATAGAAAAGTTAGCCTAGTTTAAATAAATGAGATAGAAAAGTTGGATTTGTTGCCATTCATTTCATATCAATTGATTTTGTAATCACCATGCAAAATAATTCTCTGGTTGAAAAATTTACCTTCAGAGCTATTGATTTACTATGGCACATAACAAGTACTTATTGATAAAACCGGAATAAATAAATATGTGGCTTGATAAGAATGAAGAATAAAATATAAGTCAAATAATGTGACAATGTAATATACCTAACATTGCAGCACAGAAAATAAATCTTCCTTACACAACATAATACAAGCAGGAAATGTATACAGACTTCACACTATTATTAATTGTAAAATGAATATTTTTCCACTAAAATTCAGGTTTAAAGAGGGTAAATAGGATGTAATCTCCTCAAATTTCAACCAAACAATGGGCTTATTATTCAAGAATCTATACCTGATTAATTCTGTGAAAACTAAAACTACATATTTGAGAAGCTAGTTGAAATTCTGGTCAGCAAATGCGAACCAAGTATGGTGTCAACCCAATTATTTTTTTAACATCTGCAAGCTGAAAATGTATATCTTAGTTAACATAATTATTCTAAACAGAAATATGTTACAAATCCCAATCAGCTGCTTCAGAAGATTGATTACCTAAACATACATATTTAGCTTCCTAAAATTAAGAGTTTCAAATTCAACATTAAAATTGAGTTGATTTGAAAGCACAGCATACTGTGATTTTGTGTATGTGCAAGTGTGTGTGCCTGTGTATCCTATTACTGCATATTTTCACATTTAGTGAAAATGTATGAAATGCCATGACACATTTAAGTAGTGTTTTATTTAGATTCCAGTAATACATGCTAGGCTGTTTAGATTGCAAATAATTTCATTACATTGAAACCAAAATTAATTCATATTTAAACCTTTTATCTACCAGCTTCTCTGAAATACAGGTATAGTCTTATGAAATCTATTTGTGAATTGAGTTTGGATTTACGTAATCTCCTTTCTTACTTTGTTTTGAATTTAATTATTTTCAAAACCATTCAAAAGGTATAAATACCCCCGACACGTACACATATATACACAAATGTGATTGAACAGTATAATTACTTATGCTGTTTTTGAAAATGAGAGGGGCTTATATCACTCCCTATTAAACAATTTCACTTTTGCAAGATGCCACAGTCGGTACTTTCCAGTCACTTCCTGATAGTAATTGGGAACCTAATGGAGAACATTGTAATTTTTCAGGTTTATATGGATACCACTTAGATTAGATTGCTCTAGTGCTTCATCTAATTTTAAGCCCTGTTTTACTCAGTTTGGAAGTTTTTAATTTCTATGCTTCTGAAGCTACACATATTCTCTCATACTGTTGTGGGGGACAAGTAGATAATAATATCAGTAAGTACAAAGAGTATGTCTGTAACTCAGGGGCATGTAGCAAATAAGTGGGGAGATGGAACTTAAACTCTATCTTCTGATTCCTAATTCAGTGTTCTTTCCTCCTCATATGTTCCTATGTCATCTTCACTATGTTGTACTAGCTTCCCTGATATTATATTCTCCTAAGCGCTCTTTCACTGATTGTACTGGGGAAATAATTTCGAGGACTTAAAATGTTTAAGTCTGAGGAGCATGTGCAAGACAATAAGAAACTGAATTTTAGAATGAGGATGATTATATTAGTTTCTTACAGCCCATTAATAAAAATGCATTATTCATTCATTGTTTTTCAATATTTCACTCAACAAGGAATGGGGGGAATTAGGTTTTATTTCTTGAAATTATTTTCCTCATAAAAATTAAAGATCTTTAGAAAGCAGAAGACCAAAGTTATATGATGACATAAAAACTATGCTTTAAAATCCAATGTCTAGAATATTTGTCATTTTACAAAAGAGCGAGCTTACAACATTCATTTGGCCAACACGATTGACTAGTACTCTAACCACAGCCAGTCTTGAATTTTTAAGAACACTTTACTAGAGCTTTCCTTAATTTCTTAATATAGTAATGTATCCTAACTGAAGCAAATACTGTATCACTAAATCATTTTGGTAGTGGCTACTATAACTTAATGTTACATTAAAACTAATAAAACCTGACTAGTTAACAAGTAATATTACAAAGTACATGGATTTGTATTGTCATACAAAATATTTATATAGCCAACTAGTAAGACTTTCCATAGTTTCTTGGATAATTGCATCTCACTGTAGTCATTTTGCTGATTAAAAAAATAACACTGCTTTAAATTTAAAAGTAATACCTTCTTCTCAGTCCAAAGTGTTTTAATGAGCTCACCATGTTACCAATGCAGTAGTCTGCACCAATGTAAATATTATACATATTTAATTTTACTTTTTTACTTTGAAGCCAAATTTGTGTTAGGAATAGATAAATACTCTAATTTTAGCTCAAAGAGAAGGATTTAAAATTTGAAGCCACTATCTGAGTAATTCAGATTTTTAAAGCTTTAAAAATCAACCAGTAGTACAGAAAACAATGGGAACAACACACATTCAACCAAAACCAAGGATTACTCTGGGCTCTCTAGAGGCAAAAGCTCTGCAGGGAAGAACAGCATTTAACCCTTTTTAGATATGTACAGTTCTACTAGTTGATAAATAAGTTTGTCTCTTGAACATAACACAGGTGGAGCACTAAGAAAGGTACAGGCAATTCAGACAGGCAGCACAATCAGTAGTACCTGACTAGTCTGAAAATATGATTTCAGCCTGGCTGCTTGCCACATTGACCCTTTAGGGAAACACTTGAAAACTAGGGGGAAGACAGTCTAGAATGTCCTTTGACATATGTATAATAAAACTGAAGAAATACAAGTGCCTGCACACTCACGAAATTAATTTAAATGTGAACATTTCTCTGAATTAATGATTCCTTTTGCTGTGTGGAAATAAATATACTACACGATTTTCATTTCAGGTCAGAGGCAGTGCAGCTTGTGTTACAACTCAAAAGAGTAATACGTTGAAAAAAAAAAAAAAAAGGTGGTGCTGAAAATAAACATGTTCAGCAGCCATTGTGATTCAACTTACCCAGATGTGCTTTTCATGAGATGGAGAAGGATGGATGGAAAAGAAAAGCACACAAATGTTAATGGATACAGTTCAATCTAAAGAAAACCATGGAATAAAACAAGAGCATTATTTCAGATGTGAGAAAGCTCAGGTATGAGAAAGACATGGTGCCATTTTGTATTTCATCATGACACACATACTCACTGCGTCCAAAAGCATAGTCAGGCTGAGGGAAGTTCTAATAGTTGACCAATAAGTCTACGTCTTGAGTATGAGCCACTCTGAAACATGCATGACCACATTTTCCCAGCCTCAAGTACATCCCAGGAGGAAATCAAGGAACCTTGGTAAGGACATTCTTTACCTCAGGCCACTTCCATGTTATTTTACCAGCAAAAATAACAACTTATTAATCAGCACTTTGATTTTCATATAGCTTTATAAGCCTACTGTTAAGGCCCAAGAAAAAAGAACAGCAGACATTTGAAGAGGCAGCAACCTAAAGTGAAGGAAGTCCTTCCTAGTTTGAGGATCTGAAAATCTGGATTCTGGTTCTCATACACAATTTGGTCAAAATCATTAGCAGATTCTGATCTTCAGTTTCCTTCAACATAATCCCTGGCAATAGAAATGTATACAGTCCATTCAAGATCCATAATTTTATTATTCTACCCAATGCAATAATAATAATTATTATTTTGGTAAATATGTACAGCTGCTAATCAGAACATGAGAAAGTATAAAAGTGTGCTATTACTCTTCTTCCCTGGCCACATTAATTCTTCCTCTATTTGATTGGCAAAATAAGCATCAAGTTTGTGCCAGTTGTGTCTCTTTCAGTAGTAGGAATACTTAATTATTTGAATAGGTGTTTATAAATGTTGTTTTTTTGGGAAAAGACCATAAATTATATTGGTTCATCAATATTATCAGAAATCAACACTAAAACAACATTGATACATATATAGCTTTTGAAGGACCCACTTGCTCCCTGGATGTAGTAGAGGCATTGAGAAAATAGGGAAGTTAAATAATTCAACAAAAATCCATGAGAAGATTGTTTTAAAATTATATTACAAGCATAGTAGCCAAATTATTAAAAATAAAATTATTACTACAACTCATAAAATATATTCAATATAACAAAATAGAAAGCAGAAATTCCTGTCAGAAATTAGGCAAGTTAGAGCATCTTATTTTTTATTGCACAATTATTATAAAGAAAAGATTGATATGCAATGGAACACCCTGCACGTGCCTCCTCTAAAGGCATTCATTCAGAGAAACCGTGTACTTTTTATTAAATTGGCACTTTGGAAAAAAATGCATAATTTTGGCCTTAACTTCGCAACATCTGTGGCAAGCTCCTTAAATTTTCACATAAACAAAAACATAAATGTTCATAAAAACTGATATTACAGGGTCCCAAGAAATTTATATTTTTTTACATCATACACCCCAGAGAAATGAAATTAAGACCAAAAGGAGATAGTTTTTAGATGTTTAAAATGGTTTTCTTGTTAACATACCTGTTGAGCTCTGAAAAAATAGGCAAATTCTGAGCGTTCCAGGAAAATTGCCAAAAGCATTTGGAACTAGTTATCACCATGGACAACACAATCTTTCTTAGCCCACTAGCTATCTAGGAATCACTTTCCTATAAAACAAGTTGATTAACTGTTCAGGTAGTGAAACATTAATATTGCTTAGATCTTCCTTGATCATTTTTTAAAATAGGAAACTTAAACAGTATAAATACCTTAAAATATAAAATATGAAAATAACAAAGCATAAATTTAAAAGATACTGCTCAAAAAGTACTGCACAAATTTATAATATTTTTATCAATTTTTATAAATTATTTGATTTCTTTTAGTTTTATGAAGTTTCTTCTCTTCTATAGTAAATAAAATTAAGAACAATTTCGAGCAGTTATTTCACTTTAGATTATTAAGAATTTCACTTCATAACTTTCAAACAAATATGGTCTGCAAAAGACAAAAATCTATAGTTATAAATGACCCATATTTTGTGCTAATATATTATAAACTTCATATAGGAGGTAATATATATTTGCAGAGAAGTTTTTTCTGTATCAATTAATTTTTCTTATAAATATTGATACATTCTTTCCTACAGACATTTATTTACAATAACATCTAGCCTCATTATTTTTCTCTCCATTTCAGAAATGTCACTATGTTAACAGTAAGAGAGATTCTGTCAAGAATAAACACTCTTCAGTTAAACACCACTATGAGTCATAGGCAATTTGACACAAAAAAGAATAGGTTATGTTACCATCTAATGAATGAGATCAGATCCAATTATTGACATTGTTTTCCTTGGCAACATCAGCATATATCCAGATGGGAGAAGAAGAAATTTCCAGCAAATATATGTCTTATATCTCAAAATGAGGGCCTTCAACTTTTCAGTTTCCTCACCTTAATGTTCCAGATATCCTACAAAATGAATGGACCTTCTCCTGTTATAAATTAGTTAATTTTGGATTTAAAACTTCAAATAAGAAACAATTCATTAAAAGAGTTTTATATTTGGAATATAATTGACTCTTGCTTTGTAAGGTTCAAGTTGGTGATTCAGAAATATTTTTAAATCAGTTACTAACATCAAATTGAGTAGTGAATGGCTGGTAACTGAAATGGAAAAGTGAAATGAAGAAAGACTTTTTTTAATAGGTGAAAGTTGAGAATATTTAAATGTTGGGGAAAAAAAAGACAGGTGCAGGAGTTGAGAGCAAGGGGGGAATTCAGCACAAAATGACTGAAAATGGAAAGATGATCTGAGTAACAAGAGAGTAGCCTAGTTTTCTGTAATAAGACAGACTGAGCAAGTGTTAGCATGTATTTGGCATCAAGGAATTCAGGATGGTTTCTCTGTCTCTCTCTCTCTCTGTCTCTCATCTCTCTCTGTCTCTCCTCTCTCCCTCTCTCTCTCTCTCTCTCTCTCTCTCTCTCTCCCTCCCCCCCCGCCCCATCTCTCACTAAGCTAGAATGTAATAAACTTATCAGCAGAAGATGCAAGTTGTGGAGAGTGGAGGTCTCTAACCAGAGTTGCAGAGAGTAGAATGAACTGGTCAAATAAAACTCTTGGGTTTACTGGGCAGTACTGAATTTCACAATGAAACTATTTCTAATTTCCCTATTGTAATTTTCTCCAACAGCACAGACGTTCTGAAATGTACACATGGAGAAATAAAATTTATTGGTGGGTGCAGTTGTTATATGTAGATGTGACCAAATGAAAATGGAGTGAAGAAATTTAAAAAATTTTTGAGGGGGTTGAAATTATGGACATGATCTAAGCTAAACGAGAGGAGAAGAGAAAACAGAAAGGGGATAATGCACTGGGAAATGATAGAGCTTAAATAAAGATGATAGCAGAAGTTCATAAAGCAAGACGAAAAGTTGGAAGACCATGAGTAGCACAAAATAATATGCTTGAATTGGTAAGTCTGAAAGCAGCATGATTTGTCATGATGACAAGATTCAGAATAGGACCACGGAGAATGTCTGACTTGGGGTGGGGAACAACAGTGAAAGCAAAAATGTTGTAAAACCAAAAGGTTAGTTTGCCAATGGGTGATCTATATGGCTATCAGAGCATACCAGGATGATGTCAGGATTTGCTTAAAATTCCTGCTTAAAGACAGACAATGGGACATTTAAAGGTAAATGGTTACCCATGTTTCTAGTGATTCTTATAAATGAAAGAAATGGTTCAGAATTTTAAGTGTGGTTCGTTGTCACACTAAAAATAGCTTTTTTAAAGTTAATATTGACTTCAAATAACTAAAGTATTTCAGACTACTTAAAAAAGATCAAGAAATATTTATTCCTCTAATAATTTTGTTATTCATTTGCTTTGCAAACCTAATACAGATAAGCCTCAACTTAAAATTTTGATTATGGAGAATTTGAACTAAGGACATTTATGTTTGTGTATGGGTGTACAAAAATATACTTAATGCACACACACACATTTTTTTTAAGGAAGTCTTTTTGCATTGAACTTTTTTCTGTAAAATCCTGGCAAGAGACTATATATAATTACTACCCTTCTTAGAAGTGTGGAAACAAGAGATGTTTGCTTCATGAATGGCTAATTTGAAATAACTATGGGAAGAAACTAAATCTCCAAAGATCTTATAAAAAATACTATACAAAGTTTATATGGGATTTTAGATTTGTATGAATAAATGTGAAAAATTCTAGATTAAGATATCAGCATTATATTTAAATGTACTTTAATGTATTTTTTTCATTTAAAAAACCATAATTACTCTTGCTATTAAGGCACTCTTGTAAGTTTTACTGGAATGAATAATTTAGACTGATTCAAGCATACATTTAAATTTCTTACATGACTTATTTATTAGGGAACATTACCACTATTATATATTATTATATCAAACATTGGAGCATTATGCGTGGCTAATTATATCAGAAAAAGACAATTTTATAAAACAGCTACATTTTATGTTTTGAAATCCCCCCATCTCCACTCTTTAAAAACATATTTGGTTTGAAAACATTTGTTGCTCATTTTGAAGGTTAGGGTAGGGGCAGATAAGAAACGAATTATTCTCTAGAGGAAAAGAATTTGTTACTCTTTCCAGAGTATAAAGAGACTGGGACATTTTTCATTCACTCCCTACATAGGTCATTAAAAGTTATATAGGACATTCCAGGTGCAGTAGAGATTGGACTGCATATTCTTTAAATCATGGCTCTGGAGAGAGATCCAAGATGGCTGATCACTAGCAGCTCGGGCTCCTAGCTCCCAGTGAAAGCGCAGAGAATGAGAGGATGCCACACTTTCAGATGAATATTTGTTGCTCACGGACCAGGAGATTCCCAGCAGAGGAGCCTCACGTGTCGCCAGGGCGACTCTTGTGGCCGGCACGGTGGTTTTGCTGGCGCCTTAGCACGCCAGTTTTTGGTGCAGAGTCCGGAGATTCCCGGGCAGAAAAGCACCATCAATCTTAACACCGCTATTTTGGCCTGCGCAGTGGACTGCTCAGATTTCAGCGCTGGGAATCAACAAGTTGGACGTCTGCTCAGAGACCTAGTTAGAAAGTCGGTAATTACAAAGACGACAGAGGGATAATATATAATGAAGGGAAGAAACCAGCATAAAAAGGCAGAGAATACTCAAAATCAGAGTGCCTCTCCCTCTATAGGGGATCGCAGTTCCTCATCAGTAACGGAACAAGGCTTAATAGATTACGAGTGTGTTCCAATAACAGAAGCAGGCTTCAAAACGTGGGTGATAAGAAACTTCTGTGAATTAAAAGAACTTGTTCTAACCCAATGCAAAGAAACTAAGAACCTTGAAAAACATAACCTTGACGAAATGTTAACGAGAATGGACAATTTAGAGAGGAATATAAGTGAATTGATGGAGCTGAAAAACACAACACGAGAACTTCGCGAAGCATGCACAAGTTTAAACAGTCGAATTGATCAAGTAGAAGAAAGGACATCAGAAGTCGAGAACCAGCTCAGTGAAATGAAACAAGAAGACAAGATTGGAGAAAAAAGGATGAAAAGGAATGAGCAAAGTCTCCAGGAAATATGAGACTATGTGAAAAGACCTAATTTACGTTTGATAGGTATACCTGAATGTGATGAAGAGAATGAATCCAAGTTGGAAAATACTCTTCAGGATATCATTCAGGAAAATTTTCCCAACCTGGCAAGGCAGGATAATATTCAACTCCAGGTAATACAGAGAACACCACAAAGATATTCTTCAAGAAGACCAATCCCAAGGCACATAATTGCCAGATTTATTAGGGTTGAAATGAAGGAGAAAATACTAAGGGCAGCCAGAGAGAAAGGTCAGGTTACCCATAAAGGGAAACCTATCAGACTTACAGCAGATCTCTCAGCAGAAACCCTACAAGCCAGAAAAGAGTGGGGACCAATATTTAACATCCTTAAAGAAAAGAACTTTCAACCCAGAATTTCCTATCCAGCCGAACTAAGTTTTATAATCGAAGGAAGAATTAAATCCTTTGCGAACAAACAAGTACTTAGAGAGTTCACCACCACCAGGCCTGCTTTACAAGAGCTTCTGAAAGAAGCACTATACGTATAAAGGAACAACCAATATCAGCCTTTCCAAAAATATATCAAAAAGAAAAGAACATTAACACAACGAAAAATTTACACTAACTAAAGGGCAAAACAGCCAGCTAGCATCAAATGCTAGTATTAAAGTTATATATATTCTAATTGGATAAAAAGCCAAAACCCATTGCTATGCTGCATCCAGACCCATCTCACATGCAACGATACACAAAGACTCAAAACAAAGAGAAGGAGGAATATTTATCAACCAATCAGAGAGTAAAAATAAACAAATAAAAAGCAGGAGATGCAATTCTCGCCTCTGATAAAGTAGACTTTAAAGTAACAAAGAGCAAAAGAGGCAAAGAAGGACATTACATAATGGCAAAAGGATCAATGTAACAAGAAGAGCTAACGATTTTATAAATCAGCGAGACAGAAAATTAACAAGGACATCCAGGACTTGAACTCAGACCCGGAACAAGTAAACTTAATAAACATTTATAAAACTCTCCACTTCAAATACATAAAACATACATTACCACCTCACACCTATTCCAAAAGTGACTACATAATTGGAAGTAAATCACTCCTCAGTAATCGCATAGCATTTCATAGGTTTAAATGAAATATTGGTTGGCTGCTCATTTGTTATTTTCTTCCCTTATTCCTTCCTGTTTACATCAAGTATAATTATTGGTATAAAAGAGGTTTTCAATACCCATTGCTAAACTGCATTCTAGCCTGGGCAAGAAAGCAATACTCCCATTCTCTCTCTCTCTTTTTCTTCCTTTTTCCTCCTCTTCTTTATTCTTTTTCTTTCTTTCAAAAATAAAAATAAAAAATAAAATAAATCATGGCTCTATTCTTAGATCCTAAATATTCCAAGAAAACTGGGCTCTGGAGATCTACATTTTTGTATATCACAGTACCTAGAAAGTTATGTTTCTTCACGCATAAAAAAAAAATAGCAGTTTTTACATTGAAGGCTTTGTGAAAAATACAAGAGATAATGCATGTAAAATGCATAGAATAGTGCATTCCCTAGCAAATTACAACTTTATTATATACACATTATATATAAAATAGATATTGTCATTAGCATGTAAAGGATGAGGAAAAATAGAGCAGAATATATGCACACAAGGAGATAAGAGTAATCAGAAACAATAAAATAGATACGACGTATATCAAGACCTTGAAGTGCAAGATGGGAAGCGAGAGAGACAGAGCTGGTGCTACACAGGGAGCAGATAATGTAGGGATTTATGGACTACATAAAGCCATCTGAAATTAATCCTAGGGCTGTGAGGGACTGATTGAGGGGTTTTAGGGAGCTCAGAAATAAGATTTAGATAGGTCTCTATAGCTGAAGCATAAAGAATGGATTATAGGAAGGCAAGACTAGAAGTAGAAAGACTTGTAGTATGATGGTCTGAGCTGGAAAGATGAAAATCAACAGATTCGGAAGATCAAAAAAATGCAGTTGACTGTATTTGGAAATAGTGCATGGATGTACAGAGAGGAAGAATTAGGACAAGGAAGAACAGGAGCAAAGAGGAAGCCCAGCTTTCAGGTTTGGTCATGTGGGTAGAAATCACTGCCCTAACCCCGATTACATTGTTTCAGGTTTTCTTCTTTATCCTAGAGTTCTTTCCTTATCCAGCTTCTATTTATGCATTAAATTGTTTGGGAAATGTATTTTGAATACTTATAATATGCCAGAGTCTATATGTTAAAAATTAGAAGATTCTCCTCTGTTTAGTTCTCTTCTGAATTTTACAGAGAATCACAGAATCTCAGAGCAGGGACAATTTACAAAGCGTGTAGTTCAAACTCTTAGCCAAAAGTTGAATCCTCCATGCAATAATTCTATTATGTACTTATGCTTGGCAGTTCTATATTAGACATAATTATGGTGAACAACTCCCTTTCCAGGTGGCCAATTATTTCTTTCTACATCTGTGATTGCTAATAATTCTCACTTAGAGTCAGCTCAGTTTATCTTCAGTAACCCCTGACTTCTGGCCCATGGTCTTATCACAAGGCCATAAAGAACACGTTTGGTTGTTCATTCTCTTAGCAGCATCTGTATCTTTGTTATGTAAGTCTTTGAAGAAATGGCTTTGTGTCATCTCACTGGTATGGCCATGTTCCTCTGAACATATGCTGGTTTTAATACATCCACTTTAGATATACTTCCCAGAAATGAACACGATACCCAGCTACAATCTGGTAAGTGCACAAAATTTTGACCCTGTTACTGCTTTTATGAATATTAAAAACATTAAATTATTTGTCAGGCATTGTTTATTTGCCTACCTTGCAGAAACTTTTTTTCTTAGGAGCTACAGTTAGATTATATATGTTCCCCTATATAGAAGTAATCAGTATGTATAGTCCTGAAGTTGGCTGCAGGATTATAAAAATTCCCCTATAAAATTTCATCTTGTCAGATTTGAATGCCTCTGTAAAGATCTTCCTTAAGCATATTCTTTATCTAAAAACTGAGCTATGTCTTCTAGCTTCATACTTTGACAAAATCTGATGCTCTGATTTAAATCGTGTGAAAGTGCTGGGTTATGCCACTTTCTGTTTTACTTAGTGATTATCAATTCATTTGTGAAGCCTCTTTGGTTATCTGTCTTTAGCTGGGAGAATATCTTGTAAATAAGAACATTAGGGTGCCTTTAGTCTTTTGGCACTTTTCTTATTATCTTCAAAGACTTAAGAAAGTGATCATATAACCTGAAGTACTTGAATGCAATAATTAGTTTTCATGTCCATCTCTCTACAAGCTCTTTGAAGAACAGAAGTATAAAATTCAAGTATCAGTAATTTAAACCATTTCTTGGGACATACACACCAAGCAAATGAGTGAAAAATTATCACTTTCATGTTCTATTAATATTAATCCAGAAATTATATCAATTAAGATTAATGATATAAATTTATTTAGAAAATGACATTATCTTCTAATATATGTAATTGCCTTGAGTTTAATTTTCATCGACTAATTTTTATTTCACTCTTTCCAGGTCAAAAATATTTTTCCTGGCAGAAATTATGGAGCCAACACTGGGCTTCTGTTCTATTCAATCTGTAATATATTAACATTGCACTGCTGGCTCAAAACAGCAAATTTATACTTTTTTGTGCTATTTTTCCATCTTTCAAATAGATCAAATATATCTAAATATATCTAAAAGAGAGCACTTAGCACTTTGGTTTTCTTTATCTTTCTTTTTCCTAACAAATTTCAGTTCATTTTGACTCTTATTCTTTGGATGTTATCATTATTATTATTTAGATTCAGGAAATTCATATAATTGTCCTTGGTTGAAGCTAGGCAGGGCTATGCAAGATCATATGGCAAAGTAACAGCAGCTCTATTTTAGTGAAAATAGAGAAGACATGCTTCTGGAGTTCCAAGTAGGAAACTGGAACACATTTTCCTAGAGAAATTTTGAAAGCATTGGATTTAGGTTCTAAAATGTTATATGTTACTATATTCATTGAGTCAGTTGCCCAGGAATTTTCCCCTAGGAATTATGTCTGTCCTAAATAAACCCTCGACTAAAGTAAAAAAAAAAAAAAAAAAAAAAAAAAAATGATCCAAGCACAAATATCTGTTTCAAAGTAGGCTATAAAAGGACTTTATCTAAGTACTTTATTTTTGGAATGGGATAAAGGAGAATATATGTGTTGTTGACAAGGCTGGAGAAATCTTTCATCATATCTTACTGTCAAACTTTTGGGAGTATCTTGGCTCTATTGTTTCTGGAATCTGTGAGATAATCTAATATTATGCAAGTGAATCCTTCTTTTTGCTTTATCTACTCAGACACAGTTTCTATTACATGCCTACAATTAAAAAAAAAACAAATTTTTGTGGGGGAAGCACAGACTTTTACTTTCTGTGTATGTAGAATACTTAGATGGGAAAATGTACTCAGAGCTTCTAACACATCTTAAAATTAAGTTCTGGAATACAGATCATTTATAAATTTAATTTGGTATATAAGCAGTTAAGAAATATGTGTTAAGTGAAAGAACACTGTGGAGTTTCTGTGATACCTTTACATATCAAAATTTTAATGATAATTATTTTGCTTACAGTTATGTACACTCAGAACCTGCCAAATGCCAAATATTAAAAGTATAGTCTCAAAGTACATGAAAGATTACACACTAAAGGAGACTCTCAGGATTGTGATGGGAATAAATTAAATAAATCTATAGAGCTTCACTTTTATGCCTTTGATATTCTAACACAAAGATTTATTGGTAGTGATTAAGTGTGACTGCTTTGCTCCAAGGATAAACTGCTTCTCAGGAGAGGATGCTGCTGATAGTTGAGTTGGGATGTTAATTTTATTGTAATGACATTGAAAAATTAATTCACATATGAAATCCATTTTCCTAGCGTTTTCCATTTAGAATGCATAGAAAAGTCTAGCATATATTATCTATATTGTAACTAAAGATTGAAAATGGTATTAGTCAGTATATTAACATTCATATGGTATCTTTACACTTAAGTTACAAAATAGAGATTTCAGCATGGATATGGGCTTCACTAAAAAAAAAATTATATGGTGTTAAGAGGCAAGAGAAAAACATTAGAAGATAAGGATTTAAGCTAAATATTTCATCATTTATACTCTGGAGATAAATTCAGTGGATATTCTGTCAATTTTAATATGTCCACTGCCTATTCAAGACTGTCTTGAGAATTAGACAGGTGAGTTCTTATTGAAACAGACATCCTCATCCTTAATCCCAGAAGTCTCTATAAAACTAAGCTTCTTATAATCAAAGTTGAGTGTAGAAATGTGAATCCTCTAGGGTAACAGACGTCAGATAGTCCAGTCTGACAAGTCTTTAGATTGAAAATTTAAAGTAGAAAAATGAAACAAAATATTTGAATAGACACATACTTAGGGCATTTCTGAACACAAAAGATGAATCAAAAATAAATAAATAAATAAAATTCTTAGAGAGAGAGAGAGAAAGAGAGAGGAAAAGAAATCCCACATGCTATATACAAAAGAATGACAATCAATTGATCATTAGCCATATCTAGAAGCAAGAAGAGCCATAACTTCAAAGTTCTGAGGGCAAATTATTTTTAACCAATAGTTCTACGCTTCGGGAAATTATCAACTGATGTTGGGTGTAAAATATATTTTCAGGTCTCTAATGACTCAAGGAGTTTGCTGCTTGCCCATCAGCACATTTACAGAGATGCTGACATGTGAAACCAGCAGCTAAATATATTCCAGGGGAGAAAAGTGAGATATTTAATGAGATATATAATAAAAAAATAATTAACACTGATGATTCAAAAATTTTTGGTAAGCAAGAACATTGATAACATTTAATTTTATCCATTCCCTTGTAAGCTCATAGTTCTTGATTCCAAAGTAACATACTTATCAAATTATAATAGCATAAATGTTATTTTTAATGTGATGTGGGGCTTATACCTGTGCAGTCTGAAAGTCTGTGACTAACTGTCAGGTAAATTTAACCATTTGGGGGTTCCAATAGTGTTTTTTTTTTTTTTTTTTTTTTTTTTTTTTTACCATTTACTAAGCCATGTTCTACCAGCTTTATTGAAAATATGACTGACGGTTTGATTTCTAATTGACTATTTTGTTAGTCAACAAGTTCTGAACTTAGGCAAAGAAGAGAGTTTCTATTTATTGTGCCCTAAAATACCCCAAACTAAGTACAATTTGGTGAGTTGAACCTCATTCAGAAACCAGGGTTTTTGGGGTACCAGACCATGTAGGTTTTAAGTCTTTATGGGACCTTCTATCACTCCATACAGCGCTATTGTAGCTCACTGTAATCTCAAATTCATGAGCTCAAGCAATCTTCCTGTCTCAGCCTTAGGAGTAGCTAGGTTACATGCACATGCTATCATGCCTGTCTAAAGTATTTTTACTTTTTGCAGAAATGGAGTCTCACTCTGTTGCCCAGGCTAGGTCTCAAACTGCTGGGCTTGAATAATTCTCCCACTTCAGCCTCCCGAAGTGCTGGGATTACAGGCATGAGTCATCATTCTGGCCTGTGTGGTTGGCTTTAATTGGCCATCCTGACCAAGAAGCTTTTAGGTTAATACACAGGCTGGAGAGCTAAGAATGGTAAATACATTCTTAAGGATAAGGGTAAAAGGTATAAAAGAAAAGAGGTGAAATTTTCAGGTCTGGTTGTTCTAAATGTATTAGAAAAGGAGAAGATACTTATTTTGTTAAATAGGAAAAGGTGCCTGGAGTTCAAAGAAATCAAACAGAGAGTGGTAGATAAGATCTCAAAGAGTCATGGCATCCCCAGAGGAAGTCCACATCGAAAAAACTATGAAGAATTATAATATTAATACTGAGACTAATATTGAAAATAAGTGACTCACTCCTTAAATGTCAGGAGAGCTATACCAGAAGGCTACAGAGAGACTGTTCAAGTTTTAAAGGGGAAAACCAAGAAAATTATTGTGAGGCATTCAAAGAATTACTAGTTGAGTTTTAGTTTGACACAATTATTATAGGTTAAGTATACTCTATATAAATTTGCTGGAGAAATTTATGGAATTAATGCTTTAAAGAAAAGTACAGCAAAGATGAGGCATAATAAAGGCAAACTAGGCAGACCAACAATAGATTGACTTTAGGCCTAGGTTAGATGTTAAAAGACTAGCAACTGTTTAATAATACCCAGGACGGTAAAGATGGACAAACAAGATTTTCATGACTAGTGGGTGGTTTAGCAGATTAAATATTGTTGATTTCCTATTTCTCATCATAAGACAATAGAGAGAAATATAAGCAAAACTAATGCCTGGACCAGAAAGCAAAGAAAAAGTAGAATTAAAGTAGGAATGCGAATCTTGTAAGTTGCATGTGTGTTAAATTTACTGGATGGTAAGTATGCCTCAAATTAAACTTTTGTTTAAGACTGCCAACTTAAAAATTTCTGAACTTTGCAAGAATTTGGAATGTCTCAAATGCTGTTCTCTGAAAGTAACTCCCCCATATGGCTTTTTAAAAAATGTACCATAATTAAATCCTCTAGAGAGTTCTCCCAATTAAATTTAAAGTTACAGACTGTCAATTGTAAATAGCTGCTATCCTAGCAAATTTGAAAATAAGATATTGTCTAGTTCTGCTTATCCTCGCAAAGACTAATGAACCTCTGCTATGAATTTTGGGATAGTGAGCATAGCTCTGTTAAGTACTAAGCCCTGAAAACATCGTTTTGCTGGGCCAATGGATAGAATGTAGAAACAACTGATAGGATACCACAGGTTGCAACTGTGCATGTACAATCTATAGCGTTTGACATTATGAAAAGGGTTGCTTCATTTATTGTTTTTATTTTTAAAATAAAATATACTTAAAATTATTTTTCATCTTGATAGAAGGCTAGCAAACATGAAATTTGAACACAGATAAGAGTGTAATCTATTAAAGTGCACTGAAAGAGGATATGGTTTCTTTAAAAAGAAAGAAAATTGAAATTGTTTAAATGAAATTTAAAACACTTGGAAAAATTCAAGAATAAGCTGTCAACATTTAGAAATATTAATAATTAACGATAACATAAAATTCAATAGAGATAAATTTTGAAACCTTGTAATTTAAAAGTAATTTTTCTATCTCTGTTAAAACTCATTATATGAAGACAACTTACTCTCTGGTAATCCAGAAATCAAGGTACAGTGTCATGCAAATTCTGAATACATGTTAAACATTATTCACATAAGTCCTTTGAACACTGATTGCATATTGATGCTCATGGGGCCACTACTATGGAAAAATCAATAATAACGGAAATACTTTTGTGCTTTCATTAATTAACTCTGACTTGCCTTGAACTTAAATCCATTTAAACCTAAATACCACTAATCCATGGGAAATAATCGTACTAAGAAATGTTAGCCATTTTTCCCTCATAGAATGTTCTTAATATTACTCTTAATATTAAAAACAAGTATTCTATATAATGCATTTTACAATTACATTTTGCCAGTACATATTGTAAAATAAAACCCAAAGTCAAGCATGGTAAGCTATTTAAGTGAAGAACTAATATTTGTTTCTGTGAGGGTACTTAGTAGTTGAGAAATAATTGTATAAAATTAATATAAAATAAACCCAACAGTATATCAAGTTAATAATAGCTAAACTTTAAATATGTTATTTTAAATCATTGTATAATTGAAATGTTTAACTTTAGTAGCTATTTAAAAAGACATTTCAGTTGGCTCCAACAACAACTAATGAAGTATGCAGTGTACTACCTTGGTATCAGACTTACATGCAGTTGTGAAAACTGTTCACATTGCCATTCTTTGTAAGTATTTCTCTGGGAGAAATGAGAATTAACTTTTAAGAGAAATAAACCATGTTCACTAGTCACGCTGGTTTTGATCATTTATATATTTTTAGACTTGAAATAAACTGCCAAAAATTTTTTAAAAATTATCAGAGGAAAGTCGTTTTTAGAGGAATGTTTTTCTCAATAGTCACAAAATAGAGAATATCATTACTAAACAAAATTAAGACATCTGAAACAGATTATGATTTTTGAGTGATCAGTAACTAAAGAATAAATATCTGTTATTGACTATGACTGAGCTTTGATTGTATTGTAGAACTAATAATGTTCTCAAAGTCATTTATTTCTGGACAATATTTCTACTGAATTGGGATATATGTACATAATTTTTAGTAACTAGCAAACTAATAAACAACTACATTAGTGAGTTGTTCTGCAACTTGTAAATATATACTTCCCCATTATTAGTAAACATCTACAAAGCAAGTGAGAAGGCAAAAGATGAAGTCAATTGATAAGCCTGTATATTCTAATCCTAAGAGCCTGTTACGAAATGATGATGAGAGCAGTGAATATTCTTTCATAAGGAAGAAGGGAAATGTGAAAACCAAAAACACAATGTAAGAAATACTTGAGAGGGAGAAAAAGCAATAACCAACCAATAGATTCTGGAATAAAGAGAAATTGATTTACATTTAAAGAACATGTCCTAAAGGGGCCATTTTGTCAATGAAAATGTTACTATGTATTTTTAAAATGTTATTTCTGAATCCACTTGCTTTCCAGCAGCTGCTGCAACTCAAAATTTGCCAATTTTGCAAGTCATTTAAATGTTCCATATTATATATGAATGAAAAGATACACTATTAATTTCCTGACAGATGCAAAACAATCTGCTCTGAGTCTAAAATAAGTTTATATTCAATCAGTCAGGGAAATGTTTCCCCTTTACTCCATTTTAAAGAGTAGATACTTATAATTGCCATGAGAGAAAACAAAGTTAGATGGTATAATCTCATTTTATCATACCAATCAGGTATTCATTTTAACATCAGTAGGGTAACTGAATTACTTTTAAGGATTTTGAAACAAATCTATGGTCACATTGAAGAAAATGCTTATTTCCACTACAGGATAAATAATTTTATGATCTTGTAAAGAGTAGCTCATTATAATCAGGAAACATGAGCTCTGAGTTGTTTTAGGTAATATCTGGAAAATACTGGCTTCAATATAGTTCTTTTGTTTCTAACCACTCTCTTTTAAATTCTCTACAAATAATAATAAAGAATTAATAAAAGTTAGAAAAAGAGGGGAAAAAATCCCCAAACCTACTTTTTCTTCAGTCTTCGATCCTTCTCAGCTTGAGTTCCAAGTTTGCCTAACCCCAGGGACTCCTGAGCTGCAGCTTCAGTCTCCATAAAGCCTCCTGTGAAGAGAAGTAACTAACTATTCAGATTATGTTGCACAGGTTGTGTCAATTCTGAAGTCAGGTTGTTAAAGTTTACTTAAGCAACTGTTTAGTATCTCATTTTAAAATCCTCTTTATATTACTAACCCAACATGCATAAAATGACATGGATACATACATAAACATACACTGAGAAAATGAAAACAAAACAAAACAGTACCTATGGGGATACAATTTGTTGCACCCAGTGGCAATGTAATAAATGTGGCCTGTACTCTGACAGACACTTGAGTATACTCTCCTCAAGTCTTGAAGTCTATCTTTACACTTTTCTTATGGAAAATAAGAGCAAATATCTTTGTAGTGTGTGAGATTTGTTTCTTTTTTCAACAATTTGCGTATAATGTTTCACATATAATGGGATATTTCACATATAATGGGATAAATGATAGCCCAATGTGTAGGAACTGAAGTATATGCTTTCTATTACAAGTTGAGAGAATGGAGAGGCCTTTGCTGACTTTTAAGAGCTCTTCAGAGCCTGCTCCTGGAACTTTGTTCTGCTCTACTGGCTGACTCTTACATCCCTCACTATAAATCTTACTTCTAGAACTTGATGTGTTCTGGGCAGGTTCTTGTGTTGTTTTTTAAACTTCATAATATTTTCTGAAAAAAAATCATAAGTCTTTCTTTACAAGAGCTTGATAAAAATAGTTATTATCCCATAGGTCATAAATTCTCATTTAGTGTCAATATATAATATGTACATCTTATATAACTTTGTAATAAAAAGAGAAAGAAAGTAAAGTATGATGTACATCAAACATATCTCACAGGATTCCTAACCACAAAATTAATTCATAAATTATCTATTGTAATTGAAAAATAAGGATTTACTCTTATGTTCTGAAGTCAAGCTAAATGAAAATGCTCACTATTTTTAAATGGGTTAAGGTATATAAATTTTTTTTTTTTTTTTTTTTTTTTTTTTGAGACAGAGTTTCGCTCTTGTTACCCAGGCTGGAGTGCAATGGTGCTATCTCGGCTCACCGCAACCTCCGCCTCCTGGGTTCAGGCAATTCTCCTGCCTCAGCCTCCTGAGTAGCTGATATAAATTTTTTTAATAAAATAAATTTAAATTCCAGGTAAGCTAAAGATTAGGTAGGAAGATTTAAGCTAATACACACTCTTACAAAGACTGTGCAAGAAATTTCCTCAATATATCAGTAAATAAGACCACTGAAGACAACTTTCACTCTTCTCTCATTGTAGTGGACACTTCCTTACTTTACATTTGCAGGACTTGACCAAGGTATGGTTTCTCTTCAGCAGAGTAAAATATCTTACCAAAGCACGAGAAGCAAATTTTGGTGTTACTGTTTTTAATAATTTATTTTACCAAATAATTTATAGTACTGGACAATTTTAACTTTCGAACATTGGTATAAATACATTAATCTCATTGCCGATAACCCTGTTAAACTGTATAATTTTTTAAAAAGTCTCCTTTAATTAAAAACATTTATTGCTGTCTAGATCTAATTCAGAGAAATGGAGTTTGAGGGTCAAAATTTATTTACTTATTATGCAAATATTTAATTAATACAGGTACTTAAAACTTTTTTTATTGTGAAAGATTTTCCTTCTTCATATAGATTAGGAAAGCCTTCCACTGGTGACTGAAGTACTCTTGGGAAACATTTTCAAACGGGAAATTTTCTGTTATGTACAGTGATTGAATATTTTCATTTTATTTCTCTCATCTGTATATTTGCTTTGCTGTATATCAATAAATTATTATTCATAGTCTTCAAATAATAATAAAATGTTCTCTTGAAATGTAAATGAAAATGAATGAGTCACTTAAAAGTTATAAAATTCTTGAATGGTCCATACGGGGACATAGAGATTGATGAAGCAGACCTATTCAGTAAACAATGAAACATTTTCAACCACCAGGTGGTTGGATAATTCGGGCTTTTATTCTTCCAAACAATATAAGAACATTTAAATTCCGATTTAAATTTATTCATGTACCCAACATTTTAGTAGAAAAAAATAACATTTTAAAATAATAAAACTTGAAAGCAAAGAAAACTCTAGGAATATTTTGTGAGTTAAATCTAGACATTTTATTTTCTCATAAACACAAAAATAAAAAGCATCATGAAGATAGAAATACTCAGAATATTTCAAAATCTAATATTTTGTTTTCAAAGCATTTGATAGATAATTGGAACTACATCCTGCTCAAAATGCCAGATACAAAGGTACTTAAGGCCATTGTAAGAAAAGTTATTTTTAAGCATCACATGCAGGACAGTGTGCTTAACCAGGAGGAAAGTCCCAGCAAATGCATATTTTCAGCCCAATTAAAGCATATCTGAGGGAGGACATTTCTTCACAGAACTGACGCAGCTGCCTCACTCATCTCATGTTTATCTTTCCACATACTTGATCAACTAGCTGGTAAAGGTGACCTTAGCCAAACCAGCTTATTAATTCTTTTACTCTATGGATGATTATCCAAATCCAGTGAGGGTCTGTCTCATTCTTATCTAGGCATCAGTGGGCCCATATGGTTATGTGAACTTCAGAAATATCTATTTATCTATACCAATATTTTATTCACTAGCTACTATTAAGCACTCGAAATATGCCTAATCCAAATGATGTACTGTAAGCATAAAATACACACCAGGTTTTGAAAATGTGGTAGAAAAAAAAGGAAGAGGTGTAATTAATAAATTTTAAGTGATCATGTGTTGAAATGACTGTATTGTTTCTGTATCGGGTTAAATTAAATGTAGGATAAAATTAATCCCACCTGTCCTTTTAACTTTTCTCAATGTGGCTACCAGAACATTTAAAATTACATACATGGTTCACATTTGTGGCTTATATTAATATTGGCCAGCACTATATACCAGAGTTTCTACCTGGAGACAGAACATCCACAGAGGAAATGTAAATGTTTATGTATCTTGAGAGAGGGCCCTTTTTATAATATTATAATGATTGGCACATATTGGACAGGGGACAAGGATTCTAAATATCCTTCATTAAGTGGAGAATCTGTAGCTTGTTTCTTTTTTCTCCTTTTGTTTTTGAGACAGGGTCTCAGTCTCTCACAGCTTGGAGTGCAGTGGCACCATCAGAGCTCATTGCAGCCTCAAATTCCTGGAGTCAACCCATCCTCCTCCCAAGTAGGTGGGACTATAGATGTGTGCCACCTTGCCTAGCTAGTTTTTCAATTTTTTTGTAGACATGAGGTCTTGCCATATTGCATAGGCAGGTCTTGAACTGCTGGCCTCAAGGGATCCTCTGACATTGGCCTCCCAAAGCAATGGGATTACAGATGTCACCTAGCTTGTCATTCTCAAAATGACAAGTTCCCCAGAGGAGAAACACTGGCCTGTGGAAGCTAGGGGTTACTCACTCTTCAAGAGGTCTATTAGGGAACTATGTGGAAAGAACATAATGAACTCTACCCCTCTCTTGGCCTGAGGTGCTCAGGCTTGCGGGCTCGAGCTCCAAGATACAGTGGATAACTTACATAATAAATTGTTTATTGCCTTGTTAGTGTCTGTCTAGTGCTTGCGCCTATGCAAGGCATCATCTTTGCCCTCAACGAAGTTTCCTTGGCTATCACTCAGGCATCTTTTACTTTTGCGAGGCCTTTGAGGCCTTGGAATTGTTGAGGGCAAGACCATTCCTAGGGTGTGACAGGCACAGTCAAGGATTTTTTTTTGCCAGCCCCCCTTTCTGTGTAAACAGGTTTGAGTCACCAAAAAATCAGTGAAACAACAATCTACTGATTCAATCTCATACAATACTGGTCTTGCCAGTGGGAGTGAGGGATCCATTTGCCAGACCACCCTCTTAAAAACAAGGTCAGACCACTGGCCCAGGATGACCCCACAGATCCAAGTCACTAGGATCCCTAGGGCATTTGGTTGAGTGCATGCGTGGGGTAGAGTGTCAAAGAAAACCATGAAGGGGAGAAACAGGGACCTAGGCCCATGCTGTTTGGCTGGATTGGGCAGCATGTCCAGAAGGCATTACCTCCCTGCTGGTCCCAGTGTCTGAATGGTAACTAATAAAATTTCGATGCTTCCAGTGATTAAAGCCCAGGTCCAGGTCTCTGCTGGGGGTGACTTGCCCAGATGGCACTGCTAGCCCTGAACTTTCCCAGACATCAGAGGGGATCTTAAAATTTTTCAAGGAAGATGCTACAAAATGTAGGGCTTGCGAAGGCTCAGGGCTACAGGACTCAGGAAGGAGACCTACATTCCCAGGTCTATGGATGGAACTAGTTGGAGGTATCATTTGGACTGTGAAGGAGTGAAAGTTGTTAGAATCAAAATGTAGTCACTATTGTTAAGAAAACCCTGGAAAATACAGCCAGGGAAGGTCATGAACAGAGAGGGTTCTCATGCTCGTATGCATGAGAGCAACAACAACTAAAGATCCTACAAAAGCCACAACCTCATACACAGGCCATTTCAATCTTATGCAAAAAAATATTTCTATAGGGACATCTGTCTAGCAACTGCCTGTCCAACCTTTGACTGGTGGCACCCATTATTAATTTGAGTAGCCAAAAGGTAATTATTTCAAAAAATTATGTAATCTTAATTTTTTTGCCTTTAAAAATCTTTGTCTTTTTTTCCTTCCCTGAATATACACATAGTTTACTATGACATACATATTTTTATTGCAATACTCTATTCGTAAATAAACATCTTTTCTTTTAGAGAGTATCTCTATTTGTTATTTAGGTCAACAAAGACAAATATCTCCACGTTTCCCTGTCCTTAAATTCCATTCAAAATAACTTATTTCATATTTGCACTTGAGATACAAGTCTGTAAGAATTGCTTGCCAAAACCCATATTGCAAGGTCTCTGTCATTGTATGAAAAAGGGAGCTACAACTCTACTACAATCTGCTGATGATTGGTAGCTTCATCTTTCTTTCATTAGACTTGTCTTCATCATTAATCAATTGCACTTGGTTTGTATTTAAACACATTTGAATTTACAAATTGTTACCTAAATGTTCAACTTCTGTTAGCCGCTATCTGGAGACTGTATTTAGAAACAGTGCCTGGCTCATAAAGGGTATGTAATAAGTACAATCACAATTGTAGCTAAATGCTACTCTGAACACCATAATCAACTGTAACACAATGGTTAAATATTTGTGTACCTAAACATAAAAGGTACAGTAAAAATATGCTATTAGAATTTTATGGGACCACTGTCATAAACGCAGCCCCTCATTAACAGAAAGGTCTTTATGTGGTGTGTGACTATATTTTTCTACATATAAAATTTGAGTGTCTAATGCTACTTTATTTAGAGCAAGACCCTTTCACTCTGCAGAGCATGAGTCATTTCTAATTGATACTTTGTGGAATTTACATTGTAACTATTGGTTCCTTAGCATCAAGGAACAACATAAATTTGGGGGCAGAGGCCCTGCATAGACACCAAATTTTATATATAGAAAAATACAGTCACACGTCACATAAAGACCTTTCTGTTAATGATGCTGCATTTATGATGGTGGTCCCATAAAATTATAATAGCATATTTTTACTGTACCTTTTATATTTAGGCACACAAATACTTACCCATTGTGTTACAATCACCAACGGTGTTCAGTACAGTCCATTGTGTTACAATCACCTACGGTGTTCAGTAGTCACATACTGTAGAGGTTTTATAGCAACAGCCTACATCTATAGTCTAGGTGTATAGTTGGCTGTCCCATACAGCCTGAGTATGCAGTAAGCTATAATATCTAGGTTTGTACAACAAAATCCCCTAAGGCATGCATTTTTTAGAATGTATCCTCATCATTAAACAATGCATGACTGTACTTGTGAAATGATGCTGGTGCACTGCTGAAGCTGTTTTTGTCACTGGAAAATTATTTTTTTCATTATGCTTATTATAGTAGGTCAATGAGTTCAGACAATTATAATACAATCTGGCAGATAACCATAAAGGAATTGCAATTTAGCAGGCAAAAAAAAGCTCTTTAAAAAAATGCATTTTTTTTTCATATGCATTTAAAGGAAACTTGCTAAAGTAGCCTTAACCTAATAATATATTTTCATATATGTAATTGGGAAATCCAATTATTCAAAGTTAACTTGTTTTTCTGTTTTCATTATGTTTTTTTCATAGCTTTGATGTTTTGGCTCTATGTGATCACTCCTTTGTCTTGAACATCTCTGTCTTAGATTTGTTTCATCTTTTGCAATGACTGTTAACAGCCTCTTCTTTATCTTAACCATTCACTGTTGACATCAGCTAAGTTGGTCATGTGTGTTCTTTTCTCTTCACAGTAATTATTAATAGGACTCTCAGAATACTTGAGAGAGTTGGTGTTTCCCAGGTGGCAAACCAATGAGTGTGTTAAGATTGAATGGAGTACATAATTTCCCCAGAAATAGTAAATGCTTTAATATTTCTGTCTCTTCTCCATGCCCTAATCATCATTTTTCTAAGCTGACAAACTACCTGGAGCACAGTCCTTGTTTGCTCTAATCCTTAACTCTCACTTCTGCTTGGATGCTTGACTCTAGAACTCAGATTATCTTATTTCTGTGATTGGCTCTGCTTCAAGATGCTGCCTCCTGATCTCTGCACTTCCAATTTCTCTGCACTCCCAATACTTCCTGGGTAACTAGATCTTCGGTCTTAATCAATTCCTTTGCTTCATAATTTGGTTTCACACTTCTGACCCCAGCCAGTACCCACTTATTAATTAACCACAGAAAAGACCACTTCCATGACATTCTCTGTGGAGCTTGCTCTTTCACATAGCTTCAATACCCTTTGATCAAAGATAAGTCCCCTTTGAATCTCTAGCTTTACACCTTTTCAAATACGTAGGAAAATTGCACTTAGATGACGCTAATGGAATCAAACATACACAGGGTGATAAAGATTAATACCCAGAACTCTTTGCAAACATTATGTCTGTATCTTGTATTAGAAAAACTACAATGTTTCTGTGTGATGTCTTTTTTTTTTTTAACTGTTGCCTTGAGTTATTACTTATTCATTTATATGGGATATCTTCAAGATGTTATATACTCCCTAAGTAAATAATCATATTTTTAATTTCTTTATGTTCCCACACATGTTCCACAGGGATAGGAACTCAATGAAATATTTCTTGATTGAAATGATCTCAAGAGTCTCCTTTCTGGAGCATCAGACCAGGAAGTAGGAGCCAGGATTTACTATCAACTCTCTCACTAAGTAGCTTCACTGCCTTCTGAAATCATCTTAGTTTCTGTAAGTATAGAATGTAGACCACTACATAATCCTTACATATCTTCTAGAATTGTAATCTTAAAAGTAGAAATGTATTTTCATTGTAAATATTTCAAGGTACATGAATGGTAGAAAGAAGAGTTGCTGGAGGAAAGACTTTAATATTAGAGATTCATAGATTCAGGATTCCTAGGGTTGAAGTAGATCTTAAAGATCATCCAGTCCAATCACCTTTCCAATGCTTGGATCCTCTCCACAAGAGCTCTTCCTAGTATTTGTCTAGCTTTTGCTTGACAATTTCCAAGTGACAAATAACTCACTACCTCTTAAGCCAGCCCACTTTGTATAGAATTCTGACATCCCAGTGTTTTTTCTTATATTGAGAAGAAGAATAATTTTGTACAACTTTAATACTTCGGTTCTAGTTTTGTATCCTCACTTAACAATGGAAAGGCCAATAGCTCTTCTACATAACAGCTCTTCACACTTTTGTGAGCAGCTACTTAGGTAGGTCAGCAAGGAGAATAAACACACCCTCTACTTTTGTGTCTGAATGTGGTTCCAATCCTCCACATCTGCCTAATTGTCCCCTCCAACCTTCCTCCAAGGTGACGATGTGCCTGTATAAATACAGTAACCAGGATGGATACCATTGCTTGCTCTGATTTTACCATGGCAGAGTAGAGTAAAAAAAACTTTCATATCAATTCTTATGTTTATTAATGTGGCCTAAATTTATTAATAAATATTGACTTTAGAGTCACATGAAATTTTTAAATTTTCTTTAAAAACTTACTTCCAAGAGCTATACTTTTAGAGTAGGAGAATTTAGATCCCCCTTACATGCATTCTTTTTTGGGGGCAGGGGATAGCATTTAGGGGTAATACTAATCTTTTCACTTGTGATTCCTCCCATTATCAGTAATCCATCAATCAGATACTGAGCTGTTGAAACATTCATGTCCAGGTGATTTTGGATCTGCTGATCAAGAACAGAGTGAGTCCTAATCATGCCACTAAAAACCTTGATCCAAGGTGATATTTCTCAACTCATCAGCACTACTGAGCAAGGATTATTTAACCAGTTATAAATCCCACCTAACCGTTCCATCACTCAGGCCTCATTTTAACATCTTGTCCATAGGGATATCATGAGTGATGGCTTGCTCACCACATTTCCTTATCTGTTACTAAGTAAATTTGCCAAAGAAAGAAAATTAGTCTGACTTCGCTATTTTTAACATAGCTTAATTTACTTTGTTTCACAATAGATTAATGCCTTCAGATAAAATTAAAAGTCAAGCTAGTTAGGACTACAAGTATTTATGCATGATCACAGATCTTAGGGTTCATAACCACTGTTTCTAGTTCTGACAGGACAGACAATGTAGCAGATAAAACTTTTCTGGGCCTGAAACACAGTGAAGTTTCTGTTCTAAGTATAAAGTTAGTATCTGTTTATGTACTATCCTTACTACAAAAATTCCTTGATGCCAACTAAATGCCAACTTCATGTTCCTAAAGTCCATAATTGGTACTCTGCACTTAAGAGTGGTTCAATATATGTCTATTCACTGAAAGTAGGACTACATAAATTATTTTGGATTGTCTATGTCCTTTCTCCCCCAACCACACAAAAAAAATTTCCTCAACTCCCTGGGGCATAAATGCCCTCTTGGTAATGCCTGTTTTCTGGTTGAACTCTTTCTCTTCCAGTAAACAGGCAGAAACAAAAATGAGAGTTTTTGAATAGTTCCACTTATTTGTATATTCTATTCATATCAGGTAAACCTTTATTTCATTCATTTTCTTTAAATTTAAACATGACTAAACAAAAATAACAACACAGACTTTATAATTCTCAGTTTGGTCTTGGTGATTTTTCCAACTGTCAGTTTGTTTTGATGGATGGTATTCCTGCCACTGCTTTTACATGTCAATGCCACTTGCTTCTGTCTATTTTTCTCATATTCTCGTTTTCCTACATTAGTATCAAATCTTTTCATATCTGTTTTAGGCAGAAAATTCCCATTTCAGACACACTGCTCCTTCCTTAAGTACACAGCTTCATAAATATAATTGTGTGTTATCATCCTCTGGAATTTCTCTGACAGTACATAGCCTTTGGTGTCCTAACTACTCTTCCATGTTAGTTAAGACTGTACCTATATCTAGAGTTTCTAGATTGTAAAGTGATTGACAGATGAAGGAAAAAAGTAGTTGTGAACAACTTAGTTTGGACATTAAATGTAGGAGAAAGACAAGTCAGTATTTGGAGATGATGGTAAGATCAAGTAATAACTTTTAAAAGTGTAGATTAGACATGAGCATCTTTGAACAATAATGGAAATATCAGAGATGCACTGCATATGGATGCAGAAATTGAGGGGTGGGGAGAGATCACAGTCATTGTGCTGTTAAGTCTTAGCAGGATGCGATTACATCCCGAATCTATGTTCCAAGAAGTCAGCAAAAGTACATATTGGCCCTGTTGTCATGGGGATATAAACCAAACCTATTTATGCAGTTTTTCATTCTGGGATTTGTGACATAGAAAGACAATGAACAACAACCAGGCACGGTGGTGCATATCTGTAATCCTAGCATTTTGGGAGGCCGAGGAGGGCAGATCACCTGAGATCAGGAGTTAGAGACCAGCCAGGACAACATGGTGAAATTCTGTCTCTACTAAAAATACAAAAATTAGCCAGGTATGGTGGCAGGTGCCTGTAATCCCAGCTACTCGGGAGACTGAGGCAGGAGAATCACTTGAACTCAGGAGGTGGAGGTTGCAGTGAGCCGAGATAACACCACTGCACTCTAGCCTGGGTGGCTGAGCAAGGCTCCGTATCAAAAAAAAAAAAAAAAAAAAAAAGACAATTAACAAAAATACAAAGAAAGAGATAGCATGACTCTAAAACCAGATCCCCAGGTAAGCTAAAGAAATGCTTCCTCTGTTAGGTGACTTTCCCTAAATTCATTTGTGGCCTTCAGGTAAACTTGGTTCATATATATGCTTTATTTTTCCTGCATAGCACTTAAAAATTGAATTTGAATGCTTTACATGGAAAAACAAATGCTCACTGATTCATTTCAGTCTACAGCACTCCTTTTTATTATATAACCTGTCCATACACTGATAGACATTTTAGTTTGCAAATCTTGCTTCTCCATTATAGGTAATAATAATATGAACAAAAACTGTAAACTGTAAATGTATAAAAACATGAAATCTCCCATTAGTACCACAGCTTTTCTATGCTACTTTTGTAATTTGAGTAAACCAGCCATTTGGAAAGGATGTCATAAGAGATTTTTGAAATAAAATAATTTTGCTTAGTTTCTGTTAGGTTTATTCAGTTGCTTTTCAATACATTATTTCCTTTGAGTTTTGGGGTTTCCTTATTTAATACCATCTATGCTAGTAACACATTAGTAAGAACAAACAATGTACATATTGAGTTTGATTCTTCATGGGTAGGGGTTATCCATACAATCACATTGACTGATCCATCCTATCTGAAGTTTGTGATATTACCCTAGCTTTTCAAATTATTAAAGTAAATAATATATCTTCGCCGATATTTTCCTTTGTGAATTACTATGAACATCTCCTTTGCTGCTCATCATTGTTGACAGAACTAGTGAAACATTTTCAGTTTTATTTATAGCTTTCCTTTTCCACACCATATTTACTTTCAAGTGAAGTCATGTGTCTCTGCTCTTTTGAGTTAAACCTTTTAAGAGTTATAAATCTTAGCACATGGTTCAGAATTTCAAGTTTGGTATGTGGACATCACTATCTCTTTACCGTAATACTTCCCCTGCCATATATTCTATTTTCTATTTCCATTTTCACTGGTAGAAGAAAGAACATTAGTAATGCTCCTGTGTTTTACAATTTTCCAGATCAAGACATTAAAATTATAATCACTAGAGATGATTCCCTAGGGTCCTCAGATGCATGAATAAGTAGCACTCGGATGTAGTGCCTGGGTTTGAAAAATTTGCATGGTCTTTCCATCCAACTTGGATACCTATTCTGGAATCAAAGCACACCTAAAATTCATAGCCTTTAACCAAAGTATCAGTGGGCCCATGTATCATTTCCTTTGGTACAAATATGGTTTTTTGAAACCTGTTTATACCTGCATTTTATTTTTATTTCTTCAAGCCTTATTTTCAATAAAGACTTTGTTGTTGTTTTTTTCTGGGAGCTTTGATTCACCATTTATGTAGCTTCTACCTAGCTTCATAGGTGTAGCATTTTGCTCTTGTCTTTCTCACCTATATTTCAGTCCTTAACATGCTGCTGTTTCTGGCTTTGTTTACCCTCTACCTCTGCTGTTCTATGAACTAAAGCAATATTGTTCAAAGTTCAGAAATTTTCTGAGGTCTAAAATGTGACCCCAATTAACTATTGCTAGTTTCTGACTTTGGTGGGGTTGATAAGAATGTAATCATAATTGAGTTCATTATTAGCTGCTCTGACCTGAACGCACAGTCAATGAAAATGAGTAATAAAGGCTAAGTTTCTCGAAGGTTCTATATTTTTTTAGACTTTAACTTATATCTTGCATACCTTGATTTTGACAGTATATCGTTGGCAAATGTCTAATGATTTAGCAATTTCTTATCAAAAGTTAAATATAAAATAAAAATAGAAAATTTTAAGTGATAAAGACAATTAAATACATTTAAATGTGTAAATTATAGCAACTAAGGTAAATATATATGTTGAAATATAAATAAATATAATTATGATGTTAGCAAAATTAATACTTAAAAGTAATTAACCACCAATACTATGGTGACTGACACTGTAATATGTTTAATATTACAGATCATTTCAGAAGACAACCACTAGTTTTCAAATAAGATTTTAAAAATTTAAAAATAATGTCTGGCATGTATATTTTAAATACAAAATAATCTGTCTCTCTTTTTTCCTGATGCAATCATATTATGTATAGCCTAAAGAATTCCCCTCCTGAGAAAGAGGAATCCAAAAAGATTTAGTTTCTTTGCTGGAGAACATATAATCACACACTGGCTGCACATCAGTTTCCTGTAGCTTCTGATGCTTTATGTGGGTTTCACACTGTGGAAATCAGGAAAGGCATTTTTGGGTACTGCAGTCATAAATCTGCAAACATGCATATTATAATCAGAAATTCTTTTGGTGGTAAGGCAGTAAACTAAGTCAGGGTGTTGGGTATTCCTTGCAAATAAGTACTCCTCTGTTTAAAAAACCAAAGGAAGTACTAAGAAATTTGGATCATTCCATTCAGCACTTACCACTGCAGGCAGGAGTTTAATTCTTTCCCAATAATGTAACTGTAAAAATTAATATATAGAAAGACATCCCCCCAAAAGCCAAGTATATATGTATATATAATCATTTCAGAAATCTCACATATTCTTCAGACAATTATGTAAGTATGTATCATGTATGTATATCTGTTTATTTCTAAATATATATTTAAGTAGGGTCATTTCAAATGTATTGATCTATATTTTTATTCTATTAGTCACTGACGATAACTAATTATAACACAATATCTATTGCCCTATTATTTTCCCCCCACCCACTCCTCAACTACAAACCAGAGTTTATTAGGGGGAAGCCATGATAATTTTAAACAAAGAAATCCTGTTCTTTACATTTTATGTCACACATATTATAAAAGTTTATTCTAAATTTAAAATAAATTCTTTTTAATTTTTTGTAGGCTTTTCAATTTTTTCCAACAGAAAACCTTTTAAATCTACATAGCTAAGCTTTTATACACATTCATGCTCTAAGTAACAATATACACAATGGATTTAAGCTGATTTTGAAACACTGGCACTACAATGAATATCATAGTTATGAGAATTACTAAGACATTCTTTACTCATTAACAAAATAAGGTTTATAGCAATACCATTTACTTTGTAGGTGACTACCTGTCACAAGAGTTAGCATTAAGAAAATTCTAGCTATTGTTATAAACAGAGGAATAAAAGGACTGAAAGTTTTACAATACTCTTTAACTGTAAGCATTATTCAGCTAAACTGGACATAAAAAGCTGATCAAAATATAAATTTTGTCAGGTAGAAAAGAGAAGAAATAAAAAGAAGAGCAATGAAATGAAATGAAAGCTAGATGGACACTCTGAAGTGACTGAAATGAGTGGCACTGGAAAGTCTTAATGCATGCATACTTACGGAGCTGCCCAAGTCGAGCTTTTTCTTTTTTACCAAACAAACGTCCTATTGAAGACTTGATTCCTTTCTTCTTGGGGGCTTTGTGAAGAGAGTCTTGACTGCTATTGGCACTGCCTAGCCCAAGGCTTTCTGGCTCAAGAGAGACAGATAAACTACTGCAAAACACAAAAGAGGAAAAAAACTGCTCATTTTCATGCAACATCCACAAGGTATACACCAGTTGTTTCCTTTATAAATAAACAAAAGGAGGAAGAAGTAGACTTGGAATATCATTTTTTCCATATCTTACCACGTTTGCTTTTACAATATTAAAGTGTAATTAAAGTGAACCTCCAAATTTCCACAAGAGAAATTTATTTTTGCTCCAAATGGCTTTTTTCTTTACTTTTTTTGTATAATCTCCAACTAATCAGTGAATATAGGATGATTTTTTAACTGCATGTTAAATGGTCTTCTATTATCTAGTACTTGATCCATTATCTATTTATTTCTCTGAGTTTTTCTAATCTTAAACATAAAGACCTACAGCAAGGAATTGAAATATAACTAATTGTGAAGTTGAACCTGTTCTTCTAATCTACAGCTTTACTTGATTTTCCTCTAGCCATCTTTCCCTCTCTCAGTTTTGGAGCTAAATTCAGTTAATTTAAAATAATCTGGGTGCAATCTGGAAGCAACAAACCATGTACCCTTGTGATCACTGTATATGTTTTACTAATTAGTGTGCTCAAATACTATTTCAAATACATGATAAGCTGAAATGCTTTTCAAGCAGTTGATTAAGGTTCAAGGTCTGGTCAATCTATTTGACACCGTATTAATAGGAGGGGATCAATAGACATTGCTATTAGTTCCTATAGTTGTTAATTTTATAACACCATGACAAATTACTTGCTTTTACTTATTCAAGCCAACTAATTTGAACTCACATTCCCTAACCTTCAAAGCAAGAGCTTTTTATATGTTGAAATATACTTTACTCTTTTCTCAGAGAGTGAAAGAAGTAATATTTTGAAGCTGAAGTAACTGATATGTACACATTAGTAATAAAAAATAATTGGAAAAAAGAAATGACTGCCAGCACAGAAAGCTCTAATTTTTAAAACATTTATTTTAAAACATATTATCTAGAATACAGAGTAGTTATTAAAGCATAATTCTTAAGTCATTATATTTAGTTATATCAATTATGTGTCTAGAGATGCTGCAATTGATAAAACAATAGGAGAAGATACATTTCAGATGTAAACTGCATGCTTAGGTATATTTATATCATCAATGATTATAGAGATCTGTTTGTAAAGCTTTATGCATGTGGATAAGGCAGTATGAAGAGTTGTGATGACAAATGACATATTTCTCCATCTAGACTTATCTTTTTCTTTAATATTTTAGCCAAGGATTTTTTTCTTCTTTTCTAACAATTTTCTGACTGAGGAATTATTATTACTGGCAGCAGCAGTACCTGCAGGGTACAAATACCTGTCTGCTAAAGGCACAATTATGAACTTTTTAGACTTTCATTACCCTTATACTACAATCCAAATTTATTATCTTGTCCTAGAGTCTCCTTAGTTTTTTTTTTTTTTTTTTTTTTTTTTGAGACGGAGTTTCGCTCTTGTTACCCAGGCTGGAGTGCAATGGCGCTATCTCGGCTCACCGCAACCTCCGCCTCCTGGGTTCAGGCAATTCTCCTGCCTCAGCCTCCTGAGTAGCTGGGATTACAGGCACGCGCCACCGTGCCCATCTAATTTTTTGTATTTTTAGTAGAGACGGGGTTTCACCATGTTGACCAGGATGGTCTCGATCTCTTGACCTCCTGATCCACCCGCCTCGGACTCCCAATGTGCTGGGATTACAGGCGTGAGCCACCGCGCCCAGCCTCCTTAGTTTTTTATTAATATTTTTAGTAAGTCCTTCCTCTAGCCTGATCTAATTTTAATAGGAAATATCCACTAAAAATAGAAGATCTATTTTTATCTATATTGTCTAATAACAAGATGACAAAGATACAGTTAATTTTAAAATTACAAATTTGATATCAAAATTGATATTTGGTTATTTTACAAGTAATACTGGGAAAGCGAAGCTGGGGAACTTTCTGGTTCAAATCAAATTTTTAATGTAAATTGATAAGCAGTCTATTTGACAATACTGAAGGAAGGGGAGTATTTTTGGAAGGATAACATTCAACGGGTAGTGTGCCTGCAGAATCTTACCTTCGAGCATCATTGTGGTAGGAAGAAGGGAGAGTATGAGTCATTCTGATGGCTCTAGGGGTGGGAGGAGGAGAAGTTTCACATTTAATTGTTGCTTTGTCCTCTCGACCATCTTCTTCCACAACTGCAATCTAGACACACAAAAAAATACGTTCAAATAATCCCTTTCTCAATTTCAACTGAAAATGATACAAATGGAGAATCATGAAAGCAAGGCTATTGAGTAATTTTAATACAAAATAAAACAACAAAACTTGGGGCATATAAGTCTTACATATGCAAATTTCCATTAAAGAGCTTGACTTTCATAGCTATTTAAAAGTGGACACATTAAAATAAAAAGAAAGTCACAGACCCACTACACAAAAATGTTTGAGTAATAAACACCATAGATCAAGCATTTCCAACCTACAGCCTGCTGGGCACATATAGCCTTAGACAGTTTTGAATGCCACCCAACACAAATTCATAAACTTTCTTAAAACAATTTATGCATGGACCTTTTTTAAAAAAAGCTCATTAGCTATCATTAGTGTTAAAGTATTTTATGTGTGGTCCAAGACAATTTTTCTTCTTCTAATGTAGCCCAGGAAAGCTAAAAGATTAGACACCCCAGCCATAGATCAACTAGTTGCTGAATATTGATCTACAGTGTTTATTGATTTGATCTATATTTTTATAATATCAGAATATAAACTCTTTACCGAAAGGTATTGAACACATATTTGAACAATTCACTAAAATATAGCATTATACATACTCAGGTTATCAAAATAAGACATCTTTTAAGTAGGGATTTTTGAAATGAGAATTTGATAAAATATAAATTTGTCAGATAGTGTTTTAAATCAGTCAGCCTAATAAAATTTATTACGGGGTGTTTAAAATATGAGTTGTGGTTTGTAAAGAAAAAAACCTCTTTTTAAAGTGAGAATAATAAAAGGTAAGATCATAATCTTTTCAAATTGTTTCATTTTACTACCACGATGGGAAAACTGGCAAAGACATACAGAAAACCAAAAGAAGATGAGATGGGAGGGAATTCCTTAAAGAATAATTTAATTCAGAATCCAGAACAACTCAGGACACTATAAATTTTGCCCTGGAAATAGCACACCACTCACCTATAAGTACACCTTTCATATGCAAACCAACCAATTCACAGCCCATACTCTAAACCATCTTCTCCATCTGGCTTTTACTCTTTTTTTTTTTTTTTTTTGAGACGGAGTTTCGCTCGTTACCCAGGCTGGAGTGCAATGGCGCGATCTCGGCTCACCGCAACCTCCGCCTCCTGGGTTCAGGCAATTCTCCTGCCTCAGCCTCCTGAGTAGCTGGGATTACAGGCACGCGCCACCATGCCCAGCTAATTTTTTGTATTAGTAGAGACGGGGTTTCACCATGTTGACCAGGATGGTCTCGATCTCTTGACCTCGTGATCCACCCGCCTCGGCCTCCCAAAGTGCTGGGATTACAGGCTTGAGCCACCGCGCCCGGCCTGGCTTTTACTCTTAAGAGGCAATATTTCTCTGCCCTAATCACCTGAGGGCCAGGCTGAGACAACTAGAGGCAGTGCCTACACCCTGGGGCCAATCAAAATTATTCAAGCTATCCATCCTAAACCTGCTTACCCTGCCTTGTCATGCCTTTCCGAAAAGAGACCTCAAAAAGCCTTCTGCCTATGCCCCCTTCTACCTCCTAATTGACCCTGGTGCTGTCCTGAGGCACAGAGTGCTCCCTCCTCTTTGGAACCACGAATAACAAACTATCTATTTTTTGACAGTTGTCTCCTGATCTGTTGTCCTCACCCTATCGAAATAATAAAATATTTGAAAACAATCAGCATTATTTATGATATATACTAAATATTAAAACATTTGTACTATATATTAATAAATATAAATATTTATATCAAAATATCAAATTGTACCATCGTTGGTTTAAATATTTAATGGAAAACAGGATATTATTTTTCTTGTAATCTAACTATTGTCCCAGAAAGCAAAAACAATTTTATTTTGGAAGTATGGTCTATTATAATCAAATTTAAACAATTCAATAATATTTAAATATTCTCAACCTTTTAATGCTTTATTAACATTCAACTAGAGAATATTATCTTAAAGCTTTCATAGAATAAAACAATATTCAACCTGTAATGATATAAAAGTTATTTACAGTACCTTTCTCCGATGTTTCCTTAGATCACTTGGCTGTGATTGGCAGTAATAAAAATAACATAAAACAGAATTAATTAAGAATTACCATTTGACCATGTTACAATTTTAAATAGTGTCTACAACTTGACTATCATTATTTTCTTCATTCTATTATTTTCTAAATAAATGTATTTTAATTAGCATAGAAGCACTCCTCCTGGTAGTTAAATTTAGAAAGGGAATTTCTCAGGTAATGTAAGTCAGGGGCATTTCCATAATGGGGCCATGTGTACAGGCATTGGATACAAGGCATGGACCCTGGGGAAGAGAAACTGTGGAATGAGTTACAGTGACTGAGTCTAGCTAGAAGAGTGAGCTAGCTAGAAATAAATGTGACTGCATCTTTCCAAGCTGGGAATGAAGATCCAATGCATATACAAGGAGTTTATAAATTCTTGTTTTTGCCCCATCTATGCAAAGCTTTGGGCCTCCTTTTGGGCAGATGTGCTGTTCTTGAGGGATCGCAAAATTCCTGGCATCCTAAAGTCCTCCTCCATCCCACAAATGCCAAAAGCTCTGGGGCTGTTTCTTTCTTGTCAATGATCTTTTATAGAACTTTTAAAAATAGTTCTTTTTTTATGATTCAAGTGAACCTTATTCATGTAATACCTTTGTTCATTTTTCTTACATAAGCAAAACAATTTTTGTGAAACTACTCCATTATGTTTTGCATTTTTGTTGTTGGGAAATGTGTTGATTTTATCCCATTCAATAGTCTAACTAGATATTGCTAGCATGTTGTTTTTTGCTTATGGATTTGTTGTGAGGTAAAAGTAAATATGACTATGCTTTATTATCAAGATAAAAATACCACAATGTTTATAAGTTGTTAAATAATACAAATAATGCAATATATTTTCAATGTCTAATTTTCTGTCCCTAAAAATTCTAATCTTCTGAACATCAAACATAAATTATATCCAACAAAATTATTTTTCCTACAATATTTTCTTCAGGTTTAATAAAATCTACCCATGTTTCACTATAAAAATAATAAAATTGGTGACAGAATTATATTAGGTGCTAAGGACCTGGATTTTATTTCTTGCTTCTCTGACTTATATATTAAAACACTTTAAATATTTCTTTACTCTTCCAAAAATGCCCTAAATATTTTTTCAGTACTCTAATTATAATGTAATATTTATATTCCAGTGATTTATTTATGACTGTTCAAAAAAATTCATGAAAGCACACTCTCTCTCTGTCTCTCTCTCTCTCACAGACACACACACACATACACACAATCACAATCACATCTAAAGGATTATAAATATATTATTTTATTGCCATGAAAACAATAGCACTACCAAGAGTTATGATGCTAATGTTTATAAAAATAGAAAGGTAAAACTATGTTGTATATATGTAAGAAATAAAAGCAGTACAAAAACAAACACAGTATTCTTGCCTTGAATGCTGACTAAATTGTATTCTGTGGTCCAGGATTCTTACTGTAGCTTTGGTACTAAGTTGCTCATTAATACTATGCAGCATATCTTATATATGCAGAAATTAAGTCAGAGACAATAACCCTTTTAGTTAATAAAACCAGATGAATCATTCCTAAATTTCTAAAATAAGCAGATCACAATGTAGTTCAGTATGTCTGGTTAGTATATCTCAATACATTGTCTAAAAGTTTGTGCTGTATCCAAGTGGAATCAGTTCTGATGAGTTGGGCATTGTTCTGGTCAGCCATTTTCTATTCTATTTAAAAAATACTTTTAGCAGGAAATTTTGGAAATGAGCAGAAAATGGGGACTCAGCAGCTTAAAGAGGTAACTGTTTCCTTATTTAAAAATTTTTTTGTCTTTTACATAAGCTTTATGGCTTGGAAGTCTCATAATTTTAAGTATACCAATGCATATTTATTACAAAATCATAATTTTATCCCACAAACAGTTCAGAATGTTTTAATGTTCATAACTGCTGTCATTTCAACATACTATATTTCTAGGTAATAACAGAAAAAAAGATAGGATAGTACATGCTTTTAAATTGTGCAAATCTGAGGAAAAATCCAGCTCCACTTATTAGCCGTGTTGAATATGGGCACTCCATTTGTACTCTCAAAACCTCCACTCTTTATTGAAATAATGCCCTACTACCTCCAGTTTTGTCATGACAATTAAATAACTAGCATCATGGCATTCAGTAATCATCACTATCATATTTTCCAGAGGATTTATTATATATACATTATATGTAAATAAATATATTTTATAATAAAATACATATATTATATATAGGTATATTCTTATATAAAAATATATATTTTTTAGAATGGGGCAATTTGATTTTCTTCTCAGTTGCATTCAGGGAACTTCCTAATTTAGGCTTCCAACTTCTAATCCCAAATATAAAGATGAAAGAAGGAATTAATATATATATGTGAAAAGTGAATATAAAGTCTGAAACAAAATCAGGAATTAGTTGCTGTTGTTTTTGATGGCTCTTAACAATACAAATATTGCAAGAAAATTATATATTGAAAAGTTATAAAACTCTATCTTGGTGTATTGAAGCAATTATAAGACTTAGTTTTATTACTTGTTATGTTAAACATAAATACAGAGTCAAAAGTTATTTCCTCAGTATGCCATCAGTAAAAATGTACTTAATGGTTTAAGTCATTCAATTTTAAAACCATTTTATTTGTTTATTATTATTATTATTTTTAAGAAGGAATCTCACTCTGTTTCCCAGGCTGGAGTGCAGTGTTGCTGTGATACCTTACTGCAGTTTCAAATTCCTAGGCTCAAGGGATCCTGCTGTCTCAGTATCCTAAGTAGCAGGGACTACATGTATAGGCCACCACACCCAGTTAATTTTTTTCTTTTTTAGAGATGAGATCTTGCTATGTTTCTTAGGCTAGTCTTGAAATCCTTGCCTCTAGGTAATCCTCCTGCCTCAGTGTCCAAAAGCCCTAGGATTATAGCTGTGAGCCACTGTGCCCAGCCAGCCATTGAAATTTTTAATGTGCTATTTAGATCTCTGCTATACCACTGGCTTATTATTTGACCCTAAGAAAGTAACAATACCTGTGTGAGTTATCATTTCATAATGGGATTCATAAATGTACTGATCACATAGGGTTGTTGTGAATAAGAAAAGAAATAAACAATAAAATACACAGAAAGTACTTAGACTAGAACAAACACCCAGTTAAGTTTTAGCTAAAGCATCATTCATCCTAACAGGAGGCAAAGTTTCTCTGGACACAACACCATACCAGTGTCATGACTCCCATCCGATCCATTTCCCTGGCAGGGCTTCGAGGGGTGAGCTTTGGCGTTGAGTGTCCACTTGGGGGAGATGAACTGGCCAGTGATGAAGCTGTAACGGAGGCAGTGATGGAGGTACCTGGGTGGACCCTCGCCAAATTCAGGCCTTCCAGGCTCACACTAGCCACTCTATTCTCAATTTCTTCAGCACGCAACTCTGTAGATTCTTTTTCTTCCTGAATTAGTCTGAAAGATACAATTTAATTTTGATCCATTATATATAATTTAATATGGATCCATTATTTGCTGCTGTAATGATCATTGGAATTCACATAATAAATCAATAGAAACTACTCTTGAACATTTTACATCAAATCTAACTTTTTCATATTTTTTTCTCTAAGCAGTGTAAGTTTTGGTAAATTCCAGGGACTTCCTGGCTGCAATTTAGAAAATTGTTTTCAAATGATATATTTTTCCTGACCACTTTCAGTTTCACCCTCTTTGTATACTACCACCTGCTAAAACTCTTTAAAAATCTTGAACCTAGTTAATTTCTACCATTAAGCCTAATCTTACATTTAACTCAGGAACCAATAAAAGAGACGTTAGAAGTTCAGCCTTGAGATGGGAAAGCACTAGCAATAGCTTAGAAAAAGTGAAAGATTATAATTACATGTAAATGTGCCTCATAAGATTCAAAGTCATTAAACCTTACCTCCTACCTAATGAAAAAGTTCAAATGATATTATCCTTAATAAGTGGTCATTCATAATATCATGTAGCCAAATAAAACCTGAGTCTTTTCTTAATATTAACACTTAGCCAAGCCTCCTTTAAATAAGTACCAGAAAACTTAATAATGTGAAAATATAGTTAGATAGATGATGAATATATAAACAATGAAAAAGTAACTTGAAAACAAAACTAATTAGTGTAAATGCTTTTGAGGCAGCTATTATCCTTTTTCTTTAAATTGAGAAGTAGCTTCAAGAATATTTATAAATTATTTATTACAAAGGCACAAATAATAAAGAGCATTACCTAGGTTTTGTAAAAATCCTATTTGAATCTTAAATTGAATCTATATACATTTTGTATCTTGTTATAATGAAACTGTGTACCAGTATAGTTTGATAAGGTCGTGAAATTTTCCTGAGCTATTTTGTTCTTAATTACAAATGGTTCATTGTGGTCCCCTATTATATAAAACTCTTACCTTCAAGCTTACGATCACTTCAGAGTTTTCTTTTTACATATTTAGAATAGAGAATGTATTTTTTTTGCTCCATTTATTCAGTAGGGAATAGTTGTCTGGTCTACGTTTACTGTGGGAAGTTGATCTACATTAACTCACCTGTTTTTATATATTTCCCCAGCTTTTTGATAATTAACTCACTGCTGGTGTCTTCACTAACTATTCTGATAATCTTTCTGTTTTTAGGTAGTATGTGTTTGCTGGCCAGGAAGAAAGTACTTTGATTGTCTACCTACATGTCATTGGAGTAAGTGATCTTTGTGATTTTAACAGACTGTTAAAAAATTCTTACAAAATATGGACTTAAAATCTAATGGAATATGCTTTCACAAAGATTTATTTTGGCTAAAACATTATGAGGCACATTTATACTTAATTATAATCTTTCACTTAGAAAAAGAACATGAATTCTGTTATTCTCAAAGTTTATTTTTATGAATGCATTTTTTTAACTTCACCCCAAGGTCAGAACCCTAAAGAAAGGTATAATCAAGTAACATAGTACATTGTTAACACTTAAAACACATTTGAAAGAAAGAAAAAAAAAACCCTACCTTCCCCCTCAAAAAATAAAAATGAAATAAAAGAAGGCATTGTTTTACTTTTAAAATACTTGGTAGAAAAATAACTCCTTAGAAAATTTGTCTGGTGACAAATTTCTGCTGTACACAGAAATTTTGGTTAGTAACTTTAGGTATTCTATAAATTGTACAAGAGAGCAAAACCTAAAGTAACAAGCTGGGTAAGAAGTAGATTGAAGTTTAATCAAACAGAAAATAGTAGCTAACTATGAAAGAATAGATCAATGAACATTGCTATGGCAAATGAGTTTGAAGTAATTTGAATCAGTGAGCTGTGAATAAGCCAGAAAACATGCATTTTTAAATGGCTAAATTAGTTTATGAAAGAAGAAAAACCTTAACCAGAGAAAAATTCTGGTTATTAGCAGGCTACCCTGGTTTCAATGAAGATGACTACTTCTTTTAAATGTGATATAATCACATTTCATAAAATTTCTTACAAATAAACAACTTTATTAACCTATTGGCCAAGATTGTTAAAGAAATTACTACCCTAATGTTACAAAGCTAAGGGTCTCTGAAGAGAAATAGGTTGTTATTGAGGGTATGTTGACATCTTTGGTGAAAATAAATATCATGAGAATACAGACTTGATTTCAAACTTGGTGAATTCAACCATTAGTTGAACAGCATCAGAAAGTATTGTTCAGTTATTCAGTTAATATTTGTATTTTACATTATTTTTTCTATTTAGAGTAATCCAATATTTATGGAGCACTTTCTAAATACAAAGCAAAGTGCTAAGACCTACAAATAAAAGTAAGCAAAACCAGATACATTTCTTCCTCCTTTATAAAAGTTACAATCTAGTGAAAGTAAAGAACTAATGGACTGTACTATCTTCCTTGAAGAAGTGATGGAGGAGCTGTCCATGGTGAGTAAGGGTAACACAAGTGAAATGTTAGAGGGAGTGGAACGAGAGTAATGTTTCAGGAGTAAAAGATGACACAGCAAAAGAAAGATCATGGAGTACTTAAGGAACTGGTAAGTAGGAAAAGTAAATGGTTAGAGAATGGCGAGACAGGTGAGGTATTGTATACCATATTAAAAATTTTGGTGTGTATCCTAAGAGCAACTGAATGATTTGAAAAAGGGGGATTACAAAAGCACATTTATGTTTTTAAAAGTCTTCTCTGGCTGCAGTTAGGTTGGGTTTTATGGAGAACTAGAATACTACAAAGAAACCAGATAGAAATTGTAGTTGTCATACAGGTAAGAAACTATTCTAAAGTGCAGTACAGTAATGATAGGTAGATTTGAATAACAGTAGAAAGAAGCCATTAGATTTAGCTAGAGACAGAAAGAAAAATTAAAGGCATTGTTCACAATAGTTAAAACCTGTTCACCAGTTGAAAAAACAAGTTCACAATGGTTTCTGGATATTCAAAAGAACACGAATCTACCTGACACAGTTGGGTTCATCATTGCAGTTAGTCAAGGAAATGACAGAAAAAGCTGATGTCACTGGAATTCAAGAAACTATATATTAAATTAAAATGAAATTATCAGAGTGACAACATTTCTCAACATTTGAAATGTTAATTTGTACAATTTCAATTGTAATGAAAACCATCTATTATTAGGGTACTATATAGCAAGAGTACTTTTTTCATATCTAGTATGAACTAATTCATATCATCCACATGTTTTATTGCCTTTGAAATGAAAATATAATAAAGATACTTGTTAGTTATAATGTTAAATTATGTCTGGCAGATATATTAAGCCTTTTATATTTAAAGAATGCAAATGCATTTGGTCCCCATTTACTTACTTAGAAAATTTGCACACATATGTCCCCAAAATGAGGGGATTTTTATCGATCAGCCTGATTTGCTATAAACTTCAGCATTAATATGTGAAGAAATGTATTTTCACTGATATAAGATTATTAATCATAAAAGATTCTATAATAATTGTATGTCAGTTTAAAATATGGCAGCAGGCAAATTTGAAAAGTTTTAGGCATCAGTGAATACAATTAATCAGCCACAAGCATTAAGATTAACAATCTGAGGCAGGTGTGGTAGCTTATGCCTGTAATCCCAGCACTTTGGGAGGCCCAGGTGGAAGGATCATTAGAGCCCAGGAGTTCAAGACCATCCTGGACAAGAAAGGGAGACCCTGTCTCTACAAAATTTTTTTTAAAAAATTAGACAGGCATGGTGGCACATGCCTATAATACTAACTACTTGGGATGTTGAGGTGAGAGAATTGCTTGAGACTGGGAGGTTGTGACTGCAGTGAGCCATGTCTGAGTTACTGCACTCTAGCCTGGGTGACAGTGAGAGACACCATTTAAATTTTAAAAAATATGAATTTTCATGCAACATATTACTACAGAAATTTAATTTTAAGAATGGTAGTAATACCTTTAACTTATCCCATTTAAAGGCATTAACTTTTTTTTTCTTCTCAAGTGTTCCTGTCAGAGAATAGGACTCTATCCTGCTTTCAGTATTTGCTTTGCTATGAACTGAATTTCATCTAGCCCCCCTTCAATTCACAGGTTGAAGCTCTAAAGGCCAAGGTGACTGTACTTGAAGATAGTATCTTCGGGAGGTAATTGAGGTTACATGAGGTCTTCCATAAATCTTTCCTTGGTAAAGGCTCTCAGATCCCTTAAAAAATATTTAAACACTGGAGTGAAATTAATTTGCTGTTCTGAAAAGTTCAAGATCAAGTTTTCAGCAGGGTTCAGTTGTTGGTAAAGGAACTCATCCTGGCTCCAGGGAGAGGGAAAAGCGGGAGGGCAGTGTGGGGAGAGAGGGGTTGTGTGTGAGAGAGAGAGGTTTAATTCCATAGAATTAATATATTAATGTTCTTTCTCTCCCTCAATGTCTCTCTCTCTCTTTCTCTCTCTCTCCCCTCTCCCCCTGCCACCTCTTAAATAGTAAATTCTGCCTCCCACAGCCTGCCTGCCTTTCCCTTTCCCTGGAGCCAAGTGGAGAGCCTTTACCAAAAACTGAAACCTGCTAGAACCTTGATCTTGGACTTCCCAGCCTCAAAAACTGTTAACATTAATAAACTTCAAAGAAATACACTGTCCCTGATATAAATGGTATAAAATTGACAAAAACAATGGTAAAGTGATTTGACTCCAGTGTTTAAATACTTTTAAGGGATCTGAATGCACATTAATTTGCATACTATTTGGTACCTTTACTGCAGTATCAATTGTTTCTGAAAAATGTATGTGATTACCACAAATACTTTCACCTTAGGTAGTAAATTTTAATTTAGAAAGTGTTTTAAAATTCACTGGAGAAAGTTTTGCCATTAACTCATTATTTTATATTACCGCTAATGTCGTTAGTCTTACATGTTTCATGTATGTTCCTTACAAAGGTTGTCCTATATTATAAAGGAGATATACAGATATTCTGGGAATCATCTGAAAATGCACTTTTCTGATTCTGTACATACGTGGTGAGGTCTGAGACTCTGCAGAGCTATTAAGCTCTCAGTTAATGCTAATGCTAATGCTTCTGATATAATAATTACATTTTTAGTATAATATCAAGGTCTTTTAATTTTTTGAAACCATCAGCACTAATTGAAGTTACCTGATTTCTTTGTTGATGGCATCCAATTGTTCCTGAAGCATCATGGCTAGAGTCTGGGCATCAGAATGACCACTTGGAGAGAGAAGATCCATTGAGCTAAAAATTGTTTCTCTGTCATCATCATCAATATCAGACATTTCAGTGTCACTCTCAAAAGGGTGGCTGCTTAGTACTCCAATCTGTTGAGTTCTATTCCACTCATGATCCCCAAGAGATTTCACCTGAAAGGTGAATGAAAAATGCATAATATTTACCATATTGTTCATCTTCAAAGCACTAATCTCAAAAAAAAAGCAACAACAACAACAACAGGCGTGCTTTTACAACTGACCTTGCAAAAACTCAACCAATTATTAACATTTTAATTTATTTGCTTCCATAAAATAGTTCCTTGACATCTTAAGTAATGTGAGGAATTAATTGTCAGCATAAATATCAAGATTTTAATAGACATAAAGATGATAAATTTCTATATGATTTATAGTTCAATCACATTCCAAGGTAACAATTACTTTAAAGCATGTATTTGCAATACTTTTCCTTATTTCCAAATATAACAATCTTTATTTGTACTCAAGCATTCATGTCTTATACTAATTAGTCTTCCTATAATTTTCTTATTATAAGCTCAGGCAACAAATATTATGACGTAAGAAATTACACAAGAATTATTTTCCCAACATTTATTTACATCGATTGCAACAAAATATTATTTAAAATATTACAAAGTGATATGCAGGTATACTTCACAGAGATTTCAGGTTAGTTCCAGCCCATCCTGATAAAGTGATTATCACAATATAGTCACACAAGTTTATTGGTTTCCTGATGAATATAAAGTTTATGTTTATTCTCTACTGAAGTCTATTAATAGCACTATGTCTAAAAAATGAAGATACCTTCATTAAAAATACTTTATAGCTAAAAAATGTTAATGATAATCTGAGCCTTCAGCGAGTTTTAATCTTTTTGCTGGCGAAGGGTCTTGCCTTGATGCCGATAGCTGCCTGATAAGGGTAGTGGTTGCTGAAGGTTGGGTGGCTTTAAAAATTGTCAAATTTTTTAAAATAAGACAACAGTGAAGTTTGCCACATTGATTGATTCTTCCTTTAATGAAAGATTTCTTTGTAGCATGCAATGCAGTTTGATAGCATTTAACCCACAGTAGAACTTCTTTCAAAACTGGAGCCAATCCTCTCATACCCTGCCACTGTCTTATCAACTACATAATGCAATATTTTATATCCTTTGTTGTCATTTTAACAATGTTCACAGTATCTTCACAAGGAGTAGATTCTATCTCAAGAAACCACTTACTGTTGATTCATAAAAAGTAAATCCTCATCTGTTCTAATTTTATTATGAGATTGCAGCAAATTAGTTGCATTTTCAGGCCCTACTTCTAATTCTAGTTCTCTTGGTATTTTACCACATTTGCAGTTACTTTGTCCATGGAAGTCTTAACCCTTCATAGTCATTCATGAGGGTTAGAATCAATTTCTTCCTAACTCTTATTAAAATTGATTTTTTTAAATACAGTCTTGCTTTGTTGCCCAGGTTAAAGGGTAGGGGCTTGATCTCCGCTCACTGCAACCTCCACCTCCCGAGTTCAAGCAATTCTCATGCCTCAGCCTCTGGAGTAGTTGGGATTGCAGACATGCACCACTACACCCAGCTAATTTTTGTACGTTTAGTTAAGGATGGGATTTCACCATTTTGGCCAGGCTGGTCTCAAAGTTTCAACCTTAGGTGATTCACCTGCCTCAGCCTCTCAAAGTACTGGGATTACAGATGTGAGCCACTGCACCTGGTCAAGGTTGATGTTTTGACCTTCTCCCATGAATCATAAATGTTCTTAATGGCATCTAGGATGATGAATCATTTCCAGAATGTTTTCAATTGGCTTTGCCTCAATCCATCAGAGGAGTCACTACCTATGGCAGCTATAGCCCTATGAAATATATTTATTAAGTTATCATACATGAAAGCCAAAATTACTCCTTTATCCATGGGATACAGAATGAATGTTGTGTTAGCAGGCACAAAAACAACATTAATCTCTTTAAGCATCTCTGTCAGAGCTCTTGGGTGGCCAGGTGCATTGTTAATGAGTAATAATATTTTGAAAGGAATATGTTTTTCTGAGCAGTAAGTCTAAAAGATGTGTTTAAAATATTCAGTAAATCATGCTGTAAACAAATGTGCTGTCACCTAGGTTTTGTTGTTCCAACATAGAGCACAGGTAGAGTGGATTTAGCATAATTAGTGAAGGCCCTAGGATTTTCAGTATGGTGAATAAGCTTTGGCTTCAACTGCATCAACTGCTTCAAATGCAGTCACCAGCTGCATTCATTCACCCTTGTCCTTTGCAGCTCTGAAGCCAGGCATTTACTTTTCTTCTCTAGTGATGAAAATCCTAGCTGGCATCTTCTTCCAAAGGAAGGCAGTTTCATCTACATTGAAAACCTGCTGTTTAGTGTAGTTACCTTCATCAATTATCTTATCTAGATCTTAATAAATTGTTAACAGCTTCTACATCAGCACTTGCTGCTTCACCTTGCACTTTTACGTTGTGAAGATGGCTTCCTTCCTTAAACCTTTATGAACTGAACTAACCTCTGCTACCTTCAACGTTTTCTTCTGCAGCTTCCTCACCTCTCTCACCTTTCATATAATTGAAGAGTTGGGATCTTGCTCTGGATTAGGCTTTGGTTTAAGAGAATGTTGTGCATGCTTTGATTGTTTATCACTAAATGATCAAATTTGTGTAGACCACTAAAACTCTCCATATTAGCAGTAAGGCTGTTTGGGGTTTTTTTTTTTTTTTTCTTTGAGACGGAGTCTCACTCCATCAACCAGGCTGGAGTGCGTCATCTTGGCTCACTGTAACCTGTAGCCTCCAGGTTTAAGCGATTCACTCATTCAGCCTTCTGAGTAGCTGGGATGACAGGTTCCCGCCACCATGCCCAGCTAATTTTTGTATTTTTACTAGAAATGGGGTTTCACCATGTTGGTCAGGATGATCTCAAACTCCTGACCTTGTGATCCATGCATCTTGGCCTCCCAAAGTGCTGGGATTACAGGCATGAGTCACCCAGCCCGGCCCTTTGCTTTCTTATTTGCATGTTCACTGGAGTAGCACTTTTACCTTCCTTCAAGAACCTTTTCTTTGCAGTCACAATTTGGCTAACTGATGCCAGAGGTCTTGCTTTTGGCCTAACTCAGCTTTTGCCATTTCTTCCTCATTAAGTTTAATTGTTTCTAGCTTTTGTCTTAGTGAGAGATGTGCAACTCTTCCTTTCACTTGAACACTTAAGACTATTGTAGGGTTATTAATTGACCTACTTTCAATATTGTTGTGTCTTGGGGAATACAGAGGCCCAAAGAAAGGGAATGTGATGGAAAATGGCTGTTGGAGAGGGGCACACACAACATTTATAGATTAAGTTCACTGTCTTATATTGTCATGGTTCACGGTGTGCCCAAATGATTACAATAGTAACATCAAAGATCACTGTTCACAGATCACCATAACAGATATAATAATAATGATAAAAGTTTAAAATATGAGAACTGTCTGGGCGCAGTGGCTCACCCTTATAATCCCAGCACTTTGGGAGGCCGAGGTGGGTGGATCACTTGAGCACAGGAGTTTGAGACCAGCCTGGGCAAGATGGTGAAAACCCATCACTACAAAAAATACAAAAATTAGCTGGGTGTAGTGGTGCCCACTTGTGGTCCCAGCTACTTGGGAGGCTGAGACGAGAGGATTGCTTGAGCTCAGGAGTTCAAGGCTCCAATAAGCCATGATCACACCATAGCACTCCAGCCTGAGTGACAGTAAAACCCTGTCTCAAAAAAAGAAAAGAAATACTGTGAAAATTGCCAAAATACAAGACAGAGATACAAAGCGAGCACATGCATTGAAAATATAGCACCTGGGATCACGAGGTCAAGAGATCAAGATCATCCTGGCCAACATGGTGAAACCCCGTCTCTACTAAAAATATAAAAAAAATTAGCTTGGCATGGTGATGTGTGCCTGTAGTCCCAGCTACCTGGGAGGCTGAGGCAGGAGAACTGCTTGAACCCGGGAGGTGGAGGTTGCAGTGAGCCGAGATCTTGCCACTGCACTCCAGCCTGGCACCGGGCAACAGAGCTAGACTCTATCTCAAAAAAAAAAAAGAAAGAAAAAAGAAAAGAAAAGAAAATATAGCACCCGTAGGCTTGCTTGAGGCAGGATTGTCAGGAACCTTCAATTTGTAAAAAACAAAGAAACATAATGTTTGTGAAATACAATAAAGCAAAACACAATAAAACAAGGTATACCTGTAATTTTTAAGCCAAAGGCATGCTAATTTACATGGCTATATATTTTTAAATGGATATAAGAAATCTTCCATTTGAATGAGAGTTTTGAATAACCAATACACCAGTGTTTTTCCAGCTGTTACCTGAATGTATAAGGAGGTTGGGCATAAAAGAGGTCTTAGATCTCTATTCTGCTTTTCAAAAATTTGATTTTCATTTTTGTGATTATATAAAATGATTTCTATGGAAGGCCACATGATACTTCTCTGAGCACTGAGTTAAGAATTAAGAACCAGAATTAGTATTTGTGTTACAATTTGTTTTGGTATCTAGTAGCACTAATTAATTTGTCACATAATAACAAGAAAAGAATTGAGATTAACTTAACATTGTCTGCATTTGTTCATTTATTTATTCATGTATTCAACAGAATTGAATGCCTACTATGATGGATTAATTCATATATGAACATACTGGTACCAGTTGAAACCCAAAAGGCATCAAGTGCCTGTGTTCGAATACGGACAAATGGATTATATACTGTTTGGGGTACATAAAAGTGGTTGAAAGAACAAAGTATCCTTAGGCACCAAAGGACTATTTTACTTCTCTATAAAATATATTACTCAACAAACTTAACTTAAACATTTTGAATTAAGTTATTGTCCAAATTAGGCTAGCACTGCCCCTTATCATTCATAGTTCTATAAGAACACAAGGAATAATTTACGTACATTTCCTTCAAAGTGTTTTTAAAATACTAATTTTAATTAAATTAAATTGAATGAACAATGTGAATTCCATTCCTCAAGTGCCCAAGAATATCAAAAGGTCATATGTTTGGCAATGTAGTATAATAGTTAAAGCATAGTAAGGGAAACTACACAAATACAGGCCCAAGTTTTGACTTCATCACTTTGCTACCTGTGCAATGTTGAACATTTAACTTTTCTGAGCCTCAATGTTTTATGTCTGAACTTAGCATACAAGTAGTACCCACTTGATAATGTTATATGAATAAATACATAGGAAATGCTTATTCAACTTCTGGCCTATAGTTGGGCTTTATTTTACTTATAGTTCTTTTATTTAATGTCATATTCTGTGTTCCAAATTAATAAATATTCTAGCATTTGAATTATCTCAGTGCTAAAATTCTATCCAAATGAAATGATCTACTTAAATAAAACCAGAGAAGAGTTGAAGTTAAAAGATTAACCTTTGGCTCATCTCTTCGCACACCCATGCGGCCTCTCCTTGGTCTTCTTATTACTTTAGTTGTTCTGTAATCAGACTGGCTGTCCACAAGGGATCCCACTGAATACCGCAACTCAGCTGAGGTGTCTAGGTGAGTTCTGGAAAAAAGAAAATATATAAAATAATCCAATCTCAAAAATTAAACTTACTGGCTGTTTAACTGGCAATAAAGGGGGAGTCCTCAAGGAAATCAACCTCAAGGAAGAAAACTGATGAACTGTCATGACTCTCTGAAGCCTCTTTAGAGACTAATGTCAGAAGTTGCAGTCTTAGGTCCATTCCTGAAATTTAACTGCATTTTCTTCTTTTAGAGTTTGTAATACTTATAACCTTTCTGTTTATTATCATTTTCAAATGTAGTAGTAAATTGAATCATATTAAGATTGATAACCAAAATCTATGAGGTTAAATTCTGGCAATTTAGTTTGAGCTCTTTTGTGTATATCATCATACACATTATTGATTACTGTATTTATTTTAAATATTTCTTATAAATCTAGCTAAAAATATCTAAAATTTGGGGGTCCCAGAACTTTTCCAATTTTAAAATTTTTGGAGAAATTTATTCACACATTGTCTATTTTTCACATTCTATTTTTTAATTTAGAGAACGAACAAAGTGCTTAAATTTAGATAGACCCAAGGCTAATGGTCTTTTTTTTTAAAGAAAATGGGTATATTAACAAAAGGCTTTTTAAAAAGTTTTTAATAAGATATTGATCCAAAAGGATGAAGAAAATTTTTTTCATAGGCACATTTGATTCTGAAATCTGCTTAAAGATGAAACAGTTGGAAAATTTTAGTTGGAAAATATCATTACATAGTTTTCAATAAACATGGTAATAAAGTGCACTATGATCAAAGTAAAGGAAAGGTTTCTCCAGGCATATTACTTATATGTGGATTTATAGCAAATTCATTTTATTGTTACAATAATGATGATGATAATAACAGTGACATCATGCTGTCCTATAAAATGAAATAACAGATCCATCATCAGTAGGAAATACACTTAAAGCTGTGTGCTCTGTTGGATTTGAGGCTCCTGCTCACTGAAAATACTATATCTTTTAGTTATCCTTGCGAACAAAGACAAGCACTTTCAAATATTTGACATTAAAAAGGGGAGGTGAGGTTTGGGTGTTTGCAACAGCAGAAGACACTAATTTAAGAAAATTAGTGTTTTGCCAGATGAGGCATTAGAACAAATGAACTAAAAAATTATTTCTCAAATAGGTGACAGCTATTGTTTTTGTAGCAATATACTTGAGACTTAATCACATAAACAGGTTTTATCATGGATAAGTCACATAAAAGAATTAACCAACCAGGCCATATTCATAAAGGATACAACTCTCTGTCTTTATCTGTTGGGCAGAGGCTCTAAGTTTCATGAAGACAAAGATCAGATTTTAGTCACCTTTCTATGCCCAGGAAGGTGTTCCTAGCACATAATAAGCACTTCATAAGTATCTGGCAAGATAATAAATGAATGAAATGATTATAATACAGGCTTAAACTATCTTGCTCTGAACAGTCTGGATTCCTTTTGCCTGTGACTGCTTACCTTAATATCCCTTTAGGCATTAGAATGGTGTTTCTACCGTTATAACTCATCATCCTAGGAGCATTGTTTTCTTGTTGATTTATCTCACAACTCCAGATGATTTATAAAAAAATAGAAATAAAGCAAAACACAGATCTAGTCATACCAATTTTTGTTTAAAATTATTAAATGTCCTTAAAGGCCCTCTATAATTTGGGCCTTTGCCACTTTCCAGCTTCATTTTAAGGTACTCTCTGTCTTGCTTTTCCTCCAGCTGTGCTGACTTTCTTTGAATTCCAGTAACTCACACTTTCTTTTCATTTCCTTGAACATGCTGTTTTTTTCTGCTGAAAACAGTCTCAACACATTTATGTGGTTAACAGTTTTAAGGTCTCACTTTAAAAGTGCTATTGCCATCTACTATTCTAGCTCCTAGTATTCTTTTCGTTATAGCAGTCCTCAAACTCATCTCTCTCCTCTTTTTTCCAGTTCTCAGAGCTAGTTCTATAACAGGAGAAAAGAGAGACAATATTATCATACTAGTTCAATTTTTAAATCATTCTAGGTGTTCAATATTTTGAAAGGGTTTGGAAGGTCTAAGTAAGTCACAAAACAGGCATTTTTTTTTTTTTAAGCAATGAATTTTGTAGCTTCTCCTTCTGAATCTCCTGTGACTCTTGCATATAATCTCATTAAAGAACTTCCATAGATAAGCCAGGTAAGAATTTTTTTAGAGAAAAACCCATTGCTCTGCTTCCTAGAGTGTTCTCTATTGTCCTTTTCAATTAGCCAGATCCTACATTTCTTCAGAGTTGAGCCAAATCAAGCCATTTCTAGTGCCTTGAACTCATTTTACTTTCTTCTCAGATGAGATACTAAGAGAAGAGTGGTCACTGATATTCACTTGCCGTAGCTTCTCTCTCCTCACCTCCCCACCTGTTAGATCAAAACTTAGTGGATTGAGTTCTCACACATCTCCTATTTCCATTATTGTTTTTTAAAAATTATTTGTCCTCAGAAGCATGAATGTTCTATAAATAACTGCTGTTTAATAAACGTTCAGTTATCCTGTACCTTATTATAAATTCTATGTTTAGCTAGTTTACCTTAATAATTTCTATAATACTTTATACTTGTGACACGATTTACTATACATATAATCCCCATTGTTTACTTGTCTTATTTTATCTGCAAAGCAAGCCTGTGAGATAATCAGAAAAAATACTGTTTATGTATATTTAGGTACAAATATATATTTGTTTAGAACATCATTAAGAAAAATGGGTTTTCCAAAATCAAGCAGTTTGTAATTATCTGTCTGAGCCCTAGGAATGTGGGTTGTCTTATTCTTGGTCTAGGGTTCTTTCTACTACAATCTGTTGTGTCAAAGAACAATTGTTCTATAGGGGCCCAGTCATCCTTCATTGTAGATAAATGTCACATTGTTAGGCTGCCCATAATGGCTCAGTGCAGTGATAGCCTTTTAGATAACACTTTTGAAACTCTGTATTCTGAGACATAAGGTCAAAAAGACAAGGAAATGGCCATTTGTTCTTATTAAAATATATTTAATCTATTGACTTTATAATGCTTATTCTATGCATTGACTCCTTTGACATTTCATCAGTTCTTCTTCACCTTCTCCATCATTCTCATCATAAGTATCATAACCATGTGAAAACATATCATTTTTATATCTGAACTGAAATTATTTCTTAAAAATTTGAAAGCTTAAAAATTTGAAAAATATGTATGATTTTCTCAATTAATGACTTACATATTTAAAAGTTCTTTGGGTGTTTTTATGCGTGCCAAACTGTTTCTCATACTAAACTGAGTATGGAAATACTTAAAATATTAAATATTGGTTTTACTTACATTTATATCAAAAAGAGTATAAGACACTTTAGGATTTTTTTATTTGAATTTTTATTTGAGCATCCGAAAATGCTTCACCAAATATTCATTTATTCATTCTACAATATATCTTGAAAGCATACTATATGCAAGACAGATTTTTAGGTGTTGAGATTATGGTAGTTATCAAAACAAATGCAAACCCCTCCTCTGGTGGAATTAGCATTCTAAAGACGAACATAACACCAAGAAAGATGGACTTCTCCTAAAAGCCTATGGTGGTGGAAAGTTTCAAACAGCTGCTATTATTCTGTGTTGCCTAATAAATACATGATTAAATGAGTGAGTCCTTCTAGGGTTTCTAAACAACTTCAAATAAAAAGTCCAAAGCACAAAATAAAATTTTATGTGAATTATTAACATATAGATCTATCAATCATCTATTTATCTATCTACCTATCATCTATCAAGTAAGCAGCTTCTTTTGATATAGTGAGTCAAGGTAGATGAGTATGACTAAATTTATTTGAATTTTTTTACCTGATTCATTTCTCTTTTCTTCTTTATTTGCAATTACTTTATCAAAATAGGTAGATGCTAAGTGACCATAATATTTGTTTAGTCACATTAAGCATTGAACATATTTCTGCATATTTCTACATTAAACACATATAGAAAATTTTACGTCGAATTCAATTTCTGTATTGAATACATATAGAGAAAAGGGCCAATGTCTCTTCTTGCAATGAGATGCAATCTCCCTATACACAGTTCAATTTTTCATTTAAGGATCTTTTAATATATTTCTACATATATAATTAAATGCAGAATACAAAAGGTAATTTTATTTTTTATTTATTATCTACAGAAAGAATTGCTAAATTAAAAAGCTATTTTTGAAAGTAAAAACTATAAATCAGTAAAGAGTTAGAACATGGTAACGACTAGCGAGCAGTAAGAGGTACTGATTTATTTTAGTTGAGGACATAACGAAACCATAAGGGAAATCATGTCGATTTTCAGCTAACTATAAATAAGCTTTTAATTTAATGTTACCTTGATATTGTGGGTTCAATTAAAGAGCCAGTTCTCATTTTCAGTTGGTCAAGTTCAGATCTCAGCTTTTCAATTTCTTCTGCTAATCTTTCCTAAAAATTAAAACAAAAAGTTACTCAGATGCCAGTAATACCAGCAACCAATTATTATAAACCAGGGTTAATGGCTTTTTTTGAAAGGGAAAACTGAAGGTATATTTTTATTAAAGATTATTAGCCACAATAATAAAGCATGCCAAAATTTTCCCCTTGTAATAAAAAATGTGGATAGCAGAAATCAATAAAAATTTATCTACATTCCCTGGCATTCACTAATCCTAGATATCTGAAAATTCATGGGAATATTAAAACTATGACCAGCTATGTAAACATCACTTAAATATGCAGGGTAGAAATGATATTCAGTTTTAAAAATAAAGAAAATGACTTATTTATGCAGTGAATGAAGAATTTCCATTATTCTTTGAGGGTTAAAGGACATATGGGTGAAGGAAAAAGATGATTCAATTGAAAGAAAAAGGAAAGAAAAGCAAAAATCATCACCTTAAAAAAGAAAGTTAACAACTTATTAGCTTCATAGTGGCACAATTATTTGTACTTAATAATTTTCTCAAATTGACATTGTAGGCTCTGGTCTTTATGTCTTAGAGCCTTTAATTAACTGCTCATGTGAGCATTTATTTTGGTTTTAATGATTATAACTTTTATATTGTTATATATGTCTACACGTATCCTTCTAGATTTTTCTATTACTGTTTTTTCCCCTTCCCAGCAGCTAGTGCTTGATATTTTACTTGACTCAAATTTCTTTTTTTCACCACACTTTTTTTGTCAATGTGGCCTTTGCAATGTTTTTCTTTTCTGTTCTTTTTATCTCACTACCATCCTACTCTAAGCCCTTTTTATCTTTTCCTGAATGATTTTTACAAGCTTCAGTCTCTTTCCTACACATTCCTCTACTAGACATATAATTTTAAAACGTGTACAATCAACTAATGCTTTGCTTTAAAATGCCAATAGTTTCTTATTGACTTTGAAAATTTCTTTGTTCATTATTTTCACAAATGTGCGGTAAGTATCTCTTGTGTGTTAGGCACCAGAGATACAGCAGTGAGCTGACAAATGTCTTGCCCTCATGCAATTTACAATTTAGTAGAAAAGACAAATAATAAACAAGTAGGAGTAAAGGAATATAGAATGTTGTCAGAAAGGAGAAAACAGGGGAGTCATGGAACGGTTTTCAATAAAGTGATAATTGAGCAATAACCTAAATAAAGGAGAAAGTAAAAAATGAAAATATTAGAAAAAGGCAAGGCAGATAAAAGCAACAGCAGGTGCATATGCCCATTAGTGGAAGTGAAGTAGAGGGCAAGGAATCCAGTGTGGCTGGATTGGAGAGGTTAAATAGACAAGTAAAGGACGGATTTTTAAAAGTATGATTGCAGAACACATGAAGGGTAGTTCTAAAAGACATTGTAAAGTACTTTAAACTCTCTGACTTTTACTCTGCATGAGATAGGCAACAATTGGAAGATTTTAAAATATTCATTTATTTATTTAGAGACAGGGTCTCACTTTGTTCCTGCTCCTGGGCTCAAGTAATCCTCCTGCCTCAGCATCCCAAGTAGTTAGGACTACAGATATGCACCACTGCACCTCCCTATTTATTTTTATTTTTGTAAAGATGGGGTCTTGCTATGACTCCTGGATTTTCTAGCAGAGAAGGGAATGATCATTCTAATTGCTGTGAAACAGATTGTCAAATTAAATTGGGAGGCAGAAAAGAGAGGAAATTGTTAGGCAAGAGAGTAATGGTTTGGATAAGAATGGTGTTAGAGTAAGACTAGCTGTGTTTTGGCTATATTGTGAGAGTAGAACTAAGAGGATTTGATATTGGACTAGATGTGGAATATGAAATAAACATAGGGGTCAAGATTAACTCCAAGTTTTTTAGCCTGAGTAACTGAAAGAAAGAAATTGTGATTATGATTTACTGAGAGGATTGCTGATGTAATAGGTTAGGTGGTTGGTGTTTGATGTGTGGGAGTGGGGTAGATTGGCATGTTACATTTAAGATATCTAGGTGTCCAAATGGGGATATTAAGTTGGAACTAGAATATCTAAACTCTCTCAGGGGAGAGGACACAGTAGGTAATCTAAAGTTTGATGTGCTCAATTTATAGATGATATTTAAATCCAGGAGATCAGATGAGGTCACTAATGAAAAATCAGAGAGAAGAAAGGATAGCTAACTAAAAAGTTCAAATTTTAGAGATAAAGATGGAAAGGGAAACACTGAGAAAAGAGATTGAACATACAGAGGGTTTTGCTGATAATGGACTATAAGTATAGTTAGTTCAGTGGAAATCTGAGGAATTATAGAAGATGTGGTCAGATTAGTGAATGTGCCCAGCTAAATGGAGTGATAGTTCAGAAATGAGGTATGACTGGGGATTTACTCTCTCTGGAGACTGACATAAGCAAGGATGCAAAGCATAACATGATTAGTACTCTTGGCTGCTTAGGCAGATTGTTGGAGTTACAAGGTTTGGGTAGGTGGCGGGGGAGTGGGTTCTGGGGATATTGCCAGGAGCACACAGATCTTTGGATAACATAACACGCATAACAAGATCAAGTCCAAAATTCGCAATCTGCTCAAAAGCTACTTCTTTAAATACATACTAGTCACAGTAAACTTCTGATGATTCATCAGCTCAACCATCTTGGTTTTCTCTGTGCTCTTGCAGAGGATTCGTCCTCTACCTAGAATGCTCTACCTTTCTCTATTTGTTAAGATTGTATATACACGTCTTTTTTTTTTTTTTTTTTTTTTTTTTTTGAGACGGAGTTTTGCTCTTGTTACCCAGGCTGGAGTGCAATGGCACGATCTTGGCTCACCGCAACCTCTGCCTCCTGGGTTCAGGCAATTCTCCTACCTCAGCCTCCCAAGTAGCTGGGACTACAGGCATGTGCCACCATGCCCAGCTAATTTTTTTGTATTTTTAGTAGAGACAGGGTTTCACCATGTTGACCAGTATGGTCTCGATCTCTTGACCTCGTGATCCACCCGCCTCGGCCTCCCAAAGTGCTGGGATTATAGGCGTGAGCCACCGCGCTAAGAGGCTACTAAAATGTGATCTCCTCTGTGTTGTCTTTGTGAACTACCTCAGAAAGAATCAGATACTATCTTCTAGGTCCCATATCACACTGTCCTAAAGACCTATCTATCTATCAGGAGATTATGGACACCATGACTGTAGAATCAAATAGTTATTTTTAATTGCATCATAATTTGCAGAATCCAGTAGGGTTAAATGTATAATTGTTCTCTCTCTCCTCTATTCTTAATCTTTTCCAATACCTTCTATATGTCATACTGCCCTCCCTCCCTACCTCCCTCCTTCCCTATGCCACACTGCCCTCCCCCTCCCTCCCCTCTCCTCCTTTGCCCTCCCCTCCCCTCGCCTGCCTTCCTTCCTTCTTTCCCTCTCCCTTCTTTCCTTTTTTTTCTCCATTCCTTCTCTCTCAATTTCTTCTATCTTTTGTCAACACACAATTATAGATCACTTCTTAAGTTAGCAATCCTATCTTCTTTAACAAGATAATATAAAATTGCTAACACTAATTTTGCTGGGTAATGAAGAAGGAAAATACATATTAGCAATTAAAATTTTCACAATATGCCCTTAGCTGCCTCTTCTACTACACACCCTGCAATAGGAATAATCGATTCCAGCCAAATCGTTGTGCCTATTTACGATCTCACACTCAACACCCATCCTCTCACCCCACCAAGCACCTGTGATCATTCTGCACCAACTATATTTGAAAGCCTTGCATCAGAGTCCTACTTTTCCTTAAATCTTCAGTCAAATCTTTCCTTCCTGAAGGCTTTGTCCCAGCAGCAATATATCATGGTCTTTCCTACCCATAGCTCTTACTGTCTACTTCACTCATTTGACCATTTGACACTTGGCATCTGCTACCCTGAATCTTCACTCGTTTCTAAAGGCTGTGTTCTCTCTCCTCTGTTAGATTTGTTTAGCTCCTTTGGAACTCGAATCATGTTTGGACATACATAATTTAGCATAATTCTTATATATAATAGTATTTAATATTATTTCTGCTGAAAGAATATCTAAATCTAGACAAATTAGTGCATACATTTTAATTCTATTTATATAAGACATAAAGTAAGACAAAACAATTTTTAAATGAATAAGTCAAGATAGTGATTATCCTTTAATGGAGGAGTATGACTATAGACTAATTTGGGGGAAGCTTCTGTAGTGCTAATTTTTGGTGAATTTGGGTTGCAAAGATTCATTAAGCTCTCCCTCTCTATGTACCCTTTTCTGCAGGTATAATAAAAAAATTCTTTTACAAAGACAACATACAAAACTTATTTTTTCAAATTTATTTCACAACAAAACATTCATCAGTGGAATCGAAAATAAAAATAGAAAAATGGGCAAAAAATGTAACTTTCTATTATACCTTATCATGTAAAGATTCTTCAAGATTCTTTCTGAAAGTTTCTGATTCTTGAATTAAAACATTCTAAAGAAAAGAAAATAGCAACAATAATTAATAAACAGAAAATACTTAAATATATAAATTAATATCCTATCATTCAAGAATCCTCTTGGATTTCTTCCTTGGTACGGCTATGTTTTGGTTTCCATGGAAACCATGTTTTGATGAAATTTTCAAATGTGAGACCTTCACATTTTAAAAAGTACATAATTTAAATGGGAAATGTTATTTTGTAACACTTGGATGAACAAATGAAATATTACATTTCAAGCTATTTCTGTTTGCCTTTCCTTAGACCACATTTTAAATTAGAAACTATTGGTTATTCTTCAAATAAGAAAAAATGAGTAACAAACTAAGTCTTAGAGGCATTATAAAAATTTCAGAAGAACTCACTTCTATTATCTGAAGAAAGAAGAAATTATCAAATCATATTATTAAAAAGTTCACTTTCTGGACATCTATTACAATGTGGAATTAACAATTTATAATAATATCTAAATTATTAGAGAAATAACAAATTCCAGCTATTCATAAACCTAATATTACACATCACAAAGTCATGTGGCAATAAGTTGGCATCACAGATACTTAAAAGAAACCTTTCCAGAAAATTATTGTTGTTGTTAAACATTATTTATTTTTTCTACAAAGCAAACAAGTACTACAAGGCATTATTTAAAATAATGCATTCTTTTCAAATGTATAGAGTAAAATTAAACTAAGAGTGTAGTAATTGTACAGTGGCCATGTATTTGGAGTTGTATGGGAAGAAGACATGCCTTATGACTTTCTAATAGGTAAATTAATGAAAATACTTTGACATTTTATCAAAACATTTTCCCTATTTTGGTGTATCTTATGTATTAAGGGAAAATGTCTAGCTAAAATAGTGATTGACATTCAATCTAAATTTCCAAAATTATGTGATCATCCGGGTTTTATACCCTACCTTTATTTTTGCTCTGGAATTGGTAACCAGCTCACATAACTCTTGCTGGTCTGGTAGCTGCCAACTATCAATGAGACATATGTAACTGTAAATCACATTGCAGACTGTACAGAAGCACTTTTTCTGAAATAATGCAGCTGAAAATACTGGGGTCTTAAACCCTCTACTGGGATCGATACTAGTTCTACTGATGACTCAAACTCACTTACATTTTGACTTTTAGACTGGTGTGTAGATATCAGTCACTTGAGACATGAATAGTTCAAATCACCTCCCCCTCTCCAAAAATACTGACTTTTGTCTCATCACTTTTCTATTTTGCATACCAGGAAGAGAATAAATATTTTCATCATACAAGCACAGCATATTTTAATACATTCGCCTCACATGAACAAGCCAATATAAAAGATTCATATATCATGCAACATTTTTTTATTCAATCAAAATTTGATCTTATACTTATTTAAATAAAAACTATGCATTCATTTTTTTAAGAATATATCAGGTATTTTTAAAAACTAAGTAAATGGATCATCTGACCAATACAATGATTGCAGCTGTATATAAAACAAACATGATCATAGGAACATTGCAAAATATTCATGTGATTTTTACCCTTCTGTCATTTTACCTTTTCTTCTAGAGCCGCCATTCTTTCCTTTAAGTGTAGTTGTAGGCGTTCGTTGGATTCAGTCAGAAGTCTATCAACAGTATCCGATAATCTCTTGTTATGCTCCTCATTCATTTTCTCTCTTTGCCTAGCCTTACATTTAAAAAAATGAAATAAAAATCCATTCAAAAACTGTTTGAGATTATTTTCATAGTTTCACTAGTTTAAATTGAATTTAATTTTACATCTGTTTTGATTAAAATGGTGGAAACTTTTTTCTTCAAAATCTACAGGATGTATTTGTAAGTTTTAAATATAACCCATACTCAATTAAAGACTTTCTTTTTATACACAGAATATGAATTCATAAACTGATGATGGGGGTAATAGTTCTTAATATACATACTCTTTGAAGTTCTTGATTTTTCTCTTCAAGTTGACCCTCTAGATGTCTCATACGTTCTTCAATATTTCCATGTCTCTCTTCAGCCTGTTAAGAAATATGATAAGGCACCTGAAATGTAAGATTTGGTTTACTCTTTTCCTCCAAATAAATTGAAATAAAATGTAAAGCAAGCTACTACCAACTGCAAACATAGTTTTTAAAAAATAAACTTTCTTCAAACAGGCAGCTGAACAGCATTGCTTGAAATGTGTCAGCTACAAAGGCCTGTTACATCCAAGCATCAGCAAAACATTGGAGTTATTTATGAGCAATGAAATCAGCCAAATGTAACATGCAGACTGTGCATGGTTTGAACACAAACCTGCCATTGTCCGATTTTAAGCTCCTGAAGCACTGAACTGCACAGATGGTCGATTATCAATAAATAAAAGTAACATAATTCTTATAAATGAAAAGAAAAACTTAGATGGATTCTATTTAGCAATAGAAAGTAAAGTCCAGTAGGACTACCTTCCTACGTATGGAGATCATTTCTTGTAGTTTAGCTTCCATAACATATTGATAATCATCAGATGAGGTAGAAGAGGTTGGATCAGACTAACGAGTCAAGGAAAAGGAGAGGGACAAAATTGAAAAATCAGAACTAAAGACACTGACACCAAACAGAACGTAGCACAGAATGCTTAAAAGAAAAGTGTGACAGCAAATTTAATATTTTAATAGACAGAATTTTATGTGGAAAGAACTACACTGATATTTGGTGAACACGATGCAGTTGATGATTTTAAATAAAAAACAATAATATACTAAAATAAAAAGCTATCAACCTAAGATATGAAAGGTTAGTGATGGCTGGCAATGAGAGACTACTACAGAATGAATAAAGCAATTCTGAAAGAGTTATATAATAATTGGAATTATGGGAAACCAAACACCAGAATATGTCTCTGATAGATTGTTAAAAGTTTGTATTTTGGTTTGTTTGTTTATATTACTTAAAATAATGGAAACAATGTATCACAATGTTGAAGAAAATGCAAGGCAATGACTCAGGTGTAATTAATTTGGAACAAAATTGATTCTAAACCTTTCTCTGTAGAACTAAGATAAAAAACTAAGCCACGGGCTTATTATGAGTAGTCCCCAATTCAAGCAAGATTGAGTTTCCTCAGCAACAGGAAAACTTATGAAATGACTTCTGGTCTGTGAATGTGCATATGATCACTGGTCTAGAATCTAATGGCCTACTTTCAGATATAGGTTTAATTAGAAATTTTAAATGAAAATGATTAAAAGCCCTCAAATTATCAAGCTGACAATAATTCTGTGAGAACGAGAAATCTTGGTTGTGACTCTCCTGACACCACGGACCAATTCAAAGCTATTTTTGCATTGATTTGTTGCTGGGGAAACAAAATAGTGCCTAAAGTGAATAGGCAGCAGAGTTGCCTTGTGAGCTTATGTTTGCCCAGTGCCAAAGTTAGATACATGTCTTGGAGGTGACTGTCAGGTTACCACAGGTGCAGAGTGTTCAACACATGTGACATTGCTGATAGCAAAATTGTTAGTATGTTATGCAGGGATTACATATGAAGTTACATCAACATTTTAATCATTGAAAGTTAAGTAATTATTATATCTAAATGCCTCTATGTCAGGACTACAAATTTTAACTCCAGAGCATATTCTATCACATTTTATAAGTTCATTTTAAAACAGTGAAACTTACTTTATGCCAATATAGAACTATATATAAATATGACATGCAGTAACTGAAAAGAAATAATAACCTATTCATGTATCGATTCAGATGCATATATACTATTTTATGCAATAAATTCCAATTTAATCTATGAAAGCAAACATTTAACATTTCAATTCTGGTGTGCTTATGCAAACTACAATTCAACATTTACATTTTGTAAGGTTTTCCTTCGGATATTCTTATTTTATAAACATGGAAGATAATAAAGACATAATAAATAACCAATTTCTTTCCTCAATGTTGTCTTCAAATTTCCAAATAGAAGCCACACAGTTACCATGATCCCCAAATTTCATAAAATGGCTTTATAATATCATTTAAAATTTAGAGTTATATTAAGAATACAGTAAGTGGGTCAAAATGTTGTTGAAATTATATAACCTAAATTCATAAAGGTATTTCTGATCCTTCAAAAGTACATTTTAACATGAGTTAGTGGTGTTAAAATTAATTAGATGACTGACTCAAAATATTCAAGACATGAATATTTCAACTGTCAAAACTGTCTTCAAAAATACAAGCTTTTAGAGACCTTTAAAACTTCTAGCTGTTTCTGTTTATTTATTTAAAACACATCAAACTTAAAAAAAAAACACAAAACACCAAAATTTTGAAAATTCATTTCAGAGGTAAATAAGAATTTTGTTCTGTTTAAATTACTATGCTATTGTTGATACATTTTATTGATACTAGAAATAAAACACCTCATTCAAGATGAATTATGTCCTTGCTAAAGAAATATGCATTTTAATTAAAAAGTAGATATGATAAATCATAAGACTAGCAGCCCAAAGTAATCTTTATTGGTTAATTGCCTATAAATTTGCCAAAGCAAAAGTTTTAGTTGTATCCATAGCTGTTAACCAATAATTCTGACTTTCTGAAAGCTATAAATAAGCTCCACCTACAAACACAGATACACACACATACATACATTAGAAGGAGAAAAATAGTTTTATCAACCATACATAATACGTTCAGACATCTCTTCTAAATAATACATACTGGGACCAATTTTCAACCAACAATACTGATTTGGAGTCTATGTGAGGACTACAGTTTCAGCAATTGTTGTAAATACAAAGATCACACAGAAATAGTCTGCTATTTTTTATACTACTTGGTGAGAAACTGGGTTTATCGTGGTTTCACTCCTTAATATAATATAGAAAAATTTAAAATATACCAAAAGTTTTAGGATGAACTACAGAGAGAAATGGTTTTGAGAAGAACATGAATAAACTTAGAAATGGAGAAGAAATTAAGTTTAAAGAGAAAGACCTAAAAAAAAAAAAAAAAAAAAAAAGAAGAAGAAGAAGAAACAAAAAAGGTGATAGTAAAGTTGAAAAAAAGGATATTGGCTAAATAAAATGTCTGAGGGGTTGTTAAGAATATCACTCAAAATACAGGAGGAGAAACCCAGGTTTAAGCCAAAAAGAAATATTTTTACTTTAGTGGGTAGTCAAAAGGTTAACAAACAGAAAAGGACTATCATGGGCCATAATAGGGAAATATAAAAAACAAATGAAATTTAAGAAAAAAAAAAAGGTTATAAATATAGACCCTAAAGATCTTGAAAACAGAGTACAAGAAAAAGTGCAAGATTGTTGAAACCACGAAACTTGGGACAAGAAGTGAAAGGGTGATCCTCAAATGTTAGAAAAATTTTACAGGCAAAGGGAATATGTTCAGGATAAAATCTCAGTACTTAAGGAGTTTTCATAATGAATAAAATATGGTAATAATATAAAAAGTGTATATTTGAAATGCGTTGTTGACATAGCACCAGTCAGAAAAGAAAGTATTAAAAAGGAGAGTGAATTAGAGCATTTGAAGACGTTTTAGAAGAATTAAAATTTTCCAAAAAAATGAAATCCAAAGGGTTCAGAGACAGTGGAATTTTGGCAGTATTTTAAGTAGGAGAAGACTGAGGAAGTTATTTTTTTTGTGACCAAGATTATATGTGTGTGTGTGTGTGTGTGTGTGTGTGTGTGTGTGTGTGTGTGTATGTATATATATGAATTTAACAGAATAGACAAGGGCAAAGAATATAAGATACCTAATTCCAGTTATTTTTATATATTCTAAATCAAGAATTCTTGGGAATATTTAATATAAAACCCTTTATGTAAAATATTATATTTTAAATTATGTTTTTATTCTCAGTCTATCAAAAGTTAATGAGGAGCAATGATTTTCTGAATTGTAAACTGTGCTACTTGAGGGAAATTGCAGACTTTTTTGTGTTTTAGTCAGGATAATATTGATAATTATTTTAAGTTACAATTTTACAAAAATTATTTTTCTTTTCTTTCTTTCTTTTTTCTTTTTTTTTTGAGACGGAATCTCGCTCTGTTGACCAGGCTGGAGTGCAGTGGCACCATCTCGGCTCACTGCAACCTCCGCCACCCAGGTTCAAGCAATTCTTCTGCCTCAACCTCCTGAATAGTTGGGACTACAGGTCCACGCCACCACGCCTGGCTAAGTTTTGTATTTTTAGTAGAGACCGGGTTTCACCATATTGGCCAGGCTGGTCTCAAACTCCTAACCCCGTGATCCACCCTCTCCAGCCTGTCAAAGTGCTTGGATAACAGATGTGAGCCACCGAGCCTGGCCCAAAAGTTATTTTTCTTATTCAGTCACTCATCTAACCCCTCAAAACAGTACAAATGAAAAAGATAACTCTTTTTGAAAGTCCTTTATGTTCTTTAGATGAAAAATCTAATTATGCATATCTTAGTCTATGTTGTAGTCATTAAGATCAGTGTTTGCAAAAAAAAAAAAAAGTGAAATATCTATATGTTTAAACAGCTTTATGTAATTTAGGGAATATTTTTTCAAATTAAATGATAAATTTATCTTTATATCTTTATCTTAGAAATCACACATTTCTGAAATTGCCAGAGTGGTTTACTGGCATGGTTTGTGACTATAGAAGGATCCAAGTTATAAACTCATCTTAATCAATTTTATCCAACTAGTCACTCCAATACTCTGTAAACAAGCAACTATTTCAATGCTCTCTAATCCTGCTCTACTTCGTCAAAGGTTTGCCTTTCATTACCTGGTTAACTCTCCTGTTTTAACCAACAGGGAGATCAGTTCACTGTTCATTATTAATTATTTGCTTTTTTAGAAAATCAGGCATGTGTGTCCACTTCATTGCTCCATCAATTATTTTGGGTAAATCCTAATGCCATAATTTCAAACTTAAAGTCTAGATACCTATCATACTCATTTATTGTAGTAGCCTTGAAAACTTAGCAAATATTAATGATTGTGTAAAAATATAAATTATGTGATTATTTGTGAATGCATATCAAAAGTCAAACATACTTTTAGTAACAAAATGCACTTTTATATAACTTGTAACATATATATACACTTTGAAATGATGTCACTTCCATTTGACTGTCAGAGGTCAGAATACTGCTTTTTAACATTATAATGCTTATAAAATTCTAAAATATGCAATAGTTGCAGAATCTATTGGCCACATTATGGCAGAAAGTTTTGAACATTCCTCAGAGTATTATTGATTTGAATTTTTCAGAAGAAATTACAACTATAAAAATCACTTTCTGATTATTTAATTGTTTTAGACCTCAAACTTTTATACATCTAACTTTCCATTTCTGACAAGTTTTTTACTGTCATTGGAGAGGAATCAAGAAGTTAGGATAGTTTCTATACTTCTAATAGAAATTGATGTGAAACCTGTTAAATTGTTATGTTTCATATAGATAACATTATCATTTTTGTTTATCTCCATGATTATTCTTATAGAAATATTACCATGGAAAATTAAATATAACAATGGCATGAAATTGTTACTTGTTTTGTTAATGTTTAAATAGGCAGGGGAAACGTCACATTTATATAATGATTATTCTTGCTGCCATAAATATGTATGAGAAGAAAACAATTCACTTAATAATAGATCAATATAATAAAGATTAAATTAATTAATTTTCATAGAGCCTATAGAAAATCTTTATAGATTCCATTTTGATTGCCAGTCCTTTCTACAAACATATCTAGGTTGACCAATTGTTCTAGTTCAGTACCTTTGTTAAGGCTGCAATTCTCTGAGCCAGTTCAGCCTCTACTTCAGGCAATGTTTCAGCCTTTCTCATGGTCTGCTGCAACTTTTGTTCAGCTAGCTCAAGACGTTCTTGTAACTGTCTGTTTTTCTCTTCCATCTGAAATGGGAATGGGAGCAGAGACACTTAAGGAGTCAGAGTTTGAATAGCAAACACCAGACACCAGGGGCTTTGCACCTCAGCCATGGTTCTAGATTTAAAATTAGTCACTACCGCACCTAAATGTGCAATGTGTTGATTGTTGTCTTGTTTTCATATACTGCTTATCCATTTTCCTTCGCAAAATTCAGCACATTAAAAAAATGAAAAGGCTCTTACCATTGGCAGCAAAAAGGAAAGAAATTACTCATGAGTATAAATTTGAACAAAGGGAATATAGCTCAGTACTAAGACATCAGATATACCACCATAGCAAAATACTGAAAATCATGGTATTTAGACTGCAGTGGGAAAGGTAATGTAGCATTATGATCCAGGCTCTAGAGATAAGGTTGGCAAACATTTTCTGTAACGGGCCAGATAGTAAAAATTTTAGGTCTCATGTATTATATGGCCTGAATCCCAAATACTCAACTGTGTTGTAGCATAAAAACAATCATAGACAATGATCAAATGATTGGGCATGGCTGTGCTCCAATAAGACTTTATTTACAAGAGCAGGCAAACAACCAGCTTTGGCTCTTGGCTATAGTTTGTCTATTTCTGCTATATAGCCCAATAAACTTAGAATTCCACTATATTGGCTCTGGTATTTAGTATGTATGAGCTTGGGAAAGTGTGACTGTCTCTGAAGTACAGTGTCTTCAGTATAGTAACTCTACCTACTTCATAGGTGGTGGTTAGAATTAAGCGAGGTAATACATGAAAACTGTTTAGCACAATTTCTTGTTCATGCCTACATGAAAAGTAAATAATAGTCATTATTTGTATTATTATTAAGATAAATAACATCTTTCTAGAAAGTAAATTTCATACTAAAAATCATATTTGTTTCAGTATAGAATTTTACATTTTAGAGAATGGTTAATCAAACATCTGTCAAGAAATAACCTAATTTATTTACTCCATGTTTTGTGAGAATGATGAGAATGAATGGACCAGAACAAAACCAAGACAGAGATACTGAACCTGCCGTAGGATAGCTTCTTTATTTGCTAACTCGTTTTCTAGTTTATCATTCATGTCATGTATGGAGGTAGATTCTCTCTGAGCACTGAGGTAACGCTTTTCAAGGGTTGTAATTCTTTCTTCCATATCTTCTTTTTGTGCCATGGCCTACAATAAAATAATTTATAAAAAAAGCAAATCAGATTTTCAGATTGTTTAATTATTGTCATATTACTTAAATAAAAAAGAAACATAAAAACTACTCCATTCTTGAAGTAAATACTCATTCCTTTCTTTTCATTGAAAGGAATGTGAGACTGGCCTTCTTGTAAGACAAGTGGCAGATAAATTAGTTCCTTATGCAGTAAAATTAAGTACAATTATGAGTAGAGTTGCAACTCATAAAATTGTTAAAATGGTGGCTGCAGTTTCAAATTGTAAAGCAATCTTCAAATAGACAACAAATACCATTCATATTCTTACCTTTACATATAAGAAAGAGGAACAATGTGGTTAAAAAGCAGGAGGAAAAAAATAGCACATTTGGATCTTATTTACAAAAAATTAACAATTGACTTAGAAACTTAATGATTTACCTAGTTATGTATTGTTTCAATTACATGAGTTTAGAGAAGTCAATGAACACATAAATATAGGAACACATCAAGTGCAAGGGGAGAAAATCATGGTATTGATAATATTTTAAACAGTAATTTTTAAATAACCAAATTTATAGATAGTAATAGGGAGTTGATTTTACCTTACTAACAGCTTACATGGAAATTTATTGGTAGTTAGATAACCTACTTTATTGACAAGATGTTGAGAGAAAATCAAGTGCAGAAATGAGGCTCATTGGCCTGGAATGGTTTCCTGAGAATGTGGGAAGCTTCTTTGTATAAAAATCCTGGAATGGAGGAAATAGTGATAGTCTCCATATGTTATTATCCAGATTCATTTCATCACTTGTTCCTAACCAGTGCCTTTGTCACTCTCCTACAGGGTCCAGAGCCAGTCCTGTCACACATAAAAATCAGATAAGCTGAGAGCCTTTCTTTAAATTTTCTTTCTTCTTTTTTTGAGATGATAACTCTAATGGAAGTATAGGTAGAATAAAAAGCAAAATAAGGAATAAAATAAGTAATATCCTAATCTAATATAATAGCAAAAAATAAATTTTGTTTAAATAAAGAGAGAAAATACCAGAAGTAGTAAATAAAAATGTTGAAATTAAAAATCTCAGGGACATGAGATGAAAACTTGAAATGAGACGCTGTTTGTGTTTATATGTGTACCATCATTATACATGCCATTATTTGACTTACAAAATTTATGTGTATATATATGTATATATAAATTAAAATTAATTCAAAAGTAATAGATCAGCTGGATGCGGTGGCTCACGTCTGTAATTCCAGCACTTTGGAAGGCTGAGATGGGCAGATTACTTGAGGTCAGGAGTTCAAGACCAGCCTGCCTGGCCAACATGGTGAAACCCCATCTCTACTTAAAATACAAAAATCTTAGCTGGATATTGTGGCATATGCCTGTAATCCCAGCTACTCAGAGAGGCTGAGGCACAAGAATTGCTTGAACCTGGGAGGCAGAGGTTGTAGTGAGCCAAGATTGCACCACTGTACTCCATCCTCGGCGACAGGGCAAGACTCCATTTCAAAAAAAAAAAAAGTAACAGATCTACTATGAAACTCATCATGTTGTCCCTAGCATTCTGCTCATCACAAATCAGCTCTCTCTCTCATATTTTCTGTCTTTTATTCTCCTTACGTTTACTCCACCCTGCTTCCCAAGAGATATTTCTAAATGCTAGTCTGATCATATTGCTTATTGGTTTCAATACCTTTATTTCTTCCCCTCCATCTGCAGGGTAAAATCTGAGCTACAAAGCCTGGGATAAAAAAGTGGTTTTGTGACCTGATACTTCCTTACTTCTGAGTACTGGGGCCCCAAAATTCACGTCCATTTTAACCTGTGAATGTGACCTTATGTCCAAAGAAGATTTTATTGACATAATCAAGTTAAGATGAGGTCATATAGGATTAGGATAGGCCGTAAATCCAATGACTGGTATTTTTATAAGGAGGGGATTTGGGGACACAGAGATATATGGGGAAGAAGAAGGAAGGCAGGCAGAGACTGGAGTTATACTGCTACCAGCCAAGAATGTCAATGATTGCCAGTAACCATTAGAAACTAGAAGAGGTGAAGAAGAAATCTCACTAGAGCCTTCAGAGAGAATATGACCCTGCTGAAACATTGATTTCAGACTTAAAGCCTCCAAGACAATGAGTGACTAAATTATGGTTGTCTTAAGCCATCCAGTCTGTGGCAATTTGTTGTGGCAGCCCTTCAAAACTAATACACTCTGTGACTTCGTGTCTACCTGGAATGTGTTTTGTCTCCTTTGTCTAGCTCAATCCTACTGACCATCAAGACCTAGTTAGAAGCTACTTGGTTAATTATGTTGATAATTAACCAAGTGTAAACGTAAGAAATTAATCTATGAATTCAGCAAAAATTAGCCAGAATAATTTTTAAGAAATATTATATGCATACCTCTAGATTTTAGGCATCCCAGATAACACCTACTATTTAAAAAACTACTTATTTTCACTTCTGACTTTTTCTGTTTTACATATTTTTTATCTCAGTGATGGTACAGTTTTTATCTTAGAGGTTCCCTTCAGAGTGCTTAAGATTATATTCTGTCAGCTTCATTTTCAAACAGAACTCTGGGAAAATTTTGTGGCTTGAAAAGTCTAAAGCTAACTTGCATATATAAACTTCTCATAAATTTTAACAGCAATAAAATCAATAAAAGGCATACACACATTTCTCAAGAACATGAGCATTGAAGTAATACTTACTTGCTCCAAATGCTAGGTTGGGACACTTATTAACTCTGTTATAAGGGGTCAATGTTGCTCACCTATTCTGTGCTTCACCTTCTTCATATATTGCGTGGGTTGAGATTCTAATATGCATCACATAGCATTGTTGGTAAGAATTAGAAAGTGCTTTGTATGGTGTCGCATGTAGAAAACACCCTCAATAAATAATAGCTTTTTAAAATTATTTGTCACTATTATTTCCACAATTAGATGATCTCACTCTATGACATACATTACATGCAGGGATTTTTGTATTTTGTAATTTTGGTACTGCATTTTTGATTCAGTGATTCATGTCGGAGATTCAATTTTTAACTGCAGGCTGTGTTGCCAAAAATGAACTGGATTTACAAGTTAGAGAAATAGTTTTTCCCTATGTCATTTGAAAATTCTAAAAAAAGAAGCTTTTCTAGTCCCTAAAACTTGCTACCAAAAAAAAAAAAAGAAAACAAAATAAAGTTGCAATGATCTCTTGACTTGAAGTTTATATATATAAATTGGATTTTTTTTACATCTAATAAATATAATTCTCTGGTAACTTAGATCTATTAAAGTTAAAAATATAACTACATGTTTCAGATCACAGAAAAGCCAACACTGATATGTATTTAATTCATTTAAACACATAGTGAAATTCTGAATAAATGTTAATAGGAAGTTGGAAAGATAGGATGGTTTTATTCACAAAACGAAATATAATGAAAATATTCCACTGAAAATTTTAGTTATTTGCACAGCTATATATTTAATGATATATCATTATCCATATACAATTAATAATCCTCTTGATTAAAAACTGGAGAGATAAGCTACTTTTATGAGACTGCCTATTTTTCTAATATGTGTACTGTGTCTAGCTTTAATCCAATTCACCTACTCTTCATAGGCCAAAATCAATTTAAGGAGTTTTGTTTGAAGACAAAATGTAAAATGAAAGTAAATTTTGGCTAGATTTCTTTTTTTGACACAGAAAAATTACATTCTGAAGCCATCAGTGGAACATATTTATAAATTAGGTTGGTTCAAAAGTAATTGCAGTTTTTGCCATTCAAAGTAATAGTTCATTTTAGACACCATAGAATGTCCTCACAAAGCAAAATACCTTTCAATTTTCATTATATATTATTTTCTTATTTCCTAATTTTTCCTTAATTATTGCAACAAACATTTATTACCTGAACAATTTATAAATCATACTATGCTAGCAATGCTATAGGAGTCCCAAGAAAAAGGAGCTTCTATTTTTTCTACTAAGAAACTTGCAATCTGTGTCTCACACCTGTAATCCCAGACCACTGGGAGGATGAGGTGTGAGGACCTCTTGAACCCAGGAATCTGAGACCAGCATGAGCAATGTAGCGGGACTCTGTCTCTACAAAAACTACAAAAATTTTCCAGACATCCTGATGTGTGCCTGTAGTCTTAGCTGCTTCAAAGGCTGAGATGAGAGGATTGCTTGAGCCTAGGAGATTGAGGCTGCAGTAAGCTGAAAACACTATTGCAGTGAGCTGAAAACACTATTGCACTCCAGCTTGGGCAACAGAGCAAGACTCTGTCGCTAAAATAAATAAATAAATAAATAAATAAATAAATAAATAAATAAATAAATAATTTAAAAATAATAATTAAGAAAAGAAGAAACTTGCAATCCAGTTGACCCTGTGTGACCATAGCACAGAAAAATATTATTCAGGAAAATAAAAGCTTTAAGTGTTAAGTAATTTGTTAAGTATGTGATTTTCACATCTTCTTGCTTATTGGAAAAAATGACCAAAATATTGATTATTTAGAGGACAGTTATATTGTAGCTGCATTTTTATGATAGTTGCTATCACTGAATAAATTATTACACTGTGCTGATTTTGGAAGCAGTTCATAGTGGAAGAAGCACAGGTTTTGAAGCCATGCTGATCTTGTTTCTCTCTGGTGTGGGTGGGGAGGGTAACTGCACAGGCCTTTGGCAACTTACTTTACCTCACTGAACCTTATCATTTTCATCTGAGAAAAATGGAGATGGTAATTAGTATTTCCCCTTCTTGGCAATTGTGAGGAATTAGAGAAATTCTATGTAATACATCTGTAATAGTTTTCACATGTGACTGGTCCTTAAACAATCCTTCACAAACCAGGGGCCCGTGTCTTGAGACCTGAATATTTCAGAAGCAGTTTATTTAGCTTTCACAGCGCCGTGTGTGTGTGTGTGTGTGTGTGTGTGTGTGTGTTACCAAAAAAAAGGTGATGAATCCAGTAATGTAGGTGGAGTATAGGCCCTTTCACAGGTCTCATCAATGCCATCACTTCCTACTGTCTTGCACCTGGCACTTAACACTTTTCCATTGCCAGCCTGGCTCTGAAAACATTTGCGTTCACAACCACCCTTCAAAGGTGGACAACAAGAGATATTCCTTTCTCACGAAACTCTTCTAAAATATAACTATGTAGAAATGATGGGGCTGATAATAATAGTTGTATTTTAAAATAATTCCATGTGAAAGGAGAACATTATGACCATTAGAATGGATTCCCAATAAAAGAACACCTGGCATCAGAGGAGTGACATTTTCCATCTGACTGGGTGTTTTGTCACCTACATTCAGAGACTATTAGTATCAAGGAGTTATTTTTAAATAGGCAGTAAGAAAATGGGAATTGGATCCTGGGCTTTACCTCTAAGTGATGCTGGACTAGATAAGCATTAATAGAGCAGTGAGTACTAAAATGAAAGGAAATCAGCTAAATCTTCAGAACCAAGAGAATGAAGACAGAGAGAATAAGCAACAGATGAAGAAGTGAGCCTGGTAATTTGATAGCCAGATATCCTAGTGATTCCTTAACAGTAAACAGAAGAGGGGTTAAACTGCCTTTACTTTATGAATTCTCTGAATTTGAATTGTGGGGAGGAGTGAAGAGGAGAGATGCATCCATGAACTGTTAATTCATAAAAGTTGTATCATTATCTGTGCTACAGTGGAGCAGTCTACCACTTCATGGTTCACCTATCTTTTTGTTTCATTTTGCTAATCGGCATTGTCTTAGTACATATTCTGATATCATTCATACCTTCTGATATTTACTTATAAATATCTATTCTTTCAACAAAGATTTTTTGAGTGTCTATAATACAATCCATAACCGTGTAGCTACTCTGAAGATGGCAGTGAACAAAACAAGAACAAAAAATCCTACCCTTATAGATCTTTACAAATAGGTGGGGAGGGAAGCATATGATAAACAAGTTTATCAGTTAAATATATATTTTGTCAGATGACAGAAGTCATGTAGGATGTTTATTTAATCAAAAGAAGAAATAGAGTGTATATGTGTAAACACCAAGGTCTGGGGACACTTCACTTAGAAAATGATATTGAGCAAAGGCAGAGGGAAAATAAAATGCAACAAAACAGGTCTGGCTTGCTTAAGAGGTCACTCCAGTTGAGCAGAGTGTGTTAAGATGAGATAGTAGATGGTCTCTAAGAGGTTAAAAAGGTTATAGTGGAGAGATTGTATATGGCTTTTAGACCACTGTAAGGGCTTTGATATTACTATAAGTAAAATAGGTAGTCATTAAAAGTCATTTAAGCAGAAAAGTGACATGAACTGACTTATAGGCAGGCTGCTCAAGCTGCTGTGTTGAGCATAGACTGAGGTGATCTGAAGGCATGAGTAGGAAGACCAGGCAACAGACTACTGAAATAATCCAGTGAGAGATAGTGATTGTGTAGGAACAGAAAAAGCAAGGAAAATTCTAAGAAGAGGTACCATTATGAACAGTTTGAAATTGCAGATAACAGGATTTACTGCTGAATCGAACTGAGTGGGTGAAAGGAAAGACATTAAGGATATCACCAATTAGGTACATAGAACAGGGCTAACTTGATGAACAACTAGCTAATTATATACAAAAGATATTTTTAAAAGGTAAAAAGCATACTATTTAAAAGAATATGTAAAAATGAAAAAGGCAAAGAGTCAGAAAATATAATTTCCACAAATATAAATAATTTTTTTTTTATTTGTGAGTGAAAAGTTGAAAAAGTGAAAAGATTCTAAACTTTCACCTGAGCAGGTACAATGATTTGACAGTATTACAAATCAAATATCTCCTAGTATCTTTTGTAGTAACTTAAAGTACTGTCTTTTTTCACTTGATCTTAGCCAAGAGGCTGAGAAGTGATTTAAGTACTCATTTTTTTTAAGTATAAGAAGGAACTTTAACAGGAATGTAATATGTAGACAAAGAAAGGTTATGTTATATATATGTGTGTACATGTATATTAACAGATGTACATTCACATTCATAAACATAAAACCAAAATAAGCAATGAAACAATTTAAAGTATTTTTTTAGTATTCCTATATGCTAAGAGTATAGCAATTCATGATTCATACCCATATTTAGGATTATTTAAAATTAAAACTTAGATTTAAAATATTTTATTAACAGCTTCAGAATGTCTTTATCAGAGACTTGATACCACACATTTCTTTCCATATATATTTAAAGCATTCATAAAGTAAACTATTTTTGCCTTATCAAACAAGTTTCATAACTAATATAATTCACGTGAAAGTAAAAGTATGGTCTTTTGAGAAGTAAAAAGTGTATGGTCATTATGGGAAATTATGGAAGCAGCATTCAGAAATCAAAGACTAAACGCAACATGAATCACTTACCTCCCTAATGTCCCTTTGATACTTGGTGTTCATTTCTTCTGTTTTAATGAGATCCTTTCTTGCTGTCTCTGCTTCCTGTTCCACCTCTCCCACTCGAGAAGAAAGGGCTGCTAAACGTTCTTTCATCTGGGCCATTTCATAGTTTTGCTTTTCAAGTAATTCTTGTAGTTCAACTATTTGACTAGTGTCATCAGTTGAGTCTATAGAACCATTGGACAAACGCTGCAGGAATAGAAAAAAAAATGGCACTAAAGAATTCTCATCTTTAAAATTTAAAATCTACTTAAATAAATGAAACTGACACTGCTTTCACACTGAGAAATAAGAACTTCTGAAAAGAACTAGTTTTGCTGAAAAACTAAGTTTCTGAGAAAGCTGTCAATTAACATTAAAATATGAAGGTAGATTAATAATTTTCAAACAGTTTAATAGATGTATTTGAACTGAAAACCATACTATACTACTCTCTATATCTATATAAAACATAGCATAAAACACTGATGCATCTATCCTAAACATTTAAGTATCAGCTACTATTTTATCAATTAGATATATAATTTACTATCAATTTACAATATTATATTGATATAACATCACATGTTATTTTTAATTAATAGGTAAGAACCTATAAAATGTGCAATGTTAAAATTTTTGTTAAAGATCCTTTGTAAATTTTTAAGTTTTATTTTCAGTGATGCCCAGAAAAAGAACTTACCAAATATTTTTTGTTAAAGATTATTCCTGTTGTGAATCTGACCTAGCTGGAACAAACATATAGTATAGAAAAGTCTTAATTTCTATATTACTGTTAACATAAAAATCATGTGGCCAGCATGGTGGCTCACACCTGTAATCCCAGTACTTTAGGAGGCCTAAGTGGGCAGATCACAAGGCCAGGAGATCGAGACCAGCCTGGCTAACACAGTGAAACCCTGTCTCTACTAAAAATACGAAAAATTAGCCAGGCATGTTGGCATGGCCTGTAGTCCCAGATACTCGGGAGGCAAAGGCAGTGAACCCGGGAGACAGAGGTTGCAGTGAGCTGAGATCGTGCCACTACGCTCCAACCTGGTGACAAAGCAAGACTCTGTCTCAAAAAATAAAATAAAGTGTGTGCACAGAACTCACAGGAAGGAAGCTGGAAAACATTAAATATTTTGCGAGCTGATTTTTCCACTTTCTGGAAGGACTGCCTAGAAACAAGAGATTTCTGAAAGTATGTCTTCAGAAGTATGCCCTACAGCTAAAGTCTAAAATATATAAACAATCTAAACAACTCAATGGGAAGAAAATAAATCCCCAAATTAACAGGCAAGAGATCTGAATAAATATTTCTCAAAAGAAGACATACGAATAACCAGAGGATATATGAAAAAATGCCCAATATCACAATGCATCAGGGAAATACAAATTAAAACCACAATGAGATATCACTTAATACCTGTTAGAATGGCTATCAGCAAAAAGTGAGTGTTGGTAAGAGATTAAGAATGTGGGGAAAGGGAACCCTTGTACACTACTGATAAAAATGTAAATTAGTACAGCCACTATGGAAAATAATGAAGAGTTCCTCAAAAAATTAAAATTATCATATGGTCTAGAAATCTCACTTCTGGGTATATAACCAAAGGAACTGAAATCAGTGTGTTGAAAAGATATCTGCACTTCCATGTTCAATGCAGAATTATTTACAATAGCCAAAATACGAATCAGCCTAAGTGTCTATCAATGGATGAATCGGTAAAAACAAATGTGGTATACATACACACTGAAATACTATTCAGCTGCTAAAAAGAAGGAAATTCTGTCATTTGTGATAACATGGATGAAACTGGAGGACATTACGCTAAGTGAAATAAGTCAGGCACAGAAAGACAAATACTTCTTGACCTTGATTATCTGTAGAATCTAAAAGAGTCAAACTCATAGAAGTTGATAGTAGAATGGTGGTTGCCAGAGGCTGGAAGAAGAGGAAGGCTGTGATGAGTAAATGGGAGACGTTAGTCAAAGAGTAAAACGTTTCAGTTACACTTTAAGAATTATGGTCTATTACACAGCATGATGACTGTAGTTAATAAAAATACATTGATAGAAGAGTAGATTTTAAGTGTTCTCACCACAAAAATGATAAGTAGGTGAGTGATGGATATATTAACTTGTTTGAATCATTCTACATTGTATAAATATATCAAAACATTACATTGTGTCGCATGAAATATACAACTATTATTTGTCAGTTAAAAATTAAGAGGCCAGGTACTGTGGCTCACTCTCTTAATCCCAGTGCTTTGGGAGGCTGAGGCAGGAGACTGCTTGAGGCCAGGAGTTTGAGACCAGCCTGGGTGACATAGCAAGACCTCATCTCTAGAAAAAAAAAAAAAAACATTAGGGTGTGGTGGCATACACATGTAGTCCTAGCTGCTCAAGAGGCTGAGGCAAAAGGATGGCTTGATCCCAGGAGTTTGAGGCTGTAGTGAGCCATGATCATGCCATAGCACTCCAGCATGAGCAACAGAACCATATGGCAGAAGGAAGGAGGGAAGGAGGGAAGGAAGGAAGGAAGGAAAGGGCTATATGTGGTGGCCAGCTCTTGTAATCCCAGTGCTTTGTGAGGCTGGGGTGGGAGGATCTCTTGAGGCCAGGAGTTTGAGACCTGCCTGGGCAACATGGGGAGACCCCATCTCTAAAAAAAATGAAAAAACAGAAAAATTAGCCAGGTGCAGTGGTGTACATCTATAGTCTCAGCAACTAGGGAAGCAGAGGTGGGAGGATTGCTTGAGCCTGGGAGGTCCAGACTGCAGTGAGCCATGATTGTACCATCGTACTCTAGCATTCTAGCCTGAGTGACAGAGTGAGACTCTGACAAAAGAAAAAAAAGTATGCTCCACAGCCTAGCTACACTGGAGTTTTGTAGTGAGGACAGTGCAGCAATTTGAGAGAAACAACTGAGAAAAAAAGAATGTAAGAAGAAACAGGAAAATACAGAGAAAATATAACGGAAGTACAGTCATTTCTGCTCATGTTTTAAGCACTTGTTTAAAAGCATGAGTTTGTTTCAAAATGATAGATATATTAGGAAACAATTTCAATGTAATGTAAATTGTGTGTGTGTGCGCGCGCACGTGCACGCACCTGCATTTTAATATGCAATTTTCTTCCTAAGCAGCACTGGCTAAATACAGAAAACTACCCTTGGCTGAAGGAAAACTAGCCACATAGGAACACTCAGAATGCACAAATGCCCATTCCTCAAATATCTAAAACTGACAGTTCCCCATATACGTTAAAAATTTGCCCATCTGCACTTGTGTTACAACTTCCTGTTGATTTCAGAAACCCTTTCTTCTACCACTTCACAATAAATTAAAGCCTTCAAGTCTTCTAACACTCACTTCCACAAGCAAACTTCAGCTCTTTTTCAGGGTTAAAAAAATACTTATCACTATATTTATGCAATTTCCAACCATTTAACGTTGTGTTAAAACTGTTGCCATTTTTATTAGTTTTTTTACCTTTATTTTAATGTGACACTGATAAAGTTTTTAGTGTTGTGCCATAAACCTCATTTCCCCCATAAGCCCTGTGTTTTTTATTGCACAATATGCATAGCTCATGATTTTTAGGAATGCAAATGACACAGAGCAGCCTGGACTACAGAAGAATGGGAAGAACAGAAAGCATCATGAAAGCAGTGTGAGAAAGATAAAACACAGAGAAAGGAAATGCCAGCAAATGGCAAGAAGTCCTGATAAGTCCAATTACCTAATACAATGTGAGAGTGTGGAGAAATAGCTGAGTGAATCAAAATTAAAAGAGCAGAGAAAGATAGAGACAATTGTCTTTTTAAAATTAACTAGAGGAATTTCCCAATGTGAGGAGGTAGAAGTTCTGTTAAATCTTACACTTGTCTAGTTACTTGTAGCTTGTATACAGAGTTTGAAGATATTTAAAATTATGGCAAACCCCTGAAAAATCATATCTGTTATCTCAAATTTGGAAATAACTGGCTGGCAATTGGTTCTATCCTTCTTCCCTAGTCCAGATCTTAGATGTTGCCTAATGATTATAAACTGGCCTTTCTGCGTTCAATGTACAGATAGCTGTGTAATGTAGAAGTTCATAATTCCCTTCCTCTAGGAGCAATTCCTAGAGAAATGCTCAGTTCTGATCCTTCAACCAGCAACATCCCCACCAGAAAGGAGAAGAGAGACTCTAAAGGGGGATGTGATCAATGAATGGCTGTAGGAACTCCAACATTCCTACATATTCGTAATATCACTTACCTCTTTTATTAAATAGAGTTTGGTACCCACAATACAGCAGTTCTATGTTCAGATATGGAATGATATCTTCAAAAGATTAAGTCTATAGATTCAACTTGTATCTTAAGAGATAATTTAGTAATATAAATAAAACTATAATGCAATCATACTAAATAATTCAAAAACACTTCTTAAAAATAGGAGAAACTATTGTATTCTTGGAGTAAGCAAATATAACTTGATATGTTAATACAATGAAAAAAAAACACATTACTGAGCTCTCCAATAAAATGAATGAATCGCAAAAAAATTATGCTGAGAGACAGAAGCTAGATACAAAAGATTACATAATGTGTGATTCAATTAATATGAAATTCTAGAAAAGACCATTCAAATCTATAATGCCAGGAAAGCAGATTGGTTGTTGCCTGGGCTAAGAGGTGGAATGGGGGAGGTGGGGTTGACTTCAAGGGGCATTAGAGTACTTTTAAGGGTTATGAGGATGTTCTTTATCTTGATTCAGGTGCTTACGGAGGCATATATATTTATCCAAATTGACAGAATTGTGCACTTAAATTGTATGTTCACTGTACAGTAATAAATTTGCTTTTTAAAAAAACTACAAAAACCATGAAAAATAAATTTTTATTTTGAAAAATGTTTTATAGAATTAAAAAATCATATTTAAGATTCTAGAGCTCTAAAGAATTTTGGAGAAATTAGACTCAGGTAATCACATAGAGTTGATCTGAATTAAAAGGCAGAACTTTTATTCCCAGTTCAGTTAATTTAGTTAATTTCTTTACCATATTGCCTCTGATAAAAACATATAAATCAACAGGATAAAATTATACATGCTTCATAGTATAGGCAGGTACCAAGCATCCACACACCATATATATGTGTGTACATATATATGTATATAATATTGACAAACATTTTTTCAGTGCAAATGAATATTTATTTTCTAATTAGAAAAATGTTTGTTCCCATTCTGTGCACCTGCAGTCCATTAAATCTTGTTAATGCATTTAACAAGAAAATTGCATACTTTTACATGGGTTCCAGATAAGAGAAATTTAACTAACTATAGATAGTAATCAGGCAATTAAAATAAAACATTTTTAAATGTTGACTTTTTAAATTACATTAAGGAGTAAGTGTTCACTGCATAATCTTTAAGTTATTCTGTTGGGATTATCCATGATAAGATTTTAAAACTCTCAATTTTTATTCTGTCATGTTTATGAAACTTTTATTTGTAGAAAATATATAATCTTAATTTTTATCACTAAATATATTGTATGGTAAGCTTACTGTATGTCTTAATAATATCAGAGTAGAAAGTTATATTAAAACTGTGATTTATATCTTATAAAAAGAATATCTTGTTTTTGTTCCAAACCGTTATTACCTTGACATGCCTTTAAAATATATTGTGGAACTTTAAATGACAAATAGCAATATTAAAAGTCAATACTAATTTTAAGCAGCTTTACTGAGATATAATTTACACGCCATAAAATGCACCCTTTAAACATGCAAAGTTAAGTAGAGTTTAGTATACTTACGAAGTGTGCAAATATCAACGTAAGTTAATCTCACATTTTTTCAACCCTAGTGGAAATCTCATACTTATTAGCAGTCACTCACACACTTCCAGCCCCAGATAATCACTAATTACATTCTATCACACAAATTTGTTGTTCTGGACATTTCACATAAGTGGAGTCACTGAACATGTGTTCTTTCATGACTAGTTTTATGCACTGAGCATGGTTTTTGAATTTTATTCAAGTACTGTAGCATGTTATCCGTACTTCATTTCTATTATTGCTGAATAGTATCCCATCATGGGGATGTACTACATGCTATTTATATATTCATCAGTTGATAGACATTAAGGTTGTGCCCACCTTTTGGCTACTATAAATAATTGTCATAAACTTTTTTATATAAGTCTTTATGTGGACAAATGTTTTTGGACAAATGCTTTCAGACAAATAGATTCCTAGGAGTAGAATTGCTGGACTGTATGGTAATTCTATCTTTAACATGTTGAGGAACTGTTTTCCAAAGTGGTTGCACCATTTTACATTCCTACCAGCAACGTATGAGAGTTCTAATTTTCCACATCTTCACCAAAACTTGTTATCTGTCTTTTTAGCTATTCTAGTGAGTGCAAAGTGATATTTCCTTGTGGTTTGAATTTGCATTTCCTAATGAATAATGAGGTTGGACATCTTTTCAGGTATATCCATTTGTATATATTATTTAGAGAAATGTCTATTTAAATGATTGGCCTTCATATTAATTGGATTTACATATATTTTTATTGTTGATTTATATGAATTTTTGATATATATTTTTACCCAAGTCTTTTATCAAACATATTGCTTGCAAATACTTTCTTTCTATTCTGTAGATTATCTTTTCACTTTCTTTTATGATGGTGTTGTTTGAATTTCAAAAGATTTTAAGAAAGTCCAATTTATCTTTTTTTTATGGCTTGTGCTTTGGGTGTCATTTCTAAAAAATCAATTTCCAACACAAGGTCATAAAGATATTCAATTTGTTAAAACAGTAAAAAGTATATATTTGAAATTATTAATTATCAAATGCAATAAAGACTCGCATGTTAAATTTTAAAATATATAAATTTTTACTTATTCATAAATATTTATTGAACACTTTGTGTCAGATGGAAGATAATTAAGTTTTAGAACTTTTTTAAAGGTGATAATACATTTTTGACACCAAGGCAATTCTATCAAGCAGAGAAGTAATACACAAATAAGCAAGTATATGCATTGCAATTAAGTATTATCATAAATTTTTATTTTGCTTCATATTTATCTTGTGAGAGCAGAGAATATCTTTGTAATATTCTTTGAGTTGGGTCTTAAAAGATGAGTAATTATATTTCAAGTAAGGGAAGGGAAAGGAGTACTTATTCTAGGAACAAAAAATAACACGAGCAAAGGGAGAGAGGGGGACATTCCCTGCAGATTAATTGCGAATAATAATTCCCTCTGAATAATTATCCTGTATTCAGAGCAGAAAATATGTGCTATAAGGAAATGGTAAGATATGAGACTTGAAAGGGAAGGCCAGCATAGATTATGATGGCCTTTGTTTTTCCATACTGAATAAACTTTGGGTACCACATAGAATGACAGAGAGCTGTCAAAGGTGTTTGAACAGAGAAGTAACATGTAAAACTCTGCAGATAAGCTGTAACTCTCTCATCATAAACCTGGTAATTCAGATAAACCCTTTCCTATCTGTAATGGACAATTTGTTTGCTCAATATCCATTTTTCTTTTTCCCCCTTTTTCACAGCTAGAGTTGCCAGATGAAATAGAGGATGTATGCTTAGATTCCAGTTTTCAATAAACAATGAAAAACTCGAGTATAAAGATGTCACATGCAGTATTTGGGTCAAGCTTCCACTAGGGGAATTGATTATACAAAGAAAGCATTGAGCTAAAACCTGCAATACAAGCATAAATCATGCAGTTATCTGGCAGAGGAAATAGAAAGATCAAAGACAAAGAGACACAAATGGGTTTTGGATTTTCAGGGAGACCAGTGTTGCTAGAATCGACTGGACTAAATAAAGCAAGAGGGTGGGAGTGGATATAGATGGAAATAAGATGTGGGTTCTTGAGATCATTTTAAGACTGGCTTTTACTCAAGGTGATATGAGAACTATAGGAAGATGTTGAGCAGAGGAGTAGCATGATTTCACTTACATTTTCAATGGATCCTCAGTCCTCTTATAAAAGACAGGACAAACAATGAATTTAAGAAAATAAATTAAGAAGTGAAAGATTATGCTGGCTTAGACCAGGGTAATAGAACTAAAGGTTATAAAACGGGTCATATTCTTTGAATGGATTGAATGTGATATGTGACAAAAAGCATAGACTCAAGTATGACTGCAAGATTTGTACAATTAGAAAGATGCAGTTATTTTTTGAGAAGAGAAAATTTATAAGAGAAGCAGATTTGTAGTGAGGATGGGGCAAAATCATGGACTGGGTTTTGAAAACAAAGTTTAAAATGACTGATTAGATGTCAAAGTAAAGGTGTCAGGCAGGAAACCATATAAGCTCACAGAAAAGAGTAGTGAGTATATGGTTTTCTGCAAGCAGTTATAACATTGGATGAAATCACCTGTGGAGTGAAGTAGAGGGTCATCAAAGATAACTAAGAATATCTTTGTAGAACTCTCTTCTGTTGTTACTTTATCAGAGAGGTCTTTCACCTCTGCCGTATTATATATTTACAAAATACGTTTGTTGTCTACCTCACCTACCAAAATATATATTCATAAAATTTCTATCTCTATTAAAAGTTTAAATTTTAAACTATATATTCTTGTACACTCAACTGCAGCAATAAAATTTTCATACTTGGCTGTCAAATAGACTTTCCAAACTCAATATGTTTAAAACATGTATTCAAAAAGTGTTTCTCCTCCAAATCTGTTTTGACTTAATTCATTCTCAACTCAATTAGTGAGAACTCCAGTTTTTCATTTTCTCCAAAATCGGTTGACTCATCATGAGTTCACCCTTTTCCACCCATCTTTTATACAATCTATTAGAAAAACTCTGTCATGACCTCCCCCATTGTTACTCTTGTCTAGGTCACCTACTCTCCTTTGAATTACTGTAACAACCTTGTAACTGGTCCTTTGTTTTTAACCTTGTTTCTTATTTTCATTCTAATAGCAGTCAGACAAGTAAAAGAATGAAAATAATTCTTATAGCATGGTGATCCTGTTACACTGTAGATAAATCAATATTCCCATGATAAATTTTAATAATTATCAGAAATATAAAACATAGAAATGTCCCACATAACAGCATGAAATAAATATGTTAATGATTGATAGAGAAAAACATTTATCTGTCAAATTCTTAAATGATCTGTATAGTTTGAACATGTGTATTTATTACTTTCTTTAGAGAAACCCATCAACTGAAAGCTTTCAAATGTTTTTATTTTATCATCTCTAAAATAACACTAGAGTGGATCTATCTTCCTGGATGAATCACTAAGTAGTCCTTTTAGATGTGTAAATATAAGTCAAGTAGGCGCCCACATCCCAAGGAAGAATATTTAATAGAATCCTGACAAAAAGTGCCTGTTCTACTATATCTTGATATCCATCAAAGATAGACTGGATAAGGAAAATATGGCACACATGCACCATGGAATACTGTGCAGCCATAAAAAATGATGAGTTCATGCCCTTTCCAGGGACATGGATGAAGCCAGAAACCATCATTCTCAGCAAACACACGAGAACAGAAAAACAAACATTGCATGTTCTCACTCATAAGTGAGTGCTGAACAATGAGAACACATGGACATAGGGAGGAGAACATCATACACTGGGGTCTGTCTGGGGTTGGGAGACTAGGGGAGGGATAGCAGGGAGAGGGGGAACTGGAGAGGGATAACATTAGGAGAAATACTAATGTAGATAACGGGGGAATGGAAGCAGCAAACCACCAAGGCATGTGTATACATATGAAACAAACCTGCACGTTCTGCACATGTACCCCAAAACTTAAAGTGTAAAAAAATAGAGATGGGAGGAGGAAGATATTCGACATAATCACCAGGAAATTTCAGGAGGGAGAGGAAAAAAGATTGCTCCCCTTTCAATTGTGAAGTTCAATGTTTTTCTGAATTCTTTGGTAGACTAAGACAATTGACTGGATCACACGGAGTTCCAGGAGTCCACCAGAAGAACTTACCATGAGGGAAGGAAGGGTATGAACTTGAACTAGGGTCCAACACCGGGTGGTGGTTCTGGCATGGAATCTGGAAGACCTTCCTGGTTCAGTCATCTTGAATTTGGGAATATGGGTATAAACCTAAACTTCAACTGGCAAAACTTGGAGAACAGAAAATTCTTCCTGAAGAATCACTTTGATAGAGGTTGTCACTGCTGCTGGTGGAACCTCCAAACTAGGCCATTTATTGGCATGGGATAGTTTCATTCATTCATTCATTCATTCATTCATTATACTTTAAGTTCTGGGGTACATGTGCAGATCATGCAGATTTGTTACATAGGTACACATGTGCCATGGTAGTGGTTTGCTGCATCCATCACCTGTCATCTATATTAGGTATTTCTCCTAATGCTATCCCTCCCCTATCCCCCCATCCCCTGCTATTCTTCCCCTAGTCCCTCAACCCCTAGGCCCCAGTGTGTGATGTTCCCCTCCCTGTGTCTGTGTGTTCATTGTTCAACACCCACTTATGAGTGAGGACATGCAGTGTTTGGTTTTCTGTTCTTGTGTCAGTTTGCTGAGAATGATGGTTTCCAGATTCATCCATGTCCCTGCAAAGGACATGAACTCATCCTTTTTTATGGCTGCATAGTTTTCCATGGGGTAAATGTGCCACATTTTCTTTATCCAGTCTATCATTGATGGGCATTTGGGTTGGTTCCAAGTCTTTGCTATTGTGAACGGTGCCACAATAAACATACATGTATATGCATCTTTATAATAGAATGATTGATAATCCTTTGGGTATATACCCAGTAATGGGATTGTTGGAAAAAATGGTATTTCTATCTAGTTCCTTGAGGAATCGCCACACTGTCTTCCACAATGGTTTAATTAATTTATACTCCATCAACAGTGTAAAAGTGTTCCTATTTCTTCACATCCTCTCCAGCATCTGTTGTCTCCTAATTTTTTAATGTTTGCCATTCTAACTGGCGTGAGATGGCATCTTAATGTGGTTTTGATTTGCATTTCTCTAATGACCAGTGATGATGAGCTATATTTCATATGTTTGGTGGCTACATAAATGTCTTCTTTTGAAAAATGTCTGTTTATATCCTTTGCCCACTTTTTGATGGCATTGTTTGGATAGTTTCATTTGGCCTCTATGTCAGTGGGTTATTGCAATGGTGCATAAATGGTGTTTGATTTTGAGGGAATATTTGTTTCAAAAGTGATACTTTGAAAACTGGAAATATGCAATAGTAGTTTTTAAAAAACTTACTTGTTACTTTATCACATTTTCCAGTTATCTTTTCATTAATTGAAAAAAAAGATGCCTTTTGATCTGATCAAGTTTTGAGTTTTTAGATAACTTAAGCAGAGAAACAGTGGCCCCAAGAGGCTGCTACCTGACTTACTGTTATTCAGGTCACTTGGGCTCTCCTATATTTTAGATAGCCAAAAGAGAGCTCAACTTACCTGTATTCAGGTCATAAAAATTATATATGTACAGGACTGGTGGTAGAAATAATAAATACTAATCAAGTAGAAGAAAGTTTAAATTCTTTCCTATTTAAAAAAGATTCATTTCTGTCAGAGAAGCATGCATACAATTAAAATTTAAAAAAATCAAATTGTTTATCTCTAGGCAAAGAAAAATGGTTCCAAAAGGATATCTGCCATCATTCTCAGCAAACTAACATAGGAACAGAAAACCAAATACTGCATGTTCTCACTTGTAAGTGGGAGTTGAACAATGAGAACACATGGACACAGGGAGGGGAACATTACACATTGGGGGCTGTCAGGGGGTAGGGTGAGGGAGACATTAGGACAAATACCTAATGCATGCAGGGCTTAAAAAGTAGATGACAGGTTGATAGGTGCAGCAAATCACCTTGGCACACATATACCTATGGAACAAACCTGCATGTTCTGCACTTACGTCCCAGAACTTAAAGTTAAAAAAAATCTGTCAATGAAATCCACTATTTTTGAAATATGAGTACATCATAGTCTGATAAAATCTCTTAGCAAATCTCTAAAAGAAATTCCAGATCTGATAAAAGGTATCTACCAGTTACTATGATAAGCATCACATTAATGAATAGCATTGTTATTAAAGTATATACTTTTAGAAGCTTTATAAGTTTTAGACAATAAGAAAAGAAAATTGAAAAGGAAGAGAAGAGAAAATTAAATCCTCCCAATTTGCTTAATTACTAAGAAAATACCAAGAGTACAGCAAACTCTTAAAAATAACAGGTTTGCAAGTTTGCTGGAATCCATATCAATGTTGGAAAATCAGTAGCATCTTTATATACCAGTATTCATTTATTAGGAAAAACATAAGGAGATAACAATCGCAGTGACTATAAATGCCTGAAAGTAAATCTAATCATCTATAAAGTCTCTATAGGAAAAATTAAACCATTTTATTGAAGAACATAATACATAAATGGAAACATAAGCCATATGTACACATGGTAACACAGTATGCAACAGAGGCGATATCATCCCCAAGTTAATTTATTAATTTAAGCAATTCCAATGAAAATGTTATTGGGGCACAGAAAACGATTCCCCCAAATATGACTTTGGCTTGCTGAGTGCTTTGAAAATTGAAAAGCCTCAAAAATAATCCTTAGAACCAAAATCTCTCTCTGTCCTTCCTCTCCTCCCTTTCTCTCTCTCTCTCTGGAATTTCCTTATCTGACTGAAAACACCTGTTTCCACAAGAAATGTGATTGTCTTAAGATTCCCCTCTTTAATAATCTTGTCAAATAACCTATTAACCACTAGAAAAGAGGAGAAATTGGGAGTTCTCATACCAAGACAGACTTATCATCTGTTCTTCAGAGGGTAGCTCCCAGAAATTACCCAGGGGACTTAATCTGCATAATAAAACAATCTTTGTTGCTGTGCAGTTTTTCTCCTTACTTTCCATTAATTCGTCAGTCCCACCCAGCTTCCAAAAAGAATCATTTGCAAAATGTTTGCCTCATGAATCCATACATCTTTCCCCTATGACAAGAATATTTAAGCATCAGCCCTCTGGCTCCTCTTCCAGTCTCATACATTGTATATGGCAGTCATGTCCATGTGCATGTTAAAATAAGTTTTGTATGCCTTTTTCATATTAATCTATCTTCTCTCAATTCATTTTCAGCAAACCTTTAGAAGGCGAAAGAAAATCTTTCCCTTGGCCCCTATAATTTCAACAAGGTTTCAAAATGGAATTTGAAAAGCTGATACTGTAATTAAGCTCTAAGTATCAAGATTAATAAAGTAAATAGTTAAAACAGTGTGATATTTATTTATTATTCTTGAACTTGTATTTATTAAGTGCTCATTATGTTCTAGGAACTATTCTAGGTACTCAAGCTTCATCAGGAATAAAACAAGGATTCTAACCTTTATGGAGGTTATTCTGTAACTAGGATGGCAGACAATACATTACTGATATTATAAATAAAGTATATAAACACATATTGTGCTATAATACATTACTATGTTAGACTATGTTACAACATTTGAACAAAGGCTGGATGGAAGTGAGGAAGTTAGCCATGTATCTGGAGGAAATGCATTCCAGACAAAGGAAAGAGCAAATCAAGTCAACAGGAGGCCATTGTGGCTGAGGTGGATTTGGAAATGAGGTCAGAAGATAAAGACAGTGAGATTATGTAGAGCCTTGTGCAAGTGGAAAGCAGTTGCAGTTTTGAGCAGACGATTGACTTGTTCAGATATATGTTTTAAAACATCACTAATATCAAAATAACACATGAACCCTATAAATGTGTATAATTAGTATGTTTCCACAGATATGTCTTAAAAAATGAAAACAAACAAAAATTACTCTGATTAGACTGTAGATGGCCCATGGGAGAAGCAGAGAGACCTCATAAAAGGTGGTTGATTACAATAATTCAGCTGAGAGATGACAGTGGTTCAGAACAGAGTGAATAATGGATGTGGTGGGATTCCAGATATATTTTGAAGGGAGAATAAATCAAATTTCTTTATAGTTGGATGGGAGGTATGAGAGATAGGGAGGATGTGAGGATAATGCCAAATTATTTAGCTTGAACAATTGGAAACATAAAGTTTTCATCATGTAAGCTGGAAATGATGGAGCAAGTTTTGTAAGGGGGTATCAAAGAGGTAAGTTTTTGATATTTTAAGTGTCCAATGTCTTTTAGATATACAAGTGGAGATGTTCAATTGTGGCTGGATACACGTGTTTGGTTGTAGGGTCTGAACTAGAGGTAAAGATTAATAAATTATTAGCATATGGATCAGATGATATTGATTGAAATCATGGAGAGAGTATAAGTAAAAAAGATGTGGAGGGCTGAGCCCTGGGGTGCTCCAATATTAAGAAGTCAGAGGAAAGAAAAAAGATGGAGACACAGCCACTGGTAAGGTAAGAGAAAAACAGTGTAGTTTCCTGTAACACAAGTGAAAAAAGTGTATGAAGGAAGAAAACAATTACCTATGTCATATACTGCTGAGACATCAACTATACCAAGGGTTGAGAGCTGGCCATTGTATTTAGCAATATAAATTTAGTGATAACTGCAGTAGGAGTGGTTTTTGTGTAGTGGTGGGGCAACACTTTATTGAAATGGGTTTATAAAGGAATTAAAAATGCGGGTCCAAAAGATGTATTTTTTTAAGTTGGGAAAACTTTGTATATTATAGGAATACAGTAGACCAGGGGTGCCCAAACCCCAGGCCATGGACACGTACTGGTCTGTGGCCTGGTAGGGACCAAGCTGCACAGTAGTAAGTTAAGGTGGGAGAAAGCTTCATCTGTATTTACAGCCTCTCCCTATCAATTGAATTACTGCCTGAGCTCTACTTCCTGTCAGATCAGTGGCAGCATTAGATTCACAAAGAAGTGCGAACCCTTTTGTGAATTGCGTATGTGAGGGATCCAGGTTGTGCATTCCCATGAGACTCTAATGCCTCATGATCTGTGATTGTCTCCCATCACTGCCAGATGAGACTATCAGGTTGCAGGAAAACAAGGTCAGAGCTCCCACTGATTTTACAATACAGTGAGTTGTATAATTATTTCATTATATATTTCAATGTAATAATAATAGATACAAAGTGGAAAATAAATGTAATGCGCTAGAATCATCCTGAAACCATTCCCTACCCCACTCCACCCTGAGTTGGTGGAAAAATTGTCTTTCACAAAACTGGTTCCTGGTGCCAGCAAGTTTGGGGACCACTGGAGTAGACAAAAAAATAATAATAATAATAATAATAATGGCAAAGAAAAGAGCAGTAAAAATTGCTTGGGAAATATACTTGATTAAATGATTGCTGAAGACATTACACACAGATATAACAAAGTTTTCTTTGACAAGGCATTTTTGAAATTTTGGTTAGCCTATGCTCAATCTAATAAACTCATCCTCTTAGAAACATGGACAGGTTTAAGATTTTTCTTAAAGTAAATAATTTTATATTTTGAAACCCGTTAAATCAGGTAGTTTTTATGCTGCCTTTTCTTTCCATAGTTCGCTTTTAATCTTTTACCTGTTTATCTCAGATCCTCCTGTTCATGTGCTATATGACTTTGAGCCATTGATTCTTGCCCTACAAACCTCACAGGGTTGTTGTTACAGAGATCAAACAAAACAACTCATGTAAAGGTTATATTTCTTATTCTTAAAGACCCGTAGCCCCTTTGTTAATGAGGTTTTGAGACAAGTTTGAAGAATGAGTTGCCTAACTTTAAAGATCAAGCACCAGCATTCCTTAATTCCATATTAAGGCATATCCTATAGAACATTCATTCTGGCATGTGCTACTTCCCTGTGGATAAAGAGCATCTCTGGAAACACTACATACTGTATTTCTTTCTTGAGGCTTGACAATATTAAGAATAAAAATATGAATACCATAGTATCACTTAAAAATTGTACAGAACAATATTTCCTAATCTACTTCTCCAAGGAATTTCATGGTTCCCATGAGACACCGATTAAATTACTGGGGAACTTGTGTTTCATGAGAAATGTTGAGATAGATAAATTCTATCAAAGTGAAAAATAAAATTAGGTCAACTGAAGAACTTCTGAATGACAAACTTAAAAATTCTCCTGGTCTGGAGATCAGACAAAACAAAACAGAGGAAAAATAACTTGTTCTTGTGTACATCACCAGAAGACTACAGATTTCTTGGCAGAAAACTGACCCTCAAATTATGTCACTAAGATAAAGGTATATGAACAAATTTCCAGTCAGCCAGTCTTTTAAAGTCTTTGGAAATATCCTTCTTCAGAAAAAAAAAAAAAAATGTTTATTCTGAGTCCCTCAAATCCTGGCTAATATAAACAATACTTATTATTGAAAACAGAGGAGTCAATTTCACTTCATCTTTCCATCTAATAAGGTCTTAGTTAACACACAATCACCCAGTCACTGCACTCAGATTTGTTTTGAACCTAATGAGTTCCACACAACATTAGAAGATTTTTATTTTTGCCATTGCATATAGAAGATCCCTGACCTTTGTTTATGTGCTTCCTCTCCAACTCATCTTCTAGAAAACTAACATAAGATAACTTCATGTATATGAGGATAAGCCATGGAACAGCCTAACCCTACATCTTTTGGTTCCTTTTCTAGCCAGTCATTGACCTCTGGGCCAGTCCAACCCATGTGTATAGTTGGACCTGCTCTTTCAAATTTGGCCAATTTGTAAGCTTCATTCTGTTTGGGGTTTCATTGCTTGACAATTCAACTGAAGAATAAAGGAGAAACATGCAGGTTGTTATGTTTTATTAGGAATTAGAGTACAATATATAGGATCAATACACAGAAGAAAATACTCTGTGAGTGCAATCCAGTTGTATATAAGCCCGATTATAACTATTTTTAAGAGAGGGAATTGATGATGCATAAAATGAGCTACAGTGGACAAGACTGAATCTTTGAAAGAACAGTTGTTGGCAGTAGTTAACATGAATTGAGGAACACATAAAAATGAAAAAAATATAATCAATATATTGAAGACATGTTTGCAGATGATGACTTTTAGTTAGAACTTACTGGGAATCATTAAAAGAATGGCATTTGTGATAAAAGATGTTTATTGGTATTTTAAAATAGGATGAGATATATTTATAAGCCAAACTTTTAATTGGATAGCTGATACAAAGATTTGCGTGAGACTCTGCAAATCCTCATACTATGATATCTCAATATTTTACACTAGCATTATGGAATGAAATTCTTTGTCTTCACTGAGGATCACATTGCTCGTAGAGCTATACTGGCTTTTTCTAAGTACCTATTTTTGTCATTGATTGTTCATTCTAAGACAGCATTACATTGCTAAAAGTCCACAAAACCCTTAATTTTGATAAAGGCACATCCCATATTCCATTTTTACAACACTGTGGCTCAATATCCTTCATGAACAAGAGTCCACAATGAGAATACTAGACAAATAATTATTAAATTTACTGATCTGAGGATTATTCTTGCCACTGATTCTTCATTTTGCTTTATGTACTTTTTGTCCATAATTCTTCTATCTGACAAGAACTAAAGAACTAAAAACATGCAAACAAAAATCTATTTCTGATTTTACATTTATTCGGCTTTCACATTTCCATATTACTGTTGCTTAAATTATTATGTTGCATTTTATTTTAATTTAAAGAACCGTCATGAATAAATGTCAGGTTTAGAGAGGAGAGAAGAATAAGAGCAACAACTTAAAAAAGGAAATTTTAACTTAGTTCATTTAGTAATTAAGCTCAAAGTGGGAATGATAAGCAAAGAGGCCTGGAAGGCGAGAAGAGGCCAGCAAGCTTGGGAAGAACCTCATGTGACACGTCGAGGATGTGACTTATCTGTGGTATGGTCACTGAAAGGCCACCCAACTCTACTCTTCAATCTATGAAGAACTAGTGTCTCAGTCACTAATATATGAGATGTATAAAAATTCACTGCATATAGTTAAATGTGACTACTGTTTTGTGAAAGTTTTACCATATGGTTGACTCCTTGTACTTTTTCAGGTCTCAGGCTTGAAATCCCTGAGACCATCTTAAAAAGATCTCCTTCTTTAATGTCTTTACCATTCACCTTGTAGGGGTCCCTTGATCATATCTATGCCATTCTATACTGTATATATTCGTTTATTACCTGTAACCTCAACTGTCTTGTTCATCATTACATTCCCACCACCTGGAACAGGGCCCATTTACTAGCACCTTTAATAAGGTTGCCACTAAATATTTATTTGATTGGAAACACAGTATTAATAGAGAAAGCATTTATTGCTTGTATACAATATGCCTAAGATCATGAAATTCTTTGAATATAGTGTTTCTATTCTTACAACTCTGTAAGTTGGCAAGACTATCTTACCTGAAACTAAAACTCGGAGGTGTTAAAGGGTAAGGGTCAAACAGCTAGTAGTTGTCAGAGATGGGAACTTCAAAGAAATTGCTATTCCGTATTGTCTCTCTGATACCCCTCAATGAGGATTAATTAACCTTGTTTTTAAACTCTAATATTATTTTTGTTACCACAATGTTTATCAAGTTTTATGATATTAATTTGGGCATGCTTATTTCTCAATGTAGATTCTTGTCAAATTTATTACAGACTATATCTTCTGAATCCCTACCATATCTAATATTCTACTGATTTGCATCAGTTAGCAAATATTTTCAGCTGAAAAAATAATTGGAAGTACAGTTTATACAAGTCATGAGCATTATTATCTCCTTTACAAGAGCAGCATGTTTAGTTTTGAAAATTCACAAATTTCATCTAGAAAGAAAGAGGAAAAAAGTTATGGGAGCCTGGTTCTAAAAAGGTGGAATTTAGTGTTCTGAAAATTTTTATTGTCCTGTGAATATTTATGTTCTTCCAAAACAATCAATTAAATTTAAGGCACAGAAATATTTAAACTGATTTCATTCAGTTAAGTGTATTTTTTCTTTTTATTGTTTTCATTTAAAAATGCTGATAATTACCAGAATTTTCCATGAGTAATAAGGCCTGTTTCAGAGTGTGCTTTTTATGAGACTATTTTTGTTAACTATTTTGTCACAGAGTTCTCAAACCACTGACATAAAACATTTCCTGTTGGCTAATAACCTACCCTGACTGTGTAATTTAAGTAAAATAACAGCCCTAAACAAAGGATAATCCTTACGACTAGGATTTACAAATTACTTTCTTAGTTCTATTAGTATCTAACAATAGTTTTACATTTTTGTCCTGATCAACCACTTTTCAATTTACAAACTAATACTACTGTCATCATTGATAATCTGCCAAAATAAGTATTCTCTTTTCTTTTGTTTTAATATACCTTTTTAAAAGTTCTCAATAAAAAATTAAGTATTAGGCTTTAAATTACAATCCTCTGACAACATGTTGTTTTATGGCATTAATATACCTCAAATAATCATGTCATGGAAAATGATTTTGATAAAAAAATGCTCTATAATATTATATGTGTGTAACTTGGGAATATTTATATAAGGACAATGAAAATAATAATCTGGATACTGTTTTATGTTTTATCAAGAAATGTCAGGTAAAAAAACGTGGTATAGCTGAGCATAGTGATTCACACCTGTAATTCAGCATTTTGGGAGGCCAAGGTGGGTGGATCACTTGAGCTCAGGAGTCCAAGACTAGCCTGGGCAACATGGTGAAACTCTGCCTCTAGAAAAAATAAGAGAATTAGCTAGGCATGGTGGCTTGCGCCAGTATTCTTAGCTACTTGGAAGGCTCAGGTGGGAGGACTGCTTGAACCCAGGAGGCGGTTTCAGTGAGCCAAAATCATGTCACTGCACTACAGCCCAGACTGACTCAAAAATATGTAAATAAAAATAAATAAACGTGGCATAAATAAAACTTCTTATTACAACACTTTACTGGAGCATCCTGAAAAATCAATCACAGGATTAATGTGAATTGAAACACAGTTTACATACATTTTTAATTTAGACTATATATGACATATTATACATATTTTAGGTTCACATTAAAGGATATGAGCATGATATTAAGATAATATATCATTATTTAAAGCATTTAGAAATCACCCTTCTTGAAATTCAAGGATGCTAAAAAAAGAAATGAATACCAGTAACCATAATGTTTAAAAATCTTTAGTTACACTAACACAAGAAGTGAATGACTTAGCACTGGCATACAATTTCTTTTCTGCACTGGCTGAAATGCCTTCACTAAGAATTGGAAGTCAAAGAAAGTTAAAGGCAAGTGCTTTCGGTCACTAGTGACTCAAAATCCTCCATATGTGTACTTATATCTGTGAAGATCAGTAGAGGCAAATATCAAATATGCATAAATCCTCATCCTAATTCTGTAACAAATTTCTGAAAAATAATCTGAAATAAACTGTCTTACATTCTACAATGTCTGCATATTCAAATATTTAGAGGTTTTATTGTTAGAGTAGGTAGTTAGGCAACCATCATGTGATGGTCAGGTGGTTGTTAAACTACCTCTCTAAAACAATAATTGGTTGCAACCAGTGCCAGGGGAAGATTATCTCTAATAAATAGAAAACACCTGAATCTGGTGATCAGCAGCTTCCAGATAAGATCTCAGGAATTGGGCTAGTGGGCTTACGCAGGCACAACGAGAAGCAAAATGGCAGAGTTTAACTGGTATATGAATAGCACATTCCTCTAAGAACACTCAACTAGTAAGGGAAAAATGCCTCAAGTGAGCATGTATACAACTTCAGTAAACATGCTGTGCAGTGCTGACAGGCCACTGTGCATGCAGACAGCCCACCCCAAGGGAAGAATCAAGGGAGAAGTAAACAACCCCAGAAGCATGCCAGTACATAAAACCCCGAGTCAGAGGTCAAATTGCATACTTGAATCTCTCAAGTTGCCCATTTGGCCCTTTTTTAACTGTAATTTATTTCCTTTTTTTTTTTTCTGCCTTAAAACTTTCCTGCTCTAAAACTTGCCTTGGTCTCTCCCTATGCTTCATCCCCCTTGGTCGAATTCTTCTGAGAAAGCAAGAATTGAGATTGTTGCAGATCTGTATGGATTTGCTGCTGCTAACATTATCTTGATGAAAGAATATTTGAAAAATATATATGTATGAGCATTCTCTGCCCTCCTCCTCCAGAAGAAGAATGCTTTAAGTATGAAATAATCTGTTCGAGGATAAACAAAATCTCAAGTCGTTCATGTCTGCAAAAGGCATATTTTTTCATTTCTGGACTAGATTAGCATAAATACAGCATTATTAAAGAAAATGATAATTTATAGCCTTCTATGAAAAAGACTAGATGACCATAAAATCTATTGTTATAACCAACCAGTTGTGGTTCTATAATTCTCTGAGGAGAGGTATACTACTAATGACACCATTAAAATCAAAGAGCAGTATCAAATTACATGTTGGTTTCCTAAATGGAGTGCTGAGTGCAAACACCTTATTAAAGAACTTGGTGTATCTACTGAAGCAATATCAGCTTATTTAGTTGAAGGAAAGAGAAATAATTTTATTCTAATCTCAGATACAGCTGATGAAATACATCAAATTGTAGTTTATGTTTTATATTTAGCTTAAGATTTCTATAAAATACATGGATAAAAGCTAAATTCGTGGTCTTAAATGAAGATACGTTCATTTGTCAGCCACCATTCTGGAAATTCATCTGATTTGCTTACTTTCTTTTGCTTTTCTATTTGAAGGAAGAAACATAAGAAGTTCCTCTATTTTTTTCTACTAGTGCTATGTATTTTAACGTCCAGTCACTCATTTCTTAATCACTAGGTTTTAGAAACTCTTGACATTTTCAATTACACCAATTTAGCTACCTGATTCATGTGGTCTTCATTTAGGAGCTTAACAATTCAAAGATATAACTTGTTACAGGCAAATGATTCTCCCAAGTTTCCAACACAGGATGTATGAATGCCCCTGTAATTTTCATCTGATTCTGAACCTACCAATAACTTACCTTTTTCCTCTTGTGTTGGAAAGAAGTATTCCAGCAAGAAACCTTTTGTCTCTTGCTAGTGGAGCAACAGAGTGCTAATTTCCTTTGTATGGGCCTAAACCTCACCCAAAGGGAGAATCACTGGATTATAAAAAATGATCAAAGTCCTGACTTCAAGTATCTTTTATATAACTCTCATTAACAAGAGTACTGCTGAGGCCTCAAACAATGCAAGAAAAATACTAATCGAAGATTACCAACAATTTTTGCAGTCACAAACAACAAATTAGTCACCAATTGTATGTAATATCACTTACAATTCAAAAGTGTTGTTCTGTACTTAAAATAGTCCTGCATATATATGTACTTATATATATATGCCACATATATACACACACACACAAATTTTATATGTACTTTAAATACTTTATATATCTTATAAATTCAATTCTATTTAATTGAAATACTTTTAAGAGAATCAATTAAAAGCAAGTAGAAAATTTAAATATGCATATATGCATATACACAACATATACACATATGTATATATTTAAGAGAATCAAACTGGGAACAATAAATAAGAAGGGAAATCATCATACACCTTGAACCTTTGACCAAAGAATCCAACATATACTAAAAAATGTTCATTATGTGGTTTTTATATTTCCTTTTAAATAATATAAAAAGTAAACATTTCCACGTAAGAGTATGTGGTGTGTGTCATACCTTCTCATGGATTTTCTGGCCAGGTTCCATCCCTTCAAGATGTTCTGACTCTGTGGATCCCTCGCTTGATGCCATTTTTCTTTGTATATGAACATTTTGTTCACGCAAGGCAACAATCTGCAAAATAAAAGCACTATGCCTTTAAACTCTAAATAGAGCATAAAATAAAAAAAGAAAATGAATTTACTTTAATGTGGTTAAGAACTAATGAACAGTAACAAATAATCAGAAAGTGAACATTACATTTTACTGAATTACTACACAAAATATATTTTTAAATATAGGTCAGCATTTTGAATAATTAGAAAAATTCATAAAATTCCTACTAAAAAGAAGTTAAAGCACTGTGAAATTTACCTAAGAAAATATATTCTAGTTGGAAATGTCTGTAAATTAATGATATACACGTATTCATATATTGTTAATTCAGAAATTATTTTTTAAATTCATTTGTAGTATGCAATAAAAATGTTTCTTTGGTCTGTATTTGTAAAGTATATAAAAAAAACATAAATTAAAGATTGAAGGTTAAAGACTAATTATGAGCACAATCATTTCTCCTACAATGATAGCCCATTTGCAATTTAATATAAGCAGATACATAACTGGACTTAAAAATTATTATGTAATGCTGTCATGAGCATGTATTATTAAATTTATCTCATTATTTTAATGTCCATTATTTTAGTATCGTAGTCCAAATTTAATTTGCAAACACAAATTCAGAGAGCAGTTAATTCTTGTAAACTTTCAGCTCAATTTTAAAGACATAATTATTTCAACTAAAAAACAAATTTTTGGGTAGTTATAGCATAAGTGATCCTAGTAATATACAGAGTGAAAAACAGTATTCCAGTCTTTTTAAAATGGTGTTTTAAAATATATTTGCTCTCTCTCTACATATATATATATATATATATATATGTATCACTTTGAAAATATTTTACATTATATTAATGCTGTAACATTATTTCATGGCATATTTTATTGTATTATCAACTCAGATATTAGTCAATATTAGTTCTTGGAGAAATAACTGTACATAGTATTTAATGCACAATAATATCTGAATCATATTAAACTTATATGTGAAAATTACGAGACCAACATGTCACAAGACAAATAATCATTAACTAAAAAAAAAAGGTAACAAGGAACTGGGTGTTTGCCCTGCTGCCCTACTTCAATGCCATATCTTCCACTATGTGTTCATGAGATCAGTTGATCTTGCTATATGATCTCTGGCATTTGAGCAATTGGTATATCCTTTGGTAAGGGTATATGAAGAACAACTAGGTATATGTTCTTCTCTCTCTTGTATAACTGTAATCACCAAATAATTGGCTCCCTCACTCTCGTCCATCTACAATCTATTATCTACAAAGCAGCCAGATACATCTTTCAAACTTAAATTATATTGTGTAACCCCTCAGCTTTCTAAAAAACTAATGTTTGGCCAGGTTTGGTGGCTCATGCCTGTAATCTCAGTACTTTGGGAGGCCAAGGTGGCAGGATCACTTGAGGTCAGGAGTTCGTGGCAGCCTGATCAACTGGTGAAACCTATCTCTACTAAAAATACAAAAATTAGCCAACATAGTGGCACACGCCTGTAATCTCAGCTACTCAGGAGGCTGAGCCAGGAGAATCCCTTGAACCTGGGAGGTGGCGATTGTAGTGAGCTGAGATTGTGCCACTGCACTTCAGCCTGGGTGACAGAGAGAGACTCCATCTTAAAATTAAATTAAATTAAATTAAATTTAAAAAAAAACATATGTTTTCCCAATTTATTTAGCCTAAATTGAAACTTCTTAACAAGGTCTATACCATTCTACAAGATCCCTTTGCTTCAGCCACATTGGTCTCCTTTCCATCTCTCAAACATAACTGACTCTTTCTTACACAGAACTGAGGAATTTGATGATCTTCCTGACTGAAACATTCTTCCTCAGCTACCACAGGGGGCACAATCCCAGCTTTCAAAACTCAGCTGAAATACAACTCCTCAGAGAGCATGTGTCTTGTCATCAAACACTTTTTACAATATATCCCTGTTTATTTTCTTGCGTGTAGCACTCATTAAAGTCAATTACTTTATTTCTCCACTTCCTCATTTTGCTTATTTATTTAGCTAGCACAAGTCCTAATAATATCTCCTGAGAAAATAAATTTCAAAAGAATGCTTCATTAAAAACTGCATTTTCATATGAAGTAGCACATCAAATTATTATGTGTAGAGTATTCACTAAAAATGTGTTGAATTAAATAATAAATGGATATGGGAAAGCAAATAATCTAAACCTAATTAATTCAAAAATAACAAAAGATAAAGATTTGGAGTGCATATGAAACTCCAGTAACATCCTTTTCTCATTAATCAATATGGAAATAGATTACATCAAAGGAATGACAAGAAGAAGAAAATAGCTCCTGGAAATATCATTTTAATATTACACTCTTAACATGTTACTTTTTGCAGAAATATTATGTTACAATTGATACATATTGAGATTTTATTATGAATTAAAAATTTTAAAATAGTCAAGTATCATTTGTTGACATTCCACTAAGAACACCTATGACTAACAGACATGCTAATACAAAGTACCAGGACATTTAAAAATTATATGCTTTGTCTTCTATTATGAATCTACCCAGAAGTGAAGGGAGACATTGAAAAAAATATTTAAAGAAGAAATTTAACTCTCAGCTTACAGATTAGCTTATGTTTGCTTAATAAACAGATAACTTTCAAATATGTCCTAGTGCCTGAAATAAAGCAGGCCATTCAAAAGTTTATTGAATGAATCAGTGAAAAGATGAATTAATGTCCTCATTAAAGAATAATCAAAAAATCAAATTCGTTCAGAAAAAATTGTACAGATATAATTGAGCCACTATGATTTTTAAAATTCTAAACTTCAAGTTTGATACAAAGTTTATACATGACAATTAATTCCAAAAAAGACATAATTTTCAACATGCAACCTTTGTTTTGTAAAAATGAATCAAGTCTAAAAACGTTGGTTCTTGAAACAGAAGAATGAATGTGACATATTTTATACTCTCTATCACTCTAATATGCTATTTTCCCCCAACAATAAATTATCCTGGGTAGTTGTGAAAGCAAAGCTTCAGCACCTAATTTAAGTATGGGTGTTAATAAGTGGATTATTTTTCACACTGGGGAAAGGAGGAAAGTTAGTAGCTCTCTTTTAAAAATTCACCTTTTGGGGTTAAGGTTTTTCTTCAATCTGTTTTAAAGAGTAAAGAGGTCACCTAGAAATCACTGAAGCCTAAGGTAGCACAGACTTCTTTAGGAAATTCTCTTAGCTGGTTTGAGAAGTGAAGACAAGAGATAGCTAGGGAACCAGCTTGGGACAGTAAATAGAATGAAAAGTAGATGATGGTCTCAAAACATTCCCTACCCTCTCACTGAGATGGAATATTGTCAAAGAAGGGACCCAAGCAATTTGCCTCCAAGAAAATTAATGTAGGTCTGGATACCTCACTGCTAAACAACATGACCTACTTGCTATGGTTTAAATGTTCCCTCCAAAACTTACGTTGAAATGTAATTGCCTTTGTGATGGTATTAAGAGGTGGGACCTTTAACAGGTTTTTAGGGCATGGGGACTCTGTCCTCATAAATGGATTAAGGTTGTTATCTCTGGAGTGGGTTATTTATCATTGGAGTGGGTTCCAGATAAAAGAGATAGAGTTTGTCCCTCATTCTCTCTCTTTCTCATCTCACATGATTTTATGCTATTCCATCCTTCTACTATGGCATAAGGCATCTTAAAAGCTCATTCCAGATGCCACTGTCATGCCTTGGACTTCCCAGCCTCCAGAACTTTCAGAAATAAATTCATTTTCTTTAAAAATTACACAGTCTGTGATATTCTGTTATAGCAACACAAAACAAACTAAGACACTACTCCAAATAAGATTACATGTTGAGTAGGAGGAACCACTTATGTACAAGTCCTGTTGTTTACCCAGTTCTTATATAACTGTACTGAAAAACCCACTATGTACAAGCACTGTGCTAAACTATTTTTATCTGGAAAAGGGGTATGATTCATATTTAACAAATAAAGACAGATTAATGAGGAGAACTGCTACGGTTTGAATGTATGCCCTCCTCCAGTCCCCAACATTTATATGTTGAAACCTAGGGCACGATGTAGTATTGAAAGCTGAGGTCTTTAGGATATGATTACATCATGAAGGCTCTTCCCTAATAAATGGAATTAGTACTGATATAAAAGGCCTCAAGGGAACTAGCTAAGTAAGCCTTTTGCCATCCATCTTCCGCCATGTGAGGACACAATGTTCAGGGTGCCATATTGGAAGTAGAGGGCAGTCCTTATCAGACACCAAGTCTGCTGATGCCTTGATATGGGACTTTCCTGCCCCCAGAACTGTGATAAACATATTTCTATTGTTTATAAATTATGCAGTCCCAGACATTTTGTCACAACAGCACAGATATACTAAAAAGTAAGCGTCAAATAAAACGTAATTCCATATCCTTATACTTCCTACTCTGTAACATTGGCTCAAATGGCTTTGCTTTGATATTTGAGGTCTATTAAATCAGGAGAAGTTAATCGTGGGCTGGGCTAGGAAGCATAAACATTTTATTTCCAAGGGCTGATATCCTCCTATGCTGGAATCCTTTGTACATCATTCAGATTAGACACCTCCCTGGACAGATTCATATATAAGCTAAGTTTTGTACATATTTTCAGTGAGTTAGCAACCCACTGAAGGCTCATGGAACTCTGTTCAAGATAAGCATTTCACAGCTGGTTTTATTGTTCAATCATTATTTATCAAGTGTCTGTTGACATTTGCTTCTAGGTATCCCTTCACATTTCTTTTGATAATAACATCTTACATTTTCGCTGGAGAATTTTCCTTTCTTATTCTAATCCCACAGAGACTGTCAATCAAAGAATCAAGAGCCCATGGCGAATGGGTGGGCACAAGATTCAAGCCAGGGAAGTCAGAATTTTATTCCTTTACACATTTCTGGCTGAGCTTTGGGAAACGATTTTCTCTATCTGCTAAGGAAGGTAAGCTGACAGAATATGACTGGGGTACTCTTTTTTTTTTTTCCCCCCCAGTTCTGTGAAGAAGGTCATTGGTAGCTTGATGGGGATAGTGTTGAATCTGTAAATTACTTTGGGCGACTGGGGTACTCTTTACCATTAATTCCTACTCATGCAGAAAACACATGGAAGAGATGCGGCCCTAACAAGTTGCTTCTGGCCCTGATTCTAGGCATCCTTAAATCTTTCCTACCCTTGGCATTTTAGTAATATGAACCAAGCCCCAAATTTTCCCTTTTGTGTCCAAACTCATTTCGAATGGTTTTCTGTCACTTGCAACTAAAAGTGACCTTGCAAATGCAGCAGGAAACATGGAAGACAACACAGAGCATGCAATATCTAAGTGAGGATTTTGGAGAATGACTAAGAATTTACCAGACAGACAATGGTAGACAATTTTTTTTAGGTGAATAGAAGATCACAGGCATTTTGTGTTTCTAGTAATTTGTGTTCCTAGCACTGTAAGTTGTTTAATATTCTTGTGGCAAAAAGTACCTAGAAAAAGTTGGAAGAATGAAGAAGGACTAGCAGAGCAGAAGTGTTTCAACTAAGTCTCAGACATCTGTGTGCCTTTTCTCTTTGACTTATTGCTTTGTCTTGATCTTTATTTGTGTTTTCTGGTTGCTCATAGCTCATAACAGCCTGACCCATTCCTTCTAGGCACTCCCAAACATAGTGTATTTTCAAATAAATCTTCTAAGTTTCATTCATATCTTTGCCTGTCAGGTTGATTTTGGCTCTGACAAGCTCTGACCCTACACAATAGACTACTGGTAGTCTTGGTGGTTGGGTCTCCAGTCTGCAAAATTCCTTAGCCCTCATTTTTTTTTTCTATCAGCTTGAACACTATCATGTCTTGCAATAGACCCTCTTCTAGCTTCTTGCCTTTGAACAACTGTTTTTCATCACTATCCTGGAGAGATTCATTTATTTCAAAAATATGCATTCAGCACTGATGACATACCAGGCATTAGGGAAATACAATGGGGGAAAAAGGTAGAAATCTTTCCTAATGGAAACTGCATTCTCATTTGGAAAAATATTATAAACAAAAATAAGTAGATCATAGTTTTAAATGGTGATAACAGAAAAGAAAATAAAACCAAGTGAGGGATGCTGTGAAGTATAATCTAATTACAAATTAGGTGATTTCTGAGTATGGACTTGAAGACAAGAGGGAACAAGTAATGTGGGTATCTGGGAGAAGAACATTCCAGAAAATGTAAGTAATTACTGGAAAAAGAAAATGTGGCACATATACACCATATAATACTATGCAGTCATAAAAAAGGATGAGTTCATGTTATTTGCAAGGACATGAATGAAGCTGGAAACCATTATTCTCAGAAAACTGACACAAGAACAGAAAACCAAACACTGCATGTTCTCACTCATAAGTAGGTGTTGAACAATGAAAACACATGGACACAGGGAGGGGAACATCACATACCAGTGTCTGTTGGGGGATGGGGGTCAAGGGGAGGGATAGCAGGGGAGTGGGAGTTAGGGGAGGGATAGCATTAGTAGAAATACCTAATGTAGATGTCGGGGTGATGGATGCAGCAAACCACCATGGCACATGTATACCTATGTAAGAAACCTACACATTCTGTACATGCACCCCAGAATTTAAAGTATAATAAATAAATAAAAAACAAATGTTGAGATTTATGAAAATATTTTTGGGAGTTCCTTAAATGATGTAAAATGTCCTTTGTAAAAGAGAGCTAAAAAAATCAGTGCAAAGTGAGGTCCTGAAAACTTAAGGCAACATGTTATCATGAAGAAAGTGTGATTTGGGAGAAAAAAAGGCTATTAAATATCTTTATATTCCCAAATTTTAGAATTTCTCAAAGGTTTAAGAAATATTAATATATTTATTCAACAAATATTTGATCACTGTTCTAAGTATCAAACACTCCTGGGAAAAAATGCAGACAGTTTTCTTTTCTTGTCGAGATTACATTCTTAAGGAGGAAAAGAAAAAAAAAGGAAAAGGAAGCAGTAAGACTACAATAGCAAATTAGCAATTTATTGCGCTCTTATAATGTGCCAGAAACTGTGCTAAGCACATTATATAAATTTGCTTCTTTTCAAAAACTTTGCTTCTATATTATCCTTTCTTTCCAGGTTTGAGATTTCTTGAAAACAGACCCTGAGACTATTATATTTAATGGCAAAAACCACAATTGCTTTTGTACCAGCCTAATAGTAACTGGGTACAAGTAGTTTGAGAGGTGATTTCTGGAAGTATAATATTCCTTAAATATGCTTGAAAGACTGAGGATGAGTCCTGGCCTGTGTAATTGTTGTGGGTTGTAAGATCTTAACCTCAAGTTCAGGTTCTTCTTATTTCAAATGGAGGGATAATAAGGTCTACCTTATCTTGTATTTGCTCTGTAAAATGCTTAGTCAAATTTGATGTACATTAAACACTTGTTATATAATGATAATGACAATAATGAACTGACTTTGACAATAATGAATTGACTTCCACTTGCCTATTTAGTTTGATCTTTCTATTTATATTGCTTGATCTAGCTTACTGAAAGGCTTGCATCCCACACATAAAAAGTTCCGTCTTGGCTGTGAGTTTTTATATTCACCTGAGTTACCTTTCCTCCTCTTTAACTGCCTCTTAGTCACTTAGTCTTTTAAGTCTTTCAGATGAATTCTGGGACCATATCTTCCCAAGGAGTTACATAATTCCTTAGTATTCTCCAGTAACTCACGTCATGCAAATTATTACTCTATCATAACCGGATGTTAGTTTTCTCACCAATCATTTTGACACACTGCCTTGAGACTAGAAACTGTATCTGATTCATTATTTACTCCCAGTTTTTAGGACATTGGCTGACAAATAGGAGGCACTCTAGAAATATCTGTAGAATGTCAAATGATGACAGACTATATAAATGAAAAAAAAAAAGCCTATAAAGAGTTGGAAAAATTGAATAGAAACGTACACAGGATTTATATATGGAGAAGAAGATTAGTTAACCACATAGAGGTCTATATGAACTTGAAGGCCTTCTAAATGTTCATATTACAGGATTCAAGGTTAAAAAAGATTCCTGGAAGAGCTCATTGGGGAAATAAAAGAATGGGAAATACTGCAATGGCTTAAAGTCACTGCTCTAGAGTGAGGAGGCAGATAAAGTAGAAAGCATAAGCAACTGTAAAGGAGGGTAGAAGAAGGATCATGGAAGGGCGGTTTAATGAAAATCATTAAGAGATGTTTTGTAAATTCAAATTAATAGCCAATTTCATGTCTTAAAATATATTATTAAAACATATTCGCAAGTATATTGCAGCTTAGGTAATATGACTTACATGCTTTGAGGCACATTGTTTATGTGCTTTAGATTTAGGAGGAATCAGTGTTTGTGGACAGAAAAATGGAATTCTAAGAGTATCTAAGAAACTGATTTCTGCCAATAGAATTATCTAAGGAAAAAAGAAAAGGAATGCAAATTAATTTAGTTTTCACTTCACTTTCCTTTCTTTATCTTTCTGAAATATTAACATACACGAAGAAATGGGAGTTGAGAAATTAAATTTCTAATTAAGAACTTTTAGCAATAATAATAGCTATGTCTTGAACATATGCCCCATGTGATATAAAGCAATTTACATATATTATCTCACTTAATCTTTCCAATAACCTTGTAAATTGGGTATTTTTATTTTTATTTTACAAATGAGAAAACTGGCATAGGGAAAATATGTAATATACTTGAAGTCATACAGAAAAAGACAAAACAGAGAGATTTCTGATTCACGTCTGATTCCTTCAAAACATTTAAAAAATACTATGCTATAATGCCTTTTGGTAATCAATGAAATGATTCATTGATACACAATCCAAATATTTATCAAGGCCAGGACTAGAAGTCTGTGGTCTGATGGCAGGGGATTTTCCTACCCTGAGTTGGCAAACAATTTAGAAGTTGTTTTCAAAAACATTTAAAAGATGTCTTCATTTATTCCCAGAAATAAAAAAGTCTTGGTTTTTACCTTATCAATTATTTTTATTTATAACTCTTATATAGCATAGGCATATAAATTTATCCTGAAAAAATTTAACTTACTTTTAAAAATAAAATACATCTACATAAAATCTTTCATGCTATATCTACAGGGATTTTCATCCTTATGTTTTTAAATTAATATTTGTCTTTACTTATTTAACAACTTCCAGTTAGTGCCCACATCTAATTAACAAAGATTATTTTCATCTATTTTTATCCCAAATTCAATTAACAATTCCGAGGGTGACACTTAACCGAAGTCTCATACACCAACACATAATTTGCTTCTACACAGATGCTTAGTCTACTTCCAGCTGAATTCCATGCTTAGATTACAATGAAGTTGCAACATACACACACAAACAACAACAAAGGAACTAGTAAGGCAGTAGGGATTTACAATTTACAGTTAAGTAACTCTTCAGTCACAATAGTTTGCATTTGTGTTGCTATATATTAATTGGGAAACCATAAAGGTTGAAATACTTATTTAAACTGAAGCATGTTAAAACCCATGGAGAGCAACTTCATGTAGTCTGTGCAGTTTGATCAGCTTGCATACAACTTCAATTTAAATGGTTTTCATTAAGCATGGGCAGATTCTGAAGGCTTGTGAAACTCAACTGCTCCAGTGAATAATCATACTGTTTTGAGGTGGGAATCAGAGATTTGCATTGTGAGAATATATCTTAGTTCAGGTAAAATAAAAGTTTAATAATTTAATGAATAAAGTCATTTATCATAATGAATAACCAAATAGCTTTGAGGTGAGTGCAACAGTTTCATTTTGTGGTTATTTAGAATTTTTACTACATGCAATACTTCTATTCAGTCAACTAATATTTATTGGATGAATAAGAATACTCTACATTTCTTTATTTTTAAACTTGCTACCCCAAATTTGGCTCACTAGTACTCCCAATTCCTATATAGATCAATCAACTAAGTGCTAAAATTTAAATTCACCACTATCAGTAAGTTTCTGGTGACCTTTTAATTGAAAATACATCATATGAAAAGTACATTAATTTGGCTACTTCCAAATTTTACATCTAAACTGGTTTTGTTTATATCTAAATACACATGGGATTCAAGTTCAGCTAGTTTCTAATGATTAAAAAATCCTCTTAAAATATTTAAAGATTTTTTGAAAACCTTCCTAGAACAATAATTGGAATGCAAAACTGTTATTTTCAGTTTTAAGTTTAAAACAGAACAATTCCAATAGCCAAAAAAAAGAAATTCAAGTGTATGCTTACGTAGAATGTTTTTTGTTTTTGTTTTTGCAGGAGATGCTTATGCTATTTTAACTTAGATTTAGATTTTCAACAACAGCAACTTCACAATAGCTATACTTTGTCATTGTTATTAATATATAATTCTAATGAAAATTACCACTTTGTACTAACATATCTCTTCTTTTTATTTAATCAGTATTTCAGTCAATACATTTTCTGATGCTTGATAATGCTTTATTTTCATTTATTTTGACCATCTACATAGTTCCCTAATAATGAATACCAAAAGCAATGGAAACAAAAGCCAAAATAGACAAATGGGATCTAATTAAACTTAACAGCTTCTGTACAGCAAAAGAAACTATCATTAGAGCAAACTGGCAACCAACAGAATGGGAAAAATTTTTTGCAATCTACCAATCAGACAAAGGGCTAATATCCAGAATCAACAAGGAAGTTAACAAATTTACAAGAAAAAAACAACCCATCAAAAAGTGGGTGAGGGATATGAATAGACACTTCTCAAAAGAAGACATTTATGCAACCAATAAACACATGAAAAAAAGCTCATCATCACTTATCATTAGAGAAATGAAAATTAAAACCACATTGAGATACCATCTCATGCCAGTTAGAATGGCGATCATTAAAAAATCAGGAGACAACAGATGCTGGAGAGGATGTGGAGAAATAGGAACACTTTTACATTGTTGGTGGGGGTCTAAATTAGTTAACCATTGTGGAAGACAGTGTGGTGATTCCTCAAGGATATAGACCTAGAAATACCATTTGATCCAACAATCCCATTACTGGATATATACCCAAAGGATTATAAATCATTCAATTATAAAGACATATGAACACATATGTTTATATTTGGCACGGTTTACAATAGCAAAGACTTGGAACCGACCCAAATGCCTATCAATGACAGACTGGATAGAGAAAATGTGGCACATATACACCATGGAATACTATGCAGCCATAAAAAAGGATGAGTTCATGTCCTTTGCAGGGACAGGGAATTGTAAAGCAACTGCAATAATTCAGTGTTGAGTATTGGCAGTAATTGAGTTAAAAGTTTTAAATTTCATGAAGAAAATATGGCAAAATCTCCATTACCAAGGAAGATGCCATTGTTAATAACTTCTCACCTCCTTGAAGAACACAGCAAAATGCTATTCAAAAATTGAAATAGGTGTCTCACAGTGAAAACAGCAAATAGAATTTACTGCAGGTATTGATTATTACAAAGAACTTCTTGGTACTTTGTACAGAATGGATTTTCTCTTCATTCATACTTATTCCTCACAATCACTTCCATAGGGCTCTTGGCCCTCTGAAGTCAGAGGTATCAAAATCTAATTTGGTTTGGCTTCAGCTAAGGGCATAAATGACAACGGACTGCAGTAATTAATTATCCCCCCAACTAAAATAAAAGGGAAAAGCAAAATTAAGGATACTGAGCTAGGCTGAGAAGAGAGTGAATGCAAACTAAATAATCCAATGTGTCTATACATGATCATTTTACAAAGCAGGAAACATGCTCTGAGAATACTTGTTTTCAAAAGTTTCAATAAATGTTCATTTTTAAATGAAATGAAATGCTCATATATGACTAGAAGTTTCTATTTCATTTACTTTATGTATGCTGAGAAGTATTAAAATACTTTTAGCAAACGCTTGTTATAGTATTAAATTTAAAAAGATAAATCTATACAATTCTAACCATGTCTTTGTCTTTTGTTTATTCAAGTGTGTTCCATTTGCTGTAGAGAACCAATATTCTGCTTTAATAATCCAAACACACTATAATCCCATCAATGTGAGACTTTTAAAATGTTACACTGAAAAGAATCTCTGTGAAGATGGACTTACTGATTTCTTTATGCTGCTTCTAGCATCATGAAATTTGACCTCCTCAGCCACACATGGTTAACACTGTAAGTACATGTGTTTTTCATTTTTTCTACAGTCATGGAAGAAGTGTCAAAATTACAGGCTGTGTCCTAGATGTATTATTTTAGTTCTATTATGGTAAAGGAGAGAGTTTTAAGGAAAATAAAAGCATTTCAACATGTTTAAAAAGTGCTTGAAAAAAATGTAGAAGGCAGAAACAATATCCATTTGTCATTCTTGCATATAACAAAGCAAGTCAGGGCAATAAAAAGGATTTATTCATTTAGTTTCTTTCTTAGAAATAACAAAAGCATACTAAACCCATTGTTCTGTCCATCTCCTTTTAAAATAATCCATTTACTTGAGTTCTAATGGTAATTATCATGTTATAGTCATCTGTACCCATTCCTTTTTTATTTTTACGTGATTTTTGAATGTGCACATATCAAAATATGTCAGTATGAGAAGGGAGCAGAACTTACGTGGTCTTTTCTTTATATCCTTATTATTATGAGTAAGAAAACGAAGTTTACAGAGAATGAGTGATAATTCTCTTCCTGTCTCCAACAAATTGCCACCTAGTCAGTCTTACTGTGGACAGGACACTCCACCTCCCTAAATCACAGTTCAATTACCATTAAAGGAGTTGGACAGTATTATATCTAAAAAGATAAAAATGACATTAACAATAACAATAATAATATTTACTGAAAGATTATGCAAACCAGTTTTATGTTGTTTGCGTGTATTAATTCATTTAAACCTCACAACGACATTATAAGTTACTATTATGGTTGAGCTAATTAGGCAAGGAGGAAAAGGAAATTGCCTATGGTTACAAAGCTAGTGAATAGCGGAATGACTTAGGGAAAAAGTAAATTTCACTGGATGGGCATTATAGCTCCTCTTTGGAGTAGGTTTGCCTCCTTCCTTTCTTGTTATCAGCTTTCTATTTCCAGAGTAAAATATATTTACTTCATCCAAGTAAATATTCCATTTAGAATAAAGGATTTTTACATACCACTTTTCCTTACTTGCCAACACTAATTTCTGACTACTCAAAACTGTCCACTTTCCAAAGAATATTTCATACTTTTTTTGCTCCTTATTTCTGTTTTTATCAGACCTGCAGGCTAAAAATTGTTTTTACATTTTCGAATGGTTGTAAAACATTGAAAAAGAATAATATTGTGTAAATTATAAGAAATCAATTTTCAGTGTCCATGAATAAATTTTAATTGGAAAATGGCCAAACTCATTTGTTTACATATTGTCTATGATTGTTTTCACTCCACAATGGGAAAGTAGTTGTGACAGAGACCATCTGGTTCATAAAGCTGAAAATATTTACTAGCTGGACTTTTATAGAAGTTTCCTGATACCTAGTCTAGTCATTCTTGTCTATCTCTTTAAGAAAAAAAAAAACTATTCAAATGGATACAGTTAAAGTCAGAACTATAATTCAAATTCCTGATGTTTAGGTATACACATTGTTTCTAATTTCATTTAAATCAGTACAAACAAAGGAAAAATGACCCCTGGAAATGGAATTACTGGATAGTGATAATGTGTTTTTTCACATGCTATTTTGTCTCATGCCTAACAGCAGAGATTCAGATAATATAATGACATTGGTTAGTATTAAAATGGAAACAACTGAGAGAACACAGAAAAAATATTTAAAACTAAATGCCAATTACATTTGCAATATTCTCTATGTATAGCCATGAAATTTATTTCATAGAATTTATCAGTATATAAACATAGTTTTTAACTTAAATAATTCTAATTAAGACCTCTGAGAAAAGCAGTTTCTTCTTCCTTGGTCACTGATATGCCTTTGACATCCAAAACATTGCTTGGTATCTGCTAAGTAGATGGTATAAAGTACTGATTAAGATCATGAATTGTGCAGTAGAATTCTAGTTCTACCACTTACTGACACTACGAAAGTAAACCAGTTGCTCAACTATGCTCTGCCTCAATTTTCTTATCTATGAAGTAATGATGTTTGCAATATCAGTCTTAAATGTTATTCATGTAAAAAGACAATCAGTTAAAGTATACAAAGCACTTACAAGAGAACCTCACATTTTGTAGGGAATCTGTGTTATTATTGTTGCTTTTATAAATATTGAATGAACGTTCTTACAATAAACATAAAATCTCATGTTACTGTCCTTGTATACATTTTTATTTATCATTTTTCATGACAGTCAATTTTTCTGTTTTTCTTTTATTATCATAAAAATTTTAACTTTTCTAAAACAGAATCTCAAGTTTGGCTTTTGCTATTCCTTGTATTGTTTGAAAGATGTCAGTGTATTATTGCAATGCAAATAATCAATATTTCACTCCCTAGTTATAATTTTACTTTTTATATTTAATTCATTTTTCACCTTAATTATGTTGGATATTCAAGTTTGAGAGGGAATAAAGTGACTTCTTGATATAAATAAATTTTAAAAATGAAATGTCTTGGTCATGTGCATTTGCATCCATATCTAAATCCATAGCCATGCCATGTGAATCTGCATTCCAGACCCCAGTGCCACTAGTGTTCTATGTATGTTCACACTTCAGACACAGGCACCAAGAAGGATCTCCTCCATCACAACTTCTCCTGTGGATGAAAGGAAAGCAGGAGGACTTCAAAAGCTTTCATGACTGGGGATGCTGCAAGCCATTGCTGCCTTCGCAGACATCCTCAGCCATGTCTACTACAAAAGCTGTAATCTTCACCAATGCTGACCTTAGCTGATGGAACTACTTGGAGTCTAATTACTGTCCACTCCTGGAGCTGGAATAGCTATTGTGTCCCTTCAGAGAAGAAGCTACCATAGCCCAGGTATGATGGCTTCATACCTTCCCACAGACGAGGTCTTTTTTTACTGAAGCCAGTACATAAAGTTTGGAAGAGGGGATCATTTCCTCAAATGTGCAGACATCAATGCATGTCTACAAGAATATGAAAAATCAAGAAAACACCACAAATGTAACACAACAGTTTTCTAGTAACTGACAACAAAGAAATGGAGAGTTATCAGTTGTCTGAAAAGGAATTTAAAATAATTATTTTAAAGAAGCTCATCAAGCTACAAGCAAACATAGATACATAACTTGACAATAATCAGGAGAACAATACATGAAAAAATGAAAAGTTCAATAAAAAGGTAAACTAAAAGTTCAATTAAAAGGTAAAAATAAAGAAGTAAAAAAGAGTCTCACAAAAGTTCTAGAGATGAAGAATAAGATGAAAAATAAAATAGAGTGCTTCAATAGCAGACTTGATCAAACAGAAGAAAGAATCTGAAAATTCAAAGACAAGTCTTTTGATCTTAACCAGAGGACAGAAAAATGAAAAATAGTGGAGAAAGCCTATCAGATCTATGGGATACCATAAAGTAGGACAGTTTATACATTATGGGAGTCCCCTGGAAAAAAAACAAGAAGAATAAAAGAAACTAATAGACAGCATATTTAAATAAAAAACAGCTGAAAAATTCTCAAATCTCATGAGGGAAATGGCATCCAAATTCATGAAGCTCAAAAGTTCTCAAATAGGATCAACCCAAAAACCTCACACTGAGACAAACTGTCAAAATTCAAGGACAAGAAACTTGAAAGCCACAAGAAAAAAACCAACTCATTATGTGAAAGGGAACCCCTGTAAGACTATTAGTAGATTTCTCAGCAGAAACCTTGCAGACCCAGAGCGAGATGATATATTTAAAGTATTGAAAGAAAATAACTGGCTATCAAGAACAATATATCCAACAAAATTACTCTTTAAAAGTGAAGAAGGAATAAAGTCTGACAAGTAAAAATTGAAGGAGTTTATCAACAATAGACCAGCCTTAAAAGAAATGCATGAGGGAGTTCTTAAAATTAAAAAAAAAAATGCTGAATAGCAACACAAAAGCATATGAAAGTATAAATGTTACTGGTTAAGGTAAACATATAGAGAAATGCAAGTTAAAGTACGTTATGATTGTACTGAATTAATTACTTTTAATTCTAATGTAAAGGTTAGAGATACAAAACTGTTAATGAGTACACAATATAAAAAGAAACTGACTACAAAAACACAAATTAGGCGAGGTAAAGGTAAAGGAGGGAGTAAAAGTGTAGAGATTTTGTATTCAATTAAAGTTGCTATTAATTTAAAAAAGATTGTTGTAACCACAGGCTATTTTATGCAAGTTTTGAGCTAATCACAAAAAATACTCATAATATACACACAAAAGATAAGAAGGTAAAATCAAAGCAAAGAACTATAAATAACCCATAGAATTAAAAAGTAGACTTTAAGAGAGCAGAGAGAGAGAGAGAAATGAACTGCAAAATATACAGAAAACAATTAATAAAATGACATTAGTAATTCCTCTCCTGTCAATAATTACTTTAAATGAATTAAAATCACCAACCAAGAGGCATAGTATGGCTGAACAGATTTAGAGAAAAAAATAATAAAACAAGATTCAGTGATTTATTGTTTACAAGAGACTCACCTTAGATATAAAGACACACAAAGTTTGAAAATGAAGGGCTAAAGAAAGTTATGTCATGCAAATGGCAACCAAAAGAAAGCTGGTAGTAGCTATGCTCATATAAGACAAAATAGACTTTAAGTCTAGAACTGTCTCTAGATACAAAAGGGTGATTATATAAATAGGTTAAATCAAAGGAACATATATATATTTATATATGTATATATACACATATACACACATATATAACATGTATAACATATTTGTGTGTGTGTGTGTATATATATATGTCATTTTCATGAGATCTCAGATGGAAATGAGAAACAAGGTATTAGAAACTAAAGTAAATGCCATCCTTTTTACACCTTTGCAAAGACTGGGAGAATTGTGTCAATATTCTTAGATTTTATGGAATGAGGAATGTAAGAGTGAGAAACTATGGTATCTGGTGAAGGAAATATCTAAGCAGCAAAGCAATAGAAGGAATGGAAGGAATTCAGGGGCAACCCATTAAGATAAGCAAGTCACTTCTTACATTGATGTTGGCAGGCAAACGGAGATCTCTTACAGGAGCTCTTATAGTAACCCTCAGATCTCATGAGACTTATTCACTATCACATCACGAGAACAGTACAGGAAAAACCTACCCCCGTGATATAATTACCTCCCACCAGGTCCCACCCACAACACGTGAGAATTCAAGATGAGATTTGGGTGGGGACAAAGCCAAACCATATCACCATTCATTAGGCTCTACCTCCCAAAACTGTTGCATTGGGATTAAGTTTCCAACCTATGACCTTTTGGGATATGTATTCAAACCATAGCTTTCTGCCCCTGGCTCCAAAAATTAACAAATGTAATATAATTAGACATGAAAGAGGACACATTACAATGAATGCCTAAAAAATACAAAGGATCATTAAGGACTACTATGAACAATTATACCCCAGCAAACTGCAGAGCCTAGAAGGAATGGATAAATTCCAATAAACAATCTGCCAATACTGAAAAAGAAATAGATAATTTGAACAGTAAAATAAAAAAATAAAATAAGGAGATTGAATCAGTAATCACTCTCCCTACCCCCAATATGCCCATGGACTAACAGGTTCACAGATGAATTCTACCAAACATTGAAAGAGGAATTGATACCAATTCTTCTTAAGCTCTTCCAAAAAATAGAAGAAGCAGTAGCACTTAAAAGCTCATTTTGTAAGGTCAGGATCCCCTAATTTCAAAATCAAAGATACTGTAAGAGAATAAAATTACAGGCCAATATTTCTGATGATCATATATGCAAAAATCCTGAACATAATACTAGCAAACCTAATTCAACAGAGCATTAAATGTATTATATGCCATAAACAAAGAGAGATTTATCTCTGGAATGCAAGGATAGTTCAACATACACAAATCAATCAATATGATACCAAATATTAACAAAATTATTTTAGAAACAGAATTATCTCAACTGATGCACAAAAGGCAAGTGACAAAGTTCAGCATCTATTTATGAAAACTATTCCAACAAAATAGGTATAGAGGAAGATTATCTCAGCACAGTAAAGATCATGCATAAAAAGTACATAGCTAACATCATAATCCATGGAGAACAACTGAAAGCTTTCCTTCCAAGATCCAGTACAAGAAAAGAATACCCATTTTTACTAATTCTTTTTGACATAGCACTGGAGTCCTAGCCATAGCAATTAGACAGGGAAAGAAAATAAAAAGCAACAAACTGGAAAGGAAGAAGTAAAATAATCTATATGCAAATGACATGACCACAGACATAAAAAACTGGAAAGACTCACTGTTATAACTACTGTTATAACTCAAGTTGCAGAATACAAAATCAACATTCAAAAATCAGTTGCATTTTCATACACAAACAACAAACTATCTGAAAAGGAAATTAAGAAAATAACTTAACAATCGCAATGAAAATAATAAAATACTTAAGAATAAATGTAATCAAAGTGATAAAACAATTTAAAATATATTTTAATATATGTGTGCATGCTAGGAAAACCCATCATCAACAATTTTTAATTATTATAACATTATTACATATTTTATGTTTATTTTGTAAGGAAATTTCAGAATTATTTTATTTAGCTCTCAAAACTATTGTATTAGAATTTTGTTACATCAATAAAATTACTTGAGAAATATAGATATCTTTACAATATCTAGCTCCAAACACAAAAATGTACCTTTTGTTTCCATGTATTTAGGACTTTTTGTATTTCCTATCTCACAATGGGATTTGCTATTTTAGCTAAAAGTTTCTACATATAATTCAGTGTTTACATATGAAATAAATCCATATGTCTATCTGTATAGTTATTTAAATGAAATGTGCTTTTCTCTAATGCTTTCTATTTACTTCTGTTATGGGAATATTACTGATATTTATACATACATTTTTATATTACTTTATTAAATTCATTAATGAATTCCAAACATTCTTTATGTTTTGTGTGTTCTAGAGTCTACTTGTTGCACACTAATATTCATTCTCCCATTCTTTAGCAATAGAACTTTTGTAAATGGCCATGAAAATAGAGACTGCACATCCTTATCTCTTTTACAGCTTAGAATGACCAAGTTTTGTTCACTGGCATGTAAGCAAGAGTCATGTGTGCTATTTCCTGATCTTGCCCCTAGAAGTTTTCTTTATATGTTTTAGAGCTCCCTATAATACTTGCTGGCTGGAAGGAGTGCCATTTGTGACAGGCACTCAACAGACATAGCAGTGAAGGTGCAAATCTCTCCAATTCCACAGTTAGATAAAAAAATAATATGCTTCTGGGAATAAGTGGTGATTAACCAAAACCTCGAGAAAAGTTTTTAAAAGGATTAAAGGAAGTGAATACATCACCAAGGAAAGGGAAATGGCTCAGGCATTTACTATGTGATTCAGGTGAATCGCTTTAAGCTTTAGAACCATATGTTTTCTGCATCTTTAAAATGGTGATAGTACTCCCTGCTTTAAAGGCAATGTGATAATTGCAAGATCTCAATACATTTTCACTGTTAACAATAGCAATGACCTCATAATGTGGGAATCCATAAACTTGAAGGTAAGGAAAGGTAAGTAAGTGGTTGGAGCTTCCTGAAAGAGAGTGTGATAAACAACACTAAAATAAATATACTTGACCTAGCCTGGTGCCTCAAAAAGAGTAGTTGCCCTTCCTAAACTTACTAATGACAGTATTAATTGTTTTGTAATTTTCTTTTAAAAGACTTTCTCTTTCCCTCTCTGCCATGGCCTTACCAAACTTCCACAACACATGTTCTGATTCTGCTACAAGTTATTTTCCTCCTTGTCACCCAGTGATACTGTTTTCTGAGTGAAAATACCATTTTGGCTTTATCAACATGTTATTAAGTCATAATATGAGAGATCATCAGCACTAACTATGCATAAAAATCTTCAATTAAAATAAAAAATTAAGGTGATTTATACTTGTGTGGTAAAGAATTTGACCTTACCCAAAGGAAGTTAGGCTTTGCCCTCAGCCTTAAGGAGATAATCTTGTCATACCCAGTAGAAGTGTTATTGTTGAGGAAGAAGGCAGGATACAATAGATTTTAAGGTGGGGCTGACTACACCTGATAATCCAGGTTGGGGGACAGTTACGCCAGATTGACCAACTAGATGATTTAGGGAGCTTTCTCTCTCAACTTCAAGGCTGTGACAAACCAAACAGGTAATCAATCAATCATGCTTATGTAATGAAACTCTAACTGAAACTTCAGACATCAAAGTTTGATTGAGGTTCCTTAGTTGGTAATATTCTATCATGTGTCAATTCTAGAAGGGTAATATGTCTTGAGGATAACAGAAGCTTTGTGTTTTAAATCATCCTGGACTCTGACCCTTTGTTTCTCTTGCTTTGGCTAATTTTGATCTGTAATCTTTACCTGTAATAAACCATAACCATAATATAATAGATTTCAGTGAGTTCTGTGAGGCTTTCTAGTGACTTATGAACCTAAGGGGGGATCTGAGAATCTCCTGAACTTGCAGTTGCATCAGAAGTGAGGGAGGTCCTATAGAGGACTGTGCCCTCAGATGTTGCTATTTGGCTAAACTCTAGCAAAAGTATATGGTAGATGACAGCTGATAAAATTATGATTTTTTTTGCTGGCAAGTTTTTAAACAGTAAAATCATTAGTAGTCAATTATTAATTTAAAAATTAAGGCAATTAACGTATATCCTTCTACTCCATTTTATTTATTTATTTAGTGTTTCAAGAGTTCCCTTATTTGGAACTTCCACATTTTTCAATATTTGAGGGCTATTGAACTTTCTTGTTAAAAATGACATGGGAACAAAGAAGTGCTGCAGAAATCATTTCATCCTGTTTAATATGACCTGAGGCATCTCATTTTCTATATTTAAACCATAGTAGCCACTATAATGTTCTCATGCCATTTATTGTGGGACACTTCCTCAGTCACTTATACCAAAGTTTATACTGTGATATAACAATCAAATTTATCTTAATAACTGTAAACATCTGGGTGCTTTAATTAATCTTTTACATAGAGTTCAATGTTAAATTTTATCCCAGTATTTGGCATTTTTAAAGGCAGCTTAATGTGATTAATTGATTTAATACATGCAATATTAATGTAATGTCTCTTACATTGTCTCTTTCAATGTAATGGAGTTATAAATTTTGAGATAATTCATGTATATATAATATATATGAAGATATCATGATAAATTCAAATTGCTAAAAGATGAGGAAGCTATACCAGTTTCATATATGAGGAAATATTGTTGGGAGAAAGGCCAGGTGGTATAGTGGCTACACTCAAATTGAGAGTCAGACATCTTAGATTTGGATTCCTGTGGACTAGTAATAACACTCAGAACAATTCACTTAGCTTCTATATGACTCAATTTCTTAACTTTCAAAGTGCTATTAAGAATTATACTTTTCTCACCGGTTAGTTATGATTAACTAAAGAATGTGTGTGGGTGTAGGGCATGGTTATAGTAGTTAGTGTAGTACCAAGTACACAGTAGTAATCTCCTCTAAAATTGCAGGTGCTATTATTTTTATCAAATATGTGAATAAGTGAATTGCAATTTCATTTATAAGATGCATATAGTGCTACATAATTACTCTATGATCAAATAATGTATTTGTTTATGCAATAAAAGAAGATTTCAAAAACACAAAGCAAAGGAGATTTAGTCATGGGTATAATATAAAGTACAAAGTACTACTATCATTTCATTTATTATCACATTCAAAGTATGAACAGAAAAGTATTTTCATTTGCCCAACTTATAACTAATATTGAATTTTCAGTCTAATAATAGCAATACAACTTTAGTATGTCACATTTACAAAATGCTTCCCTGTATATTGTCTCACCCAAATATCATGACTTCTTTGAAAGATAGGTCCAAAATTTCCTAATGCATTTCATTTCACAGATTTAAAAAAAATCTAAGGCACAGAGAAATTGAATTAATTGCCAGGAGTTACAGAATTAGTAAATGATAGATCTATAACTCAAACTTGAATCTTCTGACTTAAGGTTAATGTTCTTTATTTTTTCAACCTTGTATCTTGTCGCTCACTAGAGTTCAATATTTCACCTAAACTCCTAAGCAATAAATAATCTTTCTCAAATTGTTAGCTTAAAAATAAGAATAAAGATGGGTAAAATAGGTCAATTTATGATGCTTATGATCCAAGTATTAATATCAACTATGATCTTGCTATTAATAGAAAAAGAAGCAGTTCAAAATCTCCACATGCAAAAATGTCTGCTACCACAATTAAAAAAATATACCTTATGATTTTATCAAAGAAAATATTCTAATCAAAACAGGAGAGAGTCTGAAAAGATTTTCAAAGAAGCTTCGAATGCCTTATATACAATAGGTGACACTTTTAACTTCTATTTTAGATAACTGCTTCACACAAGACTTGGAAATAGTACAAATAGAAGTAGCAAACAATTTTGTTACCTCTCTTCTTTGTTAGATTTTAACATGTATTGTTATAAGATACCTTGATTTTCTTTTGTCTGGGAAAGACTCTTTATATTATAAGAGTATAATTATCAACAGCAAAAGAGATATTTTCTACTGATGATAACAACTTGGATAATTTACAGTTTCTTCACTTATCTTTATAATACAGTATCATCACAAAGGATAATCAAGGGGTATAAGAAGAAATCATAGGTCTTCGTAAATAACGACTGGTTTGACATTACTGAAACTTTTAGTTTGCCCATCTAAAATTAAAAAAATATCCAATGTTCAACCATCATTCAACTTTTCCAGGAAATTAAAAACCACAATTTTCCAACCAAAAATAATACATTTCCAACAGGAAATAATACTTTCCCAATAAGTGGGTCTTTTGGAAACTCATAACTGTTGGAAGCAATCTAAAAACATAGCAGCAGAGAGTTTTGCATTATCTTCAAGGGACATAAGTTCAGAGCTGCAAGGGTATCACTGTCCTATGCAAACACTGTTGTCATTAAATGAATACTGTCATCTGGTAAGTTTAGCCAGAATGATTTGTTTCAATTGTTAATAAAACAAAAAAACAAAAGAAACCCTTTTTTTCTGACTTTCTGTTAGAATGTTAACTTAAAATTTGGTCACGGAATTTACTAATTTACTAATATGATTCCTAATAATTAAATAAGCTAATCAGTTGAGTTAGAATATGTAGCACTGCATAGGAAATTAGAAAGTCATTATGAGTAATCACTTTTATAAAGCAATGATAGACATACAAAATTAAATCTGATTTCATCTCACAGAACTGAGAAAGAGATAGAATTAAAAGATACAAATGTGAATAACTGGCAAAGACCCATCAAGAGAAATGATTTTCAGTTTTAGGATTCTGAAATAATTTAACTCAAGAGCTTTTGCAGTGGTCTCTTTTTCTACATGTGGAGCTTTCTCTCACAGATATGGCAGTTTTAATTTGAAGAGAAAACTGACTTAGTCATTTGATTAATTTTTCAAATAAATGATCTTATAACTTCAGAGGAGTATTTCTATTAATTCCCTCTAGGCAAATTCCTTAAAAGAGCATTGTTCAGCAAATCTCCTATTTTCTCTATGTTTTTCTGGATCATTATCAGCGATTTAAGTTTCTTTTAAATTATTCAAATACAGCTGAACTACTCATGGACTTCAGAAGTTCCCTAATTTTTACTCCTGTCAAGTTTTAGGGAAACATTTTACCACCGATTCCAAGTGGCCAAAGTAAACAAAGACAACTTTAGCTCAATATCTGTATCTCTTCCTTGTGAATTATAATGAATAATATAACTTTATATAAATGCCATGGGAGAATCCATGTTGTTTCAGCTGGTAAGAACTGTGAAATACTGGTTTTTATTTAATTTGCTGAGGTTACTTATTGAGAACCTCATCTGGGTCTACCCATCCCATATTAAAATTTCTTTGCTTAGTCTTATTGGCTCCTCGCTGTGTTCTACATTGTCTTGTTTACAGTCTCCTTAGCTCATAAAAAATAACTCTGTTCTCACTTTCCTTAGCAGATAACTCATATCCTTCAGAAGAATCCCTGATTTAAAAAAATCCTCTCTAAATCAAAATCTTCATTCATCACTACACTACATGTTCTGTTTTCCTTCCTTCATTTCTCAGAGGAAGGAGTTCTATTACTTGCCACTGATCTTGAAATTATGCTTATTCTCCACTGTGCTGCCATCAATAATTTCATGTCCTTCATTTATGGCTTTGTTCTCAATGTCTATAAGCATTTTCAATTCTGTCCCATTATAAAAAGGCTACCTCTAAATACTGCCCAGAATCATTCAGCATATACGCTTGCCTTCCTTTCATTGCCAAGTTTCTCAAGAGTATTACCTTCCTTCATTTTTTCTAAACGTACATTCTTTTAATCACAGCTATTCTACTTTCATTACATTTACTGAAACTATCTTTGTAAACATTTCCATTGACCTCTTAACTATAAGTAAAATCATTTCATATAAGACATAATCGTCCATGCCTTCATGAAACATTGGACACCTCCAATTTCTATGCTTAAAACTCTCTCTCGCTCAATATCTTGCTATCTCACTATTGCTACATCTCTTTAGTTCCAGTGACTCCTGACTTGCTTGAGTCTGATATCTCTCCTTCCTTCATTCCAGCCTGTTCTTTGCTTTTAGGGTAGTTTCCACCTTTGCCATTATCTATTCACCTTTCCAGTTTTCCATTTATTTCTATGCATTTAACAGAGTACTGGTTCTTAACCTAACTCAAAAGGATTTTGGGGATGATTACATGGAATAATGTATATGATGCAATGGCTATGATCCATGGACCTATAATGCTCCCCAAATGTGTGTTGCTGCCTCTAGCTCCTTTCACCATTCTGATCCAATAATTTTCTAAATGTGAATGGTACTTGATATGCCCAAGCAAGTTCTTTAATTTTTCTTTAGGAAAATAGACTTCAGAGATAAAGCTGGTTGTAGATGAGGTACAATAAATGTTAATTTCCTTGGAAAATTCTAATTGAAAGTTGGTAAATTCAGCGGTTGGAATAAGCATGCACAGAATAAAGGCAATAAAAAAATATAGTTCAGCCTACAACTACACTTGCCAGTTCTTTTTATGTATAATGCAATCATGTGGAAAAGCTTTAAAATAAGCATGCCTGTGTATTCACTGCAAATTAGTCTGTCAATTGAATTTTTTCAGGAGCTTCTGAATAATCCATTTTGTCTGGCTTAATTAAATAATTTGAAAAGTGTACAGGTTTCTGATAAAAGAGAACACATTGTTAGGATGTATAATCTATTTATTCCCCCTTGCACTTTCCTTTATTGTGCTTCTTTGTGGCTTTCCAATTTTAAGCAATAACAAAAATACTCTGCAAAAAAAAAAATAAAGACTTTATTGTATTTTCTGTGTCTAAATTGTTTGGGCTCGCTTTTTTTAGGACAATGGCCTGGAACACGTATTCAATGTTAACAATACAATCTGCCTACATGGGGCCATTCAAAAAGGCCTAAAATTACAGCAAATTTTCATTATGTATACATTTATTTACAACATTTTGTTTGATTTTTAAAATTTATATTTATATTTGCCATTACTAAAACAACATAAGAAAAGCCACACTGAGTAATACCTGTGGTCTACTCAGTGCTGTATTTTCTGACACTGGCCCCTTGACTCTTTCAAGAAATCATAAAGATTCTTTTAAATATGTCTTTAAATATAGTACCTTGGCCATCTAATACATTTTTTACCTTTAACTTTTTAAGATACCATTAGTCTATAAAATCAAAAATCTGATCACATCTCTCTTCCCTGCCTAAAAACTCTATTGGCTCACTGCTGTCTGCAGGACAAAGCCCAGTTCTAGCTACCCCTCACTCAGATCTTTCACTCTCAGTCACTTCCTCCCCAATCCCACCTTTACCTGCTTCCCTTTTCTTCCTCCAAGTCCATCTGGTGAGCTCTTTATACTCACTTTTATAGCACCATCTGTTCTTCCTATTCATACTCATACAATGAATTATCCTCTTTGGTAATATTACTAAACTTTGTACCTACTTTTATTTCACATCAGTCATGCTGTATTATAATTACATTTAATGCGATAAAACAAGATAAAGTTAATATTTTTTATCATTGTTAAGTGTGCCCTTTAAGTACTATTCAATGGCATAAAGTACATGCACATTGTTAAGCAACCTTACCACCATCCATCTTCAGAACTTCATTCATCTTCCAAAACTGAAATTCTGTACACATTAAATACTAACTATTCATTATAATTGCTTTTTAACAAATAGATGGGGTCTCGCTTTGTTGCTGAGGCTCATCTCAAACTCCTGCATTCAAGCAATCCTCCTGCCTCAGTCTAATGAGTAGGTGGGATTTCATATATATGCCACTGCACCCAGTTTATAATTACTTTTTAACATATCTATCCCAAATACCAGCCTTCAGAGCAGAACCAACTTTTTACTAATATGAGTTTGTTAACATATTTATACCTAGTACTTAATAAAATACCTGGCAAATGGAAGATGCCGAATAAATATCTGTTGAAGTACCATGATTAAAATTACATATTATGCTAACCAAGCACATCAAATTATGCCAACTTTCCCATTCTTTGCCACCTCAGCCTTACACTTTCCCAAAAGCAAAACATAACAAAAATAAATTCACAAAAACATATCTTTAATGGTTTTCACTTTACCAAAAAAAAAAAAAGAACCGAAACAAGACCAAAATATTACCTTTAGTGCTTTCTCATTTCATAAAGCATAAAATCTACAATTTTTTAGCCCTCCAGAATTTGGATCACATCAGTCTCTTTACCTTCCTCTTCTGCATCTTTTCACATCCTGACTCTTATCAATACAACATTCCTTATTCTTGAAACAGGCAGTTTCAGATTTTCTTAATAATTCTGTCTCCTCAGCCTGAAATATTTCCTACAGTTTTGAAGTCAAATCATAGTCTTCCTTTGAGGGTATGCTCAAATACTGTCTTTTTAGGGTGAAGTGTTCTCTGATGCTTTCTTCTCTGTTCCCATCTGTATTTTGTTTGTGCCTGTATTTTGTATTTAGTTAGTTTTGCACTAAATTACATGTTAGTTGTATGTGTTTATGTCTATCTCTTTCACTAGAGGGCAAGTTATATGAAAATTTACATGATGCCTCACTTATTTTCTTTCTTTCTGTTTTTCCTTTCAGAGATACTCAAAATTTTCTTCACATGGTAGGGATTCATTAATTAAATTGAAAGAAGAAACGCCTTGTTCATTTGATACATATGATCATCATATTGCTGTTTATTGAGCATACCGAATGTTGTTCAAATAGTTCAGTTAAGAGAGCAGTCAAGGAACAACATGAAAACACTAGTCAGAATGAAGTGTATCTAATGCAATTTGACAAACATATATTGATTAAGAGGTTCATATCACTGTTACTGAGTGAAATAAATATAAAGGAGAAAGATGAAGTCTATCTTCTGAGTAAACTAACGAGCTAGGCTTACACAAGTATATAATTATCCTAATACTTGAACAGTTGTAATAGGTTCTGAAGCAACAAGCTTTAGCAATTTAAATTAAGAAGCCTATTGGCAAAGAATTATAAAATATTTCATTTAAGAGGTGACATCTGAGCTTGAGTTTACATGGGGAAATATGTTTTCAATGAGTGAATTGGAGTTGTGGAGATATTCTAGAAAAGACTTTAGCATAAGTAATATTTAGAGTCATAAAAAATGTTGGCTTCTTTAAAAAACAATACACTCCATGATTTAACAAGGCCTTAGAATGACTCAGGCAGAACAGTAGGGGTAGTGGAAGTTAAAGCAGAATCTGTAGGTTAGGAATATTGAAGAAATTTTTGATGGCATGTTACAAGTCTATGTAACATATATCACTATATTGCTAACATATATTCATATAGCATATTACATCATTATATTATCAATGTATTAATATGGCATATTAATATATTATATTATGGTATATATTACATTATATATAGTATATATTATATGATATTGCATTATATACTATATTATATTAATATATGCCATATTACAATGCATTAATATGGCATATATTAATATAATAATATATCTGTATATATCTGTATATATTACAGATGATAACATATTACAAATAATTAATATAATTAGGACTTCACTTAGCAAGCTTAACCTTGCAGAATTATACAGCAAAAGGGATAAGCAATAAGAACAGATAAAAGCCTACAGTAATATTTCAGGTGAGAATGCATAAAGATCTGAACTATTGCAATTTTAATACATATGGATAATGATGAGAGTAAACAGATATGGGGAACATTATAGACACAATTATATACATAAATTGAAACAACCTGAAAGCAGAGTTAAGACAAATTCAAAGATAACCACATTTTCACGTAGGAGGGAATAGTAGTACATTAAGAGAAATAACTTCTGTGGTCTCATGTGTAAAATAATAGTAGTATGTACCCACCAGCATTAGTGTACTGACTTGTGTGTATTTAGCATGTACTGAGGGATCATTACTATTAAGTGCTCCATAAAATGATCTAGTATTAATATCATTATGGAGAATAAAATCTGACTCTAAAACAATTTTATTGTTTTGTTTATAAGACTAATGAGAAGTTAATAAAAAATTCAAACACTACAGAAACATATGGGATATATACTTGCAAACAATGGAGACAACAAATAATAATAGTTTGGTACTTATATCTAAAACTTTTTCTATTCTTGTAACAATGAATTATTATTTATATTTGAAAAATATTAAGAGTATTCTATGAAACTTCATTCTTTTTACATAGCAGAATGTTTTGGAGCTCTTTCCAGAAAAGAACATATAGTAGTTTTGTATTCTTTTTAATGAGGCGACTCACTTTATCATATTAATGTGTCATATAGAATCTAAGAGGACATCAGGAAAACTAGGTGACGATTCAGGCCCACCAGAGCACAAGATACTTTTGTATAAATTAGAAAATGTACTCCCTATAGGTGGCTATGTCCTCTGATGCATGTCTGCCCTGAGCTAGATTTCAGCTCCCACTGACCCCTCTGCTGGAAATTTGTAGGAGAAAATAATCTGTACAATCATTAACAAAGCCCTGTGGAAATGCCAAAGGGATGTTGTGGAGCTCAAAAACCTTGAACTACAGATTTTGGTTTCTTTCTACAGAAGTCATTGTTGAATTCCTGGATGTCTGGGAAGAATAGATGAAGGATCCATGGAAGAGATTATAAAGAAAATAGGAGGTAATAACTGCAAATCCATCTGTGAGAATAAGACAAGGTGGTTGGGTGGCGGGGGGGGGGGGCGGTCGGGGGGGGGGAGGGAGGGAGGGAGAGAGAGAGAGAGAGAGAGAGACTGACTGACTCTCTCTATGTATAATAATGATATATAGATGAGAGAATAAAGTCTATTAAAATGATAAAATGATAGAATAAACTGTATAGTTTTTTCAGATTCTACATATGCATATATGTGTATGTATGAATACATCAAGATATCATTCAAAATCTAGATCTCTTTATTCTCCTTTTGGATTTTGGGAATTGAATCAATTCAGAAAAAAAATGTTTAGATAAATTTTTATATCTAAATTGTCACTATAACTACCAGAAACTAAGGAATCAAACAGATTCTTATAATGTGGCACCCTTCCTCTTGAAGATGGCAGTATGAACTCAGAAAACAGATTTGAATTTCAAGGGATGCTTGTAAATAAATTTTAAATTTAATTTAAAATCAGAAGCATTGCCAGGCATGGTGGCTCATGCCTGAAATCTCAGTGCTTTGGGAGGCTGAGTTGGGCGGACTGTTTGACCCTGAAGTTCAAGACCAATTTAGGAAACATGGCAAAACTCCATCTCTACAAAAAATACAAAAAAAATTAGCTAGGCGTGATGGTGTACAACTGTAGTCCCAGCTACTCAAAAGGCTGAGGTTTGAGGATCACCTGAGGCTGAGAGGTAGAAGTTGCAGTAAGCCTTGATTGTGCCACTGCACTCCAGCCTGGGCAACAGAGTGAGAACCTGTCTCAAAGAAAAAGAAATTTGTTAAATCTGAAGCATCAGATAAAACTTTCTCCAGCTCCTTGCTCATTTAGCTATATGTAGGACTTTTGTTGTGGTTCCTGATTATTTTGATCTATGTTATATAATTTTGTTTGGCTCCATAAATAAATATATGTGTGTGTGTATATATTTTTTATTTATTTATTTTTTTGAGATGGAGTCTTGCTCTGTTGCCAGGATGGAGTGAAGTAGTGCAATCCTGGATCACTGCAATCTCTGCCTCCTGGTTTCAAGCCATTCTCCTGCCTCAGCCTCCCGAGTATCTGGGACTACAGATGCATGCTACCACACTGAGATAATTTTTGTATTTTTAGTAGAAACAGGGTTTCACGATGTAGACCAGAATAATCTCAAACTCCTGACCCTGTGATCTGCCTGCCTTGGCCTCCCAAAGTGTTGGGATTACAGGCGTGAGCCACCGCATCTGGCCAAGATTTTTTTTAAACTTTCTTTTTCGTGAAAATGTGCTCCTTGTTTTTAAAAATACCTCTGTCAGTTATTACCTCCAACATTCAAAAGTCACCTAGTTCATATTTCTAAAGATGCTAATAGTATGAATTTTTCTAAACATATTTTATCAGGTTTATAAAACATATCTTGTTATCATCAATACGTGATGCTTTACTTAATAGTGATTTCTTATACCAATTGCTGTTACTATAGAGAATCAAGAACTCAAACTATCAGAGCCTTCTGATTTTTTTCAAATTTCATTTTGAAATATCAATTTTATTAAAAAGTTAAAGTTGACTTTTTTCCTAATTGCTCTCTTAAAAGAATCACTAATATTTATAAATAATTTATTATTAGAAAATTAAAGTAAATTTTCTTTATCGCTGGGCTCATGATTTTCTAAACAGGAATTCAAGTTAAGCCACACAGACATTAGTTAAAATCAACGACAAATGGAAAGATATGAAAGTTAATAATGAGCACAATAATTACTAACAGGCATGATTTTTACTTATGCAAATGATTCTTCATTGTACAGATGATTTTAAACAAAACAAGAAGCATTCAGAAAAGTCTGTCATAGATACATAGGAATGTTAAGGAGTAAAAACTTACTTTATCTATGTAAAATCAATCAAATCAAATCAAAATCAATCTCCTAACTGTGTATAGGAGACTATAATAATACAATAATACTTGAAGGATAAAACTATATTCCAGGAAACAGTCATAAATCTTTCCTTTACTTTTGTTCTCAAGTGCTGCTGTTTGGTTTTATGTATAATTGAAGTAACTATTTAGTTGCTAGGTCTGGAGCAAATCTTCAGAGCTTCACTTGAATTTATGGGACACTTTTATTTCAGCTTACTTTAGCCTCTTGGTCTCATCATATCTTTGTTTATGACAAATAGAAATTCTATCACTGTCATATTAAGCCATGCTTTTATATTAGTAGCCACCAAATTTTTTGTTTGCCCTTATCAATAAAATATTTTGAGAAATGTATGCAAAATAAATGTATATTTTATCACAAATAAAAATCCCAATTAACATTAATAAAATATAAAATGAATACACATCTAACTTTTTTTTCCTGATAGTTTCAGGAACAAATACACCCCATCCTACAGATAATTAATCTATTCCATCTCTTTAAAAGACTGAATTATCCTTGTCATTTCCTATTATTCTAGAGGTTCTTTTCTTCTATGATGATTGAGAGGTATCAATCTCTTATTTCTTTTTTTTCTAAACCATCCTGTTTACTAAGCTGAATCTGGTCATCAAAAAGCTTTTTTTTTCCATTTTAAAAATGGTTATTTCACCATTTATGCTTTCAACACTACTAGCCTTTAATTAACAAAGAATTTACTCTCCTTCTAGTTGAAAGTCCTTATTTCTAAAGTTTAAATTGTTATGGCTGGAACAAACAAAAGCATATGTACACTCATTTAATTAACCTAGCTTATTTTAAAGAACAAAGGAGTTTTACTGACAAGATTTATTGAGTGGTTTGAAAATGTGTATTTGTCTGTATGCATAATGTATATGTAAACATTATCTTGTAAATCCCTTTATAAGACATATCATCACTGATATTAGCCTCTCACACCTTTTTATAAATCTATTTATGTATTTTTTTATTCATCCATAATAGATGTACATACTTTGGGGGTACTTGTGATAATTTGATACCTTTATATAATGTGTAAATATCAAATCAGGGTATTTGGAATATCTACCACATTAACTATTTATCTTTACTTTTTGCTAGGAACATTTAAATTACTGTCTTCTAGCTATTTTGAAATGTACATTAGATCAATGTTAACTATAATCAACCTACTGATCTATTGAACACTAGCTCATATTTCTTCTATCTAACTGAAAATATGTACCCATTAATCAACCCTCTTCATTTTTTCCTCCCCTCTACCCTTGGTTATTTAAAAGTTGGTAGATTTTGCTAAATTATTTTAGTATGTCCAATACTAGCAATACCAATACTATATGACTGAAATAAACTCCTAGGAAAAAAGTAACCTTATGAATATCAGAGAAAAGAAGAGATGAGACTATTTTAGTGGCGGGCACAGGTTAAATTTGTTTCTTTCTCTCTCTCTCTGTCTCTCTTTCTCTCTCTCTCTCTATATATATGTAAATACACATATATACACATTTATATACATATAAACACATTTATTTAATATGTATGACTAATTATCCAAGATAATTTGTGTACTAAAACATAAGAGAAGCAAAATCTTCTGAAGAGAAAATAACTCTTTACATCTTAAAAAGATGATTGAAAATACTTTTTATGGAGCTGTGAATAATAGCTCCAAATTATTGAATCCATTGAAGTGGATTCAATGATGTCACTAAATATGGGTGCAGTGCTTTTAGAAGATAAGAATAGGCAGGACCTGAGGGGAAGTATATCTCTCTAAGTTGTTAACTTTTATTTGTAGCATTTTCTAAGTTTAACAGTTATTTGATATGCGTTCCAATTTTGGAGCTGTGTTTTCCTTCTTGAAAGGACTGATGTTCTGCCTGCAGTCTTTCTAAATCTTCATCTCTCTAGCTCACACGTCACTAGCTCTTGATAATTTTCCTTTGGTCTAGTAGTGACACATATAAATAACCAAAAATCAGAAAACAAGACTCTGGAAACTAATTTCAACAAGCCTTGTTCAATGGCATAGACAGAATGTAATTTATTTTTCATGACAGTTTTAATAAAAGTGACGTGAAACACAAGGGATGTAATGTGAGCAATATTGCACCTCAAAAGAGGAGAAAGTGTGGCATGTTACCTCCTGATTAGCAGCAGCTAGTTCTTCTTCCAGTGCAGAGACTCTTTCTAAAGAAACCCTCAGTCGCTCCCTTACCTAAAAGAAAAATCAAAATATGTGCTGTAATGTACATCCCATACATATTAAACTGTGCTGAACCCATCATTAACATCATCAGAGACAGTCAATTTGGCAAATTTTTAAAGTATTTATATCCCTAAGTGCTCAGAATACTAAACCTGGCAGAAATACAATGAATACATTGTCACCTCGTATTGTCCCTGTATCAAGGGATTTCCTTGTAAGCAAATCCTTTTGGTGGTTCCCTGATAGAGCTTCAGATGGGGTTGGAGATTGACTTGTCTTGTTCTGAATTCTGATTCATAGTAAATAGAGACAAAGTTCAAAAGTATATTATGAATTCATCTGAAAAATAGTCACTGATTAAGCATGACAAATAGAGAAAACAATACCCCACCTTTTTCTCTATTTTTGTAAAATAAGTTAAATTTTCATTTGGCACTTAGTATCTAACTTCAAAAATCCTTCACCTAAAGGAAAGGCCTTTTAGAACCTGAAAAATGTTCATTGCTCCTATGTTTTGTATTAATTAGAGGTCTACTTTGTTTCTGAGGAATTGTAAAGTACTTGAGTACTGTGGAACTTTCAACAAGCTTCCAGATACCAAAGGTTACACCATTGTATTTTATAGAACCAAAATCTCTGTATAGTTTGGTTTGAAGTTATATAACTTATACTTGTTTCTTACTTAACTGAAACTCAAAGAAGTATTTCTTTGATTCTTGCTTCCTTATGATTTCTAAAATTGTTTTCATTATTATATGTTTAGATCTATAGATATGTCCCGTTATGCATATTTCAAAAGTAAACATTTCAGAGAAAGAAATATTGCTGAATTAAAATGAATGACTACAGAAGTTTAATTTTCCTTAAAAAATCAACAAACTTTATAGCTTTAACTTAAGATGCAATTTATGGTGGATTTTTGATTATTTATAAATTAATATAGGTTTTTCATGGGAATGCTACAGTATTTGTGCAGTTAATATGTGTTTTAATACATAATTATATTCCTATAAGCTTTCATTTTTAAATTTACTGACAGTATATTTTCATATATGGTATTTTTCTCCTCTAGTAAGATTTAACAGGGAACGTGAAAACTCAGATACATAAAAACATTTAAGTTGGAATTATAACATTATTTTTCCAGTTAGCAAACAAAAAGTCAGTAATGTCCTGTTAACCTAGAATCTAATTAAGATTTTTAAAAATCTAAATCACATTTCAGTATTGTATTACAATAACACATATATTCAGATGAATGGATGCATTTAAGTCCTGAAATAGACCTTGAATCAGCAATAAAAATGTCCAAGTGGGAATTTTAATATTAATTATATTTTGTTATATTCAATTTCTCTAAAAATAGTAATACATACATAAAGGACATCTGATGTCTAAAACAGTTGCACAGGATCTTTCATAATATTGAGCTAGAGATTAACTGCCAAGTATTATTTCTGTTAGACAAATATCCAGTTGTTAACAAAATACATAGAATTAATGCCGATTAATAATCAAACACTAGTTATATAGCAGGAAATCTTTGATCATTTGGAGAATACTTTTTTATGAATTTTGAATACACACAAAAGAAATAAATATCCGAAAGCCATGAAAATGAGTAGGATAGCTGATGTGTGGAATGCATATATCAAAAAAGGTTTCAGCAGATGTGTGATGTTTTACAGGATTCCCATATTCTAAAATATCAACTGTAAAATATGGGTATTTTGAAGAAGGGCTAGTAAACCTGGTTGATGAGAACAGCAATATGAAGCAATCTAAATATATTAATAATCTTGCCATACACAACATTGATAAAATCACACTTAAACTACTGTAGAGAGAGGAAGTTACCATATTTTAAAATACTGACATATTAAAACCTTTCTATAAGAGTCATTCACATCATATAAGAAATAGTTGAATCTAGGCTATATGGTAAGTTAAAATATCTTTCTGACTTTCTTTTGCTAAACTTAAACTCTTAAGACAGTTCCAAACTGTTTTCTATGTACTACAAGTTAAGCATTTATATTCTCATTATAGTGAGTTTTTAAGGAATAAAAATTAACAAGTTTATCAAACAATATGAAAATAAAATAATCATCCCTCAATACATTTAGATTAGTGGTTTACAAATTAAGATTATGTTGTCAACTAAGTAATAAATCTAAAACAGTTTTACAAGAAAAATTTAAAAATCTGAATATATTTTGAGTTATGTTATAAATTCAAAAATTGATGCTGTAAATACCAATACAGGGGCTTTTATATAAAACTCATATTTATATGAGGATGAACTATTCTCTGTGTCTTTAATTTTGGGGTAATACTCAGGAAAATAAAATATATTAAATCTTGTCTTGTACTTGTCTCTGCAAAACTTAGTAAGGAAAAATTGTTGGTGGAGTGAGTTTTCTTTCCAGGGTATAAAAAATCCTAACATTTTACCTTGTCTGTTTGGCTTGAGTTGCATTAAAAGAAAAAAAAAATGGCTTCTCTGAAAAGTCTTTCTGGTTTTCTCTCTGCTCGGAATATCACACTGGCAGAATGCCACAATTTATTTTTCTTGATGGATTTTATGTTCTTGTGAAGCTATCTAGAAATGATTGATAAGCCACAAATAGTTTCAATTTTTCCTAAATATTGGTACACAGTTGATAGCTTTATCTCTATACATTTTTTTCTGATTTTTAAAATGATTGAACCACTTTCAATTAATCTATTGTCTGTCTAGTCCTCAAGTTAAAACCTATTGTTTATTTACAGACCTATAGTGCAACTCTATTATTATTTATATGCATCTATTTTTTTATTTCTAATTTCATCCATTACATCAATTTTTATTTTGCCCCCAAAAGTTGTTTCAAAGCCATAGAAATTTTATCCCTAAAGATTAAAATAAGTTTCTAAAAATGACACATGTGTTCAGGATAAAGAGACCTTGATGGAAGAAATACACATTCCAAACTGAAATTAATATATGGCAGGGTTACATTTCAGGAATTATCACTCCTATGACAGAAAATATTTTTGAGGAAATCTCCTCAGACCCGAAGCTCTAATTCATTTTTCACACTGTGATATTTGATAATGAAAATATATATGGAAGCCATATATATTTTATTTGTTTTGGTTTACATTTCCTATATATGTCCAATATTTTTTTTTTAAGTCAATGATTTCTGCGTAATTGAAAAACACAAGTATATGTCTCATGTTTTCCAACCCATGGAATTGGTAAACACATTGTAGAGTGATTTTAAAATTACTGTTGGTTTTAGTTAATTATGAATATTCTACCCTACAACTCAGTGGATATATAAATAAGTGGACATTAATAATTAAAATTATGTATCACTGCAACTATCTACAGCTATGCTCAATCCTTGTAAAGCTTATTTAGTTCTGCATACGTACTAATCCCTCTAGGTAAAGTTGTTTGTTTCTTGTCCTCAAGGCATGGTTAATTGTATCTTTTACTGACTTTCTACGATATTGTATTTACTTGTTTATATGTTTATATTCGCATCCCTCCTCAACCCTGTGAGAAACTGTGAGTTACTCTTAGGGATATTGTCTATGAAGGCACTTAGACACATATTAGTCCCTTGATAACTAAATGAAATGCTATTTTAATAAAGCATCTGATCAAGAGTAATAGCAAATCTTTACTTGGTTTTAAAGTTTTATCAAATGCTGATATTTATTCCTGTTAATAATAATATTCATAAATATTCACTGAGGACTTGCCATATGCTAAGCACTGGCTGAAAGCTTTGCATTATCAGATCATATCTAATCCTCATGACAACTCTGAGGTCAGTACTATTATTATCATAGTTCAAGATAAAATGCTTTGAGAATGGTCAAGTCACTTGTCCAGATCGTCTGACTCCAGAGCTCCAACTCATAACATTTCTTCTTTAGGCCACTGAGAATCACTTGTTGATAATCAGTTCAGTTGTCCCTGAACTCACCAACATTCAGAAGACCTCTGGTGAGTTAATATATATTATTATAGTTCCTAGGGCCACATGATAGAACAACACATTTAGTTATGCTAAGCCCACTGAAGTTCAGTAAAGTAAATTATTTCTAGATTAAGTTGTATAACATTTCCTTCTTAAATGTACTCATATGATCAGGTTATTTGTCTTAAATGCTGTTTATTACCTCTATTCTGATAAAGAATCATTCTTTTGTAAAAGCATCCTTCACTTAAGTGATGCGGTAATGCTTACAGGGAACATCTCAAATCATAAATTCTCTAGCACCTTCATTTAAGTCATTTAAAACTCTTATTTTCTCTGAATGGGTCCTTCTTTTCTTACAGCTCTGGGTTATTTTCTGTATTGGTCCTGCTGCTTAGAATATCCTTCTCTGCTTAAAAAACCCTTAATCATTCTTTATTACCTGGATGAAATGTCACCCTCTCTTGAAGACACTCTTGTCTTTGTCATTACTCACAGAGTCACAACTTTTTCTGTGACTGCATATTGTGATGTAAATATGTTTTTTTAGAATTGTTTTTCATTGATATGTAAATTCCTACCACTGACTCTGAACTTCTCAGTCATAATAAGAATATCTCATTTATCTTTGTGTGTCAAACATCTGCCAAGCAGTCTGATACATACTAAAAATTCTATACATATAAACTCTTGCAAATTCTTAGCAATGTGCTTTTATAAAGAGAGGAAATATAATATGAAACTAAATATTGAATATTAAATAATTATTTGATGTCATATTTAGCAAGAATTTTTATATAATACTCATTTTTGTTTTATTCAAAATAATTCTTATACTAGTTGCCTCTCATTGCTAAAATAAAAATGAGATACAATTTCTTAATACTCTAGAAGACAGAATTATAGTTATCCTCATGTACACACTCCACATAATCCCATTCTCAGAACATCTGAAAGACCAATGATAAAAATATAAATGTAGATAAATATTAAACAGAACAAAAATGTCTGCATGCTTAAAAACTAGATATAACTGGGAAATAATCCCTAGTTTGGATTTTAATGATCAGAACTTGTCAGATACTTTACAATGAAGTGTCCCAATTTCCACTCTAACTCCTAAAGCTTTATTAATTTTTAAAAGTTCAGTCTTTGAAATCTCACAAAATTGAAATCATGTCATAAGGCTTCCTAATCTCCAAAGGATATTATCATCATATTGGTTTATATATGTCAGTATAACTTATTTGAGTAACAGCTAAGAGAAGCTTACAGCTACTTTAAAAAATATCTAAACAGATTTTTCTACTAATATCTTATGATGTTACATGCAGAGACTCTTCAAATGAATATTTAAAAGTAAGATATTAGAGACATAAGAAAATCAGATGCTTCTAAAATAAATGTCTAAAAGTTAAAGTACATCCAATTTGTACTTCAAAATAGATATAATTTTCACTTAGTAGTCTCTTATTTTGGAATCTATAGAGAATGACCAGGGTTTGAAAGAGAGAGAAAGAGAGAGGATCCAACATTTCAAATGCCATCTGAACTAGGGCTATAATGTACCATAATAGAAGTGTAATTCTGATAAGCCATAGATTCAGTGGTTTACAAAAAGAAGATGGTTATGAATATTACCAACGTACACACAGTAATTCATTTCACTTTTTAAAATGATTTTTCATATAACTCAAATATGTGCCTCAACTGACTGACTTTAAGAGTCAGGTGAGTCAATGGATAAAGAGAAAGAGCTTGATGCTGATGACAAAAGCGTAGTTAAGTTTGAATCTTTTATCCCTACTATACCTTTTCATCCAAGGCCTTGTGGTGCTCAAACAAAGATTTCAGTGCCTTGAGAACTTCCACTTCACTGGATACTCCTGAGGGAGACTGGGCTTGCCGTTTTACCACCGTCATTCTTAGTGACCTTTCATGTCGTGACACAAGGCACTCCAAATGCTCCAGTAATAGCTATTGGGTTTAACAGAAAATGCAATTAATCTTATGAATACAAGTCACCAATACTTACAAAATGATTTCCTCCTTAAAACATTACGGGCTTCCATAGCATCTGACGTTAGCTGCAGGTTACACTACAAGTGGTAACAAAGATGCACAAACCTGTTTAAAACAGGGTTTATAAAATACATTAAAGATAAATTGTATTCGATCTTGTAACAAATTACTGAATTTAAAAATGTAATGCAAATGTTATGCGGTCCCCTAGCAAATTTAATAATTTCAGTATGGATTCAGTAGAAATAGTACACTTGACAAAATATGTATGATAATGATGAAAGAACATTGCTTGATGCATCATAATCTTTTTAGAGGATGACAGTAAAAGTCAAAATTTATTTCATTTACATTTGGCCATTAAAATTATTTGAATTGAATAAAATAAGCATAATCATTATACCATTACTTTAACATAAATAATCACATGGTTTTATTCACAATTATTCTTTAGATTATAGAAAAATATATGCAAGCAATTAGAATATAGTAACTGAGATTCTCAATTGTCAGTTCAGGAAAGAAATTTAAGGATATAGTTTTAAGTTGTCTATATTAGAATCTATGTTTTCCCCAGAGTAGCCTCTGGGGCCATGACAGAGGTCGAGTGAAAGTCCCTGAATAGTTTTCAGGCTGTTTCCACATCTCTACACTCTTAGCTTTTGCCAGATAATTTCTGCTTTTAAATGTTTTGTGAATTGGGGTTTCATACTTGTTTTCATTTCAAAAGAAGTTTTACTGGTAAAAACAAAAATACATTAGAAGAAAAACTGTTTGGTTATTATTAGTTGTTATAATTTTACTAGTGAGGAACCACATACAACTGGTAAGAATTATAGGAAAGTTCTTCAGAAGAATAGTGAAAAACATAGGCTAACAAGTGGTGTCTACTTAGGCAAAAAGAAAAAAAAAACAGAAATTATCCAAACAAAAGATTTAAAAGCAGATACAAGACACTGGAGGTAGAAAAAATAAAGAAAACAACTTTCTTCTTTTTCCAAGATTTTTTTTCTAAAAGTTTAACTGTAATAAAAACCAAAAGTTGGCCGGGCGCGGTGGCTCAAGCCTGTAATCCCAGCACTTTGGGAGGCCGAGGTGGGTGGATCACGAGGTTAAGAGATCAAGACCATCCTGGTCAACATGGTGAAACCCCGTCTCTACTAAAAATACAAAAATTAGCTGGGCACGGTGGCGCGTGCCTGTAATCCCAGCTACTCAGGAGGCTGAGGCAGGAGAATTGCCTGAACCCAGGAGGCGGAGGTTGCGGTGAGCTGAGATCGCGCCATTGCACTCCAGCCTGGGTAACAAGAGCGAAACTCTGTCTCAAAAAAAAAAAAAAAAAAAAAAAACCAAAAGTTTAAAATTTTGGTTTTCACTATACTGGTGTTAGATTCAGTGTCACACATTAGTATCACTTTTTTTGGTTGGTTTCTCTACATTTGCTGTCACTAATTATGTCTCAAAGTGTCAGAAAACTCTGCCATTATTGTGCACAAAGAACACCATTATCTGAGACACTAAACATGAATAAATCAATAGATAAGAGTCATATTTAAGGGTCAAAATAATATTAGTTGTTTCTCAGTATGAAACTGACCTGATATTTTCAAGGAGCCTTTTAAAATTTATCCATCTCTGATTATATGATGGTATTCTATTCTCTTGAATTCTATAGATACATGTGTCCATTGCTTAAATCCAAGCTCTTTTACATAGGTTATGGAGATCTGCATGAACTCCAGTTTTTCCAGTGTCATCTGATGTCAGTCTTTCCCTAGCAAACTATGTTCCTGCCTTCCTGGCCTGCTTTTAGGTCCTCAGTATGTCAAGCCTTTGCTTATGCTGTACCCTCTGCCTAAAGTACTCCTTCTTTGGTTCCCCATTTAACCAGCTCTTTCTCATTCTTTAAGTCTCAGCTTAAATATCATCTCTCAACAAGGCATTTGCTTACTACTATCTAAAGTAAGTTTCTCCTTTTCCCCACTTCCACAAGTCTCTATTTCAATCCCTTACTAATTTTTTTTCAGAATATTTCATGATGTACAACTTATAGAAACTGTTCTACTAAATTTCATTCTATTTTTCCATTGCAATAAAAGTTCCACGAGAGTTGGCACAGTGTCTGCCTCAGTCCTCTTGATCCTCTCTTTATGTGGGTGTTAGCTCAATTCCCAACATCTATAGGTATGCAATTAATATTTGTTGAATGAATTGAAATATTAATAAATGAGTTAAATTTTCATACCTCATATAGTTTTATATGACTCATACAGGCTTGGCTTATATAAAAGCTAAGCCTGTGGCCATGGTTAATTGGCATTATTTCCTAAAAGCTTAGGCTAATTAACATTATTATGTCCATCTATCCTTCAATCTGATGGCATAAATAATGAAGCAAGCTTTATAATACAATGAAAACTGTTTTTTCCTAATTGTAAATTAGAAGGATCTTACTTAATATATTAATTCAATAAACATATCATCATCTAATATTGCACAGTACAGTGTAATATTTAGAAATATAAAATGCCCACCCTCTAGGAAAAGAAACACAACAATGAAGCTATAAAGGACATCTGTTATTAGAGACCAACTAAATCTTTTGATCACAATCTTCACATTTGGCAAGTGGAACTTTTAACTGCTTCTCCCTACACTCATGCCCTCATTGTCTCTTTATCCAGCTTAAAGTTAATAATTCAGTATTTGTAAGCACTCTCTTTCATGATCCCTAAATTTCTAGAATCTGATCACTTGCCACTACATCCACTGCTAACATTGGGTCCAAGAACTATAACCTCCCCTTGAATTATTATAATAGCTCCTTAACTGGTCCTCCTGCTTTCAGCCTTTCATCTTCAGGCTATTCTCAAAACACATCTAAGTTAAAATTTGAGTTAGGTCATTTATATCTCTGCTCAAATTTTTAATGTCTTCTTATCGGGCTCAAATGAAAGCCAAAGTCCTTAATACTTCCCAAAGGGATCTAAATTTTCTGAACTCATCTCCTATTTTTCTTCTTGCTCATTGCAGTATAGCTACGTTGGCTTCTCTACCTTGCAGTTTTTTGTGTTTAGTTTTGTTAGTTTTGCTTTTAACACATTAAACATCCATATCCCCACAACAGGGGCTCTGTACTTCTAATTTTCTCTACCTAAAACATTCTCTTTCAGATATCTGCATGATTCTCACTCCACTATCTCTTTCATGCTTTAACTCAAATGCCACTTTTCAATGAGGCTTTCCCCGGCTACCTACAACACTGGATATCTCATTCCTTGCTTTGTTTGCTCTTCTTAGCATTTGTTCCTATCTAATGTCATATTTATTTATGTATTCATCTGGCTTACTATCTTTCAAAATTTAATGTAAGGTCAATAAGGAAAAAAACTTTTTATCTGTTTTGTTCATGGCTGTATCTTTAGTGCCTATAAGATTGGCACATTGTAGATGCTCATGTATGTTTACTAAATGAATAAATAAGTACTGATTAAAGCAATAGTTTGCATCTTTATAGGCAAAATTCTTCAGAGAAATGGATATCTGGGATACTTGACCTCAATAGGTTTGACAGAACCGAAGGTTAAATTAACATAAAAGAAGGGAGATTGTCTTCCCTGGTACATGGGGATGAGATAGTTACATAAATAATCACCTGATCTATCTGGAAATGGGATGTCCATGTAAGTAAGACTTTGATGGATTGAGTCATAGCTACAATAGACCATTTTGAAAGACATGAGGAATACAAGGACGATGAAGTGAGTCGAATGCTTTGAACTGCACTGAAGAGTTTAAAGAAAGAAAATGGCAAGCTTAAGGTTTTAAATTCTAGGTCAAGGCTCAGTCAGAAAACCCAAGAGGCGCTATGGCTATTCATGATAGCCTCTTATTAAGATCCCAAAACATAACAAAAAGATGAAAAGCTTGCTCTAAGGGAGGTCACTGAATTACAATACATGATGAATTCACGGCCTTACCTAGAATCTTATGTGGAAATCTTGCCATCACTCTGGGAAAAAAAGGCAGGCACCCTAAGAACTACAAAATGGACATTTGGCAAGATTCAGAGGCATCTAAGTTCCTCTGATACTCTCAATCCCAGTGAGTCTTCCTGCTTCTGTGATGAATCCAGTTCTATTTGTCTTAATGGCCATGTTATGACTTCACTTAAAGCAGTTGTCTTATAAGAAGAAGCCTCTGCACTTCATGTCCTACCACAAACACCTCTTTCTGCCTCCAGATTTCTAAAATATTAAGAGGTAAATAACAAGGTCTAACCTAAAAAAACAGAAGGCTTTCAAATCAATAGACCTGTATGTTTTTGCTAATTTGTAATTTCAGAAATCTACAAATATATGTAGATACTGATATTACTAAAACAGAAAGAGGGGAACAGCATTTTTGATCTGGTTAAATTAATCAATATGACTATATTTCTCAAATAACCTGAATTTAACTTTGATGTCAAATACCAGAAAGTGGTTATAATTGTTTGCTTCATGGGTTTATGAAAATATAAACTCAGTGGTGGCCTAAAACAAGTGAATACAGGCTAGAAATTCATTGGGTAGAAGGTAGAAGGAAACTGATGATTATGGAGTTAAAAATGGCAAATTTAGCTCAGCTCCTTGCTGTTTCCTTTGAGATGACCAAAGTGACATTATCTTCACTAAGGCACTGGGAAATAGATTGGAAAGAAGACAACACAGGACCTACGAAATTGCCAGAACAGCGGTTCTTTACAGATAAAAAATAAAAATTGAGAGATGCTAGTCCTTAAAGGAACCCTTTGATTTCTCTGGGATGACAGAATTATGCAGTGGCAGAGACTAAGTAATAGTATTTAACCACTTAAGCTAAGGTATGTGTGGTTACTATAACAGACAGAATGGTTTGATCTATTGGGATCTTTGTGATAGCTAACTGATTATAGGGTTGTTAATAAGACAGCAAGAATTAGGTTGTATTGCTGAAATAAAAATATTAATAATAATAAAATCTGTAGACATGGAGGAATAAAATTTGACTTGAGTCACCTGGTTAACTGTCTTGGCCTTCTCCAAATCTTATGCCTGAGTGACTTTACAGTTAAGAGATTTTTTAAAAATTAAGGTGAGGTTGTATAGCACCAACTTTTTTACTCTCCTGCTATTGAGAGATGGGGGTCTATGTTCCCTCCAATTAAATTTGGGTGGATTTGTGACTGTTTTGACCAACATAGTATGGCAGAAGTCACATTTTGTGATTTCTGAGCTTAGGTCCTAAAAGGCCAGGTAGCTTCCAACTGGTAGACCAGAACATTTGCCCTTACGTCCCTGAGCTATCATCAAAGAAGTCTGAGTATTCCAAGACTATCATGCTGGAGAGGCATGTGTAGGTTCTCTTGTGTAAAGTTCCAACTGAGTCTGCCTGTCCTTCAGCTATTCCAACTTGGGTGCCAGACATGAGCATGAAGAATGCACTTCACAAGCAAATCTTTCTGACCCCAAATATTTCAGTTATCCCCTGCAAATGGTTTGCTAGAGCAGATGTTCTTCTGGCTTTGGGAGCTGATTATTAATTTTCAGGAGTTTTATGAGTGGGTGATTAAGCACGATTATTAGGCTTAAATTATGTAAGCTTATAACTAAAAATATTTTTAAAAGATAGTAAACATTTGCAGTGTATTAATTCCTAATTATTTTTATTACATTTCAGTATTATATATGCTCCTTAGGTTGTTTACATCTATTTTACCTAAAAGGTAGAAATACTATATAATGGTTAAGTATTATGAATCTTTTTCCAACTCTGCATTTAGTAACATCATGTTGGTAGCTTGAAATCAACTATAGTGGAAGTATTTACACCAGAGAAATTGGCAAACCCCAGAGATCAGTGCTTTTATTTCCCTAACAAAATAAATTGTTTACCAGAACATCATTGTCACTAGTCATCTTGGCTGAGACCCCAAATATTACAAAGCAAAGAAGGGTCATCCACACTGTTCTCTTTCTAAATCTTTGGCCCATGAGAGTCTATAAGCATATTAAAACATTGTTTTGTGTCATTAAGTTTTAGGATAGTTCGTTAAATCATGATAGATAATATGAAAACCTTCTCCCAAAGGATCTGTAACTGTTTATCAGGGTCAATTTTGATAATAAAGTATCAAAATTTCTTGAATATTACTTCTGAGCAAGGACTAAGGTTTTGGTCCTCACTCTATAGAGACTTTCAGTAACCTGGTGAACAAACTGTAGATATCAGCCTATTTCCCTTGCCACCATGTCATTTTTCTCAATGTGCATAAAGAAGTGACCATGGTTTCAGGGTCATAGGCCTGACAAAATGGGATTCTCATGATTAAGACTGATGGAGTTACCGCCATGGCTCAATGGCCCAGTGGCTACTTGCAGCCATCTAACTTGGGCCCTACCATGATACAGTACAGCTGGAGACCAGGTATTCTCCATGAAACAAGCATATTACATCAAATCCTTTCTATTAAAGAGAAGACAGCTTTTCCTCACTGTGATAAACCCCTTTATTGGATATGGATTTGCCTTTTCTAATACTTCTACCAGCAACACCATCTTATTGAGTTTTTGCTTACCGTCATGTTATCATACACATTACTTCAAACAAAAAAACTGATTTTACAGTGAAAAGAGTAATACAGTTGATGGATGCTCCCAGGGACCTCTTATTTTATCACACTATTACATCATCTAGAAGTAGCTGATCTTATAGAATGGTTAAAAGACCCAAGATTGTTTTAATTCAAGCTTGGACACAACACATTCCTAAGTAGAAATGCTGTCATCCTGGAATTCGTATATCCTCAGAACTACTGATAGAAGTAAGGTACAGTTTCTTTCTTGAAATAGCTATGGGTTCATATATGTAGGTCCAGAAATCAAGGCTTAGAATTGGAATTTATAATTGCCAGCTAGGACCTGTGACCAGTGGAGAAAAGAGGATCATTCCTTTTTTGTTCACACACACACACACACACACACACACTCAATATATATATGCACACGTATGTTTGTATGTATATATAATGTATGTTAATACATTATTCTCTTTTTTGTTTTCTTTACCCTTTTACCATATGTTACCCATTAATTATCCCTATTTTCCACCTCTCCCCCTGACTGTTTGATAGTTCCTCACAATCTGAATCCCATCTTCCTAGTATAGAATCCAAGAACCATTTCTTGAGCACGTTTACCACTAGGGGGCAGACATGTAACTGAAGATCAGTCAACCAGAACCGGTCATCCTGGGAGAGTCTGAAGGGGGCAGACAGGAAACCTGGTAATGGCAGAGGCTGCAGTTTTCTGGGACTGGGCTTGTGAGAAAAATTTACAAAGCTAAGAAATGTGGTCCTAGAGACTGGCTGAAAGCTCAGTTTAGAGATTTATTATATGCTTTAATTAATGTCTTTATTTAAACAGTCAATGTATATACTGTTTTGTGCAATTAGGAATTCTCATCTACATAATAAAAACCAAATATGTTTTTATTAATATAAACAGACTCCTTAAATTTCACTATCCTCAATAAAAATATTCTACATAATATATACTTAATACTTGTTGAATGGGTTAATTATAAACGTAAAATCATTCAGGTTGAAGAATATGGACAAACCCGTTCTCATCTGGCATATATCTATGGCCTAATTTAAGGTTACAAATAAAGGTAAATAATTAAGAGTACAAAAATAGAAACTTATCTAAGATACAATTAACAGTCTACTAATTACACACCTTAACTGGGAGCTACAACTTTAGCCTAATATTTTATAATTCTCACAGAAAGTGCAAATGGAATTGTCTTTGGTATGCTCAAAGGATTGTAGGAACTATGTGAATGGCCATGAATTCTACATTGCAATTTTCTTTAAATGACCACAGCCTATATGTGTATATACACATACATATCATATATTCAGACACACACACACACACACACACACACACACACACACAACCCCCCACATCATGCATCATTGGGAATTTTTTGGACTAAGTTTTGCCTTGAAAAGCAAGATGATTTAGGTAATCTAAATCCTTTATTTTACTATTATTCTGTAACTATTTCTAAAACTATATAGCTACCTATTAGATCTTAATTCAGTACAACCTATTGAACAATTATTTCCAATTACAAATGGTACTGAAATAGAAATACATTCTGCTCTGTAGACTAATTTGGCTGCTGTAATATGGTCATATAGCATGACGTTAACATCTGAAAATGAAAACCTTTAAACTAGTTGCCTTCATGCTCAGTCCACTTCATATCTTTTACCCTCAAATATTGTTTAAAATCCCATATGTTTCTTATGTACATATTTGATTATGAAATTGAAATATCTGTTGGGAGGGCATCTGTCTTATCCTATTTACTCTTGTATTTATCATATCCTATTATAGAACTTTCATAAATAACTATACATGCATATGCATGTACAGTCATGTAGAATCTTCATCTGCTTTCAACTGCAAAAGTCTTCCTTTTCTGAATTGGACTATATATTCTACCCACTGAGGAAATATGTTTGGAGGATATTATTAACTTGTATAGGCAGAGATTTGTCAATAATAAAATATTTTTCTTCAGGAGTGATGGGTGAATAATTGTATCTCAATATCCGTTAATTCCTTTAGCTCAAAACAAAAGTAAGAGCAGGGTAAGAAATGTTTCAAATGCAATTAAGCCTTCTTTTATGATCCATGAGTTTAAGTTACAGCTTTATTATTTATAACTAGATATTAATATTGTTTCTCAAAATCATAACTTGATATTAATAGTTTCTCAAAACCATAACTTTTTTGAAGTCACACAACTGTTACAATCTAAAATATTATGAATAATATAAAACATCCTTTGAGATCTTTAGCTATAAATACAGTTGAAACAACTCTGACAATAAAAATGTTATTTATGCTCATATTCACAGGCAATAACTATATTAAAATTCTCAGTTTTTCTTTACATTTTTACTAATTCAGATAACTTTGTCAAAACATGTCTTATTGATCATTTTAAGTTGAAATAACATCAAGAATAAATTATTTTCTATAAATATTACTTTCTGTAAATATATGCTTGCCAAAGTATGGTCAGAAGAATTTTAGGAATAAAAAATTTTGTTTCAATATTTTTTCTACATTTTTATCGGCATAAATATATTAAAAGCTTGCTTGTATATTTCTATATTCATTATAATTTTTTGAAATTTCTATTTTTGTATAATTATTTATAATATTGTAATGATTTTATTTGGATATTCTTAATTACTTGAGGCAGTTGGATTTAAGAGCAACTGCAGTGATGACTGATTTTCTTTCATTCATTCATATTTTTGCAATGTCAACCAGGTAGTCTCTGCAGAGAAAACATAATAAATGGCCACACATTTCAGCTTTCACATCAGAATAAAAACATAGCACATTGACTTTCCACATGATTGATACAAAATAAATTAGGATTGAATTATAAAAATTTAAATAGGCTAGGAGCAGTGGCTCATGCCTATAATCCCAGCACTTTGGGAGGTGAAGACGGGCAGATAGCTTGAGCCCAGGAGTTCCAGACAAGGTCAGGCAATATGGTAACACCAATTTCTACAAAAATTAGCTGGGTGTGGTGGCATGTGCTTGTAGTCACAGCTACAAGGGAGGCTGAGGTGGGAGGATCACCTGAGTCCAGGGAGCTCTAGGCTGCAGTGAACCATGATTGTGCCACTGCACTCCAACCTGAGCAACAGAGTGAGAATTAAAAAAAGAAAATAAAAGAAATTTCAACAAACTCTGTTCTTCCTTAAACATAATACCTTTGCATCACATGTGAATTGTACATGATAAAGGAATATGATTTCTTAAATACATAGTCTATGGGGTAAACTGAGAAGAAAGTAGTGGACTCCCTGGGTGTTTCATGTATAAGCCATTTATAGGCCTGTGACAAGTTACTTTTTACCTTAGTTTTCTCTTGAATTAAATGGGGATAATGAGATTGCTGTGACAATAAAGTAAGTTAAAAACGTAAAGCATTGATAAAACACTTAGATTTTAATGTTAGCTATTATATTATCATTACCACTCCCTAGCTTTATTCCACTCCCATTGGAATTTCTATTTTCTATTTTGGAAGATGGTATAATTCATTCAAATATCATTATACAGAAGGACTCTTTCTGATCTATTGTTTTTGATAATATTCAAAATTAATATGACACTATTCACACATGGTTTTGTGGACCGGCATTAGCTCAGTTCATGAACATATGCTAACTCCTCAATGTAAAGAGAACCACAAGTTGATCAGAACCTTGGAAATTGGAATGTTCAATTACACTTTATTTTTTATTTTATTTTATGTATTTATTTATGCATTTATTTTTTGAGATGGAGTCTCCATCTGTTGCCCAGGCTGGAGTGCAGTGGCGAGATCTCTGCTCACTGCAGCGTCTGCCTCCTGGATTCAAGCAATTATCCTATTTCAGCATCCTGAGTAGCTGAGATTGCAGGAATGTGCCACCATGCCCAGCTATCAATTACACTTTAAATTTGCTTGCAACCTGACACAATTAAAGTTTCTTTACATGTGAGAAAGAAACACTAGCTTGTTGCTTTGTCTCTATGATCAGCACACAGATGTTTATAGCAAGAAGAAAAGCACAACATCTAGAAAGAGAAACAACTATATGAATCTATAAAAACGGTTTTATTTGCAACATTTGATAAGGCATTTGGTGGGAAGAGAAATATATTTGATTTTCAGCCCTGGATATACTACTTCTGGGGGACGGAGGAGGGTGAGAGGTGGTTATGTAACTTAAGGAGTTATTATATAATCAATATTTTATACAAGGGAGGTTTCGTAAATCTGTTTCCTTGATGTAGTCAACAACAAAATCCTCCACATCACTGCTTTAAAGAAGGTAGAAAAATATTTTCCAGCTTTATTCATATTTTCAAAGTAACTATTATGCATGGTCAAAATCAATGGCTTCAATATCTGTTATTGCTATTTTAAAGGAACTTTGTATTTTTCTCATTTTGACTTCTGAATGGGTACTTTACATGTGGCTCAACTTCCTCCCTTTATTATCTAAGACTCCTTCACAAACGCAATAGTCACAGGTATTTCTGGGCCTCACAGGGATCAATATGATGAAAATTGTATGGATTCTGTCACGAAATCTCTTAGCTCTCTACAATTAGTCACAATTAGATACTCCGTACTGCAGTGGTCTGACTGTTAATGTAATGTTCTCTCTAGCTGTAACAAGTCTTCTAGTAATAATGCTGATGGACTCATGGTTAGTGCACAGGCTCTGGATTTAGACTGCCTTACCTTTCAAAATCCTTTTCTGCTATTTACTAACTTCATGACTTCTGGCAAATTATCTGACCTTTTCTGAGCTCACTTGTCTGGTCTGTAAACTGGAGATAAATTTATAACATCTCCAGATGAGTGCAGAAAGGAGTAAGGTGTTGAAGAAAAAAGGCTAGATAAACCTGCACAGCTAATAAAAGAGTGTCTGGTGCATTTTAAATGTGAGCATTAGTTATAAACCTAACCAAAGCTTTGTATTTCCCTGCATTCTCAGCTTTCTTCTCCTACTTTACATTTGATTGTACTGTGTTACATCAAGGAATGAAATCTAAAGTACTAAAATATAGTGGAATAGGGCAGAATAAATGTCATGGTAAAAATAAATTTTAAATTTTCATAAAAACACACTCAAGTTAAAAAATCAGAGTAGAAAATATACAGAGAGGAAGAGGGCAACAGAAAAAAATCATCTGACACCTGATAATATGATCTAAACCACCCTTGTTATGCCCTGTTTGAGGCAATCATTTGCCTAGTTCATCCAAGTATCAACAAAAACCAATTCAATGTATGCGTCTATGTGAATTCTCTTTACCATAAAATAAGACCCTGATAAATAAGGACATAAATTCAGTTTGATGATATAACCATTATGCAAGCAACCCTAATCTCTCATTAAAGGCACAAGGTCCTAGTTAGTATAACTGTATTTTTATTATTATCTAAGACTCATAAAGTGAATAGGTCATTAACTACACCATTTTTCGGGATTAATCTGTTATAGTCATAACACTTAGATTATTTTTCACCAACTTAATATTTATATTGAACTTACATCCACATAAAAGTGTTTTTTTCTACTTCCTTTTAGTAAACTATACTAAATATGGGTAATATGGTAATTTACATATTTTATAAAATTTAGTGCTTTTTTTCTGAAAGAAAATAGAGCATGTTTTTTCAAATTCTGAATTTTAATCTTATACAGCATGTCATGTGCTTGATGAAAATACATGGGTTTCCAAGAATAGAATCTAGCAAATTCCATGAGTTTCATGAAATCCGAATATTGCAATTGGACATCTCCTTGAAGATTTATTAAAACCTAAAGGAACTCCTCGTTTAATGGGCAGAGATTTTTTTCAGTGTTTTTTTTTTTTTTCTTGACACTTTTTCTTTTTATTTATTATTATTTTTTTGAGACAGAGTCTTACTCTGTTGCACAGGCTGGATGGAGTACAGTAGTGCAATCTTGGCTAACTGCAGCCTCTGCCTCCCAGGTTCAAGCGATTCTTCTGTCCCAGCCTTCTGAGTAGCTGGGTCTGCAAATGTGTGTGCCACCAAGGCTGGCTGATTTTTGTATTTATAGTAGAAATGGGATTTCACCTTGTTGGCCAGGGTGGTCTCGAATTCCTGACCTCAGGTGATCTTCCTGCCTTGGCCTCTCAAAGTACTGGGATTATAGGCATGAGTCAATGCACCCAGCCTTTTATTTTTATTTATTTTTTCTTTTTCAAATAAATCTTTTGCTGGGAGGAGGTGAGGACAAAATCAAGGCCTCTCTTGTGTAGCAACCCATAATTTAAGCTTCTGTTCTTCTCCAAAACTCTCCTCATTTGCTCAGCTTCTGAGAGATTACCCTACCCTCAAAACAACTTTTTGAAAGTTTGAAACCCATTATTGAAATCCAGATCTTCTTTTAAAAGTCAAATAGAGTAAAAGCCAGAAGGAATGTGAACATTTTGTAAAGCAACATAGTGATTCAGTAGCTGTGACTATAATTTAGGTTTCCTGTCTTTTTGTTTTGAGTTTTGTAGTATATCCTCCTTTACTTTAAGTAACTGACTATGAGTTAGAATCTGCTTAAAGTATTTCTAAATGCATATATTTTCTTTTTTTATATGTGTATTAGATGTAATACACTAAACTAGAAGTGGAATTAATTGCAAGAAGCCTGCTTTACACTTACTCTTGTGTTGTTCCTTTCAGCTTTAAGTTCAGAGATTTCTTCTTCCTTTTCTAGAAGTTGTTCCCTGCAGGCATTTAATTCTTTTGTCAGTGCAGCAAATTCCTGGAAAAGTAATAAAAATATTTGAAGAAATATTCAAGATCTAAAAGCAGAAGTAAATAAATATACAAATTTCAAAATGAAAAGAATGGGGAAAATTGACCCCATTGACTGGTTAACATATATTGCTGTTATGAAGTATCTTAATTCATTATTCAAAACATGCTAATTCACATTTATTATATACATTTTATTACAATACACTGCTTAGATGGGTGTATATATAAAGTATATTTCAAAATATATCAGCTACATCACACTGAATTTAATGTTGATAAGTTATTCCTAGAGTAATTTAAGTATTTAAGTTTGCCTAATTTTGTGAACAGCTCCAAAAATCGTATACTTTAATACCTATATAGCAATGTTTATACAGAATACAGTGGATCTTCAGAACAACAGCACCTGTTAAATGTGCTATTTTGAGATTAAGAAATTTATTTTATTTGTTAACAAGATGAAGCAGGGGAATCTACATTTTTTTTTTTTTTTTACAAAATAATAAATATGCCTAAGATTTGATAACATTATGTAAGATTTTCTTATTAATTTGTGTATAGCTCAGTTTTTCCAAAAGGTAAGCTTCATGTGGACAGGGACTTTGACTTGTTCACTGTTACACTACCAGTATCTAGGACATAGTGGGAGCTCAAATAATATTTTTTAGTTAATAATAATAGGTCACATTGTCACCAAAAAATTGGGGGTTCTCAAGAATTCTATCTTCATGTGGTTAATGACACTGTGAAGTAATCTTCACTGGCCTCCTTCCCCTAAATGGGATCAGAGATCATATGATACGGTATTTTTACTAATGGTGGAAAGTTTCTTTACACAGAGGAAAGGTTATTTAATAAGAAGACCAGGAAATTCAACTATTCTGCTATTCTACATTATAAACAAATATTTAATTAAAAATAATAATATAATAAACTTTTAGAGTGATTTTCAGTAGTAAAATTCATGCTTATCAAATATTTAAGTATTTGAGAAAACTTAGCTCTAGGCTGAGAAGGCACTCAGAAGATAAAAAAAAAAAAAAAAAAAAAAAATGAAGGAGACAGTTTTAGTTAACCTAACCTCCAGAAAGGCAAATTTAGTGAAAAGTAAATGAATATGATTATGCAAAGTTGAGGAAGATTTGGAATTTATATTTTTGTTTGCTTCAAACCACTTACTTTGCTTAGTTTCTCTAAATGGCTTCAGCCCAAGTGAATACTTCAAAGACCTTAGAGTAGACTTTAGGGCTAGATTCTAGATCAAAGAGTTAGTTGTTACATTTTGGCTACATAGGGATAAATGTTTTCTCCCCTGATTTTGCCTGCTTAAATGTTGCTAATACTCTGAGCATTTTATTTAGGTAGTAAATGGAAATGAAACAAATATTAAGCAATAAACCTATCTCTAGAAAATAAATTGTTTTTCATATACTGCATAATTTTGATAGAGAAAAGAAGTGATAAATGAAGATTCTTTCTTGCATGTTATTAACATATAGGCATTTAGAAACAATCTTATGCTTATATTATGACACTAAGATAAAACATAAATAAAATCTGTATTTTACCATCATGCTAATTATAAAAAATATATGTGTCTGTTAGAATTTTAACATTAGGTATCTCTAGGTGTGAAATTATGAATGAATTTTGGTTTTTGGCATCCTCCCATGTATTTCTATCATCAAACTTTCTACAATGGAGAAGTATGCTTTTGTGCTTTGAAAATAAGAGAAACTATAATTGTGTAAGTTCACTAAAACAATCAAGATTTTAAAACAGAAAGCAGAAATCAGTCAAGATGTTATAACTGACAGAAGACTTGGCTTTTTTTTATTACCGTGGCACTGATTCTGAATAGGCTAGTGACTCCATGTATTAAGATTAGTCTTACATTTATTAAGTTCCTAGCAAATATCAGGTGCTACTTTCACATTCATTATACCATCTTGCTCTCTAAATACCTAAGGAGGGAGTCTCACTCCCATCTTATAGCTGAGGAAACTGACTAATGATAAGCTGTAAGTCTAAGTTCACAAAACTCACAAGCCATAGGGAGTGAGTCAGCTCTGAACATAATTCTCCACACTGCAAGTCTAGTGCTTATCTACTATTTCATTTTGAAACTAGTTGTTAGTTGGGTTTATATTATTCAGATTTGGAGTACATTTAGAGGTGCCCTTTTTCCTTACCTGAAACATTAAATAATGTTACCATTGATAAGGCTTGGCTCTCTGTCCCCACCCAAATCTCACATTGAATTGTAATAATCCCCATGTGTCAAGGGCAGGAACAGGTGGAGGTAATTGAATAAAGGGGGTGGTTTTCCCTCATACTGCTTCCCTGATAGTGAGTGAGTTCTCACAAGATCTGATGGTTTTATAAAGGGGAAACCCCTTTCTCTTGGTCCTCATTCTCTCTTGCCACCACCATGTAAGAAATGCCTTTTACCTTCCATCATGATTGTGAGTCCTCCCCAGAAATGTGAAACTGTGAGTCTATTAAACGTCTTTTTCTTTATAAATTATGCAGTCTTGGGTATATCTTTATCAGCAACGTGAAAAAGAATCAACACAACTACAATTATGTTGCATGATCCCCACTAATTAGTCCAATCAGAGTTTGGGGAACTAGAAGGTCCAAGGCATAGTATTCCTTCCACACAGAGCAAAAAGTGTTAGACAAGTATGTTCTATGTATTTGAGACCACATAGAGGCTGAAACCTCACATAGGGGTAATCATTAAACATTTTTTATACTTTGACAGTTATCTTTTCTATACCTACTCTCCTTACCATAAACATGAACTGAGCCTCACATCATCTTACAAAGATATCAGTAACAGCAAATATGGTTAACACTGATTGTGACCTTACGGTATGTATGCCATGTCCTCTGCCAAGCAATTTATATTAATTACCTCAACAATCCTAGTAATACACTGTAAGAAACTACTAAAATCTCACTGAGGCCTAGAGAAATTAAGTAATTTGTTCAAAGTCACACACCTAGTCAATGATGGAACTGGGCTTTGAACCCAGACAATCTAAGGCGTGCTGGGTGATTATAATAGGTTGTTTGTTTCCCCTGACCACAGGCTTTTCCCTTTTCATTTGTGCTTCAATTTTTGGAAAAATTATCTTTCCCAAGATCACTAAACTTTCAGAGCTTTTTACCCTCAAACATATCAAATTTAAACCAACTTCAACTTTCAAAATTCACACCACTCCAAACATGGCTCTTTCATAACTAATTAGCTTTAGTACTTATAGAACAATAGTAACTATTAATACCATTTTGGGTAGCTGGCACTTTGTTTTGCCATGCCCCAAGCTAACCATTTTACTTGAATTATACCATCTACTCCTTATTTTTCAGATAAGGACACCGAAGCTTAGCAGTGATGAATAACTTGTTCAAACTCACAGCTAAATATGACCCACTGTGTCTGAGTCTAAAACTTTTAGATTTCTGCAACACTGCCTCCTTCTGGCTGAAAATGGAAACTCTCTTATTAAACGTCTCAGGCATACTGAGATCATCCTTCTAACTATCCAGACATTCATACAACATTTATTGAACACCTATCACATATCACACCCTGTGCTAGATGCTGAAGATATGAAGATAACATAGCACAGTTGTTGCAGTTGCCCTCATAGAACGTTCAGAATTCACGAGTCCCATCAGGGATCTCTGTCATTAACAAGCAGTCAAAACCCATCACCAAAGTGCCACACACATAGTAATTCTAGTCTACGCCCTTTAGAAGTCGTATTCCCTCAAAAGCCTCCTTCTTAGATGGTCTGTCTTCTTCACCTACTGTCAAAAATTTCTCTTTCCTATTTCCATTTCTACCTTTTCATATTTTCAGCTTTTTTCCTGTTTCTTTTACATACTATCTACTATGCCTAGAATACTCTTCATCATCCCGCTGCCTAATTCATTTTTAAAGCACTAGTTAGCCTTAATGCTTTAAAATACCTAATTGTATTTTTTTTATAATAACTGAATTATGTGTTTGTCTCCTGCACGTAAACAGTACAATCCTTTAAGGCAAGGTTGTTAGTGGGGTTTTTTTGTTTGTTTGTTTTGGTTTTTTTGGGACAGAGTCTTGCTCTGTCAACAGGCACCAGGCTGGAGTGCAGTGGCACAAGCTCAGCTCATTGCAACCTCCGCCTCCCAGGTTCAAGCAATGCTCCTGCCTCAGCCTCCCAAGTAGCTGAGACTACAGGTGGGCATCACCATGCCCAGCTAATTTTTGTATTTTTTAGTAGAGACGGGGTTTCATCATGCTGGCCAGGATGGTCTCAATCTCTTGACCTCGTGATCCACCCACCTTAGCCTCCCAAGTTAGAGTATTTTTTATATCCTTAGGTCTTAGCATTGTTCCTGGAAAATTGCATAAACAATAAATCCATGTTGTGATAATAAATGGCTTGCTTTCCTCAAACTTCGAACTTTGATACCAAAATAATTTTAAAAGTTATTATTGGAGTTTCTTTTTCTGAGATCATTTTCTTAACATATAAAAGATATAATATTCTTTAATTTGTATCTCTTGTTTTGTCTATATTGAAATATACTATTTGACATAGCAATGACATTATTGTCTGTCATGCTTTATAGCATATATATATGTATTTATATACAAGGTAATATAGTGACTGCTTGGAAGCTGCCAAATTTAACAAATTATTCAGAAAATCTTCTCTGATCCTGGTAGTTTCTACAAAGAGATCTGCAGTATACATCCAACCTAGGAATAGGCTAGTTCTGGTGCTGAAGCTCATTATCATGAAAGCATAATTTTGTGATATAAATATTTGTGCTGAATGCAAAGATGGTAGAATGAATGAGAGCATGTGTACCTGAGAGAAAATGAATGCAGCAGAAGAAATAATGAAAATATTTTCTATTTCGTAGTGATTTGGGCCTATTGCTCTGAATAATTCATGCATTCAGATTTATTATTTGTTCATTGGTCTTATTCATTCTTAAAGCGAAAATGGTCTTATCACATCGGTCTTATTCATTCTTAAAGTGAAAATGTGTATTTAACCAATATGTTATTTCTCCAGTCTAGCATTTCTCAAATTATGTTTTTAGAACAGTATTTCCACAAGATTCCCAGAAAAAAAAATTCACAGGGAACAACCTAGATTTCCATATATAGAAAAATGTATGAATTAAATATAGTAAATGTGCATGATGGAATATTATGCAAAACGAAGAATGAAAAGGTTAGATCTTCGTATAGCAATATGGAAAGATTTCAAAAATATAATTTTGAGTGAAAAAGGTACGAAACAGAATACAATGTATAACACAGAGTATTATCAGAAGCTTAAAGCAGTGAGAAGTAAATGTTAGAATGAACCTTTATTCATACTTCAACATGCCTGAATTAAAAGAAATCTGTAGAAAGAGACAAGTGTGTTTGAATCAGTGAGATAAGAGAATTAGATCAGTCACCAGCTACTAAGCATACTCAACAACTTTTCAGACAATTTTGTTCTCCAACCAGTGTCTGCCAAATACTTTCTCTTTCCAAAGAGTAAAATGACTTTCCCCATTTATATTTTGTCCCTTGGAATTTTAAAGAACAGTCAAGATCTAGACCACATAGTGCCATCACAGTACCCTCAGAGCAAAGGGAGGGGGGTTCTTCTCCTTCTTAGTGTGTCCTCAGGCACATCACAAATACATTTATATGAGCACCTGCTGTAGTGGACCCTGTTCTTAGTGCTGGAAAGGTGACAAGCAAAGAAGCAAGTTAAGGTCCCTGCTCTTGATATGTTTATAAGCATTCAGGGAATTAATCATTCAAACTACTTTTTCTCTGAAATGAATCTTTTCTAGCCATTTCTATCCCTCTCAATGCTAATTCAGCTCATGGTATAAAGTATTAGTTTCTTTTTTAAAAAAAGAGGAAAATAAAATAACTTTTTTCTGTCAGTATCTTAGTATTTTGAAAGTATCATTTCTTATATACTAACACAAGTCATCTAACTTCTGTGCACTCCTAAATTTGTTACAAGTCTCTTAAATTACATAAAATCTAAAGTTCCTCTATTTCAGCTAATATTCCCCGTTGTTACCTTTTTACTTATTTTCTTCCCTCATCTAATCTTTGTTTTTTTTTTTTTTGTTTTTTTTTTTTAAAAAAAAAAACACAGCCAAACTTGTCTTCAAAGAAAATACAGGGGTCTCAGTATGTTGCCCAGCTTATCTCAAACTCCTGGCCTCAAGCAGTTCTCCCACCTCCACCTCGGCTTTCCAAAACACTGAGATTACAGTTGTGAGCCACTGAGCCTGGCTCTTTTCTTAAATATCATTTCTTAAGTACTAATTATATGCTAGGTACATTGTTAGGAACTTTACATCTGTTATGTGGTTTATTCATTATAGCAGTGTTATTATTCCCAGAACACAGATGAGAAAAGTAGAATTGATTAAGTATTTCTATCAAGACCCATTCTATTACATGGCAATGCTGGTGCCAACATCCCTGAAGCCTGTCATATCCCAGAGCAAAGATAAGCTGTCTTGTATCTTACCAGTGGTTTCACTCCTTTGTGCTGACTTCTAAGCTAAGGATGAGCTTGAGTAATTCAAGTGTCTATGCTACTAATATATCAAATGACAGGCCTTAGGTCAATATGTTGTTTTTAGTTTAATGCAAATAAGCTTCTCTCATTTTGATCTCTGCATATGTTATTTGCAAAGTGAGAAATACAGGGGCAAAGTATAATTTCACTCAGTTCTTGTGCCTATTTACATTCTGTAAGAGTAACCTGGACAGGAAATGAAAGAGTGTATAACTTTTTCTGTTTAACCTTCCTCTTCTTTTCAAATTATGCCTTTTCCACCTGGTAAATCACTATAGCCTCTCAGGCTATCTACTCTCAGACAGACAAAGAGAATTCTATTTTTATACAGGTTCATCTTTAAACTCATTTTCTGATATTTAATAATAAACATAATAGAGCTTGAACAAAAAACCTCTAACTTCCCTGACTCATTTCAGATGGTATGCTTATTTGAGGAGGTTTAATTAAGAAAATAAATGACATATTTTCTCATTTACTAAATGCTTGAAAGGCCTTGATTTAATAGGTGAGTCCTCTCCTCAGGAAAGCAGGTCAGGAGAAGCTGCATAATAAGAGGAAAATTCAGTCTTTCAATTTTCAGTCAATGACACCAGAGAGTCTCCAGAGAAATCTGAGACAATCCATTCATCTTGATTATAATTTTAATACTCTTTACCTTTCAATTAAACCTGCATTTTCTAATCTGGTGAGCCACTTAATTAATGAACTGACAATGGCCTTATTTCTGCAGCCATCTATCTGAATAAGTCCTGCCTTGAAGAATTGTGAGTGTAGACCAGTTTGAGAGAGAAGAGGAAAAAGAAATGGCAAGTTGGAATTCAGCTTCACTAAACACTGCCAACACCCTCACAACCACAAAAAAGCATGTTTTAAGTTTATTCTTCAACCATTTGTGCAAATCAAAAATAGCTCTCAGGAAAGCATATGGCATGGAAGCATGCTGATTTGACCATCTAGCATTTCAAATAGAAAAAATTAACTGCCTCAAAATGCTTATTTTATAATGACTTCCTTAGGCTATGCTCCTCATTTACTGTATTTTGGTTTTTCCTCCTTTAAACTTTAATAATTCTTCTAGCAATTCTATTTGTAATACTCAGTGGAAAGCTTTGGATTTTAAATCTATATTTGCATATAATGTCACATAAATTTGCATGTAAAAAGATATGTATATTCTTCCCCAAACCACAGGATATACTTTCTAGAACTGATTAATAACAAAGCAACAAAAATATATTTTTAAAATTTTATATCTACACATATCTCAGTATATTAGCTGATAAAAATGCAGAAGAGTCTTTAGAAATTCAGTTTGGAAATCAATTAGTTTGGGAAGAAAGGTATATAGAAATTAATACTTCATCATTATATCACTATATATATGTAACATCTTTATTTTATTATGTAATCAGTGCTAATGACCTCCATTTTTATAATTGCCTTCTGGTCTCACATGAGCCCAGGGAATGTTGTCATCCAAAATTACTGTATAAAACACCCCATGTCTCATGGTCAGCCCTGGGCCATACAGCTTGAAGGAATAATCGCCTGCATAACTAATGCAATGTGACAGCCACAACTGGACTCAGAACTTTCACAAAAATCACTGGGTAAGAAGACTGCTCATGTTAAAAAAAAAAACAAAACAAGGTTTAAATTGCATGTGCATTATATTTCGTGCCCCCTTGATTTGTTATGTATCTATATTCCAATTAGAGAGCTTTTTGGTCTTCTTCCTAAAACTGCATAATAGAAGACTATGTTAATGTATTATGGTGACCTGGAGGATGCAAGCCTATTTGAAATCCAACATGATACAAAAGTCTTGGTAGATGTGTACTTGGGTACTTGGTAACTTTTGTTTTCAAAATCTTCTAATCAAGGTACCTAGAATCTTTCAAAAAGTGGATGGTTGTGGAAATCAAAATTGTCAAGCAGTCTCAGGCTGTCTGACCATGAAGTCATAAATCACTCACCATGTTCCTACTGAAATGTACCTATCTTATATCTTATTCCTACTCTGCTTTGTGGACACCAACTTCTCAATATATGTATACAGCTGCCCCAGGTACTAGGCTCTCTTTAACAATAGCCTGCTAGAGATGATTCAGCTTGTTTTTTAACTCCTGGAGAGCGGCAGTGTCACTACATATGGGTTGGGAGCATATTTGGAGGCGGGGTAGAGGTTGTCAGTATCCCCACATTGGCCATTCTGTCGGCACTGTATTGCTTCTGTGGGCCCTAGGCACATTTGCCTTCACGGGCCCATTCATCTATAAAAAATATTATATACATATTTGTAAAATATATACATATATATGTAAAATTTTAAGAGATTAAAACATATACCTGCCCCCGAAAATACTGTGAACCCCAGACTCTGCCTGTGTACTCCCTGTGACTTATGGGTAAACTGGCCTTAAACTCTGCATTTTCATGGAAGTTGTGTGTGGCATAATCCATACAGTACAGATTCCAGAAGGAATTGGAGTTAGGTTCATATCTTAGCCAATAACAGTGAACTTTTAAAGTGTCAGTTATCTATCTGGGTCATGGAGGTAGCATTATCCTTTCTTATAGAATTCATGTGGGTAAAATGAGATCATCAGTATAAACATGATTAGCACAGGTCCTGGTTACAGTAGATGTCCAACAAATGATGCATATGCTCAGTTTTCTTTAAACCATATGTGGTTATTCTACATATAATTTTGATTTCTTATAGGGCCCAATTTTCCTTATTATAATAATATATTTCATTAAATGCTTTAGGACTTGCAAAAACCATGCACTTTTTTTCTTGAATGGTAACTAAAATGTAACTCAAGAGTCACCTACCCAAGGCTATTACTCATTGCCCTTTTTATTGGGCAATAATTTAATTTATTGGAAAGCCCTGATACTGAAACTAATTGTATATCAGGGACAAGAGGATTATCCTCAAGCATAACAATAAAAATGAGAGAGTTCTACTATATCATTAGTGAACTAGCACAGCAGAAGTGATTGACATTAGTGTGATACAGTAAAAATACTGGGCATATTTTTGAGAGAAAATGTCTTATTGTACCCTTCTGTTCCTGTGTTCCTTTAGTAATTCTTGCTGATCAAAAATTTACATTACTACTACCTAAGAAACATCAAGTGACATTCTATAATGTTAATGTCTATAAGGGTAGAATCTATGAGGAAATTCTCTAGATATCATAAAACTGTCCTTAAAAGCTTCCTTAAACATGTCTCAGACTTTATCTTCCATTATCCTCTCCTCATCTCTCTGATTGCATCTATTATCACTAACTCAGGGCTCATGCACCTCTCAAGATGTTTTCTGGTGTCTGAAATGCAATGATAGTATAAAAACACATTTGAGAAGTTTGTAATGAACCCTTGCATTGCTTGCTCTGAGATGCTGTTTGAGAGGAGCCCAGCTGCCTACAAGTCTGACCAGAATCCAGGGTTACAGCCTGAAGTCTTTCACAGATTCCCTGACCCAGATGAGTGGGACGTAGCCTGTTGAATGAAGCTCCCACCTCATTCCTTGGCTCTGGCTCTAAGTTTGAGTAACTGCCTTAGTCCCAAATCCTGTCCCACTGCATATTACTAGAATGAGAGAGACAAACCCAGGGGCTTGGAACCACGACTGAAGTTACTCACTCCAAGTTTCTTTTCCTTTTGACCTGCTCCACATTCCCTTCATTTTTCTCCAAATAGAAAAAAATAACACAAAACCTTGTTCTGGTCTTATTGTATCAAGTATATGAAAGAAGAGAGAGGGAGGTCATTAGGAAGCAATTCTAACAGAGGAATCAACCTAGTTCTTCAGCCAGTTAATGCTCTTGTCCTCAATTTCGACTCATCTTTATGGAGGAGAAGGAAGAATCTTCAATCTCTACCAATGCTCAAAATATTTTTGGCTTATTTGATGCTTCGTGAATTTGTATATTTATTAAAACTCGACATTCTAAGTACAATCACCTGGCCGAGTAAGCATTGTAGTTAAAGCATGTCAGGGCTGAGCTATTGCCAACCAAATACCCTTTTGGCAGGAAAAGCCAATTTTCAACAGCTCTGACAGTGTAAAGCAGGAGGTATGTTTGACAAGATGCTGCATATTAATTTAAAAGGCTTTAGCATCTGGTTAGATAACACCTGCTGTGGCAAACACTCCCAGACACACAAAATAGCATTCGAGCTGAATATTTAAATCTCCCAACATAGCTACATAAAGCTCTAACTCTAAACTAAACAAAAAAAAATCACAACTCTCTAGCAATCAGTTATAATAACATAACCAAAAATATTTGGGCTACAATATTGTTTGCTGTTCACTGAGTTGAAATGCTGTAGTGGGTGCTACAGAAGTTGTACAATTTATTGAAACATATTTTTATTCCTTGGAGAATTTTGCTGTGTACAACATTTAAAATTGCACACTGTAGCTGAGAAAATAACACTTTGTGTTCTAATATGCTATCAATATACAGCTAAAGCAGTTCATCCGTGGTGGGCTGGGGCAAAATCGTGAAATAACAGAGAAAAAGAAGCAAACCATGGAAGAGAAAGCTGGAAAGGCTCTTCTAAGCACTGTCTCTGTGAAAGTACATCCCAGCCTAAGGATTGTAGTTGTCTGGGAATAGGGGTGTATGTGTGTTCTGGAATTGTTAGGACACACTTACATGACATGGTGTCATCAAATGTTCAAATAATGTAACACATTCTAATTCCACAGATACTAAGGGACATTTTTACATGACTCAAATTTTCTGTGTCGATTACTGTAAAGAAGTAACAACTTGCCCTTGTCAGCCTAGGTTGGACACTGGCTTGCTTGACAACTACATTTCTCTCTGGAAATTTTAAAAATTGACACTTTAATCATTCCTCTATTTACTCCACAAAACATTACTGGATGCATAATATGTAGGAGATCCTGTGAAATTTTTCACACATTAAAATGTGTACAATGGTAAAAAAGACATAGTAAATAGAAGTAACTGAACAATAATTACAGTGGAATGTGATAAATGTTGAGATGGGGTTATATCCAGGGCATCCAGCATGCATCCCTGTAGGAGGGCATGTGTGTGAAGGGAGCATCTAAGATGAAATGTGAAAAATGAGTAAGAGCCAGGTAAAACACATGTTGAATGAAAATTCTTCCAGATTAAGGGAACATCATGAACAACTTTCTAAAATCCAAAAAAGCCTAAGCATACTAAACCTATAAAATTCTTAGAGAAAAACACAGAGGTAAATCTTTGTAACCTTGAATTAGGCAATGGTTTCTTTAATGTGACACCAAAAGCTCATGCAACAGAAGATAAAATAGACCAGACTCCATCTGCTATGACTGAATTATGTCCCCAAATTCATATGTTGAACTCTTAATCCCCAACATGGTGGTATGTGGAGATGGGAACTTTGGGAAATCATTAGGTTTAGATGTGATCATGAGGGTAGGGCTCTCCAACTGGGATTACTTCTTTTTTTAGAAGAGGAAGGGACACCAGAGCACTCTCTCTGCCATGTGCATGTGAGGGCACAGTCAGAAGACAGCCATTTGCAAGCTAGAATGAGATCTCAGAAGAACCCGTCCATGCTGAAACCCTGACCTCAGGTTTCCAGCCTCCAGAACTGTGAGGAAATATATCCTTGTTGATTAAGCCATCCAGTCTATAGTATTTTGCTATGGGAACCAGAGCTGATTAATATATCATAAAGTTAAAACATTTAAACTTCGAATAGAATCGTTAGGAAAGTAAAAGACAACCCACAGAATCAGACAAAATATGAGCAAATTATATACCTGATAAAGGACTGGTTGCCAAAATATATAAATAACTATTACAACTCTATAATAAAAGACAAGCAAATTTATACATGAACAGATAATCTGAATACATAGTTCTCTAAAGACATGCAAATAGCCAAAAAGCACATGGAAAGCTGTTCCACATCATTAATTATCAGGGAAATGCAAGTCAAAAGCACAGTGAAACATGATTTCACATTCCCTAGAATGGTTATAATAAAAATCCTAAATAATAACAAATATTATTCTTAAAGTAGCCACTCACAAAGGACCATATTATTTCATGATCCCGTTAATGTGCAATGTCTAGAATAAGCAAATATATAGAAAGAGAAAATGCAATAGTGATTACCTAGGGCTAGGGGAGTTGGGTAGACTGGAGGAGGTGATTGCTAAGGAGCTCTGGATTTCCTCTGGGGTAATAAAAATATTCCAAAATTAATTGTGAAGAGGAATGACAACTTTGCGAATATACTAAATGCCAATGAATTGCATTTTTAATGGCTGAATAAAATGGTATATGTTGTTTCAATAAAGCTGTTTAAACAACAGTAGTTCAGTTTGGATGCAGTGGAGGGAAAGCTATGTTAGTTATTTTCGTTTTTGGTAAAAGGCAATAATAGGCATCATGGAAGGAATTTAAGCAGGTGAATGACATTATTAAGTTTATTCTCCTTTTTATTAGTTTAGAAACCACTTAAAGAAATTAAAAACACAAAATTTCTGGACTTGCTAGTTTAAGGGCCAGACTCTGGACCTCACCAAATTAATTAAGGTAATGTAACCCTGAAAAATACATTTTAGTAACCAGTATGCTTGTGGACACCTAATTCTTTTAACATCAGTAGCATTTATTGATTGTTGCTCTTGTAAATTTTTCTATTCCCATCCTTAGGGCCATCTCAATGTCCCCTCTCCAAGAAAAAAAGACATTAAAAACAAATAACACTTCACATTAAAAATATGCCATTTTCTCTCCTGCTTCTAGGGGACTTCCCTTGATATGAGTATCTTGCTGGTCAGTAGAAGCAGAAAGAATCTCAGAAGACTACTTTCTTGAGAAGCCCTTTGTAAGATACAATTTTCAAAAAGAAAATATATATAAAATTACTCACACATTATCTTAATCTTTGCAACTGTTCATAAGTAGTTTGCAAAGACTCAAAGTAGGAATAACTTGAACATTCTCTATCCTACAGCTATTTACTCATTCACGAAACAAGTCCAGCAAATATTGAATTGCTACAGAAACATATGTGTACATAAAATTGCATGTAGGGCCAGGTGCAGTGGCTTACGCCTGTAATTGCAGCACATTGTGGGGCTGAAGTGCGTGGATCACCTGCTCTCAGGAGTTCCAGACTAGCTGGCCAACATGGTAAAACCCTGTCTCTACTTAAAATACAAAACTTAGCTGGGTGTGATGGTAGACGCCTGTATTCTTAACTACTAAGAAGGCTGAGGCACAAGAATGGCTTAAACCTGGGAGGTGAAGGTTGCAGTGAGCTGAGATCATGCATTGCACTCCAGCCTGAGTGATAAAGACTCAGCCTCCAAAAAAAAAAAAAAATTGAATTTGATAACAAAATATGTAACTGGTATATAACAAATTGATTTTTTTGCTATTTTATACTATCTTCCTACAGCTTCATCAAATAAACCACATGTGTGATTACACTCTGTACTCCTTTGCCTGAGACATGAAATTATCATGACATTTTTTCTTGAAGCAGCCCCCATAATATTCCTTGATGCTGTACATTAGGCAGCAACTACTTAACCCAAACTGGCACCAAAGATGAATTTTATTGGCCATCCTGTTCTGGAATTATAAATTTTTTACTTCTCCTTCAAAATGTATAAAGCAGAGCTGATAGTTCAATTTAGAAAGATCTACTGCCAAAAAATGTCCAACTGTAGAACCATGACTTAGCTTAATATTTACTTATATTAATAAATTACATTCAAAGACTGGCTGTTGTCCATATATTATGCACAGAAATCAACACAGGATAATCACTTTATTTGACTGCAGGTCTATAGCATTCCTTACTCATTGTTTTTATTTACATAAGCTAATGTTACCTGGGAAAATGGAAAATAGCTATGAGTCAAAGTGTGTATTCAGATGTTGTTTTTTCTCACAGTTTTCTTCAACATTATATTTCAAGAGGAGATTACAGAAAAAAATGTTTAATACCAAGGGAAGAATATTTTCAACATTTCCTTCATATGGAATCGTATTCTTTATTTTTAAATTTTAATTAATTTATTTGGTTAGTTTTGAGATAGAGTCTCACCACTCTGTCAACCAGGCTGTACAGGCGTGCACCACCATGCTTGGCTAATTTTTGTATTTTTAGTAGAGACAGGGTTTTGCCATGTTGGTTGGCCTCAAACTCCTGGCCTCAAGTGATCCAAACACCTCAGCCTCCTAAAGTGCTGGGATTACAGGCATGCACCAACACACCCGGCCGATTTTTGTATTTTTAGTAAAGACTAGGTTTCACCATGTTGGCCTGGCTAGTCTCAAACCCCTGACACCTCAGATGATCCGCCTGCATCAGCCTCCAAAGCGCTGAGATTACAGGCATGAGCTATTGCGCCCGGCCATCTTGTGGAGTTTTAAAATTTTCTTTCGACAATCCCAAATTTGTAAGTACATACTAGCACCAGTATCATTTTGTTATAACTTAGCTGGCCTAAAATATAATTATTGTCTTTTGATTATGTTTTTAAATATTCCTGTATTATACTTCATGAGCAAAAATTGTTATTATTTCTAAATCTCTGTTTTCCATGAATTAAAGAAGGTTTAGGCTCCTTCTAATGAACTATAAGTTTGCTAATTTTGCCCTATTGCTTCGTATAGATCACTCTTAGAATCATTTAGGTGATAAAGTCACTAGCAGATACAAAAGAGGGACCCTGACTGATTGAAAAATCTAGATAGATGTTGAAAATGTGAATTATTAAGAATAAAATGATACAAAATACAAAAGTAAAATGGTCTGTTAAGATTAATGAGATTTTTTAAGTGAATTATCTCTAATTTTAATTATTCATACTACTCTTTAATTTTTTAAAATAATCTTAGATAGTCTTCAGATCCTGCTAAGACAGAATACTAGAAGCTTTAATTCTATTTTATCATACGAACTTCTGTAAATAGATGGTAAATCTGTGAGAACCAGAACTAAAACTTTCTGGCCTTTGTTATTTTGCCAGCTCCTTACATGGAACCTGACGTAGAGACTCTATATTTGTTAAAGAAGGAACATGGTAAAATGCTCACATTTAGTAATTAAAGTTTAATGCAAACTAGTAAGCATTTTTATTTAAGAAAAAAAATGAACAACAAAAAAAACTTGTTCCTGATAAAGCTATTGGTGAATGAATCTTAAAACATGGCATATCCGTTTCATTATTTTAAAAGTGTTATTCTCTAAGCATTTTAAACTTATGTAATGTGTTTTATAATTTAAAAATTTGAGAACATAATTTGCTATTTATTATTTCCTCTGGTTCCAGCACAAGGCAACATAGTTCTTCTGTAATTTAAAATATCGGCTGGCAAGCTCATATTTGGTTATCGTAATCTGTTGAGAATTCTGTAAGTTCCACCTGAAGGCACTTTCTTCAGAGAGAATACATATTTTTCTTCTGCTAGGCACTATGAATCAAGGACTACTTTAAGTTTAAAGTGTTAAAAATGTACACCCTAATCATTTTTAAGACAGCATTGCAGTAACTTTATTTTTCCTCCACCTTAGCTCAGGCTTATATTAATGGTCATCCTGATGTCTTTTTGTTGATGATAGGTTTCTTCTAGGATAGTCTGTCTCTTTCAGAATGAAACTCCTCAGGGGCTCTGGATTTATGCAGGAGTTTTAATTTGACCTCCTTTCCTTCCTAGGTTCAAAGTGTTGTCTCTTCTCCTGCTTTCAATGTACCCAATGGCCATCAAACCTCAAGTTTCTAGTTTCTGCAATCAGCAAATATCTTCAGGGTGCTCCAGCTTTCAAAATACCCTGGGCTAATTTTTAATGATTTGGTTTTTCATGAGTGTGATGTTGAGAGTTTAAAAGCATTTGTGTTAAATTTAGTTTAGGTTTTGGTAGTGAGAAGTCTTTCAGACTTTCCTATTTGCCACAGACTCGAAAGCAGTTGAACATGATGAAATACTTATAGAAGTAGAGTTCTAATACTGAATTAATATTAAAAGCACTTCAAGCCCTTGGAGACTCATTCCTAGATATTTGTTTTTATTTTTTCTCTGCCAGTTACCTAGTTTGTGAGGCACATGATTCAATGTGACATAAAAAATAAATTCATAAAGAAAATGCAAGAAATCTAGATTTATATCACATAAATATGAACTGTATTTAAAATAATTCAGTCAACTAAAACAAATGCCCATTTCAATAGTTAAAGGACTCTCTGTTAAGTTTGGTCTGCATTGTGAAAGACAGTGTGGTGATTCCTCAAAGATCTAGAACCAGAAATACCATTTGACCCAGCAATCCCATTACTGGGTATACACCCAAATGAATATAAATCATTCTGTTTTAAAGATGCATGCACTATTCATTGTTCATTGCAGCACTATTCACAACAGCAAAGACATGGAGCCAACCCAATGCCTATCAATGATAGACTGGATAAAGAAAATGTGGTACATATAGGCCATGGAATACTATGCATCCATAAAAAGGAATGAGAACATGTTCTTTGCAGGGACATGGGTGAACCTGGAAGCCATTATCCACAGCAAACTAACCCAGGAACAGAAAGCCAAACACTGCATGTTCTACTTACAAGTGGGCCTGTCCAGGTGGTAGCAGGAGAAGGGAGAGCATCAGGAAAAATAGCTAATGTATGCTGTGTTTATTACTCAGGTGATGGGTTGATGGGTGCAGCTAACCACCACGGCACACATTTACCTATGTAATAAATGTACATGCGCACATGTACCCCGAAACTTAAAATTAAAAAAAAAGAAATCAAAGGAAATTTGGTCTGAAGAAGAAAGACAAAACCTCAGAGAGAACTAGCTACCTCCAATTATTTGAAAGGCTTTTACCTGTAAACTAGGAAGAGTTCCTTTGACAAAGAATGATTATAAGGAGACCAGGAAAACATGTTTTTACTAAATGATAAATTCCACCATTTATTCACTGAACATTTTGAAAGTCAGTGCCACATGTGAAAACCTGCGCTGGTCTTGCGCTGGTTTCCAAAGGGAATGCTTCCATCTTTTGCACATTTGGTATGATATTTGACCTAGTTTTAATAGTCCAATAATTCATGTAATGAGTGAAATTGTAAAACCTGCAGTTGTTTACATAACTGTATAAAACTGTGTTTACATAACTGTATAAAAACAAGCCTCTCCAATCTGAAAGCACAGGACCATCACAAGCTGTATCTGAGGATTTTCTCCTTATTTACAAACTAATTATCATGGAGGAATAATCATTTCCTGTTCCACTAGAAATTAACTCCAAGGCCTTTCTACCCCTAAAGCCAACAGTACACTCTCACTTGTTTCCCATTTCAAATTATATCCACTCATGTTGTCCAACACAAACTATCTAAGATTCTGAAAATAAGAGCAAAAGTCAAATTAGGATAGTCCAATAATAATATACCAGCAGGAGATTCCCAAACCTGAAATATATATTCTCTAATTTTAATATTTCAAGGAAAAAATTAAAATACAAAGATTAAATCCTGTTACAAACAAAAGCCTTCAAAATCTAAATGAATCTCTCAAATTCAACCATCATGTGCTTTTTTTAAGCCTAAAGAAATAAAATTCTTCCCGGGCCTCCTCAACGAAAATGAGGTAGTTTTCCTAGGATCTCAGAACCATCTCTCTCATACAAACCACTTCAAAGTTTCCAAAGAAATAACAAGGAAATTCTGCACTGTAGCTGATAGATATCCGACAAGCACTCCACCAAAAAGACACAAACATTTCTAGATAAAACACTTTTTAACACATTGTTAAATTTATAGGAATGAGGAGAAATCTCCAAGTCACCACTCCTCTGTCAAAATAAAACCAACTCATGAGCCGAAACCTGAATAGAGAGTGGTTAATGGTAAGTGATGGTAAAAAGGTGGGGTTGCCCATATAATTGCCCTGACCAGAATAACTTTGGATCTCTGGTGAAGGTGAGGAAGCTGAAATTGAGATTTCTGCATTAGGTCTGGAATCTGTTTCCAGCATAATAAAATGCAATTCCCCTTTCTCCTAAGGCAAGTATCTTCAATTCTTATTATTCATGTCAACAAATACAAATTTCGGATTATCATGGCGGATGGGAGGCAGGACTATTTTGCAGCTCTGACTCGGATGGACAGAGCAGAGTGTGGAGGCTAGCATTGTGAATTTTAGCTCCAAATCGACTGTAAAAACAAACCAGGATTACCAAGAGGACCCACAGACCCTCTGAAGGAAGCGGACTGCTCCTGCAGGACCCGGGAGACACCCCAAATACTGTGAGTGCCCCAACTGCGTAAGTGGGAAAGGAAGATCCTCCTCTCCCAAACATACATCCCCACTGGAGAAACAGTAGGTCTCTTTGCGGGAGACGTTTCCGACCTTACCTGGAGCTGAGTCAATTTAGAGAACCGAGCAAAATACAGGGTAGAAGCAGCAGGAAAGGCCCTGGGAGCTCACTGGGTCATGAAGCAGACCATTCCTGCCTGACACCACTGGGATCCATGGAAGGGCGGCCAGAGGAGGGGAGGAGGGGCGGGGAACACTACAAGGAGAAGGAACTTTCTAGCTGAACCTTGTAACAATTTGAACCAGGTGAGAAGCCTTCTGGCAAGAACTCAGGGGAGTGCCGCGAATCCGGTGTGCAGACTCCACAGGTGGGGGAAGAACCAAGCCCTTTTCTTTTGCAGCTGGGAGGTGGGTATCCAGGCTCACCCACCATCTGGAAACAGACTGGGAGCTGTTAAGGGGGCTTGGTGGGAGTGAGACCAGCCCTTAAGTTGCATGGGAGCTGGGTGAAGCCTGTGACTGATGGCTTTCCCCCACTTCCCTGACGTCCTGCATGACTTAGCACAGGCAGCCATAATCCTCCTAGGTACACAACTCCACTAACCTGGAACCTTACTGTCCTCCTCCATAGCAGATGCAGCAAGATCCAGTAAAGGAGAGCCTGAGCTCAGAGAAGCCTAGCCCTGCCTCACCTGATGGGCCTTCCCTATTCACCGTGCTAGCTGAAAACAAAGGGCATATAATCTTGGGAGTTCTAGGGCCCCACCCACATCCAGTTCCTCTCCATACTACAACAGCTGATGCGCTCTGGAAAGCACTATCTCCTGGCCAACGAGCACAAAAATAGAGCATTAAACCGCCAAAGCTAAGAACGCTCACAGAGTTCATTACACCCACCCTGCCACCTCCACAGAACAGGTGCTGGTATCCATGGCTGACAGACCCATAGATGGTTCACATCACAGGACTCTGTGCAGACAACTCCCAGGACCAGCACAGAGCTGGGTAGACTTGCTAGATGGCTAGGCCCAGAAGAGAGACAACAATCACTGCAGTCCAGCTCACAGGAAATCACATCCATAAGAAAAGGGATAGAGTACTACTGCAAGGGAACACATCATGGGACAAAATAGTCTGAACAACAGCCTTCAGCTCTAGACATTCCCTCTGACAGAGCCTACCCAAATGAGAAGAAACCAGAAAAATAACTGGTAATATGACAAAACAAGGCACTTTAACACCACTCAAAAATTACCCTAGTTCACCAGCAATGGATCTAAACCAAGAAAAAAATCCTGATTTACCTGAAAAAGAATTCAGGAGGTTAGCTATTAAGCTAATCAAGGAGGCACCAAAGAAAGGCTATTAAGCTAATCAAGGAGGCAACAAAGAAAGGCAAAGCTCAATGCAAGGAAATCCAAAACAAAGATACAAGAAGTGAAGGGGGAAATATTCAAGGAAATAGATAGCATAAAGAAAAAACAATCCCAACTTCAGGTGATTATTGGACACACTTATAGAAATGCAAAATGGTCTGGAAAATCTTAGCCATAGAATTGAACAAATAGAAGAAAGAAATTCAGAGTTCAAAGACAAGGTTTTCAAATTAACCCAGTCCAATAAAGACAAAGTAAAAGGAATAAGAAAATATGAACAAAGCCTGCAAGAAGCCTGGGATTATGTTAAACTAACGAACCTAACAATAATTGGTGTTCCTGAGGAAGAAGATAAATCTTGGAGTCTGGAAAACATATTTGTGAGAATACTTGAGGAAAGCTTCCCTAGCCTTACTAGAGACCTAGACATCCAAATACAAAAAGCCCAAAGAACACCTGGGAAGTTCATCATGAAAAGATCATCACCTAGGCACATTGTCATCAGTTTATCTAAAGTTAAGATGAAGAAAGGAATCTTAAGAGTTGTGAGACAAAAGCATCAGGTAATCTATAAAGAAAAACCTATCAGATAAACAAGAGATTTCTCAGCAGAAACCCTATAAGCTCAGGGGATTGAGACCCTAACTTCAGCCTCCTCAAACAAAAAAAAAAATCAGCCAATAATTTTGTAATCAGTAAAGCTAAGCATCATATGTGAAGGAGACATATGACCTTTTTCAGACAAGCAAATGCTGAGAGAATTTGCCACTATCAAGCCATCACTGCATTAACTGCTAAAAGGAGCTCTAAATCTTGAAACAAATCCTGGAAACTCATCAAAACAGAACCTCTTTAAAGCCTAAATCACACAGGACCTATCAAACAAAAATACAAGTTAAAATTTTAAAAAAGAAAAAAAGGTACACAGGCAACGAATAGCATGATAAATGCAATGGTACCTCACATCTCAATAATAACACTGAGTGTAAATGGCCCAAATGCTTCACTTAAAAGATACAGAACCAAAGTAGTAAGAGAAGGCATCCTTGTCTTGTGCCAGTTTTCAAAGGGATACTTCCAGCTTTTGCCCAGTCAGTATGATATTTGCTGGGGGTTTGTCATAAATAGCTCTTATTATTCTGATACGTTCCATCAATATCTAGTTTCTTGAGTTTTTAGCATAAAGGAGTGTCGAATTTCATCGAAGATCTTTTCTGTATCTATTGAGATAACCGTGGTTTTTGTCTGGTTCTGTTTATGTGATGAATTACATTTATTGATTTGTCTATGTTGAACCAGCCTTGCATCCCAGGGATGAAGCCAACTTGATGGTGGTGGATAAGCCTTTTATTTATGTATTTTTTTGAGATACAGTCCCACTGTGTCACTAGGCTGGAGTGCAGTGGTGCAGTCTCGGCTCACTGCAACCTCCACCTCCCCAGTTCAAGGGATTTTCCCACCTCAGCCTCCCAAGTAGCTGGGACTACAGGTGCACACCACTACATCCAGCTCATTTTTGTATTTTTAGTAGAGACAGATTTCACCATGTTGGCCAGGATGGTCTCGATCTCTTGACCTTGTGATCTACCCGACTCGGCCTCCCAAAGTGCTGGGAGTATAAGTGTGTACCACTGCACCCAGCCTGGATAAGCTGTTGGTATGCTGCTTGAATTGGTTTGCCAGTATTTCATAGAGGATTTTTGCATAGATGTTCATCAGGGATATCAGCCTGAAATTTTTTTGTGTGTGTGTCTCTGACAGGTTTTGATATCAGGACAATGCTGGCCTCATAAAATGAGTTAGGGAGGAGTCCCTCTTTTTCTAGTGTTTGGGATACTTTCAGAAGGAATGATACCAGCTCCTCTTTGTACCTCTGGTAGAATTAAGCTGTGAATCTATCTGGTCCTGGGCTTTTTTTGGTTGGTAGGCTATTAATTACTGCCCCAATTTCAGAACTTGTTACTGGTCCATTCAGGGATTCAACTTCTTCCTGGTTTAGTCTTGGGAGGGTGTATGCATCAAGGAATTTATCCATTTCTGCTAGATTTTTAGATTATTTGCACAGAGGTGTTTATAGTATTCTCTGATGGTAGTTTGTATTTCTGTGGGATCAGTGGTGATATCCCCTTTACCATTTTTTATTGTGTCTATTTGATTCTTCTCTCTTTTCTTTTTTATTGGTCTGATTCGCGATCTATTTATTGTTGATCTTTTAAAAAAAAAAAAACAACTCCTGTTTTTATTGAGGTTTTGAAGAGTCTTTCATGTCTCTATATCCTTCAGTTATACTCTATATTAGTTATTTCTTGTCTTCTGCTAGCTTTTGAATTTGTTTGCTCTTGCTCCTCTGGTTCTTTTAATTGTGATGTTAGGATGTTGATTTTAGGTCTTTAATGCTTTCTCTTGTGAGCATTTAGTGCTATAAATTTCCCTTTAAACACTGCTTTCGCTGTGTTCTAGAGATTCTGGTACATTGTGTCTTCATTCTCATTGGTTTCAAAGAACATCTTTATTTCTGCCTTCATTTCATTATTTACCCAGTAGTCATTCAGGAGCATGTTGTTCAGTTTCCATGTAGTTGTGCGGTTTTGAGTGAGTTTTTAAATCCTGAGTTCTAATTTGATTGTACTGTGGTCTGAGAGACTGTTTGTTATGATTTATTTTCTTTTTCATTTGCTGAGGAGTGTGTTACTTCCAGTTACGTGGTCAATTGTAGAATAAGTGTGATGTAGTGCTGAGAATAATGTATATTATGTCAATTTGGGGTGGAGAGTTCTGTAGATGACTAGAAGGTCCTCTTGGTCCAGACCTGAGTTCAAGTCCTGAATATCTTTGTTAATTTTCTCTCTTGTTGATCTGTCTAATATTGACAGTGGCATGTTAAGGTCTCCCAATATTGTGTGGGAGTCTAGGTCTCTTTGTAGATCTCTAAGAACTTGCTTTATGAATCTGGTTGCTCCTGTATTGGGTGCATATATATTTAGGATAGTTAGCTCTCCCTATTGCATTGATCCCTTTATCATTATGTAATGTCCTTTTTTGTCTCTTTGGATCTTGGTTGGTTTAAAGTCTGTTTGATCAGAGACTAGGGTTGCAACCTTACTTTTTTTGCTTTCCATTTTCTTGGTAAATATTCCTCCATTCCTGTATTTTGAGCCTATGTGTGTCTTTGCATGTGAAATGGGTCTCCTCAATACACACTGAAGAGTCTTGACTTTTTCAGTTTTTCAGTCTGTGTCTTTCAGTTGGGCATTTAGCCTGTTTACATTTAAGGTTAATATTGTTAAGTGTGAATTTGATCTTGACGTTATGATGGTAGCTGGTTATTTTGTCCATTAGTTGATGTAATTTCTTCATAGTGTCGATGGTCTTTACAATTTGGTGTGTGTTTGCTGTGGCTGGTACCAGCTTTTCCTTTCCATGTTTAGTGCTTCTTTCAAGAGCTCTTGTAAGGCAAGTCTGATGGTGACAAAATCTCTCATCATTATTTGTTTGTAAAGATTTTATTTCACTTTTGTTTATGAAGTTTAGTTTGGCTGGATATGAAATTCTGGGTTAAAAATTATTTTCTTTAAGGTTGTTGAATACTGGCTCCCACTCTTCTGGCTTGTAGGGTTTCTGCCAAGAGATCCGCTGCTAATGTCATGGGCTTCCCTTTCTGGGTAACCCAACCTTTCTCTCTAGCTGTCCTTAGCATTTTTTCTTTCGTTTCAACCTTGGTGAATCTGACAATTATGTGTCTTGTGGTTGCTCTTCTCAAGGAGTATCTTTCATGGTGTTCTCTGTATTTCCTGAATTTGAATGTTGGCGTGTCTTGCTAGGTTGGTGAAGCTCTCATGAATAATATCCTTATGTGTGTTTTCTAACTTGGTTCCATTCTCCCCGTCAGTTTCAGGTACACCAATCAAACGTAGGTTTGGTCTTTTCACATAGTCCCATATTCCTTGGAGCCTTTGTTCCTTCCTTTTCATTCTTTTTTCTTTAATCTTATCTTCATGCGTTACTTCATTAAGTTGATCTTCAATCTCTGATATCCTTTCTTCCACTTGATTGACTCAGCTATTGATACTTGTGTATGCTTCACAAAGTTCACATGCTGTGTTTTTCAGCTCCATCAGGTCATTTATGTTCTTCTCTTAACTGGTTATTATAGTTAGCCGTTTCTTTAACCTTTTTTCAAGGTTGTTAGCTTCCTTGTATTGGGTTAGAACATGCTCTTTAGCTCAGAGGAGTTTGTTATTACCCACTTTCTGAAGCCTACTTCTGTCAGTCAATTCATCAAACTTATTCTTGTCCAGTTTTGTTCCCTTGCTGGTGAGGAAGTATGATCCTTTGGAGGAGAAGAGGCCTTCTGGTTTTTGGAATTTTCAGCCTTTTTGTGCTGTTTTTTTTTTTCCTCATCTTCGTGAGCATATCTACTTTTGGTCTTTGATGTCGGTGACCTTTGGAAGAGGTTTCTGTGTGGACATCCTTTTTGTTGATGTTGATGCTGTTCTTTTCTGTTTGCTAGTTTCCCTTTTAACAGTCAGGCCCCTCTGCTGCATGTCTGCTGGGGTTTGCTGGAGGTCCACTCCAGACCCTGTTTGCCTGGGTATCACCAGCGGAGGCTGCAGAACAGCAAAGATTACTGCCTGTTCCTTCCTCTGGAAGCTTTGTCCCAGAGGTGCACCTGCTTGATGCCAGCTGGAGCTCTCCTGTATGAGGTGTGCCCTCTCTTACCATTCCTATTCAACACAGTATTTGAATTTCTGGGTAGGGCAATCAGGGAAGAGAAAGAAATAAAGCATATTCAAATAGAAAGAGAGGAAGTCAAATTGTCTCTTTTTGCAGATGACATGATTGTATATTTAGAAAACCCTATTGTTTAAGCCCAAAATCTCCTTAAGCTGATAAGCAACTTCAGCAGTCTCAGGATACAAAATCAATGTGCAAAAATCACAAGTGTTCCTATATACCAATAATAGGCAAACAGAGTCAAATCATGAGTGAACTCCCACTCACAATTGCTACAAGGAGAATAAAATACCTAGGAATACAACTCACAAGAGATGTGAAGGACCTCTTCAAGGATAACTACAAACCACTGCTCAAGAAAATAAGAGAGTACAGAAACAAATGGAAAAACATTCCATGCTCATGGATAGGAAGAATTAATTTCATGAAAATGGTCATACTGCCCAAAGTAATTTATAGATTCAATGCTGTACCCATCAAGCTACCATTGTCTTTCTTCACAAAATTAGAAAAAACTACTTTAAATTTCATATGGAACCAAAAAGAGCCTATATAGCCAAGACAATCCTAAGCAAAAAGAACAAAGCTGGAGACACCTGACTTTAAACTATACTACAAAGCTACAGTAACCAAAACAGCATGATACTGGTACCAAAACAGATATATAGACCAATGGAATAGAACAGAGGCCTCAGAAATAATGCAACACTCTACACCCATCTGATCTTTGACAACCCTGACAAAAACAAGCAATAGGGAAAGGAATTTCTATTTAATAAATATTGTTGAGAAAACTGGCTAGCCATACGCAGAAAACTGAAACTAGACCCCTTCCTTACACCTTATACAAAAATTAACTAAGAGTGGATAAAAGACTTAAGCATAAAAACTAAAACCATAAAAACCCTAGAAGAAAACCTAGGCAATACCATTCAGGACATAGGCATGGGCAAAGACCTCATGACTAAAACATCAAAAGCAATGGCAACAAAAGCCAAAATTGACAAATGGTATCTAATTAATCTAAAGAGCTTCTGCACAGGAAAAGAAACCAGCATCAGAGTGAACAAGCAACCTACAGAATGGAAGAAAATTTTTTTCAATCTATCCATCTGACAAAGGGCTAATATTTAGAATCAACAAGGAACTTAACAAATTTACAAGAAAAAAACAAACAACTTCATCAAAAAGTGGTCAAAGAATAAGAGCAGACACTTCTGAAAAGAAGACATTTATGCTGCTAACAAACATATGAGAAAAGCTCAGCATCACTGGTCATTAGAGCAATGCAAATCAAAACCACAATGGGATACCATCTCACACCATTTAGAATGGTGTTCATTAAAAAGTCAGGAAATAACAGATCTTGGAGAGGATGTGGAGAAATAGGAACACTAGTACACTGTTTGTGGGAGTGTAAATTAGTTCAACCATTGTGGAAGACAGTGTGGTGACTCCTCAAAGATCTAGAACTAGAAATACCATTTGACCCAGTAATCCCATTACTGAATATATACCCAAAGGATTGTAAATCATTCTACTATAAAGACACATGCACACATATGTTTATTGTAGCACTGTTCACAATAGCAAAGACTTGGAACCAACCCAAATGACATCAATAATAGACTGGATAAAAAATATGTGGCATATATACACCATGGAATACTATGCAGCCATAAAAAAGGATGAGTTAATGTCCTTTGCAGGGACGTGGATGAAGCTGGAAACCATTATTCTCAGCAAACTAACACAGGAACAGAAAACCAAACACTATGTTCTCACTCATAAGTGGGAGTTGATCAATGGGAACAAATGGACACAAGGAGGGGAACATCACACACCAGGGCCTGTTGGGGGGCTGGAGGTAGGGAAGGGATAGCATTAGGAGAAATTCCCAATTTAGATGACAGGTTGATAGGTGCAGAAAACCACCATGGCACATGTATACCTATGTAACAAACCTGCATGTTCTGTATATGTATCCCAGAACTTAAAGTATAAAAAAAATAAAAAATAAACAAAAAAAAACCAACAACAACAAAAAACAAAGAAACGTGTGTAGGATCAAAAAGAAAACAGTGAGTTCCAGTGCTACAGTTCTGCTTATGGTTTAAGAAGACACATTTTCAGGATACACTATGATGCATATTAATTCTGATAAAAATTGAAACGTATTTTCTAAAATGAGATAGGATAATTCTGCAACTCAACTGTGCATATTAAAAAGTTATGTAGAACCCTACATTAAGCAATTCATCATTTCTGGCAGAATTGCAAAATGGAACAGTCACTTGGAAAAATATTGTAGCATTTATTTGAAATGTTAAATACAGAGTTACCATATAACCTAGCAATTCCACTTCTAGTTATATACACAAAGGAAATGAAAACATATGTCTACACAAAACCTTGTATATGCATGTTCATAGTAGCATTATTCATAATAGCCAATAAATGAAAACAACCCAAATATCTATTAACTAATGAGTGGATAAATAAAATTAGTATAGCCATATTTTGGAATATTAATTGGCAATATGAATAAATGATGTATTTATATACTACAACAAAGATTAATCTTGAAAGCAAAAGACCACATACTGTACAATTTTAGTTAAAATATATGAAATGTCCAGAACAGCAAATCCCTAGAGGAAGAAAGCTTGGTGGTTGCCAGAGCCTTGGAGATGGGACAAATGGGGAATGATTGCTAATAGATACAGGTATTTGGGGGAAGACGGTGATGAACATGATCTAAAATTAGACAGTGGTGAAGGTTGCCCAACTCTGAATATGCTAAAAAAAACTGAAGTATACACTTTAAAAGGTAAATTCTATGCTATATATTTTTCCTTAATATGGAAAATTGTTATGAAAAACTATAAGGAAAAAACTATATAAGGTATATAAAAGTCAAACTGGAAAAGAACTTTCATAGAAAGTTCTATTTCTGAAGTTTAATAATTTCAATTCTATAAGTTATATATTTCAATTTTAATTAAATTTCTTCTGTACACTTGGGAACTTATAACTTTATAAATGTAATCATTTCAAAGCACTTTATAGAATCACCCTTCTCCCCCTCCCTTTTTTGGGGGATTTGGTCACTTATAAAAGTAAATTAGCTCTTGCCCTTGTGCAGAAAGTTGAAGTATCCCTCGAGGTAGGAATAACTTTTAAAATGCCCTACTATTTCATTCATGGTGCTGTATTCTTAAAGGACACTGAAAAAAAAACTCATGTGGTATTGCCTGGGTGAAGGTCATTTCCTTATTAATAATTCTACAATATTCTGGTACTTTTAGAGTTTCATTTTTCTGCCCTATGTAAGACCAAATGAAAAGCCTACAATGCTGACAGAATAAAAGTCAAAAGCTCTTGAGGTGGATGTAATAAACGAAAGAAATAGTCCACACTATTTTGAGTCCCGCACTATGCTAGACACTTTGGAAGAAGGGGTAGTTTTAACTACCGTGATGCTGATTACCTAAGGGGGAAAACAAAGCTCATGAATAGTTATATACATTGAGACAGAGGCTAGTGATGAAGATGTGTGCAGGTGTTAAAGAACACTGTGGAGAAGGTGGGATCAATGGTGACTGTGAGAGGCAAAAATACCCTCAAAGATATTAATATTTTCATGTTGTACAATGATATTCAAAAATTTTCCAGACTTCATTTGCCATCATGTTTTAATACAATTAAAATTCACACTCTGTAATTTAAGTATACTCCCACAAATTCACATAATAGCAGTGTTCATTAGAGTACTATGGAAATGAACAACCATTAGAATTGGGAATACACATAATATACCAGACCCTTATTCTAGCAAGAAAAGCATTTGACCAAATTTAATCTCAGCTTTTAAATCTCTACTTTGGCATAATTTAAAATTTTTGTCTGTTAAATATCTTTCATTAAAATAAAAATAGCATTGCTAATTTTAAATGTCTATATTTCTATTAAGGCTGTAAGTTTTGATAATTTTCATATAACAAATTTTGGCGATGAAATTTAGCCACATGTATCAAAATGTTTTAAGATGTTTACTTTCTTTGAATCAGTAATTCAAAGAAAGTGATTCAGTAAGCAATATGATTAAATTATTAATAATATGATATATAGCTATAATATTTTTTCAAGGATATTTAGACACACAAGAAAATGCTTATTTTATATGGTAGATGAAAATGATAGGCTCAAAAATTACTTTAAAATTAATGATTCCAATTATTTTTAAGGCCAAAGGGAAATAATTAGCTTGAGATATATTTTTAAAAGCCAAACTAGTAAATTATTATAGAGTTAATGAAGTTTTTGCTTGTCTTAAAATTTCTAATTAAAAGTGACACTTCTATAAATGTGAACCCAATGCATTATCTAGTCAATATATGTACTTTTAAGAAGACACCTCATAATATTTTAGTTGATCTCTTATTTATATCGTTTTTGTGCAGTTTATATTTTTCTTTTGATCATAATTTAGTCTTTTTTAAATTCCTTGATACACTTTATAGAGTTCTTTTCACATATTACATATTCAATAAATATATATGTATTTTAAAAATCCTTAACTTACTTATAAGTTAGTTGTAACTGTGTCGCCTCCAATATATTTTTCTTCTAGTGCTAAGAAATAAAAGAGTGCTTTCTCCGAATAACTCAGATACACAACTCTTACCTCAAATTTGTCACCCCTCTTTGTGAATAAAAAAATATTTATTTAAAACTCTGTGCTTTATGAACTTCAGCCTAGATATAAATGTTGTGTGCTAGAACACAAATGAATCACAAATTCACATTAAAATTTGTTTTACAAAAGGTATTTCAAATTTTGTGCAAGAAATGTGTAACACAAGTCACTAAATAGTAAAAAAAATCACTTAAAATACAAGCTTCTATGAGACAATAAATATATTTTTTGTCATTATTGATGGTAAAATGTGAAATTCTGAAACTGCAAATAATTTGATACCCTTTTTAATAAAAATTGAATGTTAAATGTATAATAAGTGACATAATTTTTGGAACTAAATGACTTGGCAATTTCAATTAAAACGGACTACCCCATCTGCAATTAAATGTATTAAATTATAACACAGTTAATTCCAGTATGTATGAGGTCATTCTGATTTCTATTTTGACTTTATATTTCATTTAGCTCATTGTATACAATCTCTGATATATTATTATACATTTTTAGGGTTATAAATTAATTTTTAAATGAAATGCAACTCAGATTAATAATAGTAAATATAATTTCACTATATTTCAAGCATTGTTCTAGGCACTCAATATGTATCAACTTATTGAATATAAACAATAAGCATTTGGTGTTGCTAACTATGATGATCTCAATTTATATGTAGGGAAATTGTGGAACAAAGAGTTTAAACCATTTAGCCAGTGTCTTACATGCCTTAATGTCTTACGTGGCAGAATTAGTACTTGAACCCAGCTACCTGGTAACAAAAGTTCAGTTTAATCACTAACCCTGTACCGCTACAGTCACTTAATTATTATAATACAAACATTTATGCTGTGCAGATAATTTTCAGGTATTAACACATATAAAAGATTAAAAAACATAGTATTCCTAGAAATTATATTATTTGTACAATTTTTGGGTGCAAATAGCCCCTTTAGTAAAAAAATTCTATTTACTATGAACATATGCCAATTTTTTTTAACTGCAGATTTTTAGTGAGAGATCTATTCAATCAATTTACACAAATATTTTCAAATTTAAATGCTGGATATTTAAATCAGCTTGTCATTACACCCTAAAACTAATAAGTATGCCATTCTTTATCCATGTAATTCATATCATCAACAGTAGGACATTAGCTATACAACTTTAGCTTAGAAAAGTAGTACTGTATCCACTCTTGGCTGATAGTAATCATAATAATAATAATAGATGATAACATTTTTTTAGTCCACCTCAAAAAATAATTTTTACATAACTGTCAACTCCAATTTTTTGATGAGGGAATACAAGTGAAACTAAAAGAAGAATATAAGATATTAATTAAACTTGAAAACATATGCCAATCAACTCCATGCCCTCCTTACAGTCAAATAATAAACCATATAAAACTTGAAACCAGAAACACATTAATTCTTTCATTATTTTGCAAAACAGTGTGATCTCTGTCCTTAGGAAGCTTCCCTTAGGGAAGAAAAACATGTGGTCTTGTGTAGCACAGTGTGTTAAGCTTTGGAGCATCTGGAACGTCCACTGGCCTTGACTGGACTGGCCTAGAATATCCTTGGAGTGAGTTTGTTATTGGTCTATTTACATGACAGAGAAAGGTGAACCTTGGAAAGGCAAAGTAGCAAGGAAGTTAAAATCTCCAGCTCTGGAAGCAACTGCTTGTTATTTGAATTTCAGCTCCATCTTTTTAAACTGTGTGTTCTTGGGAAATTTAGTTTATGTTTTTGTGTTTTATCTTATTAATCTGTAAAACATGGATAACAGAAACAAACACAGTCTCATTGGATTATGGTGAGGCTTAACTAAGTTATTCAGGTTAAGTGCTTAGAAAGTATGAGCACTTGGTAAGGGTTAACAATGAATTATTATTATTATTATTATTATTATTATTACTACACTACTACTACTACTGGAACAAACTCAAAGCTAGCATTTTTAAGGATAGGAGGGCATTGTCACAGGTGATTCTAGAAATAAGCTATATAGCTTCAAGTCCTGCCAATCTATAGGTACCTATATTGCCACATAACAATGGCAGTAATAAGCTTCTATGGCTGATATCTCATGCCTATGCTTTCAAAATTCTATCAGGCCCACTCTTAAGAGTCTTTCACATTTAATTCCAGCTATTTCTTTAAGTCAAGAAACAAACAGTGTGGGCATAATATCATGAAAATGACAGATGTTTAATGGCCGGTGTGATATTTGAAAAAGCTGACAAAACTTGACAGAAAGAATATAAATGACCATAGAAGGCAAAATAAATATATCATACTTAAAGGTAATTTGAAATGTGTGTGAGGGCAGTGAGTTCCCTAATCTTATTTTATGATTAACATGTGCATTTCCATTTAATTTTTTATTCAGTATCCCTTTTAAATTATTGATTTAAAAAGCCATGTAATATACTTAGTGAATACATTAGTTGTGGCTGATAATTCCTTTATTTAAACCAGAGAAAGTAGTTTTCCTATGGAATATTATTATACACAACAATTAGGGAGGTTTGATGGTCTATCTTTCATTGTCTTTTCCTGTTATTTTATTATTCTTTTTATATTTGCCTCTGGAAAATAGAATCCGACAAATGTGAAGCACTTATCATATACAGAATACAACCATAATAAAGCCAGAATCAACTCCAATTTTTGATGAGTAAAGTGTACTATGTTCTCATCTGTTTCCCCTCTCCACCAACACAATTCTTTTCACCTGACATTTTGTCGTTTTTAGGAGGGTTTTCAAAGATCATATCCTGTGTCTCCCTGCTCTATTGTAACAGAGGATTTCACTGAAGTTACCCCCAACACACATACAAATACACCCACAGAGAGGCAAAGAAACAATACAAAGATATCTCCCTATCTTTCTGTTACAATATCCAATTGATTATCATGGTGCCTGATAGCATGTGAGTGAATTCTGTCGCTCACTCAAAAAGCCCACAGGCCTTACAGCCTACTCCTAAGACACTGTGATTTTCATTATTTTGCATTGTTTCTTCTGTTTAAGATGCTCTTCCTTGCCTTGTCTATTTGGAAAACTTCTCTTCATCTTTTAGGGCTTTGATTATATATCCCCTGTTCTAAGAAGCCTATGATCTTCAGACAAAATTTGGAAACCTCTCCTTAGGTTTCCCATTGATGAGAATATCTATTTATGATGCTATAATTACTTGTGCAGTTGTCTAGTTCCCATACGAGAACACATGACTCTGAAGGGATGGATGGTCCTTTCATTTTTTCATCCTTCTCACAACAATGTGTCTGAGCAGGGCAGGGTCTCAGTGTGTTAGAATGAATAAGCTACCTAATGAAACAGATGTATACAATTAGGCACAGTACAATGATTCTATAATTGCAGAGGTTAGCTACACAAACAACTCTCTGACCTATTTTGACAAATTAGGCCAAATCACCAATGCCCAACTTTTCTTGGATCAGATATACTGTTTATCACATTCTCAATATGTGTTGACTTGGTAATATTGAGAGATACAAAAATAATAAACTATAGTAATGGGAATTATTAATAACTCAGGTAGTTCATTAATTTTCAGGCAAAGTATCCTTAAAACATTGGAAAGAGTTTAAAATTTGGTTCCCTAGTTGCTCAATATTCTAATATCTAATAACATATATGTATATATCTAATATATATGCATATATATTATTAATAGCTAAAATATTTATAATAGATAATTATTTTTAAAAAGTATTTTATAAAATGTTTAGGAGAAACAAGACAACTCAAGATGCATTCTCCATGACCAAGAATATTACTTTTAGCCTTCTTTATTTGAATGTTTGCATTTGTACATATTTCAATGCACCAGTTTAAAGCAATAAAAATAACACAGACAAAAATTATTAGACAGTTTTGATTATGAACTGGGAGAAAAAAAGTAGTTTAAAAATTAGCCTTTTCTCTACTTTTCTCTTAGTTACTATACTCCACTGCCACACATTAAAGAAAAAATAAATATATCTTTGAGAAAAGTTTAATTTTCACTTGAAATAATGCAACTATTAGTTATTACTCCATATACTTGTGTTTTAACAGTTTCTATTAAGTATAATCTTAGCCAGAATACCTTATAGTGTGTAAGCTATATATGAACACTGAAAGTATTGTATTTGTTATTTGAAATGTGTCTATGTAGCACATTTAATTCAAAACATTTATGTGTAGAGGTTGACAAGTCTGTCCTTCTAACTTTTATGGCATAACTTACTATTTATATGCTACCTGTATTTCAAGATCCATTCTGTGTTCTAACACCATAGAGAAGGCTAATTGGATATTCCCTCAAATAGAAATGCAAGTTATCTGTCTCTATCCATCTCTCTATTTTTATATCACCTTTTCTTATTATTAAAATATTTCTTTTGTATGTATCCAATTAACCCATTGTAATATTTTCCCCATTATATGACCTAGTATTTCTCTTCTTATTAAGAATAAATACCTTAGCAGTATTGGGTGCATGGTTGATGTTAAATTAAGCTAATTTAGTAGTTGGAAATACACAATTCAAATTTACTATGTGTGCAAATCCACAGATAGGTCTACTCGTGGAGTTTTAGGAGCCATAAGGTCAGCCTTTGGAAAATTCCAAATTAGTTTTTAATTATTTCCTGGGCATATTGCTTTATAGGATATTTCTAGAAATGCAACCCACTGAAAATGGCCAATCTAAACATTATAATTTCAACATAAACATTTGCCTCAGTGGAAGTCCTTAATTGCCAAATGGAGAGAAATGCATGCAGGCTGTCAGCATCATGCTTTTCCATGGTAGTATCTTTCACTATTTTGCCACCACGAATGTTTCTAAATGGTCAACATACTACTTCTTCTTACTTGGATGTTTATGTTTGAGAAAATGCAAAAATAAGAGCACAAAATGCAATTAGAGGTTTTCTGAAGTTCGTGTATTTAGCTCCCATGGCATTCTGGATGCCAGATTCACATTCATTAGGTATAAATAAATGCTAAGCACCCTAGACTGCAAGAGGAAAAGCACAACAAAAAAAGTCTCTTCATACCTCTGAGACTTTCAAACAGTCAGATTCTTTTCTTACAGAGCTCCCTTCTGCCTTTCCAGAACACCATTTTCTGTTCAGTCTTATCAGTCATTTCCTGCTTTATGCCTAGTTTTTGAGTGTTGTTTATGCCACTTAGGCATTTGCTTATACTGGTCCCCATAGATTTTCCTCCTATTTAACATTCTCAATGGGCTCAACTTTCTTTGAAGCATACCTCCTCTAAGTATCTTTCAGTTGAAGCAAATGACACCCTAATTTGTTAACTCTAAGGCATTACCGAACGTTATTTCTTCAAGGCCTCTGACTTTACTTTTTGCCTCATATTCTGTCATTTCACATCTGAACACAATGCTGCTTTTACCTGTCCCTCAATACTCTCTAGGAGGACTGTTCTGCCTGAAATACTCTGTTCCATGTCGTCATCTTCTGAGATAAGACTTCCCTTTTCACCCACTCTGCAGTAGGTTTCTGCAACTCATTTTTATCAATTACGATCTCTCTCTCCTCTCATGCTTTAGGACAGTTACCTTTTAATGTTTCTGGTATTACTTTTTTTGCTTCATCTCTACTCTATTGAAATAACTGCTGATCCAGGTTTCCTACTTTCAAACTCTCTTATATTTAATTCATTTTACATCTAGATTACTACTCATCCCAAAGCCTTGTTTGGCCATTTTATTTCCTCATCCCCATTTATTTCCTCATTTGCCACAAAAATAAGTCACCCCACCATTTGATAAATTCTTCATGTCTAGAAGATAAAATGAAATGTCTTTAGTTCTTGCTAGAGAGTGAATGTGTCCCCTCAAAATTCATGTGCTGACGCTCTAAGCCTGATCTGATGGGAATTTGAGGTGGGGCCTTTGGGAGGTAAGACTGTTAGATAAATCCACGAGGGTGGAGCCCTCATGATGAAAAGAGGAGACATGAGATCTATAATCTTATCTACTTAATTTAAGGCCTAGTTTAAGTTGTAGTACTTCATTGACCACTTCTCCAAGTAATAATCTTTCAATTTTTCTTCATAATTACTAAGATCTAAGCAGAAAGAGTTTTGTGTGCCTGACTTTGTAGACTTATTAAAAAGCTTCATTTTTTTTTTAGGAAATAAAAGCATAATGTAAGTATTACACTGCTTATGTTTGATAAAATAAAATCTGCACAAAAGTCCATCAAATTTCTCAATTATTTCTTTTTTTTTTTAAAAGTTAATCACATTTCTTCATACATTTATGCATTCAAGCACATTTATAGACTTTCTTGAAGAGGTCCAGGCATTCTGCTAGAAAATGGGATTATAGTAGCAGACTTAATTTATTCAAAACAGATAAAAATCCTTGCCCTCAGGGAGCTTAAATTTACCTTGCAGGGACGATAGTAGGGGCTGGAGAAGCAGACATTAAGAAGACAGGCAAATACAGAGTGTGTTACATGGTGGCAGGTGAAATATAGGAAAATAAAACAGGAAGGGGTGGAGCTGCAATCTAGATAGAGATGGTAGAAAACACTTAGAAACAGTGTGGCATTTGAGCAAAGGCCCACAGACAGTAAGGGAGTGACATGTGAGTACATAAGGGGTACGTGGAGTGTTTCAGAGATGACAGGGTACTTGGAGCAGAAGGAGCCATGAAGAGAAGACCACATCTCAGAAGTTACTTAGAACTCAAGTATGTGGGACTCTACAGGCCATTATGAGAACCTGGCTTTTGGGAAGCAAATAGAAGAGTTTGAGGAAAAAGTGATATGATCTGATTTCTGTATAAATATAATCCTTTCAGGGGCTATTTGGGGAACAGACTTAAGTGAAGCAAAAGAATAAGTAGAAAATCAATGAGAGGAATATTGCAAGAATCTGTAAAGAGATAATGGTGGCTTGACCCTAAGTGTTAGCTATGAAAGTGATTGAAGTAGACAGATTATGAATATGTTTTCAAGATAATGTCAGCAGGTTGAACAGTTATATGTGGGAGAGAGTTAAAGAGGAAGGTTGGAGATGATAGCAGATGATTCTGGATTTTTGCCAAAGCAGCTGGAACATAAGAATAGAGACTGGAAAAATTATGAGAAAAAGTTTGAAATGGGAAAGGGAATTAGGAATTCAGTTTTTGATATGCTAAATTGAGATGTCAATTAGATAACTAAGTTAAGATGTATATTTTTGGTGTCTGGAGTTCGAGAGAAGGATTCAAGTTGGACACACTCATATGAGAATCATCAATTATAAAAAAGGTACTTAAATATCTAATTAAGCCCAAATTGCTAAAGGTATGAGATAGACTTAATACACAGAGAAGAGGCCCAAGGACTGAGTCTTGGTACACTTCTCAACGTTCAGATGCTGGGAAGACAAGAAAGGAGCTAATGAAAGATACTGAGAGAGTGGCTATTACAGGGATTAGAAACACAGAGAAGTGTGTTACTGGGAGCCTGGAACATGTTACAAGGAGGAAAAAACCCAACTCTGAGAAATATCCCTGAGGACTAAAAATCGGTCGCTAGATTTATCAACACAGAAATCACTGATGTTCTTAATATTGTTGGGTTCACTGGAGAGATAGGAGCAAGAGCCTGGGGAGATGTAAAAGAGAGAGGAGTTACAGAAGAGAAAAATTGAAAATAATGGGCATTCAACACTTTTTGAATCACTTTTCTGTAAAGGAAATGATAGAAATCAGGATGGAATGTTAACTAGTAGCACAGATGGAGTTGAGTGTTTGTGTGTGTGTGTATATATATATACACACACACACACACACACACATATATATGTAAAACATTGGAAAAAATAACAGCATTTTGAGCACAGAAACATAGATGAAGGTAGGTGGGGAGATGTGGTGTTCGGAGATGCTGTTTTCTCAGTTAGAGAAAGAAAGAAGCAGAGTCAGTAAGAAAATAAACATGAAAAGTTATTATTAGAAATTTGAGAAAAAGCGAAGTTTTAAAAGTGTTTAGGACATCAGTCTTCAAACATATTTGTTCAATTATCCCATAATAGAAATTTAGCAACTGTACCTCCTCATACATCTGTAAATTAACATCTAAAATTTGTTATTCTATGTTTACCTGGCTGCAAAGTATGGAATTTCTGCTATAATGTAAATTTTGGCATATATCAAATTAAATCATAACATCTTTGCTATTCTATACTCACGATTTTCCATGAATAAACAAAAACATAAATTCTTAAGATAATTTATATTTTTCCTTTCCTTTAGTTGTAGTTTCATTTTTCACAATACAAAAAAATTTTTAAACTTAAAGCCACTTAATGATCACCTAATTCTCTGTAATAAATAAATTTAAATACATTGATTTTAAAATGTGTAGAGCCAGGTGTGGTGGCTCATGTCTGTAATGCCAGCACTTGGGAGGCTAAGGCGGAAGGATTCCTTGAGCCCAGGAATTCAAGATCAGCCTGAGCAACATAGTGAAACTCCATCTCCTCACAAAATAAAAAAAAATTAAAAATTAACTATGCACATTGGTAAGTATCTGTAGTCCCAGCTACTCAGGAAGCTGAGGCAGGAGGATGACTTGAGCCCCAGAGTTTGAAGCTAGAGTCAGCTATAATTGTGCCACTGCACTTTAGCCTGGGCAACACTGTTAAGATCCTGTTTCCAAAAAAAACAAAAGCAAAGTATAATAAGACTCCAATTTTAAAATGTTCCTTTGTGTTTGAATTCTCATAAATTATTATTAGTTGGAAATGTTAAAAGCACATATTATAAAGTTTAATGTTTAATTATGAAAGATAGGAATTAAATTTTATTGGCAACACCTAGTATAATGACAAAGATAAGAAGTGATATTATGACTTAATTGAGAAATATTGTACAGATGACAATGCAGTATTTTGTTTTATTGTTTGGAGACTCAGGAGTTTTTATAACAGAGCAATGAACAATAAAAGAATCTGGGATGGATGAAAGTGATGCATCTCGTCCCTCCTCTGCTTCTCTCTTTTATTTGAAGGAAATAAGCATTTTAAAATGAGATATGAGAAAGGTGAATCAGCTGGATTCTCCAATAGGCAAATTAGTTTTAGGAAAGGAGCTCATAGAAGTTTTAAATTATCCACATGCAATGTGTGATCCTTGATTTAATTGTGGAGTGAATTAAGAAAAAACTATAAAGAATAAGAATAGTTTGAGAGACAATTGTAGAAAATTGCCAATATATTAGATAGTGCTACTATATCATGTGAAATTTCTTGGGTGTAATAATGGTATTAGGTTTATTATAGGAGAAAGTCCTTATGATAATGAGAGATGCTGAAGACTTTAGGAGTGATACATCATGTTTTCTGCTACTTACTTTCAAATATGTCAGAAAAATGCGTTGAAGAAAGAAATAGATGAGGTAAATGTGGCAAAACAATCATAAATCCACATGAATGAAAGGAATCAATAACAATACTTTCTGTATACTCTGTCAGCTTTAATACACAATATCAGAGAGTCCAATGTTTCCAGGCTTCAACCCTCTGGGATAGAATGGAAAAATTCAACATGTAGAAATAAAATGGAAGGAATATGCTAAGTAAATGTATAGCATGGGAGGTCAATAATGTTACATTTATATGAGTAAGACTAGAAGGATGGTTTAATATGGTAAAAATGGGAGCCAGCTTTGAGGCATAAAAATAAATCTGAGAAGTTGGGTATCCTATGTCACATACCACAGCCTACTCTTCTTGACTTATGGCATGCCCCAGAGCAAATAAAGCAGACACAAGAGACATTAAAATGGCTTTATCCCTACTGAAGCTCCATCTACCTGGAAAAAGGGGTTATGATTTTTTTATTACTGATTAAAACAATCAGCAATAAAAAGTTGTCATAATTAAAACTCCCAAATCATAAAGGTCAAAATATATGTCCTAACTCATGCTTGGTTCCTCATGCATATGAGCTGCTTGGCAGCAGTTCCACCTCCCTAGAGACAACCAAATATTTTACTCACCGATGACAGTTGTGACTACAGAAATAATCCTCTTACCAATTGTTTTTTGTGATAAATAAAAATGACAATAGAAGCAATTGCACCAAGCCCACATTTTCAGGTCATTTCACAATTATTTGTGGCCCATGAGATGCTTCCAAATTTCTAAGTGAGACTAGTGTCTTCCTTTCTTATCCTTCCAAGATTATTTGTAAATTACTAGTTTCAACTAATTGTCTTTTCATTAGGGCAAGGTTTTCTTATATACTCTTGGCATATGAGTTACATAAGAAAACGTAATAGAGATAGAAGTAGGAAAAGGGTCTCCTTCCTTCCCCATGTTAGTCTTTATCTAAGTAATTTCCTTTATTTTGTAGCTATTTGTTTTATTATTTTGTTTGTGTGTTTGTTTTTTCTTGAGACAAAGTTTTGCTCTTGTTGTCCAGGCTGAGAGTGCAATGGCATGATCTCAGCTCATCCCAATCTCCGCCTCCCAGGTTCAAGTGATTCTTCTGCCTCAGCCTCCCATGTAGCTGGGATTACAGGTGCTCACCGCTACACCCAGCTAATTTTGTATTTTTAGTAGAGACAGGGCTTATCCATGTTGGTTAGGCTGGTCTCAAACTCCCGACCTCAGGTGATCTGCCTGCCTCGGCCTCCCAAAGTGCTGGGATTACAGGCGTGAGCCACCATGCCCAGGCCTCATAGTTATCTTTTTTGATGTTCTGAAATATAACCTAAGTTCTAGTTATAAATAATTTACTTCACCTTCCATGAGCACTGCTCAGTTTCCTTTTCCATAATTTTTCCTTTCCCAGGCACTTCAATTAAACTGGTTTGGAAAAGACATAGACAAGGAGGAGGGCACAATATCCCAAATGCTGATAATGAGCCAAAAACTTTAACAGCTGCTGTTCCGCAAATTTACAAACTTGGCATGATGCAAGAGAGCAAGGTATAGTCTGTGCCACAGAGTTTTTTTCTCAAATTTAGTTTAAAATAATTTTAGATATGTAAGAGTTGCAAAGATACTACAGAGAGTTCTCGTATACTCTTCACTCAGCTTCACCTACTGTTAGCATCTTACATATTCATGTTATATTTATCAAATAAATTAAAATTAATGAAAAACTTCAGACTATTATCAGATTTTTCAAGTTTTCTACTAATGTTATTCTGCCCCAGGATCCAATTCAGGATACTATGCTGCATTTCATCATGTCTTCTTAGTTTCATCTAATTTGTAACAATCTCTCTGTCTTTCTTTGTCTTTCATGATCTTCACATGTTTGAAGAGTACTGGTCACATCATCTAAACAATATCCCTCAATTTGGATTTTTCTGGTATTTTTCATGATTACTCTAACTGTGAATTTTTAGAAAGAATAACACAGAGAGAATGTGTCCTTCTTATTGCATCCTTTCAGGGAATACAGTCAAGGGGATTTTAAAATGCATGTTTTCCATTGAGAAAGTGGGGTAAAGAAAAGAACTGTGCATCAAGCAATGAAATAAAGTCAATATTCTGTTTTTACAGGCAAATCAATATTCTGTTTTGGCCTGCTGGCCATAACCCAGTACTATAAACTGGCAGGTAGAGAGCTGCAAGAATGTCAGTACTTCTGCCACATTAATCTTTACAGGCTCTGCAGTCCCTGCAGTTAACTCATGGGGCAGCCTTTGCCAGGACATACATCTGCCTCTGCACCATTCTCCTGCAATGTGTCTTCAAAGGGTGCACCATTCTACATCTACTCTCTATCTTTTATTGTCAACCACTACAAAAACTAGAAGGAATCCCTAACTGGTGTTTTTTCTTTTGTTCCAGTTAAGAAAATTGCTGATAATCTCAAAAAAGAGCTATTAACTCTCATTCTCTCTTTCATTTTCTCTTCTTCCTCTCTTTTACCCTACATCTGAGCAGGGGGGCCATGGTCAGAAGCGATACCTTCAGGAAGTCCACACTCTTTCCTAAAATTAATTCTCATAATGGAAGTAGAGGTTGAGCTAATAATAATTATATTTTTGAGGAATAGAGAAAGAAGACAAAGGGTAGAGGAATCACCAGTTGCAATGGCCTTCTAGGATAGCTTTGTACTGTGCTAAACACTTTTCATCAGATCCCATTTAAATCTGAGATGCCTATAAGTTAAGTATCATTTTCCCTATTTGACAGATGAGGAGAGTGGAGTTTAGTAGAATTTTAAAAATTATTTAAGGTTAGCCAGTTAGTAAACGGGTAGAGACCACAGATCACAGTGTTTTCTCTCTCCTTCAGCTGGAAGTATAAATCATTCATACTACCTCAGTATGGGTTAAAGCCAGACATCTTGTTAGCGCTTCTTAAAAAATTTTTTTGTTTTTCATGTGAGATTCTGTGTCTGGGTCCCCTATGATTTCCTATGCTTAAGTATCTACTTGATAATCTCTCCAAAACACCACTCTTCAACACTCTTGTGTTGCTATTTTCAGTCCTCTCCAGGAACTCTTAAACTAAAGGACATGATCCTCATGCACTGATAACTACTTCAGCCAACTCAACTCTGACCAGTTCCTCAAAGCAGGGAGCCATCTGCTGTTAATTTTCACCACTGATAAATATTCCAGGCCTCATTTTCTCCCAGCATATAGTGAACATACACTTCTCTTTCCCCTTTGAAATCAAGTGTGACCATATTCAAATCAAAGTCCTACCCTTTTGGTAGTTAGAAGACACATATAAGGATACTGAGGCTTAGAAAGGTTGAATAACTTATTCAAGGTCACAAACCCTTCAAGTATCAGGGTTAGAATTTTAGTCTCTCTGGCCCAAACTCTGATCTCACAACCACTGCAAGACACTCTCCCCTATTCCATGGACCCTGGTACTACACTACCCCCTCTCCATTTTAGCCTCCACATACAGTAGAGTGCTTGGAACACAAAAAACATTTCATAAATTGTGCTTAATGAAGTTATTTTCATGAGTTTTTATGGATTTTGAGTTCATTTGTATATTTTGCCTAAAATTCTAACCACTTCAGTTTGGAGAGCTTCCAGAGCAAAGGGCACACATCCCAGGCATAACACCGCTTTGGGTATACAGCAACCAATATCTTGTCAATCCAACAAAGTTCCTACACTGATACACAGTAGAAAGAGCCCAGTTTTTAAAGTTCTAAAAACTATAACAAATTACTTGTTTTTAAAATGTAATTAACATTAATACAATCAGATTTTTGTGTTAGTTGGGTATTATAGTATGTTGAAATGCATATATCCCAGAGACATAGAGTTTCAGTGTCAAAAAGTCATGCATTGACGTGTGCTACTGATGACGCTATCCTGACCTGCTATGTGACTTGTAGCTCTGAACCACGAGGTTTCCTGATTTTTATCTGTTAATTTAACCCTGATTTCCAGCAGCAGCTTCTCTTTGTAAATAGACTTGCCTCTTCTGCATCTGACCTCTGCTCCTCATAATCAGATTAACTCAGATAAAGCTGCTTCAGGGAAGAGGTCAAAACCATTGCCAATAATAGTAGTTGCCCTACTTCAGTCTGTTTTCAATACAGTAGCCAGGAGATCCTGTTCACACCGAAGTCCAATCCACCCCACTGTTAGCCCTCTGCTCATAAGCCTCCAGTGGCTTCTGACCTCACTTATAGTAAAAGCCGAGTCATCCTTTAGCCTATGATCCACATGATTTGAACTCCCTTCCACTGACTTTGTCACTGATTTTTAAAAACCTGAATTCATTCTCTTATAGCCAAATTGCCCTTTTTGCTTTAAATATTCCAGGAATATTTCTACCTCAGGGCCTTTGGACTTGATGTTCCCTTCACCTTTTCCAAGATAGTTATTCCTTTGCCTCAGTCAAGTCTTTATTCAGATGCCCCCTTCTCATCAAGGTATCCTTTGATCTCCTTATTTAAATGTATGACACCCCTTCTTTGCTTCTTTGCTTTTTTTTTGAAATGGAGTCTTGCTCCATCACCACGCTAGAGTGCAGTGGCACAGCCTTGGCTCACTGCAACCTTGGACTCTCTGTTTCAAGTGATTCTCCTGCCTCAACCTCCCATTAGGTGGGATTACAGGCACATGCCACCACGCCCAGCTAATTTTTGTATTTTTAGTAGAGACGGGGTTTCACCATATTGTCTAGGATGGTCTCAATCTCCTGACTTTGTAATCCACCCTCCTCGGCCTCTGAAAGTGCTGATATTACAGATGTGAGCCACCATGCCTGGATCCTTCTTTGCTTTATTTTTAATCAGAACATTTATCACTATGTAGCATATTATATTTCTGTTTGAACTCTTTTGTTTATTGTTTACATCCCCTGAATACTGGATAAGCTCCATGATACAGGCATTTTTCTCTATTTTGAACACTGTTGTATTACAGAGCCTTAAAATTACCTGACACTTACTAGATTATCAAAACATATTTATCAAGTGACTGAAAAAGTAAATGAATAGACACACCATAATTGACTTTTGCAAATGTTTGAGGTACGTATTATTATAATCTAATAATACTAGCCAGCTAATAAGAGCTATTTTTATGTGGTCATATTCACTAAAACGTTACACTTTTGTTAGAGATTTATCATTAGTACTTTTATTTTTAAATGAAATTTTAAAAAGAATATGCTAAAGGCAGTATTGTTTTCAAGGCGACAATTGGCTCTTAGGCAAATGGAATGCTCCTAACACTGCTATTGTCAGTTTGTTGCTAAGAAAGATCACTCATAGGCGGGTGTTGAACAAGGAGAACACATGGACACAGGGAGGGGAGCACTATACACAGGGGTCTGTTGTGGGGGAGTTGGGGGGACAGCGGGGGGTGGGGAGTTGGGGAGGGATAGCATGGGGAGAAATGCCAGATATGGGTGAAGGGGAGGAAGGCAGCAAATCACACTGCCACGTATGCACCTATGCAACAACCTTGCATGTTTTTGACATGTACCCCAAAACCTAAAATGCAATTAAAAAAAAAAATAAAAAAATAAAAAATAAAAAAATAAAAATAAAAAAAGATCAAAGAAGGAGGAGAAATTGAAAGCCAAGTATGCAAAGAGCTAGGAGACATTAATGTGGCTTTGAAGAGGAATATATCTGAGCCCTGGTGCTGGGACAGTTACATAAAATAGGACATTTTCTCTCAGAAAAAGGGAATGCAGTTTTTGGAACACTTCTCTGTTTTCCAGTGGAACACCATATTTTCACAGAAACCATGCCCTGACCTGATCTATAATTTCAAGAAAATTGATCAAATGATCTTTTCTCACATGAGAAGATTGCACTGCTGCTGCTACTACAAGCATTTCACCACTGATAGTTTGAATACTGACCCTGAGAGAACCAAGTAAGTAGTTGCACTTTATTGTCCAGCAATTATTTTGCAAGAAAAATTTATCAGCAGTTGCTACCTACCTAAAAATGATATGGAACTGTAAGCTTGCCATTTAAGAATCAGCCTTGGCCAGGAGCGGTGGCTCACACCTGTAATCCCAGCACTTCGGGAGGCTGAGATGGGTGGCTCATGAGGTCAAGAGTTCAAGACCACCCTGGCCAAGATGCTGAAACCCCATCTTCACTAAAAATACAAAAAGTAGCCAGGCATGGTGGCACATGCCTGTAATCACAGCACTTTGGGAGGCTGAGATGGGTGGCTCATGAGGTCAAGAGTTCAAGACCACCCTGGCCAAGATGTTGAAACCCCATCTCCACTAAAAATACAAAAAGTAGCCAGGTGTGGTGGCACATGTCTGTAATCCCAGCTACTTGGGAGGCTGAGGCAGAAGAATTGCTTGAACCTGGGTGGCAGAGGTTGCAGTGAGCCAAGATCGCACCATTGCATTCCAGCCTGGGCAACAGAGCAAGAGTCCATCTCAAAAAAAAAAAAAAAATCAGACTTTTCCCAAAACAAAGGCAAATTGATTACAGATTAAGAAACATTTGTGCAATGTAGAAGCAGTTTTCAATTCTGGCTGCATGTTTACCTGGGAACTTTTGAAAATATTAGTATGTGATATTTCAAGTATACACTTCTCCCACTTTCAAAGATATTCTGATTTAGTGGGTCTTGGTAAGTCCCAGTAATTGGTAGTTTGGCAAGTTCCTCCAAATGATATAATGTGCAACTACGTTTAAGAGAAACATGTGTAGTGGAAGAAAAATGTATATAGGTATTTCTGCCTAATACTCTTCATTGATGACTCATTCTAAATTACAGCAAGTACCCACTGTATGCTAGCAACTGTGCTACGGGAATAAGCTCATGGGGTTTAGACTTTAGTCTAGAAAAAATAATATTGAGCAGAGAAGCAGGAAGTACAACTCAAATGTTAATACCACTGCTACATTCATCTCAATAACACACTATTGATAATTTCTTTCCCTTTATCCTCACTCAAGTTAATCTAATTTATTTGTAATCATTTATCTAAATAATATATAAGATCTAGTATAATTGGACTGTCATCTATAACCTAAGGCAACTTGTACCACTTCACTGCTTCCCTAGTTGGAATGCCTCCTCCAGGAGAAAACACACCCTCCATCAAAAGCCATATGTCTATGGAAATTTTAAGAGAGACAGGAAGACAAAGAGAATTTAATTTCACTTCAAAGCCAGACAAAAACTCTTCACTTCAAAACCTTATGTATGGATTCTATTCTCTAGACTAAACATTCTCACTTCCCACAAACAATACTTTTTTCTCTCTGATGAGTCCTTTCTGTCTCTCCCTTCCATTTCCACTGCCATGGTCTGGACCAATTCCTCTGATGAGGACTGTGGTAACAAACCTTCTAACAGATTTTTAATTTAATTTAATTTTATTTTATTTTATTATTTTATTTTGCCTTTTAGGATCTTCACCCTCCAAATAGTCCTAATAGTCCTTCACAATTCCAAGAATATCTGTAAAACCCAGATATGATCATCCACACAGTCCAAAAACAAAAACAAAAACCAAACACAAAAAATTCTGCCAAATCTCCACTTTCCACGTGATAAAGACCAAACGGTTTTGCCACTGACTGCATAATAAAGACCAAGTGGTTTAGTATAGCACACATAGTCCTAGAACTTGACTCTGGTCAAATTCTTCAGTACAGCTCTAGCTAACCCAGTCTAGACATTTGTGATTACTCATTCTTTTGTTATTTGCTAAAAAAAATAAGTTTTATTCAATGAGGAAATAAAACAAAAAAATGAAAACATTTTTAGTCATTTATGCAATTTTTGACAACCTTATAGATAAACTGTGAATTAAAATCTATAGTCTTTGTACAGGAATTAATTTTCTTTGGTCCTTAATAAGTTGACTACATAGCTGATTTTTCTCTACTTACAAATTTTACATTTAAAACTTGACCTAAAAGTCTAAATAGTCATGTAAATGCATATGTATAAACAAGGCAAAGCTATTTTAAGCAAAATCTACAATGTATGAAAAACTAGGGCAAACTACTAAGTAATGCTTAGTCTTAAAACTCATTAAAAACAAAATATTTCATGTTGCTGTAGCATACAAAAAATACAAAAAGAGCTATTTGAGAAAAACAATATATGTAAAGTAAGATGATTAGTGTTAGACAGTGATATATTAGAGGCACATTATTATTTGTTGTGAGAAACTTTTATGTGGAGTTTACGAGAAACAAATTACAAACTAATTATGAATAAATTAGGTATTTCCCATATATTTAAAAGTCTTAATCAATGCAGAATCCTCATTCTCTTAAATTCTTGAAGCTCAGAGATCACTGGATTATAGAAAGAATGGGCAACTTACAGAATGGAAGAAAATTTTTGCAATCTAACCATCTGACAAAGGGCTAATATCCAGAATCTACAAGGAACTTACACAAATTTACAAGAAAAAAACAAACAACCCCAACAAAAAATGGGTGAAGGATATGAACAGACACTTCTCACCAGAAAACATTTACATGGCCAACAAACATGAAAAAAAGTTCATCAGCACTGGTCATCAGAGAAATGCAAATCAAAACCACAGTGAGATACCATCTCACACCAGTTAGAATGGCGTTCTTTAAAAAGTCAGGAAACAACAGATGCTGGAAAGGATGTAGATAAATAGGAATACTTTTACACAGTTGGTGGGAGCGTAAATTAGTTCAACCATTGTGGAAGACAGTGTGGTGATTCCTCAGGATCTAGAATCAGAAATACCATTTGACCCAGCAATCCCATTACTGGGTATGTATCCAAAGGATTATAAATCATTCTACTATAGAGACGCATGTACATGTATGTTTATTGAAGCACTATTTACAATAGCAAAGACTTGGAACCAACCCAATGACTGAATAAAGAAAATGTGACGTATATACACCATGGAATACTATGCAGCCATTAAAAATGAGTGCATGTCCTTTTCAGGGACATGGACGAAGCTGGAAACCATCATCCTCAGCAAACTAACACAGGAACAGAAAACCACACACTGCATGTTCTCACTCATAAGTGGGAGTTGAACATATGGACATGGGGAGGGGAGGGAACACATGGACACAGAGAGGAGAGAGAACAGATGGACACAGGGAGGGAAGAGAACACTTGGACACAGGAAGGGGAACGTCACACACTGGGGCCTCTAGGGGTGGGGGCCTAGGGGAAGGATAGCATTAGGAGAAATACCTAATGTAGATTATAAATTGATGGGTGCAGCAAACCACCATGGCATGTGTATACCTAATGTAACAAACCTGCATGCTCTGCACATGTATCCCAGAACTTAAAGTATGATTTTAAAAGAAAAGAAAAGGGAAGAAAGAGCCAAACTACTCAAAAGAATGGTGAAAAGAAGAGGTTCACTTGAATGTGTTGAGAGTAATGGTGGAGGGGCTATTAACGCTTCATTTTTGCAAAGAGATAGAAAATCTTGGTGATTAATCAAAAGGTCAGAATTCATTATTCTATTTCCTTTAGCCAAGTGATTTGCCCAGGATGCTGTTTTTTTGTTTGGTGTTTTATTGAGCCCTTGCTTCTTCTGCAAGTGAGTCTAATCTATATGTAGCTCTAGAGCAATGTCTAGCAGTTGATTGTTATTTTCTGGCATCTGGCTGCAGGCTTGTCCATGACATTTGGAGGGTCTAACACAAAAGTGCAAGTGGAAGCTCAGTGCTGCCCCCTCTTCTTTTCCCTCCAGCTCTATTCCACACAATAAGGTCCCTCTGGTACATGTGTATACCCTGACCCACACATCCCAGCTTCTCAACTACAAGCAGTCTCCCTTTGGCTCTATGGTCCTAAGAGTACACAAGTCAGAGATGAGGGTTGCAGACAAAGGAAGAGGCCCATTCAGTCTCTGGAAACAGGCTCGGAGCAATGAATCAGGGGTTTTCAGGGTTCCTGGTAACCCTGAAATGAAGATGATGTAGAAGATGGAGATAGTGTAGAAGAAGGAGATAGTGTAGAACTAATAGGATACTGAATTGGGTCTAGCCTCTTGGCCATCTGTTCTGGTGGTAAGGAATGAGATCAAAAGAGGACCAGAGCAGGCTGAAGCACAGAGCACCCAGCAGTGTTGCCTCCATGTTCTCAGGTCCCTGAGGTACAGGATGGAGTACCACTAAGTCATTCAGCAGCTGCTATATCATGAAAACATTGTCATGCTGGTGAAAGAAACCAGGATAAGGATGTCAGAAGTTATAAGCAAAGTTACACTGGGCTTGCAAAATATTCTTTGTACTCACCTTTCTACAAAGACATTAGTTACAACTTTCATTATTTGCTTATGCATACTCTTCCATTAGAATACTTCTTTTCTTTCTTGTCTATCTGAAAATTTTCCAAATTTTCTTTTCCTTTTTTTTCTATTTTTATAAAAACCTTTATTTTAACTTCAGGAGTACATGTGCAGGTTTGTCACCATAGGTAAACGTATGTCATGGAGGTTTGTTGTACAGATTATTTTATCACCCAAGTATTAAGCCTAGAACCCAATAGTTATTTTCCTGATCTTCTCCCTCCTCCCACCATCCACCTTCTGATAGGCCCCAGTATGTGTTAGATCCCTCTACGTGCCCATGTGTTCTCATCATTTAGCTCCCACTTACAAGTATTTGATTTTCTATTCCTCTTGTCAAGGGGAATGCTAATCTCTCCTTTTATACAATACTCTATTTTAATTTTTGGAGGAAACTCCATGCTGTTTTCCACAATGGCTGTGCTAATTGCCATTCCTTCTAATAGTGGCCAGGGTTTACTTTTCTCCCTGCCAGCACTTGTCATCTTGTATCTTTTTCATAGTAGCCATCAGAACAATTTTGAGGTGGTATCTTATTGTGGATTTGATTTGCATTTTCTTGATCATTGGTGACACTGAGCATCTTTTCATACACTGGTTGCCCATTTGTATGCTTTTTTGGAGAAATGTCTATTCAAGTCCTTAGCCCATTTTTAAAATGACTTATTAGGTTTTTTGCTGAGTTGTAGGAGTTTCTTATATATTTTGAATATTAACCACTTACAGATAGATGGTTTGTAAATATTTTCTCCCATTTTTTAGAAGCCCACCTCAAACTTCTACTCTGCATGAAACTTTTGCCAGTCCTCCATCAGCGGAATTAACTTGTGTTTAGAGCACCTTGCACATTAACTCTAACTTAACACTGCTACACAGCATTATGTTTATGTATATGTATTTTCTCTATTAGAATATAAGCTCACTGAACACATGGATTTTGCTCATTCTTTCTTTACCCCAAACCAAATACAGTGTTTGGTATATACAAAGGATACAACTAATTTTTGATGAATTGAATTAAACACATATATTAAGTTTCCTATTTCTACACTGTTTTGTTCATCTTTTTCTTGAAACTAATTTTTATCAAGATATTTTGTGGAAAATGTGACATAATATTCTAGGTATCATATAACTAGCATGGTCTAAAGTAGACAAAATATGTGTATTGATTCAGCCAATCATTTAGAAACCTTAATTTCTGCAAAGGGCCAGATAGTAAATAATTTAGGCTTTTCTGGCTATACAGTCTCTTTCCTGGCACTCAACTCTAATGTTATAGCACAAAAGCAACACAGATAATATGTGAACAGTAGGCATGGCTGTGTTCCAGTAAAACTTTATTTACAAAAACAGGTGGTAGGCCAGATGTGGTCCTGATCTATAGCAGCACTTCTTAAACATGGTTACACAAGAGGATGTGTTCTAATGCCTTAAAGCATCCAATTATATACTAATTAACTTCTCTCATACACATCCAGAATGGTGATAGTTATGTACTATCTTAGGAGAATTGAGAAAATAGTTATTCAAATACTTTTGTTTTTTTTTCTATGGTTCAGATGAGCAATGCTAGCTGACAGAAATGCTTATCTAGAAACTAGACTTCCATTCATGGATAAGCTTAAGATTATATTATATTTTTAACACAGGCTATCATTAGTTCATATTGATTTTCTTTTCAAACAAATCTGCTTATGTCTTTTACACTTCTGTTGTTTTATTATATCTAAGTGGAAACTGCGTATTTATCATTATTCTTTCCTTGTGGGTTTTATAAAGAAAATCTCCAATTTCTTATATAATAAAGCAATCTTTTTCTTATCTATATCTTATGAGCTTGTAACTATAGATACAATTAAAACCCAGACTACGATTCTTAATAAAATGTCTGGGAAATTGTTTTAATTGAATTTTATGTGTACCTCTGAAGTAAATCTTTATAGCCAATACTCCATCTGTAGATACTATCAAGGCCTGAAACTTGAAATCTCTATTAACTCCTCTCTTTTATTTTTTATTCAGTTTGTTAGAAAATTTTGTTGTATTTATTTTTCAAAACATATCCAGAATATAACAACTTGTCAACTTCTTTCTAGCAACCATGCTGGTCTGAGTCATCTTTATCCTTCCTCCCAATTACTGTAGTAACCTCATAACTGATATCTGCTTCTATCCCTGTCTCCTTTAGTCTATGCTAGGCATATTAGCTACAGGAATCCTTTTAAAACATAAAACACATTTGTCTCTCCTTTGTTCAAAACCCAAAGTGTAATCAGTTTTAGATGGAGAATAATTAATCAGAAACTGGAGGGACCTGTCCAATCTCACAGAGACTGGTTGATCTAAGCACTATAGCAGAAAACATCGAACATTGAATCTGAAGCCCTGTTAAATAACCAAAGATTTCTAAATTTAAATCCACGTGCTATTTTTTTGCTTAGTATTAGAGATTAAGAAAATGACAATACCAAAGAGCCTCTACTCCTACTTCTGACATAAATAAGTGCTACATTCTTTAGATCTGGATTCTAGTAGTCACATCATATTAAACTTTAGGGTGAGGCATTAAGTTTATTTTATTTATATATATATGTGTGTGTGTGTGTGTGTGTGTGTGTGTGTGTGTGTAATATATAAATATGTGTATGCTTCTTCATCTTTGAAATAAACTTTATAGTACAAATACTATGTCTCTCATGTATTATCTGCAAGGATCAATTGAGATAATATTTATGGTAAGAAGTTTGGAAAACTTAAATAATTATAAATAACAAGAGTTTACTTTCATAGGTACTTTAAAGAATAGAAATAACATCACTTTATTGGGGTCCAAACCAAAGCAGAACCTTTTGTCCATTAATTATCAGTGAGATGTTTAGATGTGTAGATGGTGAAAATCTAGATTGCGCCCCTTCTCAGTGGCTCACAGACTTCCAAATATTACACAGAAATTAAAAAATGGCAAGATAAAGAAGGTTTTCCATTTTAGCCTTCATTTTGATGATAAAAGACTTTCAAATTTTATTATTGAAGAATTCCATTTCATCCTTCTCCAACTTTTGGTCTAAAAGTTGAGACCAAGGTAAAATATCAGGTATAGAGCCCAAGTAAACAGGCTTTTATTTGCAAGGATTTATTTAGGGTCTTTTCTTTGTCCCAAGGAGCTTAGGGGTCTTGGTGCCCTTGATAGCTTTCTTCACCCATGTCCTCTTGCTTTAGGAAATACTTCTAGGCTTTGCTTTCTTAACCTGTTCACTCCACCTAACCCTTTTTTTTTTTCCTCTTGATTTCTTTTTGTGTGGACCTGAAATTATATAAAGTATTCTGGTGTGAGACTCAGCCTAGTTTCTCTCTGTCCCCATTTCAAAGCTGTGGATCACCTCTACTCACTTCTACAACCACATATGGTTTCTGTGGACTTAGAACAGGTTGGAATTCTGGGAATCTAGTCGAACAAGAAAGGAGTTAGATGCCATCTTTGAAGAAAATATTCTCTCTTTTTCCTGAATACAAAGGACTCAGCATCATTTTGGTGAGAACTTAACCTTGCTTTTCTTCATCAGAAGTAAAAGGTTAACATTTTTAAAAATTCAGAACCATTCTATGTTATCTATTAGATGTTAAGGGACACAGGAATTTAGAAGAGAAAAATATAAATGAACATATATCAAAGATAAAAGCAACCTCACCACTCCAATTGCTTAATTTCCTATGCCTCATATTTTGGTTTCTTAGTTGGCAGGTTCCAAAAGTTATCTTTACACATATTTAAAATGTCAGTTGTATTCTAGATTCCAAAATTTGAATATTTTCTAAACAGCTATTATATATATACACACACATATATATATATATTTCCCTAATAACATATATACAAATAAACAGATAAGGCACATGCATATAAATGTGTGTGTGTGTCAGCTGCAATCATACTTCCTACAGAAACCATACATTTCTCATGAGCTTCTGTGATTTTAACCTTACCAAACTTGTCTTCATATTAATTTTTCCAATTAATCACATAAAAGCTCCAACTTGTTTTACATTTGAATCTGGTAATTGTATAATCTTTATCAGCAGAGCAAAAAGCTGAACTAAATTTTAAAACAAGTATATACAATATAATATCTAAAATTTATTCATTAGGTATGAGACACTGTTCAAAGCTCTTTACAGATTGTATTTCTTTAATTGTAAAGACAACATCATAAGATAAGTTTTATGATTGTACCAATTTTATCAACAACAAAGGAGATACAGAAAGTCACAAATGTGTGTGGCATGTATAGCAGGGATTTAAACAGATGATAACCCTGAGTTAATAATACTCTGTGGAATTTCTGATGTGTGTGGGGGAAAGAATTCTCACTCTTAACTGTTTTTTTTAAATTAATATAGTGATGTATTGATTTTGTATATTCATCATAAAAGAAAAAATCTTAAAAGAAATTGCTATTACAAACAAAATATTCATGACTAGGAAGCATAAAAAATAAGGCCATGTCTGAAATCATGTTCACCCACATGAAACATTAAACATTAACTCAGAGTCAGTCAAGGAGGCTGATGTGCAACTAATTAGAAAACATTCTAATTAGTTTTCTTTATAGTTTTCCTTGTTTTTCATCTTTATCCTTTCCTTTATCTTCAAATGGCAGTAGGATAGATGTGGTGAAGTTTCATCCACAACAGTAATTTACTAGGAAAAGGAAAGCCATGTTCAATAAGATTTTCATTGCAAGATACACAACAACAACAACAACAACAAAATTCTGTTAATTTTCAAGCATAGCAATGAAAGTTGAAAACTCCCTAGCATACAGAGAGGATTCTGAAAAATGTTGGGTCAACTTTGTGATCATTTTTGACCCATATCTGGGCATTTTCCAATAACATCAAGAGACATCATTTGCATTTGAAAAGCATATAAAAGAAAAAAACTCCCTCTCACCACTGCCATCAGACACTTTGTGATAAGAGTGTCAATTAGCACAAACTTTTGGAAAATTATTTGTTAAGCAAATAATGCATCTTCCAGGAAAACATTATAAGAAAATAATCAGAAATGAAGATCAAGATTTATAAACAATAATATCCATAGTTAAAATTGATTAAAATGCAATTTATAATCACGCAAATTTGAATAACATAAGAAAATATTCCTAAATAACAGTGTGTTTTCAAAAAGCACTGTATAAAATTATATGTACCAGTAGATTTTAAATACGTAAAAATACATTCAAAGTTACACCAAGTTATTTCCTCTATACTGTAGGTTCTGTGAGGGGAAAAACAAAAAATCAACCCTGTTATTTACTTTTATACATTTGGGATCTAAGTCAGTATATGGAACATAATCAATGCTCAGTGCAAAAAAGAAAGAAAATGAATGTGTGTGTGTGAGTGTGTGTGTGTGTGTGTGTGTGTGTGTGTGTAATGGGATGCCTGTTAAGTAGTCCTTTAAGAACCTAACATTTCTAAGTTCTGAGCTGATTGTCTAACTGAATAGACCAAACATTTCTACAGGAAGCAGACAGTGTCTAGTCAAAGAAAGAGTCCTTTCTTCTCCTCTTAGTCTTGCGAAATTGGCCAATAGAATGTTTAACTTGAAGAAAAAAAATGATAATACTCTAACAACAACTTTATTTATGTATTTATTTATTATTTATTTTTTCCAGATGAAGGAACTAAGGCTCAGAGAGGTTAAGAGATTTTCCCATGCTCCCACAGCAAGTAGGTGGAAGAGGCAGAGTTTGAACTCAGGTCAGCCTGCTTCTGAACTCAACTCACCATATTTGGCTTCTGAGGTCATTTTGATAACTTGCAACTGACTCAGCATCTACCTGTGTCTTGTGCTGGAGTCAGCAGTCAGATCCTTTAAGGTGAGACTCATTATGCTTTGGTAGACAGAGCCCAGGATTAAAAGTTGAAAGTCCTGGCTTCAAGTTTCAGATCCATTTTTTTTTTTTTTTTTTTTTTTTTAGTGGCCCCTTTTCTCAGGGTGACAACTGTGTACCTCCTGCCCCTACCTCCACCCCCAAATGACAACTCCAAAGACTAGAACTCTTGAGCTTTCAAAATAAAGGTAGAATTAGACTTAAAAGCATTGGTTAAGAACAAAAAGTATTGTCAAACTTCTTTTAAAAGGCCCACTTTCTTTCTCATTCTTGTTTGACTTGTAGTATGATAGTTTTACCCTTCTTTACTCTCCTGTACTGTACCCTAAACTTTATTCTGAGGACTCTCCAGAGAACATACTTTAAAAAAAAAAAAAAAAAAAAGTCTCTTTTATGCCGATAATTGTGCTTAACAGCGGAGACAGGAAGGAATAAGGGAAGAAAATAACAAACAAACAGCCAACCAATATTTCATTTAAGTCTGTGAAATGCTATGCAAATGCTCAAGAGTGATTTACTTCCAATTATGTGGTCACTTTCAAAATAGGTGTAATGTGATACTGAGAAAAATGTATGTTCTGTGGACCTGGGGTGAAGAATTCTATAAATATTCACTGAGTTTACTTGTTCCAGGTCTGAGTTCAAATCACAGATGTCCCTGTTAATTATCTATCTCATTGATCCGTCGAATATTAGCAATGTAGTGTCAAAGTCTCCTGCTATTACTGTGTGGGAGTCCAAGTCTCTTTATAAGTCATTAAGGACTTGTCTTATGTATCTGGGTGCTCCTATATTGGGTGCATATATATTTATGATCATTGATTCCTGTTGTTGCATTGATCCTTTTACCATTATGTAATGTCCTTCTTTGTTTCTTTTATTTATTTATTTATTTTTAGAAAAACAGAAAAAAAAAGGAAGAAAGAGAGAAACAAAAAAAACAACTTTATAGGATTCGTATGCAGTTTATATGCCACAAGACATAAAAAGTATTTAGCATATAAACACATAGCACTAAATAAATAAGAGGTGCAGTTACTCGAGTAAATGGAATCTCTCAAGGCCTACTGAGATGAACTGTATGATTTTTTTTTTTTTGGTCTGCTTTTAATTTTTTTTTTCCTGTAGTATCTGTCAATGTCAGCAGGTTAGCTAACAATGTGTCTAATACTTTAGTAGAGACTATCTCATCAACCCTTACTTAAAATTCCTTAACAGTTCCTCAATCCCTTCATTACAAAATCTAAACACCTCATGCTGATAGAAAACATACCTAATGTCCTGGTCAGCCTCTGCCTCTCCTTTCCCATGTTCCAATGCTATCTCTTATGTACCTGCAGCTAAAACATATTACTTACATTCTCTGAGCATTCTACCTTCTAAACTTAGTGATGCTGGACCCAGGTTAAAACAGAATTTTTCTTTGATCTAAATTCTAATCTTCCCTTAAAATTAACCCATTTATTTTTATTGCATTTAAAAAATAATTTTAGCTTTTCCCAAAAATGTTTATTATTTAAACTTTTTTATTGTTTATTTTTATTTCAAAATCTTTGTGGTTCAGGTGGGTTTTGATTACATGGATGAGTTCTTTGGTGGTTATATCTGAAATTTTGGTGCACCCATCATTCAAGCAATGTGCAATATACCCAATATGTAGTCTTTTATTCCTCACTCCCCTCCCATTCTTCCCTGAAACTCCCAAAAGTTTATTACCTCATTCTTCGGCCTTTACATCCTCATAGCTTAGCTTCCACATATAAATAAATGAGAACCAAATATATTTGGTTTTCCATTCCTGATTTACTTTACTTAGAATATAGCCTTGAGCTTCATCCAAATTGCTGCAAAACACATTATTTTGTTCCTTTTTATGCCTGAGTAGTATTGTATGGTGTTAACTAAAAAGCTTCTGAACAGCAAAAGAAATAGTCAGCAGAGTAAACAGACAACCTGCAAGGTGGAAGAAAATATTTACAAATTACACATCTGACAAAGGACTAATATCCAGAATCTACACAGAACTCAAACAAATTGGCAAGAAAAAACAAATAACCCCATCAAAAAGTGGACAAAGGACATGAATAGACAATTCTCAATAGAAGATATACAAAAAGCCAACAAACATGGTAAAATGCTCAACATGAATAATTATCAGGGAAACACAAATTTAAACCACAATGAGATACCACCTTATTCTTGCAGGGATGTCCATAATTAAAAAGTCAAAAACCAATATATATTGGCATGGATGTGCTGAAAAGTGAACACTGTTACACTGCTGGTGGGGATGTTAACTAGTACAACCACTATGAAAAACAGTATGGAAATTCCAAAAAACTAAAAGTAGAACTACAATTTGATCCAGCAATCCCACTACTGGGTATCTACCCAAAGGAAAATAAGTCATTATATGAAAAAGACACATGCATCTACAAGTCTAAAGCAGCACAATTCTCAATTGCAAAGATATGGAACCAACCTAAGTGCCCATCAACTAAGTGGTTCTTTTTATTTTGAAAGAATTTTAGATTTATAGAAGAGCTATAAAGATAGTATACAGAGTTCACCATACTTTTCATATTCTTTTCCATAATGTTGGCATCTTATGGTATGTTCACCAATTAAGATATTAATACTTGTGCAACAGTTTACTTTTATTTTTAAAAATGATTTTATAGGCCAGGTACGGTGGCTCACGCCTGTAATATGAGAAATTTGGGAGGCCCAGGTAGGCAGATTGCCTGAGGTCAGGAGCTCTAGACCACTCTGGCCAACACGGTGAAACCCTGTCTCTACTAAAAATCAAAAAAAAACTTAGCTGGGCATGGTGGTATGCACCTGTAATCCTAGCTACTCAGGAGGTTGAAGCAGGGGAATTGCTTAAACCAAGAAGGTGGAGGTTGCAATAGCCAAGATTTCACCACTGCACTCCAGCCTGCATGAGAGAGCAAGACTCTGTCTCAAAAAACAAACAAACAAACAAACAAACAAAAAGACATTATGTAGTTTTCACAATCTATGCCAATTGATTTGGAATTGATCAACAATTGATAATAAAGGTAGAACAATCAGGCATACATAGTAATCATTCTCTGAAGATCAGTGTCATATGAATGTTTACTCTATATTTTCCATTAGCAAATTATGAAATGAATCTAGATTTGTCATCTATGACATTCAAATGGCAATAAATTAGCAGCCTGCTTTATATATGATTTTCCCCTCAGTGCCAGAATTAAACTTCATTGCTCTGCAAAAAATGAACAAGCAAGCAAACAACAAAGTTATATTCAAGTATTTGTATTTTATCTTCTTATTTACCCATATGATTATTTTTGAATCAATACTACAAGAGCAGATTGATTTGGAATTGTGACGATAGACAGAAAATCTTTTATGTCTGCCTCAATAGAACTTCCAGAATTTAATTAAAATTTATTCATTAGTTCTGCCCTCTTCTGTCCCATCCAAGATTCCTCCCTTAAACAAATACAATACACAGGGTTACTGCAATAAGCAGAATTGCTCAGAAAATGTCCTCTCCCCTATTAATCTTAGCCACATGTCAACATTTACTGATGTTAGCATTTAAAATACCTTACCTTTCTTTTATTCTAAAAGCAAACTAATTTAGGTAATAAGTAAAATTCAAAATTAAGGTCTTCACTATTATATTCTATCACAGACAATTCACATATTAAGTTGCTAAATAACAACATCTGTAATTTTTTACTGTAATCATCTGAGCAAATGAATAAACTGTAAGTTATTTTATTCTGACTCTTCTAGACTAGGAGTGTATGTGTATATATATATATATATATATATTTTTTTTTTTTTTTTTTTTTTTTTTTTTGAGATGGAGTTTTGCTCTTGTTACCCTGGCTGGAGTGCAATGGCACAATCTCGGCTCACCGCAACCTCCGCCTCTTGGGTTCAAGCAATTCTCCTGCCTCAGCCTCCTGAGTAGCTGGGATTACAGGCACACGCCACCATGCCCAGCTAATTTTTTGTATTTTTAGTAGAGACGGGGTTTCACCATGTTGACCAGGATGGTCTCAATCTCTTGACCTCGTGATCCACCCGCCTCGGCCTCCCAATATATTTTTTTAATTAGGATTTTCATACATATAACTTTAGGACATTTCTGGAGGTATGCACTGTCTTATAATTTATCCACATGCAAGTAAACTGATTTACTAAGGCTGAAATTAGAAATAAAACACTCTAAGGGAATTTGGTATTCTTAAATCATACAATTCTGATACAACTAGATGATACTTTTTTGACACATATGGCCATTCAAAATAATTACTTTTATATAATGATAAAGTTTATGTCTATTTCTTAAAATAAATATACTAAATTATCCTGCATGGGCTACCTTTATTCCTTGTTTAAATATACTGTGCTTTCCTTGATAAAAGATTGGTAAAAATAAATTATTTGTTGTCCTATGACATTTTATTATTTAAGCTGTCACTTATGCTTTTATTATAGAGAAGAATCTCTGGTAGATTCTTAGAGACTTTCTTTTTATCCACTTTTTTGCATTTCTTAAGTGTTGTTTTCTGCTATTATATTTAATCTGTATGATCATATATAGCTAAAATAAACTTAATGAGAGAGAATGTATGTGTTTCTATTATTGGATCTGCCATGAATTTTATATCACCAGTATGCATCTGGTATTTTTACATTGAAAAATGAAGATATATAAAATCATCATAATAAAAAATAAACTGCCAATTTAAATTATACTTTATTTGTAATGAACAGTATTTGAAAGATGCTGAAGCAGTCAATGCTAACTGGAGTAATGAGGGATACAAGGTTACCTATCTCTTTCCTACCAACTACATGTACCAAAGAGTAAATCAAAAGAAACCTTTCCTGTGGGATAAAAGCCTTCTGTGGTTCAGAAATTTTGAAGATTACCCAACATAGATATAAACACACTCTGATAAATGCAAATAACATACAAATCTAAATGCATATTATTTATATTGATAAATATGCTGTGTTTACACAAACTAATAAAAATGTAAATAGCAAAAATTACGAAGATTTTGCTACAATTAGTTTAGCTTTATCATCAATTTCTCTGATTTCTGACTTGGGTTTGGATTTATCTGCTCTTTAACTACTCTGATGGCCAGTCCAGGCTACTGAAAACTCTCACTTGCTTTACTCATCAGCTTAGATGTTTATATTACACCTTCTCAGTATGTGCCATCTGGATGTTTTAAAGTCAACTCAAATTCAATGTCTTCAAAACTTACCTTCCCCACATTTTCTCTTTTTGAATATTGTTTGATAAATACTGGATTATTTAACAATTTTATTTTAAAATCAGAAATCTGGGAGTCATTCATATTAATTTTTCTCAGGAGTATGTGCAATAAATCATCAAGGCCTACAAATTCTACCCCAGATAGATTTCTAGACTCTCACTCTTTTCTCTCCTTTCTCACAGTTTATCATCTCTTACCAAAACTCTTTATTGAATTTCCACTATACCAGCATATCACATACTTGGAACGACCCTAAACTCCAAGCATGCCAAAGTTTTTTGTATCTCATGCCTTAAATAGTTTTAAAGATATTATATTTTTTCCACAGGGGTTGCGAGAATTAAGGAAAAGATGCTCTCTAGATTTATAATTCTCATATAGATTTTCTATTTGGGGAAGAGTAGAAGAGTAGGAAAGTGTATGGATTTGTTTCAGATAGATTAGTTTCATCACTTCAAAGTTCAAATACTATCTCTATGCTTGTTTAAACTTGGCCAAGTTATATAACCACCAATAGATAGATTCTACTTATTTGTAAGAGGATTTGCTGAGATTAAATCAGATGTAATATCCAATGTTCCTGTCTTCATTTATCAACTCTTCTATCCACATAGCTTTCAGTTACCAGACATTTCTAGTTATAATTTGATATATAAAATAACATTTGACTCTGTTGTTATGGGTTGAGTTGTGTGTTCCACCACATACATTGAAATCCTAACTCCAGTACTTGTAGGTTTAAACCTATTTGGAAATAGGGTCTTTGGAGAAGTTAAGATGAAGTCATTTGGTTAAGTCCCAATCCAACATGACTGTGTCCTTACAAGCAGGAGAAATTTGGACAGAAACAGACACATACACAAGGAGACAATGTGAAGACACAGGAAGAGGTCATCTACAAGCCAAGGAATCTGAAGCAATCAAATGTTCAAAGAATGAACCAGATTCTCCCACACAGCCTTCTGAAGGAACCAACCCTGCAAACACCTTGATTTTAGACTTTGAGTATTCAGAATGTGAGATAACACATTTCTGTTGTGTAAGCCACCAGTTTGCAGTACTTTCCTATGGCAGCCTCAGCCAACTAATACAGTTGTTTTATTATGTTTTACATAAATGTGCCCACTCTTACGTTAACTTTGGAAGGTTAACTAAGGAAAGATCTGAACCAGAAACACAAAGATAACTTATCATATTACTTAGTAAAATACCCCAGGAAGCTAGATGATTCATGAAAGATGTTGATAATGTTAGACATGAAACCAAGAGGAAAGTAAGTTTAATGAATTTCTCTTGCATTCTACATAACCAAGAGAAGAATTCATGATTAAAAGGGAAGCAAAATAAAATATGCATATTTTTTCCTTAACTCCACACTCCACATGTACCAGATAGAATTCTATGTAGCTTTTTCTGGGTGTTTTGTATTGTTCAGAGTTCTAGTAGAAGAGACCAGAATTCACTCAAACTAGTGGGAAATTTGTCACAGCATGGTAAATGCCTTACTAAATCAGTGGTAGGGATGATGAAATAGACTTTAAGCCAAACATTACATAATTCTAAAGCTACACAGCAGAACAAGGATCCAGAAGACTTGCTGTCTCTTCCAGAATTAGGAAGTCACCAGTTTCAGTTCTCCATCAATACTGCCATGATGAGGAAGGTAATGTAGCAGTAGCAGCTTCAGAACCACAACATGTCTTCTACAGCCTGTGTCAGTGAAATGCATTCCACATGCCTCTCAAGATCCTCAAAGTTGCTGATGAGGTGAAAAACTCCACATGCCTTTGACTGTGCTTGTTGGCATATAGAGCAAAAGGCACTGCAATACGGCTTTCTAAGAAGGCAAAAGATTGCCTGAACCGCAATCACACTGGGGACACTAGTTGTAAGAGAATCTTGAAGATGTAGATTGTAGCTTTTCATATTCTGCAATTCTTCAGGGACCATTAAAAGGAGACTGGTATGGTGTTGAGCACCAAGCCACTATACCCTCCAAATAACACAGTAATGTTGGTTAGTTGTGAAACTCACTTAGGTACCTGATGCAGCCTCAACTTTAGGAATTCTTACTCTTCATTACCACATGCAGTCTATTAGCTTCTTTCCTGAAAACCTCCAGTTTTGAGGCTGCAACTCTCAGGAGACACTGCCTGCTACCTTCCCTTGTTACAATAATTTACAGATGCCCCAGATTTACATCCTTAAAGAGTTTAACACCTGGATCATAGTCAATTTCACTATTCCAGTCAAAATTCTTGATGATCCAATACTAACATGGAAGGATATTGACCATCTCTTTTACAATGACTTGATCCTCCACCATATCTCAGCCATCTGCTTTCAAGGTCATATCTATGTCCTGTACGTCCTGCTAATAAAAATAAGTACACACCAATTCCAAAATCTCAAGCTTAAACATCTTACTCTATCTACTATCTTTTCTCTATTTCCAATACTTTTACTCCCTCTAATAGTCATAATTCAGTAATTCTTCAAAGCTAGGAGTACCAAGTCCACTTCAGACCACTCCTCCATGCTTTCTCATGTTCTCACATCCCTAGCTATTCATATAAGATAGTACAACCCATCATTGTAAGCACTTTCTTATTGACACCTTCACCTTTCTAAGATTTTCTTTCTCTTCCCCAGAACTCCCTACAAACTTTTCCTGACTTCTCATTTTTTAATCTATCTATCTATCTATCTATCTATCTATGAATAGTTGCCTCTTTTCCTACTTGATTAATTACACCAAGTAAATAAACCATGATAAAGACTCTTGTTCACTGCTGTTGTCTTTTATGGTAAAATGCTGGCTAGTATGTAATAAGAGCTCAATAAATATTTACTGAGTAAATTAATAACATACTTATAATAATTTTTAAGTTAACTAGAATACTGTGTGTCAGGTTAAAGCAGCTCAAATACTTTACTGAATGAATGAGTTGTATGGAATAAATCGTAAGATAAAACAAATGTTTAAAGTCTATTTGATCTACTCATTAAAGGTAAAATGAAAAATCGATTTTGTAAAGCCGATAATATACAAAATAAACAAATCTATTCTATTCTTTTTGTTATATATCATACTTTGAAACTTTTCTTCCCTTTTTAAAATATTTTTCTCCTAAATTTCCTACATTTTAAATGGAAATTACCTCAATTAAAGTAACAATATAATTTTCCAAGATTAAAAATATATGAGATAACTAATTGAATAAACTCTTACACTGGTCCATTACAATGACTATAGGTTATATTAATATTGTGCTGGAACTGATTATCTTCAAGTTGACTCTATTCTCCTCAATCTGTCTTTAAAGAAGGGTATTAAAAGACTTGAAAATATTTAAAGACTCATTTTAATGCTGACTTTTCAGCAGCCACAATGTAGTTCCCAAATTATTAATTACATCAGGTTAATCAACCATGACAATCTATTAATAGGAAATGGAGAAGAAAATTAAATTAGTAAAAACTATTTAAATTGATTATCTAATTATAGAGAGACCAACATTACAAAAGCATGCAATAGGAGAGCCTACAGAGGTACAGTTCCATGTGTGTAACTTTGATTGTTTACAGAGATGTTGCTTCCATTACTGTCATGAATCATTTAGTGATCTATAATATATCAAATAGTATGGAAACATGTAATTAAATAAATGTCACATGTCTCAAGAGCTTGTGTAACTAACATGCTCCTAACATCTTCACAGCTTTCGCTATAGAAGCAAATCACACAAATTGCTAGTTAGAACTTATAATAATGATGATGGATTAATTTTAAAATGAAATTTTATGAGTTTATATATAGGCCCCCTTATCCATGGAGGAGTACTTCAAGACCCTCATCAATGTCTGAAGACAGGTAGCACCAAATTTTATATACGTGTTTTTTCTAAACATACATGTAATAACGTTTAACTTATAAATTAGATACAATAGGAAATTAACAAAAATAAAATAGGACAATTATAACAACATACTATAATACAAGTTATGTGGATGTGGTCTCTCTCAGAAAATATCTTGTTGCACTGTTTCACTCTTCTTATGATGATGTGAGATGATAAAATGTCTATGTGATAGGATTGAGTGAGGTAAAAGGTATAGGCATCAGGATTTAACATTGGGTTACTAGGACTTTCTAACAATATGCTAGAAGAATGAACATCTGCTTTAGGTGATTCTGGATCACTGATCTATCACAATGATGGCTGGATGTCAGGAGTAGATGATGTTGATGTCTAATGCACAGATAGTGTAGACAGCATGCATATGCTGGACAAAGGGAGGATTCACATCCTAGACAGAACAAAGCAGGTTGGCATGAGATTTCATCATGCTACTCTGAATGGTGGGTAGAAATTTAAAACTGATAAACTGTTTATTTCTGGAATTTTCCATTTAATATTTTTTAACTACACAACTGACCTTAGGTAACTGAAACCACAAAACTGAACTGAAGGTGAAACCATGAATTAGCGGGGACTACTGTACATGTAATTCACAAAGTATTCAATAAACACTTGTTTTTCCTTCCTCCCCTTTCCTTCTTTCTTTTATTTCTCCTTCATTTATTCTTTTGACAAATATTACTTGTCACCTACTACATGCCAGGTGCTTTGACAGGTCTGGCAGAATAGTACGTAACGAGACAGACAAGGTGACTGAGATCTGAAGGATAGGAAGTAGTCAGTTAAGAGAACAGCTGAGAGGAAGAGGATCAGAAGGTGGTGACCAGCCTTCCTGAGAGCATCCCTACACATTTCTGCTGGTGAGAAATGCATGGTGTATTGTAGGAGCCAGGGTGCTGAGCACAGAATCAATAACAGTGCATGTGTCAGAAGGAGAGAGAGGGTAGGTAGGCAGGATTTATACCATGCAGTGCCTGGTAGCCCAGGGAGTGGGTTTGTTCCTATCAGAACTGCAATGGGAAGTCATTGTAGAAGATTTTTTTAGGGGCCTGGGGAGGGCAGGTGTCACATGATATAAGCATGGTAAAAGATAATAACAGACACGTCTCTCTATTTATATGTTGCCCTATTTTGTATATAGTGCTAGGGAATTATATAAATACAAAATTTATGCCATGTTTTTTAAAAAGTGAGGTCCTAAATATTCACAAAAGAATTATTAGACTGTAGCTCAATGATTAAAGTTAATGGAATACAATGCATTCTTGACTATTTCTAGAAGTTTCAGGAGTCACAAGGAAAAAAAAAAAAGATGTGGTCTAATGATCACTACCAAAAGATCAAAGCAGAGTTTTGAGCCTTCTGTATGCCCTAGGTAACAACTCCTTACAAATGCAGTTTAAAATAGTAACTGTGATGAGTAGTAATTTGACATAATTATCATCTAACTGAGCTGGTGAGGGTTTATTCTGATCTTTACTAAACACTAATTATTTGGAAAAGATCCATCTGCAATGTATCCTCCTTAGAGGTAAGGGTAGTGTACATATGCAGTAAGGCAATATACTAACATTTTCTTATTTGAGAAACAATTTTGAAAAGTAATGTCATCCAAAGGAACAAAGTTTGAAATGTTCATAGCCTATTGTTAAAATAATTGCACATTTTTTGTAAAAATCATTGATCTTATATTATGAAACTAAACTGCATCCATGACTGCTCACTTGTGTATTATAAAGTTTATATTGTAGATTGTTACATAAAGATAGCAGCAAGGATTAATTTTTGCAATTGTTCTTTTCCCAACCAAACATGATCATAAAATACATTTACTTATGAGAATAAAGATGAATCAAATAAAGTATTTGAAATATGGCGTTGTACATATACTTGTTCCATAATAGCTTTTTCAAAGTATTAAATCTATAGATGTGACAGAAGAAAAAAATAAAAAATCTGAAAGTGGAAGAGAAACATTCATTATTCAAGATATTTAAAGCTAGCTATTGAATTACTTCAAAATAATTTGTTGTTGGCTACTTTTGACTTCTTGACCTCACTGCCTACATACACCTTACCAGGGAATAAATAAGTACTCTCCTATGTGTACAAACACCTTTTTAGAAATATTAACTATCTACTGTGGATTTTATAGATATATTACAATATAAGGAAATAACTGTGTATGTCTTACATGATCAGAAAAATGTTAAAAAATTCATTCTCTGGAAAACAAAGGTTTAAAAGGTTTTATACATAGTAATTTAAATATAAAAACTTGAATCAATCAGTACTACATCTCTGTAAGTATATAATAGGAATATTTGTGGATGAGAAATTACATATGCTTTCTGTCTTCAGGCTCCTGCTAGCTCAGGCTATAATCCATCCTACATTGCTGCAAATGTATCTTTATAAAAATTACAGCACTACTACTACTACCATTCTGTGCTTCATTTCACCAAATTTTAACCTAATAATTTCCCTGCAATCCAATTTTTTCCTCCAAAGCCCTTTTCCAAGACAAATAACTCTTGTACCTACTTTGATTCTTCACAGAATGCTTTCTTTGACTGCATTTTCCACCGGCTTGCTTTGACTGCAAAAACTTTATTTAGAATGTATAATTGTCCTATGACCCTCACTCATAGAGTTAATATTCTGTGTGGTAACTTCTGTAACAAATAAATCCTGAAATTTCAGTAGAGGTTTTTCTACTCAGTGTACTGGGGGGATTTTCTCCTCACACTTACTCAAAGACCCAGGCTGCCATCTTTAATGTGTTGCTTCTAGTTTGCTCAAAGAATCAACACTCATCTATCTGAGGATTACATGAGTTTTTTTTTTTTTTTTTTTGGTTAGACCAGAAACTGATATATCCTATTCTTGCCACTATTTCATTGGTGATAAATCTGTTATGTGGCTGCTCCTAACAGAAAAGGAGGATAGGATACACATTATAGCCAAGAATCCAGCAAAAAAGAAGAATAGGTTTGTTAAATAGGTAACCAGTCTCTCACAGTCTCACAGATTTCTCATATAATATGCACAGGAGTTTGTTAGCATTTTTCTAGTTAGTAGATAGCTCCCTATTCCTCAAGACGCTTGTACAAACCACATCTTTCTTAGAATTGACCACTCCCTATATTCTTATCCTCGTTAGATGTTTTAATCCTCATATGGTTGACCCATTCCAAAACGTATCTTCTGATTAACAAATAAGTATTTCAACATAAATGTTCTTTACTGTCAACTTCTTCTGCTACTCATATTCATGGACATACATGCACTTCACTTTGTATAGTTTTGTTATTTGAACAGATGAATTATTATGAATTATTGAATACTGCATCCTTTTTTTTCATCTGGATGCCTTTAGGAAATTTTATTTTTTTTAAGAGTAGAATCCTCTAATAAAATCTTCCCTGAACTACCCTTCTCATTCCTCGGGGTGGTATTTGTACACTGTTGCCACAAAACCTAAAGCTTACTTCTACAATGTGAGGAATGCTTAAAAAATGAAAATTCTCTACTAACCTAAGATGATCTTAGATTGAACTTTTGCACCCCATACCTGTTGCTAAACTCAAATTAACCACCAATAGCTACTAAACTTTGGCCATAGTCTTGCTTTTTCTGCATCTACTACCATGATTAATGAAACATCAGTTTCCTCATACCTTCCAAAAATATAAAAAACGAACAATTCTTAGAACAAAACTGAACCTTTAGAACTTTGAACCATCTAGTTACCTAGACACCTTTCCCTCCTTTATCTGCCTTTAAAAAGCTTACTTCTTTTCCACTACCAAACTCACATATTACACATTGTATGATGCCTCTGCTACCCCCAGCAAAGCTGTGGGAGTGACTGTCTCCACCTTGTTTTCAAAGGAAGTCCTGAAGAACATCAGTGCCCAGGAAGAGAAATGCCATGAGGGTGGGGCCACTTCAGACAGTCCCCACTGAGTCAATGCTCAGTGGGGCCATAGGGGTGGTTCTGCCCTCAAGACCTTAGACTGGTAGAGTAACCAGAATTCTATTCCAGCCCAGAAGAGTTCTTGTGTGGGCTGCACCAAGCAAAACCAAGCAGGTGCCTGGAGCCCTGGAGGCCATTTGCCCAGTAAAGCTGAGGAGATGGAGCCTCTACCCCAGTGTGTCCAGAGGAGACCTCTGTCCTGGTGGGTATCTAGGGCAGATAATTGAGTCAAAGAAAATTCTTCCACAACATTTAAATTTTAGACTTATCACTTATTTCTTCTTTCCTATTTCTTTCTTTTCCAGTGGGAATGTCTTTCCTTTCCAGTCCCATCATTATGTTTTGTAAACACATAATTTGTTTAATTTCACTGGTTCACAATTGGACAAAAATTTGCCTCAGAATTAATTATATCTTGAGTCTCACCCATATCCGATTTAGGAAATATTTAGATGAGACAAGAACTTTAGACTTTTAAGTTCATATTAGAACAAGTTAAAACTTTTTGGGCAATTGAAATGAAATGAATGCATTTTACTTTTGAGAGTGACATGACTTTTTGGGGGACATGACTTTTAAGAGGATATATTTAGAATGAAATGGTCTAAATATATCCCCTTAAAATTCTTATGTTGAAACCCTAACCTCCAAGGTGATGGCATTAAGAAATGAAGCCTTTGTGAGGTGATGAGCTGATGAGGGCAAATCCTTCATGAATAAGACTAGTGCCTTTATTAAAGGGTCTGAAGCTCCTCACCCATTAAAGCTGCCATGTGAAGTTACAGTGAAAAGACCACTATCTATGAACCAGAAAGTGAGCCCTTACTAGACACTGAATTTGAGGGTACCTTATCTTGGATTTCCAAGCATCCAAACTGTGAGAAATAAATTTCTGCTGTGTCTAAGTTACCCAGTTCATGGTATATTGTTATAACATCCCAGATGGATTAAGATACCTTCCTTAATAATTCTCTACCCCTTTAGATAAAGTCAATGTGGTTCCTGTGATGGATAGATGCTATGGACAAGGTCAAGACCCTGGTATTTTTTCCTCTGGTGCTCACTTTCTATACATCCTCTCTTGTGTTATGAAACTTGTGAGTTGCTCCTAGCCAAGGTGAAGAAGTGAAAAGATGTTTGCATATGTCATGAAGGTCCCAAATCACTTGCTTTTGGGTTAATCAAAAGGAATATTATTCTAGATGAGTTTGACTAAATCTGGTGAAAAGCCTTTTTGAAAAAAGATCTGAAGCACCCTGCAGGTAAGGGAAACTTTTCTACTGAACTGGAAGAAAAGCGTAGGTGACCATGAGGGTCTCAGTACCACAATCACAAGGGTCTGAATTCTAGCAGCCACACTATGAACATGGAAGAGGACTCAAAGCTCCAGATGAGAATTCAGATCTGGCTTCTGAAACTTTCAGCACAAGACTCACCTAGGTTGTGTCTAGATTCCTGAACCAAGAAAACTATCTGATAATGTGTGTTGTTTTAAGTTGCTAAATTTGTGGTGATTTATTTCTCACCACTGGAAATTAATACAGAACCCTTAGATATGTTCTTCTTATACTGTTTGCTAACTCCATTACAACACTGAACATGAAACAACTGTTGCTCATTGGTGACTTTCTTCCCAGTGAGACTCCAAAATCCATAAAGGCAGGAACCATATCTCATTTATAAAATTCAGTAATCAGAACATATTTTATTTTTGGCTTGAATAATATAGATACACAATAAAATTCTTATAAATGTTCCCATAATTCTTGTCTAAGTAATCATCATTGGTTAAAAAAAAAAAGTAAAATTAGAAAATCAAAAAATCCTTATTAATAAAATCCAGGTCTCAGGTCTCAATAGTGGACATTGATGAGTCATTTTCTCCTTTCTAAGTACTTAGATATTAGAGTAGGTATGTAGCCTTCCACATGCACCCTTGGTACTTTAAGGAAAGCCAATTAATCTCCTACTTTCAGATAACTCTTTTAGCTTGAGACAGCATTTTTTATTTCCCTAATCTGAAACATCGGCTTAGCCTCTTTCAAACCCTTCTAACTAATCTTAGCAAGGTCCACATGAACACACCACTTCCCCTAGTCAAATATATGCATAGTTCCTTCTTCACTTCCTTTTTTGAGTTTTGTCTAAATGGAAGCTTCTCAGGTAAGCCTTCCCTCATACCTTCAGTGTTCTCTGCTTTATTTTTTTCTTTAGTGCTTAATGCTTATTTAATTTATTTATAATATACTGAATGCTCTTGTTCCCCCCAAATTCATATGTTGGAACTCTATCACCTAATGTGATGGTATTAGGAGGTGGCAACTTTGGAAGGTAATTAGATTAGATGATGTCATGAGGGGTTAGTGACCTTACAGAGGTCCTGAGAGAGCCTGCTTCCTGCTTCCATCACGTAAGGGCACAAGTAGGTACCACCTATGAGTGGAAATCTGCTGGACTTTCACCAGACACCAAATCTGTTGACACTTTGATCTTAGACTTCTTAGCCTCCAAAACTGTGAGAAATAAACTCTGTTGTTTATAAGCTGCTCAGTTTGTGGTATTTTGTTGTAGCAGACTGAACAAACTAAGACACCATTTAACATCACCACCAATCACTCCTACTAGAATGTAAGTTCCATGAAATAGGGCTTTTAATTTATTACATTCACCTCAGTATTTCAGTTCCTAGAATAGTACCCTTAGTAGATATTCAATATTTTTTTTGAGTGAATGAGATAGTTCCAATGATCAAGTGAACAAAAATTAGGGGAGTCACCACCAGTAGACAGAGGCTATGAGGGTTCACCTTGAAGCAGACAGGTCAATTGAGAGAAATCAAGAACTCAGTCAGTGAAATGGGTAACAGGAATTCAGAAGATCAAGAAAATAATTAGGTAAAAGGTACAACATTCCATGTTCCAAAATAGAATTAAATAAAGTATCAGCTTTTTACTGAAGAAAATATCCATACACATTTTATATAGTCTAGAGACTGAATTTATTTCAAACTATAAGTGGAATCAGGCAAATATAACCGACTTCTAGGTATGAGGGGAAATAAAAGGAATTCCTGACAACAGAATTGGCTTTCCATTCAAATTAATGAGTACATGTGTTCATCCCTAAGCAGCAATGCTTTATAATCATCTATGACCACAAAATATAATTTAAGTTCACCAATTTATAAATTAGTAAATAAACAGAAAAATAATGCCAATATTAGAAACTGTCTACAAATGTGTTGTGAAAAGCATTTCCATAGCAACATCAGAATAATTATCGCTATAATCAGCAGTAGAGAAAATGTGCTAAAGCCAAGCTTTATTTTTCTCAGAATCATGGGACTGCAGTGCTCACCCACACAACAGAATCAGCAGCATGAAAAACAACAGAAAATGATATTTTATCTATAAAACAGTCATTGAGCACTCTACAATTATATATAAATCAATGAGTATAAAAATATATTAACAGCTATGAAAAGAGACATTTATGACATTTTTTAGTGTCAGTAAAATGTATCATATCCTAATCTGAGATTATTTTTCTAAAATTAATGCACTGTAGCTAAAGACCCAATTTTAGAACAAATGCAAGCTCATATGAAACATCTTAATTTGTATCTTATTAATGCAAGTAGCAAGACCTCATCTAGAATCAAGAAAGGCACAGTCTGTCAGAATCAATGTGTTAGAGAAAAGATAAAACTGACAACCCACAAAAGAATTATTTTTATTTTAATGGACATTAAACAAAGAAAATACTACCAAAATAAGTAATTTTCTGTGTTACATAAAGATATAAGCCATGACATATAAAAACGAAGTCATCATAGGTTTTTCCAGTCTATCAAAAAGGCACCTGAGTCTATTTGTTAATATTTCATTTACTTCGTCAGCATCAAGTGATAAAGTAATATCTTAATTTTCTTGAATTTGTATTTTTCTGCTATTTTCAATCTACTATTAGAGAGGTAAAACCCAATCCAATAGTCCACGAGGAAGAAATAACCTTCCAAGGAGAATATAAGCTTTATATTTATTCCAAGTAAATAAAGACAGACAGAGAGAGAGAGACAGAGAAGAAGGGAGGAAGGGGGAGAGAGAGACACACAGAGAGTGAGAGAGGAAGAGAGAGAGAGAGAGAGAGAAACGGAGAGAGAGAGAGAGATCTACACACCAGGATTGCTCCAGGCACTGAAAATACAAAGGTGAACAAGGCCATTTTTGTTCAATGTCAGCTGAATGCTTTTAGAAATTGTGATTTTCCAATAGGGGGTTGGCTACCTTCAGCTCCTCTAGTCAAATCCAACTGACTACTTGTTGCATGGTTCAGGTGCTAAATATGTTTTTTATACTTTTAAATGTTCCACATGGAGGAGAACAACACACATTGGGGACTGGAGGGTGGCGGGTGGGAGAGAAAAAGGAAAAATAACTAATGGGTACTAGGTTTAATATCTTGGTGATGGAATAATCAGTACAACAAACCCCATGCACAAGTTTACCTAGGTAACAAACCTGCACATGTAACCCAGAACTTAAAATAAAATAAAAAATAAACTATAAAATAAAAATAAAAGAAAAAATAAACCAAGACCAATACATACAATGCTATAAACTAAAATAATAAGAAAAATAACTTTAAAAGAATACGACATGACTTGTGAAAATTATATCAAATTCAACTTTCAGTATCCATGAAGATGTTTTATTGGAACACAGCCATGACCAACATTCTTTCATGGATTATCTGTCACTGTTGAGCCACAAGAGCAGAGGTGGGTAGCTGACACAGACTCTATGACCTCCCAAAGCTCAAAATATCAACTGTCTGTCTGGCTCTTTATAGAAAACTTTGCTAGCTACTATGGAGTTAAGCAAAGCTTTCACAGATATTCAGAATACAAATGAATACGATTTTAGTAAATTTGGAGCTTCAAGAAAGGAGGAAATTAAAAGTAGGCAGAATTCTCACAGAATTCTATCTGTCAGAAGGAAAATAGTACTTAAATATCCTCTCCTAAGAGCCATCAAAATGTAAGATCCAATCAAATGATATAATAGCCTAGGTCAGAAATGTAAGCTTTGTGAATAAACCTGGAATTTGTGGACTACAGGACCCAAAGAGCAACATTTTAAAAAAATTGTTCAAGTTTATGATTTTAAAAGGAGGCTCAGTATGGCAACTGGAATGAACAAAAAAACCACTTGGAATGTCCACAGCTATTCAACTCCTGCTCAGCCATAATCTCCAGTTGAAAAGCCAGCTCAGTCAGCTGAAAAGGGTACAGTCTCTGTAGTGGTACACAGTAAATAGTAACCCTGGATAAGCCAAGAGAAAATTGAGGAGAATAGAAAAGAGAAAAAAAGAACTACATTATATTAATATATCTGTTTAAAAATGAATCTCTACAAATTTGAATATTATGTATTTGCAATGTTTTAGACATTCTGTCCTTATTAGAGATAGAAGTCAGACTTGTGATTGAAATTTAAAATGATTTAGAATTGTGACTTTAAGTAGAAATCTTACTCTGTTTCTATGCAGTATTTATACAATTAAGAAACCTCAGACTTAAATATATTAAATCATCTGATTTCCCTTTTAATGGTCGGTTGTTTGACAGACAACATCATTACAAATTCCTTAATTTACTCTCAAACTTTTATAAATTTAAGATGCAGGAAGTTTCAATTCTTTGATCTGAGTTACAAAAATAATTTCGAAGCAATAACTTGAACTACTTTGCTACCAGTTTACTTATGCCCAGCGAATAGAAGCCATGCCAGTAAATCAAATTGTCATAAATAGTAAAGAATTTATTCATCCAAAAATACCTATTGAGTAGTTAGTTGTAATGTGTCTAGAATTCAATGTGGCACTACATATTCGAGATGAATGATAATGTGCCTGCCCTTCAGTACACTATAGAATAGTGGGAGAGAGAGAGATAATTAAATCACCAGAGTAGAAATATGATAATAGGATAAATGGAGTATACCATGAAATCACACACACACATACAAAAAGGAAACAAAACACAACATCAAAAGATCACAGAGGACATTCTGGGTGAATTAAAGCTTACGTGGAATGCTGAATAAAAATGAAGAATCCCCTAAAATATAAATATATCATGTTTAGACAAATTACAAAGAAAAAAACAAAACAAAACAATCACGAGGAAGAGGATGATGATAATTAATAACCAACAAGTGAGAAGGATGATTCAGATATTGTCACATGAGGATATAGCAAGATATGAGATAGAAAGGAAGACAAGGTCTACTGTTCCAGGAACTTTTTAGAATATTTAATGGATAGATTTTCTTCTAAGGGTAATGAGGAAATTTTAAATATTTTTTTATTTCTTTAAACAAGACAGTAACACAGGTAAAGTACCCTTGGCTGGAGTAAGACTAGAGGCAAAGAGATGAATTCAAAGGCTTTAATAATAATGGTACTGGTAAGAAATAATGAGGACACCAGAATCTGAAAATGAGAAATTCAAAGAGCAGTTTATTAAACCTCTTATGCAAATAATTTAGAATTAATCAATTTGATGTAATTAGGAAATAAGTATAATGGACACATTTCTTCATAAATGAACTGCTTAATTCCTAAAAGGTCAGCATGATCTCAATGTAATATATAGCTGTAACGCCAAACCACAACGTTTGGCCACAGTTACTTGGATCAAAAATTGTCTTTGGAAATAAAAGCAGCCATGACATTTGTTGTCCAGAAAATTTTTGACTTGGGTGGCCTGGCTTTAACAGACGAGCAAATCCAGTCAAATTAGAGACATAAAGATTGTCACTAGTAAGCCACAGACTTTGAAGCTGGAAGATTATGTACCCTTGAGTTGTGGGGTGGACATTTTCAGATTTGTGCAAGCTGATGACTAAGTCAATTTGTAAGAAATGAAGATAGAACAGAACAGAGAGAAAAAAGGAAATTGAGATGAAAATCATACAGTCTCTAAGAGACTATCAGATACAGTCCCTAAGAGACGATCAAAGCAGCTCAGCTCCCAAAAGTTTGCCAGTTGCCATGAGATCAAGTAGTCCTTTCACTATCTTCAGATTTTGTGAGGCCCTTCAAAGCTTTGCAATTTACTGTGTGTTCTTGATCTAGTTTACATGGGTTCTGTTGCTTACAAACAAAAAGGCTCTGCATAGAAAATGCAAAGAACCATTAATGAAATAGACAAAATACTATACAGTTAGAAATTTATTTTACTCCACCTACCAAAGAAATTATTTAGCTTCTCCTTGAATATTTTCAGTTACCAGAAGTGTAACTTTTTCTGATTATAATCTATCCCATTTGCAGAATTTTAGATATTAGCAGCTAATTCTTTTTATTATGATGAAATCTATCCTTATTCCCATTTTATTTTTAAAACAAGAGCTATGACCCCTGTTTGTTTCTTTGCTTTCCTCATGCCATAACCTCCTTCTCTTAAGCAGAGTGCCTAAAAATATTTATAAAATTATTATTTGCATTTCCCTCCTCAACATATTAATTGAAGCAGTTTTCACTGATAGAATAAAATCCCTTTTACATCAATCAAGAAGGCATTTCCATTTAACAAATATCACTTATAATTTTTTTTGTTAGTAATGTGTTTCTCACGTATTTTGTTTTTGGCTTAAATGTAGCTGACAGCCCAACTTTGTATCATAATGTTGGTGTGGGTCACTTAAAGTTCTGAGTAAAGTTTCAGAGCTCAGTCTCATGTCCAGTGTTACCAGTGTCTTGGTAGAAGAAAGGGATTTAATAAAATGAAATGTTTAACCATGATGGAAAGGGCATTGAATAAAATGTCCAAAATGTATTTAGATATTGAAATATATAATGGTTATAAATGACATCACAATGTTTTAATATAAAAAGATAACATCACAACATTTTAGTATAAAAGGGAATTCTATAAATGTACTTACATTCTCCAAATATTACTAACAATTGTAGAATTTATGAAATTTATGCATATATTTTTAAATAGTTTATATATTCAATATCTTTCTTATCCTATTCTTTAAGCCTAGGTTATTCAAAAAAAGTACAACCTAGAAGATCAAATTTATTACAAATTAAGTACTGGTAGACTATAATGAGTTACAGACTTTCTGCAGTAATTTTCTACCACTTGAAAATTTCCACATTTGAAAATTTGTGAATTTTGGGGGGCAGAAAACTGAATTTGTGTGCAAAAGTTGCTCTAAATTAGAAATAGTTTTATGTTACAAATATGTGAACAATGAATTAGAAATTATCAATATTATATCAAAAATACTCTTTAATTATAATGGTTTCTAAATTCATATGTATATTTCCTGAAGTCACTGTCCCATCCTAGTAAATTTGCACAATAATATCATATTTGTCTTTAAATTATCACTCCCTTGCTAGACTTTTTACCAAAAAGAAATGAATGGATAAAGAAAATGTAATATATATATATATACACACCCACACAATAAAATACAATTTGACCGTAAAAACATGAAATCCTGTCATCTACAGCAACATGGATGGAAATGTGGGTCATTATGTTAAGTGAAATAAGCAAGGCACAGAAAGACAAATATTGCATGCATCACTCATATGTGTGAGCTAAAAATTTACTCTCATGGAGTGAATGGTAGTTATCAGAGGCTGGGAAGGGTGTGTGTGTGTGTAGAAAGAGGGAGAAAATGAGAGGTTGATGAATGGGTACAAACATAGAGGTAGATAGAAGGAATAAGTTCTAAAAATCAATAGCAGAGTAGGGTGACTATAGTTAACAAGAGTGTATTGTATATTTCAAAATACTAATAATTATCAGAGAGGACTTGAAATGTTCCCACCATATAAAATCTAGAAATGCTCAAGGTGACAGATGTCCTAAATGCCCTGATTTGATTATTACACGTTCTATGCATGTAACAAAATATCACACCTTCTTCATAAGATGTACTAATATTATGTATCAGGAAAAAATATTTTGAAACACTATTAATGCCTTTTCCCTCTTGGAAATTACATTGGTTCCTTTATACTTTTTATTATTTTAAAAATGTCTATGAGGGACTCTAAAGACTAATAATTTACTGTTAAACATTGAGTTTCAAATTTATCTAAAAATTTCAAGAGGGAGAGGAGGAACTTTTCCAGAAACAACCCAAGAACCAAAGCTGAGAAGACAGTTCATGAAGTCAGAAGTGAGAGCAGATAAAGTGACTGACACACAAGAACTCTTTCAGAAGTAGAGGAGGGAAGCAAGAAAATGAGAAAAAGAAGAATAGAGATGATATGCAAATGGTTTGCTCCCTGCTCAGTGTTGAAATTCTGAGGAGGGAAAAGATGGATTAGTTTGAAAGATTCAGGTGGACTGGAGAAATGAATAACTAGGGGGAAGTTTCCTGCTTCCCCCAGTATAGTCCTGTCAAGTCCTAACATCTTCAGAGAGGTTCCAGTTTTATCAGGTGCTATGACCACCATGAAACAAGAAGGTTTCAAATATATGAACAATAAATTTGAACTTACTGCTATAGCAAAAATCTTCTTAGACTATAATGGCATATACATATAGATGTCTCAATATACAGAAAATTGCCTATATTGGGTAAAAGGTTGTCTAGCTGAGTGGACATGAGAATAACCTCAGATGGTCTGGTACACAACAGCTTGGAGTATGAAATGTGTACTTGAAATCTTCAGGGCAATAAACAGCAAAGGGTATGCAGAAGAAGTTCTGAGAATGCTGGTGGACTTCAAGAGGACTGGGTTCGGGAAAAGAGGGTTCTGGAATTTGGGAACTACTGATTATTGGCAAAGGCCAGATCTACAGTCACCAGCACTGGATTTCAGAACAACACTTGAAAGACAAGATGGTACCCACCATATCTCAGTGAACACTAGGTCATGATGCTCAATATCCTGAAAGGCAGAATCTCACTGTAGTAGGTGCCATGAGATCAGGTTGAGACACCTAAAATGAAGAACATCTAACTCAATATCACAAAAAATACATATATTTCCCTCTTCTTCTAGATCTATCTTGGAAAGGAAGGAAGGGAAAAAGTTCTTAAGATAGAACCACCCCTCAGCAAACACACACACACACATACACACACACACACACATACACACAACTACTGAGGGTATTTCAAACTAAAAGAGACTGAGATCTCTTTATAACACTCATGTATTGCTTTATATGAGGAAATGAGAGTTTAGGAACAAGAAGATACCCATCATAGAAAATAGGAATTTATTCTTTTATTTTTAGGAATTATGTGAAATTTCCCTTGTTATAATTATAACTTGACAAACTCCTTCACTCATTCTGCCTTTATTGCAACTGTGTGCAAATCTACCTTTTCTAAATAAAACCAGAATAAAACACAAGGTAACATCTAGGAAGAAAGCATTAGCAAACTGTGCTATTAGACACTTCACTAAATCAGGCAGGTCGTAAAAAAACAAGCAAAGCCAGATTTTCAAAACCGATCCTCAGATTCATTTTCGCACATCATCAAATTAAAGTTTTCAGTGAATATATGAGTGTTATAAATATAGTCAGCATGTCAGCATGCAAAGAATACACTATGAGAATTAATTACCAAAGCACTTAAAATTCATCAAAATCACAACAAAGCTGACAACTATTATTTACTTCCATATCAGATTAGTTGAAGATTAACATGAAACAAGAAAAAAATGTGTCATCTGTTCTGAACTATCTACATGGTAATCATCTCTGGGTCAGAATAATTTCCAAATTTTACTCTAACATACTCATGAATACTTATTATTACATATAGCATGTACTTTTATCTGAAATTTTTATGGTGCTTTACCATAAATAATAGCTTTTAATTATATTTTCCAAACCACTCGAATGTCACGCTAAGAAATATCAACAACTTTATTTTAGATACCAACCAAAGAGTAGTATTGCTTCCCCAACATCTTTATATCAGAAAATTAAAAAAAATTACAACTTTTTCTTAAATATTCAAAATTTTAAATTTTATATTGAAAAAATCAATTTATTCAGTTTCCCAAAGGAACAACAAAAAATGTGAATGGCAAATTGACTATTGAAGATTATTCAATTAAAAATAAATACATTTGAGTTTATTACAGATTACTCAATATATGTATGTGTATATATTACATGCATTATATATAATGCATTACATGCTCTCTCTACATATTTATACATATATACATATATGTGTGCATATATGTATAAACATGTGTGTGTATTTATATACATGTATATATATATATACACACACACAGAAAAAGGAGAGAGTTTTGAAGAAAAGAATGAAATAACTTCACCATTGGAAAATTCTCTCTGAGGTGTGGTAAGGAGAAGAGGAAATGAAGAAATGTTTGTTGTTGTTTTTTAAGTTAACATGACATAGCTAGAAAAATAGGCTATATTTCAAATATACCAGTTAAGACTGATGGGAAAGTTAAACATTTTTTTAAATCCATGATAAGTTCCCCACCAGTTACTTACAGGTTTATGGTTTTACATCCGTAAATATTGATTTATTAAGTATATACTGTTTTAAGAGTATAATATAGCCCTAAAATCTGACTGGGAAGCAGAAGGAGAAATAACTTCAAAAGAAATGAAAAATAAGCATCTTCCAACAAAGCACTTAAACATGTATGTATTTTGTAGGCAAAATGAAAAATTTAATCTGGAACATTTGTAGAGAAACCAGGCAACAGAAGATATTCTTTGATGTAATTAAGGTTTAAAAAAATTCTGCTGGGACAATTATGTGGTATATCAATTTCAGCATTTAAACATTTGACTTTTCTCATTATCTCACAAATCTCCCCACTGACAATGGAGACACCATCTCCTTATTTCAACACTTACAAGCAAAAAAGAGAAAGAAATAAAAGAAGAGAAAGAGGTAAGGGAAGAAGCGTAAAAAAGAACAGTATGGTACTAATTACAATCAAAGGCATCCAAAAATACAGAACTGAAAAATCAATTATTTCTTACTCTGTGCCTTTGCCATGCAATGCCAAATAAAATAACTGTGTGTACTTAGATTGCCTCTTGCCTTTCACACCAATGTTTTGTGGACCATCTACTCATCTAACCTGATCTCTGAGATGCCTCCCTTATAACTCTTGGTAAACTTAAATGTTCTCTATAGACCACTTATTCTAATGTCAACATGCCTCAACTAGACTGCATATCAAAAAGTATTTTAAGAATTCCTTCTGCCTGTTAGACTGTTAATGAGTTCTCTGTTTTATGAATTTTTCCAGGGCTTGACACCATGCCTGGCCTGTTCCATGTCTGACCTCTGCAGATGTTCAGTCAGAACAAAAGATGAGCTCTAAGGGAGAAAACTGGCTGGCTATGAGGGATCTCAAAGTGTAACATGTTCTTACTGAGTCTTCCCTAGAACAGTGCCTTCCCTGCAACTTTTTGTGGTTAAATATTTGATTTTTGTCAGTACACTAACAGTGGATCAGTTTCTAAAATTTAGACACATTATTCATATTTACAATCTGATAATAAGAAAAAGTCCCAAAAAGTAAACAGCAGGCTTCACTGTATAGTAGTTAACAGCACAACTCTTGAATTGTATTGAATCAAATGTTACCCCCACTAGGTTGCAGTGTTAGAAAGTTATTATAGCCCAATGAACTTGCTTCTTCTTCTCTTGCAAAATAAGCATAAAAATCATTACCTCAAAAGTTGGTTATGAACATTAAAAATGGTAAGTCATGATGAATACATAGCATAATTACTGCATATTCACAATAAAGAGCAAATGTTGATATTATCATGACAATATTTAAGAAAAGTTACAGATCTTGATGATCAATCAATTCCTCCATTACATGGATGTTTATGGGCATAAGGCACCATTCTTAATGCATGGATATATTATTGTATAAAAAATGATGGAGTTTAGGTTCTAGTGTAGGTAGAGATAAACAATAAAAATACACAATAAATATGTTTTATGTAACAAGAGAGAGGACATATGCTTTGGGAAATATAATAGAGGATGTTCAGGAAGATTGGAAATGCTGAGGATGAGGGAAGGGGAATTACCATTTTAAATTCGGAAGTCCCAGTAGGTAGCATAGAGAAGATGGTATTTCAACAAAGACTTGAAAGAAGTGAGCATGTGGGTACCAGGAGTAAAAGCATTTTATTAGAGAAAACAGCAAATACAAGGGCCCTAAGGTGTAATGTACTGCCTGTTTTGTGGAACAGGATGGGGGCTGGCATGGACAACAAGGAGTGAACGAGGGAAAAGAGAGTATGAGGTAAAGTCAGAGCTGAGTTGTGTCCACAGGTCATTCTAAGAATGTTGGCTTTTAATTGGAGTAATATAGGTAGTCTGGAGGGTTTTGAGGACAATAATAACAAAAAATGAGTTTTAGCATCACTTTGGCTGCTGTATTGAGAATAGACCACAGAGGAACCAGGGTAGAAGCAGAGTTTAGGATATGTAGCTAGAGGACTATTGTAATAATCCAGATGAGAGATGATGCTTAGACTAGGGTGGCAGCAAGGGAGGTGGTGAAATGTGATCAGATGTCTGTATGGGTTGTTTTGTGTGAAAGAGAGAACTCAAGGATGATTTCAAGATTTTATACTAACCCACTGGAATTGAATTGTCATCAGTTAAGATGGGGAAGACTCTGAGGGGAGCAGTTTAGAGACAAAGTGCAGGAGTTCTGCATTAATATTAGTCAAGTGAGATGTTTATTAGAAATAGAAATGGAGACATTGGGTAGGCATTTGCATATATGTATCTGAAGGTCAAAGGAGAAATATGGGCAGGAAATAAGCATTTGAGAGCCCTTGACCTACAAATGGTATTTAAAGTCACGAGATCCGGTGATATTTGATGATATCACCAAATAACCAAGGTCTGTATTTACCATATTTCAGTCTTAGGACGTCTGGAGAAGAAAAGAAGCCGGCAATGAAAATTGAGAAGAAACAGTGACTTAGGAGAAGAACTTGATGTGATTTCCCCACAATTAGCATCAATTGCATCATAAGAGACCTTGTTAGAAATGGAATCCTGTTACTCATGCTTTAATGAATCAGTGGGGCCCAGAAATTTGTGTTTTAATAACTTCCAGGTGATTCTTACACATGCTGAGGTTTAAGAACCACTGCTGTATAGGGGCAGTAGAATTTGGGATAAAAATGTAAGAACTTTCATTAATCTCCTTAAATGTTAATACAGTGTCACTGAACCTCTTTGAAGAATCACTCTACTAGATACAGAACTAAGTAGTCACTTATTGAGCTCAAACTCTAGCACTCCATATTTAGATGTTACCACACTTAATGTTTTACACACTTCTGTATTTCTTAATTTCTCATTTTCCATTGCTGTTAGGCATGATTGCTTAGAATAAGTTTTATTTCCTCAATTTGATATCACTAACTTCAATTTCTTTCCATTAAATCTGATTAAAGAAACTCAAATTTAACTAAGGTTTTAACCATCCAGGGATAATTAGCATTCCAGAAGAGGGGTTTGTTTATCTGCATAAATTCCCACAATGTAGGAAAACAGAGAGAGGAGAGAGATTGACAAAGAGAGAGAGAGACCAATAGATATTTGTGTTTATAGCCCATTTCTGGCAGATTCTATACTTCTCACCAACTCCTGTACACTTGCCTTATCAAAGCAAACAAAACAAAATAAAATGACAGTTAACAAGGTAATAAAAACACCAAACAAGGGAATAAATAAATAAACCTTTTGAAATCTTCTTCAATATTTAAGTAGAAATATTTATCAAAAGACTTAGCAATTAAGAATGGAAAGAGCTATGTTTTATATCAACTCAACAACTGATTTGGGGAAAGTGATTTAATCTATCAGAGTTTCTGCATGTTTAACCATATAAATGTGTACAGCTAGTAAATAATCCCTGTAAACTCACAACAAAGGCTAGGCTTGGTCTCTTATATGGGAAAATGCTTTGGCAGCCAAAGAACTATGCAGAGATTAAACTGATATTAAAATGCATGTAACAACATATCTTTTATTAGAGGAAGAAACTTTAGGACAGGGAGAATTTATCAATTTTAAATTTTAAATAAATATAGCTCTCAACTAGGATTTTAAAAAGTATTTCAAGGGAAGATTGCATATACATAATCTTGTGTTAATACATCGTTAGCATTGTTTTATTGATACAAATAGAGTATTCAAAACAAAAATTAACATATTTAAATAGTTATCCATACTCAAGTATTATTGCAGTTTAGAATTCTAAGGTATTTTGGCCTATTTAAATGAAAATAACATGTAGAAGAGTATAGAAATAAAATGGCATACCCGATATCTATCATTAAGATTTAAGGGGTATTTTCATACTGCTATATTATATTTAGATCTCTCTTTAGGAGAACAAATACATCACAAAAACAATTAAAGCTAATGCCTCCTCATTTCATTTCTCTATCTCTTTCCCCAGAGGTGCCTGCTATACTGAAACTGGAATCTATTATTCCCATGCAAATTCTTGCACATTATATACATAGGTATTAACTTATAAATAACACATATTATCATGATGTGTTTAAACATTTGCATAAACAACTTTTTAAATTTAAGATTAAGGTTTGAAATTTTTCAGTGTTGATACATATTGTTAAATAGTCTTCTATTATAAAATAAAACTATTTAGGCTCTTACATAGAATCAGTTAGGCTGTTTCCACATTTTCCCCCATATTACAAACAGTTCATTGGCAGGAATTTTCTTCTTTTAATGAGTCCTATTCAAATGAATTCAGCTGTGGGAAATTGTTTGTGGCACATTCACATCTGACAATTCTGTTCATGGGCTCCTCCTCAACAGCTGCCCCTACTAATGCAAGATAATTTTTTTTTTTTAATTGCATTTTAGGTTTTGGGGTACATGTGAAAAACATGCAAAGTTGTTGCATAGGTGCATTCATGGCAGTGTGATTTGCTGTCTCCCTCCCCCTCACCCATATCTGGCATTTCTCCCCATGCTATCCCTCCCCAACTCCCCCCCCCGCTGTCCCCCCGACTCCCCCGCAACAGACCCCCGTGTATAGTGCTCCCCTCCCTGTGTCCATGTGTTCTCCTTGTTCAACACCCTCCTATGAGTGAGAACATGTGGTGTTTGGTTTTGTGTTCTTGTGTCAGTTAATGCAAGATAATTTTATGTAAAATTAATGTTTCCGTAAGAAGATCTCATGAGAGGAGTTGTCTTCTGTGGTGGGAAGTCAAGAGCCAAAGGGAAATCATAAACTCTGAGAAGAAATATGCAACAAAGTAAATCAGCTTTGGTGGCTTCCCAGGTGATTTTACAGCTTCTATGCCAATTTGGAAAAGGCAGCCTCTTCTTTTGTTGAAAAATAAAGAAAGACTGGTGAAAAAATGGTTACTGCTCAACAAATAGTTTTCTTTCATTATATCAATTAGACAGATTATGTCTTTAAAGCAATCAAAAAACCTGCTAATAATTTCTTGAATATTTGGCATTTTTTTGATCAGGCTGCTGGATTAAAAAGACTTTTATTTATTGAATTGTCTTGCTTAGGAGTTGACTGGCTCCAGGCTACAAGTTAACAATTCTGAAACCACTGTACATGTATAATGGAATTGGACAATTAAGTAAATGGTGGTTGATGCTGGGAGCCATGGTTCTCATATTGGAGTTGGAAGTTACAGACAAGCAAGCTTGAAGACTAGAATGATTGGTGTGTTACTGGATTCAGGTTAGAAACATCAGGATGAACTCACGTTCAGTTTGATACAGATGTAGATGGATACTGCAGTGGGCTGATTGGAGACTTCCAATAAAATGTATCTGTTCTAATCCCTGGAATCTATGAATATTACCTTATATGGCCAAATACGTGGTTTAACTAAGAATCTTGAGAAAAGTTTATTCTGATTTTCTTGGGTGGGGACTACACGCACTCACACATGTCCTTTAAGACAGGGCAAGAGAGATCATTGAGACGGATGTGGAGGCAATGCGACCATGCAAGCTGAGATTGGAGTGAGTGCAGACACCATGGAATGCCTACAGCCACAGGAGGCTGCAAGAGGCAAGGACCGTATTCTCCTCTAGAAACCTTGGGAAAGGAGCATGGCTCTCCCAGCACCTCACATTAGGACTTCTGGCTTCCAGTCTGTAACCGAATAAATTTATATAGTTTTAAGCCACTGAGTTTGTGATGATTTGTTACCACAGGGCAGACACAGGAAACAAATACAAATATATACATAGAAGTTTTTATAAATATGTGCATAGGCAGTAGTTAGAATACACATATGTTTACTTTGCTCTATCTGCTGAGTGATCCTAGAAGTAATGGGACACCAATAACAAAGATAATGCTGACTAAAATAACCTTAAAGTTTCCCTCAGCTTGACTAAATTTTAACAAGCTTCTTCCTGACTTTAGTCTCCTGACCTCTCTTTTCTGAAGTTTTACCTTAGAAATTTTGTGAATATAAATATTTCTATGCTCCTTTGAGATATAAATCTTTTAAATAGCCTCTAGCCAGTTTTAAAGCCAGGAATGTCTTTTTCCGGGATCTGAAAGCCATTCCTTTGCAATGTAATCATAAGATAGTTTCCCCATCTTCCAGGCTCTGGGAGGATGAGACCCTAACTTCTCAGGGCATAATGGTTCATGTTGTAAAACTGCCTCCTGTCATGAAGATCAGAGAAAGTTTACTTTTCCACTGGATAAGGAAAATTAGCAAGCAAAAGTGGCCTAGGATTCCCCCATCTCAGCTCTTAAAACTTCTTCACCATTTGTTTTAAGGAGTACTGAGCTCAGATTAAGTATTAAGTTGTGGCCTCTCCATGACTGCAGTTGCCATGAATGAATCTTCCATTTACTGCTTTTACTGTTTAACTTTGCCAGGTGCAATTTTGGCTTTAACAATACCTAGAGCCTACCTAGAGCCTAGCTGATTCAAGGACTGGGGTGGGAAATACACAAGACAAGCCTGGAACATCTTGTAGTGCCAGAAACTGCTAAAAACAACAGCAACATAGCAATAAATAAACCACACACCAACACACACACATACGCACACACAAAATGATGGGGTCTGTCAAAAGGACAGCAGCTAATAGAGCTCCTAATGGCCAAAGTGTGCAAAATTTGAGCAACGGAATAAAGTAGTATTGGATTATGACTCAAAGGATAAAACAAATTTCCATGAATCCCTACTCATATAAATAAATGATATCAATGAATAAATGTGAAGAATATATAAATGTTGCAAAGGTTTACAGAATTCAAAATAATTTATATGGATACTCTTCCTTAAGTAGGTGGAGCATAACTCCCTACTCTTTAAAGGTAGACTGCAAATAATGACTTTCTTTCAAAGAGTACAGTATGAAAGTGGGAGAGAAAAAGTAACTTTATAGTGAAGAAACCTGACAAACACTTCCTCAGGCAGGTGATCAAGGTTAACTTCAACAGTGACATGTAATATTGACACTATGTACTCTTCATATGATGTGATGTTAATGGTGCTTTGCTTCTGTGGTCTTCTTCCTCAAACCCATAACCCTAACCTTATCATGAGAAAAATATCAGACAAATATAAGTTCAGGGGTATTCTTTCAAATATGTGACTAGTATACTTCAAAACTGTCAAAGTCATCAAAAACAAGGAAAGTCTGAGAAATAGCTAAGATATGGTGGCTAAACATAATGTGGTATCCTAGAATAGATCTGGGAACACAAAAAGGACCTTAGGAACAAGCCAAGGAGATATGAATAAAGCTTAGACTTTAGTTAATAATAATATATCAAAATTGGTTCATTAGCTGTGACAAATGTACCATACTAGTGTAAGATGTTAAAAATAAGAAGGACTTGGTGTGAGTATATGCTTTCTGTGCTATCTTCGCAATTTTTCTCTAAATCTAAAAGTATTCTTTAAAAAAGCTTATTAAAAATAGATCTTTATTTTTGAGTTGGTTTTCTCAGGAGACAAAGAAATAAGGTCCAGGTTTCCTACAAGAATGTTCATTCCCTTCTCCAGCACTGATGGTAATAATCTCCAAGATGAGAGTGTGCTCAGGCAGCATGGCCTTAATGGAGTGATAGTGTACCCTGTGCCCATTCTCTAGAGCAGTTTTTACGCAACTATTGCCAGTAGGATGAAGAAGAGCTGCTATAGCTAATGGGACAGCCCCGCATGCTTCTAGCACAGCTTTTGAATGTCTCTTTAAACATTCATTTTGCTCATAATTATCTGACTGTACCTAATTTGATTTTACATGAAAAATTATACTATTATGTAATTATTCCATTTTAATGTAAGACTGAAACAGACTGTTACCTCTATTCTTGAGATTCCACAGAGAACTGCATGCTTTTGCTATTATAAGATGACTGTTGAAGTATTTGAATATTATCTATTAGGAATTGGTGAAATATGGAGGTTTCAAGCATTTCCATCAGCACACAATCAGCCACAGCAACCTTCTAGATGCTTATTTTCCATATTTTCCTATACAAGGTGCTTCCAAATCACTGTAATCATTACTAAAGAATTCCAAGCCCCCAAGCTCAAAAACAATCAGAACCCATAAAGTAGCATATTTAATAGTACAAAGTTTGGGTTAAATGCTTAAAGTATAGTAAACCACAAGTAATATAACACCAAAGAGAATATCATTGAGGTAATGACTCATAAACTAAAACCATCTAAGATAGAAATTTTCCGTATTTGCTTTCTATTTGTACAACAACTTCATTCTTAATGTTTCTTATGACTTCACAGGTTTTAGAAATTAAACAATACATTTTCAGCCTTCCACAGTAATCAATACTTTCAAAAACTGAGATATACATATGCATGCTATACTAACATATAATACACAAGTATTTGCTTGTATATTAACTCTTAAATAACACAACGTTTCAATATTCTCTTTCCACAATTGTTAACAGGAGGCATTTTCTTTAAAGAGAAAGTGAAGAAAAATCAGAAATTTTGCAACCAATGTTTTCCTTCGGTTTTCTACTTTATCATCTTCTGATGCCACCATATCCTGATGGAGTTCTGGTTCTCAGGTCAGAGTTTGAGCTGGGCCTCCACTGAGCAGTAAGATGACTATTCTATGTGCTAGAGTTTAATGGAGCATAAGATGGAGGGTACTACCTGTCTGAAAAGGGTGTTGCTGCAATACTGCTGCCAAACAAATACCCCAATATTCCTCCAGTTCCCATGCCAGTCCAGATCCCTGGTCCAGAATTTTCATATGCTTGTCCTGCAAAAGCACTGTAAAAAATAGAAATTGTAGCATTGCTGGAATTCTGCAATCCTGTGAATGCAGAATGAAGACTGGGATTAGGGGTCCTGCTCAGTTGGTAAATTTCAGATAACAGTGGGAAATGCACGATACTCAGAATACGGTGGCAGAGAATACAGATCATCACTAAGGAACAGTTTATAAACTACAAGGTAGTAGGACCACAATGGTAATCAGTCCACTGATGCCACAGGAATCTTCAGAGTACCACTAATAAAAATTATCTGAGAGGCCTGGTACCATGGCTCACGTCTGTAATCTCAGCACTTTGGGAGGTTGAGGTGGGTGGATAACCTGAGGTTAGGAGTTCAAGACCAGCTTGTCCAACATGGTAAAACCCGTCTCTACTAAAAATACAAAAATTAGATGGGCGTGGTGGTTTGTGCCTGTAATCCCAGCTACTCAGGAGGCTGAGGCAGGAGAATTACTTGAATCCAGGAGGCAGAGGTTACAGTGAGCCAAGATCACGGCACTGTACTCCATCCTGGGCTAAAGAGTGAGACTCTCTGTTAAAAAAAAAAAAAAAAAAAAAAAATCTCCTAGAAAGAGGTAAGCCTGTGGTGTTTTCCAGATTCTGAATTTCATATTACCTGAATTATATTCCAAGCCATAGGAACTTCTTTGTACATATGGGTCTTCAGGGGATTCATCGTATTCACAGCTCACCACAGTTGTTTTTTCCAAATTTGTGTACAATATCTAAATCACTCTTACATTCTCACAAGGTCTCTCCAGCCCAGTGTAAAGCCTGAAATTACTGAAGGCAAATGCAGACTGTGGTGGTGCATGCTGCTGTGCAGTTATGCCAGGAGCTCCAGTAAAAGGAAAGTCACTTCTACACTGTTTTAACGTACAGCAAATTTCCCAGTCATAGAATTATCATGTACATCTCGGAGAAATCTATTTTATTTAAAAACACTGCAGAAAGTCCCATTACTAGTCACTCAATTTGCCAGTATTATACCTCATCTATCACATCCACAGAGATCTTAGGTATAAGTAAAAGTACCTAATGAATTCACTATGCCTGGTCATGCCTGAACATTTGCATATTAAAATACATGCTATCTATTATGCATTGAATTTCTCTTAAACTTTTTTTTTTTTTTTTTACATTTCAGAGGCACTAGGCTTTTAAAAAATATTTCTTTGGATGGATCATGTTTTGTAGATGTTTAGATTTAGGAAGTAAAAGAGCATTGGCTTAGACAGCAATGGATTTATGGTAAGTCAGAGTAGTTGGGCCCGAAAAGTGTGAGGATCACTGATCCAGAGAACATCTGATTCTCTGCATGTTTTATTGTCTAATAGGGAAAGTTTTACCAGGATGTGACTTCTCAGTTCCTAATCATGCCCTAAGCCTGGCAGTGAGAAGCATGGCAGATGCTGGGGGTTGGTGTACTGGAAGGGAAAAGAAAATAATATTTTCCAGCACCTAGATTTTGGTGGTGGCAGGAAAATCATTTGCCCATGACAAATTGAATTTATCTTTTATGGAAATTGTGCTCACTTTATGGAACTATACTCACTTTAACTAGAAACCAAAGTTATATTGTATAAGTTTTAATTAAATTCTAATTTTATTACCAAAAACTTCTATTGATTAATTATACATTTTAGATAATATCAAATTCAGATATCAAAAGTCCAGTCTCAATCTAAAACAAAATTCTATACTTTTTGCTGTAGGGTAACTGTGAACTTACTGACTTTTTTTTTTCCCTGAGACGGAATTTCACTCTTGTTGCCCAGGCTGGAGTGCAATGGTGCAGTCTCGGCTCACCACAACCTCTGCCTCCTGGGTTCAAGTGATTCTCCTGCCTCACCCTCCTGGGTAGCTGGGATTACAGACACGTCACCACGCCTGGTTAATTTTGTAATTTTAGTAGAGATGAGGTTTCTCCATGTTGGTCAGATCGGTCTCAAACTTATTGACTATTTAAATAAATCCGTACCATATTTTATTTAAAGAGGTAACAAAAAGAGAAAAAACAAAAATAATTGGGGACTTGGGTGAAATTCCACCATAATCTATTGTATGATTCTTTGAAACTCTATAAAAATTCCATGTGACTAATATTTTAACCAGAAAAATAGGAATTATTATTGATACCTATAGCAACCATAACCAGTACCTAGAAAAAATGTAATAAACAAGGGAGTAGACTAGAACACTAATGTGACTTTCTAGCAAAGAACAATCCTTTCCTAAAAATAGTGAGAAGAATATTCAAATACTTACTTTCCTTTAAATAATGACAACTTTAATTCATGACTCCCTTAGCTGTTGTTAGGATTTATGAATGAAGTCACTAAACTAACGTTCATTGAACACACCCCAGGTGCTATAGCAAGTGCTTTGGATACTGCATTTCAACCAGCTTTCCAAACAATGATATGAGCTTATCACCACTACATATCTGAATTTCTAAGCCAAAACATAGAAAAGTTCAGTAATTTTTCCAAAGTCTATATAATCAAGAAACACCCGCGTAGGAGATAGAACCCCAGATGGGTTGACTCGAAAGGCTATATTGCTAAACTCAGCTCTATCTACTGCCTATAGTAAGAGGTGCTTGGCAACAACATGGGAACTTACACAGGGAAATATATGGGGAAACTTCAATCATCTAAGGCCTTCCAATAATTTTTCTTTTTTTCAAAAGAAAGTGAGAGTGAATTTATTTGCTGTTTTAATTAGTATTTCAAAACAGGTCATTAAGAAGCCTGCCTGTCTGAATTTCTAAATTTTCACATAAAGATTCTGATTTTTAGGTTTGTCCAAAGCTGCAGAATAATAAACTATGATATATTCAAAACAATGTTTCCCTTTATATATTTTTATGGAGATGGGGGTCTTACTATGTTACCTAGACTGGACTTAAACTCTTGTGCTCAAGCAATCCTTTCACCTAAGTCTCTCAAGTAGGTGGAACTACAGACATGCACCACCCCACCTGATTAAATTGGGATATACTAATGTCAGTGGTTCATCTATAAGTAACCTTTCAAAAGCCTCATTTATAATATTTAAAGTTTGTATGTAAAAATACATTGAGAATTTGACATATTTCCCAAATTCAATGTAATGCCAGATGATGAAAAAATCCAAAAGAATGCAACAGAATAAGTACATTGAATAAATGTTAGGCAGATTTTATTTTGCATTTAAAAAAGTATTCTTTTTGCCCAATTGGAATAGATATAAATTATGATTTTATACAAAGAAACAGCAGGTACTTATTATGGAACTATGCAACTAAATATGCAAAGACAATATCTGTATTATTTCAAAAGCTTTCATTGGTAACTTTACTATTAGCAAAAATATAAGGAAGCTTAGCTTCCTGCAAGAGAAATAAAAAGTAGAAATTAATGTCTCTGAACCATAGCTTGCCTCCACACAAGTAGTGAATCATTTCTCCCATCTGTCCCAACCTGAATATATCCCTTAGAGATATCTGCCTTTCTGGGAATAGCGTTGAAATGTATATTTATTATTACTTTCATTTATATACAGTTCTAGCTTTGCTGCTATCTTCCTAGAGCCTTTGGTTCTTTTATGATGTTGAGTAAGAGTTATATGCTTTATTGGAAAGAAACCAGTCACTATCATTCAAAATTAGAAACAAAAATCTTTGAAATGATTAGAAGATAACGTATATTCTAAGAAAAATAAAATCTACTTTTAAGATACATAATGATACACACTAGAGACACCACAAGAATGGATAGAACTTTTGGTCTCTCTAAAAATATGACCTAGATGTCAACTAGGGACTTCTTCATTTTGAGAGGTAAATACTATTGACTGCTGTCCCCATATATCATGGCCTATGGGAAGTCTAATGCATTCCTCTTTGATGCTTTTAAGTATATAAGAGTTTTCAGTCTTGCAACAACCTGGTCACTCCAATGTTCTTATCTCACTAAATCCTTGAATATGTCCTGTTCCCTTAGATATTTTCAAAACATCATTCACATAGGAATTTGTGTGCTTACTAGGTAATTAACAATAAATCACAGATCAAACAGTAATATGTATAAATAATAGCAATCAGAATATAAGGCATTCTTTAAGTTTTTTTTTTAGCCACATTTTCTACTCACAGGCAGCTTATTGCTTTCTGGTTGGTCATTTTCCTGCTGAGGTCTCTATTTTCCCTCCACAACCATATATCCTAATTAACATATTATATTATATATAACATATTGTATTTTTTAATTTCTATTTCTCCCAGCTTGTCTAAACCATCCCCAGATAATTTTTATTTTAGCAAATAAATAAATAAATAAAATAAGATTTTTAAGGTATATTCCAAAGCAAAGATAGCTTTCTCTCTGAAAGGACCCTTTAAACTTCCTGTAACAATAACAATTTAGTATAAATATTGTCTTTAACTGAAATAAATTGACCAATTACTTAGCAGGAAGCACTAGATATTTAGAGTAAATGACAAAATCTCTGCTTTTTCAAAACTGAGTCTACCTGGGAAGATGGACAAATGAAGAAGGTTACAGACAGTGCACTAAGTGTTATAATACAGTTGTATAGGGTTAAGGAGCAGGGAAAATCCAGGAGAGATCTAGGGGCTTGCAGGAGGATTCACATAGAAGGAAACATCTAAGCTAAGATTTTGAGAATGAATAAGAATTTGCTAGATACTTGGGAAATTAAGGCATTCCAGACACAGGGAAAACATTTGTAAAGGCATAAAGATAATTTATTTGAAAAATAGTAATTGTATATCTTTGACAGGGTATATACAGAAGTGATGTGATCCAATTAGACAGAAGGTACGGGATTCAAGTGGTGTATTTTGAAGGTCTAAGTAAGACAGGCTGTGGAAGTAAAAAGTAGAAGATTTGAAACAGATTTCCTGTTGGGAGTTTGGTTTCAAGGAACTCAGGTTTCTGGCTGAGGCATCTGTGCAGAACAGTATTAAAATACATAATGGTGATTTTTAGTTTGAAATTTTATTTATGCTGATATTGATGTGCATATGGGATGTTGGAGTTAGTTCTTTAGTAGAACTAATCAAAATAAAGTCAGGGTGCCTTTCTTAAGTCATTAAAACAGCAGAGGCAAATATGTCAATAAAGATACAAGGATAAAACATTTAAGGGAGAATACCAGTGGACTAATGACCAAACCCTGGGGGAAAATCTATATTTAATGGCTAAAAAGAGGAAGAATCTGAGATGGGAAGAGGTCTCAGAAGGAAATTGGAATAACCAGGTGAGAGAGCTTTCTTAGCATCCTAAAGAAAGAATTCAAGAAGGAGGAAGTTACTGAAAGTGATAAGTGATGCAATGAGATCAAATAAGAAACATAGTAAAAAATATTTATTGAATTTTGCAAATAGAACAGAAAATATAGAGAAAGCAACTTTATTGGCATGAGTAGGATAAACAGATTACAGTGAGTGGAAAATGATCAGGCTAGAAATATATGCTCAGAATTTGGTGTTGCTGTCAACACATCAAAGCCAGACAGCAGGACTTATTTCGCATGTAGCAGATGTTCAATAAAGTTGGTGGTATAACTGAATGAAGAGATTAATGGCCAATGAAATTCTGGGGTGAAACATATCCAAAATGAAATATGGATCATATGTTTTACTATCAGGTGCTGCATTATTAAATTTAGTTAATTTCATTATATTACAATGCTATGATTTTGAAAGGAAGCTATTTTATCATTAGTAAGTACAATCCGACCTCCATGCCCACACAGAAAAAATATTTAGAAAAAACGATTAAAAATAACAATATAACAATTTAAAATACAAATAAAAACAAAGTAGTGATTATTTACATAACATTTACATTGCATGATTTACATAGTATTTGTATTGTATTAGGTATTATAAGTAATCTAGAGATGGTCTAAAGTATAGTGAAGGATGTACATAGGTTATATGCAAATAATGCTATTAAGGGATTTGAGCATCCATGGATTTTGGTTTCTGAGAGGTGAAACAAACCCCTATGGATAGCAAAGAATGACAGTAATCTATTTTTGAAATCTTACATTTTTATGGTTACTTATTTCTGTACCATCATATTCACTTCTGAGTGTGTGAAACTCTTATTTTAGAAGTGATTTTTATATTGTATACATAAATGTCTCTTCAAATAAGTGTATTCATCTATCTTTTCATCACCTCCATAATTACAGTCTCTGTTTTATTTACTCACTCTCGAAAAGAACAAGGGAACATCATACTCTGAAATCTTATTTTTTATCAGTTAACTATAACTAGATTAATTATTTTAATTTCTCTCTTATTCAACATGCTTTTTAGATAAATTACTATACTGAGGCCTAGATGAATATTCTGAACACAAAAATTTTAAGAAATCGTTTCAGTATAACCAATTATATTTTAAAAGTTAATTATTTGACTTGCATAATTTTCATATATAAAATTTATTAATTTAAAAACAATGTTCATATAATTTTAATATTTATCACTCTTATAGTAACCAAAGTAATACTATATAATAATGGAAATGATTGAACTTTAGAAATAAATAAATGGCAAAGTTACCTTATAAGGTTAATCAGAACCTCAAAAATTATGGATTGAAGAATTAACACTGTTAAATATACAAGCATACAACTCTATGTGGGGGAGAGGAGAAAGTAAGAAAACCTTCTGGTGAAGTAAATTATTTCTATATTACATTGTGTCCCTTGTAAATGTAAAGTTCACTGTGTAATATACACATTTTTTTTTCTGAAAAGACTTAGTCATAACAGTTAATTATAGAGACAGGTATTTACTTTGTAAATATAAATGCAATTAAATTGAAAATATTATTCTAGAAGCAATATATAGGTTCCTGACTTGCCAAAGATGTTAAAATTGAAATGTCAAGAAACAGTACCTTCTAGTATCTAAGTTATCAATCATGATGACTATATCAATAAAAACTAATTATCTGTTTGAACAATATAATGAAAACTATGAACATTTTGTTATTTAATGTTTGGTGGTTTAAGTATCAAAAATTCACATGTGTAGCTCTCCAAAACGATAATTCAAATAAATCCACTGAGTTCAATTAATACTCCAAATTCAAATTTTTACTAAATTTTATTTAAGTGAAAGAGTAGTTTCATATTTAGAAAATATGATCCCATTAACTCTAAATGGTAAAATAGTTTTAGTCATTTTTGATTATGTAGGTTACCCAAGGAAACTCTATTACAGATCTATGCCACCTACACTCAGTCCATTGACAACGAAGCAAGTAGTTGTAATGTAGCCTATTAAAACTCAAATGAGTAACTCACATTTTTTTATATAATAAATAATCACTGAGTCCTCTGCCACGCACTTTGCTCATCACCGAGGACACAGAAATCAAAGGCTGATTTTTCTTTTTTCCCTAAGGAAAGAGCCACAGTTCATGTACAGTGTGTGGTGTGACAGGAACACATAGATACATGAAATTATGGAGAAGGAGCATTAATATCAGGGGCTGAGAGTGCAGAGAAGGTATCTTGTGGGAGCTGTAATCTGAGCTAAGTTTTGAAGAATGAACAGGAGTTAGCTAGATAAATAAGGGAAAGAAATTGAAGCATTCTGGGCAAAGAAATAAAAATAGGAAAAAAACCAAGAAACATTAGAATGTAACTAACTCTGACCCAGAAATCCCATTGCTAGGTATATACCCAAAGGATTATAAATCATTTTATTATAAAGAAACATGCACATAAATGTTTATTGAGGCACTGTTCACAATAGCAAAGACTTGGAACCAACCCAAATGCCCATCAATGATAGACTTGATAAAGAAAATGTGGCACATACACACCATGGGAATACTATGCAGCCATAAAAAAGGATGGGTTCATATCCTTTGCAGGGACATGGATAAAGCTGGAAACCATCATCTCAGCAAACTGACACAAGAACAGAAAACCAAACACCACATGTGCTCACTCATAAGTGGGTGTTGAACAATGAGAACACATGGGCACAGGGAGGGGAACGTCACACACTGGGGCCTGTCAGGGGGTGGGGGATTAGGGGAGGAATTGCAGGGGGTGGGGAGATAGGGGAGGAACAGTATTAGAAGAAATATATAATGCAGATGATGGAGTGATGGATGCAGCAAACCACTATGGCACATGTATACCTATGTAACAAACCTGTACATTGTGCACATGTACCCCAGAACTTAAAGTATAATTTAAAAATAATACTAATTAAAACTGTGTCTGGAATATTAAAGGTGGCAAATTGTATTTTTCAAAGATGGGTATGAGAAAATAGCCTATCTTTACATACTCTTTTGAATGTTAGCTTGTCCTACTTCCAACAAGATGTAGAATGGAGTTCGCTTCTTTGAATACTAGCAGGCCCTGTGAGCACTTTAACCCATAGCATGTGGCAGAAGTTGATAACATAACTGATGTAAGCACAGCACTTCAATGACCTAACAACTTCTACCTTCTGCTTCTTGTACCCCCAATCCTGGGCCTAATGTAAAAAGTTCAGGAACTGCAAGACTGCTGAAGAGAGGGGCCACAGAGGAGCACTGACCTTACTAAATATGTGACGGAAGAAACCAGCCTTGTTTGACACCTGCCCAACAAAGACTTTGCATGATGTTAGTCCCATCTACTTTCCAACTGAAACTGCATTGAGAGACTCTCAGTGAGAATTATCCAATCAACTCCCTAATCAGATAAAATAGTGATAAGGTGTTTTAAGCCTCCATGTTTTGGAGTTTTGTTCAATAAGAGTAAATAACTGAGATATAAAGTGTGTGCTTTGGTGGTGATGATAGAGTAGGTGGTAAGAGAGCTGGTTAAGTGACTTGAAACCAGATTAAGTATGGTCTTTATGGCATTTAAGATTTTGGTTTTAGTTTTAAGGGCAATACTAAGGCAAAAAGAAATGAATTGATTTAATACAACTTTTTTTTTTTCTAGAAATGGGGTTTTGATCCAATTTATACTTATATGTTACACCATAAATTAAAAGAAGTGGGAACTGGAATGGGGAGACTCGGTTGAAGGGTGCTTCAGTGACTGAACTAAAAATGATGAGCCTGAATTAAAATGGCAGCAGTAGGAAGGAGGGGATACAAGTGATGTCAAGATTTACATAGGTGATAAAATTTGTAGGACTTGATCAGTTGTATAGGAGAGAAGTAATTTTAGGTACTTAATTAGTAAAAAGTGACAGCAACTCAAATTTTCCTAAGCAAAGTGGTGTATGTTTTCAGGATAGTGGTGCTTCTCTTGGAACCCAAAGATTGGGATGTGTCTTGGTCTCTGGGACAAGTGGAACTGAGAACTGAAATGTCACTTTCCACTTTTCAACTCTGCTCCTACATAAATCTTTATTTTCTCTGTACAATGGCTTCTTCTAATTTTCCTATCATAATAGAGGAACACATGGTCTCCAAATTAACCAAGATTTACATCTAATAGTCTTAAGATCCAACAAAGTCTACTCTCTCTTTCTCAGATCCAGAAACAAAATGTTCAAGAAATCCTCTGACCAGATATTTGAGAAGAATTGATTTTAATATGCTCATGTCTTCAAAGCAACAAGGGGGGTTTGAGGTGCAGTGAATAGTTTCATAGAAGAACAATATTATATTCCAAGGAAGGAAGCACAATTTTTGATCCTAGATCAGGTAGAAGTTTATAGTTCTGGGATATGAAATAGAAATGTTTTCTGAACTAAAAAGCTATACAGTTATTTCAGTACAACTGCTGAGACTGTTCAGAAATGTATACCAAAGTTTTTCTTGTTCAGTATGTGAATTCATTTCAAACTCTCAGTAACAGACCTGAGTCAACCTTCTAATAATTATTGATACTCTCTTCCTCTAAAAATGGACATTTTGGGGAGAATAGCATCTCAGAGTACAGTTTGTGAACAAATCTCAAAAAATTTTATTGAAAAAACAATAATATTTTTCAGAAAGTCCACCTCTAAATACTTTAAAACACAGACTTTTGTGGTCACACAAATACTGAAAGTGCTACATACTATGTCTGCCTCCAGGTATTCACTAAATAGATTTAGAAGATTAAAAGCTCTGAGAAATATAAACACATATGCTTCTAAAACTAGTATTTTCTAACGTATTTGACAAAATTTTTAATAATCTTTCTAATATCCCATACTATATATTGTAGGAAATTCATATAAAGTAATATTGATTTAGATACCTAAGTCCATGATTTCAAAATTGAAAGTTTTTGTCCCAATTTAAGACATACAGTAAGTAATACAGCATGAGATATAATAACGTATATAAATCAACTCACTCATACTATTAGTCAAATGACATTTTATTGCTACAACTATAATTAAGAAATGATGTTTGTGCATTAATCTTTCTCTATGTCTCCCAGTAGGGATTAGGCTTTTTTATTCTGAAATTCTTTAAGTTGGTAATTTATAAATCTTAATAGGCATCATTTTCAAACAGTGACATACTTTCATGAAGAAAACATAAATATTTAGTCATGGTTTCTTTAATCTTTTCACCATTTGGGATGACAAAGCACAAAAAATTACAATTTATTTTTATAGAGGATAAGAATCAAATTAGAGATCAAATTGTTAAGTCAGTATATTAATAGAATTGAGATTTAAAAAAATCCAGTATCTTAATGCAACTGAATAAAAGAAAACATACAGAATCCCACAACTCACACCTGTAGATCCATACAAAGGTACAGACTTGATACATATTACAGTTATGCTTCTTCTGGGTACTTAAATATGGCTCTAACAAAATATAATAGGTCACGGTCAAATTCAGTGGTTTCTGAACCTTGTTGCCCATCAGGATAATTCAGATTTAAAAAAAATAGAGACCCTTGGGTTTTAATCCTCTAAATTTAAAGAGTTAGGTGAGAAGGAACTAAGAAATGTTTATGTTTAAAAGCATCTCTGGTGATTCTGACATCGCAGGTCTGTAACTGGCCATGATATATGGGAAACACTAGACTGGGTGTTCTTAGATCACTTGCCTACTATTTCCAAATACTGTAAATATAGTGTGTTATGTTATACATTCCAACTTTTCAGTTATCTTTACTTATTCATCAAAATGAAATGTTACTATTTAGACCAATACTTTGAAGTGATGATAGCATAATAATATTCTTGACAATTGTATGGTGATCATTTTACCAAAATTAATCAAATGAATACATAAATGTTTACTGCTGTCAATTGAATAATACTTCTTATCATGAATAATGCAAATGGGTTTACTGAGATCCTAACATTCAAAACTACATACTTGTCAAACTTAATTAATTCTGGTTTTGTAATCACTTACAGAATGTCTTACATTTTTTATGCACATTAAGAGATACAAAATTCTGAACTGTTTTTCACAAACTAAATATAAAATATATTGATAGGACTTAATAAGCTATCCTACAAGTGAGAGCTAATTGCCAAAGGTGAGATTAAGTAGGTTGAAAAGTGGTGCCGGATGTCAAACAGAAGTAGGAACATTTCTGCAAGTTTTTGATCAGTATTTTATTAGGTTATTATAGTTCAGTTTATCTACCCCCTACATTAACTTATGTGGCTGGTGGAGTGTAAAAAAATCAAGCAAAATTTTACCAGTGATAATCAACCAATTTAAGAGAGAAATTCCACATATAGCCTAAAACCTGGGGGCTACTCATTGTTAGAATCAGTATTATTGAAATTCACAATCAATCTAAGAGAAGCTAAAATGTAAGATGTACATGAGGACTTCACATATTTCACTTTTTGCACTTATTTGCATTTTTTATTAGCAAGAATGTTGCAAATTAATTGATTTTTGGTTTCAATAAAAGTTCAATATCAGTTTCAATAAAAGTCAAGCTGTTAATTTTTTAACTGCTGAAAATATTTTTTAAATATTTATAGAAGTGATCTAAGTTATCTTGATGACTGGCATTTTTTCCCTCAATGAGACCATCAGCAGAAAAAGGAGAACTTAAACAAGAATTATTTATCAGGTCTCATTCTTATATGCTTTTACTGAACTGTATTTCTCTCCCTGGTCGATAGCTATGCATTAGAGAGAACAGATATATATCTTATATCTACACATACACACACACACACACACACACACACACACACACAGATATATACTTATTATATATGGAGAGTAATTTCTAAATAAATATTTGTCTAGAAACTTGGCTGAACTCCATGGGTGGAAGAATAAGATGTTTTATTCATCATGATATTACCAAATCCCATTTTCTGATACAGTAAAGACTCCCCAAATCTTAAACAAAGGATGTTTACCTCTTTTCTACTAGAGGCATTCAATGTCAAACTTACTTTGATTAGAATCCCTGCATATTTTCTTTCCCATTGACCAAAGTGGAGAAGGATCTTTAAAATTAGTCAACTCTAGGAAGCTATTTAATAGCTAGCTAGAGTGAACACTTTCTTATTCAAAGATCTCATCATTAAAGCTATCAATTGTTCTGGGAAGCAGCATTATTTCAGCAGTTTTCACCAGCTATCATTAAAGCTAGTCTTTGTATAGGTGAACAGGTATAGTAATTTCTTTTTCTATAATTTAAGCTAATTCATAAAAAATACACTAACCTAGGCCATTACTCAAAGTTCAATACTTTCAGATTATAACTGAGCCTTTCAAATTAAATGACATTTAGCTCACTAAATGTGTAATTTACTTAAAAGTATTAATAGTCTTGAGAGAATTAGTGCTTACACTAAAAATGTAATTACAAACTCTCTGGCCATAAGTTATTTTTCTAACACCATCTGAGACTCAAAAAATGTATCTAAAGGAATGCCATGGCCTAATCAGGGTGGCACAACTATCGGAGACTCTCTCTGGAATTGGTGGTCCTGCCTCAAGTCTACCATTATAATAAGGAAAGTAATGTATTTTTTAGTTATTTTTGTTATTCTTTTCTTGTCCTGTTTTTGAGTTATTTTTGTTATTCTTAAGCTATTCTATTTATACTCAAATCACCATAAAAAGATAAGATTCTACCAAGTTTATCAAATAAAACTTTCTGAATTCCCAGCTCATTTCTCAAAGGAGATGGTGATGATTCATTCTGCTTTGTGTGTAAATAATATCATTACATAATGCCTAATTCTTCTAGCAACTAAGTTGAAATATATAGAGAATCATATTCATGCTTTTCCACATTTTTTGTATTTCTCAAGTTGTGGAGCTTGGACTTAAGCCAGTACTTAGAATGAATGGAAGATCGATGAGTAGTTACTGTGATCTACATTTCTTTATCCTAAGGCAACTACATTTTCATACACATTAAAATTTTATAGGAGCTTACTGAGAATAATTAGAAAATTCAGATAGTCAAAATATAAATACCAATAATAATTACACCACCTGGAGAGAGCATTCTCATACTTTCACATGGAATATAGGATGGCCCTAGTGCTTTGGTGGCAGTGAAGACACAGCCCATCCAGTGTGATCATAGAGCTGTAGAATGATGCACATCAAAGAAATCAGGACAGCAGAAGAAGATAACAGTCACTCAAAGAATTTGTTTAGGAGGAATTCAAAGATATCACTGGGGACTTGCAAAATACTTGAAGAGGTGGCTAAGTATTTGCGATCTTGTAATGCCAGATGTGGGCAGAGCTAGTTAAAAAGGGATTACTACTTTCCAATTTCCACTCTGGCTGGAGTGGCCTGGGGAAGCACACACTATGATACATGTTATGAATATGTGTGTTTTTTCATTCTGTATCACAGAATGGCATTAGTGTATTTTCTACAAGAGTGTATTGTCTATTTAAAAGACCAAAATATAGTCTCTTCTCAACTATAACAAATATAATACTTACTCTGATAAGTTCTTGAAACAATATATGGCTATTTGGCAAGCTTAATCTATTTTCTTAAATTAATCGCAGAGTTAATAGCCCTGAAAATTAAGAAATCTTTGAACCTTTTGAAAAAGACCTACTTAGTGTAATAGCTGAAACAATTTAAAGACACACAGAAAATACCATCCTTTATTTCTCTAAAGGAGTTAAGAATTGCTTCAAAATATTCTAACTGATAGAAAATGTGGGCAATATCAGCTAATCATATTTAAACAATAAGTGGGTTAAAGGACCTTGTTGCTCATTATTAAATAGGAATGTGGGTGTGGTGGAAGCAGTGTGTGTGTTTGCACATGTGCATGCATGTATGTGCATGTACATGTGTGTGTACACATATAATAGTAAGGATATTATAAGACAATAAAAGATGACACAATATTGTCATTCCAGAGTTGTTGTGTGTTATTGGTCCTTCAAAAGACTCATATTTTATTTTATTGTGTTCCATTGGAAGAAAAATACTTTTTATTCCAAAGCTAAGTTAATGCTTTCATGTTCCATCATCAAAATGATGACTTTGATCTAATCGTATTTTATAAACATATTAAAAACTATACCCTTATAATTATAAACATACCATTAGAAGAAACTTTTTCTTAGAAATCATCCATTCTAGACTTAAGAATGAGTTCAATTACTATTGTGTCAAGGATATCACAAAAACATCAAAAGGAAAACATTTTTATATTTAGGTGAGATGTTGTAAACTTCTTTGAAATTTTAAATGTAAGATACTTATTAAGTGATTTTATATTTCATTTATTTTTCTTACCCGGTGCTTTTTACATGATGCTTAGGTTTTTTTATTTTATTTTATTTTTTTATTTTATTTTTTTTATTTTTTGCAATCCTCTGGCTCATTTCTCCCACCTCAAATAATTTGATATGTATCATTTCAAATAAATTAACATCCTATTTCAGTGGACTCATTTGGCCTAAATAGAAAGTTCAAATTGTAATTTGTGGGCTGATTCAAGTGACCTCCTGCATCCAAGATATAAAATATGTTATTACACTTTGCACTACAGACATTAAAGAGTTATGACCCTTCATTCTTATTCTTGCCTTTTTAACTGATTGGCCTGTATCTGTGATCCAGAGTAAAAGAGGTACCATAGAGTGGAATGTAAGAGAGACAAAAATATGGTAGAAATGGTACAGAAACTAGAGGTAGTATGGTAAAGATGTTTAAAATGTTATCTAAAGTATAGATGTGTCTTCTTTTTAAAAACCAGAAGTGAGAGAGAGCAAGCAAAAGAGACAAAGAGCAAATCCTAATTTTGCATTGCATTAGATGTAGAACTATATGTGAAAGGTGGTATGTAATCATATGTCATTAGTTTCACATTCTTACATGACCTCACCATCTGATTGTTTTTATAGAAATACTAGCAAAGAGTCATAAGTGTTTTAAAAAAGAACTAGGAATATTCATTAGGATGACTTATTTCTTTTGTAAATAAAAACCAGTTGGCTTATTTAATAAATGTCTAGTAAGAGCCTATGTGTCAGGCAGAGAACCAGACTCTCTCTCTCACAGAAGACTTCTACAGATCTTAAAATTTTGGTATAAATATTTTAACTGAGCTTAAATATGTTAAAAAATGTGCCTTTACTACTTTTCAATGTCATGTTACCCTAGATTTATAAACACCGAAAAGCATGAAATAGAAGAAGAAGGTCGTATTTGGAATTGCAGAGACCTAAGTCTAATTCTCAGCTCTAGTACAGGTGCCTCTGATTCTATTAATATGGGAATGAGTTATTAATGAACATGAAAGCTTAAATTTGCAAAATTTAGAAAAATAAATCTATCTGAAAATAGCTGATAAGTTTTAATCTCTTGAAAAACTCTGATCAGGAAAGAATAGATATCAAGAAATCAACCTTTATGCAAAAGACTCTGCACATTTTAAATCAATGAGCTATGTTACTAAATAAAAAACTTCTTGTATATGTATGTGTGTGTATATATATGTAAACATACACACATATATAAAAATATACATATATAGATATATATTTATATATAATAAATATATATGTTATATATAATATATATAAATATACACATATATGTATATATAAATATACACACATACATATATATATATACTGTGTATTTATATATATAATCTTAGCTATTGTTATGCAATGATTTACATAATTCACTAAGTTTAAAAGTGTAATAACATTCCAAATTTTTTCCTATGATTCATTTAAGATAACAGCGTATATTTCTATTGTGATTTATATGGAAGAAAGACTCAGACTGTGCATAGGATATGAGGTGGCAAAGAGCAAAATGCATGAATAGAATATGCTGTCTCCTCTGTCCCACTTTTCCCTTATGACATTGCAGCAAATTTAATCTTACTAGTTTGAGATATAACATTTTAATTAGCATAGTTAATAATTTAAAAAACTGTTTTGGAGGCTTTTCATGTGATAAGCAACTATGATAATATAAGTAAGAATTAGACACAGTTCATGCTTCAAAAACTTACAATCTCTCATGCGAAGAAAACAGAAATACAGTAATGAATTAATGAGGTAAGTGTAGAGATGGTGATGTGCTAGGGTAATACAGGAGGGAGTCCCCCACCTAAAATACTTTAAACAAATCTGTAGCTATGTTAGAAAACCTCCTGTCCAAAGGACTCATATAGCTATCTTCCTATTCCCTGCCCTCCCTTTGATGAATAAATTTTATATTCTCTGAAGTGCTGACTGAGGCAATTTTGCAAACCACTTTTTCTTAATTATAGCATAGGATTCGGATGGAATTAGTAACAGATGCCAGCTGCCAACTTTGGTTTCCTATGTAAAAGCCACTTGTTCTCAAAAGTTCTCCTCTTTCTAGGCTTGCTTGGTTTTTGTTTTCTGTGCCTGGTTTAAACTTTCCCATATGTTCTTAAAAAAATTAACTGCTTAACTTAAGAGTTGATTTATGTCGTCTGCACTAAATAGCTTATTATCTTTATCTACTTATCTACCTGGAGTATTCTTTTTATGAAGTTTTACCAAACAAAATTCTAACTAGACTTTCTTTTAACCTTAACAAATACTCCATGTTCACTTTTTTTTTTTTGCTAATGTTATTAAACAGATACCATCAAAGTTAAAAATAATTTATTAAGTTAATATTTACAGGACTTCTTTTATTCCAAAGTTTTTATCTCTTAAATAGATGGGCCTTTATGTTTTTCAGATCTAGTTTTATAGGTCTGCAACAGATTGTCTGTTGCTAAGCATTGCAGAAAAAGTAATGTAACTTAGAGGGCACAAAGAGAAAATTATAAAATCCAGTGAAAGAAACACAAAAATTGAATACATCTAAAAGTAGTAAGTTATAAGAAGAACAAATTATGCTACTTTAAGCCAACAGTTCATTGTCTTCATGTTCTTTGATTATAAAATTATAATTTAAGTGAAAAATAATTAGGCCAGTACATAAAATGAAAATAATTCTGAAAATGGTAGTCCATTGTTTTTACTGCCAAGTGATAATTTATTTTTATTCTACGAATAGTCACAGGGAAAACACTATTAGGGGAAAACATTGAAAACTGTTATGTAGTTAGAACTGAAGATGATATGTAAATAAGTTTCACTGATGAATATTTCAAGAACATGTAGACATTTTGTAAGAGAGTATGTTGATTGTACAGTAACCACTTGCTGTGGACATTTCCAATAGGATAATATAATATTCATTTTTTCATGATATTAGGCAAGGAAAGATATTCTTGCAAGTCACTACAAATGGCAATAGACAATGAACATTGTCTAAATAGAGAAGTCATGGCTCTCATTTTTTGTCTTTCCTTTCTAGAAGTGACTGTCTCCATCTTGTCCTCTTTTCTATATATATATGTTCTTGTTTTTAAATTATCTTTTCTAAGAAACTTCACCATATATTCTTTCCCAAGGATATCAGTATGTCTATGTCATTATTTCTTTTACCTACTCTGGTGTTTGACTCCACTGCTTACCCTGGGTCCTTCCAGCATCTCCACTGGATCCTGAACCTGACCTTCAAACCTTATACGCTACTCACAGCACTTAAAGCTTTACAAACAAGTGCCTTTCATATATGTACAACCTCTGTTCTACTGTCTTAGATTTCTGTTTTTCACAATTACCCTTCTTAAATAGGTAGTCTATCTTCACTGTTTCTACTTGTTTTTCAGGTGGAAAAGCTTGTGGAACTTGCTTGTGAAAAAACATGTTTACTCCTTACTCATTGCAATCTGGCTTCCTTCTGAGTGAATTAAATTCAAAATCCTCTTCTTAGTTCACATCTAATATTTTAAATATGTGACATAACATGTGACACAGTATGACTCAGGAACAACCTGTCACTCAGCATGAAGGTCTGTTGAGAAAACAGACTACAGCTCACCAGAGGAAGTCAACGCATGCTATTAAAATCAGCCAATTGAACTGCTTTATTCTAAATGTAAATATCTCAAATCTTGGCATCTATGATGATACACTAGTCAGTCTTTATTCATTGATGTGTTCACTTAAAAGATATAAAGCCATTATCATGCAGCAGGCATTATTACAGATGCTATGGTATAAAGCTGAGAATCGTATGGTCCCCACATTTGTGAGGGGGAAAAAGTACACAAATAATTGTAATAAAATGTGTTATACTATAATAGAGATATTTGTGATTACAGTATGGTATCATAGAAGATGGGTAATTTATAAAAAAGCCTTTAATACAAATAATTGTTTCCAAGTATATAAAATCAACAAAAAGTATTCTACATAAATCTTTGTATTTAAAAGGAAATAAAAAATTGGCTTCTAAAGATTTGTGTATGAATGACACGAAATATCACTCACCCATTATGAAAAATAGACAAGTATGAACAATTATTTTTAATTGTATTATTATTTCTGATTAACATTATACATAGAAATCATTCATCTTCATTGAACATTCATGAAACTTATCATTCAAATAGCACTTCAAAACCAGAGTATTTGAAATTAGAAAATTTACAGAACTATAGATTTTTCAAGCTGAAAGAAATGTATAGACTATTTGGTCCAAACTCATCATTTTCCAAAGAAGGAATTGATGCTCTGGAAGACATTTGCACACAAATTCTCTGAAGCATAACTGAAATAGAAGCAAGGCTGCTCTGCTGCAAGTGACCTTTCTACAAAAATACAAATTGACCAAAATAGCATATCTATACTATGAACTGCTATTAAGGATGGAGTTCTTTTGTTGGTTTTGAGGTTTCTGGAGTTGGCTGCTTAATATGATTAGACCCAAAAATGCTAAGGACTCTACTTCTAATAGTGTGGAGAACACTGATAGCTTCAGAGTGAACTGTTTATAGAGTTATGCAAAATAAATGCATTTAACATTTCTGATTCCCTGATGGTCAGAGGCAAGTAGGTTAGTGACTCTTTACATAATACCTCTGACCATATGTGGAGAACCAAGGAACATAATGAAGTTTGTTGGTTGCTACTAAGTTCAGTGGACAAAATGATGAAAGAAAATGATTAACTCAGGGATGCTAACTCCCAGCTTCAGAAGCAGATACTGAGACTCAAATCTGTGAAGACTACCCTGAGTAAGAGTCTTAATTTCCTGTAGAGAAAGAGCTGAAACTGTGGGAAAACAGACATAAGCTCTTATCATGTGAGCGGATGATCTGCAATGAAAGGCGCATGCACAGCCTTGGCAGGTGCCTACTGTTAAAGTGAGGGCATTGATTGGAAAAGAAAGGGACTGTGCAACTTGGAATGGGAACATCTGGGAGGACCCTGATGAAGCTGGAGATACTGAGTTTATAAACTATGATGAACCTTTTTTGCCAGAAGAAACAGCTTCCCCATCCCCAGTAGTGGTAACATCCCCTCTCTGACCCATACTGCCATCAGCTTTTCCACCTCTGTCTGAAGAAACAAATCTTGCACTGCCTGAGGCAACAGTGATGGCCTCCCCTGAGGCAGTTGCCAGGCAAGATATTGATTTTCCTCGGGAGCCACACAAAAGACCCCTGTTTGCTTCTAGACCTATAACTAGACTGGCCTAGCCTCCAAGCCTACATTTTACTTCTGTGATGAATGCTTCGGACTCCAAGTTCTTGAGTTTTGGGTCTCAGATTGGCTCTCCTTGCTCCTCAGCTTGTAGATGGCCTATTGTGGGACCTTGTGGTCATGTGAGTTAATAGTTAAACTCCCTTTTATATATCTAGCTGTCTTATTAGTTCTATCCCTCTACAGAACCCTAATACAACTGTATACACCCCTTTCTGAAAGTGTTTACAATAGCCTGACAAAAATATTTTAATGTGAACTGTGTGTGTTTTGCCACCACTTGATTTTCTTCAATTATAAAATTATAGACCAACTCCTAAACACGGTGTTAACCTCCCAGGAATCCTCAAATAGATGTTACTTAACATAACTGAGATTGGGTTGCCCTAAAAAATGAAAATGGGGAAATCAAATTCCTAGAAACAGTTTTCATATCTTATAAAAATTATAAAATTTTTATATCCCAAAAATGTCATGGATAATGCAACAGATATTTTCTTTATCTGTCATCTGACCACTTCACTTTAGGACAAATCTACAACTATTTACTTTTCTTTGCAATAGTTACTTGCTGAAGGCAGACCAGAATTTGATGTACTCAAACCTGTCACATATGCATGTTTACAGGAAAATTACATATTCTCCATGGGAGAGAATTAGGTTTTAAAGTTAGCTCATAAGGCAAAAGTCAATGTATTCAAAACCACCCTACATAGTCTCTCAGGGAAGCATCACACCGGAGATCAAATACTGAGTCCCACTAAGTTCACTCCAGGCAGTTTATCTCTAGAGTTAGAATATATCACTCCTCCTAGGCAAGAGCAGATAAATGACCTGCTCTGCCATAAGGGCTTTGTTGTATGAAAAGTACATATACTTTTTAATGTATGAAAAGTGTCTTTATCAACTAGGATTTCATTCAGCATTACAGAGTGATCACTTCATGAGAAGCACACATTTTTCCATTCTCCCTATTCACATTCTTTAGGTGGATATACACTCATTGTGATGAATCCCTTTATGGTTTAAGTGGTCATTTGTGTCCCCTATTTTTGTTGTTGTAGAACATGTGTGACTGTATTTATACAATATACATGTGCAAATGATGCCATTCTACCCTACACATACTCTTTCTCATATATCTATGTGTATACACTGATATAGATATATATCTGTACTCAACTGTACATATATGTATAGCATAAGAAATGTTTTATGGTATAAATTTGTTTCAGAAAACAATTGCATTTTGTAAAAATATAATAGTAATGTAGTTTCTAAAATGTGTAACTGTTGTATAATAATTTGTTTGATCTTTGTCCCTTCCTAGGAGGGACTTTCTAAACCCTTATAATTGATAGGAGTGTCTTTATTATTTTTACCTGATTTTATGCTATTGAGGTGACTCATGGTGTACCTTTAGGTAGTTTTAGGATAAGAAATGGTCATGTCAAAAAGATAAACCATTGATTAGTGGGCTGGAGCTTTGATCCATGTAATATTTGCCTAAACTCCTGACCTCCAGCGAGAAGAGGCGTCTACAGATTGAGTCCAATCATTTGGTCAATGATTCAACTAGTCATACCTGCATGATAAAACTCCAATAAAAACTTTGGACATCTGAAGTGAACTTCCTGGTTGATGATATGCACTGATGTGCTGGGAGTATGATACATCCTGAGAACAAAAAAGCTTTGAATTTTGGACCCTCCCATGTGTCTCTTCATTTGGCTAGTCCTGATTTGTGTCCTTTCTACTGAAACTACAATTACAAGCATAGCACTTTCCTGAATTCTATGAGTTGTTCTAGTGAATTACTGAACCTCAGTGGAAAATGTAAACCTTCATATTTATAGCCACTTGATCAGAAATGTAGGTAGCCTGGCAACCTCAGAGCTTTCAACTGGTGTCTGAAGTGAGCAGAGTCTTGTGGATGCCTGTGTCCTTACCCTGTAAAGTCTGCACTGATTCCGGGTAGTTAGTGTTAGAAATTGCATTGCAGTAATCATGTCCCTGATGTGACTAACACTAGGTTTAAATGAACAGAGTTACTTGTTTGTTTAATATGCAATTCATCTAAACTTCCTCAAGAAGCTGTACCCACTAGGTGGTGGATAAAACATTCCTTTAATCCAATCTGATAATTTAAAGAGTTTTTTTAGATAAAGCTTTGATTCCCCAGGACTTTTATATCTCCTGCCCTGGCCACTCTCTGAGATAACAGTGCAGGGTATGGGTCATACATAAACTCATAAAAAAGGACTAGAGTCAGGGGCCTAGAGTATTCTGTCTTCTGCATCTTCTGTAACCAAGGCACTGTCCCTTGCTTGTCTGATAATCGGTCTCCTTTATTGCATTCAAACATTCATCTGGGTTTAATACAACTTGGGATCTCAGTTGAAGCCTGGTCATCATTGCCAGTTAGATTTTCCTTAGCTAAGCCCCTAGCTTTATAGAGCCTCCTGAATGAGTGGCCTGTCCTCTACCTTTACTGCTGGGTTAAGGTGATATTTCCTATGACTGGCCAGTTTCAGGCCTTCCGGCACTCAAATCAGCAGCTTTCAGCATGTCCTCTCAAGGAGATTTGTTCTGAGAACTCATGAGTCTTTCCATCCTACAAGGGATACAAGGAAGTGCCTTGTCTCATCGTATGGAACAAGAATCCATGATGAGAAATCCTCCCTCTACCTTGTTATACCTTTCTTTTTTATCAAATATATCTTATATCAGCTTCATGCCTGGCCCTCCTTTCTTCCATCCCCCATCTTGCTGGAGAGGGGTAGACTCTCTACCTTATTTTCTACATCGTTATTCAGTGACAGAGGTCAAAAGCTACAAATGCAACCATGGTACAATGGGGAAATTAAAACAAATCAGATTGTTTCAAAATGTTATATTTTGTTAGAGATAAATATTCATATTTATTTATTTATTTAAAGAATTAAAACATGTATATGGCCAAAATAGAAAACCACTATTTTGGTAAAAGTATATTAGATATTTTTCTGCTTTCCTTCATGATGGTATTCAAATAAGACTGCTGAAGACAAAACAGTATTTAAACCATTTAATTTAGTCATCAGCATGCATTCATTATGAATCATGATTTTTAAATGATATTGCTGAAAACTTAAAGTAATGTGGTTGTATAAATCATATCTTCTTTCTATGATTTTATATTTCAGATTTATTTGGGTTGGAGCCAAATGATAAAAGGCTCACAATAATATTATTTAGCCCAATGGAATCCATTGAATAATAGAGTTGCTATTTTTTTTATTTTAACAAATAGAAGATATGATCAATAACTAGCATTAGATTTCTTACAATTTGAAAATACTTTATACCATATTGGTTCTGCTGTACAAGTGAAAGATAAAAATGCTATTTTAAGATAAGAATTGTATGTAACTTTTATCTTCCCTAACAAAAAAAGTAATGTACTTTTACTCTACAACAATTTGAATGTGTGAATAAAAAGTAAAATAATCTAAACTTTGACTACTACAACAAAAAAGCCTTTACTAGTTTCAAACATGTAAAATCACCGAATCCTACTGTTCAGAGGAACAAAACTGGTTGTTAATATCTTTCTGGGTATACGTGCAGATTGTTTAAAATACATTCATCCAAAAACCTTTATAACAATAATATTACACTGTAGAAGAATATTGTGTCCTATATTTTAAATTTAACACCAAATAATAAACAAAATTAGAATATTAAACGAGTTTGGAACATTTTCATTGTGGAATTAGGGAAGAACTATATAATGATGCCAATAGCTTCTACTTACTGTCACTTAATCAATACAAGAATGCTGCAAAGAGCTTTATATATGCTAAAATTTTATTTAATACACAAAACAGGAAGTAGCTACTATTATTGTTCCTTTTATTTATTTTTTAAAAGTAGGTTATAATTGATTAAGTCAACTACCCAAGGTTACAAAGCTGGTAATAGGCAGTGAGGACATTTGAACTCTTAACTATCTGCAATTTAAACTCCAAGTTTGATGCCTAAGAGAATGAGCCATACCTATAAGTTCTTTCTCCCATGTTTCTGCATCTAGACACAGGCTAGCCAGTTATCCTGAATTATTTCAAAACCCAGCAAAGCAAGTGTTCACTCTTTTCCCCTTCCCCTTATTTACCAATCTATGCTCATTACAACTTCCTATTTCTCCAATATATGATGACTATCCATATGGTTAACTTCATTTATAACAGCTCAGGAATCAAAGATGATGTATTGAAAGATAAGACTGTTTTGACTAAATCCAGTGATAACAGAATGAAGGATGCTGTTTTTTACTTGACAGTTCTATTTAACATTGATTTGTATGTTTTCCTCAAACATTGATAATATTTTTTTCAATTCATTGGCCCCAATTATTCCTTTGCAAGATCCATACTAAAGTTTTTTCTCCTCCCTCTTCACTTATTGCCAACCTAAATTTAGAGAAAGACAAGTGCTGTGTTGCCAAATCGTGAAATGTGTTTGGGCGAGGTGATGAGAGTTGGTTTGTGAGCAGTAAGGGCTGGTGCTATTTTTGACAAGTGAAGTATAATATACAAGACTCTTTGAAGATAAACTGTTGCGTGTCTTTTATGCAATCTTGGTTTTCAAATCTATTGTGCATTTCTTATGTGATCTTAGTTTTAAAAATTGATCAATTCTTTAACATTCATCAATTGTGGACATTTTTCTTAAAAAGGGGGAGAAATTTATCTCATTCATTTAAAAAAGTTTATATCAATTAGTATAATTTATAGGTATAAATTTATATATTACTTTCAATATAGTAATTGTAATGTGGATTACAAAAACAGTTCCATCATGTCTACCAGGAGAGATCCTCCCATCATAGAAAGCTAGTTTGAAACTAACTGAGGATATGATCTCTTACTGGTTTATATTATTTTAAAATTTTAACTGGCTAGATTCATTCAAATCTAGATTCACAAAGTATTTTCATTTACACAGCCACATTTAACTACATCACCTAGTAAAAAAAAAAATCATCTAGAACATTTCTTCTATTCATCATGGTGTACCAATATGAGTTTGATTTTTTTCATACTGAGATTTTTTTCACCTACTCTACTATGCTATGATTACAGGAAAGAGCTGTGATATCAGCATTTGCAGAATCTAATTAGAGCATGCCTATGTGGAGAATGATTCCAGCATTGAAAATCCCTTGGGTGAAAAGCTTTAAAATATTCTTCCAAATCAACTCTGATTTTGAATTGAATTGTGGTAACCAGTTACTGCTTTTAACATTTCTGGACTACATTCTGGGCATTGAACTAGGCTTGGGAGTGGAGAAGGAAGAAGGAAAATATATTCCAGTAACTAGTAAACAAAAACAGAATATTAGAAGAAAAATATTCATATTCACACTACCAACTCTCCCTGCTCCTGTTTAACCTTGCTATAAGCAACATAACCTAGCAGCTTACTTGAAGAGTCTACTATGTTGGTTCATGGACTTGGAAGCAGACTTCTTGAGTTGAAATCCCAGCCTTCACTTACAAGTTGTGTCACCTTAAGCAAGTTACTCATCTGGAAGTAGATTAAGTAGCAAATAACCTAGCACACTGGATTATAAAAAAGGTCAACTAGTTAATACGTATGGATAGACTACTTATGACAGAACACACAGGGTACACAAAATATATGTGTTTCTAAAATAAAATAATTCCTTTTCATGTTGAGATTTTCTTCTCCCAAGGTTATAAAATACAAGGAAAACTTCATTCCTTATGTTTTATAACCTTGAAACAATTATATCCATTTAATACTCTACTCATTCACATATTCAAAAAATATTTACAGAATACTATAAATGTTTCTCACTTTTTTTCTGGTCCTATAATAATTTTGTCCAAGGTGACAAGAAATAATATTTGTCAACACACTGTAGGTATCAAGAATTAAATAAAAGAGAAATTCAATGTATTCCATCTACTTCTTTCATATACTGAAGTGGTATTCCAGATGAAATGTCTAATTCTGTATCCCAGCCAAAGTGGTAAATCTAATGCTGGATTATATAGTCTTGATACACAAGAGCCCTAAAAAGAGAAACTGTTTTAGGGTATCCCCCAGGGCATGACAGATATGCAGATCTGTCTGATCACCTTTTCACTCTGCTATAGCCATACCGGTCTCCTTGCTTTGTTAGGACACGTCAAACAATCTTCCACCTCAGGAGATTCATATTTGCTGCTCCTTGCTTAGAGCACTTTGCTTCCCCTAATCTCCCTACTCCTATCTTCCCTCTGATACACAATCTGCTTGACCCATATCCTCATCTCCTTCAGGTCTCAACTCAAAAGTCAAGTTCTCAGGTCTCCTTGGACCACCCATTATAAAATAGCAACCACTCCCATATACTCAGCATTTTTGTCCTGCTTTGTTTTCCTCCCTATCACTACTATTTTGTAATATAATAAATATATATTTCCTCATGTATTATTTTCAATTTGCATATAAATGCATATTTTCTTTATGTGTCATTTCCCATAGAGTATAAGCTCCATTAGAACAGTCACTCTATTTGTATACTCAATGCCAAAAACAGTGCCTACCACATATCACATGTTCACATGTTTAATAAACATTAGAATAAATACAGTTACTTTATCTATTTGCATGTGTTTTGGGCTACTTGCTTTCTTTAGTGTAAACTAAATAGAACCTGCAGCAACCTGGAGATATGCCCAATGAGCACTACAAATTAGTGGTAGTTCTCCAGCAGCAATGAGCCATCCTGGTGCTCAGATCTGTTTTTTAAAGATTCTTAGAGGAAATGGCTGATTTCAAGTCTAAAAAAGGTGAGCCTAAGATAGGGGTGTGTGTGTGTGTGTGTGTGTGTGTGTGTGTGTGTGTGTGAAAATAAGCATTCAAAAACTAATTGAAATATATCCAAGGACACACAGATCAGCTTGACAGAGCTTTCACTGACAAAATTTGGGATAACTTGTATACTAAAAAGAAGTGAGTGTAATTTATTTTAATGCAACAAAGAAAGAAAAACACATAAGTATCGATATTGGGAGAGAAAGAGAGGGAGAGAGAGAGATAGATAGATAGATAGAGAGAGAGAGAGAGAGAGAGAGAGAGACTGAGACTCATTTGCAACACTGGAACTAGCACAGCTTGATTGGTACCATGGAAGACAATAATAATTTTAATCAAATGACATGTCCAAAATGTCAAATATGACTTCAGATTTTCAGAGTGTGTTGCAGATCAATTGGAAGAAACATCATGTGTGTACTTTCCATAAGCTCCTAACATATAGGGTGAAGGCCACAGACAATAGAAGAGAGAGCACCATTAAAAATACTAGCATATCTTATTCTGTATTTTTCCTATTAATGATGCCCTACAGAGTGGGTACATAGCTGTCATTCACATTCTCTGCAGTGGTAAGAAAATAGTCAATTTCTTGCTAATAACAACACAGAATTGGTTTATACTTACAGCTTAGATTACCATTCTGGAATGCTAACCACGTATATATTTTCACTTAAAAAATATTTGTAGGCGTCCGTTCTTCTGCTTCTCAAACTATATTTGGCATTAGCAAGACTATATTCTCAAAGAAGAAAATGGAGAATCAGTAACTAGGTTCTACAGGCTGTTTCTAATTCTAGATTCTTTCTGGTAAATGTGAATATCCACACTCAGATTTCAGTGCTTTCTGGTGATTCTAATATTGGTGTTTGGTCTAACCAAAACAGTCATGAAGTATTCCTCTATCTCCCTAACTAAAAATGTATACTCCCCTTAACAAGTGTGAAAAAAGAGAACAGCATGTCTTTAATCACTGATGCCAGGGGCTTCAAAATTGTTAATTAAAATGCTCCTGTAGAACAGCAATTAATCCTAGTCCTCGATGATCCCTAAATTACCTTTAAAATATTTATAGCAATTAAGCTTTTATTGACTCCAATGTCCTACTGTGGTCAGTAGTCCTTTCTAACTTAAATACAGCCTAATACCATAATAATTGAAAGAAAAAAAGAAACAATTTGTAAACTGCTCTAGGCTGGAAACACTCAAAGTAGGATTTGTATCACTGACTTTCACCCTGTTATTAGAGTTTTGCTTTATATGTCCAGATCTGTGATCATAATTTTGGCTTGCATATGGACAGATGGTACTCAATTACACATTTAATGCTACATTTTCTAATATAACAATACAAAAATAGTTATCAGGGGCTACATATCCATTTTATGTAGACACCCAGGAGAAATAACTTTCACATTTCCTCTTTTATCATCTACTTCTGTGCAGCCAGAAGGTTGCATGCCACGCCTTACCATCTGTTAATGTATTGCTTGCTAATATATTTTTCTTTAATCAGGGAATTGATGGGAAATTCTGGATAAGATTCTATTTAATAGCAAGAAATGGTTAGTTTTCTTTTTAAAGAATTAGATTATACTTGAGGATTAAAATTACATGAAGCATTACTGACTTTCTTCTTAATATTTCAAATGCCTCATCAGAGTTTTTATATTCCTTGCATTTTTTTTAAAGAAAGAGCTTACAAAAATCCCATTAAATACAAATGGTCAGAATTAGAGGAAGTGATCCTTATTTCTATCCCACTATGTTCACCTTCCCAGGTGTAAAAGACTAGATCCTTATATTAAGACCAATTGAATGCATTAAAAAATTGAACAATCTACTAACTACCTTTTAAGTCATATCTCCAGAATACCCATTGACTTTTCAGTTCCCATGAATGAAATATGTTAAATAAAATTTAACTGTAGATACCATGGTGTTTCTATAGATGTTTTATTTTTATTGGAAGAAAAAAACACCACTCTTCTGAAAAGGCTTGCATTCAATTAGTTACATGCGTATTTACAGAAAGAAAGTCCTAATTTAACTGATACTTTTGTGGTTCACCTTGCTCTTACAGATGCAAAGTTTGTTTGCTGCTGTATGCCTTTGTGTTACCAAGGGTTAGATAACACGTAACCAAAAAGACTTTGACGTTTCTCCTCTTTTCGTAGAGGTGTATTAAAACTAATTTGATTGCTGAATAAATTGATGTTTCTCTTAGTTCTGAAAACTGGCAGAATATTCTTTGTGAAGCAAAGGAACACACACAGATCCCTCTGCAATTTATGTAGAGAATGGGTAGATAATCATTTCACAAAGATGAACTCTAAAATTAAAAATGCAATATTTGTGAGACCACTGATTTATAAATCACCTAAGAATGTTAAATTTCTATCTCATTGTTGATTTATAAATGTACATTTATTCATTACTTTTCAATATCCCCTTCTCTACAATGGAAATAGTTTCTGAAAGTGAAGATACATGTATTTAAGACATCTAGAAACTATAGACAATGAATGTAACTATTCCACCAAACAGAGTATTTCTTTTACCACTCCTCTCATCAGTTAGGTTTTATGACAAGGTGGATAGTTACAAATCCATTACTACTGCTGAACAGCCAAGCAATGCAAGAATAGTGCTGGATAATAATTTTTATTCAAAGTGTTTGATTAGAAATTTAAAGTCCCAATTCAGCTTATGAGTCTTAGATTATAAATATTGGTTATGATCATTCCTTACTTAACAGATATTTATGAAACATTTATTTTTTCATCAGATGATAGACATCAGCAATATAAAGGTGAACAAAAACATACATGGGCCCTGCTCTCTGGAAAGTTCCATTAAAACAGAGAAAAACCAATACACATAAATGTATAATTATATATTGAGATAACATGTATGAAAGAAAAAAATATGGGGCTATAAACCTATAAAACAGAGGAACATGATCATATCTATTCGGTCAGCAAAGGCTGTTATATTAGTTATGATGAGGTTCAGCTGTATATGTAAGCATCACGAAATAAGAGTGACAGAAATGAGAAAGAAATTTACCACTCTTTTATAAAAAAGACTACTGAATATAGGTGGTCCAAGGTCATGCATGGAAGCTGCAAGTTGACAAAGTCCATGCTCCTTTTCTATTGTTTCTGCCATTTTAAGTGTGTGCTTCCTCTTTCTCATCAAAGATGGCTGCTTGAGCTCCAGCAGTCAGATTTGCATTCCAGTTAGTAAGTAGAAGGAAAGCTTAACATAACCTTTTTGCTTACATTAGCAGGTGAACACTAAGTCATATGGCCATCCCTAGCCATCCCATTCAGTTTCCTTACAACTGAAGGGAAGCTGGTATGGTCATGTGAAATGTGCCTGATTAAGAACAGGGTAGGCTTCAATAAAAGAGAAGAAAAGAATGGATATTTGGAGTCAAGTAGCAGTACCTGCCATAGATGTCTTGAGAAAATGACTTTGGATCTGAGGTTTGAAGGATGAAGAGATGTTAGCCAGATGGAGTGAGGAGGGGAAGAGTGAAAAGCAGTCCAGGCAGAGTCACAATCCACATGGATGCACCAGCCTTCCCTGCAACTGAATTTGAACTTCCTGTATCCAGCAGTAATTATATGGTGGACAAAACTCTTTTTCAGTAAATGCTATTTTGTGAGCTTTAACACATGCAATTGAACTTAATACTATCAAATAAAACAACCTTTGCTGATCCTTTAGATAAGGCCCACGTATTCTATTTTTACTATTTTTATTTGTTTTGTTTTGTTTATTAATAGTAGGTTTACTTTTACCATGAGTTTATGATAGCATCTAATATCACAAACCAAAAAGTAAATAAATCTCCATCGAGACTAGATAAGTGTCTTTAGAATGCATAGAAATTTTATAAGTAGTTTCTTGAAGTATTTCTTATTACTGAACTATACCAAAGATTCTGAAAAGTTTTAGATAATTATATCTCATATTTTAGGAAATCTGAAAACATATTTTAAAACAAGTTATTCAACTGCTATGATTTCATCTGAAAATATTCCCTGCTATTTTTTTTGTGGGGGAGGGATTGATTGAAAATTTATTCAAAATAATTTCAAGTGCTGTTAAGCCAGTCATTTGTTTTTGACACATTCAGACTCAGCATGAACAATTTTATGATACAGCTGAAGATACTAGAATTTCATATACATATAATATTTCAAGTATAAATTAATCGAGCTATAAAGATAAGAGAATACATGTCTATCTAATTTTGTTACTCAGATAATAAAATGCTTTACTAAACAGACTATTCTCCTCTGTAGATTTACTTAGTGTGAATTCAAATTCTTTCAATAGAAAATGTTTCCAAAAAAGACAAACATTATAATATCTTGTCTTTCATAAAATAATTATCCCAATTAATGAGCTTAATAATATTAAAATTCCTCTGCTTAGAGGAAAACTGGACATTGTAGTAAAATATTCCACTTTTAAGAAGTTTATTCTTTTATTTTTTTCCTCCACATTTTCTCTTTGGATTGGTTTCCTCCTGTATGAAATGTTCCTAACCTATGCACAGTATTAGCAAGTAGATAGAACCTTCAATCATAATTTTCCTAGTAAGAAGAAACCATTGGCAAATGCCACAGAGCATTCATTAAACCACCATAAAGTGAGATATAAACATATGAGCAAGTTGTCAATAGAATCCAAAGAAGAGAAGGTAGGGTACCTGCTGACAAACAACACAGAATTATACTGTGTAAACATTTTAGAAAAGACTTTCAGGAAGAAAGTTTCATTAAGTTGGTTTAATGTGAAAGGTATTGATGCCTTAACATTAGAGTATTTATGAAGAGAAAGTATTTAGGTTAAGTGAGGGGCAAAGATAAATTGGGTGGAGAGGAAGAGCAAGTTGGTGTGTCTAGGAAGGCTGTATTAGCAGTAATGCAATATAGATTGACATAATTGATTACCATGAACTTGTTTAGTGACAACAAAGCTGACTTTCAGCTTTGGCAGTTGTATCAGTTACCTATTGTCTTATAACAAATGATCCCAAAATTTAGTGGCTTATGGCAGTGATTATATTTTACCTCTCACTCACTGTTTTTCTGGGTCAGCATTTGGGGATGGCTTAGTTGAGTGTTTTAGCCTTGGGATCTCTCATGATGTTTCAGCCAGTAGTCAGCTTAAGAAGTATCATCTGAAGTCTTGCTATTACTAGAGGGTCCACTTTCAAAATGTTTCATTTACAGGACCAGCTTAGTAACTTTCTGTGTGAGCATCTCTACAGGGCTGTGTAAGTGTCTTTACAGTATAGCAGCTGGTTTGTGAGCAATTCCAAGAGAGCTAGGTAGAAGCTGAAATGCCTTCATGATCTCATTTCAGAAGGTACAAACTGTCATTTGCACCATAATATTCATACAGTGTGACCTCTAATTTAATAAAGGAGGGGTCTACACAAAGGCAGACATATCAGTAAGTGAGAGTGTTTGGGGGTTGTCCTGGAGGTTATCAACCAAATTAGGTTATTATTATTATCATCATCATCACTATCACTATAATGATAAACATTAGAATATCATGTCTTTCATAAAAAATTATCCCAACTAACCAGCTTACTAAAATCAACATCCCTCTGCTTAGAAGGAAACTGTAAGTTATAGTAAAATATTTCACTTTTAAAAATAACTTTTAAGAAGTTTATTTTTATTTTTAAAAATCCATAAGGATGATGATCAGCATTTTTTATTACAAAAAGATTATTGCTTAGTAACTTACATAATTTCTAATCTTCATACAATTTCTTTATATCATTTCCAATCTTTATAACATTTCTGTGAGATAGGTTTTATTATTTTCATTTTATAGTGAGAGTGTAGTTAAATAACTTGCCCAGTCACGTGGTTAGTAAGTTAGAGCATATCTGTTCATCTGATGCAAATCTCACATTCTTTTAGCCATATCATGATACTTCTCAGAAAATACTGTCTGCTCTGGGCTGATTTTGCTAGGTATCATAAGTGCTTGTATAGTAATTGGTACATCTCTTAAATAAAGCACAAAGTGCAGGAGAGGGAGACATTAATCACCCTCAATAATTCAGGTACTTTATTATTTCGCAAAATAATTGAAATACATTTAAAAATAATGCTCAGGTTACAATATTAGAATAAGACTACCAATTTCTAATTGAAGGTAAATTGAAAAAAAAATCTTGAGATAAGCTCGTAGTGACTAGGTAGTCATAAACAAGTTCTTTCTTTATGACTTTTCTAATATCACCATTTTTATAACAATTTGCAATTCTGAAATTTTATAAAAGCAAAAGTGACACTCTATAGGCCTTATTATTGAGAATAGCTAAAGGCAAAAAGATGACCAAATCCACTAGGAGGGATTATTCTTGATACTTGAGAACTGTGTACTCCAGGAATAGAAACCACATAACACCCCTCTAGTAATGAACATTAATTGTTTTAATTAAGCTCTAATTTGAAATCAGATTATTTAAAAGCTAGTCACATTTACTGTAGTAGAAAATTTAAAGCTTTTGTTTCATTTTAAGCAGATTCTCAGTGACAGATAAATCATTATTTAAGAAGAGATGAATTTCATTCTTGACATCGCAATATATTGTCTGAGTTTGGAAATTCCTGGACAAACATATGCCCTAAAGGAGGTATAACCTAAAGGTCATTATTACAGAGAGTTGGTCCAAAATTTAATTAGCTTATTTTCATGCAAAAAAAAAGGAGTTTTGAATCCTCATAATTGATTCATCAATTGGAGTTACAAATTGGCTTATGAAGGAAATAAATGACTTCATCGCACAAATCAAAGCCTATCTTTCTAAAACATAATAATTATTTACAACTGAAGGAAGACTTTGTGAATATCTAACCTTCTATTCAGCAGTCATTCTTCACATAGAAAATACCTTTTATAGTGCTAAAAATACTCCATCTCTTGTACACTATTTTCTAAATTGTGATCTTTCTGCACAGGCATCACTTGAGATTCAGATTAAAAGTGCAAATTCCTTCTCTCTTATATATTTTCTGAATCATCTCTGGAGGTAGTCTCGGTAGTCTGTATTTTGGATAATTATGCATTCTGAAGTTTGAGAATCATTGTAACAATTCGAAGGATCTTTTACTCTGATCCAAGAGAGAGAGAGAAGAGATGAAATAAATTGCAGCCAATAAAATCTGAAGCTCAAAGGCAATTTCCAGAGAGAATCTGAATTGACAGTAACAGTTACTTATATTATTGAGAAATAAAGTATTTCATTCAAATATTTGATACTTTAGTAACAATATTAATAAAAGAGTGCTGTAGGTCCACCTGTTTTGCATTTGTGCATGTCAAGCCCCATGGTGGGTTCTTTACATATGCAATTTCTCACTTCACCTTGATCACAATCCCTTGAGGTTGGTATACCTCTCTAACCCATTTTACAGATGTAAAAAATGAAGTTAGAAAGATTAAATCTTTTGTCCAGAAGGTGGTTGAGAATGATTAACACTCAGCTCTGTATGACTTCAAATGCTGTATTATAAGAATTTAGAATTCAATTCTAATTACTTTAAGGAAAATGTTAGCTATTAAAAGAAAATTGAAGTTGATTTGAGCAGCATGGTATTGTAGAACATCAAACAGATTGAAATAGAACATCTAAGTTTTATATAGTATTCATATAAAGTACAGACAGCCTGATATTAAATATATATTAAATATGAATAAATATATTTATTTTAAATTTAGAAATATTTTAAAAATTTATGTTAAAATCCTTACAAAAATAAATTTCTTTCACTTATAATTTCTCTCCACCAAAAAAAATCAACAATTACACACACACATAAATGATAATTATATTCTGTTGAATATTTCATATTTCATATACCCAACGTCGACATTAATGAATATATCGCCTACATACAGCTTGGTACAACATATGCTTTGTGACCTTTGAGATAATTACATATATCCTTTATATATTTAGACATTTATTGAACACCCACAATTTATTCACCTAAAAAGGTGTATTTTGTTTCCTTAAGGAACTCACAGAATGATGAGAAAACAGATATGCATAATTAAATCAGATTTGTGGTAATTATTATAATAGAGGTAAGCACAACATTATATGGGACCTCAACAAAAGTAGTGGTGACCCTAAATTTGGGGACTGTGACACCTTCATATATTGCACTGGAAAGTGTAAGATTTTGGAGTACAGAAGTAGAAAATAGGGAAAGGATGGCACAGAAAGAAAAAGAAAGTGTAGAAGAAGTGAGGGCTGTAGAGATGTAATAGACACTTTTTCAGTTTTTTTGGTCTTAAAGGAAATCTAAAATCTCCTTGAGCACAATCTGTGGTGTACCTTGTTATAGTAGGTGGGACAGTGTTGGGACCAGGGTTGAGCAAGCCAGGTAGGAGGCCAGTAGGTGACAGCACATATATGATTAAACGAGGTCCAGACTGGGCTGGCCACACTTTCTCTGCCTTGAGTAGAGGGCTGTAGTATACTATCTAGTGATGGATAACATTGTGAAGAGACTGTCCTTCAGCTGACTCTAGTACAGAGATCTCCAAAGCCGCTTTGATTCCTCCAGGACTTTACTTACAAGTCCTCTTCTCTGTGAGGTCTCTCCTTCCCATACCATTTAAACTTCACACTAACACTTCCTTCCCACTTCCTATGTTCCCTATTTCTCCTTAGCTTTTATCACTGCCTAGCATGCTATATATCATCCTATTTATTTTGCCTATTATCTATTTTATCCTATTAGAATATAAGCTTGGCTGGGTGTGGTGGCTCATGCCTGTAATCCCAACACTTTAGGAGGTCGAGGCGGGCAGATCACCTGAGGTCAGGAGTTTGAGATCAGCCTGACCAACATGGCGAAACCCCATCTCTACTAAAAATACAAAACTAGCTGGGCATGGTGGCACATGTCTGTAATCCCAGCTATTTGGGAGGCTGAGGCAGGAGGATTGCTTGAACCCGGGAGTCGGAGGTTGCGGTGAGCCGAGATCACACCATTGCACTCCAGCCTGGGCAGCAAGAGCGAAACTCCATCTCAAAAAAGCAAAAAAAAAAAAAAAAAAAAAAAAAAAAAAACAGAATATAAGCTCCATGTTTTGCTTCCTTGCTGCAATTTATGGTAACTAGAATAGAACATTGTACATAATAGTCACATAAGTCAAAAAAACCCTGATGTTTTTGATTGTTTCCATATCATTCTAATACATTTTTATTTTGTTTAATGTGTCCGTAAGTTTCCACTGCTTTCAAACGAGACCCTCAACTAAACAGTGTTTTAAAATTTATAAAATGCTTCCAAATATATTTTCTCATCAACCTTGAGAAATATATTTGCTATTTTTATTACTTTAAAATTAAACTGAACCTCAGGGAAGTTCAATATTTGCATATTCACGTTTCATGTTTAGATAGGAGGCCCAAATTTATATCTCCTGCTCCTTGCATTTTCTACTATGCCTCATCTAGAAAATCCCCAATATGGAGATTTGATTAAGATTCCATCTTTAATGATTACTTTACTCCAATAATCATCAGTTTATATTTATATCCAATTGAAACATTTTATTTTCAATCACTTTCATGTTTCTCACTGGACTTAGTGAACAATCATAACGTATTCAAATGAAAAGAATCTTGCTTTTGAATAGGTGGAATTGAGTTTCTCTTCCATGTTCTTTTCCTCAGACTACATAATGTCTGTGATTTTCTCCATCCTTTCTTCATAAGATCTATTTTTCTCTTAGTAAATTATGCTGGCAGCATTTCATATTAAATATTTCTCTGTATTTTTTGAAAATGTAATATACAAATTGCTGTATTAATAAAATTAGATTAATGCAATGTTAAAAATAAGGCTAATTTCCTAGACCTATGATACCTATGATTGTATTTGACCTTTTCCCACAAAAGCACAAATTCTCCTACCTTTAGTTTAGCTTATAAAAAACTATGTCCCTCTCATTATCATCTACAATAGTTGATATGCTCACATTTCCTTCAAAGCATGTTTTATACTGCTACTTATTCTTTCTTATTAGATATATGCAAAAGTTAACATAAATTTGGGTATTACTTAATAGTACAAAATATATTAACATAATTTCAGTTATAATATTCTACAAGGTAAAAAAAATCTTCATATTTATACTATCAAATAACATCTATTCATTTCACACATATTTTTGGAGCACCACATATGACAGAATGGCCTGGGGATCATCACTGAATAAAATATATTTTCTTGGAATTTTTGCCTGTGACATGGTGCTATAGCAGCATTAAGCAAAGTATGAGTGTATCTGTGTGTGCATAACACAACATGGACACAGGGAATGGCATAACTAAAGATCTGGAGGTCTAGGGTCCACAGCATGATTTGGAACTTCAAGAAGATAAAGAAAACTAAAATTCTAGGGAAGGTCTGCCATGGAGAAGCTCTGTCTAGGATAGTCCCTCAGATCACAGCCCTTTGGCCAGCCATAAACCATGGCTGGTATGTATGTATTTAAAAAAAAAAGCACTTCTTTAGTTATGTTTATGTGATAGAATTATTTCAAAATTCCTCATGACTTTTTAAAGAGCAAAATTCTTTCTCAGATTCTTTCTCAATTGACACATTTGGAATTAACTGATTCTTTTAGCACAATATAACTGCATCTTACAATTGTCTATTAAAATATTTATTCTAACCTTTTATGTATGACAAAAACTGCTCCCTGAAAATATAGTTCACATTGAAAGCAAATTCTTGATAAGTGTTTTCCTGAGTGAAAGAATAGTGTTTGCAAATATTCGAACTATATTATTGTTAAAACATGTGATTCCTTATGTTAAATATTTTAACATTAAACAAAATCATATTAAAATAAATAATGTAGTCAGACATTGATAAATTATAATGCTTGAAATGCAGTGAATGTATAATATTTTATTTATGATACCATGTGTCATTTAGGATTTCAAAGACAGCTTCTTTTTCAGCATCAACCAACTACACCTATGGCTTCTTACAGTCGTATTATAACCTCAGAGCTGGATCATCTTAAAAAGATCAGAATAGTAATGTGCCAAAGAAGACATAAATATAGGATAAAAGTATGCTACAGTTATACAACACCTAATGACTGGGTTGTGTTCTGAGAAGTACGTAATTAGGTGATTTTGTCATGTGAACATCATGACACAATACCCAAATCTAGATGGTGCAGCCTACTACACTTCTCAGCTATATAGCATAGCTTATTGCTCCTAGGCCACAAACCTGTACAGCATGTTACTGTACTGAGTACTGTAGGCATTGTAATATGGTAATTATTGTATATCTGAATATACATATATATATATATGGCCTATATAAAACTTACAGTAAAAATACAGTATAAAAGAATAAAGGCTTGGCGCAGTGGCTCATGCCTGTAATCCCAGCACTTTAGGAGGCTCAGGCAGGCGGATCACTAGGTCAGGAGACTGAGAGCAGCCTGGTTATGTGGTGAAACCCCATCTCTACTAAAAATGCAAAAATTAGATGGGTGTGATGGTGTATGCCTGTAGTCCCAGCTACTTGGGTGGCTGAGGCAGGAGAATCACTTGAACCCAGGAGGTGGAGGTTGCAGTGAGCCGAGATCACGCCACTGCACACCAGCCTGGGTGACAGAGTGAGACTCTGCCTTGAAAAAAAAGAATAAAAGAATAAAAAGTGGTACATCTGTATAGGGCACTTACCATAAATAGAGTTAGGAGAACTGTAAATTGTTCTGGGTGAATCAGTGAGTAAATGAATGTGAAGGCCTAGGACATTACTGTATACCACTCTAGGCTCAGTAAATGTCGTACACTTGGGCTACACTAAATTTACGAAACATAGTTTTCTTTCTCCAATGATAAATTAGACTTAGTTTACTATAACTTTTTTAATTTATAAACTTTATGGTTTTTTTCCTCACTTTTTGACTCTTCTGTAATAATACTTAGCTTAAAACACAAACATATTGTATAGCTGGACAAAAATATTTTCTTTCTTTATATCCTTATTCTATAAGCTTTTTCTCTATTTGAATTTTTTTTTAAATTTTTTAATTAAAAAATAAGACACAGATATACACATTAGCCCAGGCTCACACAGGGTCATGATCATCACCATCACTGTCATCCATCTCCACATCTTGTCTTACTGGAAGGTCTTCAGGGACAATAACACCCACAGAGCTGTCATCAACTGTGTTAATAATGACTTCCTCGGGAATACTTCCTGAAGTACCTGCCTGAGACTGTTTCATAGTTATTTTTTTTGTAATAAGTAGGAGAGTACACTCCAAAATATCAATTAAAATATGGTATAGTAAATATATAAACCAGTAACATAGTTGTTTACTATCATTATCAAGTTATTATGTACTGTACATAATTGTGTATGCTATACTTTTATATGACTTGCAGCATAGGTTTGTTTACACCAGCATCACCACCAGCATGATGCATTGTGTTATGATGTTATACTGTGTGTGATGTTATGGTGGCTATCACATTATGATGGCTATGATGTCATTATGTAATAGGAATTTTTCAGCTGCATTGTAATCTTATGGGACCACCATTATATATGCACTTTGTCATTGAACACAATGTCATTAAGTGGTTGCATGACTGCATATACCAACATTACACTGAAGTTCAGAACTCTTGCTTTTGCCTTAATTTTATTTTGTAGAAAACAACCAACAGATACAATGTTTTCCATGAAACGTCTGTCTTTTCTTCACCAAAATAATTATTATGAAGAATACTTGAAATAAAATAATTAAGTTATGTTCATTGCTTCTGAGTCATTGCCCATTTTCCACTTAATATTGCAAAGGTTTGCTTTTTGATATAACTTAAAATATCAGTTTGTGATATCGTTTTAATGGGCCAGTAATAGCATTGACTCTTGTTGACTTTCAGTGATACAAATTCATCTGAATCTTTACATGTTGTATGGAACAGTTAGCATACAAAATAAGCTATTCTCTTTTAATTTGTAGATATATTAAATTATATTTTAAAATTAGCTAATTTCACAAACTGGCAATTTTAATGTACATATTTATGCATATAAAAAAGATGATGATAAAAGTCATCACAAAGATTCAATATGGTAAACTCCAAAATGAATTATATAGTACTATTTAAAAATACACAAGAAATGCATTTATAAAAGAAATACAAGAATACTTTTAAAAGGCTACTGAGCATCAATATTCTTCAAGCTTATATTATATAAGCACAAAATAGTTTATATAAGATTTAGGACCTTGACAAGTCAATATATTTTCCTAAGCTTCCCTATTTTATATATAAAACACTTAAAGTGGTACCTGTGCTCACTTAACATTAACTTTTTCAAAATTTAAGATAAGCCAATAAAAATATTATTTGTGAAATAAATTATGCTATAATTTAAAAGGTACATTCATCATTAAAACAATAGCTAACTTTGATTGAGTTCCATCTTTATTGGAAGCAAATACTAATAAAAGATTTTATAAATATTCCATTAAGCATTCAGAATAACCTTTGACCTAAATACTTTTATTATTTTCCAATGATTTAGGAAAGTAAAACTAGAGAAATAATTTCACTTGCTTATAGTCACACTCAAACACTAGAATCTGTTTTTGAATAATGTATTTAATTCTAATGGTTATTGATATGGTTTGGCTCTGTTTTCCCCATCCAAATCTCATCTCGAATTGTAATCTCCACATATAGAGGGAAGGACCTGTAATTCCCATGTATCAAGGGAGGGAAGTGATTGGATTATGGTGGTGGTTCCCTCCATGCTGTTCTAGTGATAGTGAGTTTTCATGAGATCTGATGGTTGTAAAAATCCTTGACAGTTCCTCCTTCACACTTTCTCTCTCTTGCCTGCCATCATGCAAGATGTGCCTGCTTCTCCTTCCATCATGATTATAAGTTTCCTCTGGCCTCCCTAGCCATGTGGAACTGTGAGTCAATTAAACATCTTTTCTTTATAAATTATTTGGTCTTGGATATTATTCTTTATACCAGTGTAAAAACAGACTAATACATGAAGGCTGTTACCTAATATGAAGTCTTTTAGAATAACCCTTGTTATGTGTAAAATATTTTGAAAATATAAAAGGAAAAGCAATAAAAATGGTAGGAAAGTTAACTATGAATGAGAATTAAAAGTGGATTTGGAGACATAATTATGTAATTGAAATTACCCATTTTATAATAATATTGTCTGTGTGTACATTTAAAGTCAAAGCATCTCTGTTTCTCTGTCTACTCTAGAGAACAGAATAATATGCTATTGTGACTTTTTGATAATTTTCCTTGGGGCAACTCTAAGATTCTTGAGTGCAGAGACCTGGTGGTTTGCTCTACACTGTTAAAGTCTGGCATGATGGTGACTTACAACAAGGTGTGTCAAAGTTAGAAAACTAATTTTAGTCTAAAATTTACATATGAATTCATTTATTTATTCAAAAGGCATAGGAACTTTCTAAATGACAGGCATTATGCTAGCTGTCAATAAATGACAGTTAAGTGAAATAAATTATATGCTCTCTAGGAATTTCCAGTCTAGCAGTGCAGAGAGAAAAGTGAAAAACTAAATGTAGTATAATAATATAATACACCTATCTTTATTATGGTAAGTAGAAGAACAGAAGAATTTATCTGGAATTGTTTCAGGGATAATGTTCCAGGATGTGGTTGAATGGGAATGTAAGCTTCCAAAAAATATTTATAAAATAAATCTAATACACACATTTGGGAGTCAGGAGTATCTAACTTCAATTAGCTTCAGGAGTACTATTCAAGGAGGGGTAATAAGGAAAACAAACTTCCAAAATGTGTTTACAAAGTAAACCAAGCACACACACTCAAAATGATGATAATTCTGTGTAAGTGAATGTATCCAAGGGTTTCATTCCCCACTCTACTCCCAATCTCCTCATTCTCTGTCAAAGCCATTTTATCTACTTCCATAGCTTTCTCTACCCAGCAAGCAGATGTCTCACACATTTACATCTACTACTCAGACAGACCTCTTTCCTGAGAGCCAAACCTGTGTTTCCAACTGTCTAATTAATCTGTTCAAAACTGAACTTAATATATCGTCTTACAAACTGTTCCTTCTCTATATTCCTCTCTCCTTTACCAGAAGCTTTAGAGGTAAACCTAACCCTTCCTCTTTTGCCTCTTAAAATATTCAGTAACTTAATAAATTCTTGTGAATCATATTTATTATATCCATTAAATATTTCCCTCTTTATTTTTAACTTTTATTAGCTCATGTCCCTGTCACCTCTAGTGTGATTTATGGACCATATCTCTGGATGTAGCCACTGTTTTAGTAGCTGCTTTATTGGGTTCTTTCTAACCACCTGGACTGTAATCAGTGCATTAAATACTTTATCTCAAGGACTTCCCAAGTCATTTCACTATTTCTAATTTCTTTCCCCTCCAGATGACACTTGAAACATAGAGTTATTTTAGCTAAGTGTAAGTGAAATATATTTGTATACCCAAATCTGAGAATTTTAAAAGCATTTATGTGATTTTAAGGAGGTCGCACTAAATCAGAATACCAGCAATGACTATATGACACTAAGTAAGACATTCTTCTTTTTAATTTGTAATTCAATTCATCACCTGTTTACTAATCAAGGTTTTGTATTAGGCACTCTGCTTGATGTTGGTGAATTAACAATGAGAATAACGACACAGCACCTGCCCTCATGTAACATATAGCCTAGCTAATGTCTATGAGGTAGACATTTCTGCAAATGGAAGAGTTGCCATTTCCTATCTGGAGCCTCAGCGTCTACTCATTTATTTCTATGGTTGGCATCACTGATATAGAGAGAATTATTAAATAAACAAAGGTGTGTATTTAGAAAAGACTTTTTCCTTGAGCTGCCCTTTATATCTTTCAGTACGATTTTAGGATATAAGTTTATTGGCAATTTGATTATAACAAATATGTATTTCCAATTAGGAAAATACTATCAGTAAAGATTAAATGAAGGGGTGTAGTTAAATAAAAGCCTTAAATTTAAAAATCCAGTGAGGCGATGCTTTGAAGTTATGGAAACAAATTTCTATAAATGTCTACCCTAATAGATCAACAGTATTGGAAATTACATAGTTTAGAATACTTTGTTTCTATATGTAATAATTAACAGCTTAGGCAGCAGAATACAATGGAATGAGCATGGATTTTTATGACTGATAGCTCTGGATTCAGACAAAAACTATATTACTCCCTCTTTGCATTATTAAAGATAATTTGGGTACCTTTTATGGACCTTTATTTCTTCATCTATAAAGCGGGAAATCAAGACAACTCATCTGAATTTTAAATATTTTTTGAAATCTACTGAATTGTTCCCTCTGTTCTAGTTCAATTCCCATCCAAGGAGACATCCAGTATTCTAACAGCAAATCTAAGCTTTTTTTTCACTCCTCACTGAAAATTCTTAAATCCAAAGTCAAGGTCTTAGGGATTACAGTCAAAGCTATCTTTACATTTTGGAGGTTGCACACTTTATTTTTAGCCATTTCCTGTCTCTAGGTTATGTCCTAGTTATGTTAAAATCTCTTGTGTTATTTCTGCCATTCGTAAGCATGAATGCATACATTTGGGTGACAGAGCAAAATACTGATTCTCTCACTTAGCTGGCAAACTCTGCCTATATTACTAGGTAATCTTGGAGCTAGGAGGTCTTTTTTTTAACAGCTATATAGTGTTACTTTGCCTTCATTAATGTTATTTGAAGACATAACACATGCCAAGTATTCTGAGAGGTATTTCCAGATGGATTTAAAATGTATCAACCATAAGAAGTTATAAGATCCTTCAAATAACAGAAAAATAATGGCAGACTCTTAAGTAGCAACAAAATGATAGAATATAGAAAATCCAGTTCTTTGATGAAAAGCCAGAATTACCTCAACCTCATTTGATTACACAGATATGGTGCTATCCATATACTAATTACCAGTGGTATCTTTTTTTCTTTTCTTTCCATTTTTTTAAAATTTTTTGAGAAAGGGTAATATGGTTTGGCTGTGTCCCTACTCCAGTCTCATCTTGAATTGTAACTCTCACAATATCCATGTGTTGTGGGAGAAACCCAGTGGGAGGTGATCGAATTATGGGGGTGGGTCTTTCCTATGCTGTTCTCATGATAGTGAATGAGTCTCACCAGATCTGATGGTTTTTAAATGGAAGTTTCCCTGCACAACCTCTCTCTCTTTGCCTGTCACCATCCATTTAAGATGTAATTTGCTCTTCCTTGCCTCCCGCCATGATTGTATGGCCTCCCAGACACGTGAAACTGTAAGTCCATTAAACCTGTTTTTCTTCCCAGTCTTGGGTATGTCTATATCAGCAGTATGAAAATGAACTAATACAGTAAATTGATATCAGGAGTGGGGTGTTGCTGAAGATACCCAAAAATGTAGAGGCAACTTTGGAACTGGGTAACAGGCAGAGGTTGGAACAGTTTGGAGGGCTCAGAATAAGACAGGAAAATGTGGGACAATTTGGAACGTCCTAGAGACTTGTTGAATGACTTTGACCAAAATGCTAATAATGATATGGACAATGAAATCCAGGCTGAGGTGGTCTCAGATGGAGATGAGGAATTTCTTGGAAACTAGAGCAAAGGTATGAAGTGACTCTTGTTATGTTTAGCAAAGAGACTGGTGGCATTTTGCCCTTGCCCTAAAGATTTGTGGAACTTTGAACCTGAGAGAGATGATTCAGGGTATCTGGTGAAAGAAATTTCTAAGCAACAAAGCATTCAAGAGGTGACTTGGGTGTTATTAAAGGCATTTAGTTTTAAAAGGGAAACAGAGTATAAAAGTTTGAAAAATTTGCAGCCTGACAATGCTATAGAAAAGAAAATCCCATTTTCTGAGGAGAAATTCAAGCTGGCTGCAGAAATTTGCATAAGTAACATGGAGCTGAATGTTAGTCACTAAGATAATGGGGAAAATGTCTCCAGAGCATGTCACAGAGACTTTGTGGCAGCCCTTCTTATCATAGGCCCAGAGGTCTAGGAAGAAAAAGTAGTTTCATGAGCTGGGCCCAGGGTCCTTCTGCTGTGTGCAGTCTAAGGGCTTGGTGCCCTGTGTCCCATCTGCCCCAGCTGTGACTAAAAGGAGCTAAAGTTCAGCTCAGGTTGTTGTTTCAGAAGGTAGAAGTCTGAAGCCTTGGCAGCTTCCAGATGCTGTTCAGCCTGCGGGTGCAGAGAAGTCAAGAATTCAGGTTTGGGACCTTCTGCCTAGATTTAACAGGATGTATGGAAATGCCTGGATGTCCAGGAATAAGTTTTCTGTAGGGGTGGGATCCTTATGGATAACCTCTACTAGGGCAGTGCAGAAGGAAAATATGGGGTCAGAGGCCCCACACAGTCCCTACTGGGTCACTGCCTAATGGAGCCATGAGAAGAGGGCTATTGCTGTCCTCCAGACCCCAGAATGGTAGACCCACTGACAGCTTGCACCATATACCTGGAAAAGCCATAGACACTCAACACTAGCCCATGAAAGCAGCCAGGAGGGAGGCTGTACTTGCACAGCCACAGGGTCAGAGCTACCCAAGATCATGGGAACCCACCTCTTGCATAAGCATGATTTGAATTTGAGACAAGAAGTCAAAGGAGATCATTTTGGAGCTTTAAGATTTGACTGCCCTGCTGGATTTTGGACTTGCATGGGGCCTATAGCCCCTTTGTTTTGGTCAATTTCTCCCATCTGGAATGGCTGTATTTACACAATGCCTAGACCTTCATTGTATCTAGGAAGTAAGCAACCTGCTTTTGATTTTACAGGCTCATAGGTGGAAGAAACTTGCCTTATCACAGATGAGATGTTGGACTGTGGACTTTTGAGTTAATGCTGAAATAAGACTTTGGGGGACTGTTGGGGAGGCATGATTGGTTTTAAAATGTGATAACATGAGATTTGGGTGGGGTCTGGTGTGAAAAATTATGGTTTGACTGTGTCCCCACCCAAATCTCATCTTGAATTGTAACTCCCATAATTCCCATGTGTTGTGGAAGGAACTCACAACGTGGCATGATTGAAATATAAGTGTGGGTCTTCCCTGTGTTGTTCTCATGATAGTGAATGAGTCTTACGAGATCTGATAGTTTTAAAAACAAAAATTTCTTTTCAAAGCTCTCTCTTTGCCTACCACCATCCACTTAAGATGTGACTTGCTCCTCCTTGCCTTCTACCATGATTGTGAGGCCTCCCCAGCCACAGGGAACTGTAAGTTTACTAAACTTCTTTTTCTTCCCAGTCTTGGGTATTTCTTAATCAGCAGCATGAAAACGGACTAATACACAGGGTATCACTCTGTCACTCAGGTTGAAATATACTGGTGCAATCTCAGCTCACTGCGACCTCTGCCTCGCAGGCTCAAGCAATCCTTCCACTTCAGTCTCCCAAGTAGCTGTGATCACAGGTGTACATCACCATGCCTGGCTACTTTTTTTCATATTTTTGGTAGAGATGGGGTTTCTCTGTGTTGCCTAAGCTGGTCTTTAACTCCTGAGCTCAGGAGATCTAGTTGCCTTGGCCTCCCAAAGGGCTGATAACACATGCATGAGCCATCATGCCCAGCTAAGTATCTTTTTGAGTAAAAGTTCATGCAATTGAGGTTTTCAGTTTACATATTAGTCTCCTATTTCAGGTGCTAATCCTATCTGCCAAGTATGAAACTATATACAAATAAAAATTTATAAAGTTCTCTTGATAAAACAAGAAAATGCAAATTAACAAAAAATGGTAAAGATGTATTAAAAAAATCCTCAAAAAGGCTTTGGTTAGCTGCCATAGAAATATTAAACAACAATAAAATTAAAAATTTTCCTTGGTAATTCATGTATCTGTTATATATTTTTAAGAATTTTATTTGTGTGGTACATAAACAAATTTACATTTATACATCTTTAGATACTGTACCTAGTAATAGTTATGTCTCACTAACTGCCTATATATTTAAAAGAAAAATAATTTGTTGCTTACTGTGTTAAATTTTAATAGGTAAATCATTTATCTTTGAAATACATTTTCCACCTTACAGAAATATTGTCGGTATCCATGTGTTAGGGACACAGCTTAATAAAGGGGTCATGGGAATTATAACCAAGCATAAAATTTGCTTTGGTAGTGGTATGGACAAATAAAGAGGATTTTTTTACAAAAGGCATTTAATACAGTGTGCAAGAATGAGTGAAGGCTTCATGAAGAGGTGGCATTTGAGATAAGACTTTAAGAAAAATTTTCCAGTGGGCATTTTGAGTGAAGAGGCAAAGACAATCACACAGGAAAGCATGCAAACAACTTTCTAGGAAAAAAAGTAGAGTGTGTTTCCCTTTATCAGGAAGGACTTTTTATGCCAAACTGGAAAGATAAATGTTATCTTTTAAGGCAGGGATCCTAACTACTGGTACTGGTCCATAGCCTGTTAGGAACCAGGCTGCACAGCAGGAAGTGAGCGGTGGACAAGTGAGCAAAGCTTCATCTGTATTTACAGCTGCCCCCATTACTCACATTACCACCTGAGTTCTGCCTTCTGTCAGATCAGCTGTGGGATTAGATTCTCATAGAAGTATGAACCCTATTGTGAACTGTGCATGTGAGGGATCTATGTTGCACTCACCTTATGGAAATCTAATGCCTGTTGATCTAAGGTGGAATAGTTTTATCCTGAAACCATTCCCTCTCCTCTCCATCTCAGGTTCATGGAAAAGTTGTCTTCCACAAAATTAGTGCCTGATGCCAAAATGGTTGGAGAAGAGAAGTATTTTAAGCATGGAAGCAGCAGGTTACTATGTTTCCATACTTACAGTAAAGCTTCTTTCTCTTGTTTTCAGTAGGTATCAAGACTTAACCACTTCTATACATAGTTCTGACATAATTTTATTAATGCTAGAATTAAATGTATGTTATATATATATATATGAAATAACTCCTCTATGGGCCCAGGAGATAAAATTTCTATCAGAAATTAATCCTTTGGTTTGAAGAAATGGGTTGCAAATTTCATTTTGTTTTGTATGTAATAGTAACACAGTTTGTTGTTATTTATGAAAGCGTTCACAGAACACCCATAAATAAAAAATGTAAATGTAGAATAGAGAAACTTTATAAGCCTCAAAATAATGTTTCTTGCCCTGGTGGGGTGGTTCACTCCTGTAATCCCAGATGCAGCTGAAGCCTATGTTGGAGGATTTCTTAAGCCCATGAGTTCAAGACCAGTCTGGAAAATTCAGTGAGACCACCATCTCTACAGAACATTAAAGAAGTAGCCAGGTGTGGTGGTGTGTGCCTGTAGTTTACTGGAGGGGCTAAGGTGGGAGGATCATTTGAGCCTGGGAGGCTGAGGCTGCAGTGAGCCTTTATTGGGCCATTGCACTCTAGCATGGGCAACAGAGAGTGATGCTGCCTTAAAAAAAAAAATATATATATATATATATATATATATATATATATATATATATATATAAAATAGATGCTGAAGAGGATGTGGAGCAATAGGAACACTTTTACACTGTTGGTGGGAGTGTAAATTAGTTTAACCATTGTGGAAGACAGTGTGGTGATTCCTCAAGGACCTAGAAATAGAAACTCCATTTGACCTAGCAATCCCATTACTGAGTATACACCCAAAGGATTATAAATTGTTCTATTATAAAGACACATGCACACGTATGTTCACTGCAGCTCTATTTACAATGGCAAAGACCTGAAACCAACCCAAATGCCCATCAATGATAGACTGGACAAGGAAAATGTGGCACATATACGCCATAGAATACTATGCAGTCATAAAAAATGATGAGTTTGTATCCTTTGTAGGGACATGGATGAATCTGGAAACTGTCATTCTCAGCAAACTGACACAAGAACAGAAAACCAAAAACTGCATGCTCTCACTCATAGGCGGGTGTTAAACAATGAGAACACATGGACAAAGGGAGGAGAGCATCACACACTGGGATCTGTTGGGGGCAGCTAGGGGAGGGACAGCGGGGTCTGGGGAGGTTGGGGCGGCATAACATGGGGAGAAATGACAGATATAGGTGACAGGGGGATGGAGGCAGCAAAACACATTGCCATCTGTGCCATGTATGTACCTATGCAATAATCCTGCATGATCTGCATATGTACCCCAGAACCTAAAGTACAATTAAAAATATATATATAATAAATATATATAATATAAAAATATATATTTTTCCCTATTGTTGCTAGAAACTATTGACAAACTCCCATGAAAGTTTAGGACTGTGCAGATATGGTTTGAAAACAGGTGGATGAGGTATTTAATTTCTAGGAAATGAGGAGAGCCATGGTGTTGACCATGACCTCTGGGAGGAGGAACACATTAAGTCATGATTAACCACTCAGAAGTGTTAGTAGAGAAAATAGACGGTGTTATTTGCAAAGATAAAGCTACGAAAGAACAAATGTAAAATCATGTTGAGACATGATTTTTATGGACAGAAAAGTAACAAAATTCACTGTGCTTATATATAAAGTAGGTTTTCCACTTGTATATATTTGAGTCCCACACATTGACACTTCTAATGCATAAAAGTATTACAAATATTATTTTCCTCTAGTAGTGCTTAATTTTAACTTTTGTCAATTAAAGGGCATTTTAGAAACTACGCTCTAGAACTTGACTTTTGATGAGAAGTCACTCATTAGATACACAGTGCAAATTGGGTGCTGACATCATCCAGGGTCCAGTAACCTCTAAATAGAAAAATGCAGGCACAAGTATATTCACAGTAATACAAAAGTGATGATTCACACTTAAAGGAATTAGTTTAAATTAAGTGTTACACAGTCTATACAAAAAACCATATGTATATGCTTAGAAGTATGAATGTGTCTAAATCAAAGATGCAATGAAAAGCAAAGTCTTGTTCTAAGAATATCCTTCTACTTCTTTATTTGTTGCCTTTTCACCTTTGAACTACTTAGGTCAAATACACTCTAAAGCTTACTCTTAAAATGTGATAGCATACCATGTCAGAAAAAAATGACAGGTTAGTTTGGCTGTTTAATGAGAAGATGGAACTAAAATACAGTATTATTCATGCTCAGCACTCTTAAATATATTTGCATATGTTAATTCATGTGCTAGAATAATTTTAAGGAAGTAAGCATTAAAATCCCAACTCCTTGATGCAGAATCATTTTAGAAGTACATTTATGCCATTTCATAATGAGAACCATTTTTGAAAATTTAATCATTTTCTCAAGATAGTTTCTGACAAATGGTCTGTTACTTTACAGCATCTCATTTGTTTTTACAGTATTTCAACCAAAGAAAATATGCTGCCTCAATATAGGTTAATGTATATAGGTAAGAAAATCATTTAATTCTTTATAATCAATATATAATTCTAATAATCATTTAGTATAATTCTAATAATCATATAATATTTTTCTTTGGAAAAAAAAACCCAAGAGTTTACTACTATAAACCTTTACCTTTGTGCTTTAAAAACCATCTTTCTTTCTTTCTTCCACCAAAGGCAAAAACAAATAATAGCAACAAAAAGATAAACATGAAAACTTAAACACATATTGTCTGTTACAGACCTCAGAATCAAATATTTTAGGAAATTAAAAATGTAGGTGAATAGAGTTTATATTTGGCAAAATTTATATATTATCTGAATTCCTAGAGTTTTTACAAGAATATGTTATTATCAACAAAAAAAGAGAGTATTTAAAAATTGTTCCAGTGTGTTTTCAAAGAAAGTCACCTGCCAAGAAAGGTATTGGTAAGATCTTTACTGAAAGAATTGTAAAAAGCCTCTGTCATGACCGAGCATATGGAATGCACTGACCCTTAAACTTTAAGAGACTGAAGTAGAATACCTAATGTCAAAAGCTACCCAAAGAGCCAGCTGCAGGATATTGTAAGAGGTGTTTATATCTCAGTGTACAGAGGAGAAGAGGAGAAAAAAAGTAATAATTCTGTGCAACAGCCCCAGGGCACTTGCATTTTGAATCACTGCCACAATAAGCAGATCACCACTAGGAAGAGAATACATTTTGCAAAACCACAGACTTGCACTATCAGTAGACATCAGTGTAAAACAGACGAGGCAACAGGATTAAAAATAGAAGTATAGAAAGGGGAGAGAGAAAGAGTAATTATATCTACTGCCTACAGTTTGCAAAGGCAAGAGACTTATAATTCAGATGTACATTTATTTAGAGCTCCCTTAAAAAAACTCTGACTACCTTTATTATATTAATTTTCTAGGTCTTTATACTTATTTTTCCAAGTATGGTATAACTCTACAGTCAAAATAATTAAATATCAGGCTGTTTATGTTTCCATAATGTAAAATATACAGAGAAAAGAATGTCACATTCCTTTCTCATGTAATGATAATATGACTGAATTACAAAGTCAACCTTAGTAATGAAAGATACAATTTGAAGATAAAAATAAGATAGAACCTGATTTAGTTTAGACCTAGTCATTTTCTAGACTGATGGCTGATTTATTCACAGGCAATTGAAATATATATAGTAGGTAACAGTTTTTAACTCACATTTATATTATAAATCATTTTGACTTTTTGATAACACAGAAAACCTTCCATCCTAGTGAGTTTCTACTCTATTTCAAATTGGAAGCATACTGAATGTGGTTCTTAAACCTCCTATATTGCTTATTGCCTTTATATTATATACGTAAGAAAATTAAATAATAGGAATTACATTATACTGTGTATATGAAATGCAAAATATTTTTCTGAGCCCAGAGGATTTAGTTTGCAAAGTTCATAAAATGTGTTTTAATTCTACTCTTTCTGTGATGCACACGGGAAGTAACTCTACAATGTTTACCATATTTTATCCATAAATAACAATATCAGGAGTCACAACACATCTCATAAACTCTAAAGGATGACACTGTAGCAGATTTAAAAATTCCTGTGGAAAATTGTGTTCACTATTTTTTTTTAAATTCACAGAGACGCCTAATGCCATCCTATTTCCACATTTTAAAGCAGATTAAACTGACATGCACATTATTTATTCCATACATTCTCTTCAATACTGCCATACTTTTTAAGTCTTTCTTCCTTTATACAGCCCTTTATTAAAAGTTTGACAATATATTAACTTCCTAAGTAGTGAAGCCATTTAAAGCACACTTACTTGAAAAGTGTAAAACCGGGTCCCATTAGGAGGATGCACTTTAGGGGAGCCAGAAACGGTGTTCATATCCGAAAAAATCATTTCTGATCACAGAGACAATATAATCCACAAGGAGCTACAGATGCAGAGCAGAGAGCTTAGCGTACAGATAAATCCGTGCATGCATTGAGGGAGACTACAGGGTAAAATGAAATCTGCCCCATCCTTCTCAGATACACAGTGACAGCATTTTAAATCTTTCTTCTACATTTGAAATCTTAGCTGAAAGATCATCAGCCACCAGCCTTTTGTGAAGCTAGTTCTTTAGAACATACAATGTTTTTTTAAAAAAATTAAAAACACAGAAGGAAAAAAGCAAGAACCAACGATAAATGGAGCTTGTGCAGAATCTGGCAGTGCTGTGGACCTGCCCATCTGTTCTCAGTGATAATCACCTCCCTCCACCACAGTCTAGCAGAGTGATTATGCTAAATATCCTGGTTAACCAATAACATACAGTTTCATTTCAGGGAAGCATGCACAGTGTAATTCAGAGGACCTCTTCTGACTAACCTGAAGCATGTTTCATATACTGTTTAAAGCTCTATTTAGTAACAAATTGCTGTTTTATCGCTCTTGATTCTGCATCTTTCTAAATCTTTTAGTCATTCCCAGACTTTTCAACAAGATGAGATTTTTTTTTTTACAAAGCCTTTTTTTTTTTTAAGGAGATAGTTCTTTTATAATTTATAGATCAAAGATCAAAGTATATTACAGCTGTTAACAGTTGGCTAGGACATTGAGAGGCAATTGCATACGACTTAGTAAGACTCTATATACTAGGAGTACTATCAAACAAAATGTACTAAATATTTTCCACTTTTCTGAACTCCTATAGAACATCATAAATATCAATGTAATTATTATTATCTCATTTTCACCATTTTAGCTAAAAAATCATTATGTTTGACAATCAGTGCATCAAAAAGTACCATGTATTTGTTTTAAATAATCACAACTTTATTTCATATACATATATACACACAAGAATTAACAAAAATATTTTATACATACGAAGACTTCCAACTCAAAAATCCAAAAATATTGATTGCAAACACATAGGTTTTATTGCAAAATATGTTATTTTTGTATATCTTTAACAAATTCTTCAATTTGTATTAAAGATCATATTCAGATGACTTGACAACTTTTAGGGGTAAAAATAAATGTTCCATTTACACATGGTTCAAATGTGGAGACATTAGGAGGATGGGAAACAGAATAAGCCAAAAGTAGTGTTTTTGTGAATGTATCTAAGATGACATAGTTATACATAATAAAGAACCACCTACTTTAAACCTGAAGGCTGTAAAGGAATATGATGGACACTTAAAACCTAAATCATTATTCATTAGTATTTCTGATTCTCCAATTATGCATGAAGTTTATAATATCGATGGAAAGTATACAGAAAAGTGATCCTCAATTCCTTAGATGGGACTCCTACATTCTGATAAATTATGTGTGTAGGTAATTATTTAACTAGCAAACTGCTAAATAAACCAGAACATTATTTTACTAAAATTTTTATTTGTGAACTTCAGATTTATAGAAAATCTGCAAAGAAAGTACAGAGAATTCCTATACATCCCTCATTCAGTTTCTCACACTGTTAACGTCTTTCATTCCTACAGGACACTTGTCAAAACTAAAAAACTAATGTTAGTGTATTGTTATTAACTAAACTCAATACTTTACATGGATTTTACTAGTATTGCCATTGATGTGCTCTTTGTGTTTTAAGTTCCAATTCAGGATACCATATTTATTTAGTTGTCACGTGTCTCCAGTTTCTTTTGGTGTGTGACAGCTTTTCTTTGTTCCTCGTGACCTTGATGGTCTTCACAAGCATTGAGCAAGTGTTTTGCGGGATATCTTCTAATCCCATAATATCACATGTTTGCCTGATGTTTTTCATCCTGATTACACTGGCCTATGAATGGATAAGCACACCACAGAGATGGCATGCCCTCAATCACATCATATTACTGGTACATGACATCCATGTAACATTATTAATGATGTCAACCTTCATCATTTGACTAATAAAGTGTTTTTCTGGTTTATCTACTGTAAAATTACTATTTTCCCCTTCCCATACTTTATTCTTTATGAAAACTAGTATGCTGTCAACAGGAATGTAAGAATGGGTGAAATTAAGCTTAGCCCCTTAGAAGAGAGAGTACCTACATATATTAAATAGATTTCTTTTACAATGGCTGGCCTCTTTTTCTTCTATTATTTGCTTTTTCAGTCATTTATTTATAACAGTATAGACTCATATATATTTACACTCTGGTTTATAATTTAATATTACATAATTTAGTTTTTCATATTGTCCCAGTTTTAATCATTGGTAGGTCCTTTACTTCAGGTTATCTCCCATGTCCCTTGACATGCCTCCATCCTTTTGTTTTTAAAGCACTCAATGATTATTTTTTAAAAACTAACACAAGAACAGAAAACCAAACACCGCATGTTCTCACTCATAGGTGGCTGTTGAACAATGAGAATACATGGACTCAGGGAGAGGAACATCACTCACTGGGGTCAGTTGGCGGGGTTAGGGGAGGGACAGCAGGGGGTGGGGAGGGATAACATCAGGAGAAATGCCGGATATAGATGAAGGGGGAATAGAGGCAGCAAACCACCTTGTTATGTATGTACCTATGCAATAACCCTGCATGATCTGCACATATACCCCAGAACCTAAAGTACAATTTAAAAAAAAGAAAAAAAAAGAAAGGTTTTTCTCTTGCATCAATCACTTACGATTTGCTGAAACTGTTCATTTCCTTAACTATAACTAATTATTATTGTGAGTAAACTTGAAAAAATGTTTTATTTCCAGAAACTGTTTAAGCAGCCATATTATTCTATATTTCAAATTAATATTTTTCCCTTCTGATATCTTAGTCCACATGGGATTCAGTCAAATGACCATCAAATTTTTAAAATGACTATATACGTTTACTAGCTGTAGAAATCAGTGATATATATGAAATATTCCAGGTATGTGTTAGGCTCTTACTTCCTCTTGTGGTTAGTGGGAACATGTAACTCATGTTCTCCAGAGAGCTATGAGTAGAAATAATGTCTCAAACACAAACCTCAAGGATTTTTCTTGAGAGACAAGTTCTAAGAAAAAAATGTTCACCAAACAGATTTTTACCGTGGATATATAAACTCCATGTACTTTTATGCTTACCTTTAAACTGGTTCTAACACAATTGAGATCAGAAAATTCACCAGATTCCTTATTATTGTAGAGGAACTCATAAATCAAATGTTTTTGGTGAAATATCACATATCCTTAATATAATCTCATGTATTTACTGTATTTGCATCAGCCAGCAAACTACTTTATTTTAGCTGGGAATTATAAAGCTTTTTAGCCAATAAGAATACACTTTTTATATATATATTTATTTGGTGGGGGAGGCGAGGAAATTAGTATGAGTTAATGTTAAAAGAGGCAGGTGGGAGAAATAGTACTACTGATATATAATTATTTTAATTACAATGCTTTATTCTAAACATTACTGAAATTGCCAAAGTATACAATTTTTCCAGAACTTTTTTTTCATATGACTATTTTTGATAATAATGTTATCTTGTAATTCTGAATGTCTATTTGGAAACAACTCAACTTTTTCTTCTGCCTGGTAGCAATAGGGAAGGTGTTGTCCAGGTCTAAAAATTGCCAAGATGTAGAATTCTTCCTTGTCCATTGTGGTTGAGGCCAAAGCTTATATATCACAGTATAGATCTATCATTCTTATTCTGAAAGCCATGAGAGTTGGAGTTTCTAGAGGATGAAGAAGTCTCTGTCTCACTAAAAAACACATCCCTTTAACTTGTATTAATTGCCTAAAGGAAATCATAAGTACTAAATTTAGTCAGGGACATTTGACACCTTTTTCTGTAGGAAAACCCCCATTCAGTCAGGCCCAAGAAGGCTTGATGGGCAAGAACTGAATGGTCTTGGAGCAGGCTCAGAGCTCCGCTGAGTTCCATGACTAACATTTTATCTAGTACTGTAGTTTCCAAACTTCATTGGTTTGCACCCTTAGATGTGTATAGTTTGAAAAACTATAAAATCCTCTTTGTCAAAATTTAAATATTTTAAGAGATTTAAATTACAGTACATTGTAGGTATTGACATGATACTCATTTAAATGCATCAAATGAAATTAAAATGATATAGCAATTTAATGCCCATCTTCTACTAAAAACCTAAAGAGCTCATAAAAATGAAAATTTTATACCATCCCTTTTGTTTCTTCAAGTTACTTTCCTTTTCTCCTGTACATAATTTTATTTTACTATATTGTACTCTCTTACTATATTGTGTGCTTTAAAATATTTTATCAGTAATATTATAAATGTGTTACTGAAAACTACATATATATGTATATATACACTTCAAATATTTTTTCTTTTTAAATTTTAAATGACTATATGGTTATAAGTGTTAAAAATGTTCTCTTAGAAAGAGTAGCATTCACAAATATTATTACCATACAATGTACCAGAACAGAATAAATATATTAAAATTATGATAAACATAGAAAATACAGTATCACGTCTGGATAATAAAAAAAATATGTTTGCATGATACAACTGGAGTTTTATCTTTTTAAAACTAGCTTATATATCAATTCAAACATACTATTAGAATTAGAGTCCTAATTTTCAGTTTTGTAGATTTATTCTTGAGAAACCCTGTTCCCAGAAGTAAGTAGATGGAAAAGAAAGAAGGTTGTGTTATTATTTTTAACAGCAATATTACTAAAATGTTCTAATTTCTTCTGCATGTATATTAGAATCAAAAATATATTTTATAATAATCATCAAATACCTTGATTAAGTCATCCTCTGATTTTGTTGAAAATGAACAACCAGAAAACATCTGACTTTCAAAAAGGATTTGTTATGTAGCTACTAAAGTCATTCACTTTCCTAATACCTAAATCTATATTTTAAGTGCTTTCTTAATTTGGTCCTTGAAGTTTTGAGACCCTGGGGTAATGTGAAACAGTTAAGATTCATGAGAAATATGCACTCTGAAAGAGAAGATTGATTTAAATGCAGGCAGAACTCCTTAATTGCGGTACTGTTCTCAGAATAATACATTTTAGAAAAGGGTGCATATAGAAGAAGAAAACGAATCCCTTGCAAATATCCATGTCCTTGTATTCCTTGGACAGTCTTCATATCTTAATTTTAAATAATTATCAAACATCTATCCCTGTAATCAAACACATTTCAGGTGGCTGATAAATATTGACTCAGTGAATGTGCTGCTTACACAACACGGCTAAGTAATTGCTTTAAACATAATTTCTAATCAATATGACCCAAAATTAAAAATCAGCTTGTTCTTAGTCTCATTAGAAATTCAAAACTTCTGCATATGCTCAGAATGTAAAGGGAAGAATTCAGCGAGCACACTGAGTTCATTGTTTCTTAATAAGCCTCAGTCTCCTCATTTATGGAATGGGGATAACAATGCCTCACTCAAAGTCTTCATAATATTTAAGTAAAATTAAGGCAGTAACACCCTAATTTGTTTCCATTCTCTGTTTCACTTTTCTTTTCTTTTTTTCTTTATTTCTTTTTTACAGAGAGGGTCTTGCTCTTTTCATCCAGGCTAGAGTACAGTGATATGAGCACAGCTCGTTGCAGCCTTGAACTCCTTGGCTCAAATAAGCCTCAGCCTCCCTCGTAGCTGGGACTATAGGAGTGTGACACCACAACTGGCTATTTATTTTATTTTACTTTTTAAAGAGTCAGGGTCTTACTATGTTGCCTAGTCTGTTCTCAAACTCCCGGCCACACGAGATCCTACTGCATCAGCCTCTCAAATTGTTGGGCATGAGCTAACGCACTCAATCTCTTCTTCACCTTTATTTATATGAAAAATACAAAGAATAAATTATCAAAAGCAATCTTATTCTCCAAATTGCTAGTGCTATTTGATATAATAGGTTTCAAGAAGCTCCAACTTCATAAGAATAAAATAATAAGTAAATACAGTATTTATAAATTATGTTCAATTACTCAATTAAAAAATGAATTCTTTCACCATAATGTTTATTTAGGATTTTATTAAATTTTTTAAATGAATTGGTAATTAAAGAGAAAGGTGTCACAAAAAAAGTTCTGGAAGTGGGGACTTGCTCAAACCATTCACTGGAACAGTTACTTAGAAAAATGAAAATATGCCAATTCAAATATGTAATTAATACATATGTGTATTTTTTATTCATTCATTTAAAAATTATAGTTTTTAATATTCACATTTAGCAAAACTGATTTTAAATGTGTTTTGTTAAATAATACATATTTATTAATAAGACAGTACACTTAGCCCTAAAGAGCTATGGTTAGTAATCACATATAGTGGATAATTTATAATGTAACTGGCACATATTTGAGGGGAAAAGAAGAATGATCAATCATTATTCCAGACATAGACATAAAGACTGTCCTTGGTAAACCAGAACTTGGTCTTGTGTTAACCATGGTCTTCCTACCTATAGTAAACACAAAAGTATGCTTAAGTTTGAGGAGCATTTATTATATTGGAGGACAACACAGATACACCTTTTGAAAAATTACTTTAAGATCAATATATACATCAAATCCATTCTAACGAATAAAAACAAATGTGGACTCTTAATTTGGGCTTATTGATTAGGTTAACTTCATGGGCTACATCACCTGGAAATGTAGAAAGGAAAGAAGAATGAACATTCAGTGTTTACATGTCAGACCTGCACACATGGCATTTAATTTGAGCCATACACTGTCATTTGGCCTGGATAATATGTGGATTTTACATATAAGAACATTGATGTTCAAGAAAGTAGAATACCTTTTTCAAGGACAGAATCACTAAACTGCCTTAAAAAAAAAATTGCCCTGTACATTACAGCTGCCCCTTACTATCTTCCTTTTGCTCCCACATTTATTCATTTATTTGTTTATTCAACTAGGCATTAATCAAAGACTAATTGCCAAATGCCTTAAACTTTCCTGGTATTATTTCCAGGCTTTGGGGACAGGATTATCAAAGATACAGTATCAGTGCTTCAGAAACTTTAAATTTTGTGGGAGAGACAACAGCTAAGGAGAGGTAGTTAAGTAGCAAGACACCTGCACTGCGACTTGACACATGCTAACCACTAACTTGATATAATGTATAATGAGTTCATCTGGAAACCACTGAACTCCAGGTTTATGTCAGAGTGACCCTGACAAAAGCAGAAGCTTAAAGGCTTTCCAAAGAGAAGAATCAATGTTTGAAACGAAATGAGATGGCATGGAATGGTTGGGAAAATATGGCTGAACGCATTTCAGGACATAAGAGGTAACTGTCTTAGGTATATGTTTGTATTTACAAACAGTTTTTTTCAAGTAAAATTAGTAAAGACATTTAATCTGATCATCACTCTTTTCCTATAAAATTAAATAAAATTAGAACATTCCTGTTTGAAAAAAATAAAAAAAAAAGATATGAAATGTTGAGTCACATTTTCACACTTTTGGTTAGTATGTTTTAACATCCTTCTTTAGTTTGCCAAATAGCTTTCCAAGATTATTTTGGGTTGTCAAGAAACTTCATTCTTTGTTTGATTGCTTTCAATTTATCATAAAACTATTTTAATTGAAAACCATATATATATATGGTTTTCAATAAAATAAAATTTAATGTGCTTATGGAACCAAACATTAGTTTTCAGACAATGGCTACCACCTTACGTGAAGAGTAAATAACATACTCAATTTAATCGCTACAGACGGACCATTACCAAAAGTTTCTTAAGATGTATCTTTTCCAAGAGAGGTAAATTATGAAGTTGAGCTTCAGAAAGTTTAATACTAGCCATCTCAACCACCTGAAATTTTTATAGAAAGGAATTAAAAATGAAGTAGTAAAAAGATGAGTAAATTATACTTACTTAAAACAGAGTAAAATAAAAATCTTGAAGCTGGACATTTGCTCTTAATAGACTTAAGAGAAGAACCCAAGAAATTATCTAATACACCCTTGTGCCCTTAGGAATAATTATTCCTATGCCATCTGAAATGCACGTTATCAACTTGGTTTTTAAAATGTTCAAAAAATACTTTGAAGCCTATGCTTTTATATCAGGAAATTCAGTTCATACATTTTTATAACTCTTGAAAATAATTTTATTTTAAGAAATAGTTATAGGATATATTCTGTGTTAAAACAAGCAATTTGATATAGCCTTTCATTGATTTTTGGGTATTGGATATAAAGCTCAAAATTTTGCTAAAATTGTAAGAATTTGGGGGGTTAAAGAAATATACTGAAAAGGCTGCTTATTTTCTGCTAATTTCTGATAAATGGTCGGGAGAAAATGATCACACTGGAAGAACAATGCAGAAAAGAAGAGAAAAAACATGGTGGGGACAGAGAAAGAAAGAGGGAAAGATGAAAGGAGGTAGAGGAGAAAAATGAGGATGAGAGAGAAGAGGGAGAGGAGAGAGGAGGAGAGGGGAAGAGCCAGATATTATTACACTTTTCATGTAGCACTACAGGAAAACAAAGCATTTTCCAGGCAAACATGCAGTTATAATTCATGCCATATGGAATGAAATTTGCAGCTCAGATGGACAATACATCCTAGTAAATTTATATGGATAACATATGAAAGCTAGTTAAGTATATAATATCACTAGCCTATCTGTCCATATATCTACCTACCTATCTGTTTATCTATTATCTGTCTGTATATCTATCATCTATATATCTCTATCTAATCTATCTTCATATTTATCCACTAACAGTATCTGTACCCTTAGCTTTATATCATGAGTTCTACAGTATGTAGCAAAAATGACCCCTTGCAGAGAGCCAAAACCTTGAGTTTACTTTATGATTTATTTTCTCAACTTTTATTTCAGATTCAGGGGGTTAGTGTGCAGATTTGTTACATGAGTGTATTGCATCCAAGTAGTGAGCATAATAGCCAATAAGTAGTTTTTCAACCCATGCTACACTCCATCTCTTCCCTCACTAGTAGTCTACAGTGTCAATTGCTCCTATGTTTACATCCCTATGTGCTCAATCCTTAACTCTCACTTACAAGTCAGAAAATGCAGTATTTGGTTTTCTGTTTCTGTGCTAATTCACTTAAGATTATGACCTCCAGCTCCACCCATGTTTCTGCAAATACAGGATTAATTCTTTTGATATAGCTGCACAGTATTCCATGATGTATATGGACCACATTTTCTCTATTCATTCCACCACCGGTGGGCACCTAGGTTGATTCCATGTCTTTGACATTGCGAATAAAATGACACTGAACATATGAGTCCATGTATCTTTTTGGTATAATGATTGATTTTTCTTTGAGTATGTACCCAGTAATGGGATTGCTGGGTTGAATTGTAGCTGTTTTAATTTCTTTGAAAAATATCCAAACTGCTTTCCACAGTAGTTGAACTAATTTGCATTACCACCAAGAGTGTGTAAGCGCTCTCTTTCTCCACAACATCATCAGCATCTATTATTTCCTGACTTTGTAATAATAGCCATTTTGCCTGGTGTGAGATAATATCTCATCGAGGTTTTGACTTGCATTTCTCTGATTACTAGTGATGCTGAACATTTTTTCATGTTTATTAGACACTTGTATGTCTTCTTTTGAAAAGTATCTGTTCATTTTCTTTGCCCATTTTTAATGGGGTCATTTGTTTTTTTTCCTTGTTGATTTAAGTTACTTATAGATTCTGCATATTAGGCCTCTGTCAGACACATAGTTCACAAATATTTTCTCCCATTCTGTAGGCTGTTTACTCTGTTGATAGTTTCTTTCACTGTGCAGAAGCTCTTTAGTTTACTTAGGTACCACTTGACTACTTTTGCTTTTATTGTAGTTGCTTTTGGGGACTTGGTGAAAAATGTTTTGCCAAGGCCAATGTTGAGAATGGTATTTCTTGGGTTTTCTTTTAGGATTTCTATAGTTTGAGGTCTTACATTTAAACCTTTAATCCACCTCTAGTTAATTTTTCTATAAGGTGGAAGGTAGGGGCCCAGTTTCAATCTTCTGCATATGGCTAGTCAGTTATTCCAGTGCCATTAATTGAACAGGCAGTCACTTCCTCATGGCTTGCTATTGTCTTCTTAGTCGAAGATTAGATGATTGCAGGTGTGTGGCTTTATTTCTAAGTTTCCTATTCTGTTCCATTGCTTTATGTGTCTTTATACCAGTACCATGCTTTTTTGGTTACTGGAGCCTTACAATATAGTTTGAAGTCGAGCAGTGAAATGCCTCCCACTTTTTTCTTTTTGCTTAGGATTGCTTTAGCTATTTTGGCTCTTTTTTGGTTCCATATGAATTTTAGAATAGTTTTCTCTAATTCTGTGAAGAATGAAATTGGTAGTTTGATAGGAATAGTGTTGAATCTGTAAATTGCTTCAGGCATATAGCCATTTTAATGATATTGGTTCTTAGAATCCATGAGCATAGAATGTTTTCCATTTATTTGTGTCATCTCTGATTTATTTCAGCAGAGTTTTGTAGTTCCTCTTGTACAGAACTTTCAACTTTGTGGTTAGCTGAATGCTATGTATTTCATTTTCTTTGTGGCTATTGTAAATGGAATTGTATTCTGAATTGACTTTTAGCATTTCATTATTGATGTATACATAGATTTCAGCCTGAAAATTATTGATGTATATATAATTGTTACTGATATTTTTAACATGGATTTTGTATCCTGAAACTGTTAAAGTCACTTATCAGGTCTAGTAGCCTTCTGGCAGAGTCTTTAGAGTTTTCTAAGTATAAAAGCATATAATCAGTGAAGAGAGATATTTGGACTTCTTCTTTTTCTATTTTGAGGCCTTTTATTTCTTTCTCTTATTTGAATGCTCTGACTAGGACTGCTAGTATTGTGTCAGATAGGAGTGGTGAGAATGGCCATCTTTCTCTTGTTCCAGTTCTCAAGGGGAACGGTTCTAGCTTTTGCTCATTCAGATATTGATTGCATGTTTGTTATAGATGGCTTTTCTGATTTTGAAGTATATTCCTTTGATGTCTAGTCTGCTGAGGGCTTTTATCATCAAGAGATGTTGAATTTTACCAAAAGTTTTTTCTGTGTCTATTGAGATGATCATATGGTTTTTGCTTTTAATTCTGCTTATGTGATGAATCACATTTATTGCTTTACATATCTTAAACCAACCTTGCATCCCAGGAATTAAGCCAACTTGATTATAGTGAATTAGTTTTTTGATATGCTGTTGAATTAGGTTTTCTAGTGTTCTGTTGAGATTTTTTACATCTATGATCATTAGGGATACTGGCCTATAATTTTATTTTTTGGTTGTGTCTCTACCAGATCTTTGTATTAGGCTGATTCTGGCTTCATAGAATGAGTTAGAGAGGACTCCCCCCACCTCAATATTTTGGAATAGTTTCAGTAAGATTGGTACCAGTTCTTCTTTATATATCTGGTAGAATTCAGCTGTGAATCTATCTGGTCCAGAGCATTTTTGGTTAGTGGATTTCTTACTACTGACTGAATTTCAGAACATGGTATTGGTCTGTTCAGGGTTTCAATCTCTACCTGATTTAATCTTGGGAAATTGTGTGCTTCCAGGAATTTATCTGTTTCTTCTAGATTTTTAAATTGGTGTGCTAGAGTTGCTCTTAATATTCTCTGAGGATCTTTTGTGTTTCTGTAGGATCAGTTGTAATGTCATCTTTGCCATTTCTGACTGTTCTTATTTGGATCGTCTATATTTTTTGCCAATATAGCTAGTGGTATATCAATCTTGTTTATTATTTCAAAAACCATCTCTTGGTTTCACCAATTTTTAAAATATATTTCTGCATCTCAATTTTATTGTTCTCTAATTTTAGATATTTCTTTACTTCTGCTAGTTTTGGGGTTGGTTTCTTTTTTTCCCCCCTAGGTTCTTTAGGTACAAAGTTAGAGTATTAATTTGAGCTTTTCTAACTTGTTAATGAAGGTATTTAGGGTTATAAGCTTTCCTCCTAACATTGCTTTAGCTGCATCCTAGAGATTTGGGTAAGTTGTATACCTATTTCATTAATTTCAAAGAATTTTTTTGATTTTAATGTTCACTTAGGGATTATTCAGGAGCAAACTGTTTTATTTCCATCTATTTGTGTACTTCTTAGATTATTTTTTCTTTGCTATTGATTTCTATTTTTATTGCACTGTGATCCAAGAGTGTACTTGGTATGATTTTAACAGTTTCCCTATAACTGCTGTCATGTAAGGTTTAAAATTCTTGGTGGATTTTTTTTTTAAGGACACTGATAACAGTCTTCCTATCTCTTCTGGCATGTAAGGTTTCTGCTAAGAGTTCTTCTGCTAGTCTGATAAAGTTCCCTTTGTGTGTGACTTGATCGTTATTTTTAGCTGCCTTTATGATTTTTTGTTAAAAAAAACTATGTGCCTTGGGGACAATCAGCTTATCTAGCTGGGGTTCCCTGTATATTGGATTTTCATGTCAACCTTTCTAGTGACATTAGGGAAATTTTTGTGGACTACATTTTCAAATATATTTTCCAAATCGCTTATTCTCTCTCTTTCTCTGTCAGGAATGCTAATGAGTCATAGACTTGTCCTCTTTACATAATCCCATATTTCTTAGAGGTTTTGTTCACTTTTTAAAAATCCTTTTTGTCCTAGTTGCTTCGAAAACTGGTCTTCAAGCTCTGAGATTCTTTCTTTGGCTTGGCATATTCTGCTGTTAATACTTCAAATTATATTATGAAATTCTTGTAGTGAGTTTCCCAGCTCTAGAAGTTCAGTTTGGTTCCTTCTTAAAATGGCTATTTGATCATTCAAATCTTGGATTATTTTACTAGATTCCCTGGATTTCTTGGATTGTGTTTACTTTCTCCTCATTCCTGATGAGCTTCTTGCCATCCAGATTCTGAATTCTATGTTTGTCATTTCAGTCACTTCAGACTGACTAATAACCATTGATGGGGAGCTAGTGGACTTGTTAGAAGGGGATACTGCCTTTTTGAATTGTCAGAGTTCTTGAACTGATTCTTTCTCATCATGGAGCTTTGATGTTCCTTTAACTATAGAGTAAGTTGAGTATGGTCAGTTGGCTTTGTTTGTGGATGCTTTCAGAGCACCAGAAACAAAGTCAACTGCTCTATATAGGATCTATATAGGATCTTTATGTGTAGGTGAATTCTTGGACTTGTATTCACAGGTGTATGTATTAGGATAATTTTTGATGCTGTCATTTGGGCTGTGATCCAGTAGATGGCACTTAAGAGTAATGGCTGGTAGCTAGGCTGATGCCTATCCTCCTGACTCTTGTACTTTCTGGCATTCCCAGGTTTGCTATGTAGTGGTTGAGGAAGAAAGATGGCTCACTCACCATGTCTGCTCTCGGGCCTTGGGGGAGCCCTCTGTAATCACCAGCACTGTGCCCGGGTTTCTCTTGTGAGGTGTTCCAGGCTGCAACGCTCTCTTGGGCAAAGGTTGTAACAGGGAGATATGCCACACCCTTTAAGGACCAGTCCTTCAGAGGGAGGCATGCCCCACTCCTATCTGGGCCCAGGGACCTAGCATCTCGTCCCTCTCAGTGTTCTGAGGTGGGGTTTCCTCCCCTGCAAGGAGGATTCCTCCCCTACTTGAGTGCTGGCACAGCACTGAGCTGTTCACTGCAGCCTTGGGGCACTGGGACATCCTGTGGTTCAGGGTTGGGTTCTAGCTGTGCTAGGATATCTGTTGTGCTCCTGAGCTGTTTGTAAAGTACTCATATAGAGCAATACATTCAGCAGGGGCGTGGAGGCTGTGCTGTGCATGCATTCCTGCAGGGCGGCTAGACACAGGCCCTGTGGGGGTCGGGGAACAGCACGTGGAAGGGTTTGCAGAACAGATGTGTCTCAGTCACATTAGTTGGGAATATAGTACAGCTCTCTTCTGGCTCAGAAGTCAGCTGCAGCCAGCGCCTCTAGGGGAGTGGGGAGGAGGGCCCCAAGTGATAGGCGTTTATGGCTGTTTTCACCAGAGCTGCCAGCACACAAAAACTCCTGGGCTCCATGCCGTCTGAAGACTTGTCTCTGCCTATTCTGTGGAGAGATCTCCTGACAGCTCACATGTCCACAGGGGATGCAGGGTCCCCTGTCACTAAGTTCCCAGAGGTCCCTGGAGATACTAAGTCAAATGTTGTTTTCCTCACTCACCTCTTTCCCACGAGCCATCAGTAGCTGGGAACCAGCCCTAGTGATCAGGTACTGTAAGTAGGGTTTCCAGTTTCCTTTCTATTCGGCCTCAGTTTCAGAGTCACATCACATTCCCCTATCAGCTTTTTCTCTCCAAATATCTGCTCAAATTATGGTGGTTAACTTAATAGTTTGGTCTCTCTTGGTGGGAGCAGTGCTTTCTGGCTGCATCTAGTCAGCCATCTTGTCTACCTGAGTAGACTCGTCATCAACAAGTTTTGTAGAAATTACATTTAAGCTCCAGAAGATATTATTTCTTTATCTACCACTCTGGATACCAGATGCCTACATAGTTCCAGATTTTAAAATAATACATAGAGGAGTTTTATAACCATGACTTTTATAAACACAAAAAGAGTTACTTGAGCAATATGGGGCTTACTCTATGACATGAGAACCACATACAGATTATTAGATGTTAAACTTCAACTTGCACACGCCCTACATGCTCATCTAAGTATTATGCAGTGCAGTTTGGATGTTAAATTTCAACCACTTTTTGTTAGAAACTGTTAAAATTCTTAGGGATTTCTAACTTAACAAAATATTTCTTCTCTGCATAAATTTAAATTATCCACTTTATTTAAGTTCAGTGTCCATATAAGTTCTATGATACACTGTGCAGTAATCATTAAATCAAGATACAAAGAATTATCTGTCTCTCATACATAATTTGGGTTTTTTTAATCTAGAAGCATAATTCCTAGCCACAGTTGGAAAAGTAATAAGCTTCTTGAGTATACAGAAGTTATGGAATCTATGGAAATTCTAGTGTATCACTACCAAGGACTAGAACAATGCATAGCATGGAGTTGGTATTCAATAACTGTTTAGGAAATGTTAAAGACATCTTCCTCTGGCTGTTTTGCTTCTCTCTGTGTGTGACTTGCATTTTAATATTAATTATCTCATTTGACTTGCTGAATAGTCTTGAGAATCAGAAAATCAGAATCAGATTTTGGTGACTCAAGAACGAGCAAAATAATGACTAAATCAAGATATTCTAACTACCAAACCATATTATTTCTATTAATTCATACTGTCTAGTAGTTTAGATTGCTTTAAAAATGTTTTTATTATATTCTGTGTTCTGGGGTACATGTGCAGATTGTGCAGGATTGTTACATAGGTATATACGTGCCATGGTGATTTGCTGCCCCCATCACCCCTTCACCTACATTAGGTATTTCTTCTAATGTTATCCCTCCCCAACCTCCTCACCCCCCGTTATTGCTCCCTTAGCCCCCCACACTCCAACAGACCCCAATGCGTGATGTTTCTCTCCCTGTATCCACGTGTTCCCATTGTTCAACATCCACTGATGAGTAAGAACATGCGGTGTTTGGTTTTCTGTTCTTGTGTCAGTTTGCTGAGAATGGATGGTTTCCAGATTCATCCATGTCCCTGCAAAGGACATGAACTCATCCTTTTTTTGGCTGTATAGTATTCCATGGTGTATATGTGCCACATTTTCTTTATCCAGTCTATCATTGATGGGCATTTGGGTTGGTTCCAAGTCTTTGCTATTGTAAACAGACCCACAGTGAACATACGTGTGCATGCGTCTTTATAACAAAACGATTTATAATCCTTTGTGTATATACCCAATAATGGGATTGCTGGGTCAAATGATATTTGTATTTCTAGATCCCTAAGGAATCGCCATACTGTCTTCACAATGGTTGCACTAATTTACACTCTCACCAACAGTGTTAAAGCATTCCTATTTTTCCACATCCTCTCCAGTATCTGTTGTCTCCAGATTTTTTAAAGATTGCCATTCTAACTGGCATGAAAACTGGCACTAGACAAGGGTGCCCTCTCTCACCATTGCTATTCAACATAGTATTGGAAGTTCTAGCCAGAGCAATCATGCAAGAAAAGGAAATAAAGGGTATTCAATTAGGAAAAAAGGAAGTCAAATTGTCTTTATTTGCAGATGATATGATTGTGTATTTAGAAGACCCCATCGTCTCAGCCCAAAATCTCCTTAAGATGATAAGCAACTTCAGCAAAGTCTCAGGATACAAAAATCAATGTGCAAAAATCACAAGCGTTCCTATACACCTATAACAGAAAAGCAGAGAGCCAAATGATGAGCAAACTCCCATTCACAACTGCTCAAAGAGAATAAAATACTTAGGAATACAACTAACAAAGGATGCGGGGAACCTCTTCAAGGAGAACTACAAACCACTGCTCAAGAGGTTTGTAGAGAGTATACAAACAGATGGAAAAAATAAGAGAGGACACAAACAGATGGAAAAACATTGCATGCTCATGGTTAGGAAGAATCACTATTGTTAAAATGACCATATTCCAAAGTAATTTATAGATTCGACGTTATCCCCATCAAGCTACCATTGGCCTTCTTGACAGAACTGGAAAAAACCAACTTAAACTTCAAAAAAGAGCCCTCATAGCCAAGACAATCCTAAGCAAAAAGAACAAAGCTGGAGGCATCACGCTACCTGATTTCAAACTATAGATTGTTTTAAAAATATTTTTATGGATTGTTTTTAAATATAGGAACATGCCCCTTTGCATACGTACATGTATCAACTCACCGAAACGCACACACAGTGTGCTAAACTCCTGCACACCTTCACAGAGTATTGGGGAAAATATGACATTAATGGAAAGAAATATATGTTACAAAAAAAGAAAGCAGATATTTTAGTGCTCTTCAATGTATGCTTTAGCATACATTTTATTTGTACCACCTCAGAAGAAAAAGTTATAAGTGATAAGATGAAAAGAAGAATCAGGATAATAACCAATACATGCAAGGACTTTAGGTTAACATTTACAAGGGTAGCATGGAATTACATTCAAAAGCCCATGTTTAAGATTAGAAAGATTAATGGTTTACAGGAACAAGACAATATTAGGCAAAACTGTGGAGTAGATTAATGCAATCTTTAGGCCACCTTATTTCTTACTCATCAAGATCTCTATGCCACTCTTACCTTGGTAGCAAATACATTATTTTCTCCTTAATTTTACTTTTTCCAAGAATTTTATTTAAAAGACTAATCCAATCACTCTCTTGTTTTATTTCTACTAAGAGCAATAACAATGGCCCTATATTTTCCATTTATTGAATATGATATGCCAAACATGATGTTGCTCTTTATAAAATCTTCTAGTAAATCCTCTAGAAGAGTAATGATAATAATGATAAACCTTCTATTTATTCCTCAGTTACGCATAACGAGTCCTGGAGAAATTATGCAACTTGTCTAATATCACATAAGTTGGTACTTAATAGGTAAGATTTTGGTGACTGAAATGAACAAGCAAAATAATGACCAAATCAAGATATTCTAACTACCAAACCATATTATTTCTATCAAGTCATACTGTCTAGTAGTTTAGATTGTTTTAAAAATATTTTTTAAATATTTTAAAGAAATATTTGATTGTTTTTAAATTTAGGAACATGCTCCTTTGCATACCTACATGCATACCTACATGGAAAATTTCATTTGAATTAGATAGATCTGATTATAAAGCCACAGTGTAAATCAAAATTACATCTTGGTACTGCTTTATGTGACATTTTAATTCTGTGTGGAATATGCAAAAATAATTGACTTCATACATAAAATAATTTTAAGGTGATTGTCTATCTGATTAAGTCTTTAATACTGTGGTATTGTTCAGATTTTTCTGATGGAGCAGATGGGTTGGGAAAGACAGAAAGGTATCAAAGACAGATGCAAAGTCTTTGGTCTGAGCAGTTGCTCAAGTTTTGGCCTAAGCAATGGAAGGATAAAATAACTGAGATTGGGAAGGATGTCGGGGTAGTAGGTTTAGGAAAAATTCAAGTGCTCACTCTTGCACATGTTGAGTTTGAGGTTTCTTTTAGTCATCTAAATAGAAATGTCACATAGCCAGGTGGATATACAAATCTGGACACCACATTAGCATATAGACTGAAATGTAAAAGACTGAAATGAGGTCATCCACAAAGTGAATACAAATAGAGAAATGGTCCAAGCTGGAGGCCCAGGTGTATTCTAACAATCAGAGTCCTGGGAGACCAGCAAAGAAAAATCTGTAGGAGCAATTGCTAATATTGGAGGAAGACCAAAAGAGCAGTGTGACCTAAATTGCTCACATTAATTCAGTAATTAACCTGAATGTTTCTCAGAGGTCAACTAAGATGAGGACTGAGAAGAGATCATCAGATTCAACAATGTAGTCTGGCTTTAGTGAAAGGTTAAGAAAAAAGCCTGATTGAACTAAATTTAAAAAGAAATGGTAGGAGAGAAATTGGAAACTGTATTTTTATGCAGCACTGTTTTTAGCACATTGTTTCAAAGGGAAGCAAAGAAATGGGCAGCCCCTGGCCAAAAAAAAAAAAAAAAGGAGAAATAGGAATAAGAGCATGTTGTGCTGAAAGAGAGGAGCCAGTAGAGGATGAAAAATTGATGATGTAAGATGAAAAGTGGATAATCTCTAGAGCAATGCCTTTAGGTAGATAAGAAGAGAGAATCTACAAGAGGAGTCATTGGATTTGGGTGAAGAAGGGTACTATCTTTGATAACTGATGGAAAGGCAGAGCATGTGGGTTTACATGTTGGTAATTGTGGTAGTGGGAGTCTGCACATTTTTGGGAAATCGAGAAGCCAGGATATCGGCTGAGAATGATGTTGGGGGAGAGAATTTTGGATGTTTAAGAAGTGAAGGACTCAATTCAAGGCTTGAGCATCCTCCTATGTCTCTAATAGTATATTGTAGAAATAACATGATTTTCTATCTATATCATGATGTGAGCAAGATTGAAAAATTGATGTAGTATAACCTTATCCACAAAATCTGCTAACTAATATTTCCTTTTTAGAGGTCTTTTTACCTTTCTCTCCATCAAATTCTGTTTTTTTTTATGCTGATGCTCTCTTCTAATTCCAGGCAATGTGACCAGTTTTGTATTATTAGAGCAGTCCAGCAAGTATATTACTTATTCTAATGACTAGGTAAGAAATAAAGGGGTTAAATATCACTTAGAGAGAGAATGACCCCAGCAAAACTTCATTTTTACATATTGACACTGAATTATTAAAAATGTCTTGGATCACAACCACTTAACTAGAAATGTAAACACCTAAAATATTATGATCAAATCACAATTTTGCAGCTTGCTGATTAGGAGGCCATATAGACACAGAAGTAAATTTATAATGTCATGGTAAATTATGGATATACATTAATTACTTTAATTTGTCTTCCTGTACTTGACATTTACTACACATTTACTTAAATGAAAGAATCATAAATATTAATATTTCGTATTAAATGCAGAAATTCTTATTACAAATGCTTTCCTTTAATATCAAAAGGGCACACATTCAGTAACATGATTACAGTGCTTTAGACAGCATTATACACACTGGCAGTCACCGTCATGCAAAATTAATATTAATTTGATTGAACTGATTCGGTGCAAAGAATTAGATATTTCTTTGAATGCTGATTGCATTATTATTAACACAACAACCAGTATAATAGTTAAAAGCATGGGCTCTAGTGAAAAGAAATTCAAGTTCAAATTGCCACTCTCCTACTTTTTAGATGAACAAAACTTTGACTTAACTTCTTTGAGCCTCAGTTTTTATTCTCTAAAAAGTGGGAATTAAAGTAGGTTTTAACTGACTAGGGCATTGTGAAAATTAAAGGAAGTAATGTATGTAAAGCACTTTATGTTATTGTCACCCTCTTAGTCACTCAAAATAAAAAAATAACTTCATCTTTCTAAATTTATTTTCCCACAGTAGATTGTGCTGAATTTGTCCCTTTCTTAATTGTTTTTCTGTTGTCCAAAACTATCTCTTCACTTTTTTTCCAAGATCCAGCTCCAGCATCACCTCTACTATGTCATCTCTTCAGTGTAAAGGAGTGGTTCTTTTTATTTTCCCACCACTGGTCTGTAGATCTGTTTTAGGCCTTCTAAGGTCTGCAGTATGCAAGTTATTCACGTTATTGTGCCTGTCCATTCAACTTGGAGCTCCTAGAGAACTTGAATTGTGTTTCTCCTATTTCCACTTGTTTTCCACACAGTAGCCTATGATATCTGTAAACATGTAAATCAGGCCACTCTATTTTCCTAATCTCAATCCTCCAATAGTTTCCTGTCACATTTCTGAGAAAATCTGAAGTCTTTTCCATAGCATACAAGCTGTACAATATTTGACCCTGGTCCTCTCTCTGTCCTCACTTTATTTCACACTATCTCCTTACACACTATACTCAGGTAACATGAGTATCCTTGCAGTTCAAGGAACATAATGTCAGTTAATACACGAAAGACCTAATAAGCACCAGGTATAAGTTGGACACTATTCTAGGAATTTAGGATACATTAGTGAACAAAATAGACAAATACTCTTCCGTGTAGAGTTTCCACTGTAAAGGGAAGTGCAGAAACACATATAAAAAGTAGAGGCTTTTACTTTTAATGGTGGCTCACGCCTGTAATCCCAGCACTTTGGGAGGCTCAGGCGGGCGGATCATGAGGTCAAGAGATCGAGACCATCCTGGCCAACATGGTGAGACCCCGTCTCTACTAAAAATACAAAAATTAGCTAGGCGTGGTAATGCACACCAGTAGTCCCAGCTACTCAGGAGGCTGAAGCAGGAGAATTGCTTGAACCCAGGAGGCTGAGATTGCAGTGAGCCAAGATCGCGCCACTGCACTCCAGCCTGGCACCTGGCAATGAAACAAGACTCTGTCTCAAAAAAAAAAAAGGTAAATGAAACTTTATATGTGATGGGGGAAAAGGAAAATGAAAAGAAGTAGAGCAGGTGTGGCAGGACAAGAACTAGAGCAAAGGAGAAAGGGATTGATGAATTGTGATTTTAAATCCGCCATTAAGTACGTTTTCTAAGGGCATTTGCAATTGCTAATTTTTTTTTTTTTTTTGCCTTGCTTTCTCTCCAGTTCACCCAGTGGTTCCCTCCATCAGTTAAGTTATTGTGCAAACAGAAATGTCTGTCAACACTTCTGAGAACCCCAGTCTAAAGAGTGTAAAAAGGCATGCTCCACTCCCACACTAAGCTCTCTACTTTCTTAATCAGCTTTATTTTCTTCATTGCATTTTTACTATGTGTAAATATGTGTGTGTTTGTGTGTGTGTGTATTATATGAGAAAATAGATTTTTTTTTGTTTTATGAACTGTTTTATTCCTAGTACGTAGGACTCAGTTTAGTATAGAGTTGCCAATAAATATTTAATGAATAAATTACTGTAGGTAATAGCTTCAGCTAATGATTATTAAATGTAAAAGTTAGCGAAAACTGAAATTTAATCATTAAGGTATTATTTCCAAATAATTGAAAGAATTATTATTTTAAAACCTGCTTTGTATACCCATGACACTTTTATTCATTCATTAATTCAACAATTATTAGTGGAGTGAGATCATTAATTCATTAATTCAATAATAATTAGTCAAATACCTATAATATTCTAGGCTTTATATTAAGCATTGAAATACAATTCAAAAGACACAGTTATTTTTTAAAGGCATTCTTAATTATTAACTCTGTATCTATATTATTATAAAAATAAAACCCAAAAATTATTTATGAAGATCACCACACTGCCTCCTGTGGGTTAAATCACTATTCAGTAATAGCCCTAGAAACTTGATTTTTTTGTCCTATATGCTATTTACTACATTCCTCTCTTTGACCTCCGAGTGAGGTTAAACAACCCTCTCTGGTAATGAGCTGAGAACATGTGAATTGGTAAATGTGCCTTTTATTCTTAGGAACTCTGGTCTGGAGTCCAGTGATACTCAAGTGATGAGTGAAACAGATCTATAAAATGTGGTTAATCTTACACGTTAGATATGTAACTTTTCAATTCAAGTTGTCATAGAATCCAGGAAAAGCACTCCACTTAAATGCTAAAAGATGTAAGCATCAGTTTTTTAATCTAAATTTCTACCTGTACATGGCCTGATTTCAATAATGTGCCTATTCGAGTTAATATCTTCACTCAGTATCAATTTACTGCAAGATAGTAAAGAAATCTGTAACTTCCTACTTGGGAATATAAATAAATAATTTTTCCAGAACAAGAAATTTGAGTAAGATCTTCATTGTTTTTGCAAATAAAATGCTAAACACATTTCTTTGGAAATTTTAGCATTTCTCCCAGGAAGAAAAAATGCAAACACATTGGAAAATGTAAGTTTTAGCACTCAGCTATTAAGGTTTAATATTCCTGATACTCAGCTGTAAAGGTTTAATATTCATGATACTAAATAGTCTCAATATTTCCCATAGTCACAAACAAAATAAATCTAACCATTTAAGAAGAAAGGCAATTCCAGTAGAGATAAATTGACTGAGTAAATAAAAAATCATAAAAAAATACTGCCTTATTGAAAAAAGATCAAACAGAAACATATCAAAAGTAAAATATGCTAGAGCTAAATCATACTTTACATTTTAAGGAAAAAAAGTTTATTCTGGGAAAACTCCAAATAATAATGATTTACATGGTTCAACTTTTTCCTCTGGATCTGGAAGGGATGTTATAATGGATGTTTTAATGCATCAGTTTTTGTATTTTGGCAATTAATCTATAACTAAAACCCAGAACCATAAAGATATAAACAAATGTCCAAAGCTTAAGGTGAGAGACAGCCAGAAAGGCATGTCTGGGGCAGAGAATACCTAACAAACTGTATGAACTTTGATGTCTACTACTGATTTTAAACTGTTTTCTGCCTGATGATGATCTTGTGCTGTCCTAAAATTAGCAGTGAAAGTCTGCATTAATGACACATTGGGGAAAGAATGCAATGGGATGCATTCATGCAAATATTAAAGAGGCTCAGCAGAGAACAGAATCTGGTAGGAGTGGGGCTGAAATTATCTAAGGTAATCAGAATTGAGCCTGAAGTATGAATCTGAAGTAAAAGGTTTCAAGCAAATATAAACATTCCTCTGAGATCTTCTAAAATATTAAGGTCACTGAGAAACCCATGTAAAATCAATACACTGTTCAGACATTACAAGAAAGAATAAAATGATGTTCAAAAGTCATTTATCCATTTATTCATTTACCAAATATTTTATTTTCTAAAGCTATGTGAATCATTGTGGAATGAAATGTGAGCAAAACAGAAAAAAAAATTGTCTTCATAGAACTTATCTTGCAATGGAATAAATAAGCAACTTATATATCACATTAGAACAAAACAGGGAGAAAATCAGAGAGAAGGAGTAGGGGAGTTGAAAAAATATCTTAGAGGTAATTAGGAAATCCCTCATTAAGATATCAACATTTGAACAGACATGAGGAGAGAAAGGGAGTCATAGAGGCCTTAAAGAGCATAACAGACAGAGAGAAGAAGACACAAATCCAAAGATGCTAGGTAGGCAGTATACTCAGAGTGTGACTGAAGAACAATGGGTGGTTTATCCAAACTGAGTAAGTGAGCAACAGAGTAATAGGTGGTGAAAGCAGAGACATAACAAGAATCTAGATTATGTCGGCTCTTGCAAGGCATTAATTGGACATTGGTTTTTATTCTGAGTAAGATCAGCAAGTAGGGTGAATGAAGCTTTGGAAAGATCTGAACAGTAGGATGCCATGATTTAATAACTGACCAACATTTTGAAAGGATCATTCTGGCTTTTGGGTTGAGAATAGTGGATGGGGAGGGGTACTTCAGAGGGGAAGAAGCTAGTGGGCCATGTAGATGAAAGCTGATGGTGGTTTATATAGAGTGGTAGTGGTGACGGTAATATGAGACATATCTGGACTCCAAAAATATTTTGAAGGTAGATTTGGATATGAGGGAAACAGGAGTCAAAGATTACTCCAAGAATTTTCCTAAAGATATGGAAGAATCAAGTTGTTATCAGCAGAGATGGAGAAAACTATAGAAGTATCAGGTTTGGAGGGAAGATCCAGACATCAATTTTCAACATGTTGAGTTTGAGATATCCTTTAGATATACACATGGAGATGTCAAGTGAGTAATTGCATATATTATATTGAATTTCAGTGGAGAGTACTACCTATAGATATAAATTTGGGAATCCTCAGTATATAGACTTAAGGGAGTAAGCATGGGGAAAGAAAAGAAGAGATCCAATAACTATACTCTGTAACACCCCAAATTAAAGACTTCAGAAAAATAAGGAAGTAGCAACAAATGAGATTAAAAGAAGGAGCCAGTAAGCATTATACGAGGATTTGGTGTTTCACCAATGAAGCAGCCCATGTTTAGGCTCCTGACTGAAGCATATTCTTCCATTATCTGGATAACTTGGATAGCAACCCAGGTGGAATGAGAAAGAAAGTGATGTTTCCCAGGCCAACCCAATTGGCTACATCAACTTGGTTGACCAATGAAGGACAAATTACCATATGATAATTTTCATATTCTGACTTTAAAAGAAGGTCTGAGTGGAAGCATAATAATAAACAACATGTACTTGCAATTTGATACAGGACTCAATATCAATACCCCAAATAATTTGGAGTGTTGGATGTCAGTGATAAAGAAAATGGTATAGCTTCCTAGAGTAAAATTTTGACATAAGCCTGTGTTCAGTAATTTTCAGTTTTTGAATGAATTTTCAATGAAAATTTATATGCAGAAACCCAAGATATAAGGCATATAACAGTGGAATCTGTTTGAGGCAGAGGTAAAAAAAAAAAAAATCAGAAAACAACCTGCTCAGAGTTCTCACTGGAGCTATCCTTGAGGCATCTTGAAATATCCCTAGAGCTTGGGTAAAGCTTATAAAAATAGCTTTAAAACTACTGCCAGAAACCTAAAAAGAAAGGAGTTCAGAGATGAAAATAACTGGTGTTGGAAGTCGTCAGAGAAGGTCTACATAGTAGTCAGAGAAAACCTGAACCCAACAGAATAGAAGGTGCTCTGGCTTTCATTTCAATGTTTCTCCCTCTGCCCCTACCCTCCAGATTACATATTGGTTGAAAAACCTCTAAAACTACACATATCATCATACTGGAGATAACCAGGGTCTTTTAGCAAAAATTTTAAGTAGATTTTTGTTTAAAGAAAGGTAAAAAAAGTTATAGACCAGAAGAAAATTAAACTAATATGAATAAGAATATACACATACAGCAAGGTTTAACCATTTTAGGAAAACATAAACTGTATGACAAAAGAAAAAATGCATTTACATGTTTGTGGTTTTGCTTTTAAGAAAGAAAAACAAGATGGTGTCTATTCTCTTTCTTCCATAACTATTTTGGGGAAAAAAAGTGTTGCAACAAAAAGCAGGCATAATAATGAATCTACTATGACATCTGATATGCATCTATTTTAATCAATGGAGGATTAGCCTTCCAGACGGCGTGTGACTAGGAAAGCAATCTTGTAGGGTCCCTCAAGAGGAATATTCCAGTTTATTTAGAGATGTGAGCCTTTCAAGAGGCATTCAAAACAGTGAAAAGAGAGATGCTCAAAATATATAAAACCAATGAAAAAGAAAGAATACAAATAAATATGTCATGAGAAATACTAACTGGTATTAATAATGTTCATTAAAATGATGAATATCTTAGGCAATTTTCATGACCTAAAATGATGTATCATTAGCCTCTTCCATCACTACCTAGAATTGGGACATATTTGCATAAGATTGAAAAATGTATCACTAGTTTACAAATGTAAGCAGTTAAATGATCTCCCCAAAATGCTGGGGTAACTTACATTTATAGTGTAGGACTCTCACTGCTTCCTTTTTTCAGAGCGCATTTGTAGTATACTCACGATTACATCCTTAGAGGTGTGTGGGTAAAGTTCCTTAAACCAGACAAGTGAAAGATGAACAAATGTTCTAACAATCAAGGTAAGTCTCCAAACCTTTTCTTACACAAATCAAATGAAAAAAAAACTGGCATAAAATAGAATTATATCATTTTTCCTCCTACTAAAATTATGGAAGCACTATACATGGAATAATTTTGTTTTGCTCATTATTGTAACTTCAGTGCTTAGAACTTTGCCCCACATAAAGTAGCAACTCAATGATTATTTGTAGAATGAATAAGAATCAGTTAGCCAAAGCATCAACACCATCCCCTGACTGGTCAGTAAAATGTCCAATTTAAACAAGCTACTTTGCATGACTGAATTATAGACTTGTATAAGTAGGAGGCCCCAAAATAGACATATAGTTTTTAGAAAAAAAAATAGTTATCCTCCAATTATAGATAACACACCAGTTTTTGGTAAAAATAGAAACATAACAATATATGATGATCAAAACAAGCTACAGGAGTTAAGAAATTGATTTTTGCAATTTCACCTATCCAATAATTAGCAGGGATGATTAAGGAAGGAGGAAAACCTTAAAACATGGTTAGGCAGCATTAGGTTTGTCCACTAAGTTAGCCAAAGCAGGTTAAAAAAAAAAAGTACATGCCAAAAAAATCATGGGGTAGTTAAAATTCAATCTGCAAGTGGCCTAAAAGAGGAACAAATATTCAACTAAAAATTTTTTTAATCAACTTTGAATTCTCAAAAGTACTCTGTGTGTGTATGTGTGTGTTGGTGTATATGATGTGAAAAAGAAAAAGAAAAAGCTCACATCCCAATAAGTCAGTTCATCATAGTTACAATCAATCCTTGTGTGACAATTATCTTGTAATTATCATTTAGTATAAAATATAAATGTTCATTTAATAGTTTTTAATTCTTACACAGAAACATTTGGTCATGGTGTGATAATATATCCTTCTCATACACACCTGGATCATTCTTTTCCTAATTTTGTTAGAAAACTTATAATTGTATTCCTTACATTAGAATTATTTGTATATTCATATCCCTCAAATGATTGTCAGTTCTCTTCAGGACCATGGATAATGGTTTATAAATCTTCAGCACTAAGATATTAATAGTTAAATCATAAAATATGGCAGGCAAATCTATAGTTTAGTTTCTACATTTATAAATTGAGACTATACACCCCATGAGAGTAAAAACTCTTACTTATTACTATTTTCCATGCCTAGAAAGAGTTAAAACAGTTTTTATTGAATAGCTAAGTATTAAGATTTATAAACTGAAGATGGCACTGTGAGGTGAGATTCTGGAGGCAAACTGTTGTCCTCAACAACCCCCCCACCCCCGCCACCACCACCACAGAAATCCTGTTCTTTCTGAACAGGTAGTATTATGCTACCTATTTTCAGCTGGAACTCTTCATATTTCTGGATAAAGGCCTCCTGTTACCATATCCAACAGCCAGTCTAGTACTGGATGTGGTGATGTTCCTCCTTTATCTTGGAACTGAAGTAATTAGACTATTTTTTGGTACAAAGATAAACCTCTGCCAATGAAATATGCCACTTGGTATTAGTATGTCTTTGATCTTCTTATCTACCACAATGGCCTCCTATTACCTGCAGGCCATTGTGCTCCACCTGGACCTGGAAGCCACCATGAACAGAATCTTCTATTCTGTGGCTCAGAGCTGCTGCTTGAGATGCTCAGCCTAGCAACTTATCCAGTATACACAGGATTTGAAGTACAAAAACTTCAGGAAGAAGCCCATCACATTAACACTACACATGCTTCTGGTGTTTCACACCAGTGAAAATCTGTGGGTCAAGCTGTCTTGGGAAAGGTTCTGCAGCCTTTCCTCAGCACAGACAACCCAGAAAATCCAGAGTAGATTTGCAAATCCAGAAAATATACAGTAGATTCATACTGTTAATCTCTATATACCCCATTCCTTAATTATTAACTTCTTAGGTTCAAGACCAGTCCAATCCTATAATCTATATATTACTCTAGCATTGACCAGTCCCAGGTCAGTTTAATATATACATATATATATGTAAATATATATATATAATAATAGTCACCTGGACATATATATATGTGTGTGTGTGTGTGTGTGTGTGTGTGTGTGTGATATATATATATATATATATATATATAAAATATTTTATAGTGACCTGGACAAATATATATATATCATATATATTATAGTTATGGTAATATATATTATGTGTATAACATATATACATCAAAATAATGGCTTTTACAACAACTTGGATGGAGCTGGAGGCCATTATTCTAAGTAAAGTAACATAAGAGTGGAAAACCAAAAACTGTATGTTCTCACTTATAAGTGGGAGATATGATATGGGTATGCAAAGCCATACAGAGTGATATAATGGACTTTAGAGACTCAGAATGGGTAGGGGGTAGGGGGCCCAGGGATAAAAAATTACACATTAGGTACAATGCACACTACTTGGGTAAAAGGTGCACTAAAATCCCAGAATTCACCACTATGTAATTCATTCATGTAACAAAAATCCACTTGTACCCCAAAACCTATTGAATTAACAAAACAAAAATAAATAAAATAAATAAATACATAACTAAAAATGTATGGCAGTATGGGAAATATTACTACCATCCCCAAAATAAAATAAACTGATTTTATTATATATAAAGACTATATATTATATACACACAATATGTTTGTATGAATAAATATAAATTACATATATGTGTGCATGTATATATATACATATTTAAATCTGTGTAACTACATAAGTATGCAGTCTATAAAGAACAGGGTGCTTTGTCGATGTCAGAAATGTATCTTTTAAGCTCATGAGAACCATGAGGTGCATAGTAGCTAAAACTATGTACTGACACACTTTAACTGGGGTCATGGTCAGGGCCTAAACATATCAATCTCTGTGACTCTAATATGTTGAAGTTGTCTATAATGTGTTTGATTTGCATAGACATGTTCTAAGCACTTGGAAAGAGCTGCAAATGAGGAATTTTCGCAAGACAGAAAAAAAAGTATATAATATATAGTATAATATATATGTGATGACTTGACTAGGACTTTGATAGCATGAATTGAATCCGGCTCTGATACATTGTGTAATATCTATTATGTATCACCGGGTAAGATATTTAATTTTTGAAATCATGACTTCTAAGGCTGTTAATGAGCTTTAGTTACACGAACCTGAAAGAAAGGATTCTTGCAATCATTATATTTGGACATCTTATTTAAGGATAATTAGTATCATAGGTAATAAAATATTTATTGATTTCATTTACATATTATTTCTACTATCTGCCAACATTTTTCTAAACATCATTATAATTTCCTGATTTATTTGCCCTTTCTTCTAATTTTACCTCCCATAGCTATTTCATATACTATTAAATATAATATATCATAAACATGGCATACTATTAATATACATAGTATATAGTCTTTGATGTTTGTCAAAAAGAGAAAAATGATGCATAAGTCACAGAAAGAGAAAGGGACAATTCTTAGTAACAATAATTATCAGATTTCCAAAAAAAAACCAACCACGGCGTTCTATTAAGTTGACAGAGATGTCCAGTTTCCAAAGCAGAATATATCAAGCTAGTATTTGTTATTCCTTTTCTGAGTTTGATTCATAGGTCTTCAAGTTACCAATTCATGCTGCTATATACAAGTTTGTAGATTAACCTTACATATATTTCCTAATTAAAGGATCATTAAAGTAGAGGATTCATTCTAGGTAAAAAAGGACTTTCAACCTATCCAAAAGAATTATTTTCTGTAAGCTGGAAAATAAACTATTTTCAAGCTTTTTCTGTTGTTCATCAAAGGGATATTTTCTACTAAAGTGTCCTATTCCAACTTATAAAACCTCAAATTTTAAGGCCACATTATGTGATCTGAGGCATCATCCAAAATATAATTGCATAAAATATTTGATCTAATATTATTAAAATCTCATTAAATTTTAAAAATGGCATAATCTTGAAGATTAAGGCATGTAACCAAATAAACACATGTTGTGATATAAATAGAATTTATCTCTTGTGTTGTTTGAGTCACCCTGCAGTATGTCTGGTCGGATGGGCAAAGTACTGCAAACAATAACAAAATTAATAAAACTGGAATTGTGTGCTGCACATTATGTTCTTGGCAGGAATTAAGGTGATGCTATTATAAAGGACACCTGCTTCCAGAAATTCAATTACAGGACTCTACCACATTATTTTCCTAGGAACAAAAGTTAAAGCACATTTTAGATGATGTGTATTATTTGGGGGATTGTTGGGGTGGGAAGTTAGAGTGAGGAAGGATTTTTGAGGTACTCAGTATGCCAAATCATTCTTTATTCTCTAAACACTTTCTTCTTGATGTAAAATTTAATCATTTTATGCTACATAAATAGAGAAATACACAAATTACTAATTGATCTATTTAACCTATCAAAAATATTTTAATCCATAAAGCATCCTTTTTTGCCTCAGGTCTCCTTTGATGTGCTTGAAAGCAGGTAATGGCATTATCAATGATTATGTAAGTGTCTCAAAATCCATGACCATCTTTAAACAAGAGTCATTTTGATAGCTGAAAGAGCTGCTGGTAAGGGTAATGGGATAGTGATGGAAAAAAAGGGGCTGTTTAATGGGTAAAAATTAAAATGGGTGTCTATTTACAATAGATAATAGGGATAAAATCTACTGTTTGGTAGTACAATAGGGTAACCGTAGTTAACAATAACTTCTTGAATATTTCAATATAACTGGAGGAGGGGATGTAAAATGTTTGTAACATAAAGAAATGATAAATGTTTGTGGTTATGGATTTCCCAATTAGCCTGATTTTATCATTACACATTTTATGCTTATTACAAAATAGCCTATGTACCCTATAAATACATGAAACTATTATGTACTCATAAAACTAAACTTGTTTTAAGAAAGAAAGAATGGCACTCTTCTAGGGAAGTACTGACAGTCTATTGCAACATTTTCCAAGACATCATTACTAGGAAGATGTCATCTGATTCCCATGTTACATATGGGATATATCTGTTACATAACTCTCAATACCACAATATATATATATTTTTTTTGAGACGGAATTTCGCTCTTGTTATCCAGGCTGGAGTGCAATGGCGCGATCTAGGCTCACCGCAACCTCCGCCTCCTGGGTTCAGGCAATTCTCCTGCCTCAGCCTCCTGAGTAGCTGGGATTACAGGCACGCGCCACCATGCCCAGCTAATTTTTTGTATTTTTAGTAGAGATGGGGTTTCACCATGTTGACCAGGATGGTCTCGATCTCTTGCCATCGTGATCCACCCGCCTCGGCCTCCCAAAGTGCTGGGATTACAGGCGTGAGCCACCGCGCCCGGCCCCCAATACCACAATCTTAAAGGTCAATGTAGACATTAATTTACCTCAGTTGATTTTCCAGTTTGGAGAAAATTAAAATTAATTTGTTGAAATGGAACCCTTTTATTCATTCTGACAAAATGCTAAGTTCATGATCAAAGATACCTAACACCCACATATTAAATGCTGCTGAGGTTTTCCATGGAATTTCAATTACTTTCATAGGTTGCCCTCTTGTGGCCATCTATGATGCTACTAACAACAAAATGAAAACATTTCTTGTCTTTTTTTCCATCTGGTAAATACTTCGAGGGTTTGTTAACACATGGCACCTTAAAATTCACTTAATAATATGTCAATACAAAATTTACATGAATAATATTAAATATGAATTATAAACAAAATCTTGATTGCTGAAAGTTCAGTATTGGCTATAATAAAATTATTCAATAAATATAATACCTATGAGAGTTTACTATGATTATTAGTTTTAAACCATGGGCATTCATTGATTCATAGAGTTTATATGAGGCTTTTTTAATTTCTTAAAATAAAGTTCCAATGTTATATTTAATATAATTACAGGAGAAATAACACTTTAAGATATCATACTAATATTTTAAAAATTTCTTTTTTTGAACTTACATATTTAATCAACTGAGCACCTCTATCACCAAAGATGCTTTAAGTAATAACACAATTACAACAATTACAATCAGTCATTTAAGGTATTAAACATCAATTGATCCCAAGCTACCTATTTAAGCTTTCTAGGTCTCAGTTTCCTCATTTGTAAAAGAAGTTTGAGACACATGATCTTGACTAACGTTCACTTTTTTTTTTTTTGAGACAAAGTCTCACTCTGTGCTCAGACTGGAGTGCAGTGGCGTGATCTTAGCTCACTGCATCCTCCGCCTCCTGGGTTCAGCGATTCTTCTGCCTCAGCCTCCCAAGTAGCTGGGACTACAGGCATGCACCACCATGTCTGGCTGATTTTTTTTGTATTTTTGGTAGAGATGGGTTTCACCACGTTGGCCAGGCTGGTCTTGAACTCCTGATCTCAGATGATCTGCCTGCCTTGGCCTCCCAAATTGCTGGGATTACAGGTGTGAGACACTGCATCTGGCCCTAACATGTATTTTCTATGTCCTACTTCTAATTAGCAAGAACTGATTAGCAATCAACTCCTTTCTCTTTTTTCACTCCCTCCAATGATTTCTAGAATGCAAATCAAAGTATCTATTGAGTGTTCTTTGTTTGACTGCTGTCTCCTGGTCACATTTGCAGGTTTCAGAAGCCATTCTTTTTAGACCAAAGGAATCCAATTGCACATGAGGCCTATAGCCTCCTGTTGTTTTCAGTGCTCAAATAGTGAGGAGTGGCCCAGAGCCAATACAATGGAGGCAAAAGACCACGGGCAGAGAGATGTTGAGCAGAGCCCCCTGGGTAATCTAAATTAGTTGACCTTTCTACCTCTTCCAGAAGGGATATGTGCCAAAAAGATAAGTTAAAACCAGCTCTGTATACACCATCACAATGAGAAATGAGCATAAATAAGATTATATGAGCTTTGAAAATTTAATGTAACATGGATTTCAGGTTACATATTTACATGTAATATGAATTGTGTTAATTGTATAGTATAATTGACTACTTTAAAATTTTAGATTCCATCGAATGAGTTTCAATATTATAATCTAACTAGATATGAACTTAAAATGTAGGAATCATTTAAAATATATATTTGGTATGAAAAGCCTTTAAGATTAAAAATAACTGATTAATGACCACTACATTTATTCAGTAAATCAGTAATTAGTCTTTTTAACAGTTGGAAACTCTCTTAATTTTTTTGGATTGGGGAAAGGCTGGATCTTTTATCTTCAAACATCATCTCTCTCATCCATTCACTACCATCTATATTCAATATCCTCTCTCCCACAAAGTCAGGCTTGTGATTAATCCATAAGGAACTTATGGAAGGAGTACTCAATAGGTCATAGAGCCACCGAAAAACATGAGGAACCTGGCTTGGAAAATACAACCAAGGATGGAACGCTTAGGAGTAACCCTGCGTCACACTAGACATTACCAGCACCCATCAAGCAAGGACACTTGTCACAGAACACTGAATGTCACTGATTTTCCAACTTCCACTGCACCCCACATTGTCCCATTGGGCCTTAGGTCACTGCTGCCCCTAGGAAATGAACACTGCTTCTGCTAGTGAGCCACCAGACAGGATTTTCCTGGTGGACAGAATTATGGCTTCTCAAAGAGGTCCACATCCTAATCCCTGAAGCCTGTGAATGTGTAACTTTATATGGTCAAAAAAGTTTACAGATACTAATAAGTCACTGATCTTGAGATGGAAAGATTATTCTGGATTATTCAGGGGTCCCAGTGCAATCACAAAAGTTCTTATAAAAGAGAGGCAGGAGTTCAAGGGTGGGAGAGTAATTTGAAGATGTTATCCTGTGGCAGAAGGGGCCACAAACCAAGGAATGCAGGAAGACTCTTGCAGTAGGAAAAGGCAAACAAGTAGATTCTTCCTTAGGGTCTCCAGTGGAACACAGCCTGGCTAACACTACGATTTTAGCCCAGTAAGACCAATGTCAAGTTTCTCACCTCCAGACAACTAAGATAATAAAGTTATGTAGTTTTAATCTACAAAACTATAGTAATTTGTTGTAGTTGCAGGAAGAAACATATACAATTGCCCAATGCAGATGCTCTTTTGATCACCAGCTTTCAAATCCAGTCCTTATTGGGTGCATCAAACTTGACAGGCCCAAAAGAGGCAGCTACTCCCTAACTATATATTGTGGAAAAGCCAGTATTTTTGTAGCTTCTATAGGACATATAGGTTCCACTTCCCCTAAGAAGTATATGATGAAGAATTTACTGAGGGCACGGAAGATACTGAAAAGCCCCTCAAAAGGACAAATATCTCCTGTTACCATGCTTTATTATTACTCTTTGGACTCTGCTATAATCAACTTTTGAACGCTGGATATTCTAGTCCTGATGACTCTAATGAACTATTTCCATTCTTTCCCAGACGAATACCTTCAATAGCTCAAAGCAAGATCAAAAAACTTCAGAAACCAAGACTTTCAATTTAGTTCTCAGAGATAAAGGCTAATTTCTATGGTAGCTCAACCTATAGCTATTTTAAACATAATATGAAAAGAAAAATAAATATTTTCAATTTAATTGCATAATGATACATTTTTTTACAAAAATTGTGCTTCCAGGCCTTGTAATATTTATATGTAAATATTTCCATGGAAAGGCTATAGTTTTTTCTTTTTTTTTTTTTTTCAGACAGAGTCTAGCTCTGTTGCCCAGGCTGGAGTGCAGTGGTGCAATCTTGGCTCACTATAACCTCTGACTCCCCAGGCTCAAGTCGTCCTCCTCTCTCAGCCTCCCAACTAGTTGGGACTACAGGTGCTTACCATGATGCCTGGATCATTTTTGCATTTTTAGTAGAGATGGAGTTTTGCTGTGTTGCCCATTCTGGTCTCAAACTCCTAGGCTCAAGCAATTCAACTGCTTCAGTTTCCCGAAGTGCTGGGATTACAGGTGTGTTTCATTGTGCTTGGCTGGAACGGCTATCAAATATTTTAACCTGATTCCTATTATTAGGTATTGATTGTAATGCTACTAACAATATTATACTAACAGCACATTTCCAGTTATCATAGTGAATATAAAATTTGGATTATGGAATTGAATTTGTCAGCGTTGTCTGATGAAAAAATAATGCTCGAGAGTCAGGATCTAAATTCTGGAACACTGAATGAATGAATGGTCTTGTGAAAATCATTTTTTTCTGAGCCCAGTTCTTTTTGTTAATCCTCTGCCTTATCTAACCCCAAGGTCTGATGATTCACTAAAAGGAAGGGAAAACAATTTAAAGGTTGTATAAAATTATAAATTCTTACATAGAAATACAGAGAAAAAGGAAAGTTCAAAGTATAAATTTTTCATTCTATTAAAACATTTCTTTTGTTGATACATGCAGATCTAACTCAAGAATTCTAGAACCTTAAAATTTGGAAGATACCATCTCAACCAAGTTGCAACATAATTTTCACAGTGTTCAGGCTTCTGTAAATGAGTCCATCATTTGCAACTATATCTAAGAGCAAGACTGGCTTTCACCTATTGTACTTACAGTCTCCAAACACCTCACCTCAAGTATAAATTGATATTATTCATTATATTTTCCTCATGGGTTAGTAATATGTCATGTAGTGGCATGACATAATGCCTTTAGTGACTTGACATAGCATCTGGCACACAATAACTATTTAGTACGTGTTAGCTACTAATATCAGTAATGTTAAGGACAAATCAAATATGTATTAAGTGTATAGCATTTGTGTCAGTTCTTGGGGAAATATACTATGTTCACGTATTCTACATATTTTACTTTTATAAACATTAACATATAAAAAGGCCAGGTATTTTTAAATAGATGTCTTACAAAAATACAACTCTAGAAAATATTCATTAGCAGAAAATGCAGATGTGAGAACTTGGTTTGTGTTTTATAATTTTAAGTGTTTTGTAGACCATGAAATACTCTCAGCATAAAAGGAAGGTAAAGAAATCAACAGCCTCATAAACTACAGTTGTCTATTTTTTCATTATAGTAATCACAGACCTTACCCCAAATCATCCTATAAATATTTGGCAATGCTAATTTTTTTTATTCCATCAGATGAAATTATTCAATTTCCCTTAAAAATCATTCTTACATCCTTTGAAAAGTATATAATAAATCCTACTATATATGTATAAATATATATATGATGTAGATACTGAGAGACACACAAAATATCATCTCCTATCTAGAAATTTTCAAGTGTATATTGCATTAAAATTCTTAAAATGCAAAAGTAGTTTGCAAAGAGATCAAGTCAATACACAAACATAATAGTTTGAATGAGGGGAAAACTCTATATTGAGCTGAAATTCTCTGCTGCTTCATTCTTGCCCTCTTCACCTTTCCAATTTCCTTGCTTTATCATTAGCTTTCGTTAACTCATGATAAGAATTACACGATATGTTTAAATTGTCACCTCTGCCAGAGGTAAGAAAGGAAATACGCAAGCTACAAATGCAGTAGCTTTTTTAGTGTCTGAGTCAAAGAAGCAAACGATGATGTGTGTACGGCTCCTGTTTTAACGGGCAAAGGCAATCTTCTGCGTCCTGAGGGGATTTACGTAGCCATAGATACTCTGAGCTGCTGTACTCTTCTGTTCCCAGCCATGTGGACCCTGGCATTCTGATAGGGCTCTAGTATAGTTCTTGGTACACTGATTTTCAGTGGCATTGGAGTCCAAACTGCAATCTCAGCTTAGTTTCTGCCCGACTAGGAAAAGTAATGATTACTGACTGTGGAATCACTCTGCATTATATCCACTTGGATTATCACATTTAATATTCATGCCCACCTTTTTAATGTAGTAAAAACTTGATCATAATCACGTCTAGTAAATGAATGTGGCACTTGTGCTCAGGCTTCTGTCTGACTTCAAAATCTGTGACTGTGGCTATTTTTATTACAATGTCCTTCCATCTTAATGAAGCTATTGGAAAAGAAAATATTTTACAATCTCATACACTTTGAAAACATCTGGAATTTCTCTTTCTTATCCAAAAGATACAAGAGTAGACTGTAGAAAGGCTTAGGGATGATTAGACAGAAAAAGGTTTATTTTACCTTATGAAATATTTAATGAAACACATTCTGGAGTCATGTGCTAGGTACTGGGTTGGGTAGTAGAGATTTGGTGATAAATTTTTCATTGTCCCCACCATTTAGTTGCTGACAATGGTTTGGAAGGCAGACATGCAAACAATGTGATACAACATATTCTGGAGATTACCTGGGGACCCAGGCAAAACAATTGCACTATAATCATGGCTAGGCTAGGCAGGACAGAAAAAAAAAAAAATTACCCAAAGAGGCAACTTCTAAACTGGTCCTTTAAAGTTAAAGAGGAGCTTACCAGGCAGAGAAAGGTAAGTTAGATACAGAAATAGAACATTTCAGGCAAGAGAAATTTTATGAGCAAAGGAAAGAAACTAATGATCACATTTATATAGATGAAAATTGTATAAAGAAATAAAAGTAGATAATGAAATTAAATGGAGAATATTAGAGAAGATAGGAGAATATAAAATTAGCCATAATTCCTCATTAGAATGGTATTTAAGGTACTTTTATTTTTGTTTTGTGTTTGGGGCGGGGGGAGAGGAAGGTGGGTAATAGAGAGGTTGCTTATATTTATATTACGAGCTCAAGAGAATATATGCCAAAAATGAAAGGACCGGGTACTTAAAACTCTGCCAGACAATGTTTTGGCAATGCTTGGAGGTAAAACAGCTATTCAAAAGCACTCTCTTGTATTAAACCGGTGTTAACTTTGTAATGCCTTAGAATATAAGTAAAAATGTTACATTACTTTTTTCTAGTAATGCATTTTTTACTGCATTCACCTGCCTCATCAAATATAGATCCATATAAAAGAACTTCTTGCATTTCCAGAAATGTCTGTAAAGCTAGAAAAGCAAGTTTTGTTCTTATGGGCTGCTCTGTATAATTGGTTAGGTTCAAGGTTGGCATCTTTTTGTAGCTTGCAATATGAATTTTGCAGCTAAGGATTTACAAATGTGGATAAGGCAAGAAGTCCCCTTCATTCTTTCTCGAAATGTTCCTGCTTCAACTGACTAATCCTATTTTTTATAAAACCAGAATAATTTCTGTAAGCTTATTTTGTGGAATGAAAAAAACATTTAAGGTTTTTCATTTTGTATTCTTTACAGCACAGAGCACGTTTCTGGCCTTTGGTTGAACTAATGAAGCATCCCAATCCAGTTGTAACTTTGCTATTCTTCAGAGTTGGAAAGTCTGCCAATATCCTCCGGCAAGTGAGTTTTTCTCATGTCTTAAACATTAATTCTGTGTGGTTAAAATCAGTTCTTTACCCCAGTGGCTTCTGTACTGACATCTTGTGAAAAGTGGAATCATTTTCTTTGAAGGAACAATGCTGCACATTATAAGTTTGAGAGGTGTTACTTATCAAAATTGGCTTTGAGAACTTCATTAGGCACTGTAATCACTTTTGCTGCAACCATTAAACATAATTCTGAAAATTCCAGGGGTGACGAAAAGTTTACATTATTTACCCATATTTTCCCCTTGCTTGTTTTTTCTTCTTTTCTGATGTTCCAAATTTCCTTCTTTTGTTATTTCCCAATAGTATGGGTAATGTGCCCTTTAAATTTTGCCCTAAATATTGTCTTTATCAAAGAACACTGCATAATAGCTCTAACTACCAACATATCTTCATTATCATTAATAGGTACTAGGAGACATTATTTTAAAACATCTTGCTTGCATTCTCAGAATGTGATACAATATCAGGATTTTATTGCTGCATGATTAGCTCAGACTTTCTGATATGAAACAATGGGAGAAACTATGAAAATGTTTGAATTTTATTCTAATGGATTTCAAATAGAAAATCTATTGAAATGCCCTCTTTTCCTCTAGAATTTCTACTGCTTATCTGCCAAATGTAAATCAAGATGGGCACACTTTAGAGTGAGACTCTCCTGAAACTTACTGACTTTCTTTATAAATTTCTGCATTTTAGGCAGTATACTTAATAAATTTGTTGCTTTGATTTCAAAAATATATGAGCTGTCACTCATCAATACACACATTATTCTATTAAATGAATATATATACACACTCACTGTTTCAGTTACTATAGTTGTATAAAAATATGTGACAGAAAATAATTTTATTAAGTTTGTGGATTCTTTGGGTCAAGAATTTTGGAAGATCACAGTGGTGATGTCTTGCCTTTGTGCAAGGATGTCTGTAACTTCAACCAGGAAATCATGAAATGACCTCACACCTGATGTCTATAGCCTCAACCAGGAAGACATGAAATGACCTCAGACCTGGCAGCTGAAATTATCTGGAGGTGTCTTTATTCAGATGTATGGTGGCTGGTGCTGGCTTTCATCTGGGCCTCTAGCCCTGCTTTCAGCTGGAACAGCACCACACCTGACTTATCCATGCAGCCTCTTTGTATGTGTCAGTTTGAGCTCCCTCACAAAAAAAAAAAAAAAAGTAAAAGAGTGAAGTAGAAGCTAGATTGCCTATGACTTAGCCTTGGAAGTCTCCTAGCATCATTTCTGCCAATATCACAAGTTCTCAGGTCAAGTTGGAAGGAGTATCAAAGTCACATTTTAAGAAGAACATGTGAAATAAGAGATACTACCGTGGCCATTTTGGGAAAATACAAACTCTCTCTCTCTTCCTCTGTCTCTCTCTCTCTCTCTCACACACACACACACACACACACACACACGCGCGCACATGAAATGTTTGAATTTTAGAAACAAAGATGCCTTGTATTAGTATTTATTTATGCAAAACATTTTACTATTAATCTCTATACCTACTTAGATTTCTATGTTTTTTACTTTTTTTTCCTGTTTCAGCCAAAAGTGATACTGACTGTTAAATGTGAAAGAATCTGCAAATATATTACAAAATAATCTTTTACCCTGATACAAACATAAATCTGATTGTATCAATTACAACTCTCTGATATTAAAAAAAATCAAGGAAAAGAAACAGCTCACAAGATGATTTTCCAAATCCTTAGAATGTGATTTTGTTTGTTTTTTTTGTTTTGAGACAGAGTCTTGTTCTGTAGCCCAGGCCGGAGTGCAGTGGTGCAATCTCAGCTCACTGCAACCTCTGCCTCCCAGGTTCAAGCCATTCTTGTGCCTCAGCCTCCTGAGTAGTTGAGATTACAGGCATGCATCACCACACACAGCTAATTTTTGTATTTTTAGTAGAGATGGGGTTTCACTATGTTGGCCAAGCTGGTCTCAAACTCTTGACCTCAAGTGATCCACCCGCCTCAGCCTCCCAAAGTTCTGGGTAGAATGAAATTTATTAAGATACTTCAAAACTGTCAAACTACCTTTGCTCCATTTTTCTTAAAGTGGAACTTTCTCCCTCTAAACCTTCACTATTATATAACTTACTTCCTAAAACACATCTTATAATTTAATTATGCTATATTGTTACTCATGCTATTTCCTTTTTCTAGGTTGGTCTTTCTTTTCCTAAACTGTATTTTCCTCTATCTATCTGTCAAATATTTGGATTCTTCCACACCTAGCTCAAGGTATAGCCATCTCTACCCCTAGCTCCCCTCACATGGAATCACTTCATACAAATAATCTTTCACAATTTATAGCATTGTAGCATTGTAACACTTGGTTACCTGCCTGATTCCTCTGTTACACTATGAGCCTTCTAAGAGTAGGAATCAAGTACTAAATAATAACATGTTCGTCAATTTATAATAAATGATAAATGTTTGTCAATTTATACTGAATATTTATATGCCATGAGAGATGTTTAGCAATGGCAAGTGAGATGCATTTGGCTCCAGTCACCTCAAAGACTGTAGGCTAATAGGGAAAAGAGACAACAGTAGATATATTTCTTCTTTGTCCTGCACATGTACCATGTGACATATGCCATGGTTTACTCTTCCACAAAAAGGCACAGTTTCAAATTATCTAGTCTTATTGAAAACAAAGAAAAAGAATATGTATATCTTTAAAAGGTATACATATATATTGTAAACGAGATATACTGAAAAAATGCTTACTCTCTATGAGCTATACTATCTTTTGCTCAGTCACGAAAGAAGAAAATGTATTATTTTTCCACATTACCAAACTATTTTTCCTAGTTCTTGCTTCAAATGTCCTCTGCTTTGAAATTCACATCACTATTTATTCCTCATTATTCTTCCTTCTCCTTGTCATCTCATCCTTTTCCCTTTCCTCTCTAGTCACTTATTGTCATTTACTATTACTTTAACTCTTAGAAAATTTCCTTATTTCAGTATCAATTCTTATCATCCTTACTCTTTATGACTTGAAAATCTACTCAAGATCATCTGACTGGATGGTAGAACTATTTACTAAAATATAGAATATAGGAGAAAAATGAGAGTAGTAATTAATCTGTACTTCAAGGTCTTTTATGACATCCAAGTAAAGTGGATCTGGAGCTCAGAAAAAACCTAAGGAATAAATAATTGAAATACTTATAGATAAAGAGATAAATTTATCTTCCTGGTAATTGATAATTATTATAGCTACACATACAGCCATAAGTTAGGTGATTTTTATGAAGACAAAGAAGTAGAGAGTTGAAGATGAATCTTGAAGCAATATTGTTTACTTGACATATATAAGATGAATGCAATACAATCACTTTATAAATTTGGGATATGTACATAAGGATTTCTTTGGGTCCTATACCTAGTATGGTAAAACAGAGACTGTAATTTCAGATTTCTTTGTTTTGTCATAAATTTTCTTTCCCACTTTAATATACTTCAGAACTTTCTTTCCATATTTCTTATCTAATGTTCTGTCACTTTTCTCTTCCTTCTCTTGAAGGAAGTACTTGTTACTAAGGGAATTGTCAAAAGTTTTTTAGTATGTCAAATACGAAAGCTAACAGTCTTGTTCATCACTCATTATCTCTCTCATGAAGAAACAAGATAAAACTAGAAAAGCAATAACAACTACCAGATGAGTAGTGTAGGAGTATGCTTAACTAGTATAAATTTCCCCCTACTTTTTTTTTTTAAAAAACATGTTGCTCTGGATCAAATTTCCAAATACCATCTGCAAGAAAAACAACATTCAGCACATCTCTGACTAAAGAAAACAGAAACTACAATAGAACATTCACTCACAAGCCTAGAAATATCCCCAACATATCAAAATACCACCCACAGCCTAGAAAAATAAAACACAACCACCCACATTCCTTCCCACCTCCAGCATGACTCAAACACACACAATCTTTTTAACCACAATTACAAAGAATATCTCCTCAGTTAAAAAAAAAATTATAGTATTCCTAAAGTCAGCAATAAAATATAATGTATTATGCAGTTACAACAGGTGAAATGTTTTTTGGATTTAAATAAGGAAAGCTGAGATATATGTGTTTTACATAAAAATTATAAATGTTTTCTTAATTGATAAACTATCATCTTTCACATAATATACGCTAAATCAATGTCTTTTGAACATAACTGAAAAAAATGTTATAATATTTCACTGTAGAATTCACACTGATATCACAATACTAAATTCTATAAATTAGGGCAAAGTTGTTGATAATCTAGACAACCTCTGTCCTATGGTAAGCCATACAGGAAAGATTCTCCATTTAAGGAGCAAAACACATCACCTTAACAAAATGAATATGTTTGCTTTTGAAGGCAGCAGATGATGCCAAAATTTCTTATATAAATTGCAATTTAATTATTATGATTTATACCTGGTAGTGCTAAGTTTATATTCACCTGTGAGGAAAGAATGTTAGTTTTTGAAATATTTGAAGTTAGGGAAAACTTAGTTATATTTAGTGACCCTTAAATGTGACTATGCTTATACATAAACATGTGGGTATATATCTAAATTTAATGTCTATGTAATATTAGAAAGATTATCATAAAATTGTGGAGTGATTTATATTATGAATTTTGCATCTTATTGTTATTCAATTAAAATACTCTGAAAAGTTATTTACCTATACTATACATTGGACTGAAATAATCAAACATAGAAAGCAGGGGATACACAATAAGTCTGTAGAGGAATAGGATTCTAATCGTTGGTGATGATGGGAGTGGCTGGAAAGAGAATGAGCCAAAACTCAGCGCCAGAAAGACAAACAAAAACAAAACATCATCTCATCCTACATATCACACTTGCTGATTATTCTAATTTAATCTTCAAAATTTCTTAATATTTAGCTTTGGTTGCTTGTTCTTTTCCTTCCAGAGACTTTTGCTCCAGATTTTCTTTATTCTCACGTTTTCAATTATCATCTTGATACAGAGATCTTTATCAGTGACTTCTATCTAAACTCCAGTTTAAATTTTGTACTGCTCCATCATCCATTTCCACTGATAGTGCAATTAAACTTTGTCCAAAACAATTAAATTCAAGTGAGTTTTCTCTTCTGAGATGTGTTTTCATTATAACCAGCATACTATTCATAATACTACCAAGAAAATATGAATCCTACAAGTAATAAACTCGTGCCATTTTGAGCCTCTACCACATCAAGTATCTAGTTATTCATTTTGCTTGTACTATTTCATAGTCTCTCAATTATCCAATGAGGTAGCAATAATCATTTCCAGTTTTTTTTGCAAATGAAGAAACACATCAGACCTTAAAAAAATTAAGTGGTTTGCATAAGGCCAGTTGTTAGGGAAGGAAATTGGTGATGAAATAAAATATATTCTTTATTGATACATAATTGTACATATTTATATGATACATGTGATATTTTATACATGTATACAATGTGTAATTATCAAATCAGGGTAATTAAGGATATCCATAACCTCAAACATTTATCATTTCTTTCTGTTGGAAACATACCAAATCTTTTCTTCCAGCTATTTTGAAACATATAATAGGTGTTAAATAGTTAATAGTCTGGAATGGATTTCAATCTAGGTAAACATTACTGCAAATATTTAACCACATACATTTTATTATTTCTCATTAACTGAGTCACCTAGTTAAAATAAGTTAACAGCCAGGCATGGTGTCTCACGCCTGTAATCCCAGCAGTTTGCGGGGCCGAGGTGGATAGATCACAAGGTCAGGAGACCGAGACCAGTCTGACCAACATGGTGAAACACTGTCCCTACTAAAAATATGAAAAAAAAAATTAGCTGGGCATGGTTGTGAGTACCTGTAATCCCAGCTACTTGGGGAGGCTGAGGCAGGAGAATGGCTTTAACCCAGGAGGCAGAGATTGCAATGAACCAAAATCTCACCACTGCGCTCCAGCCTGGGTGACAGAGCAAGACTTACTTTTCATTATCAATGAAAGTAAGTCGAAGTAGAAAGTTTATTTGAACTACATTTGGCCATAAAAATAGAGAGATAAATATTGTTATAACCAAACAATCCTGTTGGGCAGGATTATCTGAGTTATGCCCCTTGGGAAAAAGTAAGGATATGTAGGTTGGATGATGTGACAGTGAGATGGTTTCTTAGACTGAGTAACTGAATTTGGAGTCACCCGAAGGTAGGTTACCAAAATCTGGCTCAACAAAATCCCATGTTTAAAACAATATATAATTTCATTGTAAAAGATTTTATTATTGTGTGATTTTGACTGAGAAGAGTGATATGACTTGATGTCTGCAGGTAGTAAAGTAATTTGGCATTCTAAAACATAGAGTGATTTTGAAAGAGTTAAAATCACTGTTCTTTTTCTGATTGGGAGAGGGATGCTTTCTAGTACTGGGCTTTCCATTAAAAGAGGAATAGCAACAAACTTTTCCCCAATTTTTTGATAGCTAACTGATGAATTGATGTCAAATGTGAAACATTTGAAGAACCAACACCTTAGCCAACAAAAATGTCAAGGATTTTTTCGAATTAAATTCCATGAAATATTATGTGTATTAAACATATGCTGTTAAAAAACAGATAATACACCATAGAAAGATTCTATATAAATAATTACTTTTAAGGACACAGTAGTATAGTGTATTATACCTTTTACATTATGATAAAACTTACTTTTGCTAAATAATCTATTCCTTGATATAGGTCAATGATGCATTACTATAGTGTACTGTCTGAAAATCAATCAAAACTCACTCAGGCAAACAGAAATCATGTTTACATGAATATATCTGTCCCATCACTGGTTATACGTAAGTTGGTGAACACACTGAATATATTCCCTTAAATTTGGATTCCTTTTTTTAAAAAACTAAAGCTTTTCTGGATTAGGTCATATCAATAGTTCCTTATAACTCTGTTATTTTAAGCTAAATATTAGTTATAAGATAAATAATATTTATATAAAAAATCATTAGCAAGTACAATTTTGCAGAGGACTTTTATTGAGTCATAACATGAAAACCTGACAAGATTTTCAAATTCTATTTTCTATCTTTTTAGTTCTTTCTTTAGAAGTAGTATGATTCTTTCTACACTCAATAATTTCAAATAAACTATAAGTAATTTAAAACACTATTCTGTTAATATTTGTTTTCCATTTGATATAACATGGTTAAGCATGTGTTCCCACAAGGTGGTGCTCTTTATTTAAAAATTACAACAGGAAGCAGTTTTGTTCTATATTAGCACAGTGTTCAATGATGATACAGATTCAGCATGATTTTAAGTGGCCAAAAGAGCAGTGAAAATGCATACTGAAAAGTTATTTTCATTTGATTTCTATTTTTTTAATTCTAAAAGCACAAAACATTTTGGTAGCAATTAAGAATTCAGAGGTTTTAAAAGATCAGGATTAACAACTGAATAGGAAAATGCATTGTAGCCATAAACAAAAACACAGAGTTGAGGAACAGTAAAAAGAACATTTTGACTGAAACAGAAGTTCTTCTCTGGAAATAAAGGAAAGCTAGAATATAACGTAGAAATACTATATTTAAACCTTCTAATATTAAGCTAAGTACAGAGGACTCATATACTAAGTACACTTTATTAACCTGAATTCAGAAATTGGAAAGGGAAAGGAAATAAGGAAAGAGGGAAAGAGGAAGAGTAGGAAGGAAGAGAAGGAAGAGAAAGAAGAAATGGTAGGAATGGATGAAATGGAAGGAAGGGAAGGGAAGGGATGGGATGAAGGAAGGAGAAAGAGAATAGAAAGAATTAAAAAAAAGAAATTGAATAGTGATATTAATTTTACTAATCATATGTTTCAGATATTATATTTCCTGAGTGTGCAGTCCCTCAGTTCCTTCAAGACTCTTAGAGTGTTACATTTCACCCTGCTGAGGCCCAACTTAATGTTCAAAATTTTACACTATTTGCTTACACCACCCATCAGGCCAAACCAAGTTATTTCTCTGGTAACCAACTAAAGGAAGAATAATATGCACCAATACTGAAAAAAAAAAATAGATGAGAGTTCTATTTCCAGTTATGATATAAAAAATTATGAAGGGAATATTGCTTCCAGGCTAAAAAATGAGCAAGAGCTAGATAATCTAGACAAATATTAATTTTTTCTTAAACATTCAACAAGATGAATACTTAAGAGATCCCTCTGAGATGAACAAAATTCCAAAAGTTGACAAGCTCCTCTGAGGAAAGACAGGACACACAAACTATTTAATTATCAGCAGAACATGGAGCAGAGTGAAAGCAGCCATAAATGTGGGTGGGAGGAAGGCAACTAACATTTTTTAAATTCTTAAGACCTAGCATGGGCTATCATGAGAAGTCAGAATTCCTGAGGGTGCCATTCCAGGGGAGCCTGCACCTGTTTGGCCACCAGTTCTTTTACAAGATGGGCTCAACTGCTCCTAGAGATAGGCAGAAAAAGAGAACAAGACAATCTGCTACTAGGGGAAAGGCAAGATCCTGTCTAGCATCCAACATTTAGTCCTGCTTTGATAACCAAAGCCATCTGCCTATAGGAGAGAGACAGGAAACCCTTACACAAGACTCAGGCAAAGACTAGCTGCACTTGGCAAAGGGACAGGGGACATTCTTATCCCTTCCTCCCAGGCCAAGGTCAGCTGCCATTAAGAGAGGCATAGAAGCCCTCCTCAACCAACACTGTATAGGAGGAAAACCCATCTGCTACTGAGAGAAGAGGAAGACATTTACTTAATCTCAGAAATCTACAATGATGTAGTGTACTTCTGCAGAGGAAAGGCAGGAAATCAGCCTGTAGAAACACCAAACCCTTCAAGGCAGGGGTCAGCTGTCTTGGAGGACTAAATAAATTGATTACACCCTAGATGCACCCTAGACCCTCTAGAGTAGAGGAAGGGAAATGAAGAAAGACCCAGTGCTGAGGTTTGGTGTAGAGAGCTAGCGTAACACTGGGACTGGAAGAGTAGAACTATGAAGTCTCAGTCTCCCCTTCCTCTTGCTCCCACCATGAGACTTGCAATAAGTAGCAAGCCACAACAGTCTATTGCTAGGGAAGGCACAAGAATGCAAATAGAAAGCCCCCACTCCCCTTTGCACACAGACATGAAGAGACTTCTGAAAGCTAAAAATGGAATAGGAACATTTAGATAAACCCTCTGACATTCCAATACTCATGCAAATCACAACATTGGTGCAGTCCATAAATGGAAGAATTTTAAGCCCGTGTTGCACTGAATGTGTCCATAGTGACACTAAAGCCCAAATCAATCTCAATTACTTTCTGCTAACTCAAGCTCCAAGTTACTGCTCTGCTAGACAAAGGGGAGTGGACATTTAGGAATATAAATATTTACCTCAGTGTCCTCTGTGTTTTTTCACCAATGCAATGTTTAATATGGAAGGAAGGAGGGAAGGAATGAAAGAAGGAAGAGAGGCAGATGAAGGGAGGGAGGAAAGAGGCAGGGAGGAAAGGAGGAAGGAAAAAGGTCCTAGTGTAAATCAATAAAAGAGTCCATAGAACCAGAAACATAAAAATTCAAGATGATGACCTTTTCAGGCAGAGACGAGTCCACAGAACCAGAAACATAGAAATTCAAGATCATGATCCTTTCAGGCAGAGATTTTAAATTAACAGTTATCGATATTTTGAAGAAACTAGTAAAAAAAAGTAGACAGTATGTATAAACAAATGGGAAATTTCAACACTAATTTGGAAACTGTAGCTATAAGAATCAAATACAAATACTAGAAAAGAAAAATTATCAGAGATTTGAGGATTCCCTTGATTGGACTTAGTAGGAGACTAGACATAGTAAAGGAAAAATCAGCGAACCTGGAAATAGGTGCATAGAAGTTATCCACACTGAAACATATTCAGAAAAAAAAAGGAAAAACAGAAAACAGAACATCCAAAAGATGTAAGATGGTATCAAATGGTCTTATATACAAATAAATTTTCAAAAAATAATGAGAAAAGACAAATCATATATTCAAAAAGTTCAGAGAATTCTAAGAACGAGAAGAGGAAAAGCATAACCAGGAAAATCATAGTAAAATTATTAAAAACCAGATATACAGAAAAAATCTTGAGGATGTCATCAAGAAAAAACAAGGAACAATGATTAAAAATTAAAGGAGGCTTCTGTCAGAAGCACTGATAGGTAGAAGACAATGGAGCAACACTTAACCAAAAAAAAAAAAAAGAAAACAACTCTTTTCCAGAATTCTATAAATGAAGAAAATACTTTTATCCAGAATTATATAAAAAGTATAATACCTCATGACCCATTATGTTTTAGTAAAGGAGTAAGGTTATTTCAACAACTGAAATCAATTTATACAATTCACTAGAAAAGAAAACTCACATTATTTTCTCAGTCAATAAAAAGCCAGAAAGACAAATTAATAAAATTAAAACCAATTCATACACATGAAAGAACTTTTAGCAAACTAGAAATATAAAAAAAATTGCTTAGTTTGAAAGGGGAAAGTTATTAAAATGGCACGAAATGCAACAAAGTAGAATATTTCATAGAGGACATGCATCTATGTGAAAGAAGCTATTAGAACTAATAAGTATATACAGTAAGATTGCAGAATACAAGATTATAAATAGTTACAGTAAGTCTATATGCTATCAATAAAAACAATAAAAATTAGACATTAAAATAAAAATTAGACATTAAAATTCTCTCAAAATTAAAATAATTTTGAGAGAATTTTAAATAAATGGGGGGGATATTCCATATTCACAGATCAGAAGATTAAATATGGCTATGATATCACTTCTCCCAAAACTGATTTATATATCCAATGCAATCTCAGTGGCTCTCATGCAGGTTTTTTTCTTCTTTTTTGTTTATGTAGAAATTGACAAGTTGATTCTAAAATTTACTCAGAACATGAAGGGCTTTATTAAGTAAAACAATATGAAAAAATTGTAGATCTTTCAAGTATTAGTATAAAATTGAAGTAATCATGACTCTTTAGTATTGGCAAATAGATAGACTTATAGATCAATGGAAAAAATAAGAATCGAAAACAGACTGAAATATATTTGGTCACTTGATTTTGGCAGAATTACTATGGCAATTTAAGGGAGAAATGATAGTTTTTTTAAAGAAATAGAACTAGAACAATTGGATAACCATATGAGAAAAATGAATATTTACATGCCATATAAAAATTAATAATTCACAGATCATACACCTAAATGTCAGAGCTAAATTCATAGATTCTAAAAGAAAAAGCAGGAAAAAAATCTCTGTCACCTTTACTTAAAGAAAAATTATATAGGCCTCAAAAACAGGGAAAGAATAAACTGGACTTAATCAAAATTAAAATTGTCTGCTCTTTGAAAGGCAGTGTTAGAATAAATAAAAACACATGCAACAGATTCAGATAAAATATTTAGAAAACACATATCTGATAATGGATTTGTCTATTCACTACATAAAAAACTCTGAAACCTCCATAACAAGAAGATTAAAAAATAACTTTAATGGGCACATAGATAGCCAATAAATGCATGACCACATGCTCAATACCGTTACTTAACAGGAAATGGAAAGTACAAACTGAATAAGATATGACATATCCACTAAAATGACTAAAATTAGGAGTGACAATACCAAGTGCTGATGAGGTTATAGAGCAATTTAGAATTCTCATACATTGTTGTTGATGACGTCAAATGACATTCCATTTTGGCAAACAGTCTGTCATTTTCTTATAAAGATACAGTCATCAGAAAATATAGAAATTCTACTTGTAGGTATCTGCTCAAGAGATTTTAATATATATTTTTAATATTCAGAGCAGATTTGTTCATAATAGCTGAAAACTAGAAATGGCCTTAATATTCATCAAATGGCAAACGGATAAACAAACGGTGGTATATCTATATAACAGAAAACTATTCTAGAAAAAGATGAACTATTTTGCACTGCTGATACATGCAAAACCATTGAATAATTTCAAAAGCATTATGCTAAGTAAAATAAGTCATATTGTGTGACTCCTTTGATACGAAATTTCACAATTGTCAACACTATCATAATAAAAAGTAGATCAATGTTTGCTATGGTACTAGTATCAGTATACTCTGACTGCAAAAACGGTCCACAGAAATTTTTAGGGCCATGGGAATGTTCCATATATTGATTGTCATGGTGATTAAATTATTATATACATTTTTCAAAACTAATCAAACTGTATATTCTTTAAAATGTGGAGTTTACTCTTTCTTTATTGTACCTGAGGAAAAAGATAAATATATTGGATAACTTGTACTATCAGTCTTTAACATCTCTTCCTCTTAAAGGATTTAAAAAAAATAATTTAACTATTTTTTTTCTTACGGCTTTCAAATAAAATACCTAATATATAAGAGCAAATCTACCATGTATAGACTTATATCCTATAAGAAATAAGAGAGAGAATGTTCTTGAGCAGGAGAATGAAATTTAATGTATAATTTAGAGAGATAAAACTAGATTAGGTATTCAGAAATGATTGCTAAGGTTGTAGGGTAGGCAGGGATTTAAGTTTAGAAACCTATGCAATATTCTCAAATAATCAATTTTTTTTCCTCGTTAATTGCAAGTGGAAGATTAAGAATCCAAAGAAACATTTGGTCTGAAGCCAGAGATTTTAGATTTAGCTACCTGCAGTGGAAGCTATGATCATTCTTTACCACTGTAAAAATGTAGGTATGAACAGAGAGAAGCATATGACCAAATACTGAATTTTAAGACATGCTAACTGAGTACAGTGGGAGAAAGGAGTCTCCAGGCAGAAACAGAACAGTTTTAAATGCTACTGAGAGGGCAAGAGAAGTGAAGAATGAAATTAGGTCACTGGATTCAATTATTACAGATACAGATATAATTTTCAAGTATTCTGTTTTAGATGGAGGTTAAAAATCTTTTCACATAAAATGGAGAGAATCATAGTTGACAGACTGTAATAGGAGATATAATGTACTAATTTGAGGAATCTGGTTATATAGAAAAGCTCTAGACCCCAACAGGGAAGATAATATAGTTTCATAAGAGGGTCTTCAGCATAGGGGACATTAAAAGCTGGGAAAATTGAGTTAATGGAAAGGAAGAGACTGCTGGAAGGAAAAGGAATATCCAAAGGTTTAAGTTCCCCAAGGAGCTGGGAGAGAAATGAGAACAGTAACATGGGTAAAAACCAAGAGAGATGGAAAAACTGTAATCTATTAAGATGTAAAACAGATTTATTCTTGCTGCAGGCAGAAACACTGAGAAAAAGTTTTTTTTTTTTTTTTAATTTGAGTCAGTAGTTGAAGGTCAATGTATCTATATTGTATTATATGACCAGAACTTAAACATGCTATTTTCTTTTTTCCTTTTCTTTCTTATTACTCTCTCTCTTTTCCTCTACTTGACTCTTCGTCTCAAGGTCAGCTTCTGATGTAATGATTCAAAATTTTGTTACTTCAGTGGTGTTATGACTGAAGGCTACAAGAGTCTCAGTCTTAATTATAGTTACCAAAGGATTATCACAAATCCTCACATAACTGAAATGCAGGTTTATTTTTACAGATGAGAAAACTGATGCTCTGTGAGAATAAGTGGCTTGTCTAAAATCAAAGCGGTAATAAGTGATAAAATTGGAATTAAACTCTTGGGTCATTCATTACGACTTCATTCCTCTCTCCCATAACCATAGTATTCAATAAATATCTGTTTTGTTCCTTCCCTCATATTATTTCTTTTTGAAGATAGCATCTCCTTTTGGATTAATTCCAAACAGGAGTTTCCACAGTTAACAGTTTTGACCAGCCAAAAGAAAACCAGTGACCTTAATTCCATTTCTACCAATAACAAGATATATAGACAGGATATTTGGTCTTTCTGAACCTTGATTTCTTTATTTGTAAAGTAAGATGTACAGTTATACAGTCTGTAAGGTTATTTCTAGTTCTACATTTCTATGAGTCTAAAAGTGGGATGACTGTGAAAGACCAGTTCTACCTTGGGGATGAGCTAAATTTGAAACTGGCTATTTGTTTATAGCCTTCTTTACTCTTCACTTGAATTTTACATATAAATACTATTTTTAAAAACCCATACTAAACTGGCTACAAAATTTAAAACAGAATGCCATTGAGGCCTTCTGCTCATGAAGCTATAAGAAGCAGTTTGAACTAGAATTGTGGCCTTACCAAATTATCATTAACAATTTGCTTCAGAATTCCACTTCTATCTCATCTTACATAGTTAAAAAAAAAAAAAAAAAAACATAAAGACTAAAGACACAGAAATGTCAAAGAGCTACTCAGAGTATTGCTGAGAAAAATTTTCTCTAAGATATTAGGTAAAAAGTCCGGAATGCAGTCATTTGACTAATGAATCCTCATTTATGTAAAAATAAATCAGTTGTATCAATTACTGTGGGCAATAGAACGTGGCTCCCCACTTCCCTATTTTTCCTTATATGAGATTCATACATTTTTCTTCTCACAGCTACGCATTTAGTGTCCTTTACTGCACATTTTTCTTCTAATTTTCTTCAGTGTTGGTTTGGTCTTAGATTTCCCTCTTCCTCTCTTTCTACTCTCTCTCTCTCTCCAGATGGTCTCACCATTCCCATACTATTAGGTATTATTTACATACTGTTATCCCTGAAATTTATATCTCAATCCATATGAAGAATTCATACACACCAAACGAAAGAACATTCCCCTTTTTTTCCCCACTCCCAACCCCACCCAAATCTCTTTCTTATGTTCCCTGTTTTGGTAAATGTCATGAGCATCTATTCAGTAGTTCCCCAGACTTAGGAGTCAGCTTTAATTTTTTCTCAATAAACAAATTGAATCCATAAGCAAGTCCTCAATTCTAACTTCATAATATATCTCAACTCAATTCATTTCCCTACTGCTATGACCCTAAACCAAACTGCCACCATTTCTTACTTGGACTCCTGTATTAGCCTAGCCCTTTACCAGATTCTGCTTCAGTCCTTGTTCTATTTCACTTAATTTTTAAAAGCAACCAGTATAATATTTTTAAAATATAAACCTTGTCATGTAATTCCCTCACATAAAACTCTCATATCATTTTCCATAGTACTTGGAACAAACTCCAGACTCCTACAGAACCTAGAATGATTAGCTGTTGCCTCTCATTCCAATCCCATTTTATGTCACTTTGCCTTTAGCTTACTACATTTCTGTCACAGTTAGATCCTTTATTCCTTGTCTTAGTATCCTAGGGATGCTATAACAAACTACCACAAATGCCAGTACTGGATCCCAGAAGTCAAAACCAAGTTGTCAGTAGCTTTGTTTCCTTTTAGAAGCTCCAAAAGAGCATCTCTTCCATGTCTTTCACCAAGGTTCTTTCTGGTGGTTGTTAGCAATCCTTGGCATTCCATAGCTTGTAGAGGTATCATTCCAATCTCTGTCTCCATTTCACATGGCGTTCTTCCGTACCAGTCATTAGATATAGGATTCAACCTATATCCAGGATGATTTCAATATCATTAACTGATTGCATCTATAAGGACCATATTACCAAATAAGGTCACATTCTGAGGTTCTAGGTGGATGTAAATTTTGAGGGGACAATACTTAACCCACTGTATTTCTTCTGCTATTATATCTCCCTGATCTTCAGATGGTCTACCTTCTGAAAATTACTTCCTCAGAGAAGCCTTCCTTGACCTCCTTCCTTTCTTAATCAAAGTTCCCTGTTGTTTCTGTCACAATGCCAGCCAAACATGTATGATTTCACTAGCATATTTTGAATATGACATATGTATATATCAATACATACTAAATATAGATATGAGTAAACATATATAGTAAATATATGTGTGTAAGTGTATATACTTTGTGTTATCAGCTAAAAATATGAGAATACTTCTTAATTTAACTGTCATGGCACATGCTCCAAAAAAAAAAAACCTAGTAAGAAACAACTGGAGTATTTAAGGAATGGAAAAAAATAACAAAATCACTGTAGAATGAAAAGTAGTAGAGAGGAAGAAAAAAGATCTTCAAATTTAAAAAAATAGTAAAACATGAGAAAATAATGTAAATGTAGAGGAAAGATGCAGAGTGATCACACTTTGTATCATACAGATGTTTTTTAAAAAAAGTCTATTTTATACTGATCATTTTTTAGGCTGAGAGATAGTAGTCCCAATATTAACGAATGTAAAATAAACAAAACATAATTGTAAGTAAAAACTTCGAGACACTTATGAACATTTTAAAAGCCTATTAACATAAAATCCTAACTGATTTGTATCAATAATGCATGGATGTTGGTGATGTGTTTATTGAATTAAATTTACGCACAGAAGAACCAAACAAAAAAATTACTTCTTAAGTCTTTCTCCTAGCATATTTTCCTGTCTATATAATGAGTATATAGAGCTAGCATTTCTAGAATAAACCCAACTACCTCTTGAAGTCATATTCTTGTCTATTGCTTCATTTAATTAACTAATTATGAAATAAACATGAGCTTAGAAGAAGACCCTAAATTCCAGATCAGAAAGCAGCCACACCCGCACCTTAATTGCAGTGCATTAAACACTAAGCAGAGGATTCATCTAAGATGTTCCCAGACTCTGAGAAACTGAGATTGTTACTTTAAGCCATTAAGGTTGTAGCAATTTGTTACACAGCAATAGAAAACTAACACACCTAATAAAACAACTTGGAAAGCGCTTCTTCATTTTAATTGTCTGTTAGAGCTTTTAATAGATGGTATGATTCCTTCCTTAAATGATTGTAGAATTCAAGGGTGAAGCCATCTGGTCGGGAAGTTTTCTTTGTGAGAGAAGATTTTTTTTTTTTTATTGCATTTTAGGTTTTGGGGTACATGTGAAAAACATGCAAGGTTGTTTCATAGGTGCACACGTGGCAGTGTGATTTGCTGCCTTCCTCCCCTTCACCTATATCTGGCATTTCTCCCCATGCTATCCCTCCCCAACTCCCCACCCGCCGCTGTCCCCCCAACTCCCCGCCAACAGACCCCAGTGTATAGTGCTCCCCTCCCTGTGTCCATGTGTTCCCATTGAAGATTTTCTTTATTTTATGTGAAACATCACCTGAATTTTTTATTTCTTGAATTAACTTGAAGTGTGTTTTCTAGGAATTTGTCCATTTCATCTACAATTTTAGATTCATCAGTATAAATTCTGTTCAAAATATCCTCTTATCTTTGATTGTCTGTAGGACCTATAGTGATATACTCTTACTGAGTTCTGCTATTGTTTATCTGCATCTTTTCACTTGTTTATGTGACTAATCCAACACAGTTGTCAATGTTAATTTCCCCCCAATATCAACTTTTGGCTTTGTTTATCCTCTATATTAAATATTCCAGTATATTTTATTAATTTCTGCTACTAACATCATTTTTTTTTTTCCTATATAGTTTAGGTTTTATTTGCCCTTTTTTCCCTAGGTTCTTAAGCTAAATACTTATATAACTGATTTTTAGCCTTTATTTTTTTCTAAAACATATTTTTAAAGCTCTAAATTTCTCTCTAACTGGGGCTTTAACTGCCTTCCACATGTGTCAATATGTAGTATCTCAAAATAGATTCCAAAAAATTTTTCTTATTTTTACTTGAATTATTTTGTGGCCAATGGGTTAATTAGAAGTGCCTATCTTGTTTTGTAAGAAATTTAGCACTTTTTAGTTATTATTTTTAAAATTTTCATTTTCAGTATTAACTTCTAGCTGAACTCTGCTATTAAAAGAAAATGTATTCTGTATGATTTCATTTCTTTGACAATTATTGTGTTTTTCTGTATATGGCCTAAATTTGGTCAATTTGGGGAAATAAAGTACATGCTCCATACATATCAATGAGGCCATTATTTATCACATTGCTCAGATTATTATCTTTACTGATTTTATCTTCTAGTCCAATCAGGTATGGAGAGAAGTAAGATAAAATGTTCTACCATGATTGAAGCTTTTCTTTTCTCCTTTTGCTTCTGTTAATTTTTGTATGTATATTTTAAATGTATGTTGTTAGATGCATAAACATTTAAAATTTTTCTTTACCTAACACACCAACTTCAATACTGAAATCTCTTTTTATATTAATTATTTGAAAGTCCATATTTATTGACATTAATGTAACTATGCAGGCTTTTTTTAGTTAGCATTTTATATGGTATATATTTTATATCATTTTAGTTTCAACCTTTATTTAATTCTCATATTTGTTCTCTTTTATCTGTTATTGCCTGTAGGATCTAGCTGTCTGTAAAATCATATTTTAGAATTTTTTTTGTAAATACATAGATTCAAAAACATTATTCTTGAATTTTATCTTGAATTGACCATTTTTCTACTTATATTTAATGCAATTGATTACATGCTTTTGTTTAAAATTTAGAACAATGCTGTTGGTTGTAATCAGCTTTTATTTAAATTCTTGGCCTTTTAGAGAACGGTGAATTAAATTAGGTGAAATCCAGTATTGAATAGATGTATGAGGAAGATTACTCTAGACTTTACCACTACGCAATATGTCCATGTAACAAAGCTGCACTTGTACCCCCTAAATCTATAATTTAAGAAGATAAATAAAACTAATTTTTGCAGGAAAAAATTATTGAAGAAAAATAGTCATTACACGACTATTTTTAGTCTTAAAATAGGGCATAAGACAATAGAAGAAAAATAGTCATTCATGTAGAGTAACCATTGTAATCTGTAACAAAGGAAAGGAAATTTTTAAAAATAGGATTTTTCTATAAAACTTCTCAGCATGCTTCAATCAAAATATAAGTTCTTTCTATGAGTAAAATATAAGAATATCCAGAGAATTTGTTATATAAATGATTTAGTTACTTTCAGAGGACCTTGGTGAACTTTTGGTAAAATATTAAAAATTTAATATATAAAATTGTTAACTCTTTTCTTCCTATAATACTTATAAACCTTCCAAATGTACTTTAATGGCTTCAAATATCTCTTTGAAAAATAATTTAATAGCCTATCACAAAATCTTTAGGGCATATTCCTATTACATGATATTCTTGAATCAACATAAATTTTAATCATAAGTAATAATTCTGCAGAATATCAACTTTATCGTGAATATACAATCTGATCTATTTTTGAAGTGTTCCTAGTGGTTACAATTAATTTAAGTGAAAAAAAATGCATGAATTTCATGTTTTGCTGATTCATGTTTCCCTGACTGTATGCATTTAAAAAGACTGTCTAGTTACAGATGAAAAGGTAGAACAAGTTATTTTCCTTCCAGGTGAGTGCTCCTTAACACAGAGACACAGCTTCCCTGGAAGGTTAACGCTGCCCCCAATCTTCTGGAGATCCAGGGAGTGGAAAGGGAAGAATCTCAAGCCAAAGAGGTTTGCAGTTTCCTACAAAGCCAAAGTTTAATGAATACTAATGACAGAACGGGGTGGATCCTCAGAAAACTAGCTCATTTCTTATTTTGCCAAAATAGATAGAAAGCAATACCAATTTATTGGGGTCCCTGGAGAAGCAACAGTAGATACCCTGGACATGTACATGTCCTGTTGCCTCAGGCTATCCTGGAGATTGACCTTCAGACTCTACTTCTTAGAGAGCCATCTTCATTTTATCTGGAATGGCTAAGCAAGCATCAGCCCTAATCTAGCTGAGACTGAATAGGCTATTAGGCTACACAGTCACATGGAGGGTGTTTAGGGTTAACTAGGAAAAGTAAATAATTTTGAAAAAGGTTTCTAAGAACCAATTTTAATTTTATATTCCAAATAAAATTGGCAATTAAATGCAAACTGATGTACCTTAAACAAGTTGCAGTAGCTAGCTTATGTAGTTACTAAGCTTTATAGAATTGAAATACTTTTGGACCGAGAAAAGAAAGATACTTGATTTACTTCCATTCATAATGAAAATCTTAATTTAATGCAAATGAGTTCTTTTAAGACCTAAATCAACATTTACCTCTCAAAACAAGTATTCCAAAAAATAAAAAAATAAAACCCCCCAAACCCAAATTACCATGATTATTTCCATTTAATGCAAAATCAATCATTCATATACTCATTTTTACAGTTATTAATTACATTTTAAAAAGAAATTATTGCTAACCAGTTAGAGTGCAAAAATTTATAGTAAAGGGTCAAGATTTTTTATTTTTTATAAAGTGCTAAGAATAGTACACTAAGTGTACAACAGGCATTACTAATATGCTAAGCCTTTATCTTTACTTCATATTTTTCATACTTTAATGAGTAATTATATGTATAAAGTTGTATTCATCCATCTGGTTTTTTTCCAGAAAAATATCTAAATTATAAGCATCTTTCATAAAAAGTAAAAATAGTTTCACTTATTGGGTTAGATGAGAACATTCTATTTAGAAACCACTCTCTTCTTTATTAAGAACTTAAGAGATTAAGAAATCTGTTCCACTTACTGTATAAGAACATACATATATGTATGTGTATATATGTGCATAGATATACATATATGTAAATATGTCACATATGTTTTATATGTTTAAATGTTGTATATGTCTTCCAACTTGTATACAAATAAACAAATGTATATCTAATAAACATAAATACAAAGAAAAGGAAGGGAGGAACAAAAGATCAAAATACAAACATTTGCAATTTCTATGGTTAAAGTGACATTTTCATTTTGGACATAACTATGATTGGTATTTTGGGGAGCAAAAACACTTGAAGTAAAATAATTTATATTGCACTTTAAATCATTTAACCAGAATATTGAATATACATTAATATTTATTTTGCATATTTCATCCTACTTCATTAACATTGATTTTCCTTCACACATCTTTCTTTAAATACCTTTTTCCTTACACATTAGTTAGAAATTAACAGTACATCAAAAGGAAGACTCTATTTCTAACCAAGAGTTGTTTCAATACTTGGAGCTTCTCAAATAATTTGACAGATACAGCAAAAAATCATTTCTAAAATGTTTCCTATCACGTTAATCATCAGAATGATGAAACAATATGCTAAGAGATCTAAAAAATGCTTCCCACATTTTTAATGCATAACACTCAGTGTTATCATAAACTTAATTTCAAGTGTTTCAGGTGTTAGCCTGAAAGTTCCTATTTTATTGCTCATTTCTATATTTAACATAATTTAAATTTTTGATTACAGAAAACTACATTTGAAAGCACCCGTCTAAGTAGTTTGATTGTGTTGAAATATAGACGCTTAAGTTGTTCTAAATCATAGCAGTTATACTGGTAAACATTTAGAGAGGACTTGCATGTTTCAGGCAGGTTTGGAATACTCTACATGTGCTGGCTCATTAAATAGAATCACCTTGTAAAAGATCCTATTTTCATCATCATTACATAGTTTATGAAATAGAGGCACAAAGAAGAAAGCTAGTTTGCTCAAGGTTGCACACAGCTATTAAGAGGTGGTGTTGAAAATCAAATTGAGGCTGACTTTCTGGAGCCCACACTCTACACCACTACATCTTAATGCTGTTTCCCATAGATGACAAGAAATTAAAAACAAAGGTTTATATAAAATATAGTTTGCACACAATATTGTGTACTTTCTGTAATTTCATTAACTTTTAATAAATTGTAGTCTGAACTGACTCTATGTGTACATTTGATGCTAATTATTTTGGAAACTTTCCTAGCAGTTACCCTTTATCATCTTTGGGGGACACACAAAATGTTAACCCTTCTACATCATCACGTCTCTCTAGTCCCTCCTAGGGTTGTGTTTTTTCTCCTTTATCTACTTTCCACTGTATCGTCCCCTCAAACTTTTTGCTGTGCCTTTGAAACCCCTATTTTACAGAAAACAATCTTTTCTATTTTATCACTTTGTTGAAGGAGTCCATCATCACTTCACCTTAACCAAAATAGGTTTAAATGGCTTCATACGTAGCACCAAGTGGATGCTTTTCCAAATTCCTCAACTCAATTAAATTCAGAAGGTAGTGTTAGCACCTTTTCTGCAAACCATTAGAATTTCCAACCCATTATTCCTCCATTCTAACGTAAAACCATCTCTACTTTGGTCTTCACACCATCTCACTATTCCTCCTGTTACTACTCCCCATCATTAATAACTAAAAATGACATGGTCTTTTTAACATGTAAATGAGGTTAGTTAATGAAATGACTTCAATTCAAACAAGCAACTACAAACAATTAACAAATCTCAAATAAATAACACCTTCATTTTTCATCAATCTTGTAATTAAACATGCTTTTTCATATATTCCCTTCTGCATGTCTGGACTTCAGCTTGAGTAGATTCCTAACTTTTCAGTCACTTAGAGCTACAAGAATAAATCTTATCATGGATATCCAGACCATTTTCAAGTTAAGAATGTGCAGTACAGCAAACTACCAAAATTTAAGTTACTTTATTTAATGTAGAGCTTTTAGGATCACTCCACCTTGAACTACTGGAAAAGAGGAAAATGATTCACTTTTTCACCTGCATTTTGTTTGCTTCATAGGTCTTTCTTCTAGGTTGGGGCAGAGATATGAAAGGGAGTTACAGGAAAAAAGGTAATATAAGACTGGTGACTTCCATGTTCCAGGTTCCAAAATACTAGACTTCCAAATTGGGACTCATTAGAGGATATTTTGGAGGTCCTTCAAGGGGGATATCCCATGCTACACAGATCACTGACATAGACAATTTGCTCTTTGCTCTGTGACTAACCATTTGCCTCCCGCCACCTCCTCACATTTCAGTTTATATTCTTGGCAGAACAGCTGACATCCTAATGATCCTTAATACTGGGTCCCATTACCCTAGCAAGCAGTCATCATATAAAGGGTTCTATTATCTTTCTACTTCATCAATCTGGCCCATGGGAAGCTCATGTTCCTTTGACATACCAAATTCTTGTTTGTAAATACTACTCTAACTGCTGTTCTTTCTCAGTGGCCTAATTTATGTTAGCTTAACCAGACTTCCACCTCTCAAATTTACTGGAGAAGAAGGAAATATCTGATTCAGTGGCCATGCATGTCACAAAATCCAAGGAATGTACATTAATTTATTTCTTCCCTTACCTTATATCTCTCCCATGGAATCACTTGATGATTCACTGCTAAAAAAATATTGAAATTCAAAAATACCACTGCTTCTTTCTATGAGTCATTGCTTTGGGTCAACTCTGATTTGGCTAAGGAGAAGTGCACACTTCTCTCCAGAGAGTAAAAATCCTACAGTACTCCCTACCGGCTGACAGCTCTCTGCTAATGAGTCATCTGGTGTTCTCTATGAAAGGATAATGGTGGTGATTCATACAGAACTGATGCTGCCATTATTACAAGTCTGTAGTGAATATGTCTAACACTTCTCCGAAGAATGTGGGGATACTTATCAATGGCACTATGTTTTGGGGATTTAAAGCAAAATTTTGAATCAACAATAGAAACCTCATTTCACATTTTTTTTTTAACTTCCGTATTTTTTGAAGTTTTCAATTCCTGGTTCACAATATTACAATCTGAGACCTGTTATCATCATAATTCTTGTTTAATTTATGTTTATTAAATACTTATTGAAGACATACTATATGCCAGCATTGGTGGTCAGTAGTAAACCAGAAAGAAATTTCTGTTCCCATAGGTTTTCTATTCTAATGATGTTAAACAACATAACTAAGACATACAGTATTCTAAATATGTCCCTTTTGATTTTCTTTTCAGTTGTTTCTTCCAGTGGCCAATATTTAAAGGTCTCTTTGAGTCCTATTTCTTTCCCTATCATAGAATTCTGTTAATACTGGTTTTGTAGTTTTTTTCATTTGGTGTTGTCATTCTTACTACCACTACTATAGTCTGAAGTTCAACTTTGTAATTTTATTCCTTGATCTCTTTTCTCATGAAGTATGCTGCTAGAGTTATCATTGTGAGCATACAAATATGCCCATGTGAATCGTGTGCTCATGAACATTTGTTCTAATTCATTCATTCATTCCTCAATAGTTATAGAGGAGCTCATATGACAAGTATTATAAATCTTTATTCTATAATAGTGAAAGAAAGAGACAAGACCTATAGCCATGTAGAGTTTATATTCTAGTAGAAAAATAAAAACAATAAACATATAGGGTTAGGAAATATAATATTGGGTATTCATGGAAAACTCTCTGTTAAAGTGACAATTACACAAAGTCCTAAAGAAAGTGAGACAGTAGGCCATGAAGATATCTGAGAGGAGAGCATGACACAAAGAAGGAAAAATAGCAAGTGTAATGTCCCTTACCAGTAATAAACTTACCTGGGTAAAGGGACAGCAAAATGGCTAGTGTAGCCTAAGTGGATGAGTTATGGAGAAAAAGGTAGAAGGTGAGTTCTTACAATCACTGTAAGGGAAGGAAGTAATGAAGAGTATTAGAAACTATCCCATGGACTTTGGGAATTTTGTTGTGATTGGAAGCTAACACAGCTTTAAGCCTAAATGTAACATGATCTAACGTACATTTCATAAAACCTGTCCTTCTTGGTTCATAGAGACTGGACAGGTGAGAAAGAATGGTGACTTTAAACACAGTGGTAGTTTTGGAGGGGTAGTAAGAAGTCATTGGATTCTAAATAAATTGTGAAGACAGAACCTACATTATGATTTTAAGTGTTTGAATTTTGAGAAGGGTATCATGAAATAGCCCTTAACTGAGAGGGAAAATGGTGAGAGATTTGTAGGAGTGACAGAGGGAATCAGAAGCTCAGTTTTTAACTTGTTATGTTTTAAATTCCTATCAGATATACAAGTGGACATGTCAAATGTTTAGTTGTATACACAAATCTGAAGTTTAAGGAAGTGATTAACCTAGAGATAGTCCAATGAGCTTCATTTCCTCTTTACTTCATCACCCATGTCTATGACCACAATCTGGAATTTATTAGTACCTGGAAATGTTTTGGTTCTGAAATGCTTAAACCAAGCACACAGGTAACAACACAACACACTCAAATCTTGTCTCCTTAAAATAATTGTGCCTTAGCCTCATCTTCTCTATTGTTCATTACTTCCTCTGACTTCCTGCATAACCAAGCTGTTTGCAATAGTTTTCTACAGGTACTGAATACAGTTGTTTGCCTTCCATTTAATCTCTCATGGCCCTGGAAACTTGATTCTACCTAAATTACTCTACTACAATTACTCTCACCACGATAATTTCTTCTTGTTAAATGCAACAGACATAGTGTTTGAACTCTCCACATCATGAAACTGCTAATAACCCTTCTGCCCTCCTCTCTTTACCTTGGCATTAATGATTCCCACATTTCTGGTATTCCATCCTTGAACCCATCTCTGTTTTGTCTTTTTTGAGGCACATTTTTCCTCTGACCTTTACTTAAGTGCTTTTCTTTCTCAGGCTTTATTCTGAACTCTCTTATCTTCTAACTTTGTATACATGTTTTTTGGGGTGATGATGTCATCAACTCCAATAGCTTCAATTAAGTCTTCTACATGTCCAGATAAATAACTTTAAATGAGATCTCACCTTTAAATTTCCAAATCATTCATATACTCCCAACTAGGCTCAACTTTCAACATGTCTAAAACTGAATCCCTCATTTCCCCCTTAAAAATGCTCTATTTCATTGGTTTCTTGTTATGAAACCAATCCACTCAATTGCCAAAACAAGAAAGTTCCAATATCAGCCTTGACTTCTCAATAGGCCTTGGTCTGCTTCCAAATAACCACATATTATTGTATGTTCACTATGTTCTCAATATCTTAAGAGTCAATCCATTATTTTCCATTTTTATTGCCATCTTATAGGTTCTTATTCATCATTTAATGTTTTGTTTTTTGAAAAATATTGAATTTCTCCTGTACTACTGCCCTCAGTTATTGTAATAATCTAGGGAGATAGACAAAAAAAAGTCACCATTATCTTTATCACCATCCTTTGGATGAATGACTGCAAGTCATTTCACTGGTCTCTTTGCTTTAGCCTTTTCTCTAATTTATTCTCCAAGTGGTAACAAGAAATGTTTCAAAGGAAGGATCTCACTGACTCTTTTGTTTACAGACTTTAATGCTTCCCTTTGGTCTTTCGTATAAAGTACAAATTCCTTCCATGGAATGTATCATATTTTTGCCCAGGCTTAACTTTCTAGCCTTCTATCTCACCCTTATCTTCTATGCCCAGGTTATTTTATACTTTATCACATGATGCTATTTTCTTATGTTTTGGTTATACAGATGCTGTTTCCATTTCTTAATATACCATGCTCCCCCTATCACTTGGCAAACTTTAACTCATCCTATAATTGTCATGTAAGAAATGACTTTCTTCTATTTGCCTTGCTTGTTTCTCCAGCCCCTTTCTACTTCCATCGATTGGAGTATATGACACTCTTACTTGCTTTCATCTCATCCTGTGCTTACAGGATATTATAATTGGTTCTGCCCAACTGTCCATTCAAGTATATTGTAAGATTTCGAAATGAGTAACTGTGTATTGTTTATCACAGTATCTCCAAAACCTAACCAAATGCTATAGTATAGCCTAGCACATAATGTACACTCAAATATACATTGAATTTGAAATAAACAAATAGGAAAATGAAAGGAAGTAATATGACAATATAAGGTTCAGGTTGAAAGAATTTAAATTAGATCACAGTTCAGATTCATTTTACTTTATTCTCTTACCTGTTGAAGCAAATAACTAAAATATTGTCACATTTGAATAATCAAATTAAAATCAGTTTTGGAGATTTTAAAATTCTAAGAGCATTTACAATTTCAAATGTATATAACTTGGTCTAAACAGCACCTTTGAAAACTTAAATTATTTTAAATTATGTGATGTGTTTATCCAAATTGCTAAGGACCATCAGGAAGACCATAAAATGGAAACAGAAAGTACAATTCTGTTTCCTCGGTGGGGAAGAAAAACCTAGTAGAGCTTAAGAATGTTCAGGACAGTGTGTATATCAAGCCCAAGCATATGAATTAGATGGGCAATGACTTATTCACCACACTCCAGAAATAAAGAGAACCATTAGCATTTAGAAAAAAAAAAAAAACTTAGAACATGTAAAAGTATTAAGTTCTGTAGGAACCAAATTTATAGATCTTATTACTCCAAAGTAATAAAGAGAAAGAAAAGGAAGAAACTGAATACCTTCAGTGATATTCTTGCTATAATTGCTACATGAGGCAATGAAGAAGATTTAATTTAAATCCTGATAATAACATTTTGTGAAATACAATGAAACATTTTCACATTTGACCAATGTATGCTACAACAAAACATGTTCTTGAATGTCTCATGTAGTCTCTTTATTAGATTTTTGTCCATGTCGGCCTTCAGAAAACATCAGAAATAATAAGAAAGTAAATAGCTACTTAGTCAAAATATTTTCTTAAACCAAATTGCAAAGAGAAACACCTCTCATCTTGTATATACGAACTCTGCTTGAGTATGTATCACTAAACTTAACTTGCATGGCCAAGCCGATCCACTAAATCCTATCTATTGACTTCCACCTAGTCCACAGTCTATGAAGAATCCTGACACCAAGGCAGGGGTTGCCTTAAAACTTACACCTCTCTCCCACTGGCACATGGGTTCAACACAGGCAGGGATCCTTCACACTGCTGGTTACACACTGACCTGCACATCATAGCTCTCCAGATAGCAGGTTCATACTTTACAGATACATAACAGAGTTCATGCATTGCACCACAGTACTTCAGCATCCAAAGTCCTCTTGGCTATCTGTAGCAGAGATGGATATAGTTTACCCTGGCCTTGCCAGGGGTTAGCTGACAATGTGTGATACTTTGATTCTTTACAGTCCCCAAGTTTTTCACATTTTAATATTGCTCATATTTAAAACATAAAACACTATGACAAAGTGGTATATTTACAAAGTACTATTTAATAAGTAATTTTATACTTCAGATTTTGATTATCTAGTTTCTCTTTCCTATGTAAATAAATTCTATGATTTTACGCTGGAGGTTAATCTGTGATCCAATATTTATGAATGGGAAACATATGCCAAAGGTAGAATATCTTTTGATGTAATTTTCAAAGACAGCTTTAAGTTAATATTTAACAGATACTACTTTTCTCTCCAATGATAAAAGCATTTATTTTCTAAGATAATTATGTGATTTGGAAAAATCACATAACTGCAAGTTGTGTTTGCTACTACAATTAATTTCCAGTTTCTGAATTAAAATCCTTTTCAGAAACAGGCCATTGTAAAATTTTTTGAATCACCCTTGAAAATCATAAATGAGTGTTTTCCTTTTCATTATTAGCATTAAAACTGAGACTATCAAAATTTTCACTAAAATCTATTTAACACTTATTGTTAAAAATATTAATGTGAAATTATCCAGGAGTTCCTCAAATTTATTCTTACCAGATATGCAAATTTACTTATGATAACATTTGCAAATTTGACAGAACCTTTTATATATGCCTTACCATTTGAGATAACCAACTTCACTCTTTTTTCTAATGCTTCAGAAATAGCATTTATGTGTACTCACAGCAAAATTTGCAATTTTAAATATACCATTTACATTTAAAGATACCTCTGAGATTTCTATTACACTGGCAAAGAAATTACTCCACAGCTATGAATCCTTGACTCAACACTTGATGTACTCTGTTCAATAAATAAAATAAGATTTTGAATTTCTTAACAATGAAAACATCATCATAGAATGGTTTCTAGAAAAAGCACAGCTTTTGAAGCAGACAATAGTATTTTGCTGATCTACTAAAATGATATTTTTTAAAGAAAGAAAAAAATACACTTTGGGAGTCCGAGGTGGGCTAACCACTTGAGATCAGGAGTTCGCGACCAACCTGACCAACACGGTGAGACCTTGTCTCTACTAAAAACGCAAAAATTAGGTAGGCATCGTGGCACATGCCTGTGATCTCAGCTACTTGCTAGGCTGAGGCAGAAGGATCCCTTGAACCCAAGAGACAGAGGCTGCAGTTAACAGAGATCATGCCACTGTACTTCCAGCTAGTTGACATAGTGACATTCCATCTCAAAAAAAAATTTAAAAAAACTTTTAAAAAGGTAAAAATAATTTTAAAAAGTTGAAATTGATTTAGATCATATATGATTTAATCTGATCTTCAGTTTTCTAACTTGGAGGCAAAAACAATAGCTTCATTCATAGCTTTATTCGTAAATGATGGAAGTAACCCTAGATACTATTGGGCTAAATACTTAGATACCCTAGATACTTAAGGCTAAAGAAAACAACTGTTACATAGCTCCCAGCAGTTTGTTCCAGATAGATCCTTAACAATGGGAGACCCTAAATTAATGTGTACTAATGATCCCCTAGATTGCCTAAGCCCTTACATACTCTGAAATTTTCATGTTTTCCATGCTATAAAATGTTATAAAATAAGCACAATCATTGAAACTTGAGAAAAGCTAAGTATAAAATAATCATCATGGTAAAGCACAGCCAAGAAAAAACTCCTATCATCATCACAATAAGTTATTTTTAAAGAAAAAAAAATCTCTCTCTCTCTATATATACACATATATATTTATATATATACTTGTATAAATATATATATATTTAGTTGTATAACTCATGCCTATTCACTTTTATTTACTGGAAATGACACTGATGAGGTTTGCCTTCAGGATACCATTTTTCCTTTCTGTGACCTTTTTCCCCCCTGCAAAAGGATTCTTTCAACAACTAGGCCACACACCCACTTGATCTTTCATGTTTAGAAGCATGCTTTCTTAGAGAGTATGACAAACTAATTGATTTTAACACATAAATACTGGACAAGATTTTTATCACTACTTGCAGAAGACAGATAATTCATTTTGCTCTGAACGAGGGACAAATCCTTTGAAAACCGACTAATCTCTAACTGTAGAATTCTTCCAGAAATCAGTGAACAGGTAAGGGAAGTATTTTGAAGGAAATAGATCTACTTTTCTGATACACGTTGAATTCTATGGACAAGCACCGTGTAAGGCAGAAGGGTAAAATTACATCACATAAGCACTCACCTTAATACTTAAGTAAAAGACTGGCCATTAATCCTGTCAATATACTTTCTGGGTTGACTTACATTTCATCTTGCCTTACACTGTAATGTAATAGGTTCAGGGGATAAATATAAGCGGCAGTCTGTAGCCAATATATTTTTCCACATTAATTCTTACGATAAAAGTAAAAAGAAGGAAAAGGACTATAATATGTTGGTTAGCCATACTTTAGAAGCAACTTGATGAAAATTAGATAACACCATGAGACACATGAGAGTGAGACAGGAGAGAAAGAGCTGTAACTGAAAGTTATCTCTTTAACAACTCACTGGTGTTTTAATGGAGTTAAAGTACTTCACCTAGATGCCTATGTGAAGAATAGCTAAAAAATGATAACACTGAGTTTTGTATGTTCCTCATTACATTTCAATTTGCTAAATAAAAAAGCAAGTAATGATAAAAATATATGCATTGACTATTTGGAGATATAAGTTGAATCTGTCTTAGTACTTTAGATATACTTTTTGAATTCATTTTGGATCTCAAGTGTGAAGTCACGGGAATGTCATCTATCAATGTTTTCTGAAATCAGACATCACAGAAAAACTAAGATGTTCCAATAATAGACCATAAAGCTTTTGTTACTGCTTATAAATGATAATTCTTAGAAACTTTGGAATACTGTTTCTAATTTTCTGGAAGCTTCCTGAATTAAGTAGAAAAGAACAGTATCAAGAGTCAATACTATTTATCACACAGACATAATTTTTCTAAATAACCAGAAAATATATTGTAACCCAAATACCATCTCATATTTAGAATAATAAACTCTCAAGTTCGTGTAGCCTATTAGTAGAACATAAATTGCTGAGATATTCAAATGAAGATTTTATTCCTATTTTTAAAGCCAATAAATGGAGATAAGTTTTTATGAGTTTTTAAAATACCAGACCACACCTCAAAGCAATTTCATACTTCTGTATTAATTACTATAATAGCTATATTTCTAAAAAGTACCTGCATATGACAAATAATATACAAGCAACCAACTGACGGTCTGGTGTTTACACAATTCAATTCATTAACAGTTAAATTTAATGAAGATTCTAACTTACCGGTGGATCAGCCCCCTTAGAACCAGCCAGCCCTCCTGTTAAGGATTCGATATCCTGAAAAGGGGAGAGGTGTTGATCGTAAAACGCTACTCAACAGCACGAAGAATCAATCCCCCTGTCCCACAGTGCAATAATTTATTTAGCTGCAAAGTTGGGCACATCAGGTACTTTATTATTCTTTTTTGCAATCTTGGACACTGTAATACTATGCAAATAGTCTACATCTAAAGATCTAGATATTCTCTCCAACTCTGGACGGTCTATAAAAAGAAAAACATATAAACAGATATTTTTAAAATATGCAGATGTTTCATCTTTGAAGAGCTGAAGTGAGAACAGAAAAAAGAAAATTTAAGAAAACTTCAGTTTAACATATTATTTTCAAAAATATTAACCCCATGGAAAATATTTAACCTAAAAAACTTTAAAAAATATTTTATTTTTAGTTTTTATGAATACATAATAGTTGTCCATATTTATGACACACATATGATATTTTGATGCAATATTTGATGTGCAATAATCAAATTTAGGTTCATCACCTCAAATACTTATTATTTCATTATGTTGGAAACATTCCAAATCTACTCTTCTGGCTATTTTAAAATACATCATAAATCACTGTTAATGATAGTTGCCCTTTATGCTATTGAACATTAGATCTTATTCATTTTATCTAACTGTATTTTTGCACACATTAACCAACTCTTCTTTTTTCACTACCTCCCAACCAGCCTTCCCAACCTGTGGTAACTACCATTCTATTCACTACCTCCATGAGATCATTTTTTTATAGTTGTCACATATGAGTAAGAACAGGTGACATTTGTCATTCTGTGCCTGGCTAATTTCACCTAATATTCTCCAGGATCATCCATGTTGTTGAAAATTTTAAAAATTATACCTATGGTCTACTCTTTCTACACACAAAATATAAAAATATAAAGAGATTGATTTTTAATCTTTAATGAGTAACCACTGAAGGTCATGCTTGAGTAATGATTTATAGTTGTTAAAGTTATAAATGGAGAAATAGGTGACAGTGTGATAGGCTGTAGAGGTTGTGTCCTGTTTATAGTGACAACTACAAGTTAGCCTTATCAGTTCTAAGGCTTTGGTTCCAGAGTTACTAATGAATTACGAGACTTATTCAAAAGAAGTTGAAATTCTGGGTTTTAAAGTAAAATTACCCAGGTTTTTTGTGTTTGCAACTGATTTAAGTTGTAAACCATCCCTCATCCCTCCAAATGAAAAAACACAACTCTGCTCAAAGGCTGCTGGAAAGGAGTTTTGGGTTACATTGAATGGTTATACTTTTTGGCTAAAAAGGTTCTTTCTTATGACTCTGATCATCTCTTATCTGTTTGCATCTAGTTGAAAAGACAGGGATAAAGAAAGGAGAAATATGTTGCAGTGAGAAAGCAAAGAAAAAGAATAATTAAGTCACAGTTAAAGTAATAGAAAATGAAATGCCTACGATTCGGAAAATGGCCAATACTTTGATATCATTAAGAGGACTTAGACTACTAATTCACTTAGGACTTAATCAGATCATTTTCCCCTGATATTTAAAAAGTGAGAACCCTTAATTACACAATATGGGACTGAGATGAGCATGTGATGGAAACATTCAAGGAAGGGGACAGGGAGGGATGGTGTTATCACTGTTTTCATCTGAAAATGCTAACTTTGAACAGGAACATAATGGGTAAGAGATTTATTCATGCATATTTTATTTTATTTTATTTTTTTTGAGACGGAGTTTCGCTGTTGTTACCCAGACTGGAGTGCAATGGCACAATCTCGGCTCACCGCAACCTCCGCCTCCTCGGGCGGCCGGTTAGCTCAGTTGGTGAGCTGGTGAGCGCTTGGTGCTCATGCATATTCTATTAAAGGTCATAAATGACAAGGAGTACTTGTCAAGAAAATTATTCAATGGTCTCCTTTCTAATGGAAATGTATATATATTTTTCTCTACCCATAATCCTTTTGAGGAACTACTCCTTCCCCTCTCCCATTCTAGCTACAAAAGAGGCTAATAAAAATTGATTCAAATATTGCAAGGACCTGTCAGAGAACTAAGGCAATACAGAATCTGGGACACATAATGGTAGAGTTTAAGTCCTTGATTGTATCATTTGAGGAATGTTTGAAATGAGCAATTCTCCTGCCTCAGCCTCCCAAGTAGCTGGGATTACAGGCATGAGTCACCACCCCCAGCTAATTTTGCATTTTTAGTAGAGATGGGGTTCCTCTTTGTTGGTCAGGCTGGTCTCGAACACCCATTCTCAGGTGACTGGCCCGCCTCTGTCTCCCAAAGTGCTGGGATTACAGGTGTGAGCCACAATGCCCGGCTGAATGTAAGGTCTTTAATGAGGTGATTAAGGTGACTGATCCAATATGACTGGTGTCCTTTTAAGAAGAAGAGACATCAGGATGTGTGCACACTGAGTGAAGGCCATATGAGAACACAAGAAGAAACCAGGAATTTCCAAGCCAAGGAGAGTGTCCTCAGAAGAAAGAAAATCTGGAAACACCTTTATCTTGGAATTGTAGCCCTAGAACTGTGAGAAAATACATTTCTATTGTTTAAGTCAGTCCATGGTATTTTATTATAGCAGCCCTAGCAAACTAATGCATGCATATTTATAATTTGGGACTCGTATATAGATTCGTTGGAAAAAGCTATCATATTTCAATATAGAGTACATAAGAGTTTATTAAGCAGTCTATAAAAAATCAATATCAGTGGAATCAATGTGAAATAGTAAAACAACAATTTCTATTGAATGGTTATATTTAAAATTATTTCAAGTCCTTAAAATATTTAATGACGTATTAGGTATATATAAACACTTTACAAAATTTATTGTATTCAAAATATCAAAATTAAGCAATTCTATCGTCTCTTTTATAGAAAACTTCAAAACTCCCTTCACCCATTCCCCACTTTCTCTTGATGTGTCCTGTTGTGCCCACCACATCACTGCAACTCCTCTTATCAAGGCTGCCAATGACATCCTATCATTCAAATTTAATTTTTCATGTTCTATCCTCATATTTCTTGATCGCTAAGCTTCAGTCGACACAGCTGACTACTCCATTTTTATTGAAATACTTTTCCCTTTTGGCTTTCATTTATTTTCACTCGCTATATGATTTTATTTAGTACTGTGGCTCTAAATATAATGTATGCTGATAAATTTTGAATTTCTATCTTCAGCTTCAATTTATCCTCTGAGATCCACACTGCCACTTCAATCTCCACTTAGATGTATGTATTATAGCCATGTAAAATGCAATAATGCAAAATTAAACGCTTGATTCCATCACAAGTCTTCCCTTAAATTAGGTTCCCATCTCAGTGATTGCACTCTTATTAAATGGCATCACCATTCACCCAGTTGCTCGAGTCCAAACCCATCAGCAAACCCTACCAACTCTATTATAAAAATACTACTTGACTTTGACTACCTCTCACTACCTTCATTCATGTGATCCTAATCCCTTGGATTATATCAATAATAACCATCATATAAACTGAAAAAAAATATATATATATATATAGCTTTCTAATTGTTGTCCATGAATTTGTTCTTATCTCCCTCTCCCCTATATATTTTCCACATAGTATACATTCAAAATATAAGTTAGATCACATTACTGCCTTGACCAAAATCCCTCCATGGTTTCCCAGCAATCTTAGAATAAAACACAAACTTATTGCTATGCCCTGCCATGCCTTCAGTGATCTGGGTCTTGACTATCTCTCTGACCATATCTTTTGCCATTCTCCATCCCTTTTGCCCTCTCAGACACAATGGCCTCATTACTATTCCAAAAAATATTCAAAATCTGGCTTCTATCTCAGGGCCTTTGTACATGCTTTTCCTGCTTCTTAGAGTGCTCATTTCTAGATTTCCTAGTCCATTGTGTGTTGCTATAAAGGACAACCTAAGGCTGGGAAATAGAGAAGAGAAGAGGAAAGAGAAGAAGAGAAAAGAGAGGAGAGGAGAGGAGAGGAGAGGAGAGGAGAAGAGAAGAGAGAAGAGAAGAAGAAGAGAAGAGAACAAGAGAAGAGAAGAAGCGAAGGCAAGAGAACAGAAGAGAAGAGAAGAGAAGAGAAGCAGGGGAGGGGAGGGGAGGGGAGGGGGCGGTAGGGGAGGTTAGTTTATTTGGTGCACAGTTCTGAGGCCAGAAAGTTCAAGATTGAACATTTGCATCTGAGCAGGGCCTTAGGCTGCCACCACCTATTTCAGAAGGCTAAGGGGAGCCAGCTATGTGAAAGAGTGAGAAGGTGCCAGGCTCTTTGTAACAACCAGCTCTTTGGGGAACTAATAAAGAGAGAACTCACTCATCCCCAAGGGAGGGCATTAATCTACTCATGAGGGATCTATCCCATGACTGAAACATCTCACAGTAGGTCCCACTTCCAACATTTGGCGTCAAATTTCAACACAAGGTTTGAAGGGGGAAAACATCAAAACCATAGCACTAGATATTCTCCTATTTAACTCCCTCGCTTCATCCAGATCTTAGCTTACATACCAAAACCTCAGAATGACCTTCCCTAATTGTCTAAATCAGTAAATCAGTCAAGGTTCCATGTGAAAAAAAAATGACAAACTCAGAGACTCTACAGAAGAGCATTTAATAAAGGGATGATATATAGCAGTATGAATAGTTTACAGGGTCCAGAGGAATGGTGGCACACAGGAACTAGCAACAGCTAGACATTGTAACCACCCTTAAACCTAAAAAAGTTACAAGAACCATGTTGCCAAGAGTACAGCAAGAGATGAATAACTATCATCAACCTATAGAACACCTTGCTACACAGTGGAGACTCAATAAATACTTACTGAATAATACAATTACTGAATGAATGAAGTATGTGATACTATTTTTACATATAAAAAAGCTGAGTCTCAGAGTATATTTGGTGAAGTGTGTCTTATTTTTGTATAACTGTATCACTTTGAAAGCATGGCTCAAAGCAATAATGTTTGCACAATAAATCTTTATAGAATGGCTGAATGAATAAACTAATAAATTACTTGCCCCAAATCGCACAGCTGGTGAATGCTGGAAAAAAGCTTTGAGATCCCAAGCGTTATAACCCCAAGCCCAGTGTATTTTCTGTTCTGTCATATATCACTAATGAGACATCCTCCTAAAGGAAAAATCCCTCAACTATGTATTTTCTCATCTCTTGAGGTACTAAGTTTCTATATATCACATGGTTTCTAGTACATCAGAAGGAAAAAACACAAAATGATTTAATAGTCAATAAACAATATATTAAATTTATCCTCTGGTTAAATACTGCCAATGCTTCAGATTAAAGGTCTGACACCTTAATCATTGTACAATCAATAAATCAATGCTTGAAAATTAGATCTAACGTGTGGCGGGCATTAATAAATGATTCAAATATATTAAACTAAAAATCAATAATGTTTATTTTTACATAACATTTCATAGTGTGTAGGTTCACAGCATTGGGAGTAAGTAATAGAAGACAAAATTATTTTAAACAAATCATTCACTTTTTCACATAGGCTTAATGGAAACAATCTTTCATCACTGAATACCAGCTCCTTAAGGCAAGCATCCAAATAATGAAGCTGAGTTTGTTAATGAGGCATCTTCCTCCTTAAGCAGACTTAAGCGGTTAGTGTTTCCTTGGCAACATTACAGGGTAAATTTCCTGGGAGGCAGAGAATAAGCAGGAAACACACAGACCAATTTTATAAATCTTTCCTATGTAAGCCAAAAGGTGCCCTACTTATTCTTTAAAACAACAAAAAAAGGGGAAATATCTATTTCTTCACTTTGATTATAGGCCAGCCCAAATCTAAATTTTCGTTGAGTTGCATAATTAATTTCTTCAAAAAAGAGCAATTGGGCAAATTTTGTGGCTGAGACACTGTGCTGTTCACAGGAGGACACAATGAGGAGTAAATCAAGGTCACAGTGTTCATAGCATTCAGGGACATGACATGCTCTCTGACTTTAAGGATTTTTCAGTCTAAAAGAACATAAATCTGCAGAACAACACGAGGAAGAATTTTGAGAAATATAGTGTTAAAATTAGACAGGGGTTGTGGTGGTAAATTTTATAGAGTAACAATTAGTTTGCGTATCTCATATTGCCAGGATTGTACTTAATTTTGAATGAATACCAAGTAAGTTTGTCCAGGAACTGGTTGAATAACATAATAATTAACATTTATTAAGCATTTACTGAAACAGACACCATGCCTAAGAGCTCTACTGCTGCATTAGGTGACATCCTAACTCTCTTAGCCATTATTATTTTCACCATTTCAAGATAATGAAACTGGGTCTTTCAGAGTTTAAATGACTCAGCCAGGCACAATGGCTCATGCTTATAATCCCAGCACTTTGGGAGGCAAAGGCGGGTGGATCACAAGGTCACGGGATGGAGACCATCCTGGCCAACATGGTGAAACCCTCTCTACTAAAATAAAAAAAAATTAGCCACGTGTGGTGGCGCACGCCTATAGTCCCAGTAGTCCCAGCTACTTGGGAGGCTGAGGCACGGGAATCGCTTGAAGCCAAGAGGCAGAGGTTGCAGTGAGCCGAGATTGTACCACTGCACTGCAGCCTGGCAACAGAGCAAGATTCTGTCTCAAAAAAACAAAAACAAAAACAAAACACAGAGTTTAAATGACTTAACAAAAGTCACACAGCTAATAAGTATTCAAACCAAAGAGGCTGACTCCAGAGGCAATGATTTTTGACAACGATGCTTTCTTGAATAAAGTGAAGTGTGAGAAAAGAATAGGGAAGAATAGGGAGGACTTCTTGGCATGCCACTTAGTGACTTGGAAGAAAACATAAATACTTATTCACTGTCTGACAAAGGGATGTAACAAATTACAGGCAGAAAAATTCTGAGGTGGCTGATAACATCTGATGGGAGAATGATTATCCTTGATCTGTAAATATGAGCTGATAACATTAGATTTAGCAAAAAAGTAAAATTCCTAAGATCTCAGCTATATATTTCTTATTTCAAAGTCTTCTGTCTGAATTCAAACCTAAATAAGAAATATAATGTGTATCAAAGACACAAGTGTTTCAACAGTGCATAGGATGGGGCTTTCTGAAGAAAGTGCCAGAGATTCAGGTTCTATATTTTCCACTTCATAAATTTTATGTGTGGTTTTTTCTTGTCCATTTCTTTTCATATGGCTGAAGTGATAAAGGGAACGTTTTGCTAACTCCTGACTCAGTTTCAATCTACTTCTCTTTTCCAACATTTCCACATTGATGCATCCTTGCCATCTCAAACTCAGTATATCCAAATAAGACATCATCTTCTCTTTTTTTCAGCCATTACTGTGGCCAACTGCCAATTTCCTATTTCTGTTGATATTTTCAATAAGCAGTTAGTTATCCAATCCAGATTTATGAATATCAGTCGAGTTTTCTCTCACTCTTGTATTCATATACCAATCCAATCTAGTTTTCCTTGTAAACATCTGTCTAATTGATTGCCTTCTTTCATTAACTGCTACATTTACTAGCTTAGTTCAAAAACCTCCCCCGACCCCTGGCTTTTCCCAAAATAGTGTCTTTGTTGAGTTCCTTTTTCCACTCTCTTATATCATCTTTTCTTCAAATCAGTTCCCAAAGGGTGACCTGAGGACCACCACCAGCAGCTGCTGCAGCAATATCACCCAGGAATTTTCAAGACATGCAATTTCACGGGCCCTACTCCAGTCTGACTGCATCCAAAACCGCTTAACAAGCCCTTCAAGTGAGTCTGATGCAGGCTAGGATTGGAGAACCACTGCCCTGGAGTGATGTATTATAAACGCAAATATAGACAGGTTACTTCTGTACTCAAAATTTTTTTTTTTTTTTTTTTTTTTTTTTTTTTTTTTTGAGACGGAGTTTCGCTCTTGTTACCCAGGCTGGAGTGCAATGGCGCGATCTCGGCTCACCGCAACCTCCGCCTCCTGGGTTCAGGCAATTCTCCTGCCTCAGCCTCCCGAGTAGCTGGGATTACAGGCACGCGCCACCATGCCCAGCTAATTTTTTGTATTTTTAGTAGAGACGGAGTTTCACCATGTTGACCGGGATGGTCTCGATCTCTTGACCTCGTGATCCACCCGCCTCGGCCTCCCAAAGTGCTGGGATTACAGGCGTGAGCCACCGCGCCCGGCCTCAAAATTTTTAAGTAAGGTCCCCATTCCTAGGAAGGAAAGATAATCAAACCTCTGCACATGTGGTTTTCCATCAATCATCATACATTTCTGAACTACTTTTCTCACTTTACCTTTTACCATTTTCCCAAAAGAAACCCTGCACTCTTATAATGAATTCTGCACTTCCTTATTGTGACAAGTGTTTTCTTACTTTTATGTTTCTGCACCTAAGACTTTTCTGTCTAGAAAGCCACCCCTACCTCGTGGATGTTTTTCATCCTTTGAAACTCAGTCTAGGCACCATCTCCCCTCAGGAAGCTTTCCTGAGTCCCTCAGACCAAGGGGAGGATTCTACTCTCGCACAACAGAGGTGCTGTCCCAAGAAATTCTGCCTAAGGAGTAGTCAACAGCTCTCCAATTTTACTTCAAGCCTGCAAAATGCAACACACATGTAAAAAGAGACAGCTTAGTGACCAAGAGAAGAGGTTCAAGCCTGGCTTTACTACTTACTGTCTGTATGACCTTAGGCAAATTGCTCTATGTTCCTTACATAAAATAAATCAAACTATGTCCTAGTGCCCACATTAGAAAAATATGGAATACATATTATAATAATTAATTTTGATAATTCATGGAAAACTACCTATTGATGACTTACAGCAAACAATATTAATTATTATTATTCATGTAATAATACATAGGCACAGTCTAGTTATGCATGTGTAAAATAAAGATAGGCTATGGATACAGATTACAAAAAGATATATTTTATAGCAGATAAGCACTAGAATACAGGTAAACAAGACCAAATACAGACTAATCTTAGGTATAAAACTCCATTATATTTCTAGAGATTATTTTGCCTAAAAAAGAAGTAACCCTACGATTCATTTTATTTCCCCAGATAGCCTCATAACTTTTATGCATTTCTACAGCTTTGGCTATTATAAATTTTTCACCAATGTCATACTAAAGTAAATTATTTTCATTCTTCCTAATAAAAAATGAGCAATATTTTTGCTATACAGTAGAAACTATTTATTGGGTAACATGCACACCATGAACCCATACAAATTTATTCCTCTTTCAACGTGTTGATATCACGTTTACATGCCATGATTGTGGGCAGCTTTAAGTATGTTAAAATGTGTTATAGCCACTGACAGGAAGAATTCAACATTTAAATGAGAATAGCAATATTATAATCCTAGATACACATAATTTACAGGAGACTCACTTGTTCAGTAGGTCAGAGGCTCTATTACTGTGATTCTAATCTACAATTAAGGCTTCAATTACATGATGTGTGGATCTTCTCCTATCTGACACAAAATACAAGCAAATAACTAGAAAAATATAATACCATACACTTTAATTTTAAAAATCAGGTTTTATTTTCAACCCAGTAAATTATAGCCTAAAATACTGGGTTTAAAAAGAAATAAAACTTGGAGATTAGCCTATCTGAGGTGATTTTTGTAAGAAGAAAGAATAAAATACTGTCTTTTCCAACTGTTAATAACTGCAGATCCACTGACTGTGGTACCTTAAGGCAATATATCAGTCTGATTCATAAATAACCACAAGGCAGAATTTTTTCTGAACTGAAAGCAAAAACAGGGCAAGTGGTTTATGAAAGATCTATCTATCTAGCTGCATCTGTGTGTGTGTGTGTGTGTGTGTGTGTGTGTATGTCTGTTTTTAAAATAGATACTGCTAATAATAGGTATTTCTAATACATATTTATTTAACCATATTTCTCCCTTACCAGAATTTAGGTATTAAGCCAATTAATATAAACAGTTTTAAGGTAATCACAAGGAGCTGGCAAGAAAATAGATGATATATTCAAATTCAAGTTCACACTTCTAGAAAAAATTGACATAGAATTTTCAGCTGAATATTAAGTATTTCCTGCTCATACATTAATTTTGGAAATAATAGCCATGGAGGAATTGGATAGAGCTAGGGGGAGAGATCATAGCTTAAATTAAAACAAAAACAAAAACAAAAAAACAGCAATTAGCAACACTATCCAAAATCAGATATGCAAAATTTTGAAAGGAAGTCTAATTTTAGAAATATACAGAAAAATTCTCTTTGCATTGCTGTTTTCTTTGGGTAAGAAATTCATCAAGTTATAAATTATAATAAGTGAATTTCAATTTTATTTTTATTTTTTAGTTCAGTTTTTGAAATAAGTGATGATCATAATGTTAACAAAAAATAGCAAAAGAACATATGAGATCTCTATTTCTCTTCTGGGCAGCTCCATTTCAATTGATGTTACCAGAATTCTAATATGAATAAATGTTTACAATACCAAATAATACTATTAAATGGAAATGTAACTGACTGAAATCAGAGCATCAAATGCACTGATGTTATGCTATTCAAGTAATTCAGACTATAGCATAATGTAGGAGTCTTAGAGCACAGCATAGTGCTGGAGATTTAGAGTCGATTATAGAATGTTCTACAGTTATTTTATGTTCTACAGACAGTCTTGTTCTTCTTTTCATCCAATCAAGTTCCCTCTCCACAAAAACAACTAAAATCAAGCTTCAAAGTCTCTAATATTATTTAATTTACTGGGATCAATTTAGAATATTTTATATCCTTATCTCTCCTTTCCTTTACATTTCTAGCACATATTTTTCATTATTTATTCTTCCTCCCAAATGTAACTGACAGCATTCAAATGAGCCACACAACTAGGTAAGAATTTCAAAGTGCATACATTGCTAAGTTCCTTGGTGTTAATGCAGTGGCAAAGTTTGGATATTTCTTTTGCTTGAGAGCAATCAAAACAGATAATACAGACAGTCCTTACTTAGCACGAAACAGTGATAACAGTCTTTACCTAGCATGGCTCCATGGTAAATCAGTCACCATAAAGCATGTATATAGCTCCCCTGGTTCTGACATGTACTGGTTTCAGTAAACACAGTATAGTACCATTCAAAGCAAGAATATGGTCAGAGAGAGATCCAAGATGGCTGATGATTAGCAGCTCGGGCACGTACCTCCCAGTGAAAGCGCAAAGAACGAGAGGACGCCACACTTTCAGACGAATATTTGTTGCTCATGGACCAGGAGATTCCCAGTGGAGGAGCCCCACGGGTCGCCAGGGCGACTCTTGTGGCCGGCGTGGCGGTTTTGCTGGTGCCTTAGCACGCCAGTTTTTGGTGCAGAGTCCGGAGATTCCCGGGCAGAAAAGCACCATCAATCTTAACACCACTGTTTTGGCCGGCTCAGTGGATTGCTCAGATCTCGGCACAGGGAATCAACAAGTTGGACGTCAGAGACCCAGTTAGAAAGCCGGTAATTATAAAGACGACAGATGGACAAATATATAATGAAGGGAAGAAACCAGCGTAAAAAGGTAGAGAATACTCAAAATCAGAATGCCTCTCCCTCTACAGGGGATTGCAATTCCTCATCAGTAACGGAACAAGGCTTAATAGATTACACGTGTGTTCCAATAACAGAAGCAGGTTTCAAAACGTGGGTGATAAGAAACTTCTGTGAATTAAAAGAACTTGTTCTAACCCAATGCAAAGAAACTAAGAACCTTGAAAAAAGGTTTGACGAAATGTTAACGAGAATGGACAATTTAGAGAAGAATATAAGTGAATTGATGGAGCTGAAAAACACAACACGAGAACTTCGCGAAGCATGCACAAGTTTAAACAGTCGAATTGATCAAGCAGAAGGAAGGATATCAGAAGTCGAGGACCAGCTCAGTGAAATGAAACGAGAAGACAAGAATGCAGAAAAAAGGATGAAAAGGAATGAGCAAAGTCTCCAGGAAATATGGGACTATGTGAAAAGACCTAATTTACGTTTGATAGGTGTACCTGAATGTGATGAAGAGAATGAATCCAAGTTGGAAAATACTCTTCAGGATATCATTCAGGAAAATTTTCCCAACCTGGCAAGGCAGGGTAATATTCAACTCCAGGTAATACAGAGAACACCACAAAGATATTCTTCAAGAAGACCAACCCCAAGGCACATAATCGCCAGATTTATTAGGGTTGAAATGAAGGAGAAAATACTAAGGGCAGCCAGAGAGAAAGGTCAGGTTACCCATAAAGGGAAACCTATCAGACTTACAGCAGATCTCTCAGCAGAAACCCTACAAGCCAGAAAAGAGTGGGGACCAATATTTAACATCCTTAAAGAAAAGAACTTTCAACCCAGAATTTCCTATCCAGCCAAACTAAACTTTATGAGCGAAGGAAAAATTAAATCTTTTGCGAACAAACAAGTACTTAGAGAGTTCACCACCACCAGGCCTGCTTTACAAGAGCTTCTGAAAGAAGCACTATACATATAAAGGAACAACCAATATCAGCCTTTCCAAAAATATATCAAAAAGCAAAGAACTTTAACACAATAAAAAATTTACATCAACTAATGGGCAAAACAGCCAGCTAGCATCAAACGCCGGTATTAAACCTATATATATTTTAATTGGATAAAAAGCCAAAACCCATCGGTATGCTGCATCCGGGCCCATCTTACATGCAACAATACACAAAGACTCAGAGAGAAGGAGGAAGATTTACCAATCAAACAGAGAGTAAAAATAAACTAATAAACAAAAAGCAGGAGATGCAATTCTCGCCTCTGATAAAGTAGACTTTAAAGCAACAAAGATCAAAAGAGGCGAGGAATGACATTACATAATGGCAAAAGGATCAATGTAACAAGAAGAGCTAACGATTCTATAGATCAACGAGATAGAAAATTAACAAGGATATTCAGAACTTGAACTCAGACCCGGAACAAGTAAACTTAATAAACATTTATAGAACTCTCCACTTCAAATACACAAAACATACATTACCACCTCACACCTATTCCAAAGGTGACTATATAATTGGAAGTAAATCACTCCTCAGTAATCGCATAGCATTTCATAGGTTTAAATTAAATATTGGTTGGCTGTTTGTTTGTTATCTTCTTCCCTTATTCCTTCCTGACTACATCATTAAGTATAATTATCAGTATAAAAGAGCTTTTCAATACCCATTACTAAATTGCATTCTAGCCTGGGCAAGAAAGCAATACTCCCATTCTCTCTCCCTCTTTCTTTTCCTTCTCCCTCCTCCCCATTCTCTCTCTCTCTTTCTCTTCCTTTTTCCTCCTTCCTATTCTCTCTCTCTCTTTCAAAAAAAAAAAAAAAAAAAAAAGAATATGGTGACATGTTAATGGTAGATAGGTCTTCATTCCTTTGCCTCCAGCGTCCCTTAAACTGGATTGTGAATCTTGAATGCATAGTGCAGTAGCTATGTAACATAATATTAAAATTGGAATATTTCTCAATTTTAGCTTTGGTCCAAAGACCAAAAATAATGTAGTGGTGACCAGTATTTCCACATCCTTAAGCAGGAAACTACAAGTCATGTGAAAATACTGTAAAACAGATTCTGCCAGAATTGATAAACATTGTCTCTTAATGAGAACATTACTGGCATATTAGGCAGGAAATTTCTTCATGGAAAATAAACTAAATTTGCATTTCATGATTTTTGGCATCTTTAGACTTAGGCATCAAAGCTTATTCCTGTCTCTCACTCCTCAGCCTCCCACTCCTCCTCCCCTAACACACAGAGGTGTATATTCCTGAGAATCAGATTTGCGCCGCACAGTGGGCAGTGCATCTTGAAGTGCTTGACCTAACAGGAGTGTCTAGAAAGGTAAAGCAACACGGCCCATGAGTAAACTACTAAATTCCACTCTATGTGAAGAATGTATTAATTTCCTATTGCTTCTGTAATGAATTTCCATAAATTAGTGACTTAAAATAACACAAATTTATTCTTTTACAGATCTGAATGTTAGAATCTAAAAATCAAGGTGTTGGCCAGGCTATGTTCCTTCTGGAAACTTCAGGGGAGAATTCATTTCCTTGCCTTATCCAGCTTTTAAAGGCTGCATGCATTTCTTGGCTTATGGTCCCTTCCTCCATCTTTGAAGAGCATTACTTTAATCTCCAGTTCTATCTTCACATCTCTTTTTCTAACACTAACCCTTTTGCCTCCTTCTTATGAGGAATCTTATATTGGATGTACCTAGCTAATTCAGAATTCTCTCTCCATCTCAAGATTCTTAACCTAATGTTCTCACACCCACAATGTCCCAAAGGTAACATAGCCACATGTCCTGGGATATAAGATGCAGACATTTTGGGGATTATTTACTCAGCCTACCAAAAGGGGGAATTAAAAATGTAAGCCAGAACAGGCTTGGTATGAATGTAAGAATACCTTGGATTCAAACCAAATGAAACTTTCTTGACCAGCCCAGCCAGGAGTGACCTCTCCATCCACTGAACTTTTATTATATGTATTTTCATGTATATATTGCCTTATATTATAATTCTATGTACTTTCTTTCCATGTGAATTCTAACTTTCTTAGCATAGGTTTATCCATACCTCTCTATATTCTGTAATCTTTCAATAAATATGTTGATTCAACAACAACAGAAAAAAGGAAGGACACTTTCAGTGGGCAGTTTCCTGTGTGTGGGTGGACTCTGCCTTAAAGCATCCTGTTTCAGTACCTGAAATTCTTTTCATTATACACTGTTTTCTGTTCTATAGCATTGAATACTCAGGCACAATGACAAGATAATACCTTATTGGAATTAGTCACCAATACTAAGTGAATCATTTCAACAGATTTTGCCCGATGTTATGAACCTCCACTGCAAACACATTGGGAGAAAGTACATTAAGTTAATCATTCTTTTATCATCCAGATTGCATTTGTCAAGTGTCTTTCACATAAGATTAACTCAACAATGACCCATCAATGGAAAATAGCTAAAAGCAAACTTTAACTAGCTGTGGAAAAGAGATAAGTAACTTTTGACCAAGGGAAACACCAAGAAACGGTATTCAGCAAGGAAGAAATTGTCAAAAAGGGAGAGAGAAGAAAGCAGTATGTCTTATTTTATAAGATTCTTTAGACTGTCTTTGGAAACTGTGCCAGGAAGACTCTAAAATGGTTCCTAGAGATTCTTACCTCCTGATATTCATGTCCTTGTGTAATTCACCTCTCGTAAGTGCGTAAGTATAGACCTAGTAAAAATATGGTAAGTGTTGGGATGTCTTCTTAATCTCTTTTGAGATTAGGTTACAAAAGACTGACTTTCTCTCTCTCTCAGACACACACACACACACACACACACACACACAAACACACACACCTCTGTCTGGGGGAAGTTGCCATACCATACCTACCTCTTATGGGAAGATCAAGGTCGTAAGAAACTGATGTCTCATGCCAACCACTAGCTAGAAACTGAAGCTTGCCAAGCTCAGGTTAAGTGAATTCAGAAGTTGCTCCTCCCATAGTCTGATACTTTGGTTGCAGCCTTTTGAGAGATCTGGAGTCTGAGGAGCTAAACTGTGCCAAATTCCTACCCACAGATGTTTTGATATAATAGATATTGTTTTAAGCCAGTAAGTGTTCAGGTAATTACTTACACAGGAATAAATAACTAATATTAGAGTCAATATTCATATGTTTCTTATCTATCATTGGGTTTTCTATGTTCACTATACAAGTGCTCATTATACAATAAAAATATTTCACAGAATGAATCTTTTTAGACCAATGAATCCATAAAAGAAATAAGCAATTTTCTTGCTCTGGATTTTATGGTCTGGTATTGCAATTCTAATTACACTTCTAAAAGCAAAGCATTATTGGAAAAACAACATTAAGTGATCAATTGATTGATGTTGACAATTATCAATATGAATCATAAAAATTGTACACATAACTTGTACTATATCTGCTTCTACACATATTTTCATAGTATTGGTAAATTTTGAATGTATAAGAATGATTAAATTTCTAAGAAAAACATTTTTGTATAACTTCTAGGTGGAGTTTTGATACCCCAAAGCCATATAACCATCAATAAAAATATAAAATTCTATGGTGAAAAAGCAATTCTTTTTAATTATTTACAAATAGCTTAGCCAAGTTGGCAATAATGTTTAAAAAGCACTGCAATTTTTAGTTGCTGAATATACCATCACAGCAGATGATTTATACTTTTTTAAACTTGAAATACTTTCTAACATAAATACTTTCAGTCAATATCTCTGACCACATAATGAAAATATCTATCCCACTCATTTTTGCCTAGTGTTTTAGAATAAATGCGGCAGTTTAAGTCTCTTTTCAGGAAGCACTATAAAGTGTATACGATGTAATATGATATAGCCTTATGTATCATAAGGTTAGATGTTTGTCCCCAACCAAATCTCATGTTGAATTATAATCCCCAATGGAGGAAGTGGGGTCTTGTGGGAGATGTTTGGATCATAGGGGCAGATCCCTCATGACTTGGTGATGTCTTGGTGGTAACAGTGAGTTCCATGAGATCTGCTCCTTAAAGAGGGTATGGAACCTCCCCTTTCACTTTCTCTCTTTTGATTACTCCTGCTTTCACCATGTGATGTCCCTGTTCCCCCTTAACCTCCCACCATGACTGAAAGCTCTCTGAGGCTTCTCCAGCCTAATAGAGAAAATTGGTACCAGGAGTTTGGAGCATTGCTACCTGGGGCACATTTCAGATACCTGAATATGTGGAAGGGACTGTGGAACTGGGTAATGGGCAGAAGTTAGAAGAGTTTGGAGGGCTCAGAAGACTACAGGAAGATAAGGGAAAGTTTGGAATTTCTTAGAAACTGGTTATATTGTTGTGACTAAAATACTAATAGTAATAAGGATGGTAAAAAGGCTTTATAATAGTAAAAGGTCCAGGTGTCAACGTCTTAGATGGAAATGAGGATCTTATAGGAAATGGAGCAAAGGTCACACATGCTATGCCTTAGCAAAGACCTTGGCTGCATTCTGTTCCTACTGTAGGGATCTGTGGAAGTTTAAACTTGAGTGATGTTTAGGGTATCTGATGAAAGAAATTTCTAAGCAGCAAAGTGTTCAAATGTGGTCCAGCTGCTTTTAATAGCCTATGTTCAGATGCAGGGACAAAAAAATGACCTAAGATTGGAATTTATGTTTAAAGAAACAGTACATAAAAGTTTGGAAAATCTGCATCCTGGCCATGTGATAGAGAAAAAAAAGGATTTTTTTCAGGAGAGAAATTCAACCAGGTTGCAGAGCAATCACTTGCTAGAGAAATTTACATAACTAAAAGGGAGTCAAGTGCTGACAGACAAGACAATGGAAAAAAGGTCACAAAAGCATTTCAGAATACTTGGTGGCAGCCTCTGCCATCCATCACAGGCCTACAGGCCTAGGAAGAAAGAATGGTTTCATGGACCAGACCTGGGGCCACCACTATCCTGTGCAGCCTTCTTGGCATCCTGATTGCTCCTGTTCCAGCCTTGGGTCAAAGGACCCCAGACACTGCTAGTGCTGCCATTCCATAGAGCACAAGCCACTGGAAGGCTTGGTGGCTTCCATGTGGTGTTAAGCCTGTGGGTGTACAGAATATAAGAGGGAATGAGGTTTGTTGCTGTCTGCATAGATTGCAGAGGTTGTTTTGAAAAGCCTCAGCACACAGTCAAAAAGCCTGCTGCAGGGGCAGAGCTTCTACAGAGAGCCTCCACTAGGGAAGTTCCAAGAGAAAAAGTTGGACTGGAGCCCCCACACAGGTTCCCCATGAGGGCACTGCACAGTGGAGCTGTGAGAAGGAGACTACCACCCTCCATCAGAGAATTGTAGATCCCACCAGCAGCTTGCACCCTGTGCCTGGAGAATCCACAGGCATTCAGCAACCTGAGAGCAGCCTGGTGCTTAACCTTGCAAAGCCACAGAAGTAGAGCTTCCCAAGGCCTTAGTAGTCTACCACTTGCACAAGTGTGCCCTGGATATGGGATATGGAGTAATACAAGTTTATTTTGGAGCTTTAAAATTTAATGACTATCCTCTGGTTTCAAACTTGCATGAGGCCTATAGTCCCTTTCTTTGGCCACTTTCTCCTTTCTGAAGTTTGTTTGCCCAATGCCTATACCCACATTGTATCTTGGAAGTAACTAATTTATCTTTATTTTTCAGGCACATAGGTGGAAGAGAATTACCTTATCTCTGATGAGACTTTGAACTTTTGAGTTAACACTCGAATTAGTTAAAAATTTGGGGGACTGTTGAGAAGCCATGATTATATTTTGCAATGTGAGAAGAACATGAGATTTGGGAGGGGCCAGCAATAAAATGATATAGTTTGATTATTTTTCCCAACCCAAATTTTATGTTGAATTGTAGTCTCAGTGCTGAAGATGGGGCCTGATGGGGGCAGATCCTTCACGGCTTGATGTTATCAACTTACTTGATAGTGAGTTCTTGTGAGATCTGGCCATTTAAAAGTGTGTGGAACCTCCCCATGCCCCCTCACTTGCTCCTGCTTTTGCTATGTGGTGTGCTTGTTCCCCCTTCACCTTCTGCCATGATTGAAAGCTCGCTGAGGCTTCTCCAGACACCAAGCAAATGCCAGCACCATGCCTCCTGTGAAGTCTACAAAACTGTGAGCCAATTAAACCTTTTTTTTTGTAAATTACCCAGTCATGCATTTCTTCATTGCAATGCAAAAATGGCCTAATACAAGATACTTTTAAAAATCTATATAAATTATTTCCCTTTTCATAAGCATTTGCAAATGATTCAGCCCTACTCTCTTCAGAAAAACACAAGCCAAAAAATAAAAATATATTTTCATTAGTGAACTTTTCTGCTCAAATGACCATCTCTATACGCCCGTTGGTTTTTGCTTCTTCTGAATGCTTTTGCATTTTATATTTCCCAACTCTGGTTTCCTTTGGCAATTCCCTGACCTCATTTCTTAATTCTCAGTGCTGTGTTATATAATTGTCTGAATAAGCAGTGCCCCCCCACCACTGCCAAATGAGACAAATTTATCCTGAATTTTGCAATCAGAAAATCAGCAAAGAGGTTAATTTGGTATCAACATACTGTGATTTTTGTGTTGTATAATTTAGTGTTGGTATTAATACATGAGCTTTAGACCTAGAATGCCTAGATTTGAGTATTGGCTCTGACACTATACAGATGTGTAAGCTTGGGCTAGTTATGTAAGAGTTTTGTGCTTTAATTTCCCACATATAACACTTATATAACAATAGTACCTGCCTTTGATGATAATTGGGAAGGCAAATAGCAAATGCAAATAAGGGATAAGTAGTAGTAGCACGAATAGCAATAGTAGCAGCAGTAGTAGACATTGCAATACTGTCTTGATGTGTTTTGTTTAATTTTGATTTGCATACTGGCAGGAGGAAAAATCTGGGCCTGTCAATTCCTCTACTGGTTCTGTGGCTGCAGGCTCTTAACTCTCATCATCCAGTAATGAAGAATGTGGTAGCATAATTTCATCAGAAGGCACTGGGACCAAGTGGATGGTGAGGAAAAAGACTGACATATTGCATATTTGCATATTTAAACCTTGCATATTTGATTTACAAACTCATGAAGCAACCTAGTCTTGCTTATGAAGCAAAGATATAAACCAAATTAACAAATCTCACAATATTTTTATAGATTTAATGGAGACCTCAGCAAACTTTTTTCTTTATAAAACATATTACTGTGTTTTCGGTTGTTCATACTTTGCTTTTGATTGAGCATTTTCTTAAGACATGATGAGTTCTTTACCCAGTAAAGGAATTAAAGATTTTTTGACACTTTGTTGGTGATAGGCAGAAAATAAGTTAACCTATTAAAATGCAATCCAATTAGTCTTGACCTATATGATCCTCTGCTACATTTTTCTCTACTAGATGATAAGATATTCTTTGATCCTTAAGCCTTATGCACTTGAAAAGAAATAGAGTCCTACCTTTTGACCTTAATTTCTTCTCTCTTGAGAAATAAATATTTTTGACATGTGAAATTAGAGAATATTAATCTTAAATTTGGGTTATGAATCTAGCAGCTTCTTTGTCATTGTTGAAATGAATCATAGAAAATGCCTACTGAGAGAAATGGCAGGATTACTAGAAAATGTAGATCTCCCTGAATTTCTAAATTTTGCTTAATTAATTTAACTGTGTAATGAATTAAACGGAAAAAGTAAAACGTCTTTCTATTCTTTTTCAATTGAAAGGAATTAACATAAAGTGTATACACTCCAAGTGACATATTTCTCAGTAAATCTTTTTTAGGCCCCTTAGGCTACTGTGATTCATTTAATGTCACACAGTATGAGAAGTTACATAAATTTATGATACATTGTCTAAAAACTGATTTAGAAAATAAAATTATGTATTCTATTTATAATTATTTTCTTTTGCAATAACTGTCAGCTCAAACTGGAGAAGTATATCTAATTTATTTGAGGAAGGAAAGGAGAAAAAAGCCAGGGAAATTAAATAAGTCATATTTAAAATTATGAAAGTTTTATAAGCCACTTCAGCTAAAAAATCTATACAGGATTTAGATTTACATTATTCAGAGCAGGACAATTTAAATTCTTTAGTAATAACATTTGTCCAGAAACTAAAGGGTAGCATAGTTTTCCTTAGTAAACTGAAAATCAGTCAGTAGGAAAACTTTTCCAAAATGTTACAAATACTCTCATATGTCTGTCTCCTCCACTATTTAGAATGGTTTCCTCTAAGCGAAGACTTTGCTTTGTTCACTAATCTCTTTCCAGGCACCTGGATCAATCAGTGTCTGCATATGATAGGCTCTCTCTCAATAAGTAGAGTTGAATGCCTAGATGAATATAATTATTTCAATTCAAGTCAGGCTAGAATGATCAATCAAGGAAACATCCAACATTAATTTTTAAAAAACAAATTAGATATCATGTTTGGAACCTGAATACAGTAATACTATAGCCAATGTGATAAGAATAATCTTATACAGACACATTTGTTGAGCAATATTTTTAAAGAAGCCACTTAAAATGTAGTAATATAAATATCACCATGGATATAAGTATTCGAGAACAGAAATATTAAGGTGACAAAAATAAAGATTCCAAGCCTTACTCTGAGAATTTCTGATTTAGTAGGCCAGGAGTTGAAAAACTTTGTTTCAAAGAAAGAATATTTATTTATGTAGAATTGCTATGGGTTGAATGTCCCCTCCAAAACTCATGTTGAAATATAATTACTATTGTGATGGTATTAAGAGGTGGGACTCTTATGAAGTGATAAAAACATGAGGATTTTGTCCTCATGAATGGATTAATGCTGTTGTTGCAGGAGTGAGTTCCTAATAAAAGTGAGTTTAGCCCCCTTGTGCCTACTCTCTTAAACATGCTTTCCTCCCCTTCTGCCTTCTACCATGAGATGACACAGCAAGAAGGCCCTAGCCAGATAAGGACCCCTTGACCTTGGATATCCTAGCCTCCAGAACTGTAAAAAGTAAATAAATTTCCCTTATTTATAAATTAGCCTGTGTTATGCTGTTACCACAACACAAAATGGACTTAAAACAAGAATGATTTTAAATAAAGAGCCACAGGAAAGAACATGAAGAATTAGAAGCCTCAGGAAATAAATAATTTGTTTATAATTTGAAGTAAACCCTTTGTTGCAAATGAGTTTGCATACATTTTGGCCATTTCCTATGCTTGTGGAAGGGTAGGTATGAGATGCGCAATTTGGGAGTGTTACTAATCGCAACCTATCTAATTCTTTGTACACATACACACACCACAAACACATCTAGTGGAAACAAAAGGTTCATTGATTTCTCCTTTAAAGTAGTGGTTTTGAGTAGACTGAATATGAATTATCTATTATATGTTCCATAACAATTAATATATGTTGTAATAAAATGCATTTGACCACAACAGACTTTAAGTACTGGTAGACTAAGATATTTACTATCTGTGAGTAGCTTTGAAAGCAGACATTTCTACTAACTCAGAAAAGCCTTAGATCACATATTTCACTATTAAGAAATATGCAGAATCAGACCACACATCTATTACAAAACCACAGAACAATTTTAAAAATAAAACATAGGATTAAAGAAATTGTAAGAAGTTACTAAAGTAGATATATAGAGTATAGCACACTTCATGTTATCTACTTACATCCTCAAACATTAGTAAAAGATAAAACAAGATCACTTTAATAGTGACTTAAAATTGATTTGTTTCTTAATGACTTAAAATTGACTTAATAATGACTTAAAATTTCTTAATAATGACTTAAAATAATGACTTAAAAGATAAAACAAGATCACTTTAATAGTGACTTAAAATTGATTTGTTTCTTAACAGTGACTTAAACTTGATTTGATTTTTAAAATAGGAGTTTAAAAATTTGATAGTGTTGAGTAAAGACTTTACTCTGGTAAACATTACAGCAAATTATTTTGATAAATATATTGATACATCGAAAGCATTTTTAAATTTTCATGATTTTAATATTGTATAAACATGGCTTTTTGCAGGGATATTTGCTTCTTGATATAATGTTTTTTTTCACCATTCATCATGAAGATTTTATGTAACCAAAATTATGTAGTGATAAAATTGCTTTATTCATAGTAATAGTAATACTATAAGCTCTTATTGAAGACATAGAAACATAAAATAATAATATCCTCTCTAAGACAAAAAATAGCTTCTTTCTTGACTATTAGAATTAGATTTAGGTTACTAATGTATAATCTAAATGAAAGAAAAAACAGATTTTTGCATTCTGAGATTATGCCATAAACCTAAATGTTTGCTCTTAGTGGATTTTATCACCATGCTTGATGTTTATAATATTAAGCAATATCAATTATTGTCTCTGAATATACATTTCTGAACCCTGAATCATCCTCCAAGTATCTTCTTCTCTCTCTATGTCTCTCTAGTCTATGTAGAACTAAAAGAGTAATACACGTTTATCTTTCTCCATATCTAAACTTATTCAATTCCTGTCTCTGCTTCCACCATTCTATTGAATCTTATTTTGCCAAGAGCAAAATAACCTTAATCTATTGTTAAATGAAATTCTTATTGGATGTTCATACTACTGTAATACAGTTGACTCTTCAATCCTTGAAATTTTAACTTATGAAACCTGTCTTCATCTTTCATGAAAATATTGGACTTGCTCTTATCCTATGACCATATGTTTTCATACTGCTTCGTGGATGCCTCTTCACCTAACTCCCCTGAAATGGTGGTGTTCTTTAGAGTTTAATCCTTGACCCATCTATCTTCATACTCTGTAATCCCCTTGGATGATCTCATCCATTCATAAAGTCATAATCACTAGCAATTATATGTACTGATGATATCCAAGCCTTTATCTCTTCTAGTGTTTATTTTCATTGAGACATTTGAAACATAATGTTATATATAATATTCAAATGAAAATATTTTTAAATTAGTTCCTAATCAAATACAAAGTTCTACAACTGTATGTCTACAGCTTTCAAAAAAAAAAAAAAACTTACAATTTCCACTCTCATGCTTTACAAAGTTTTTTTTTAACTAAATATAAAATCTTTCATAGCATGCAGAAAATTAAATGAATTATAAGAATAAAATATGGAACCTGAAAACCCTCTCTGACCAGAATAGGTTTGGTTTTTGTTTTGTTTCGACAAATTCCAAAGCATATGGTTCTGGGAAATGTGTTTCCACACAATTTTCTAGCATTATTTAAAGATTACTAGTCCCATTTCTGGTATTGTGCACTGTGTCTGAATTTATACAATGACTACATATAGTGTTTAGGATAAAAAAGTGAAACGATAACCAAAAAGCATCACAGAAATATTCCAGAGAACAATTACCAAGAAAGACTATGGGTAAAAAAAAAAATAACATCAGTTGGATATAAATATTGATTACTTGGATATAAATAAATAAGTTGGATATAAAAATTGAGTGAAAATAAAAATTTTGTGTGGAGATAAACTTTACTAAGAATGCTTATAGTTTAAATTTTTTATATTTAAGTACTATAAAAGTTTTTTTAAATGTTACTGACAAGTTGCACCCAAATTTGGATTAAAAGATTTGGAAGATAAAGAAGAGATGAACCACGGAGAAGTGAGCAAATTCAGTAAGAACTTTGAACAAGTAAAGATGTACAAGATTTTAAGACTGACAGCTTGGGTTCCAGAGTGAAATGGCTTCCTTTTGTATGTACAGGTTACATGGCAGGTTACTCAGCCACTGTGAACTGCATTTTTCTCATCTATGAGATGCAGACCTTCATGGTGCATACTACAAAGGGTTGCTGGAAACATTCAATGAAATGTTACAGTGTTTGACAGTTAGTCACCACTCAGCAAATATCATCTATAACTAAGTGTAACTGCTATAGCTGCTGCTATTACTACTTGTTAGAGGTGGGAGGTTGACCTGGTGCCTCCATCTATCTATCAGGGCTGGGGTCAAACTGATTCATTTATTTAGAGGGAGTTAGGAGGGCACCATTTTGAAGAAACCACACAATGTTGGAACACTGTTAATACATCCATCCACATGATTTTGATCCCTGAGACAAGAATTTATGGGTTTAGAGACAGTAGAATTTAGGGGTTAGAGCCCGGACTTTATGTCAGACTACTTGGGCTGAAATTGTGGCTCTGAAACTTTCTAAAAGCATTATCTTAATTAAGTTATGTGACCTCATTCTTTATCTGTAAAATGAAGATAAAAATAATAACCAAAAGGGTTGTTGTGAAATTTAAATAGCACATTTTATATAAATCACTCAATACTTTGAGACATAGTCATTGCTCAATAAATAAATATCAATCAGTACCTAATAGTCTACTATTCTTTCCTTAAGTATGTTATAAAAAATAGTAATATAGTTCTCCATTAAAACTATTCAAATAAAAGCTTATTACTTATGCTTCATTTCATCAGTCACATAACTGTTCTGATGAACCCTGAACTCCTGAACTGAACTCTTTTTCTCATTTCAAGTAATTCGTAAGAGTAAACTAAACACTTTATGGGTACACTTTAAAGAAAGTGGCTGCAACTTTATAAGAATTAAGTAAGTGAGGAAAGAGAAAGAGAAACAACAGCAGGCTGGAGACTAGAGAAAGTGAGAGAAAACGTGGGATGTAAGCTGGCATTTCTTATCACTTGCTCCTAGCAGCTGGCTGCTGGAGAGAAGTAAGAAAAATAGGGCAGCCAGCAAACACCCAGGGCATAAGTTCTCCTTCTGAGACCCACCCCCATCAGCAATGACACTGTGGCTGCTGGTGTCTAGTGCCACATTCCAGCACAGATTATGCTGACGTAGTTCTGCACACACATCCCTTCAAAATACAAATGTGTTGTAGCACTTCCCAGTCTAAATGTGTCTTTTCTTGGTCCATTTTCTTTCCTTAGTTACTATAAATTTTTATATTGCCATTGACTGCCAAATTTTTAATGTTGTCTTCACTAGTTTCTCCACTGTTATTACCCAGTTCACTCTGACCTAGCTTCAAATTCCATCACTCCAGTAAAATCAGTCTTGTCTATATCACCAAATTATTTTAATCCATTTCATTAAATGTCAGTAGCAATTCCTGAAGTTGTCTACAGTATATTTTTCAAAACAGGGGTTTGATGATCACAGTAAGGATTCTGGGTTGTATTTAAAATGCACAGAAAGCCATTGAAAGGTTTTTGGCAGGGGAAGGCTCCAATGACACTAGGCTCTCTGGGCTTGATTCCTACTTCTCTGGTTCCTCTTTGTCAAATGAAAGTCTAAATTCCAGTTGTCATATATTAAATGCTGTGTGCCTTAAAAAAGTCATATTTTGAATCTCTAAACTCCAATGTAATCATATTAGGACATAGAGTCTTTGGGAGGTAATTAGGTTTAGTTATGGTTATGAGGGTGAAGCCCCCTATTATTGAATTAGTGCCCATATAAGATAAGAAAGGGGCACTGGAGCTTCTTCCCTCCCCCATGTGAGGACACAGCAAGAAGGCAGCTATAAGCAAGCCAGAAAGAGAGCTTTTACCAGGAACCAAATCTGCTAGCCTTTAATCTTGGACTTCCCAGCCTCTAGAATTACGCTAACCTACTTTTATTAGCCAGACAGACTCCATCTTGCTGAGAGTCAGACAGACTCCATCTTAACCTCCGCCTCACCCCTCCTGCCATTTCTCCTTTGAGTACATATCTGGGTCATGTTCCTGTGTTGGATCATGCTGTTCTTAGAACTGCAGAAACATATAACCATTGTAACCATATCCGGATTGATTGTATGACAAGTACTGAATATACCCCTTGGTAACCAGCAATCATGGGAACCGCTTGTGTATACCCTCCTTAGTAATCAACAATCATGGGAACCTCCTGCCTCCTGGTTACCAGCCTCCCTATCTAACTTGCTTGTTTTGCTTCTGTAAATTCTGCTTCAGCTAGGCTCCCCATCCCCTTTCTTAAGCAAGGTATAAAAAGGAATCAGGCCCCTTCCTCAGGGCCAAGAGATTTTGAGCATGAGCTGACACTCAGAGGCCCGCAATAAAGGACTCTCAATTGGAACTCAGAGCGTGGCTCTTTCCTTCTAACTCGCTCAGGTATAACAAATTATGAGAAATCGATGTTTGTTGTTTAAGTCACCTGGTCTGTGGTATTTTGTTGCAGCAGCATGAGTAGACTAAGACGCTGGTGTTCCCCAGCACTTAGTCACAGACTTCTCTTCTTTCTCTGTATTTCTTCTTGAGAGATTTTTATCCAGTTTCATAACCTTAAAGGCTATTTACTGTCAATGAATTTCATATTTGTACTTTTATAAATTATCCACTGAGCTCCAGATTTTTATAACAATCTGTTTATCAGACATCTTATTAGGCATCTCACAGACACCTTATACTAAATGAGTTTTAAAATTGGGCTCTTTTTTTACACCCCCCTGATTCTTTCTCTTTCTTAGAGTTCCTATCTGAAAAAATCATTACAGCAAAAGCAGAAAAACTGCTAGTCATCCTTGATTTTTTTACTCTTCCTCAATCTCCAATTCCTATCCCTCAAATAGTCCTTCTGACATCAATCCAATGTATAGCATCTTCTTTCTGTCACCACTACTGCTTATCTGTCCCAACCCACTAACTTGTATCACAGAAACTAAAATATGCCCCTCATTGTTATTACGTTTGCCCGCTTGCCCTCTTTCTCTATTTTCTTCTGCAGACTTCTCTGTTAGTGTCGATCATGCCCTTCATTACTCAATACTTTTGAAATAAGCCCAATTTCCTTATTGTGGCCTAAAAATCCCAATATAATCCCATGCCTTGGCTACACCTCACTTCCACCTTCGTTTCATGGCCCTCACTAGCTCACTGAGTCCCTAGATGTGCTGAGCATCTTTCTAATGCCACTGTGTACCAAGCTGTGTCTTACACATGATACTCCTTCTCCCTGGAATGTTCTTTCTTCTGCTCTTATTAGGGCAATAGTTTATTAATTCTTCAAACCTCAGCTTAAATGTTGCCTACTCACAGAGTCCTTATTCACTTCAAGTAACTTGATTTGCCTTATTATTCTATTCCTCAACCATTTTTTCCTTCATTGAATTAAGATAAAATTATTTTATACCTATGTGTTGCTTATCTGTTTGTTGTTTTGATTTCTCCTAAAACTAAGAAAACACAGGCATGGGTCTTGTTTCTTGTATTCACTAAGGGATGTTTAGTTCTAGTACATTTCCTGGACTCAATATGTGAAATGAATAAACTTAAGAATGAAAAAGGCATTCAATAAAAAATAGTTGGGTAGGGTGTGTTAATTATAAAATTTAAAAGATTAACTGTTGTTGCGTAGTGAAGTTTTAATATTAAACAATTGTCATGCAAAAATATTATAGGTTAATTAACAAGTATTTATTGAAGCCATTGCCTATTCTGTACCCAAAATACTGCTTGGTATTAAGAAGAAGGTTGAGTAAAAAATAAAATGGTCATTGATTTCAAAGGATGTAATATTTTAGAGGAGCTAAAGTATAAACACAAAAAACAATATGAAAAGGATATGGAGACCGGCCTGACCAACAGGATGAAACCCCATCTCTACCAAAAATAAAAAAATTAGCTGGGCATGGTGACAGGTGCCTGTAATCCCCACTCAGGAGGCTGAGGCAGGAGAATCACTTGAACCCGGGAGGAGGAGGTTGCAGTGAGCTAAGATTACACCACTGTACTCCAGCCTGGGAAACAAGAGCGAACCTCAGTCTCAAAAAAAACAAGGATATATAAAATGACTTCATGATGAGAAAAATACCTGTGAAATATGTAATGAAACTTAATGATAGCATATGAGACTTGTCTTTGATGGGAGTGACCTTAAATACCCAAGCTCTCCAGAAAGTGAGCATCAGTGTGATCAGATAAAATAAAATCAAAGTACAGACCTCCCTAAAATAGGAAAATCAAATTACCCGTAGACATGCACATACGAGGTTCATTTGCCTTGAGAAGTTTTAATAGCCACAATTCTGAAATTTTGTATAAGTTATCTTTAAAAAGTCAAGAGACATTACTTTGGGATACCAACTTAAATGTAATATATAAATATGTATTAAGAACCTATCTTGTGTCCAGCCTCTACCTGGTTTATTGTTACAAAAATGAAAGATACAGGACCTACTCACAGAGTGTTCATGGTCCAGTGGGAGGAAGAAAGAGGGAAGATAATCCTATGAACCCCAAATCAATATACACTGCAACAAGTGGTATGTAAAGGATATAAACACAATGCTGTGAAGTCCCCACTATTGAGGAGTCACCTAATTTTGCCTGGTGAAGTCTGAGATGAATTGACAGAGGATATTCCATTTGAGCCAGGCATCAAAATAAGTAGAGTTTTGGCTGATGATAAAAAGTAATCAGCATATTCCAGATAGAATGGTTTGTTTTTCCCCTCAGGCCTATAACTTTTCAAAGTCATAGAAAGAAAATGGTATATTTGCAGAATATGGAATGGAATCAGTTCAGGTCAGGGGGTAGAAATATCTCAGCGAATTAATACAATAGATTATTGGGGCATAAAATATTTTGTCCACACGACTCCAAAGACCCCTACAGAAAGGTAAAAATGCAAAAACTCAAACCAAACAAGGTGACTCAGCTGATTATTTTGCCATGATGCAAAACTGTCTCATTAGCCAATTGAATTTTCCACTGCATTAATCATTTTTGCTGAAAAATAGGTTCTCTTTTGTAGAAACTATAGGAACTCGTTTGAGTCATAAATTAAGGCATGTTCTAAAGTTTCAGTATCCAATTCAGCAGCTGCTAGTTACAGATGAATATTTAGCACTTGAAATGTGGCTATTTGCCACATGTTGAAATGATATTTTGGATATATTCACATAAACAAAAATATACTATTAAAATTAATCTTGCCACTTTATTTTTCTTATTTCAAAATGTGACTTCTCAAAAATTTGAAACTGCATGTGTAGCTCACATTGTATTTCTATTGGACAATGCTGCTCTAAAAAGTTTATGCAACAAGTTAATACTATTTTTCAGGAATAGGACAGCACCAACTTAGAAGATTAGACATTGTCCAATACTGAGTTCAAAAAATTCTTTCTAAAACAATATATAATATAGGTAAAGAAGCATAAAAGTTTGATATTATGTACCATATAAGTATTGCCTTATCCATGTGGGAAAGCACTGAGCACTTTTAAAAATGTGGTTTCATCTAGGGAGGCTAACTTCACATTTTCAATTACATTTGAAATGCACTTACAGTATCATGCTACTCTAGTGGAGAACCTCATAACTATTTTTATTTTTATGAAGCTATTTATTGTGTTACTCTTATTACTTCCACAACCTTAAAAATTATCATACAAAAATGCTTATATTTTTTATTTATGTATAATACTTTCCATTTGAATTTATTGATTTCTAATATAACTCTTAAGTTAAAAGTAAAGACAAAAATCTAAATAAACATCAGGTGGAAATATATAGTAATAATATGCATTGTGTGTTATTTTTATGTTTTTAATTTTAAGAAAAAATTTTAAAACGGAGGATGGGATATAATTTAAAACCAAGTTGAAAATGGCTTCAGATACTCAACATCTATTTGTAAACCAAACTAAAGACTTTAAGACCAATCCACCAATTGTTGTAAAATTTTAAAGAGAGCGATTAGAATTTACTTGTAAGTTACTGAACCTCATGTAAAATGTTTTCTTAAGTTATTTTGAAAAAAAATTATTACCTGTAAAAGAATTATAACTGAGATTTATGTAGCTGAGTTAATATGAAGCCATAGTGACATGCAATAGCATTAAACCAATTGGATAGTTACACTAGTTCTGTGAAGTGTCTTAAAACTGATTGTTACTATCCACTGTGTTTAGGGAATCTCCGTTAATATAAGAAACTCAGTTTACAGCCTTCTTCAAATGATGAGGAATAAGACAGCTGTTAAAATGCATGAGATTACACTGTAATAGTATTCTTTACCCAATAACAAGTCAGACCACAATAACTAATAAACATAATCACTAGGCCCTTAATGGAAGATTTCTGCTAATTTTGAAAGCTTTACAATTAGCTGTGGTTCAATGAACCTGAATCTCTGTTAAATTAAACTGCTAGGGAAGAAAAAACAGTGTTGTTTCAGGCAGGCAATGCTAAAGGTTCTATCTGAATTTTCTCAAGGCAAGGTAATTTTAAAGATAAGATTGTTTCTCTTTTTTTGTTACTATAAAGTGAAGTTCTGCTTCATTTATAAATTGTACTATGATGTTGGGGGGGGGAATAAGGAAGGGACCACCGGGGGTGGGGAGTTGGGGAGGGATAACATGGGGAGAAATGCCAGATATAGGTGATGGGGAGGAAGGCAGCAAACCACATTGCCATGTGTTTACCTATGCAACAGTCTTACATGTTCTTCACATGTATCCCAAAACCTAAAATGCAATTTAAAAAAACCCTCTTTTATTCTTTTATTTTTTATACTAATGACCTACCAGATCCATGGAACTGCTAACTTTTCATACCTTCTCTCTCATCCTTCTTGTTGTTCAGGTTTCTCACATAGGGCTTTTTTCTGCCCAGCTCTGCAAGCCTATTCCAGCCACAGAATTCTTACTTTTGCTGTTCCCTCTTACTAGAAGGCTCTGGTCCTTGCTCCTCTCATAAATGGCTCCTTTTCATTTAAATCTCAGTTCAAAGACATCAATCCAAAGTTCTCTTTTAAAGTGCTCACCACTTCCCTTAATGTAGGAAAGGAATTATTCCTTTCTTTTTATCAGATCCATCATCAAACTTGGATTTGCTTTGTTAATTTTTTGCTTGTTAATTGTTGGACTTTCCACTAGGGAAACTATACTGCATGAGAGCAAAAACCTTTGTTCAGCTAATTACTGCCATAAACAAACTACCATTAACAAATTGTTGGTACACACACACACACACACACACACATGCATGCATGCCACACATACACACACACAATGTACATATAATACTATCAAACATATACATGGTATATATTATATCTATATTTTATATTTCCAAGAAATGTTGTAATTTTTTTAGATTTATATATTTAATTAAGATGTTTTAAATTTTGCTTAATCAACATGTACTAATTATAATGACATGTAAATGATGTACAGAATAATACATGGGGTATAAATATAGCTTGAGTATTTCTTATCTGAAATGTTTAAAGTCAGAAGTGTTTGAGAATGTGTATTTCTTAGGATTTTGGAATATTTGCATATACATAATAAGATATCTGTAGCTAGCATCCAAGTCTAAACACAAAATTCATTTATGTATATACATCTTATAAACATAGACCTGAGATAATTTCATATAATATTTTTAATAATTTTATGCATGAAACAAAGTTTTGACTGTGTTTTGACTGCAACCTGTCACATAAGGTCAGATATGGAATTTTTCACTTGTGGCATCATGTTAGCACTCAAAAAGCTTTGGGTGGTAGAGAATTTGGGACTTCAGAATTGTGAATTAGTGATGCTCAAGCTGTATGTGTATCCACTTGAATTTTCTTTAAATACTACTAAGGTTTTGCTACTTAGAAGTGAAATCTTTGGCCAAGCACAGTACCTCACACCTGAAATCCCAGCTCTTTTGGAGGCCTAGATGGGAGAAGCACTTGAGCCCAGCAGTTCAAGACCAGCTTGGCAACATAGAGAGACCTCTTCATAACTAAAAATAAAAAAACATTAGCTGGGTGTGGTAGTGTTCATCTGTGATCTCAGTTACTTAGGAGGCTGAGGTGGGGGGATTGCTTGCACCTGGAAGTTCGAGGTTACAATAAGCCATGATTGCACCATTGCACTCTACCCTGGACAACAGAGCGATATTCTGTCTCAAATATTCAATCAACATATAATTAATTGTTATGGGAGCTATGGATAGAAAGTATTATCTCTCTCAACTGGCTTTGATTATTATAAACACACACATACACACAGAAACACACATATCTACCTTTTAACCCATGGAGATGAAATGCCAAGTTTTTCATGCATTGTAAATCCTCATTTAAACTAAATTATATGAACTAAATATAGAATACTATCTATCTATACCTATCTAAACCTATCTATATATGTAGTCATTTCTAGATTCTCTATTACCTTCTATTGTTTTTATAATTTATTCCAGTATAATTATTGCACTATAGTAATAACATTTTTATACCTGGTGGTGGGCAATTTCACCCTTACCACTCAGAATTGTCACATTTCCACAGTTTTTGTTTGAATGAATACAAGAATGATTTTCTACTTAAGACTTGACTATTAGTGCTCAACGTCAGCTTGATGCCATTAAAGGGCACACAAGTGTATCTTTCCATCTCCTTGGTGAAGCCTCTTTTTTTGGGATGGGATATACTTACTTTTTTTTTTTATTAGGAGAAATGTTTTCAAATGTCCCTCAGCAAACCAATATAGTATCTTATCAATGTCCCAGTGAAAAGTTCCAAATCAAACTAAGGAAAACCCTACTATAAGTGCTCAAATAATCATTTCTTACACTTACCACACAATGAAAAACAAAATTCTTCAAAATTTTTCAATTGCATGAGAAAATAATAATTCAACATCTTGCAAAAGGAAAGGAGACTGTATTAGAAGATTTTATAAAAGTCATTCTCATACATTTTATACTTTCGGATATATTTTTAAAACTTTTATTATTTTAAAGAATTAACATCAACTATATTATACTAATATGTTCAGTGTAAAACAACTTAGCCCCCCTTTTAAAAAAGACATTAATTCAATAACGACTATGCTGGTGGAAAGGAAAAGCAAAATCTGAGTTTGACATAACATTGGTCTCATTTTCATCCTTACGTTAAACAAGAGCCTACAAACAAGGTCAGATAAATCATTTTATAAATTTGGATGTTGAGACTTATATAAATATGCCATTATAAGAGTTTAAGACAAAGTACTTCATATTTTCTATTCATGTTTTAAAGAAAATCTCACAAATAATATTGTTTCTATATAGGAGGAAAATGCTAAAATCCCTTAATTGCAAATGTGACATTCCCGGCTAACATTAATTCTGGTTTATAAAGAGATACATTAAAAGCAGGGTTGCCTAAACTCCTAAATATAAACTTAGAGTAAGAGTTTAGTAATAAGTATCAGTTATAGAGACTATGTGTATAGGTTGCATTTTAGAATTGCTTGGTGTTTTTAGGCATGACTAATGAACAGCCCACTCTCAAATATATTCTGAAGGTAGACAGTTTGAAACATCGTGATTTAACAGGTTGCTTACTGGATGAGTCAGCCCCTTCACTCTGACTCTAACAATAACATAAAGGGATTTTTTTTTAAGTGGGACATCATTTTTTTTTTGACATCAACCATAAAAAAAGACTGTTACACTTTCAATTGTTCTGTCTTTAACTTGGACCATGGAACTGCCACCCTGTCAGTGTTCAAGATCTCCTTAAATGTTTTGATATTTTCAACCACATTTCCAAGAGAAGTGATGGTGTGACTGGAGTCTCACTAAGTAACAAAAGTTTGCTTTATTTTATAAGTTAACTGTTCTAAAGGCAAGGGCTGGAGACTACATCTCATAGTCTAAGATGTCATCATTAACTTTTTTCATTTTCTTTCTCTTCTTTGCTCATAATACAATTAAATATCATGCTAACTGTTTACCAGTGTGAGACATAGCCATGATTAGTATTTTTGAAGTGATTTTGATGATTCCCTTTAATACTTTTGTATAAAATTATTAGAAAATATCATAAATAATAACATAACTTTTTTTGAGGGCTGATTGAATGCTAAGAGCTTTAAGTGCATTAATTTAATTAAGCTTCAAAGCAAACTTATGAGGCTTGTACTATCTGTATTCCTCTTTGACAGATGAGAAAATTGACACACCAAAAAATCAGGAGAATTGCTCATGGCCATCCAGCCAAGAGTAACAGAGTTGGGACTCAAAACAAGGCAGACTGCTTCTACTGTCCACTCTAGAAGAGGATGATCTCTAGTTAGATACAAAGTGCTTAATAATTTCTATTGATAGGTTCTCAAAGAGAATCTCACAAATAATGTTGTTTCTGTATAGGAAAAAAAAAGTGCTATACTACCTTTCATATAACTAATACTCTTCTACAGCTTCCATAGTCTGAAATTATGGCAGGGTTATAATGAAAATAAAAAAGGAACCACTTCCTTTACTCAGCAATGCCAATTTATTCAGGTATACAGCAACTCCAACTCAATCACTCAGAGTTCTGGAAGTCCCAATATGCTAGTGGTGTCTCATAGGCTTGGATACTATAGCATATTTTTCAGGTCACTGCCATGAAGTTCCTTCCTGTATAATTTTACTCTTGGGTTAACGTGGTTCATTAACTTATGAAAAATATTGATTGTGTCTGTAACTATTTCCACCAGTAAGAAAATGGCAGAGAACAAAACAAAATCCTTGTTCTTATAAAGCTTATATTATAGAGAAATGTGAAAAGTGATAATTTGTCTGTTAGTAATAAACGCTGTTAATAAAAAAGTCGAAGATAGAGGATTTCATCTTATGCAGAATGGTAGGGGTAGGCCTCAATAATAAAATGACATTTTGAACAAAGACTTTAATGTAATGAAGAAATGATCTAGGAAGATCACTGGAAGAAGACTATTTTAGGAAGAATTCTGAGAACCATCCAGGAAACCAGTGTAATTGGAGGAAAGAAAACAAAGTGGTGAGTAGTACGTGGTCAGAAAGAGAGAGGTGGTCAGACCAAATGGTAAATATGTACAGAAGCATAAATATGTCCACATATATACATACATATATATATATATGTATAAATAAGTATATACATTCATACACACTTTCATGCATTCAATTTCATGTATTCAATTCTATGTATTGAAGAACCAAGATGATTAAGTACTGGCTGATATATTGTGTGAGAAAAAGAAAATTAAATCTAGGATGACTTCGAACTTTTGTTCTAAGCAACTGAAAGAACGAAATCTGTTACAAACATATGAAAGCCAGCTGAGTGAGCTATTTCTTAGGAAGTGAATGAGAATTGGGCATTCAAGTTATAAATATTTTAAGTTTTATATTCCTATTTAATGTCAAAGGAAGATATTGAACAACCAGTTGCAAGATGTGAGTCCTTGAGGAAGAATAAAACATCTAGAGTTGCCAAATTGTGAATTATATTGAATGCCCTGGAAAGGATGACAGAAAACCCACAGAGTGGTTGTAGAATGAGAAGGCAGAAGACCAGCCTTAGGTTATGTTGATATTTTGAGGCTGGGAAGATAAGAAAGAGATTATCTTGTTTGAAACAAAAATAAGATTAGAATAATATAGACTCTGAAGGAATAGAGGGTATGAATATCCTTCAGACAATATCCTATAATATGTTTGGCAAAAACACTTTTCATAAAACATAAGTGGTTGATTTCATGGAGATACTGTACTTTAATGACAAGTGTGGTAAGACCCTTTGACTTTAGCAAAGAACCAAAATGAATATAAGGGATATTCTTTTATGCAAATAAAAGCTCTATGTATGAGGACACATATGTTAATTATTGATATGGAATTGCGCCAAGATCACATGTCAACACTTAACATTTTGAAGAAGTAGTAATAGAGGATTTGATATATAATTATCCATAAATAGTCAATAAGTGGAAAGTTTGTTCTAATTTCCCTGGGTCGTCATTCTTCATATTAAACTGACAGATGAGAAGACTCAAATTTTTAAAGAAAGATGTACTCTTTGGTCCTAATCTTACAAAATTACACTAGAACCCTGGAGTATTTATTCAAATTCTGAATATACAGAGCAGGAAATAGAAATAACACAATTTATACACAGGATTCTAGTCCTGAGAACACTCTTTGTGCATTTGATAAGACTGTGAACTGTTTATCTTCATTCACTTCTTTTCCCATTTATTAATCTTAAGAGAATTTAATTTATATTAATAATTACATGTTAATACTTACATATTAATAGCTAAATTGGTATGTGTTTTTAAATTTGTGCTTGTGCTCTATGGTTTGTATACAGAACACAATTATTTTTTAAGTAGGAGATTACAAATAAAATTACATTTTCTCAGATGATACCAGGTTAAACCTCAGGTGAAGAAAAGCTATTAGATATGGGCAGGTTAGGATATGGTCAAGCTTTATGTGCTTTTTCTCAGTTTTTTTCCCCCAATAAGATTAAGGTGAGGTCCATAACAATAATCAGAGGAATACATTTACTCTCTATTTCCATGAATATAAACTTTAATGACTGGGTGAATAATGAGAAATATATTTGTAATTTTAGAATGCTTTGCAAACTTGATGTATAAAACTTAGGCAAGGAAATCTATATCACCTAAAGCAATTATACAATTACTGATAAAAGTATATTCACATGAAATGTAGAAAAGCTAATGGCATATGCTCTCTTGATTTCATTTTATCTTGTCTCTTTTACTATTAAAAATTAAATAAAATAATATTTAGACTATTATTATCAACACAATTATAGTTTCTCACATATGACTGACCTTAATATATGATCAAAATTTAAAAATTTTAAATCACAGTCCAATGAAAAACTTTAGTTAAAACTGGAATGAATTTCTTTATTAAATTTTATTTAACAACTATTTAATAGATTTATTGAGTAAATAATAACATGCAATATTGATACAGTTTCAGAAATAGTTTTAATATTAATAGGTAAGGCTATAACTATTAATAATGGCTAATTATTCATTTATTACCATTAAGTTTCTATTTATCCATATATGATATAGAATAAAAATTTTTATAAATATTAAATTATAATCTAAATATTAAATTATAATCTAAATATTGTACACAAAATAAAGTTAGTTCTAGAATGTAAACCAAAGCTATAAAATTAATTTTACTGATTGTTATCCATTGTATTGACTTATTTTCTATGTGAACAAAGAGCTGGATCAGCAAAACATTTGGAAGAGTGTGTAGTTTGTACTGCCAAAGAAGAGCATAGAGCATAGGAAGTAAGCTCATGCTTTTCAACTCATTAGAACTATAGTCTAAATACTGAGACAGTAAAATTGCAATACAGTCATAAAATTGTCATGACATTCATTTAAATATCAAGCATAATCCATGGTGATTGAGATTCTATTTCTCACCTAAAAGTTCTTCAACTAGATAGTAAAATAAACAGACAACACACATACACACGCACGTGCACACACACACACGCACACACACACAGAACATTCTCTTCTCTTCATACTGTCTGTGGAAAACATGAAAGCAAAAGTAAATACCTAAAAATGCATGTTAGAAATGATGCTTTAAAGGTAGTTTTGTTACTGGACTTATACCTGTGAAGTCAGAAAGACTTCTTAGAGGATTTATTATGTTTTCATGTATTCCACTTTTAAAAATTATTATTTCTGTTAGCAGACTTGTGGTAAAAATGTCTTCCTGAGTAAGACAGAAAATGTGCTCAGAAAGAGATGTGGATGCTTGGGATAAATAAATGTTACCAGCTAGACAAATGGCAGCTGGTAACCAGAAAAATAGAATGAAGTTTCTACCAGGAAAGCAGGAAAGAGAAAAGATTTTCCTGAATGGAATAAGTCCGAAAAAAAAAAACAAAACCTCCAAAAACAAACAAAAAATGACAAGGTATGGCATCACAGGCCTTGTTGAACTGAAAATACTTCATTATCTGAAGTGATGTGATTATAAGAATCCGAGAGATAGTGGGACAGCATGGGAATTTAATCTGGGGTCAGCAAACTTTTTCTGTAGTAGCCAGATAACAAATATTTTAGGCTATGTAGGCTACATAGTCTCTGTTGCAACTATTTAAATTTGCTTTTGTAGCAAGAAAGCAACCATACACAATATATAAATGAATGATTATGGCTGAGTTCCAATACAACTTCATGGATGCTGAAATTTGCATTTCATGTAATTTATATGTAGCATAAAACAGTATTCTTCTTTTGTTCTTTTCAACCCTTTAAAAATGTAACAAGTGTTCTTATCATATGGGTGATGTCAAAATTTGGCCCATAGATCACAGTTTGTTAACTTCAGGCTTAAATCATCATAGAACTTCAAGAAATCCAACACTGGTGGATAATAATAGTTATTTATGTTAATGAGCCTCTTTTTAATTGAATTGTAAGATGCTTGCAAGTGAAGATGGTAAAGCTGCTAGATGTACTTATTTTCCTTTGTTATTTGTTTATATGACTATCTTCACCCAGATACATCATGAGAGCTCAATTCTACCTAAAATAGTTAGGGCCTTCAAAACTAATACAGTCATTCAAAATCCCTTAATTGAGCACAAACATATGCCAGGCACTGTCCTGGGTGCTGGGAAGACGGTAGTGAATGAAAGAGACACATTAACCTCAAGAAGCTTACTTTCAGGATGGTGTCTTAGGACAAGTTCCATATAAGAAGAATCTGAGGTTTGAATTCTTGTACAAGTGATTAAATGGCAAAGTGTGCTCAGGAGGAGGGGAATGGGGAAGCAGGAGAAGGCAGAAGAAAAAAAAAAACTAAGCAAGAATATGGACTTAGCTTCAGACTAGTGTTAAATTAATCTCACGGAGAAAATCAGAAGTAGAAACTGTACCACAAGTAGCTGTAGTTTGAAGCAAGGGGGCTAGACTCTGGTACTCCTGTCACTTGCCCTAGAGGTACCTCCTATTTGACCTGAGGGTAATTCTCCCAAGACAGGGAGATAGGAAGATACCTGAGTGATCATTAGAGAGATCTGGGCATGGAACTAACATCATCCACCACAGAAGGGTGACAAATAATAAATACAGATATTAAACATTTTTAATATGTCAGGTAGTGACATGGCTTTGTAGCTAGAGGAAGACAAAGAAAGATATAGGTAGAAGGATTGATTACTCTTTTAGATCAAGTGGTCAAGGACGTCCCCTGTGATGATGTGAAATTTCAGAACAGACGTGAGGAAACTGAGTCCCAGTCATGCAATTATCTGAGGGAAGAGAAGATTTAAATCAAGACAGAATTAGCCTTGGAATGTTCTAGAATGTGTGAGAAGTGGGATGTGGCTGAAGTGTTGATGAGTGGAGAGGTAAGAACTGAGGCTAGCTGAAAGGGGTCATTACAGATTATATAGGGGTCTTGAAGAGCATTGTAATGTGTTCAGATCTTACCCTAAGAAACAAAAGCACCACATGCCACAGGTATGTGCATCATACTTGTACAACCAGACCAGCTCTCAAAAACCATCTGGTCTAACTTCTCAATTTTAGAGGTCTGTACAGTGGAAAATCTCACTGAAGATAAAAGACAAGGATAGAGTTCTAAAATATATGAAAAGTGACTTCCCATTTAATACATTTGAAGAAAATGCTGCTATAAATATTTGAACTGTTTCTACATATTCTGTTCCTTTGTTTAAGTCCTGAATCTTAATGTCATCCCATCAATGGCAAAACTGTGAGAGGATGAGAGACAACTGGCTGATACACAGAGGATGCAGGCTCACTGTCTAATGTTGGCTTGGCATTTATTCTAGTTGTAATTTCAGCATGTTGGGGAAGGGAAATAGTGATAATAGTTTCAAAGAAGTGAGGCATATTTTCTTTACATGCAGTGGTCAGCATGTAAAGTTTATAGTCACCAAGATGACTATAGATCCATAAATTGTTATTTCCACCAAATCCAATGCAAAATATTTTATGCTTAAGTTGACAAATAAAAAACAAAAGACAATTTTTGGAAGATAATCATTAAGTAGTTATACAGCAATTTAAAAATAACACCGCACATAAATTCCCATCAACAATATTGGTATCTTGTGAATTCTATTAGCTTGAAAGAAATATTCCACTTCATATTAGTACTGGACCTCATAGAAATATTTATTAGTGAGTTGAGCTATCTGCTGTTATTGTTGTTGAATGTATAGTAACTATGCCCAATGTTTCTAATATTTCAAAATTATTTTTTATGCTCTAATCCAAAGTAATATCTTGTTTTCTTGAAAGAGAATTTCTTACATTTTCAGCTCTACCTTAAATGGTCCATATCTTTACTTTGATGTCAATTCTCCTATATGCAATCTTCTGATCTTAATTCTGCTTCCTGATTCTTTGCTATTAAAAACTTCTCAGTGTGGTGATTACCCCTGACTGAGGAGATGTCCTTGAAACAGAAGCTTAATTTTCATCTCCTGTGTCATACTTCTTCTTCTTCCTCTTTTTAAATATGTTGAGCTACCAATAACATCAAAGAGAAATTTAAGCCAAAGTGAAGCATTTGGAGGAATTAAAAAGTTTTAACTGAACATCTTTATATATCTTAGTTTAATTAAATCTATAATTAAAACAGCATTGAAGCACACATCTTAAAAAGATCACAGATTATAAATTCAGTTCTTTCCTAAAATTACAATAATATATACATATTCTAATATCTAGGTGAAACCAAGACATTTCAAAATGTGTGAAGTTCACTGACCTTAGAAAAAAAATAATATATTTCTGATAAATAATATCACGGCATATTTAACTTAATTTACATAAATATGCTTTTAAGAATATGTAGAATATTTCAGTATAATGGAACATTTATTCCATTTGCTTACAGTTAAAGAATGATGTTTGTCTTATTAATAAATTATATCCATTCTATATTTAGAGTTAGTAAATTTAAAATATATATAATTTAAACGTAGTCTGGCATTCTCTACCTTAAGAGGTCAAATGTAATTCTTGTGAAATAACCTGTAAAATTGTATCTATTCTATCTGTATTTACAGTTAGTAAATTAAAATAAATGTAATTTAAACATAGTCTGGCATTCCCTACCTTAAGAGGTCAAGTGTGATTCTTATGAAATAACCTGTAATATAATTGGTGAGGAAGCATGGCCTACGTCTGCTCAGGTTTTACATTTCAAATAGAATCAACTCCCTAATTGTTACTGTCTTCTGTGCAGAAACACTTGCTCTCAACAGGATTCTTTAATTAGGAAGAGAAATGTTTCTGTAAAAGGCTTTTACTGATTATACAGTAAAATGCTTTTGGGGGGAAATTGCTTTAAATTACTGGCACTAAATACATTTAGATCTGCATGTCAAATGCATATACTAACTTCATTCTTGTGTAGCCAAGAGCTACACACATAAGTGGACCTCAAATGGATAGAAGATAAAATTTCAGTCAGAATGTCATCTATCCCTGCACAGCACTTATTTACCCTTTCTGGTAAAGAGACCTCAACTTCTTTGGAATGCTACCCATCTTCATCACACACAATAGCACCACCAATTAAATAACTGCACCCTTCTAGCCAAGGTATGGCCCTTTGACTCAAATTAGGCTGCCTCAATTCTCTGACCTGGGGGTAAATTTTGAACAAAGTACCATGAAGGTGGAAAACAATTAGAGATAATTCATCTTATGTACAAACACCCCATAATTGTCCCTTAGCTTCTGCTCAATCCTTGATCCCCATTTTTTTCTGACGTATAACTATTTGGGTTCCTTTTTTGTGACTGAGCTGACTTGTATACTGTTAAAAAATTCTTTTTTTTTTTTTTTGGCTTTAGTTAGCCAGAATCAACTTTTGTTACTTATGACCAAAGATCCCTGATTAATGAAAGCTCATAAAAATGATAAAATATTCCATGTTCAAAAGCATGTAGATTGAAATATTTAAAATGTTTCCAGTACCAAATAAATTAAATTTGGCACATAAGATGAACCATAAATCTTAAGTTGGGAAGTACAACAACAGACAGGCAGGTGATTATGAAATGGATCAATGATAACATCCTAGTAAGACAAAAAAATGAGCAATTTTTATTGTCTACCTGAAGCTATTACATTAATATTACACAAAGGAGAAGTGTAAAGCCTCTAGTAAAAAGGGGTGCAGAAAGGGCTAAGTTTGGAGAATCTTTCATGTTGATCCCAGAGGTTTTCCTAGAATAATTTCCCTGATCAATTATCTTTAACGATGGTTCTAATCTCTAGGACTATATATTTTGCTTTGCATGTGTTCTAAGCTTTACTGCATTCCTCAATGCATTTATAAACTCCAGTTGGGAAGGGATTATGGTTACTATGTTTTCTATATCTGATAGAGTGATTATTCAGAATTTGTATTCCTTTAACACTTAATATACACACACACACACACACACACACACAAATATATATATGCACACATCTCGGGGCAATTTTATCTCTACAGCTTCCCTCAGTGATTAGCTAGCTGCTATTAAGACATTATTTCAAAAGAACTGGGGGTCTTAAGAAGCATATCCCCCCCAAATCCCTGTTCCATCTCCTAGACATACTAATTCAACCTGAGAGTGACTACAAGTTTATGATGAGAATAATATTATTTTACTAAAAGCCTTTTATAAAAGCAAATTAACTTTTTTCTGCCATAATTTCAAAAGAGCATCCACAGATTTTAGTCACATAAAATTTATGTTTCAGGACATCTGAATTATAGAAACTTCAACAACAAACTATTTACATCTTTTAAAACAAAATTTATTTATATTTAAAATCCAATGTCTTTATACAATTATAGAAGATATAGAAGAGAATTTAGCACAATAGTTGAATAAAGCATCCTACAAAGCCTGTGACATGCCTAAAAAGAAATGCACACAATAAAATATATAGTGAACTATGAAGATTAAAAATCAATACCAGAAGGAAAAAAGGATTAGGCCACATGAGCTGACCTATTTAGTCTCTGTTGTTGTTTACACATTACTACTCAATGACAAAGGTTGCTATGAATAGTCTGGTAATCAGGATAAAGAGGAGAATATGATCACTTTTACTTTTCAGGGTACCTACTCTCACCACCACAAACAATTGGCACAGCCTTGCTTGAGTATGTCTAAATGGCCAATTGCTCAGCTCAAACTCATTGTTTCCACAAGGAAATGCAAACCCAAGTCATTAGATTACCCACATTTTAAGAGAAAATTGAGTTACAAATTTTCAATGTGAAATCTTCCACATTGAAACTTGGAAATTAATTCAGATCTGGGAGGTTAAAAGTACTTAGGGGCCGGGCATGGTGGCTCACATCTGTAATCCCATCACTGTGGAGGCTGAGGTGGACGGATCACTTGAGGTCAGGAGTTTAAGACCAGCCTGGCCAACATGGTAAGACCCCATTTCTACCAAAAAACAACAACAACAATTAGTTGGGCATGGTGGTGCATACCTGTAATCCCAGTTACTCAGGAGCTGAGGTGGGAGAACCACTTGAACCTGGGAGGTGGAGGCTACAGTGAGCAGAGATCATGCCACTGCATTCCAGCCTGGGCAACAGAGTGAGACTCTGTCTTAAAAAAAAAAAATTAAAGGGTACTTAGGTCTAAGATCAAACTACCTTAGCTTATGCCTTGGCTTTAACTATTTGTTTGATCTGGGGTATAACAAGCATTCTCTCTAAACATCATCTAGGAAAAAACAGGATAAAAATAACATCAACCTCATAAGGGTTTAGTGAGGATTTCAGTGAGATATAACAGTGTCTGATATATTTTAAGCACACACTACATATTATTATTATTTAAAACAATGTGCTGTAAAACCAAAATATATCTGCAGTGGTGGTATAGCACATTAGCTGAGATATCTGATTTCTAATTATTTCTAGTGTCCAGAAAAAAAAAATGTGTCTCATAGAACACTTTCTTCTTTATATCTAAAATAATATTTTGTATTGTACAACCTCATATAGATTATGCAATATATAAAGTAGATATAACTAATGAGTCTTCAATGTGACTCATTCCTCACTCTTTCCCAAGTCCCATGTTTCTCTCAGTCAAAATTAATCTTAACAAAAAAATCAAGTAGTCATGAACCTTGCCATAGTATTAGAAGACAGTGTATGACAATCATCATTAAGAACTTGATGTCAAATATATCAACCTGTCTCTGACATAGATTTTTCTCTAAATGAGATCTACTGTCCTTCAAGTCATATATTTATAAGAGTTTTTTTTAAATGTACATATTACTACTATATTATCCCCAAGTCTAAATAGGCGAGATCTAACATTGACCTTTCTAATATATTATGAAAATTACAGATAGTTATGCTTTTGCAGTTTCTTCCCAAAAATTAAAAAGTGGGTTTTTCTGACATTTAGAACCCCAGAAGAGATAGGAAACCTATCTCAATTCCATCTTAAGCTTCAGTTTTCCACAGCAAAATCCCTTGAGAAATAGTTCCTGTATTTTCCTCCCTTTGCTTTCTGGAATGCAAATCAGGGCTCTACCTCAGGCAGGTTCCAGTTACTACAAAGAAAGTTTCATATCATCAAAATATTTAATTTATGTTCCAAATCACCTCATTTCAACCCTCCTAAGGATGACTCCTGTTCTGGAAAAAAAAAAAAAAAAACAGTTCAAGGGATGTTTATCTGAGCAGGTTGTGCTGCCTTGCTGCAATATGATTTTTATTGAAAATTTCTCTTCTGAGGGTTCATGAGGATGCATTGTGCAAAGAGTAAAAGATATTAATTACCTCTTCAACTTGTCAGCTTCCAAAAATACATGAATTACACACACATCAATTAGCAATAGATAATACCAAAGAACAGGACCTAGCCTAAGAATTTAACCTTCTATGGTATGTCTAACTTCAATTTAAGGTGTAAAGGCACAAATGTACATATTAAAGTATATAAACAAATATAACCAGAAACCTAGTGTTAAGAATAGGATGTGTTTTTACCTTGCTGCTTCATATTTCTCTGCTCTACTAACTGCATGCAAACCCTTTAAAACCCGTAATTAACTTCTCAAAATACTGACTAGTTCATTGCACTCTTCCTGCCTGTATTTGAATATAAAAGATAAAGGGGACACAGTTTGCCAGTCTACAGAAAATGCACAGCCAAGCTGCACAAGCTGCCACATGATGTATGGTTAGGATCAAATGAAATGATATATGACACATATACAATTAGTTCAGATACAGCTGAAAGAATGTTAATAAATCAAAAGTTAATGAACTTTTTTAAGATTCATGAAAACAATAACCAAATATATCACCCTGTAGAAAACTCCATATTTTGATTTTGGGGAAAATAAATGAGACACATTCTTAGCTGTCATTATTGTCACCTATTCTGTCATTGGTATTTTAATTCTTACACACTTCCCAGGTATCCATGAAAATAATTACACTCCTTTCATAAAAAATGATGTCATCACTTTATAGAACACAATTATCTATACACATTAAAAGCTTCCAGTTGAATTCATTAAATTCTTGCAAACACATCTATTGTAATGCAAATTATAGAATATAAAGATACTCTAGAATTTCTATCTACAAATCAAGCTCACTGAGAAAACTCTGCATATTATAATGGGATAATTCCCCCCACTTAATTTATTCTGAAGGAATAAATTAGAGGGTGAAATTAAGAGACACTTCTCCTTCATAAATGTAAATGAAATAAATTATAAATAATATTTTCTTTTAATTTTATCTAAATTATCAACTAAAATGTTTGAGATTAAAGTACATTTTAGGATAGTTCAAAATATTATTGCTTCACTCATTTCAAATAATGGAGCCATCCACAAATATAAGAAAAGTAAAATAGGGAAAAGATCACTGTTTCATAAGAGAATATTCCCAATCATCGTTTAGCTTGGTTATAATTCTCTATCTCTAAATTTGAATAATCTTAAAAAAAAAATTAAAAGATTTATAGGATATCTTCTTTTTAAAGGTTGTATTTGATATTGTTAATAGTGATTGTTAATCGTTCTACATAAAGTTTTTAAATAACATTGTGTTATGCCTGACTGATAATGTAAAAGCTCTATGATTATAAGCAATAACAAGATGTTATTAAATTGCATATATAATTGTAAGCCTTTATTTATTTATTTATCTATCTATCATTTTTATAAATTTAGGAGGTATAAATGCAGTTTTGTTACATGGATATATTGTTTAGTGGTGAAGTCTTGGCTTTTAGTGTAACTACAACCCAAATAATGCACATTGTACCCATTAGGTAATTTTTCATCCCTCAACCCCCTCCCACTCTTCCAGATTTCTGAGTCTCCAGTGTCTATTATTTCATTCTCTATGTCCATGTGTATGCATTATTTAGCTCCCAATTATAATTGAGAACATTTGACTTTCTTTTTCTGAGTTATTTCACCTAACTTAAGATAATGGCCTCCAGCTCTATCCTTGTTGCTGCAAAAGACATGATTTCATCCTTTTTTATGGCTGAGTAGTATCCCATTATTGTATATATACCACATTTTCTTTACCCAATCATCTATTGATGGGCACTTAGATTCATTCCATATCTTTGCTATTGTAAATGTTGCTGCAATAAACATAAGAGAGAAGGTATTTTTTGATATAATGATTTCTGTTCCTTTGGATAGATAGCCAGTAGTAGAATTGCTGGATTCAATGGTAGTTCTATTTTTAGTTCTTTGAGCAATCTACTAACTGTTTTCCATAGAAATTGTACTGATTTACATTCCCATGCACAGTGTATAATAGCTCTTTTTTCTCCACAGCCTCACCAACATCTGTTTTGTATTTTTTTACTTTTAATGATAGTCATTCTAACTGGTGTAAGATGATATCTCATTGTGATTTTAATGTGCATTTCTCTGATTAGCAATATTGAACATTTTTTCATACGCATGTTGTAAATTGCCTATATAATTAATTCAGCTTTTTCTCAGTTATGTCAGATCAAGGGAACAAAAATAAAATAACAATTTAGAAAAACTTACATAATAAGATTAAGTCTACATAATCTATATATTAAATTCTATATAATAAGTTTTTCCCCCAAACCCTTAGAAAATATATACATTTTTCCATAATAGAAGATACTTTAAAAAGCAACAATTTAAAAATTGGAGTCAGTAGAGACCACAATTTCTGATCACAGTACATTAAAGAAAACACTAACAAATTTAGAAAAGAAACAAAAAATATTCCCATCAGTTGGAAATGAAAAACTGTTAATCAATTATTTAGTTCTTTTAAACTGCAGAATATTAATATACTGCCTATCAGAATCTTTTGGAGAGAAACCAAAGAGTAATCAGAAAATAAATTAGGGCCTTAAAGCCCATATTAATGAAGAAGAAAAATTTAAAATAAATGAATTAAACATCAAAGTTAGAAAAAAATACAAACTTAGAAAAAGCAGAATTTTAAAATGATGAAAACATAAATTGATGAATAATAAAATACATATTATAGAGATGATAAAAGAAATAAAAGTAAGTTCAAAGAAACAATCACAGACAATCCTTTAAATAATCTAATCAAGAAATAAGTGGGAGAAGAAAGGATGGAAGCATAAAGTAAAAAAATAAATAAATAAAAGATAAATAATAGATACTATAAAAAACCTGAAGAGGATCTAGAGTGCTTTCCAGTAATCTTACTGTAAAACCTAATCATATTTTTTTTCACTCTCTTAGGAAACTATCTCACCTCTTTTAGACTCAAACCTCTAAGTCCTCTCTCAAGGGATGCCCTTGCTCCCTACTTGACTGAAGAAATTGAGGCAACCAGAAGAGAACTTCCACCAACACCCCAATCACATCTTCCCCCCTATCACCATCTCTACTGATATCCTTTAACATTTCATTAACTATCATAGAAAAAACAATGTACTTTCCTACCTAAGCCATTCTATATCTTCCCTCTAAAACTACTCAAAGACATTACTTCAGGAAGTCTCATTCCTTTCTCATAAATCACAAATGTATGGCTCTCAAATAGATTATTTCCATCAGCATGTGTCATTAAAAACATCCTGATATTCTGTCTGGAGGAAAAGAAAACTTGCTTTCTCTTAACCCCACTTTATTCATCAGCTACCTCTCATTTTTCTCTTCCTATTTTTAGTAAAATTCCTTGAAACAAACCCTTTATACTTGAAATCTAGTCTCCTACTCGTCTTCTTTTAAAATCACTGAAACCTGGATTTTGTCCCCCCATGTCACTGAAAAGTTGCTGAAAAATTGCAATATGCTAGAGACTGCACAAGTTTGGGAATGTTCAAAGTTGAGTTAGATACCAGTTTTGCTTCTGTGAAGTTTCTAATGTAAAACAGTAATCACTTTCCCTAGAATTACAAACAATTCAAATCAACAGAGATACTACCACTAAGTACCAAAACAAAACAAAACAACCCACAGATGGCCCACATATTGCTATTCGCTCAAAAAAGATTATATGGCCTGCCTCTTATTGTGTGAACTGCAGTTTCTGCATTTGAGGTAAGTGAACTTTCCACACCATTGCTTTTACATTTAGCTTTGGCCAACAGAACGTGAGTAGAAGTACTGCTGTGATGCAACAAAATCTCTGCGAATCATTGACTGACTTGCCAATTGCTCTTTTTAGTTCCTACTGCTTTAAGAATGACATGTCTCTGATTGACACTATTCTTTAGCTGGATCTTAGAATAAACAAGACATGTGGGACAGAGCCAAAGCCAAGGTAGCCAATATGGTGCAAAAAGGAGAAACAAATCTTTGTTGTTGCAAACCACAGAGATTTGGCTTTTGTTGTTATGACAACATATTCTAGCAAAAACTAATTGATGCAGCCCAATTTAATGGTGCCTGACAAACATTAGGCCGAAGAATTCTGGGTTCCTTCCATACATTGCAGACCATGTCATATCAAATCAAGATAATGCTATTTTTTCTTTGTCACAACCTTATTTATATAACTAAAGTTTCATGACCACCTTCTGAATTTATAGTACTGAGAGTCAAAAATAAATTCTTTTCCATTGTATTTAACTTTCTATTGACTTATTTCGCTCTTCTATTTGCTACTTCTTGGCTGTTTTGAACATTAATTTAAGAAAGACAGGTTTCACTAACCACCAAATGAAGAAAACTTAGAAGGAAAGAAAAATAATCTAATTGCATTGTCATTTAATCCTATTAACATATTTAAAGGATTTCTCCTTGTTTTTGTGCTGTTTATTTGGGGATCTCTACCTTTGCTACTCAAATAGTCAAATAGAGGCATCTGAGAGCTTGTTAAAAATGAAGGCTCTTAGGTCCCACCCCAGACCTATTGAAGAAGAATCTGCATTTTACAAACTCTCCAGCCCGATTCACATGCACATTAAAGTTTGAGAGGCTGTGTTTGTAAAAGAACAAGTTCGCCTTTTTACTAGATGTTCTATTTCACGGATCTGGAGTTGTTACCACCAGCATCATCTTCTTTTTTTTTATGAAACATTCAGGTGATTCTGATTTATAAGAGATTTATATAATACATTTTGAGAAAAATCAACTTAGGCTTAGCTGATTGTGTCTGAATCTCCAGTTCTGACACTTAGTACTAGTTGTGTGGCTCTGTGAAAACTACTTATCTAAACCTCAATTCCTCTATCCATGGTGAAGATACAACCTATTTCTATTTCACAGATTTATGAGGTTGTATCAGTTAGTGTACAAAATATCTCACTGTTAACTGGAAAGGAGCCTAAAAAAATGCAAAGTTGAAACATATTAGGAGCACAATAAAATTTGTTGATTAACATGATGAATATGTAAATGAATACTATTCAACTCTAATGCAGAAAGAAGAAATAACACAAAGGGATGACACTAGGTTATGGGAAAATATTGCCAAAGGCAGACACAGTTCTTTGCCGGTTTGGACTATTGCCTTCACTTTTGGTTGGTTGTTGTTTATAGTTTATATTTCTCCACCAAGTCCAAGAGTAAAATGGCTACGAATGGAATGCTTCAGAGTGTCTTTTCTTATAGGGCTATTTAAAATAATCATTATTTTCAATCATATAAACATAGTGTCAAAAATATCAATCACACAAAATAATACAATATAAACACAAAGTAAAAATCTTCCTTCCTGAAGCATATTTATGCTTGGTCTTACTTCCCACCTTCAATCACTTATGTTTCCAGGTTTTCTGTTATTTTCTACTACAGTATAATTTTAAACATTGCAAGCTGAGAAAATTAGTACAGCTATACTTCCTTCTACCTGCTGTCCCTCTTCCCCCTTCAGCTTCTATTACCCAAATTTTAGTTAAAACTATAGTTTGTTCTGTAACTATATCTAGATTTTCCTTGTATTTCCTACAGATTAAAATTTTTAAAACTGAGAACACTTAAAATTTTATAAAATTACTATTGTTTTGCAGAACCAAGAAAAAATATTGGACAAATACAGCAGACAGATTTCCTTGCCATTAAAACTGCTTTTTAGTAGAGCAGTTGAATTTGATAACCCAAAAGAAGAATCCTAAGGTGACTTCCAGAAAAAGAAAAAACTTATTGCAAAACATTCTGACCTATTTAACAAAATTCAACAATGCAATAAATGATATTGAGAGATAAGTGGACAGATGGGCAAATGGGAGGGAGGAAGAAAGAAAATACATTTTTGAGGAAGTTCTCAACTATCTGTAGTCAACTCTAAAAAGATAATAAAACCACACAATATATATACCAAAAGAACATACAATTATAGTCTATATATATGTAAACATCAAGATACTTTCATTATGAAATGTCAAAATTGTTTTAAAAATGGACTCTTGACCAAAAAACTTGTTAATTTTATTAACTTAAATATGTATTTCAATAAAAAATTAGAAAGAAAAACAAAAAGAACTCTTTACAAGATCTATTTTTTACAGTGTCTAAATATTGTTATATCTACATTAGCATTTCCATCACTGAACTTGAATAAACGGATTCATATAACTAATTAGCACTTAGAAGGTACACTATACATGGTCACATAGGAAAATTTCATAAATGATAAAACATTTAAGAAATCTCAATTTATTTTTAGAGCAAGTCCTGTGGGTACTTTTGAAATGCATCAAGCCCTAGTGACAAGGTTGGACAGATCGAAAACAACTGTCTTTCTGTACCTGCATTGTACTTTGCAGGGAATTCCTGACTTTGATATTGTGAATAGTTTCAGATAGGCAGCACATACTTTATTATTGGAGATATTTTTAAAAGTAGCCCTGAGAGCAGTAAACAGTACAGCCCCCAAGGATATCTACTCCATAATCTCTGGAACCTGTGAATATGTTACATACATAGCAAATGGAACTTTGCAAATATAATTAAGGCAATGAAATTTAAAACAGGAAGAAGATCCTGGTTTATGGGTCTAATCATCTGAGCCCTTAAAAGTAGCAACGTTTCTCCAGCTGGAGTCTCAGAGCTGCAGCAGAAGTCAGAGAGATCTGAAGCAAGGGAAGGAAGCGGTTAGACTATTGTTGGTTTGAAGACAGATGGGGAAAAATTAGAATAAATGCAGGTCACTTAAGGTACTTAAGAAGAAGTTGCCCACCATAGCCAGTAAAGCCAGTAAGGAAGCCGAGACTTCAGTCCTACAACTGCAAGGATTGAATTCAGCCAACAGTTGGAATGAGCTTGGAAAGGAATTGTCCCCAGAACTGTCAGAAAAAAATGTAGCCTTTGCTGACACCGTGATTTTGGCTCTGTGAGAGTCTAAGTAAAAGACCCAGTTGACTCAAGGTGCACCTGAACTTCTGACCCAGAGAATTGTGAGATAATAAATGTGTTAAGGCACTAAATTTGTGATCATGTGTTACAGCAGCAAAAGGAAAACTAATAAAATATGTTCCTTACCTACTTTGCATAGAAAAACACTTTCACATATTATGCTCCTATTTTGAATATGCCAATTTTCCATGATAAATTGAGCCTGGTTAAATTATGTGATTATTAAGAACCATTCGAATCCAAGTTTATCAGTCTGCTCTCATACTAATATGAAGAAATATCTGAGTCTGGTAATTTATAAAGGAAAGAGGTTTAATTAACCAAGAGTTCCACATTGCTGGGGAGGCCACAGGAAATTTACAATCATGGCTGAAGGCAAAAGAGAAGCAGGCACTTCTTCACAGGGTGGAAGGATGAAGTCAGTGCAAGAAGGGGAAATGCCAGATGCTTATGAAACCATCAGATCTCATGAGAACTCACTCATTATCACAAGAATAGCATGAAGGAGACCACTCCCATGATCCAACTACCTCAACCTGGTCCTGCCCTTGACATATGGGGATTATGGGGATTAAAATTCGAGGTGAGATTTGGGTGGGGACACAGAGCTATTATTTCTGGTTTCACAAAACACACACTTGGACCAGAATTTATTCTGTCCTCAATGGAAAAGCAACTAACCTTGATATGTCTGCTATATGTTAGATAATAAATTAGGAGATGTGTAAATAATATTTTATGTAAAGGTCACCATGTTTCAAGTAAATGTTATTACCCTAAACCTGAGTTAATCTAACTACCAGGTAACACTTGTTTCCAGAGGAATTAGTCTGGAAGGCACCAAAAGAGAAGTATAAATGGGTCCTTGTTATGACCAAAAACTAGAAATTTCTGAGTTAGGTGTTTAAGTGGTACCCTTTATAGAGCATGGGGAGTCTCTATAAAAAATGTAGTAGTTTTGGCTTAAAACTATTACATCTCTGGTGCTCCTGCCATCCTGGTACTGCTGCTCTTATTGCAACTGCCAGAGCTTCCCCATGCTAACATCACTTTTACTACTATCCACTACCCTACTACAAGGCTCAGTTGAAACTCAGCCTTGGTCTTCAGAAGCCTTGTTTTGGATGCTGTTCTATGGGTCCTATGCTGGCTGCTCAAAATGCTTTGTTCTCTTTCTTCTTTTCTTGTCTGAACCCAGCAGTTAAAAGAAGGCTATACCTGGCATGTCCGGAAAGATTGAGATGGAAATGTAACTTTCCAGTGTGTTTTTCCATGTGTGCACATAAAAATGTGAAATGCCTGAATCGGAAGGTTCAGCACTTTTTTCCTAATTTTTCTTGGCTATGAAAGTAGACCTCATTTACTTTTCAAAAATGAAGATTTGAGACACAGAGAGGTACAGTGGGTTGACATAATTTAAAACCCAACTTCAAACATAGTGGGTAAATGCATTTTCTGTCTCAAGTTTCACAAAAGAGTCTTATTGCGCTTATATGTCACCAGAAAAAAAAAGTCTTAGCATTTGCTTTTAAAGACACTTCAGTTAATTAAAAATATATGTTTGAAATAGTATTAAAAGTGATATATCGGTATATGAATATATCAATTTAAAGTGGTAGTTATGCGAAGTCTAGAAAACAGACTACCTTGGTTAGTATTGGAACTCTGCCACATACTATCTTTTGCAACCTAGAGAAGGAGAGTTAATCCCTCGATGTCAGTTTCCTTACCTGCAATAGGGGAATAATAACAGTACCTCTAGTCATAGAATAGTGGTTCATATATGTGTGTGTGTGTGTGTGTGTATATATATATACATATATATATACATATATATATACATATATATGTGTGTGTGTATATATATATATATATATAGTCCTTAGAACTATGTATGCCTGGAGTTCAGCAAGTTCTTAAACATGAGCTATCAATTCTGGTTCTAATTCTAGTCACTAGTCTAAAGAGTCAGCAGTGCAGGGGTAGATGGGGAGTTCTAAAAAATTATAGTAAAGAAAATGTGATTAAAAGATGAAAGTTAATTATTAAAAACTATGTCACAGGATGATATGAGAAGCACAGATGAATATAACATGGAATGTGACAATATGTAAAGTCAATAGAAAATGTGTAATGGCTTAGAAAATATATCACCACTCAAATATCTTTCTTAAAATGGCTATCTAGAAATATATTCCTTCTGGTAAAGTAATGAAATCAAAAGTAAAATATGAAAATGAATTAATGGTGATTACAGGAATGATAGAATTATTCAAACAAATTAAACACTATTAAAGAGCACTTAAATAATTGCTAATAACAATTTCAAATCTGAATGCAACTGTAGACTACATTTTGCAGTAAAAATATTGTATGCAAGTTTTTAATAATAAATAACATTTTATGTTAATACAAATTGGGAAGTTCAGTGTGGGGGACAAAGCAAGGATAAAGAAGTATTCAATTCTTCCTCTTTATATGTTGGATAAGAAAATGGAACAATTAGTTTCCTCACTATACTAAATGAAGACATATGGATGATGTTTTTAAAAACACACACACAACAGGTTTCACTAGTTTAAAAATAATGTGTATTTCTTACATATACTGCAGAAGAGAAAAGGCAACAAAACCCATTTCAACAGCCAAAGCAAAGAAGCAAAACAGTATCAAGGAAAGAAAAAGAGAAAATTTAAAAAAATTAGAGAAATAATTGCTCATGATATGTTAAATGAAAAATGCATTGTATAAAATTACATATAGTATGCTTCTAATTTTGAGAATAGCATCTTTCTCTTAGTGTAAAAGATGATAAAGACCATTGATCTAAATCGAATGTTAAGTAATTATAGATGTAGAAATTTCCATATTTCCTACAAAGCACACAAAAAAAGTAGTATAAGGAAACAACTTCCAAGAACAGACCCAAAATTAAACAGTCAATATGTAATTCAAAGTAGAAAATCACCAAAATATGTGTCATAAACTGTGTTGAAAATCAATTTAGAGCAGACCAGCAAAAAGCAAACAACTTTCTTACTTAGGTCTGGTCTTGGGTTTTTGACAAATTTATTACTGAAATATTTTATAAATTAATATAGCAATCTTTTGTCTCTATACAGTAGAATTATATACATATATATATATAATGTTTAAGTTTATGATGGTAAAGTACATAAAATTCTAGTTCTACAATGTGAGACATTGTTCTTAAGAATATCTCTCTTTTTTCCTTTACTAAAGTTTTAGGTTAAATAACTCCTTCAGAAATATAAAACAACCAGTGTTTTATAAAATACATCAAGTGTTTAATCCTTGTTCTTGATATTCTTTGACTCTAAAATTTTAAATGCTTTAAAAAAGACTGCATTTTAAAAGTGCAATGGTTATAAATTTTCAGTTATGCAATAGGAATAAGTTCAAGAGATCTGGCAAAGAACAGTGTGCCTATAGTTAATACATGTGTTTAGTATTAACAGTGTATAGTAATACACTGTTAGTAGTTTGGGAAGATATGCACATGTAAGGTAAAATCTCTATAGTTAATACATGTGTTTCTACCACAATAAAAACATAATAAATTAAAGTGAGGGAATCCTAAATTTAAATCTTACCTCTGTCACTTACTAGAAATGTGAGAATAGGAAACATACTTTTCTGAGATTTTATCTATATATAAAATGGAATTAAAGAGATTGCTTTTACAACTTTTATGAAGATAAAATAAAATATTTGAAGATGTCAGAGAATATATTGATCAACAGATGCTTCTTCCTATTCTACTACACTGAATTATTTGCTCTTACTCATTTTCTGTCATACTTCTATCATTGTCATATTTCTATCACATACTAGAGCAAATATTGTTTTAATCATCAGTCACCTTGAATAAGCTAAGCATTCCTGAAAGGGAGAAACATTTTTCATCTGCCTTTTTTGTTTCTATAAGCCATCATGATAAACTACATTTTATCATGTAACCTACATGTTACATTGCCACCAGGATAACCTACATGTCTATCTTTTTTATTTTCATAAACTAGATAACATGCCTGCTACACATATATTTTATTAAAAACTTCTGATGTGAGGTCTGTGTCTTCTGAAAATGTGTAAGAGCAATAAGCACAGGAATGCATAAGATAATCATGTCCTAAATTATCATGGTCTCATATTTTCCTATTTCAGGGTGCATACTGTGCCCAAATCGGAGAATGCTGTGGTGAAAGTGATAGGTGCTGTGGAGCTCACAGTCAGAGTTCCTCTCTAAACTCAAGTGAACCTCTTCAAACACCTAACGATTGTTGTCTAGATAAAGCCTCACACATCACTGTTGGTAGTTTGGGAAGATATGCACATATAAGGTAAAATATCTCTGATCTGAGAGATTATATTACATTTGGAGAAAAAAAACATACATATAATGACACTGAGCAAGCCAGCATTAACAACCAGTTTAGACTTGTATTTTAAGTTATGAGACAAAATAGAGGAACATAAAGGGGCGGAGAGGCTTGAAGACATAATAAGAAGCTTAATCATTTATTTTCCACATTAGTGTTTTACAAATGTAATTCTATGAATTATCTAAGGTGATTTTTTAAAATATAAAATCAAAATTTCCCTAAAAGATGTCATCATCCACAAGCAGTATGAGCAATTCTCATTTTCAGTCAAGCTTGTGAAAACGTCTCTAAGTGATTGGGAGCCATGGAAAGTGACTTTTTAACAGCTTAATTGAAAAATAATTTACATATCACACAATTCCTTGTGTTTAGTATAGAATGCTATGATTTTAGTAAATGTATAGAGGTATGTAATCATCACCACAATCCACTTTTAAGACATTACTATCTCCCCAAAAAAGATCCCTACCCATTTTCTATCACTTCATATGCCCACCTCCAGCCCTAGGCAAAGTTTAATCTCCTTTCCATCTTATAGCTCTGACTTTTCTGGATAGTTCATATATAAGGAATCATATAATATGTAATCTTTTATGATGGGCTTCCTTCACTTAGCATGATGCTTTTGTAAAGTTTCATTCCTGTTGTAGTGCCAGTAGTTTGTTACTTGTTATTGCTGAATAGCATTTCATTGCATGAATACATAATATTTTCTTTATCTGTTTACCACCTGAGGGATACTTGTGCTTCTCCCATGTATTGGTAATTATCAATAATGCTTCTATGAACATTTGTGAACAGGATATATGTGAATTTTTGTATTCATTTCCCTTGGTTAATTTCTAGGAGTAAATTTTTTAAATTAAACTACTAGATAATTTTTCTGGTAGTTGTACCATATGCCAATTAGCAATGTATGAAAGTTCTTGATTCACCACAATGTCACGAATTTTGGGTATCATCTTTCGATTATAAACATTGTAGATGGTGGGAAATATGGTTTTAATGTGAAATTCCTAACGACTACAGTGATTGAGCATATCTTCATCTGCTTATTGACATCCATTGACCAACACTGGTGAAATGTCTTTGCAAATTATTTACCCGTTTTTCATTGGGTTTTTCTCTTCTCATTGACGTGTGAGAGTTCTTTATAAATTTAAAATATAAGTCCTTTATCAGAGATGTGTTTTGAAAATATTTTCTCCTAGTTGTCGTAGTATTTTTACTTTCTTATTAGTGTATTTTGAAGTATAAAAGTTTTTTTTTATTTTGACGAAGTTTAATTTATCATTTTTTGTGGATTGTGCTTTTAGCGCCAAGTTTCAGCAACCTGTGCCTAATGCAAGGTCTCAACAATGTTTTCCTATTATTTTCTTCTAAAGAGTGTATCATTTTGCTCTTACATATTAGTCTATGGACCACGAGTCAATTCTTCTTGTGCATCTTGTTTGTAAGGATCTAAATTAATCTTTGTGTATTTGAATAGCTAATAATCAAGGCCTAACTTGTTGAAAAGACTATCTTCTCCACACTGAACTGGTATATTTGTTGAAAATCAATTGACCATAAATCAAAGGGGTTATTTTTTTACTCTCTATCATTTTACATTGCTTTATATGTCTATCCTTAAACTAATCTGATTACTGTCCTTTTAGAGTAAGTTTTGGAATCAGTAAATGTTAAGTTCTCCAATTTTGTTAATGTTTTTCAAGATTGTTTTAACTATCCTTGGTCCTTTGCCTTTCCATATAAATATTAAAATCACCTTATCCCTTCCTGTAAAAAAGCCTGTGATATTTTAATAGAACTTTGTCGAATTTATAGACAAATTTGGGCATATGCAACATCTTAATAATATTGATTCTTTTAAAACATAAATGTCTCTCCATTTGTTTAGATGTTTTTACATTTCTCTTAGTAGTATTGCATAGTTTTTCACTATATAAGTCTTGCATGTATTTTGTTTAACTTACTCTTAAGTATTTCATTACTTTTGATGCTATTATGGATGCAATTGTTTTGATTTTATTTTTGATCATTTTTTAGTATTGTACTGAAGTACAATTGATTTTTGTATATCTATCTTTTATCCTGTGACCTTGCTGAATTGGTTTATTCATTCTGCTGGAGCTCCTTTGTGGACATAGAAGCATTTTAAGAAAGGCAGTAGCACAGTTAGATTTGTATTTTAAATACATAAGTATGCAGCTGTGGAGGGGATGCATTTGAAGAAGGAAATGCCAGAGGAAGGAAGACTTGTTCAATACTGTTGGAACAATTACTGACATCTAGAATACTCATAGGAATATATAACAAGACTAGGAGTACACCAGAAAAAAATATTGAAAACAATAACTGCTTATTTTGTCATAGAAATGGACATGTTTATTTTAAGAAAATCATTTTAAGTTATCTCTTCTTTGTGTTTATTTTTTAGGTAAATTCTTGGTCTGTCACCTAGGTTGGAGTGCAGTGGTGTGATCAGTTCACTGTAACCTCATACTCCTGGACTCAAGGGATTTGTCTGTCTGCCTCCCCAGCAGCTGGGACTACAGACATGTACCACCACACTTGTCTCATTAAAAGAATTTTTTTGTAGAGAAGTCAGGCTACTACATTTATTGTGCTTATTAAAGTTGCAGACTTCTTCCAGTAATGGTAGACTGTACCATTTGGAAAAGCTCTATTGAGAAGAGCAACTAGAAAAATTGGATGATTATTTATTTTTTATTTTTTAATTTTTTGAGACGGAGTTTCACTCTTTTTGGCCACGCTGGAGTGCGGTGGCACAATCTTGGCTCCCCACAACCTCTGCCTCCCGAGTTCAAGCAATTCTCCTGCCTCAGCCTCCCGAGAGATGGGATTATAGGCATGCACCGCCACGCCCAGCTACTTTTGTATTTTTAGCAAAGACAGAGTTTCTCCATGTTGATTCAGGCTGGTCTCAAACTCCTGACCTCAGGTGATCCTTCCACCTCAGCCTCCCAAAGTGCTGGGATTACAGGCATGAGCCACCACGCCCAGCTGAAAAATTGGATAATTTTTTAAACAAATTTTAATTCACTTATGAATTAAGACAGCAAATAAGATAGTGAAGATTTTAGAGTTTGTGATTTAGGGAAAACTAAGCCCTCAGGCATTTCGACCTGATTTTTCCCTAGTTGTGGAAAAGAGAGAGGCTGGCTCAGCACATTTGGCAAATTCACAAAGCTGAAGAGATAGGAATTGAGATCAAGCCCTTTCAAGATGCAGTGACCTCAGTGAATCTGCCTCACTTGGATGTAAGACTCCTCAGAACTGCACCCTAAAAGAAATAATTTCTGGACAATAGATCTTCAAAGGGATTATCTGTATTGAGATGATTAAGATCACTATTTTTCCAGACCTTTGGCCAAAACAAATAAATGTTCCCTCTAGATGAAGATAATATTATCCTAGAACTAAACAAATAAGATGACTGTAACACAGTCAAAAATAGACATGTACATGAGATAACAAGACAATAGAAATGAACAATAATTCACCAAAAGACAAACAAAACAGATCAAAGGAACTCCTTAAATTCAAGTTATGAGAAAGGCTTAAAATGACTATGTTTACAATGTTAAACACAATCATAAACAAAACAAGAGAAAACTGTAGAATTTTAATCACAACAAAGGGCTAAATAAAAATGGTGCCAAGAAAACTGGCTAGCCATATGCAGAAAGCTGAAACTGGATTCCTTTCTTACACCTTATACAAAAATTAACTCTAGATGGATTAAAGATTTAAACATGAGGCCTAACACCATAAAAAGAGTAGAAGAAAACCTAGGCAATACCATTAAGGACATAGGCATGGGCAAGAACTGCATGACTAAAACACCAAAAGCAATGGCAATAAAACGCAAAATAGACAAGTGGGATCGAATTAAACTAAAGAGCTTCTGCACAGCAAAAGAAACTATCAATAGAGTGAACCGGCAACCAAAAGAATGGGAAAAAAATTTTGCAATTTACCCATCTGACAAAAGGCTAATATCCAGAATCTGTGGAGAACTCAAACAAATTTACAAGAAAAAAAAAACCATTAAAAAGTGGGCAAAGGATATGAACAGACAATTTTCAAAAGAAGACATTTATACAGCCAACAAACATATGAGAAGAAGCTGATCATCACTGGTCATTAAAGAAATGCAAATCAAAACCGCATTGAGATACCACCTCATGCCAGTTAGATTGATGATCATTAAAAAATCAGGAGACAACAGATGCTGGAGAGGAGGTGGAGAAATAGGAAAGCTTTTACACTGTTGGTGGGAGTGCAAATTAATTGAACCATTGTGGAAGACAGTGTGGCGATTCCTCAAGGATCTAGAAATAGAAATATCATTTGACCCAGCAATCCCATCATTGGGTATATACCCAAAGGATTATAAATTGTTCTATTATAAAGACACATGCACACGTATGTTTATTGCAGCACTGTTCACAATAGCAAAGACTTGAAACCAACCCAAATGCCCATCAATGATAGACTGGATAAAGAAAATGTGGCACATATACACTATGGAATACTATGCAGCCATAAAAAAGGATGAGTTCATGTCCTTTGCAGGGACATGGATGAAACTGGAAACCATCATTCTCAGCAAACTGACACAAGAACAGAAAACCAAACACCGCATGTTCTCACTCATAAGTGGGTGCCGAACAATGAGAACACATGGACACAGGGAGGGGATCATCACACACCAGGGCCTGGGGGGTGGGGGGCTAGGGGAGGAATAGCAGGGTGTGGGGGTATTAGGTAGGGATAGCATTAGGGGAAATACCTAATGTAGATGACACGGCGATGGATGCAGCAAACCACCACCATGGCATGTGTATACCTATGTAACAAACCTGCACGATCTGCACATGTACCCCAGAACTTAAAGGATAATAAATAAATTAAAATTCAAAAATAAAAAAAAATAAATAGATTCAACAGCAAATTAGAAACAGCACAGAAAATTAGTTAACTAAAATGCAGGTATAAAAATAAAATTCCAAATGAATCACAGAGCAATAAGGGGATGGAAAATACAGAAAAAAGAGTAAAAGGAGTAGAAAATAAAGTGAGAACTAGCATTTGGGAAGTGGCATTCCAAAATGAGGGGGGAAACAGAATGTGATGAGGCAGTATTTAAAGAAGCAAGTAAATATTTTTCCAAACCAATAAATGGCAGTAATTCACAATGTTAATAATCTCTATGCACACTAAGAAGGAAGAAAAGGAAAATAAAAAGAAATACATTTTAAGTACATTATAGTAAAACTTCTTCTAAAAAAAAAACTATCTAAAACAGCCAAAAAGAAAACAAAGACAAGGAGAGTTTACTCTCAAAGCAGCAATAATTAAATTGACAACTGCCTTCTCAACAGCAACAATGAAAGTCAGAATAAAATGATATGCCTTAGTGCCAAGGGAAAAATAGTTGCTAACCTAAAATTCTATCTCCAGTAAAAATACCCTTCAGGAATAAAGGTGAAATAAATAGATTTTTTGAAAAACTTAAACTAGGAAAATTACTCATCTGCAGACCTACACTTAAAGAAATATTCAAGTTTGCTTTCCAAGTAGAAGAAAAATGATCCCAGATGAAAAACCAGAAAGGATGAGATCCAGAAAGAATAATTAGTAACATAAATGGAATATGTGTGAATAAATCTAAAGGAATTTTGCCTGATAAAAATATAATGATAATATATTTCACATCATACACATGGAAGTATAAGGCAGAAAAAGTATATATTACATTACACTTTGCTGAGGATGCACATTGTAATTTGTAGTTTAACAAAAGAATAGCAAGAGTGTAAAACTTCTAGAGTAACAGAGAGAAAAATGCAATTCAAATGGTGGCATGACGGTTGATTAAAAAAAACCCATAGAGGCCAGGCGTGGTGGCTTGCGCCTGTAATCCAGCACTTTGGGAGGCAGAGGCGGGTGGATCACGAGGTCAAGAGATCAAGACCATCCTGGCCAACATGGTGAAACCCCATCTCTACTAAAAATACAAAAATAATCTGGGCTTGGTGGTGGGCCCCTGTAATCCCAGCTACTTGGGAGGCTGAGGCAGGAGAATCCCTTGAACCCGGGAGGCAGAGGTTGCAGTGAGTTGGGATCGTGCCACTGCACTACAGCCTGGGCAACAGAGTGAGACTCTGTCTCAAAAACAAAAACAAAAACAAAAATAAACTACACACAATAGATAGGAAAAGTAGAAATCCCTTAGTAAGATAGATTAAATACAAATATACAAGTATTTACAGTAAATAAAAAAATACCAAATAATTGAAAGAGAAAGATTATCAGGCTGCATACAAATAAAATTCAGAGACTATTATTTGTGGGAAACATATATAAGAACACAGACACATCGAAAAGTGGAAATATAGAAACGGGACACGATGCAAACATTAACAGAAAAGAAATCTGCTGTAATACTACTACTAGTAATAAAATCAGATAAATAGAATTCAAGGGAAAATACCAGTTCAGAAATAAATAGAATGCTTCATAATGACAAAAGGCTCAACTGGACATAAAGTTATAAACATGATATAGTCAAAACTAATAGCAGCTTCAAAATATATTCTAAAAATAAAAGAACCACAAGAAGAAATAGAAATTTTATAATTATAGTAAGAGACACTAACACTTGTCATTATTCTGACTCAGAACTTTAGCTGTGGAAATGTAAAATGAAGTTACATTTTTAAAAAACAAATTAAATTTATTTGACAGTTACCAAAACTTGTGATTTCACAAGTCACATATTTTCTATAAAAGGGATACTAGCAGACCAGATTTTCTAACTCAAGCAACATCAATTGCCACAGATTATTTGTCCAGATGGAATATAGTTCATAGTACTGTATTCTGCTGGCATGATGGATCAGACAATTGGCTAACATAACTTTTAAATGACCTTTTTATAAGTATTTTAAAATAATTTTCTCTGTATACAAAATTATCAAAGATAATATACTTTTGGTATTATTTAGAACTGATTTTTTTTTTTTTGAGATGGAGTTTCGTTCTTGTTGCCTAGGCTGGCGTGCAATGGCGAAATATTGGCTCACCACAACTTCCGCCTCCCAGGTTCAAGCGATTATCCTGCCTCAGCCTCCCAACTAGCTGAGATTACAGGCATGCGCCACTACACTTGGGTAATTTTGTATTTTTAGTAGACACAGCATTTCTCTGTTGGTCAGGCTAGTCTCGAACTCCCAACCTCAGGTGATCTGCCTGCCTCAGCCTCCTAAAGTGCTGGGATTACAGGCATGAGCCACCATGCCCAGCCTATTTAAAACTGATTTTATCTTTTTTATCTTAGAAATAGATCATGAAGTAGGATTCTTATCATGGACAACTTTCAAGTTGATTACCAATTTTTAAATCAAATTTGGTCAACTAATCTAGTATAGGTCAGCAACATATAAATTCATCTTATAAACTCTCACAAGAATAAGTAAAAAATTTTGAGCTATAATATCACATATCTTAATTGAAGCAGATTACACTAAAAGTGGACATAAAAGAGAAAATCATAGGTAAGAAAAATGCATGAAAATTAGTTTACTGTAGAACAATGTAGTGTCAAATTCTAATCACATCAATTCCTAAACAATTTCTTCTAGTTAACATCAAGATTAACATGGACTTATAGATTTACAACAATAACAAAAGCCTCTTCAAAACAGAAACCTTCTTCTGGCAAATATCTTAGTTTTTGTACTTTGTACTTGCTTGGAAGACAACCTGAGGCCTCTTGACCTAGGAGAGAAAGCAGAGCTGGAAGCCAAGAGCAATGAGATTTCATTTTCTTGCTGTAGCACCTATTCCAAGTTCCAGGGCCAACAATTATACTTTTTGAAAAGCAAAAAAGATTAAAAATGTTCATTTTGGGGAAACTTTGTCCTAATTCAAGGCCCAAGGAAGAAATTACCAGTCATTCCAAATCTTAATAAATGTAATCATATTTGAGGGAAATTAGTAGATCCTTTTATTAATATTTTTTAAATTATTAGTGTCACAAATAAAACTCTGCAATGCAAATTGTAACTTAAAATTCAAGTCCTATGTACCTTTGGCCTACTAATCTTCTCTTAAATAACTTAATTCTTATAACTGTTAAGTAAACAAACGACAAACATTAAGGGTCTACTAAGGGCAGGCAGCATTAGCTAATACAGAGATATTATTTTGTAAAGTAATTTAATTGCAGAGATCAATGCAAAGACGTGTGATCTACTTAATCTACTTTTAAAAACATGTCCACAACCATAGTTCTAAACTCTCTTTTTCACAAACTGAAGAATCATGATGGTTGTTGCTACCTTGCCCTTAAGCTGTGAAGCTCTGAAGCAAACTATTTAGGAAAAGTAAATAGTGTGAATTTCAATCTCTCTGTCACTGCATATAGAATTTATCATCAAAGATTCATAAAAATAAATGAATCATAAACATGCTAACATTAAGTACACCAAATTGGACTATACATTTTAGTGAAAAAATCTGGAGTTACTTAGAAACTCATCTTGATAATACTAATGGCTATTTTTACTGTTGGTATCATTCCTTCCGAGAGAATAAAAATAATAGCAGGCCAAAAAAAAAAAAAAAAAAAGAATAATCCCAATATAAACTGTTCCAAACCAAAAAATTAGTCAAAATATTTTACTGTTCATTTTGTCCTTCCACAAAATCAAAGTCAGATATAGATAATACATAGTGGTAATAGTTTTCTGATGTCATATAACTATTCATACACTTTTTTTGTGAAAAGTGACTTAGTTTAAGAAATAAATTTCTTAGTGAAAGAACATGAAGAATGTGAAAAAATGGAATTTGAAGTCCACAAAAGTTGTGTTAATATCTCTTATAAATTCCTTCAAAAAAATCATTTACATCTGACTCTTCAGTGCTATGATTGTAACATATTCAAAATGTCATCACCACCTCTTGATATAAAACCCACTTCATTCTAGAAGGGGATTTGAGGTGCAGTGTTAATGCTAGTCTCAAATATAATGACACTCGGATTGTAGACACTTTAGCCATAAGGCTCCATAAATTATATTTGTTTTCTTGTTTTCATTAAGATTTTTAATATATGATAACTTTTTTAAGATTACATGATTTGCTAAATAAGCAGAGTAGATATAGAGAACATGTTCAACTGAAAGAATAATCTTTGTTTTCATTTATTTAGTATTTTTTTCAACAAGAACTAAATGCTAGATATTGCAGGCAGAAAATACAGCTGTGAACCAAATATAAAAGAATCCCTTGACTCAAGCTGTTCCAACCTGGGGTTGGTCCAAGGGCCACACCAGGCTCAGGATGGCTTTGAATGTAGTCCAACATAAATTTGTAAACTTTCTTAAAACATTATGAGATATGTTTGGTGATCTTTTTAGCTCATCAGGTATCATTAGTGTTGCTGTATTTTATGTGTGGCCAAAGACAATTCATCCTTCCAATGTGGCCCAGGGAAGCCAAAAGAGTAGACACCCCTGCCTGACTTCAGAGAGCATAGACCCCAGTGGAGGAAGAAAGATAAAGAAATAAAATATATACTAGGTGGTTATAAGCGCTTTCGAGGAAAAGTAGACAAGAGGGATTGGGTATATTAGGAAGAGGGCTGTAATAATTTCATAAATTTAAGCAGGGTGATCAGGCATGGCCTCACTGAGAAGTGATTATTTGAGTAAAGACCTGAAAAGGTAAAGAGAGCAAGCCACGTGGCTATTTAGGGGACAAATTTTCCATGCTACTGCAGTCCCTAAGGCAGTTGAATGCCTGACATGTTGGACAGCAAGAACACCAGGATGGTGGGAGAGAATGAGTGAGCTGGAAAACAATAAGAGATGCTATCAGATAGCTAAAGGGGAATTGCAAATGTTAACATTGTAGGCCTGGTTAAAGACCTAAAGACCTAGGCTTTTCCATTAAGATGGGAAGTTATTTCAGAGATTTGAGCAGATATGAAACAAACTCTGACTTTTTATCTGAATCAGAATCTCTCTTATTGCTCTGAATTACACCAATGAGCTACAAAGACACAAGCGAGGAGAACAGTTAGGAAAATTTTATCTAATTCAAGTAAGAGATGGTGACTCTGACTAGGATGGAGTAGTAGACATGCTTACAGTGGTTCAATTTTGCACATACTTTGAAGAAAACACTGAGAGATTGCTGCTAAATTGAATAGAGAATGTGGAAGAAGTAAAACATTGAAGTTTTGGGTGTAAGCCAATGGAAGATTGATGTTGCTATTAATTGAGATGTCAAAGACTAAGTGAAGATCATGAACTCAGTTTTGTACATGTTAAGTTTCTACATTAGACATTAAGTGTCTGAAAGTCAAAGGAATGTCTGGAGAAGAGGTGAAAATTCTGGAGTTATCAACATTTAGATGGTATTTAAAGCCAGTAGATGGATGAGATTATCAATAGTGTCAATAGAAATGGAAAAAGACAAGGTTCAGGATCCAGGTCCTGGAGTAATCAAGCATTAAGATGCCAGGATGATGAGGAGTGACTAATAATAAAGACTGAAAAGTGGCCAAATCCAAAGGAGGCAAATCAGGCAAGTGGGCTATCCTTATGCCAAATGAGGAAAGTGTCTCAAGAAAGAAGGGGAGATTCACTGTGTCTAGTGTTGCTGATAAAGTAAGCATGAATAAAGACTGAGAAGTGACCATTGTATTTAGCAATGTGGAAGATATTGCTAATGTTCACAAGAGCAGTTTAGATAAAGTTGACCTAAATTCATGTTCTCTCAAATCCACTCCAGTCAGGGTGAATTCAGGCTGAATGCCTGAATCCAGGAGCAGATGCAAGAGAAAATTTGGAGAGAAAAATACGAACAGATGTAGGCAATTTAAAAAATAAAGAAATGAACAAAACCTTGCCGTAAAGGAAAGATAAATGGGGTCATATCTTGGTAGAGTGATGGGGGGAGGGACGTGTTAATGGCTTTTTGTAAAAAAAAAAAAAAAAGAAAAGAAAAATGTAAGAACACATTTTAATGCTTTCAGTTATAATTTATTGGAGATGGACAGATTTATAATGTAGGAAAAAGAATGCAGAGGTTTTATCCTGGAATAGCAAGAGGGGATAAGATCTAGGACACAAGGGAAAAAGTTGACCTTTTCTAGGAACATGTACAGTTCATCACAGAAGAGGATAAAAGGCAATAAGAGCACTAAAAATAACAGCCAGTTTCACTTAATTTACAAATACATGTGACAGCAGAATTTAGGCAGTACCTTATTTGCCATTATGTATTCCTAGAAACCATAACTGACCAAAGACAAAATAAAATAAAATATAGATAGCAATACTATGCTATAAGCATAGAACCTGACACAGAGTAGGCCCTAAATTATTTGTTGAAAAATAGTAATTATTTATGAAATAGTTTAATACAGCTAAAATGTTTGGCCTTTATAATCATTTAAAAATAGCAAAAGAATACAACAGATTAGAGAGGTTACAGTTCTTTTGTATATAAGAAAATAGAAAATAGTAAATTATTTTGCATGTAAGTAAATAGAAACCTCAGAAGTTCAGTGGTTTTCCAGTGTCACAGGGTTTAGCAAAAGTTGAAACTGAAATCCAAGTGTTCTACTTTCTAGTTAAATACCTTTTCATGCAACCTATACAGCCTATACTTTCTGGCTTATAAAAACGATCTAATAGTCTATAAAGTATGCTCAGTGCATAAAAAGGCAAATTTATAGTATCATAAATATCAGAGTGGGGATCCTTGAATAATTAAATTCAGCATAATTATATGAATTCTAATAATCATTTCAAATTTAATTAATAATAATTAGTTTGCCTTACTAAAACTTAGAAGTAGTCATGAGAAATGCTTTCTATGGCCCATGTCTCTCAAATAAGTTTTCCAGAGAATTTTTAATATCAATGAACATAACAAGATGAAGAAGAGGGCTCAGGGTAAAAACAAAAGTATGTCATTAATGGAATCCTGGTGAATACCACTTATAAATTGTGTGGTGCTGAAGAAATTACCTAATCTCTCTGTGCCTTGGTTTTATTATCTGTAAAATGGGAATAATAATAATGGCCTCATTGGAATGTTTGGAATATTAATCAAGATGATACCTCTACCTAGATTAATGAATAAGCTGAATTTAGTAACCATTTTATCCCTTCTGATTCCCTTAAGTTAAGAAATTAATATGAATCCAAATTTCAGATAGCTGTCCTAGCTTCTCTGGTATGATTAGACAATAAATTATCTTTTATTTTATAATGAAAAAGTCTAGTAATTATTATCTAGACTAATAATTTTATAGTTGTGATTCAATACAGGATTACAAAATAGACAGCCCTGAGCTCCTATCTAACCTAAAGTATCGCCCCTTACACTCGGTTCAGGCTTACTTCAAGCCCTGAAGTCTGCATTGGCGGGTAGGGGTCTGGTGGTCTCTTTACTCTCACATCACCCACTCATAGCAACAGTTTCTGACCACTTCAGACTCAGGCCTGTGAAAAGAAACTTAGCAGGTGTGGGGAAAGACCACAGTGGCATGTGGCTGACCCTCTTGTCACCACTGTCTGGGATTTCTGGAATGGCAAATATACAAGAAATTACTCTTTTTTTCTTCTGGAGTGCATCTGTGACATTCTCAAAGTACCCTTCTGCCAGTTCTCTTCTTTGGAATCAACTCTCCAAATTCGTTGCTCATAATTCATCATCTTGGTACCTGGGCTTCTGCGAGTCTACTCACCTATGGGCTTAAGATAACCCTAAGCAAGCTTACCTTGTGAGGACCCCAGTTGCTCTTCAAACATTGCCAACCTTTGCCTTGACCTTGGAGAACCTTGTGGACTTGCCTGCCTTGCGACTCCTTCATCTGCTATAGAAGCAGGGGCATCCACAGCCACTGTGGCTGCTTTTAGTTCAGATTCTATATCCTTTAGTCTCTAGAGGAAACCTGTCAAGCTCTTTGAATGTTTTTCCTGAATCCCATCTCACTTGGCTAAAGTGAACAGGAATTGCTCCCATTTCTCATACATAAAGTGGTAGATTATGTCCAACAAACCAACAGCTCTCCAAAACAACTGTATTTCTCTTCTAACTTTTCCAAATCAACCTTTGTAGAGCCCAAATGTGCAGTCTGAGTTAAGACTAAACTTACTAATTGGACTATATTTTAGCATCTCCTGGAAATAAAGTCTTGTGCTTCACTTAGCTTCATCTCAAACAGACAGAGAGAATCAATCCCATTTTAATATCTGGGTGTTTAAATAAAACACTGAATGTCACAGTGGCAGTATTCAGAAATATTAGCTATTACAATTAATCTTATCTTTGTTATTGAACATTTAAGAAGCAACTAAGGAATTGCCCACAAGAAAAAAAAATTGAGAGGAACAAAACAAAATATTTAAGCATTAAGACAGTATGATATCATGAAAATTAAGGGGATAAGATTCATTTATCTATTTTTTGGAGAAGGGCAGTGTCAAATAAAATAAACCTAGTACAATTATTAATTGGTTATTGATGAGAGCAAACATTCTGAACAGGGAGTTAGAGGAAAAATGACCGTAGTATAGAAGACAAAGAAATTGAGACAGTTAGAGCCAACAACTTGGAGAGTAAGTTTATAGAAAAAGAAAAAATAATTTGGAAACTAAGGGGAAACAGAGTCAAGGGGCTGTTTTTGTTGTTAATTATACTTGTCAGCATTTTAATTTTAAGAAATATATTTGAACATCTTGCACAATAGCCAGCTTAGAGGAAAAGTAATTGAAGATACTAGAGACAGAGGGAAAAAATAATCAAAACAGGAGGTAAAAAGAACAGTTCAAGGATTTAGAGGTGAGTATTCATATACCAGAAGGACAATGCTTAAGACTGGAGAATGTAAGTAAATAAAGACAAGTATGGGTATAGATAAGTGTGTAGAAGTATGTAGGAAAATAATGAAGATTGAAGGACAACATACCTACCAGCCTAGAGAAGGAGTGGTTATGGAGAATTAAGAGCATGGGAATTTCAGGATGAAATAATTAATAGCATTGCTTAACAAAAAGAATTCAAGTAACACAGAGAATGTGAAAGGATCACTAGGTTTGTAAAACATTGGTGGCATATACAAGTGTACTGTATTTTAGGAAAACAAGGATGATAGAAGCTTGATTGTAAGAGTTAAAAAAGAAAAAGAAACAATGAGCAAAACAGGCCACAAGTGGATATCATTTCATTTGGCCAGAAGAAACAATAACTGGAAGAGAGAAATACACATTAAGAAAATAGGATGACTACAACAGGAGGTGAAATATGGAGTATCGTTCACTTTGACAGGGATAAAACAGTGAGCTGGTATTAGGTTTCACAATGAAGGAGCTCTTTTAGTTATAATCTCAGCACAAAAGGAAGGGATGTTGTTTGATGTAATCAAGGAATATGTGTGACTGGCCATTGTGGAAGTGGAAAATGTAAGGAAATGTAATTAAGAGCTTTTTAAAGATAAATCAAAAGGCCTTTAAAATTTGACAAAGATTGAGGAGAGTAAGGATTTTTAGTGCTCTCAATTTGTGTTAGTGTTCATTATTACCCAGTAAAATTGTACAGTTAAGGTTGGCTAAAGATGATGATAATATCTGTAATGATAATAACAGCAACAATAGCTACATTTAACACTTGTTGAGCATGTACTACCTGTGAGGCATTGAATTGATCATTTGACATGTTCCAACTCATTTGTTTCTCATAACGATCTTATGAGGTAATTTCTATCATTATTTGAAGTAAGCACTTTGACCAAGTTTATTGAGCTAGTAAGTAGCAAGTCCATTTATACCTAGGTAGTATGCATTCAGAATAAAAGTGCCTTCAGGGTAGAATCTATTACTCTCTATAAGATTTACCCAAATAGTTTGAATTTTAGAATGTCAAAAGATATATTCATATACATATATATATATTTCCTCCATAAGCAGATATATATATATATATCTTATATATCTCCTTCATAAGTAGCCTCTCTTAATTCCTCATCAAGATGTACACCAGCACATCCCAAATTATATATATTAAAAAAACCTGGTATTTAAAATGCTCAGGGTTTCTGAAGCACATACTAATACCTCCTTTCAATCACTCCTAAGGGTAGCTATCATTTACTCTTTTCAATTAAGGAAACAGAGTTTGAGAGAAATCAAGTGACTTTCCAATGGTCTCCCAGCTAACAGAAGAAGAAGCCCCAATTCAAATTCAGATCTTCTGACTCAAGTACAAAGCCTTGGCCATTGAGAACATTACCCATCCCTGACTGTTGTTTCTCTTCAATAGTCTTTACATTTCAATTGTCTTTTCTGGTTTTCTGGTCGCATTTCTATATCGAATCTCTATACTTCACCAGAAGGTTATCACTATCTGCTTTCTCTTAACATGAAAATGACCCAAATGACTCTTTTAGTGACATTTGTGGTAGATCAGTTGCACCAATAGTCCCAGTGTTTCATTTATCCTGTAGCCATACGCTTTGCCATGTAATTCTGTTCTGCTTTCCACTGTCTCTGGGTTTGGCCAAGGAATATTACCAAAAATGACTTAAGCAGAAGTTTAAAGAAGCATCTGCTTATTCCCATTCTGCTCTTACACTTCTCCCATGATCATGAGAACCAGCCGGGTCTAGCCTATTGCAGGATTAGACACATGGCATAGAGGTTAATGGCCCCAGTTGGCTCAGCCAATGCCATCCTGGGTCAGGTAATAGCCAGCTGACATAAAGCTCACATAGGCAACCTTCAGCTAGGCAGTCACATAAAAGTTAGCCCAACCAAGATCAGCCAATTCAAGATGAGCTGAATTCCACAAACCCGTATTTTTGTATGTTATTGAAGTTTTGTGCTATTATATAGCATTATTTAAGCAATGGATAACTAATGAATATATGCAATCCATCCAAAATCAAGATTATAGAATAATTTTTATTAATGATCTGGTCATCAGTTCACTCACAATTCTACAGATTATCCTACATAGTAATTCCTATCCTATGCCTACACTCCACAGGAACTATATAGAAATTCACTTTCATCCTACAGCCTTTCATCAAACAAATTTTTTATTATTATTAATTGCTACTTAATCTTTTAAAACAAAACAAACAAAAATCCCCACAGAGTCTCCTTTGTGCAAAGTAGAGACCCTAAGCCTAGCCTGAGAAGCAGAGCAGAATTTCAGTTTCCCAAATGTCTTTCAGCAAAGTTCTATCTATGCAACTCTACTGCTCCACATGGAATATCTCAGAATCTTTACCAACCTTTTCTCAAAAATACCTCTTTAATATCATTTTCCACATGAAACTTTTTGTAGTTAATCACATATCAACTTCATAATTCAAATACTTGCAGTACTTCTATAATCTTTCAGTACTATAATTATTTGGGCCCATTTATGTATTTTTTCAGAGCAACTCTATTCCCTAAACAGTCTGAGAGCCAAACTGTTTTCCCCATCCCCTTTACAAATATACGTAACTATTTAATAATGCACAGTGTACCCTCAATATATGCTAATTAAGGTGATGAAAAGAAATTTTAAACTTTTACATATGACATTTTGCAATAGGAAGCACACTCCCTTTACCTCTCCTCTAAATATTCTTAACAAATATATTAGTAACTGACAAGTATTCCCCCTCTTCTCAAAAATGTCTAGGATTGCTAATTTTGTCAATATTCCTAAATTATTCTAATTATTCTAATGATTATTCACATACATATATACAAATGATCATCTTTTAGCATTCTAGATAAAAGAAATGCAAGTAATTCTACATTTAATGTTTTATACATTAATTAGTTTTTACTTGTCTCATTTTCTTTAATCATCACAAGCTACCCTATGAGGTGTTAGTATAAACCACATTTTGTAGCATGGAAATCAGAAATTCTGACTCAAACTAGTGATGTGTAGCTGGATCACAGTACAAACCAAGTGATCTTCCTATTTCAAGTTTATTATTCTTTCTACATCAAAATGCACATATATTTAGTTCCACATTTACTTTAAAAGCCATTTTTATGGGCCTAGTACTTTGGTGGTTTCAAAGGTTTTGCATTATTGAGATCTGCTTCTGTTCTCAAGGAGCTTATACTTTAGGTTGGGGAACAGGCACATAAACAGATAATTTAATTAAAATATGATAAATGATAAGAGTAAGGAACACAGACAAATATACTTAGGGTTCAGAAAAGAGTACCTGGAAGAGTTAAACTTTTGGCTAGGATGGGAAATTAACCAGACAAAGATATTGAGGAAGAACATTATAAGTAGTGAGATGAACATGCATGAAGCAAAAAGAATGGAGTTTGCTGGGCCACTGCAAACAGTGTCGTATTATTCAAGCATATGATGTGATATATTTACAAAACTAGAAATGTTAGGAGATGGAGCAAAGAAGTTCAGAGTTGGGTGCCCCAAAACCAGAAGAGTAGAGAGATTTGAGAATTATTTAAGAGGTAAAAACATATGGCCCACTGAAGACTGAATTCAGAGATGAGGAAGAAAGCACCATCTATGACTCTTAAGGTGTCTAGATAAGGAGTTAGAGCACATGTAGGTTGTGAGTTGGAGGCAGATGATGACTGAGTTTGGAGCATGTTGAATCTGAGGTTCTGTGGAACATTAAAATGGATCTGTGCATTAATAAGGTAGAAAACTGAGGAGAGAGCTTAGAAACATCAGGCCTGGAGATGCAGAATTATGTAAAATTACCATAACTCTTTAAACACAAATATACCCAAAAACATAATGAAAAACTAAACAATATGGCTATAAAATAATTTACATGGTTAGGATTGTTAAAAATTATTGTTGCATTCTTTTATAAGGAAATAATAGAATAGAAAGTGATTAAAGTAAAACTCCAATCACCAAGACCTAAAAGCACTGAATAGGCAATTTAGGACACCTATGTCATAAGTTTCTCTCTCTTTTCAATTGTATCCTGTGTTTGCTGAAATAATTTTCATTTTTCTGTTTCTCCAGTGGTTTTCAATTTTACATGCTTTATTTTTGCCTCAAAATTCAAATTTATAGTAGTCATTTTCTCCTTCCAGCTAAATGTCAAATGCAATGCCACCAAGCAGTGGCACATTATTGTAAAAATATTCACAAAGATTCAAAGATAGCAATTAATGAAGAATATTCCCCTATTAGTTGTAGAAAACTTATGGCCCTAAAGATACAGACTAGGTTATTAAACACTTGTTTTTTAAAAAATAAGAGGATTATCACCAAGGACCTGTGGATTTCTAGGGGTACGCTGATATTTATAATATCAACATACAAATTGATATTGAAAAAGAAATCCTCAAAGTATTTTTTTTTTCAGGCAGAGTCTGGCTCTGTTGCCCAGGCTAGAGTGCAGTGGCACAATGGTTCTGTTGCCCAGGCTGGAGCGCAGTGCTGCAATCTTGGCTCACTGCAACCTCTGCCTCCCGGGTTCAAGCAGTTCTCCTGCCTCAGCCTCTCGAATAGCTGGGATTACAGGTGTTCACTGCCATGCCTGGCTAATTTTGGTATTTTAGTAGAGACAAGGTTTCACCATGTTAGAGACTGGTCTTGAACTCCTGACCTCAGGTGATCTACCTATCTTGGTCTCCCAAAGTGCTGGGATTACAGGCATGAGCCACCATGCCCAGCCCCTCAAACTATTTTTAAAATAGATTGGAAGTATAGCCATCTAAATGTATAGGTTCATAATCCCTAATCTATAATTCCAAAATCCATACACTCTGAAATTGATATTTTATTTGTGAATATATAATGAACTTGAAGGGTGGGAAAACCAGACCTATACTTATCATGAGACTGTTTACAGTCTTTATTTTTTCCATGCAGTAGGAATATTCATAAAATTCTCTTTAGAAAAATTTCAGAAACATTGGGAAATATGGGTGCTGCCCATAGTCCTTCAGGAGGAGTGTTCTATAATATACTACTAATACTACTACACACACACACACACAGACACACACACACACACACACATGGTGTTGGGGAGAGAGGAAAAACAGAGAGAGCAAGAGAGAAAAAGAGAGAGAAAATCAGAAAACTTCTGCGCTCCAAAACACAACTGGCCCAAAGAGGTTTAGATAAAAGGCTGGGCAGGGTATTTAAAAATTAAAATTTAACATTTTAAAAGGGCACCATAATTTAGATACTCTATACAATAGAATAGCCAGAAATAAAACATTTTCAATCTCGTACCTTTATGAAGAGATTTACCTCCACAATACAGTTATATATAAAAATAGTTTTCGGTTTTCTCCTTTTTTGCCTAAAGTATCTGGTTCTAGTGCTTTATTTTTACAACATTTTTAAATAAAATAGTCACCTATTATTTTACAGAAGAAACATTTAAAAAACCCAAATTACTTTTAGTAAGGTAAGCATTTGGTAAGATTAGGATTTAAACTGAAGACTTCAAGCTAGAGTAAAATATAGAAAGACAAATATACAAGGGATACATTCAGAGTCTTACACATAGAGTCAACTTCTAAGAAGGGCGAGGATCGGGGAAATGGGAACATACTGCAGCATCTATGCAAGTCAATGAGAAACTTCAGTTGACTGCTGTCCCAGTACACACTGAAGGTATATTAAACTTGTCTTCAAATATAATAAAATCCCAGTGTAAGCTAATGAAACACTGTATCCAGAAGAAGAAATGATTGCCCCATTTTCCGCTTGTCATAGTAGATGAGGAAGAGTATGACTGGTTCTGGGACCACTTTAACAAGAGAATTAACCAACTTAAATAATCCTCCAAGAGAGTGAGCATAGTGGTGATAGTTCTAAAAATCACCTTATAAAGAGCAATTGCAAAGACTAAAATGTCTTCCTGAAAAAATACAATATTTGGTATAGTTATCATAGCTGCCTTTTGAAATGAGTCAAAACATTTTGTGTGATGGCACAAACCAGGGTACTATGAAGTGAGAGTTATTGAAAACATTATATATTTCAATATTTATATTGAATATTGAAATTCAATTTAATATTGAAGATAAACTTACTGTAAATGAAAAGGACTGGAATGGCAGTTATTCACATAGGGTTATGAAATTACCTAATCAGGATTCGACAGGGGGTTCTTAGTAATCCTTTCCATTTTGAGAATCATAAATACCTCTGTGAGTTAATAGTACAGCTAGCTTTAGCATTTTATCGACTTTGAATATATAGTTTTCAGTATTTATAAAAATATCTTTGCTCCAAGCCATAAATTTGTGGAGAGAATTCAACTCTTCAACATTTGGTATACTGTCTTTTAAGGAGAGGGCCAATCAACCTTATATTTAAAAGAAAATTATAGTCTAATGGGAGTGAATATCAAAAATCTCATTCATTTTTATGTCTTTTCTCATACCTAAAATATTTTATGTTTTTTCTCATATCTAAAATAGGCAGAATTATGCTTTTCTTAAATAAGTAAATTGACTCTCATCATTAACTTTATAAATAAATAGGCTGGCAGTCCTTAACATTTTTTAGTTTTTTTTTTTCAGTTAAATACAAAGATTGACAGAAATGTATTTAATAAATAGCTAATCTAACAATGTCACATTTATGAGAAGAAAGCTTAAATTTTTCCCTTTCATCAATCTCTAAAATGTTTTTAAAATAAAAAGAAACCAGACAAAGGATTTTTTCAGGGGAGAGGATAATAGATTAGCACTTCCAAGAATTTTAAAGCAGATATTAGATATTTTAAAAAGTAAATAAATAAAACAATAGTTGAACATGAGACTTCCAAAATACTGTCATTTTCAAAGACAGATCACACAACTGAAAATGTAAAATACGTATTTCCAAATGTCATCATTGTGTTTAAAAGGTAAGAAAGATAAAACTATCTCCACATTCTGGTCATTAAAAGTTGATCAACAAGTGGTTTTCCACCTCGCTAAAACATACCAATCAATTTTTAAGAAAGACCAGATAAGAATTCTTGCTTCTCATACAAACCCCCAACCACCATCAATAGTCCATGATTTTGTTTGAAGCAAGGTTTCAAGTGAACTAATTATCTATTCCTAATTTGTTCTCACCAAAATGCACGTATCACTTATGTTAAGTGGAAAAGTAACATTAGGAATGGGAGTAAAGTGAAATTTATTTAAATCTTATTAAACTTTCAATTACAATAGGAGAAACTATGGCTACCAGGAAGCATACCTGTGGCAGGGCTGAATTGAGCTGTCTCTGGAGTGAGTCTCGGTCATAGATGACATCCTGAAGTCTTTGCTGGGCAAGTGAGAGGCTTTCTTGGGTCTCCCGAAGGGTGTCTAGAAGACGATCCCTTTCATCTAGCATATTCACCATCAGCTGCTCAAAATGGGAGTCTGAGTCCGAGCCACTGCTTTGGGACCCCCTTTGGCTCATTGGGGTGTCCTCGTTAATCGTGGGCATCACTTCACACATCATTGCTTAAAGAAAGTAAGGGGGAAGGAGTCTTAGTAAAGAAATGATTTCCAATAGTGTCATTTGGACATCAATTCACTAAACATTTGCAGCTCATTAGCATAACTGTCTCTATTTCCCCTACCTGTGGCCCCAACTCCAACCAAGCAAAATGTTTTGACCTCAATGAAATATAATCCATTTGCTTCCTTCAGCCTAAGTGCTTTCTCTTTCCATGACACCACATTTGCCCCATCTCCCATATGCAACTTGGTTTCACCTGTTTCTCAAAGTTTTTATTTATGATTTATCCCACCTAATTCAATTTACATAAACATGTTATTTTAATTATTATTTAATCATCTTTCTTATCTGCAAGTTTATAACTCTCTTACAGTGAATATTTTTATGTTACCTTTATTTGTTATTATGTATATTGGTAATGGCAAGCAATACCATTGGGTAGGAAGTAAATGACTTTTGAATGACTTAGGTAATTCAACGAATTAATGTTTACTCTTTCTTGTAGAAAATCTACAAATAATTGAGTATTCATTTTATATAATAATCAGCTTTTACTTTGTTTTTTAATCAACAGATTTTTTTTCCAAACTGACTAGTTTTAAGCTTTTTGACATTACATTTTCCATTTTATTACTTTTACATGCTCTCTCCCTGAATTCCTACGTGGCCTACACAGAGTAGATAAGTAATATTGACTGAATTACACAAAAGCCTTATGAAATAGACTGAGGTACATAAATTTGTTTAGGGTATTACACTCATCATTACACTTAATATTCCTTTTTTTTCCTGTTAGCTGCATGGTCTGGTTTTCATCCAAACTAGCACCCTTTCAAATATTCCACAAAACAGATGTCATAAATTATATTAGCTAATGTAGTAACATCACATCTCAGCTGCTAATCACAGGTTCCCAGTCATAAAATAAATGAACTCTTCAGAATATTTTTAAATTTGATTTAAAATAGAAAAAACACACATAGGTGCGTGATTGAACAATTATGTGGCATCTTAAAAATCAGAAATCATCTCATTTTCTCTTTCGTCCTCTAGCTTATGTTTCAAAGAAAAGTCAAACTCATCTCAATTTTGGTTGTTGTATTACAGCCAGCAGCTATTAATTAGACGGCTTGGTTTTGCAAAAGGCAGATGTAAAGAAAGGCAGGTTTGGCTGTTGATCCTTAAGCATTCTTTAGTTTTCATAATGTAAGGTCAATTAATTTTTCTGTCTACACATTCCTGTCCTTGGAGAAGATATTTCTGGTGATATTTTCAGATAGAATGTCAAGACTTAATAGCTCAATAGTTAATTACTTTTTATATGGGTCTTCATATAAATTGGGATATTGAGGAGCAAAATTCAATTATCTGTGAATGATCTGGTCAGGGACTCCTGAAAACCAAAAGAAACTTTTAAAAAGTATGTAAGCAAAGCATTTTGTGACTGATAACCTATATTAAAAAAATTAAGGGGGCTGAGTGTTGTGGCTCACACCTGTAATCCTAGCACTTTGGGAGGCTGAGGCGGGTGGATCACCTGAGGTTAGGAGTTTGAGACCAGCCTGACCAACAAAGTGAAATCCTGTCTCTACTAAAAATACAAAAAGTACCCAGGCATGGCAGCAGGTGCCTGTAGTCCCAGCTACTCAGGAGGCTGAGAGAAGAGAACTGCTGGAACCCAGGAGGTAGAGGTTGCAGCAAGCTGAGATCACACCACCGCACTCCAGCCTGGACAATAGAGCAAGATTTCGTCACAAAAAAAAAAAAAAAAAAAGTAAGGGGTCAGTGAATATTAGGAAAATTTAAAATACTTTGAATTTTTGCTCATTGCTCAAAACACTGAGCTACCTGAAGGCAGGAATTTAATTTGTTCAATTTTGTATGTATGCTAAAATAAATAAGAGTAGACACATGAAATGCATATAAGCACACACCCCCAGATACCTACACTTGCTACTGTTATACACTTAATGGATAAAACTATTTCTTGCATTTATCTCAATTTGATTTTCAAAGACTATCACAAAGATAGAAAACACAGACTCTTTTTAACTGCTTCAAATTTTCTTTACATTAATTGAAAAGTAATTGGACAACAACAAAAAGTGTTTCAACACATTTGATTATTTAAAATGATTAGTTTGCAGGCCATGCATGAAATCTCACATTGAGCAGCTATGTCATTCTAAGAAATCATTACCAGGAGCCAATGTGTTTACTTTTGATATTTAAGGTTAAAACAAAATACTGGGAGTGCAAATCATAGCATTGTGACAATTTGTGCCAAAACACTCATTCTTAAATCTGTATTTTAAATTATGTCCTTCCTCAACAAATGTTGTTAATCTTTTTCTACCCTGAATGACTTAGAACAACTTTAAATTCCAAAGCAAAGCATAATGGCAGTGATTACCCCCGCACAATTTTCACCTGAATATAATATCCTAACAACCCCTTATTGTTACCATGGGATATTAAGCATTCACAAACTTTAGGCTCTTAAATCAACATTAAAGGTGATCTTTGATTTAGTCAGTCAGAAGGTGCTATGATGAAAAGTGGCTTAGGGACTTAGAAAGTCTATTAAACTACACTCAAAAGAACTTGATTTGATTCCACTCCTAAGGTGCGTGAACCAGGACAAGTTACATGTCAAAACTTTAGTTATCTCTTCCATGAAAGAAAGCCAATAATCTATGCTTAGGAAAAAAAAATGATCTAATAGGTTACCTGACTGAGAACACACATGAAAACATATAAAGGGAAATTATAAATTTAAGTATTTCTATTATAAAATGATCAACATTAATCTTTGTAGAAACAATATTTTACCTTTATGACTCATACTGCCTAAAGGTTTGAGTAGATACTTTCGAACTCTTCAAATCCAATTTATAAAAATCAAATTATTCAAAAGTTACTTAGGAAATAAGATGAATATATGCTGCTTTTTCTTTACAGTCAACCCAAATGAGTAAATCCAGTCTTCTTATCAAAATTAGAAAAGAGTCTAAAAAAAAAAATGGCCACTTTCATGAACTACTTGGTTTCTTTCATTATAACTCAGGTTCTAACATAAATTACAAAATATTTGAACAATCCTTAAAATGCAGTATAAAATTTCTTAAATGCACATTTTAAGTATTAAAAGCAATTAAAGATATATATTCAATTTAAGAGTTAAACACCCTTTTAAAGAATGGATGATATCTGAAGCAACTTGCACAGTTCAGAAGGCTATGGTCATTCAGTGTCTACCGCATCTCACCCAGATAGATCACTTTTAACTTTTATAATCAGTTTTAATACTAAAAACTGCATTCATCACATAATTTCCAAAAAGCCAGAAAGGGTAGCCTAACAATTTGCTTTGATATTTGCCTTTTCATCATTCCCTCCTCAAAATCAGTTTGATATATAAATCATGTTATCTTCATCTAGGTATTGACGCTTTCTTTATTAAATTATGGAAGGTTTTGAAGCCTAGTTAGAGACATTGTTAATTTTGTTGAAAAAGGAAAAAAGTAATAATAAACCTGATTGGCTTAATTATCCCAGTGCTTAAATTTAGCTGGAAGAATTTTATATCAGGAAAACGGACTCCTTTATTCTTAGCACATAACCTTGACTGTCTTTTAAATTTCTCAGATTTCAAAATAAAAGTTTGAATGCCCACTGGAGTCCTCACTCAAGGGCTTTCAAGATCCCATGTGTTCCTTAGTAATATATGCCATCCAAGCAGTACCTCTTCAGATATAAGAGTGCTACAAAAAGCTCTTTTTTTTCCTGTCAACACATGACTTTAATCGTATCACTAGGATTTGGGCCCTACTAGAGGTTAGAATGTTATTATTCTCTATAGTGAGTTTCTTCTAAAAAAATTTAGTCTTAAGAACCATCCCAGCTCCACCTCAGTTAACCTACAAGGAGTAATTCAGTGAGAGAAATCCTAGCCATTGTCTGATTACATTACATGAATATTCCCCCTCCTATTTAACTCTTTGAAAGCCTCTGTCCTCAGGAAATATGATTATCACCTTTAATGGACGCATTTTACACTTTCTTTACCTAGTGCCTTTACAGACCGCTGAAGAGCCAGCTCACCCCACACTACTGGACAGTTATCTCTCAGCCACACCCCCCGCCACCTTGAAGAAGTTGACTTCATCATTTCCACACTGAAATTGTTCATCCTGCCCAACAGGACACAGCCAAGAAGGCAGGAGGCAGAGAGATAGGAGATGGAGAGGATGAGGTGAAAGCAAAAGGTACCTAAGAGTAATCAACAAGGAAGAATTTGCATCTCATCTTCCCTGGGGGCGGGGTGGGGCTGGGGAGGTGGTCAAAAAATACAGCGAAAGGAGACAGTGAAACTCAAAGACAGCTTCTGTACCTAATGTCTGTGATTTCAGGTCCTTGCTTCTTCAATTGATCAGTGACAACGGCAGTCTCCGGCTTGAGGAGAAGGGAGGCTCACACCCAGCACTCCTGGACCATTTCCCTAGCAACGGGAGGAGAAAGGCAGCTCAGACACACGCGTGCCCCGGCGCCCTCCCGGAACGTGCCCCGGCCCGGTGGCGTGGCAGGAGCTCGGCATCTTCCCGTGGCTCCGTCAGCAGCCAAAAGGAGAAGCGTCCATCGGAAAAATGGCATATTACAAATTTTGCTTTGGGAAGCAGAGCCCGGTTCAGACCATTGTCAAAGGAGGAGAGGGGGAGGCGGCTCTTAAAGCAGCCGCGGCCGCTTTGCCAGATCAGCCGCAGCTCCCCGCGTGCAGCTGGAGCTCAGGGGCGGGGACCGGGGACCGGGTTTGACTTTCAGAAACTTAACCAAGTGGCGCCGCTCCCTCTCCGCGCCAGGGCCACCCGGGGTGTGTGGGGCGTCCCTCCCGAGGAGAGCTTGGGGAAAAGGCGTGAGAAGTATTTGGGAGGGAAGTTCTCCACCCAGGCCCGGCTCCTGGAGCCCCTCTAGAGTTTAAGGCTAACCTGAGAGTTGGAAACCTGAGGGGAAAACGAGTCCCTAGGGATGCGAAAAAAAAAAAAGCAGGACAGGTCTCCTCCTGGCCCCCAGCCTGTTTCGGTCTCGCGTGGCTCATTTCACTTAAAGGAGGCGCTTCTTCTCCGGAAAGGCAAGCAGCAGCCCCCCACACACCCATTTTCCCCCGCCCAGCCTTTCTGCAAGCCTCCTCGCTTGCTTCCGTTGGCCGGGAGAACCAACCTGCTGGGAGCCGGTGAGGACGCTACGGCATCTTCTCTCCTCACGCGCCTCGTGCGGTGGCTGCTACTCCTCCTCCTCCGTCTCCTCCCCTCCTCCTCCTTGGCAGCCGCCACCTCCTCTTCCTCTGGAACAAGGGCTTCCCCTGGAAGCTGCTGCAGTGGTTTCCACCGTCCCTTAAATAAATTCTGAAGTAATCACGTCTTTGCTCTCCTCCTCACGCACACGCGCCCGCGGATACACTCGTCTCCCTCAGAGCCGCTCCCGGGCCGCCGAGGCTCGCGCGGCTCCCAGTGCCCCCTGCGAAGGCGAGGGCCAGGGACGGGCAAAGTGGGAAGGAAGGGGGTACACGCTCCGCCGCCCGGGCTTCCTTCACACAATGGGCTCTACAGCCTCCGCGCTCGTGTCAGCCCGCGCCAGGTGGGGACGGGAACGGACTTGGGCACCTTTTGGCTCCCGGGTCTTCTGTGCTCGTCGTTTCTTTAAGCAGCTTTCTTCCCACTGGGCCAGGGCACGGTAGTCATGGTTGTAGGGACCTGAGCCAATCTAGGGTGTGGCGGCATCTGTCATTTCTCGTTACCTCTCCAGTTCTTCTCCATTCATACTGTTTTGGTGATGAGAATTGTGTGTTAAGTATTCCCTGCCCGAGTAAATTTTAGCTTTGAGCAGAGTCTGGTCTCTCCATCGCGTTCCAGTCCCCCCTATATCTCCACCTCCCTTTACCTACTCTCTTTTCTTTCCGCTGCTGCTGTCCATTCATGCAGACCCATCAGGGACCGAGGAAGCAGGAGACAAAATCAGTACCTACTCTGAGCAGAAGGGGAATGTTTCTGTGAGGGAGAGTCACGAATCCTGGGTTTGGTGAAGAGGACATGCATGAAGGAATTGGGGGAAGGTTTAAACGCAGAGTATAATTTGGGGGTTAGTGCAAATATTCTCAGAGTGTGCTACAAGAAATCCAAAAGCTATGTTTTGCTTTTGTGTAAAGTCAAGAGTCCAAAGTTAACAAAGAACTAATATGTAAATACCTGTTCTCTTAAATTTAAGTACATTCTCCAAGAAACAATCTTTGTTTCTGGGGGAAGTATTTAATTCAGTTAGTGACTTCACAGTGGAAAGTGGGATCAAGCTCATGTATCTACCGCCTTCTATTCTAGACTGTTACTTAAATTCTGCAACACAACATCATCCTACAAGATGTATAAAAATAATATGAAAATTCATTATATGTCAACTGGAGCACTATTTCTCAAACATGATGCGCATACAGACCATCCATGGGTCTTGTTAAGTTATAGATACTGATTCACTAGGATGAGGGTGAAACCTGAAATTCTACCCTTCTAATGATTCCCAGATGGTACTATACTTTGAGGAGGAAGGACCTAGACCACCCAATCAACCCACAATTTGATGGGCTTAATTACCCTTAACTACAGAAAACTCCTCACCTCACAGGATAGCCTAGTCTATTTTCAAACAAACTTCGTGTTGTAATAACTTCAACATATTAATCAGATATCGGTACTCATAACTTTTACTCTCTAGAATTCTACACAAAACATAAAAATTCCTTATATATGAGAGAGATTCTTATTTTTAAAGATAGCTATTACATCTATTTGTACAAGAATTCCTTCCTTATTAAACTTTGGTTTGAATTTCCTTGGCAATCAACGTTTGTTAAGTACAAGCTCAGATGTTCTTACTGTTTCCAAGAAGAGTTTTGATTGCCTTGAGTCCCATTCATATATCAAATACAAGTTTTAATTGTAAGTAATCCCCACATACAGCTGACAAATATAGTTAAAGGCTAACCTATGGTAGATATCGCAGAAAGAAAAAGGTTGATAATGGGAGGCAGAAAAAAAATCACAAGTTAAAGCATATTTTGGTAAGAAGATACAGTCTTAGTAAATTTCAACTGAGAAACTACATTATCACTGCTAACTTCACTGCAAATTATGTACATAACACATCATATTAAAACTGAGAAAGACTTTAACAATTTTGCATAAGGCATTAGGTCAGCCAATTCACATAAGAGTAACCACCTGCACCAGTTCCTCTAGTTTAATGGCCCTTAAAGTTAGTGTAATATTGCGGCTCAGGGGTTCAGGGTGCCCTCAGCTCCCCTGAGAGGATGTTTCTCCAGGTTCTTGGTCTCCTGCCTTCTCAAGAATGAGAGGGGGGACCACTGCACAGTGCGCAGTAAATGCTGGACTCACAAGTGTTTGTAGAAAGTGATTTATTTAGAAAGAGAGAGAAACAGGAGGAGAGAGAAAGAAACAGCTGACTATCATACTGAGTGAGAGAATCCAGAAAGATGGAATCCAGGAGAGGAAAGCAGCTTCCGCGAGAGTGTTAGGGAATAGAGAGAGATGGAGTTTAGGAGGAGAAGACAAGCTTCCACAAGAGAGTGTGGAAGGGGACTCCAGAGGGAAAATCCAGGAGAAAGGAAGACGCTTCCACGAAGGGAGTGTTTGTGGAAGGGGACCCAAACATGGAGTCCAAAGGGTGTGGAAGAAGCGGACTTTTAACCTGGGAGGAACCCCCACCTTCTCTAAGACCCCAGGCCAATGAAAGGAGATCCTTAGAACTTCTGCTGGACTGATTGACTCTTAATTTCTTCCCACGCCTGCAAAATTCAAACATAAACCGTTAAATCTCCTGGATGGAGAGAGATGGGAGGGGTGCATGGCACTGGGAAATTCTTGCCTTAAAACTACACCCTCTGGTGGACGCAGAAAGAGAACACATTCCGTCATTTGCATACAAGAGAATCTCCAGAAGGGCTTGTTACCACACAGATTGCTGGGCCCTATCCTTAGAGCTTCTGATTCATTACAGCTCGAATAAGTTCCCAGGTGATACTAATACTGCGCGGTCAGGGATCCCCCTCTGAGAACCAGTATGTAGATACAGATGGGAAAATTTGGGAACAAAAGAAGCACAGAGCGAGAAAAAGAGCTGATATTTGTATTCAAAGAAAAGATGTCTTCCATACAAATATAAATCTGACTCTTGTTTTTGATGCCCAATCAATGATTAACATGAGATATGCTTGTCTTCTAAGTAGTCAACCAGATTTAGGTAGAAGTAGTGAAAGCCATTATTAGTCTTAGTGCCTAATATCAATCAAAATATTTAGTCCACATCAGCATATAATATTATAGTAGCCACATGTACTAACGCTTCTTCTTAACATTTTATTTTAAATATGAGCTTTTTGTCTATATACTCCTGTGATGGTTAATACTAAGGGTCAACTTGATTGGCTTGAAGGATGTAAAGTATTGATGCTGGGTGTGTCTGTGAGGGTGTTACCAAAGGAGATTAACATTAGAGTCAGTGGGCTGGGACAGGTAGACCCACCCTTAATCTGGATAGGCACCATCTAATCAGCTGATAGTGCAGCTAGAAATAAAACAGGCAGAAAAATGTGAAAAGATTAGACTGGCCTAGCCTTCCAGCCTACATCTCCTATTGCACTGGATGCCTTCTCCCCTCAAACATCAGATGCCAAATTCTTCAGTTCTTGGACTGGCTCACCTTACTACTCAGCTCGCAGATGGCTTATTGTGGGAAATTAATACTTAATAAACTCCCATATATATAACTATATATATAACATATATAGTTATATATATGTAACTATATAAATAACCATATATATAGTATATATATATACTATAGTGTGTATATATATATACTGTCCTAGTAGTATATAATATAGTATGTGTGTATATATATACACACTATATATACTATATATATACACTATATACTATATATAACTATATATATAACATATATATAGTATAACATATATAGTATATAGTATATAGTATATATATAGTATATATACTATATATATTTTATATATGTACATATATATACTGTATATAGTATATATATGTTATACTATAACATATAACATAGTATATATGTTATACTATAACATATAGCATAGTATATATATGTTATACTATAACATATATATAGTGTACATATGTTATACTATAACATATATATAGTGTACATATGTTATACTATAACATATATAGTTATATATGTATATATATAAAGTATAAAATATATATATGTTATATATATAGTATATATAGTTTTATATATATAGTATATATAGTGTATATATATTTTATACTTTATATATATACACATACTTTATTATATACTACTAGGAGATACACACACACACACACACACACACACACACACATATATCTCCTATTTGATCCATCCTACTAGAGAACCCTGACTAATAGAGATCTTGGTACCAGGAGTGGTTTTAGAGGAACAAAATATTAAAAATGGAGTTATTTTATTGGTTGTGGGGTCTCTGGAGTTGGCTTCTTAATATAATTAGACCCAAAAATGCTAAGGACTCTACTTATAATAGTATGGAGAACACTGACTGTCCTTGGCATGAATTGTTTAGAGAGTTATGCAAAATAATACATCTGACACTCTTCATTTGCTGCTCGTGAGAGGCAAGGAGTTTAGTGACTCTATACCTATTACCTTTGACCATATGTGGAGAACCAAGGAACATAATGAAACTGGTTTGTTGCTCCTAAGTTCAGGGGGCGAAGTGATGAGAGAAAATGATGAACTCAGAAATTCTAATTCCCAGCTTCAGAAGCAAATACTGAGCCTCAAATCTGCAGAGATTGACCTGAGTGAGAGTCTTATCTCCTCTGAAGAGAAATAGCTGAAATTGTGGAAAAACAGACACAAGCTTTTACCATGTGAGTGGATGACCTGCAACAAAAGGTGCATGCACAGCCTCGCCAGGCATCTACTGTTAAAGTGAGGGCATTGATTGGAAAAGAATGGGACCCTGAAACTTGGAATGGGGACATGTGGAAGAACCCTGATGAAGTGGGGGACACTGAGTTTGAGAACTATGAAGAACATTTTTTCACCAGAAGAAACAGCTTCCTCATCCCCAGTAGTGTCAGCATCCCCTCCCCAACCCATGATGCCATCAGTCTTTTCACCTTTATCTTAGGAGATAAACCCTGCACTAGCTAAGGCAACAGTGATGGCCTCCCCTGAGGCAGTTGCCGGGCAAGATAATGTGATTCTCCTCAGGAGTCAACCCAACACCCATGTTTGCTTCTAGACCATGTAGGCTAAGTCCTGTCAGGCCCCTAAAGGTAAGGTTGAGAGTGTGACCCATAAGGTAGTGTGCTACACTCAAAAAATAACTGCTTGAGTTTTCTAATTTATATAAGCAGCAACCTGGAGAACAGTTATGGGAATGGATATTGGGGTGTGAGATAATGGTAGAAGGAATATAGAGTTGAATCAGGCCGAATGTATTGATTTGAGCCCATGAAGTAGGGACTCTGCATTTAATGTTGCAGCTCGGGGAGTTAAAAAAAGTTCCAATAGTTTATTTGCTTGGTTAGCTGAAATATGTATTAAAAGATGGCCCTCTGTGAGCAAGCTGGAAATGCCTACTCTCCCTTGGTTAATGTAGAGGTAGGGATGCAAAGGCTTAGGGAGATTGGGGTGGTGGAGTGAACTAGTCACTTTAGATGTACTAATCCCAGCTGGGAGGGTCCAGAAGATATACCCTTGACCAATGCTTTGTGAAATAGATTTGTGAGGGCAGCACCTGCATCTTTGAAAAGCCATGTAATTGCTCTTATCTGTATGTCAGATCTAACAGTGGGAACTGCAGTCACTCAACTACAAAATTTAAACACAATGAGAATAATTGGATCCTGAAGAGGGGCCAAGTGGCAGCACTCAAATATCAAAGGCAAGGTGGGCATGGCTGCCATAATGGACAGCAGAGGCAAAGCAGTAATCAGAAGAATCTGACTTGTGTAGAGCTCTAATATTTGCTAATTAATCACGCTGTTTCTAAATGTGAAATTGATAGGAAGCCTACCACATTCCTACCTAATTTATATGAGCAGAAAACTTCTAGGTCAAATGGACAAAAGTCTAATTTGAATTATTAAAACAGAGAATCAAGGTCCCTCGATCAATTTCCAGGAGCCAGTTTATAGGCCCAGAGACCCTTGAATGAGGGGGAGGCCGGGTCCCCTTGAGGAAAGACCCTACCAAACTACTCAAAATTTATGCTGTTAATCTTTTTCCTATCCATTCCCAAGGAGACCCCTGGCCTTTTACCAGGGTAACTGTGCAACGAGGAAAGGGAAATTATTAGATATTTTGGGGACTACTGAAGACTAGCTCTGAGCTGATATTGACTGCACGGGACCCAACATGTCACTGTGGTCCTCCAGTTAAAGTAGGGGCTTATGGAGGTCAAGTAATTAATGGAGTTTTAGCTTGGGTGTGACTTACAGTGGGCCCAGTGGGTCCACGGACTCATCCTGTGGTCATTTCCCCAGTGCCAGAATGCATAATTGCATACACATATTTAGCAGCTGCCCTAACCCTCACATTGGCTCTGTGATTTGTAGGGTGATGGCTATTATGTTGGGAAAGGCCAGATGGAAGGCATTAGAGCTGCCTCTACCTGGAAAAATAGTAAATCAAAAACAATATCACATCCCTGGAGGGATGATTACTGCCATCATCAAGGACTTGAAAGACACAGGGGTGGTGATTCCCACAACATCCCTCTTCAACTCTCCTATTAGGCCTGTACAGAACACAGATGGACCTTGGAGAATGACAGTGGATTATTGTAAGCTTAACTAAGTGGTGACTTCAATTGCAGCTGCTGTACCAGATGTAGTTTCATTGTTTGAGAAAATTAACACGTCTCCTGGTACCTGGTATGCAGCCATTGACTTGGCAGATGCATTTTACTCCATTCCTGTCCATAGGGCCCACCAGAGGCAATTTGCCTTCAGCTGGAAAGATTGAGAAATATACCTTTACTGTCCTACCTCAGGAGTATATCAACTGTCCAGCTTTGTGTCATAATCTTACTAGAAGAGAACTTGAGTGCTTTCACTACCACAAGATATCACACTGGTCCATTACATTGATGACATTATGTTGACTGGATCTCGTGAGCAAGAAGTAACAAACACACTGGACTATTGGTGACACATTTGCTTGCCAGAGAATGGGAAATAAATCCAACTAAAATTCAGGGACCTTTTACCTCAGTAAAATCTTTAGTGGTCCAGTGGTGTGAGGCCTGTAAAGATATTCCTCCTAAGGTAAAGGATATGTTGCTGCATTTGGTCCCTCCCATAACCAAGAAAGAGGCACAAGGACTAGTGGGCCTATTTGGATATTGGAAGCAACACATTCCTCATTCGAGTGCATTACTCTGGCCAATTTACTGACTGGCTTGTAAGGCTGCCAGTATTGGGTAGGGTCCAGAATAGAAGAAGGCTCTGCAACAGGTCCAGGCAGCTGTGCAAGCTGCTCTGTCACTTCGGCCATATGACCCAGCAGATCCAATGGTGCTTGAGGTGTCAGATAGGGATGCTGTTTGGAGCCTTTGGCAGGCCCCATAGGTGAATCACAGTGGAGGCCTCTAGGATTTGGGTGCAAGACCCTGCCATACTCTGCAGATAACTACTCTCATTTTGAAAGACAGCTCTTGGCCTGTTACTAGACTTTGGTGGAAACTAAACTTTTGACCATGGGTCATCAAGTCACCATGTGACCTTAACTGCCTATCATGAACTGAGTGCTTTCTGGCCCATCTAGCCATAAAGTGGGTTATGCACTGCAGCATTCCATCATCAAATGGAAGTGGTATATACATGATCAGGCTCGAGAAGGTCCTAAAGGCACAAGTAAGTTACATGACGAAGTGGCTCAAATGCCCATGGTCTCCATTCCTGCCACCCTGCTTTCTCTCCCCCAGCCTGCACCGATGGCCTCATGGGGAGTTCCCTATGATCAGTTGACAGAGGAAGACAAGACAAGACTAGGGCCTGGTTCACAAGTGGTTCTGCATGATATGCAGGCGTCACCCAAATGAAGGTAGCTGCAGCACTATAACCCCTTTCTGGGACATCCCTGAAGGACAGTCGTGAAAAGAAATCTTCCTAGTGGGCAGAATACTGAGCAGTGCACCTGGTTATGCACTTTGCATGGAGGGAGAAATGGCCAGATGGGCTGTAGCCAATGGTTTGGCTGGTCGGTCAGGGATTTGGAAGAAGTGTGACTGGAAACTGGTGACAAAGAAATTTGGGGAAGAGGTATGTGGATGGATCTCTCTGAGTGGTCAAAACTGAAGATATTTGTATCCCATGTGAGTGCTCACCAAACAGTGACCTTAATAGAGGAGGAGTCTAATAATGAAGTGGATAGGATGACCTGTTCTGTGGACACGACTCAGCCTCTTTCCCCAGCCACCTCTGTCATTGCCCAATGGGCCCATGAACAAAATGGCCATGGTAGCAGGGATGGAGGTTATGCATGGGCTCAGCAACATGGACTTCCACTCACCAAGTCTCACCTGGCTATGGCCACTGCTGAGTGCCCAATTTGCCAGCAGCAGAGACAAACACTCAGTCCTTGATATGGCACCATTCCTCAGGGTAATCAGCCAGCTACCTGGTGGCAGGTCAGTTATACTGGACCTCTTCTATCATAGAAAGATCAGAAGTTTGTCCTCACTGGAATAGACACTTACTCTGGATATGGGTTTACCTATCCTGCATGCAATGCTTCTGCCAACACTACCATCCACAGACTCACGGAATGCCTTATCCACCATCATGGTACTCCACACAGCACTACCTCTGACCAAGGCACTCACTTCATGGCTAGAGAAATGTGGCAGTAGGCTCATGCGGATGGAAATCACTGGTCTTACCATGTTCCAAATCATCCTAAAGCAGTTGGATTTATAGAACAGTGGAATGGCCTTTTGAAGTCACAATTATAAGGCCAACTAGGTGACAATACTTTGCAGGGCTAGGGAAAAGTTTTCCAGAAGGCAGTGTATGCTCTGAATCAGTGTGCAGTATATGATACTGTTTCTCCCAGAGCCATGATTCAAAGGTCCAGGAATCAAGGGGTAGAAGTGGAAGTGGCACCACTCACTACCACTCCTAGTAATCCACTAGAACAATTTTTGCTTTCTGTTCCAGCAACATTCTGTTCTGCTGGCCTAGAGGTCTTAGTTCCAGAGGGAGGAATGCCACCACCAGGAGATACAACAACAATTCCATTGAACTGGGCAGACTGCCACCTGGACACTTTGGGCTCCTCCTGCCTTTAAGTTAACAGGCTAAGATGGGAGTTACAGTGTTGGCTGGGGTGATTGACCAGGACTAGCAAGATGAAATCAGTCTACTACTGTACAATGGAGGTAAGGAGGAGTATGGATGGAATACAAGAGATCCATTAGGGCATCTCTTAGTATTACCATGCCCTGTGATTAAGGTCAATGGGAAACTACAACAGCCCAATCCAAGCCCAGACACTTTAGGAATGAAGGTTTGAGTCACTCCACCGGGAAAAAAAACTATGACCTGCTGATGTGCTCGCTGAAGGCAAGGAAATACAGAATGAGTATTAGAAAAAGGTAATCATCAACACCAGCTATGCCCACATGACCAGCTGCAGAAATGGAGGCTGTAACTGTCATGAGTATTTCTTCCTTGTTTAAAACATGTTTGTGCAATTTCTCTTGTACTAAGAAAATATCTTCATTTTATTTCCTTTTCCTTTATCATGTAACACAACATTTATTGGCTTTATATTAGCATTTAAATATTGTATTACTTTATGTAATAGTATTTATGTAATATTGCATTACTTTATGTAATAGTATTTTGTGTTGGGGATTGGTGATTTCCAGTTCTATGAAGGATAGTTGCATATGTTTGGCGTAATTATGACCTTATTATTGTCTTTATTTGAAGATCATGTATGATCTCAAGAGATGTGTATGGGTTCAAGTTGACAAGAGGTGGACTTGTGATGATTAATACTGAGGGTCAACTTGATTGGGTTGAAGGATGCAAAGTATTGGTCCTGGGTGTGTCTGTGAAGCTGTTGCCAAAGGAGATTAACATTTGAGTTAGTAGGCTGGGAAAGGCAAACCCACCCTTAATCTGTGTGGGCACCATCTAATCAGCTGCCAGCATGCCTAGAACATAAAGCAGGCAGAAAAATGTGAAAAAACTAGACTGGCCTACCCTCCCAGCCTACAGCTTCTCCCATGCTGGATGCTTCCCGCCCTAGAACATCAGGCTCCAAGTTCTTCAGCTTTGGGATTCAGACTGGCTTCCTTGCTCCTCAGCTTGCAGATGGCCTAACGTGGGACATTGTGATTATGTGAGGTAATACTTAATAAGCTCCCCTTTATATATGTATATATCTCCTATTAGTTCTGTCCCTCTAGACAACCCTGACTAATACAACTCCTTAAATGGAATCTGTTATACAACTTATTTTTACTTCAGTAATCCTGTCCTCCTATCCATTTAGATAGTTTGAATATCACATGGTATATTAGCAATATAATAATATACAAAAATAATAATGATCACTTGATTTTATTTAAATCAAGGATGGACTTATTTGTAAAGATGAAGTTTAATAATATCAGGCACCAAAGAAAATGAGTAATGAAATGGACCATGAAAATAACAAAAATTTATTAAATAGCAATAATTTACCTTTTAAGTACAAGAATAATTTTATGCAACTAGAATGCAAGTAATGTTAGTTGTAAAAGACATGTTGATCTCAATATTACCCCATTTCAACTGTATAGTTACCTATTTACCTAAATATTTTTCCTAGAATGAAAATGGTTTATTGACATTTAAACATTAAAAACGTTAAAAACAAACGACATTTTTTATATTTATGCTTAAAGCCGAATTTAAAATTTAAGATGGATTTATATACAGATAATTGAAGAAACTATTAAAATACTCGTTACCTATAGTCTTGTGAGAACACAAATTTTATTTTATTTCCATTAAAAATAAAGTCATATGGTATTATCACATTGTATTAATAGGGTAGTCAACAAAACAAACCCAAATATTTAATATGTCAAACTCAAGTGAAGTTTATTCTTTACTTTCTCAGTATCCCAAGGTGATAAATGATCAGTGGACTGCTTTCTCCTTCATAGCAATTCATTCAGACTTATTTCTTGTCTGCGCCTTACTATCCCCTTGGGTTTTGTCAGACAGTGGGAGGGGAAAGAGAGGGTGGTAGAGGCATACTCACTTCATAAAAAACCTTGCCCACAAGCGACCAGACTTTTCTCAAGTTCCACTGGTAAGAAAACTCATATGGCAACATCTAATTAGAAGAGAAACTGGGAAAGTAGTCTAGTCTTATGTCCAGAAAAAATAAAAAGGTTTTGATTAAAACTTAGCCAATTTCTCCCATATATTGTTTGTGAAAATAATAATGGAAATGAAAGGTATGTTAGCAAATGTCATGTTTTAACTTTCTGTGATGTATAAATTTAAGAAACAGATTAAATACAATTAACTGAAAAACAAGAATAAAAAATAAGCACCCAATTCTGTTTATCATAAAGAGTAAGCATTGCTTATTACATAAGTTTAGTATGTTTCTTGTGATGTTTATGCTACATGTTGTTCTTCCTACCTGTCTAAAAAAGCAAACTGCAGAATATTAAATCTATGCTAAGCACATTGTTACTGATTCTTGTGCCTCTGCTCAAATTTATAAGCATCACTTCTTACAAGATAAATTTTTGTGAAAGTCTATATTAATCAGCTTTTGTTTATGCATTTATATGAGATTACTGTAAACTCTAGCAACTTGACAAATATTTACTGACATTTCAGTTCACAACCAAGGATATCTGACTATTCTCAAAAAGCAAAAACTGTTATTTTTTGAAGTCAAAGTATGGTAAGAGAAGACAAGTTGCAGGGAATTTTATTTTGCATCACTCAATACTATCTGACATTAAATCTAAGAGCAATAGGAGAGAAAAAAACAAATAAATAAAAATGACAATGCCTTCTAAAATATTTTCTCTTTTATAAAGGAAAATAAAATTTCATAGGAAAAAATCTTTCATGTCCATCTTCAGATTTGGTGACCACACACTTATAAGAAGTCTGATAAAAAGGGAAGTGAAATGATGTAAATACAATTAACAGTTGTTTCTAAACAGAAAGTATTTATTCTAACATGAAGCTTATAATAAATGTTTTCATTTTTCTCTCTACTCCAATTTAGAGACCCTCACTTTGTAATTAAAAAATCACAAAGTTTTATACTGAGAGTCCTAGTCTAATTTCAACCTTACAGATTAGTAAAATAAAATAAAAGTAGTATAAATTCCTGTATTTTATGGCTCAACTACCTGAAGAAGCTAGACAGGTACTGCATGACTTATAATACTTACTTTTAAACTTCTCTCAAATATAAATCATCCAGCTATGACTCAAACTGATTTATGATTACCAAATCACTTTGATCATTAGCACTGCCGATGCCTAGTGAACATTTTACTTGATTAATTAGCAACAAAAATAAACTGAATGAAGTTGAGATCAGTGAGTGTTACTGTTCTTTAGAGGAGAAATCACTGAGGAAAAGGTCACTAACATGACAATTACTCCTTCCTTAGTATTTACCATTCAAAGACATGTGCAAGCAGTCATGGATGGTAAATTAAACCATATGAATAACTGATATGAGTAACTTTTACTTTTAAAGACTCATTGAACAATGAAGAATGCAAATGCATGCTTTATAAAGACAGTGAAGAGAAGTCAGCAAATTCAATCCCAAATCAGTACTAATTTTAAGAAGTCCTAGACAGTTGTAATTAGGTAGAAAATCTTCTCCAAAATAACAGTTTATATAAGTCATTGAGCAATTGATTCTTAACTTCTTCTCAGTCATAAATAGGGTGAACTTAAGTTCATATATTATGAATATGAAGGCTTAAGATATAGAAGATAGGTCAAGACCAGATGGGAAAATGACAGATATTCTATGGATCCATTAACGAGTAAAAACTGATTCCAAAACTTAGTAATTTAAAACAACAATCACTTTATTCTTAATCATGGTGTAAGTGGGTCAGAGCTTGCCTAGGTAGTTCTGGCTTGAAATCTCTCATGCAGGTACAGTCAGACAGTGACTAGACTGGGAAGTGTCAGGGTGAGAGTCAGCTAAAGTAGTAGGAGCTGTCCAGGAATCTCTCTTTTTCTCTGCATGTGTGTTATCGTATGGATTCCCTGTGTTTTATTGCTAAATGGGATAGCTCGGGCTTCCTCACAATTATGGAAGCCCAAGGGTAGTCAGACATGACAAGGTGAGTCTTCAAGAGCAAATAATGAGCAAGGCAGAAGAGCGTGTAGTGAACAAGATCACAAGCAGTGACTTAGCTTTGGAAGTCACATGTAATTTTTGCCATACTCTTATTATGAGGCAGCCATCACAACCCACCTGGTGTCAAGGGGAAGAAACGTAAATCCCCTTCTGTCAATGAGAGCAGCTCCAAACACATGGTAAGAAGTATTGTTGCTGCCATTTTTAGAAAATAAAGTCAGACACAGTGGGCTATCTTTGTGAAATGTGCATTTGCTATTTCAAATATTCAATTTTCATAGATAAGTTTGTAGTTTGTAAAAGATGAGCAAAGTCTTTTAAAATATTTTAAGAATAGATAAGTAGCTAGTAAGCAAAATATTTGTTAGACATAGGCAGAATTCATGGGAATTGTAAAGTATAAAATAAATAAGCAGCAGAGCACGTGTGTGTTAATCATGGACAGAAAACCACAGAAAGACTAGAGATACCCAGTGTTCACGAGGTATGTGAGTAGTATGTATTTGTATTTGTTATATATGAATATACCTGATAACAAATACACAGGAGAGTCTAAGTACTTAGGATACACTAGATATACATGAAAAATTAGCATTCAAGAGGTCTTTATTTGGCCATACATTGTTGACACAAATTATAACCATATATATCTTCTGCCCAAGTAACACAGATAAAACCCATCACTATTCATCCAGCTAATTAGAGAGCTACATCTACCAGTCAGAGGTATTTGTCCCTGCATCTCTCTAATAGAATGTGTGCCACTGACTCAGGATGCCTTCTGCCCTTTCAACCCCTAGCAGATGTTTCAAGTTCCCTCAATTATGGGCCTTGTAACCATACCATTCATGTGGAAGGCTAATGGGACAGAAAGAGAAACATGACATAAAAACATTGAGGATCCCAGGATGTACACACTATGATTCTTCCACACTGTTTGTGCCCTATCCTTCATGTGATAACTGACTCCATCTCTTTTCCCTTGTTTCTATGTGTTTTTAGTAGGCTTGAGAAAATACATCATTTGATCATTTTAATTTGTTCTATGAGGCTTCTACCCTGTGACCTCTAGGATGGTATACAACCTCCCCTGAATTTGTATACAAAATTGCTGGTAATGTACTTTGGAGGCTTCCATTGTATCAAGGTGATGTCCCACATGACACTTTATTTTGGGAAGTGGGAATGGAAAACTTGGGTTCTTATGACCCAAAATATTTTCTCAGATCTCCCTTAATTAGTCCACAGATAAATACAACAAACAAAAAGAAGAAAAGAAGGCTGGGTGCAGTGGCTTGCACCTGTAATCTCTACAAAAAAAAAAAAAAAGAAAGAAAGGAAAGAAAAAAACAATAATTAGCTGGGTGTGGTGGTGTGTGCCAGTATGTAGTCCCAACTATTTGAGTGGCCAGGGTGGGAGAATTGCTTGAGCCTGGGAGGCTGGGGCTGCAGTGAGCCATAATCATGCCACTGCAATCCAGCCTGGGTGACAGAGCAAGGAACTATTACACATAAAAAAATAAAAATAAAAAAAAAACACAAAGCAGGCACTAATCAACCATGTCAGCTAACTTCCTGGCATTTCTGAAGTCTTGCTCAGCCAAAGAAATCCAAATCATCTCAGAGATATGTAAGTTGTAGCAGACCGCTATCACAAAGTAATGCCAAATTGCAACTGGGTCCAGGATCGATTTGGATGGAAGGACAAGAGCTTGGGACTTCTGGCAAGCTAGCAATAAAATCTCATTATGGTCCTTTAATTAATCTTGAAATTATGCAAACTCACATTTTATGTAATTAAATTTTAGTGATCATTTTACCATAGTTAGCAATTATTTGTTACAGCATACATTTGTGTTTGTGCTTTATTTCCTCTTCATTTACTATACCAATCAATTCTTTGAGTTTTGGGATTATTGAGACTTATTTTATAATATAAATAATGTATTAATTTATAATTCTTCATTTCCTTGCATCATGTGGGAACCAGCTACACAGGGAGTGAGAAGTTCCACATTGAGATAAAAGATATAATGGAGGTGATATATTTAATCTATTTGTGGAAGATCAGAAATGAGGATGAAAATGTGTTACCAAGGAAGTTTGTGGATGAATGGCATGGAAGGTTAAAAGTAAGGACAAAGAGCTAGAGGCAGATAACTATGGCTTGCATAAGGAATGGTGGATGGTGCCTAGTTGGCTATGCACAGTGGTGGGGGAGGCTTTGACTGAAAAAAAAAAAAAAAAGAATAAAAATCTAAGCAAGACATGCAAATCTTGTTAAAGTGTTTTAAGATGTATCCTGTGGGTAATAGGGAGCCTATTAACATTTTAAAACAAGGGCATGTGGTGTATATTTTGGAAGAGGCAGGATGAAAATTGAGAGATAAGAAAGGATAGGTGATATAAATATTGAACCATCCTTCAACAGGATATGAAACAGAGATGAGTATATTTGGGTAGAAGCAAAATGAATTCAGCTTTGATCATGTTAAGTGTTATTATCTGACTGTGAGCCATCTAATTAGAGATATTCAAAAGAAGTTGAAATACCAGTTTATCAAAGAGAAATCTAGACTGATAAGAAGTGTTTGGAAATCATTAGTGGCATTTGAAATGATGGAAGAGAGTAACATTGATAATTAAGAGGGTGTAGAATCAGAGAAGATGAGGAAAGGAATTAGAACTTCAATGACCACTAATATTTAGGAAATGCTTCTAGCAAGAAGTAGGCAGAGATGAGGAAGGGAAGGAAGGAAAGAGAGCAATCATGGCAAGAAGTAGGGAGTGGTGATGAGTGTGAGATATTCTTGAGAAATCAAGTAAGATAAAAATTGGAAGACATAATTTGGATTTAGCAAGAACATATTATATTTATTAAGGGAAGTTTTAGTAAATTGATAATTGCAGAATACAAATCATAATGGCATAAGGAGATTATAGGAGATGTATAAGTGGAAACCGTGGCTGTTAAATAAATTTAGATGCTAGTGGTGTGAAAGAGATGGAGGCAAGTTGAAAAGAGATAATAGGGGTTTTTGTCTTGGGAGTCAATAGAGCTTTATGCAATCCTTAAGTAGGCTTTAGAAAGTTCCAATCTCCCCTGAATTTGTATACAAAATTTTTCATGTAAGTGCATAAGCGCATCTCTTTGAGATGCATATTTATAGTATGAGATTTTTAAGGCAATCAGGGATCAAATAAATTAATAACCATAGTTGTATGTGATATATTTGATACCTGTATTTCATATTATATATAAAATTTTTAAACCTGTATAGAGCTGAATTTTTACATAACAGTGAATTATTATGACTAGTTTTTTTTGGAACAGAAAATAATCCTATCTTGTTACTTTATTATAATGTATAATTTGCTATTTTTTACTACTTCCTGTTATTCACAATCCTCCCTAAAGAAGAGTATAAGTCAACACCTGTTGCCATGTTCATTGCACTACCTTCTGTGGATGGAGTAGTCTTCCCCTCTGTATTGATACATGTCTGGTCATGTTAGTTGTCTCTGTTCATGGAAAGTAAGCAGAAGTGACCATGCGATGTACTAGCAGAAATGTTAAACATTGTTTTGGTTTTTCCAGGACTCCTTTCTCTTTGCCACAGATCTGAGTTGTGGTATCTGAAGCCTAAAAAACACATAAATATTGTCTTCAAAATCATACTTTGCCTAGTATGTTCATACATTACAATTTGGGGTTATTTATGCTATTTTCAGGAGTTTGCCCCATTTCCATTCTATGTAATCAGTGTAAAAAAGGACTGCATCAAATGTTTCATTTTTTTCACAAACCAAGTATATATTGAGTCACGACAATATACTGATTAAAAAGAAATATATAATAAAGAAAACTGGGCCTGCATTCCTTGGGGCAATGTGGAAGGAATAAAATAAAAACAAAAGAGACTTCAGCATAAAAAAGTAAATATATAATTCACTGACATTTTGTGCAAATCAAACCAACAATGTTTTCAAAGAAGGTAGATATAAATTTGGATTTAAATGGTCTTTATGAATTATGTTGAGAGGAAGGTATGAGTCAATGGAGTGAACAAACACACAGAATTTATTTGGGCCATGTTGGAAATGGACAAAAGGTTAAATGATGAAAATCATCACCTGACAAGAAAAATGTCATAGATATAGAGGAATCAGGCATCTAAATTATAAAACATGAGATTACCTTATTCAAATAGGTGACAACAAAATCTTAAAGAAAGTAATCAAAGTACATTTGAAGTAAAAAAAAAAAGGAAAAAGAAAATTATATTAGTATAGAAATAGGTAACAGGGAGAAAAGTAAAAAGGAATTAAATTAGAAGTTCAAGTGGATACTTGATATTCTTTTGGGATTTGGGCAAATGCAGCTTAAAGGGGCACTGCCATATCCAAATAGCCAGAAATATAGACCATTTTTCCCTGTTACTAGTTTCTTATTTATGCATTTCATTTCTCTTATTCTCTATATTTTATTGAGCATCTATGATATGCCAGGCAATATTATAGATGCTTAGGGTGTAGCAATAAATAATAGAATGAAAGAAAATTCTTGTTTATATGAAGTTTACATTCTAGTGTTCACTCATTTAAAAATGTTTATCATAGATCTTATTTTCATCAGACAATGCATCAGTATTATGGTATATCACTTATAAATATCAATTATTACATAATGCTTTTAAAACCATGGATCCTGTGGGGAAGAGGGGCAGGGAGAATTTTGACCCTAGAAACATTTCACAAATACTGTACTTTTAAAATTCCCTTCACTTTGCCTCCATTCCTATTATATCATAAAGAAACTTAAGTACAAAACACTCCTTTATGCTCCTATTGCATTTGTTTGCATTGCATGGCTTTATATTAAGATGCTTCTACATTTAATAGTTCACAAGGAAATAACTTGGAAAATTATTCTGAAATTTTGTACACCCAAAATTTTATTAATGACTCCTAGCTCTTGCAGAACCTAAAGAAAGTCAATTTTTAAACATGTATATTTTTCATTTTATTTATTTGATGCCCCATGACTAGGATTTGAAGGAAGGCAGTCAATTTTAAAGATTAATTTCTGTCCAACTGGATTTCAGTGTTCTAATTAAATAATTCAGAAAACAGACAAAACGTACAGAGAAACAAAGACAAACATATTTTTGCTTTCTAAAAATATAAATTTATTAATGCACCAAATATTTTAGGTGTTACGGGTATTAACAATATAAATTTTCCTAAGTAAATTATTAGAAATAAATCTCATAATCTCTTCCTTCAAAATGCCTTGTGAATAGAATCGTATAATTAGATACCTTATTAAAACACCTTAAAGTGACCTGCAATTAAAGCTTAAGCATTATTAATCAGAAACTTTTGGACTGATTTTTAATTTTACTTTAAAGTTGTTAAGGCTACGAATAAAATTTATTGAGTATTTTTTAATTTATTACAGAACATCTTGAGATTAATTGAATATATCTGCAAAGCAGATTTTGCCTTAGTGGCAACAGCTGATATTTTTTTAAAAAATTAACAATTGAGTATAGCACATTTAATTTGAAATCATTTGGCCCTGAAATTGGCAAAATTAGATATCAATCTATGCCTTAGTCTGATCATTACAATTCAATTTACAATGAACTTCCTGAATATCTATTATCTACCTCTTAATGCAACTTATTAAACTCCTACTGTAAGAGATATTAAAAAATTAAAAGAAAAATAAAAATATCATGTATAATGAAATAATAAGCTTGTAGACATAGTTATATCACAAGATCTCTCTTTTTATGTTTCTCCTTTGTCTCAAAGTTAATGTATTTAAAAACAAATTTATGGTGTTTTTATAATTTTTTATCCCTAACTCCTTCCAGGTGTCCTTCTTTATGCCATACCATCCTACCAGTAACTAAAATACATAATTTTGTAATCACCACTTAATTGTAAAATTTGACCCTAAAACTATGATGGTAAGATTTGTTGAATTTTAACTACAAAATATTTCTCAATATTCTCCTTTTTATCTCACTGTGACTCAATATCTCAAGCCATATTATTACATAAGTCATTTAACTTTCTTTACTAATCTTGAAGGAATTCAGTAAGTGTATGAGGAGGTCAGGATATAAAAAGGCTCTTGGGACAGGAAACATAGAAAGATACACCAGTGAGATATAAATGTAAATTATACATAAATATGTTAGCAAGAAGAGTATTTAAATCATCACGTCTACACATAATATGTGAGACTTAAGCAGGCAAGTAGGGGCAGTAGGCTGGGTTGCCTGGCAGCATGTGAGGTTCACTCAGCTATAGACAGAAACAAGATTCCAGCCCATGAAGGGGTACAAGAACAAGATAGGATACTTGCCTTAAAAGTCTTGGCCAGGGTATGAAAAGAATAGAACATAGTACTGAAAGCATCATCTATGCAGATTGCCTGTTTTCAAACCCTGTTTCTGCCACATCACATGCTAGCTGACTTTAAGCAAATTATTAAACCTTTCTGTATCATCCATATCATTATGTGTAAAATAGGGATAAGATAATACCTACATCTGTGGATGTAAGATTAAAGGAGATCATTCATATACAAGGCTTAATAAATGTCAACTATTATTAGCATCAGTAATTTCAGACCTGAGAAACCAGGCAAAACCTCGTATTTGCAGCAAAGATAAAAATTAGAGGTCACTGTAAAGCTAATTTGTATAAGTAGATGAAAGCCAGGGATGGTGTTGATAGATAAACATGCCTTCCCCTAACCTCTCAATTACGCAGTTTCATACAGAAAATACAAAACTAAATTATATAGAATTTTTGTGAACATTTAAGTTGCCAACTAGAAACTAAGCTAAAATTTTAGTTTATTAATAAATTTATAAGTGTTTTCTAATACAGTTATCTTCATTGCCTCTTTACAGGATTTAAGTGTTTGCTTAGGGTAGATTTTTAAAGTAAGTATAAGAATGCTTTATATCTTCATTTTGGGGGGAAATACATTAAAATTACCCTTTTTGAACTTAATATCTAAATCCCATGGTATAAAGCTGAAACAACTTGTGAGAAGCAATACTAGCTTAAATATTTCCTCAGATAATATTGATTTTCTTACAAAACAATATGAAAGCTCTTTTAAAAAGCATAAAACACATGGCAACATATTATTAATATAATTGTTTCAGGGCTACATATGTTTTAGATCTATGGACAATTTCTTTCTATTTAAAACATTAGAAACCTTGATTCAACAAATAAGTATTGTGCCAGACACAGAAAATACAGCAATTAATGATATATTCTCTTTGAGTAATTATTTTAATATTTGTTTAATTCAGATAAGCACCTTATTAAAACAAGCAATATCTACTTAAACTGTTCTGGAAAGAAATTGTACATGATGAACTAGCACTCTAAAATGCAATAGAGTAGTTGACAAACCGGACTTAGTCAAGAAAAGAAAAAAACAATAAAATTTATTGATATTAGAGAGAAATATACAAACACAAATTGTTCACTTGAATAACTTTTCATAACTGCTTTTCTTTGCTTCTAGCTAAGTATTATTAGTTTATCCTACTTTACCAAGTTGTCATTTATTCGATGGAATATTGTAATAGTCTTCAGCCAACATCTGATACCATCAAGGATAATGATTATGAGAAAATATTTTTATCTCCAAGTATTGGGATTTTCAATGTCCATAGAATGGACCATTTTCAGTCTGAAATGAAACATGGGCTGCCAAAAATGATTACCTCATAAGACACTATTTTTAAGTTAAATGTGATGAAATTTTTATACAAAAGGCATGTTACAGGAAGATAAGCAAAGTTCTCTAAGATAATTTGAATATTTGGGCTCATATCATCAAAAACTGAATATTAAAATTATATCAGGAACAAAACTAGGAGCTTCTCTTTCTCATATGGGAAAATTTAATTTAATTTATCGTTCTTACCACAAGGATAAAGTTAATATTTCTGTGGGAAGTGTTATATATCAAATGTTCTATCACATCTTCTAATTTTCATAAGTTAGAACACATGAAATCAAATCAAATGTCCTAGTTTTTTATCAAATGTTCTAATTATAACAAATAAATTATAATATTCCATATAAACATACTTTAAATTCATACCGTATATAGAGATTAAGCACATTTTAAAATTGGACATGTAATTAAAAATATGACTAATAAAACAGGCACTGTCATAACATTGTAAAATCAGCATGCAGCTAAAGAATGATAGCTCCCATTTATCAATTACCATCTTCATAAAATGTTTACACCCAATTACTCCACATTTAAACAATTGCCATTTTAGTACAATATCCTTCTACCTATCTGTATATGCATCTCTTCCTGTCTTCCTCTACTTCTCTGTATAGTTTATGTTCATAAGAATAAGAGTTGTTATTTCCTACATGTACATTTATATTTGGAAAAGTTCAATCTTGCTGTATGTTATCTTACAAACTCATATTACTTGAAAAGCCTCCTATGTATTAAACTTCTTTTTTTTTTTTTGTCTTTTACTGGAATTGTGTTTTAGTCATGTAAATTGCCGTCTGTACTTCTGCCTAAAAGTCCTTCAAAAGACTCAATTTTTAATTGCTTTTCTGTCACCAGAAGACACAAGTTATTCATGTGGGAAAACTATTTCAAGGATCCTGGTTTTCAATGATGTCATCTACTTGAGAAATCTTAATAAAAACCTATACTTGGTGAATGATGGCATGTTTTAGGAAGGACTGACCCCAATGGCAAATCTGGCTAGGATTAACAAAATATCACTAGCTTAATAGGCAGTAAACGTTTATGGACATCAACAAGAACAATCCAATATTCTCTTTCTTTGTCAATTACCTCTCAAAGGACAAAAGAGCTTTATAGATGGACAAGGTGATTTAGTTTAGACTAATTTACAATTATTATTTTGTAATAATTAGAGATTTAGTGTTAGATTAAGTAGTTTGTCCTTTAGAAATTAGATCAAGATATTGAGGTTAACCTTCAAATGGTGACCTTTGTTCCTTGTCAGCTGTGGCTGTTTATAAGTCTTGGTTTCAAGGTTAATGACATTATATTCATTATGCTGTCAGTTTTCTAAGATAAATCAATTCTTAAATGATATCACTGTGGTACAAATTTTTCACATCAGAAGCCATCCTGGCCATGCACTTTACAATTTAATTATTGTAAAAGGAAAATGCATTAAAATGTCGTCATATTAAATAGCGCCTTTAAATTGAGTGTTACCAATACATTTTTACATTCAGATCTTTGAAAGAAAAGAGTAAAGTGACTCTAAAAAAAAATTAACTTAAAAATGCAAAAAAAACCATGCAGATTTTAAAAACTCATTTGCTTATCTTTGTATCCTAGATTACAATTTTCTACATATATTTATGCAGATAGTATACATACCTATGTTTTTGTGGAACAAAATAAAGCTAGCTAAATCTACTGTCTTCAAACATTTTCAAGTATTATCAGAGAAGTGGTAAGAGAAGGTATGGTGGATGGAGGTGGAAATACACTTGTTAGTTTCTATTTCCTTCATGTGCAAATAATTACTCACATGTAAGGAATTTCAAACTATTATATGAACTTCATTGTAAGGCTAATTCTTGGCTAGATGAATTGACACCACTCAATACCATTGTGAACTAAAAAAAAATACATTCTTATTAATAATAAGGCCATAGTATTAAATTACTTTTATTTTTATATGGTGGGTTAGAATCATCTATGATTAGCTCAGAAACATTTTCCAAAATTAGATTATAAAAAACTGATAAGAAAGATCCATAGTAACTCAAATATATTATGGAAAATTTAAAATGTCATGTTTGGATCTATTTCAAGAAGTTATTCATATGACTGGGTTATTATTAGATCATAATTATCACATTTTAGTTTATAGAATGTATGCACGTTTTTAAAAATCTAATAACTTTTACCTGGGAATGCTGATGTGGCATTTTGAGAGTTAAGTGAGAGGTTTTTTTATATTTAAGTATAATTTTGACACTAATGGCAAAATTGTTGAGAAAAAGAGTATTCTCTGCTGTGTACATCACCATTTGTTTGGCAAGTAAAAGGAAAATTAAGTTATGATCTTTGAAGATTTTGCTCTGGAGGGTTTTAAGTTTAGATTTCACATTGCAACTATTGATTTAATCTGTTATATTACATTCTTATTCATCAATATAAATGATATACAACTTAACTTCACCATCACATAATATTCTTAAATGTTATTTACTAATGGAGCCAATGTTCCTTATTTTCCTCCTTTTTTGAACATTCACTTTCTTCCAACTATGAGAAAGGTAACTGCATGTGAACCTGGTGTATGCTTTATAATTTCCCTGCTATTATACAAACAAAACCTGATGAGTAGGACCAAATTAAACTACAGAGCTTTGCACAGCAAAAGAAAATATCAACAGAACAAACAGACAACCTACAGAATGGGAGAAAATATCCACAAACTATGCATCTGACAAAGGTCTAATATCCAGAATCTATAAGGAACTCAGTTCAACAAACACAAAACAACACAACCCCACTAAACATGGGCAAAAGACATGAACAGACACTTCCTAAAAGGAGACATACATATGGCCAACAAATATATGGAAAAATTATCATCATTAGTTATTATTAGAGAAATGCAAATGAAAACCACAGTTAGATATGTCACACCAGTCAGAATGGCTATTAATAAAAAGTTAAAAAAAAAAAAATGCCAGTGAGGTTGCAGAGAAAAGGAAACACATACACTGCTGATGAGAGTGTAAATTAGTTTGGTCACCGTGGAAAGCAGTGTGAAGATTCCTTAAAAAAACTTAGAACTACCATTCTACCCAGGAATCCCATTACTAAGTATATATCCAAAGGAAAATTAATCATTCTAACAAAAGACACATGCACTGATATGTTTGCTCCCACACTATGCACAATAGTAAAGACATGGAATCAACCTAGATGCCCATCAACAGCAAATTGGATACAGAAAACTTGGTACATATATACCATGAAATACTATGCAGCCATAAAAAGGAATGAAATCATGTCTTTTGCAGCAACATGGATGCAGCTGGAGGCCATTATTTTAAGTGAACTAACACCAGAACAGAAAACCAAATATTGTATTTTCTCACTCATATGTGGGAGCTAAACATTGCATACACATAGACACTAAGATGGGAACAATAAACACTGGGAACTACTTGAGTGGGGAGGGTGGGATGAGGCACAGGTTGAAAACCTACCTATCATGTACTCTGCTCACTACCAGGGTAACAAGATCATTAATGTGCCAAATCTCAGTGACACACAATTTACCCATGTGAAAAATCTGCACATGTACTCCTAAGCCTAAATAAAACTCAAAAAAAAAAAATAGTAAGAAATAATAGATGACCCAGGAAAAGGTTTTGCTTAAAAGCTAATTGGTATTAAATGTTTGATATAAACATTACCCAGATGCCAAGAATTTGTGAGAACATTTAGCTTGCAAAGAACAAATTAATTTATGAAAAATGTAACACAAATGTTATCTTGTTGCTTCACTTTTTATGTCTTATGAAACCTTTTCAAAGATCTTTAAAATAAACATGTTAGAAATAAAAAAGAGAGAAACCCAAATTTTGCCCTTGTTTTATTTTATTATTCATGTTAAAGCTTATCTTAATAAAGCCTCATTTTAAAATATCCCTGCTATTGATTCAATTTGAATCTTTACCATTTTTCCCATTGGTTTGCCTTCTTTATTGTATTTGTACACAGCAACCTGACAATATCTACCACAGATATATAAATTATAGGTCCATTGATTGTAGCTATCCTTTTTACACCACATTTTAGGCACCATATTATTTTAACAATAAATTATCAGCAAGGAATTCAAGCAAAATGATCTCTGACCCTGAATAGCAATAATAGTTGTAATCACAGTATTTAAGCATCAGTACTGATGGTTTGTCTTAATGTTTCATCATATAACTCATTCTTCAAAATAAATAATACTTTAAATTAGAGGCATTGCTTTGGCATAGGAATCTATATTACCTCTTGTAAATAAAACCATATTTTTAACCCATACTCGCATAAAGTTCAGCTATATTCCTTTTGTATTATATTCTGTCATTTCACATTCAAATTATCTTGATATCAAAAAGTCCTGCTGTTTTGCCTTTCCCCACTAGAATAGGAAACTAACAATAGAAATGTTCAATGATGAAACCATGGTTACAGTAGAAGTTTTTTATGCGTTAGTCAGAGATTCTATTAATTTGTGTTATGTCCTTCATATAAAGCATATTCCAGTATTTTAAAGGATTCTCTAATCTTGAGGGAGAAATAGTGAGAGGGTTTCAGAAGCTCGACTACCTATATTAAACACTATTGGAGCTTCCTAAATAAAAAAGAAATAAATTAAATATATTGTTTCATTTAACATATGCAAAACAGCAGCTTCCCAGGTAAAACTTATCATTTCAGTTTGATAGCACAAAATCAAAAGCATTTCTCATAAACACAGAGCTATCTTTCTTCACATTCATAAGAAAACAAACTGTTTAAAATACCATAACCATATATTTTCTAAACATAAAGCACATTTAGTGATTTTATTTAATGATAAAAGTTTCAGGCTTTTGACAATTGCTCATTAGCTACAAGGAAAAGTTATATTATTTATATATGAAATTCAACTAAAAATAATTGTAAACATATATATCATTTTAGTTGTATGTATTTAAATAAAGATATTGAAATATAATGGGATACAGATAGATACATTCATATGCATAAAAGGAGATAGATACATAGAAATAGATACACTCATATTTTATTTTGAAGGTAATATATATGTATTTAAAAAAATAATGGCTTAATGTGTGATGTTTCTTGATATCTGAGAGAATTCTGTAGATAGGCCTGTTTTACAGGAAATGAAAATCATCTGCCCACTCTAACTTTAGTGACGCAGTAGGGACTGGGGGTAGCAGAGAACCCTAGCTCATCTTCCTCTTCCACTCAACAGGAAGCCAGAGGTCAAGAAAGTTAATGGGTGAAATTTTCACAGGTCTACATAGCACAGAACTTGGTGGGAGAGATGGGAGTGGATCTGGAGGGGCAAACTGACATCAAAGAATTCTTATATCACATCCGTTTAAAAACATGAAGAATATTAACTGTATTTGAAAACCCTAATTTTTAAAGCAGTTTCTTATGAATGGACACTAATTTGTTTTTGGTATTAACAAAGCTCCATGAGATCTGTGGAGGGAAAAGGGAAAGCTTTATTTTCCATTAAAAAAAAACAAGGGCCGGGCACAGTAGCTCACACCTGTAATCCCAGCCACTTTGGGAGGCCAAGGCAGGTGGATCACATGAGGTCAGGAGCTGGAGACAAGCCTGGCCAACATGACGAAATCCCGTCTCTACTAAAAATACAAAAATTAGCCGGGTGTGGTGGCACATGCCTATAGTCCCAGTTGATAGGGACTGAGGCAGGAGAATCGTTTGAACCCAGGAGGAGGAGGGTGCAGTGAGCTGAGATCGTCCCACTGCACTCCAGCCTGGGCGACAGAGCAAGACTTCATCTCAAAAACAAACAACAACAACAAAAACCCTGTAGACTGGGGAGACTGAGCCTTCAGTACAAGTGAAAACGTAAAATAACAAAGAAAGGGTCTGGCTTAAATCGGAAAAGCTCTCACCCAAGTACTTTGCCAGGTTCTTTTATGCAAATTGAGGATTCAAACTTGTTGAATTCTGATTGGTTAAAATAGTCGAGCCCTAATTGAGTTGTTTCTAAGCCCCAAAACAGATCAGGTGTTTATTTCAAATGGTTAGTGGGGTGTGTTTCCGGCCTCAGTTTATCTTGTCTCGGGTTATAGAACTCTTCTGGCTCTGCAAGATAAAGTAGAATGTTTGCCAAGAGCCGCTTTTTCTAGGAACCCAAGTGTATGCCAGGACTCTTTCTCATCCTGCTCTGCTACCTGGTTCTGCTTTTAAATTTAGAGCATCTTTATTAGTCACAGGGAGTCTCTCTGATCTGGAGAGGTTGGGGTCTTATTTTACAGTTTTATTTCACATTAGTTTGACTATCTTTATGCATAAAGATAGCCAGTGCTTATAATAGTCAAACTAATGTGAAAATCTATTCTTCCTCACTTGTCTATATAATAGATTTCTACAAGCAGAATTTCTAGTTTAAAAAAAATTGTTTCAGCTGGGCGCAGTGGCTCATGCCTGTAATCCCAACACTTTGGGAGGCCGAGGCAGGCGGACCATTTAAGGTCGAGTTTAAAACCCAGCCTGGCCAACAGGGTGAAACCCCGTCTCTACTAAAAATACAAAAAATTAGCTGGGCATGGTGGCGCGTGCCTGTAATCCCAGCTACTCAGGAGGCTGAGGCAGGAGAATTGCCTGAACCCAGGAGGCGGAGGTTGTGGTGAGCCAAGATCGCGCCATTGCACTCCAGCCTGGGTAACAAGAGCGAAACTCCGTCCCAAAAAAAAAAAAAAAAAAAAAAAAAACAAAATTAGCCAGGCGTGGTGGTGCAGGCATGTAGTCCCAGCTACTTGGGAGGCTGAGATAGGAGAGTCGCTTGAACCTAGAAGGCGGAGGTTGCAGTGAGCCAAGATCATGCCAATGCACTCCAGCATGGGTGATAAAGCAAGACTCTGTTTCAAAAAAAGAAAAAAAATAGTTTCCATATTTACTACCTTATTACCAAAAGTGTTCAGTCATGTTATATTAAAACCAAATGTTTGAGAGTTTCTATTTTACTTAGCAGTTGTCCACACTGATGTTTTCAACTTTTTTTAAATGTGTCATTTAACATAACTATGTATTCATAGATTTACTGGTCATTGGCATGTCATTTTCTTATGTTAATCATTAGATAAGTTTTTTCAGACTTTTATCACTTTATTTTCTTTTTGTATTACATAAACCTATAATACATTTATTTTAATTTTACAAAAGTAGGATTGTATTATATTATTATTCTGCAATTCTGACATTTCCACAATAACCTGTCTTGTTCTGCCCATATTAAAACATATGGATTTCCCTTATTCTTTCTTTCTTTTTTTTTTTTTTTTACAGTGTGGGAAAATTAGTGTTGGCAGAGATATTCTTTCTATATTAAATTATATCCCAATATAGTTTATCAAGAACAAAGCCATTAAATGTATTTTGTGTAACATATTAAATATATTTAATGGCTTTGTTCTTGATAGAATACATTGGGATATTATTTATGCTAATTGTACATTTGCATAAATTTCAATATGTTTGGAATTTATGCAAATGAAGGATTCAAACTTGTTCAGTTCTGGTTGGTCAAAATAGTCAAGAAACAAAATATATGTGTAACAAAATATATTTAATGGCTTCGTTCTTGATATATAACATTTTCAGTTATAAACAATCCTGAAATAGTCATTTTTACACATATATCTGCAGTTTTACAGTGTTTTTATTTTTCCATTAAGTTATTAGTCTCTTAATTTGTGTGAGAGTCTGGCATAATAAGGAAGCTGACCCTCATCTGTCTTATGTATCACATATACTTTTATTTGTTTATTATTTTTCTTTTGCCTTTTTGGAGAGAGTATTTTAAGTTCTTATGTAAATAAATTTATCAATCTTTACTTGAGGGTTCCTGTATTTTATGTTATGCTTCAGAAAATACCTATTAATTTGTGTGGTTCTTTTCCCAGCTTTGGGTAGTTTTCTCATAGGCATGCACTGATGAGTATTCTCTTGGGAATACTCCAGGGGAATCCACTGTAGAACCCTCTCTTTTTGGGTATGTGACCTGCTGGACTCCATCCACCTCAACTTAGGAACAATGCCAGAGCCTACTTAGTACCCTGTCTTTGGGCAGCACAAAACAGAAACTCTCTCAAAGTAATAATTTGGGAAAGTACACATCTTACATATCTCACAACTTCTAGGGATCATTGTGCTTCCTTGATTAATGTCCAGTATTTTGAATACCATTGTTTTATAGATCTTGTACATTTATTTTTTAGTGGTTACAGTGGTAAGGTAAATCTAGTCTCATAACTTCATCTTGACCAGAGCAGAAATCTACACATAGATTTTTGACTTTAGTTATTATTATTTCATAGAGATTTGGTCATTTTGATGTTGAATTCCTCTCTGAACCAACAGATCTCAACTCCCCATGTTGTTGATTTTGTATTTTACATGATTCTATTTATATTTATATATGTTTCATTATATATTAAAATATATGCATATAAATATTCACATACAATCTGGTTGGAGTATAGATTCTGTACAATTATTTCTGGGTCTTCAACGTTTTTGAAAACTTTTCACAACTCAGTTATAGGCATTGTAGATTTCACTTCTTCCAGTGAAATGTGTGGGAAATCAGCAGTTTAGACTCTGGAGTCAGTTTTATCAAGGCATATTTTGGAGCTAGTACTTTGAAGAGATTTCTAAATATCATAGAGCTCTCTGAGCTTCATCCTTGTCACCAAATTCTTTCTTTTCTACTCCAGTTCCGTTTCACTATCACATTCTCTTTCTTTATAGGTGGAGTTCTTTCCTGAAACTAACCACATGGCTGGTTCCCAGACACTTCGACTAGTATTTTCAGTTTCCATTCTCCTATGGTGGCTCCTGCTCCTTGACACCAGCTGCTCTTTGTGATGCAGGGAATTAGATGGCCCTAGGAGCCAGAAAATGACACTTGCCTGGTGTGTAAAGCATTGCTATGGACCAGAAATTCCTGTCGACAAGTTCTGCCCTTTGGAAGTCATCACGATTCCTAGTGAACCTTTGGTTCACAAGCACCCTTCATACCTTATCTCCTCTTCAGTAATGCTCTCCTCTATACCAATTAATTTTCCTGTATACTTCACACTCAAGTTCATCTAAGATAGGACATTTCTCTTAATATAGTGTAGAATGGCAGAATTAATTATTCTTAACACAAGTCATACTGAAATATATTTTAAGCTACTTTTTTTGCCTTTACCATCATATTGTATGACAAGTCAGTAATGATGAACAAAAAGATGCTTTGAGAATATTTGTTTTGTTTCATTACAAAAACAATTATTTAGTTTTGTGCTAATTCACTGGAAGAGTCATTTCATAATTAGGATTTTTAAGACTAAATTAAATGTTTTTGAACTAAAAAGGAATGAGCTATAATTCATATTTTACATAGCAACTAGTCTATTATAAGGATAATAAAAACATAAAGTTGGTTAACTTGCAATTTTTGTTGTAATGTTCTACTTCAATTTTAAAGACATATTTCCTCACAAAGAGGCTTTGGGGCCGGGTTGTGTAGGTGTATCATTATCAAACTTCATGACAAATCAAAATAAAATTTTACAGATTTATAAAACCTATCTTATATGTTTGCTCTCCTAATTGTCACAAGTTTTGATAAATAGAATTACTCTAGTGATCTAGAAAAAAACAATAAAAATATATTTGCATAGGGTTATACAACTTACAAAGAGCTTGCACACATGGATAATTAGTATATAAGAAAAGGAATAAAACAAAGAAAAAATTATGCTCCTTTAGTTTATGTCATTTTTTGAAGTTATCTTTAGTAATGAAACTGAAATCACATATTAAAATATTTCAGTTTAATTGAAAGACATGTATAAATGCAAAAATCATTTCTGATTCTTAATATGTGTACAGATATAGTATCTTTTATATCCATTCTTTCACTGCATGAAAAAATACTAGTTACTGTCCACATTGTTTTTCACAACTATAAAGTGAACCATACTGTATGGTTATATCTATATAACTGTAAACATAAGTTAAATTATTGTGACTCTAATGAGAATTGAACTCTTTCATTAAAAATATTTGGACATATTATGTAAATAATAACTTTAAATAGAATATATCATCAAGAGTCATGGAGAATATACAATGGCTAGTCTATGAAATTTTTTGTCTTATTAATATACTGAAAGTTATATCTCATTCAATTTCACTTGAAGCAATTAATATGAAAAGACATGGACTAATGTTTGTACTGTTACACGAGAAAGTCACACTTCCTTTTTTTATAGAATTATTCATCATTTAATATGCATTTTTAAAAATTGTACTTTAGGTTCTGGGGTACACGTGCAGATCATGCAGGATTGTTGCATAGGTACATACATGGCAAGGTGGTTTGCTGCCCTCATCCTGACTTCACCTACACCTGGCACTTCTCCCCATGTTATCCCTCCCTACCCTCCCCACCCTCTGCTCTCCTTCCCCTACCCCTTCCAACAGACCCCAGTGTATGATATCCCCCTCCCTGAGTCCATGTGTTCTCATTATTCAACACCCGCCCATGAATGAGAACATGCGATGTTTGATTTTCTGTTCTTGTGTCAGTTTGCTGAGAATGATGGTTTCCAGATTCATCCATGTCCCTACAAAGGACACAAACTTCATAGTATTCCATGGTGTATATGTGCCACATTTTCTTTTTCTACTCTATCACTGATGGGCATTTGTGTTGGTTCCAGGTCTCTGCAATTGTAAACAGTGCCACAATGAACATATGTGTGCATGTGTCTTTATAACAGAATGATTTATATTCCTTTGGGTATATATCCAGTAATGGGATTGCTGGGTCAAATGGAATTTCTATTTCTAGGTCCTTGAGGAATCACCACACTGTCTTCCACAATGGTTGAACTAGTTTACACTCCCACCAACAGTGTGAAAGTGTTCCTATTTCTCCACATCCTCTCCAGCATCTGTTTTCTCCAGATTTTTTAATGATCACCATTCTAACTGGCATGAGATGGTACCTCAATGTGGTTTTGATTCGCATTTCTCTAATAATCAGTGATGTTGAGTATTTTTTCATATGTTTGTTGGCCTCATATATGTCTTATTTTGAAAAGTGTCTGTTCATATCATTCTCCCACTTTTGTATGGGTTTGTTTTTTTCTTGTAAATCTGTTTCAGTTCTTTGTAGATTCTGGATATTAGCCCTTTGTTAGATGGGTAGATTGCAAAACTTTTTTCCCATTCTGTTGGTTGCCGATTCACTCTAATGATTGTTTCTTTTGCTGTACAGAATCTCTGAAGTTTAATTAGATCCCATTTGTCTATTTTGGCTTTTGTTGCCATTGCTTTTGGTGTTTTAGTCATGAAGTTCTTGCCTATGCCTATGTCCTGAATGGTTTTGCCTAGGATTTCTTCTAGGGTTTTTTTTTTTTTTTTTTTTCTTTTTCTTTTTTTTTGAGACGGAGTTTCGCTCTTGTTACCCAGGCTGGAGTGCAATGGCGCGATCTCGGCTCACTGCAACCTCCGCCTCCTGGGTTCAGGCAATTCTCCTGCCTCAGCCTCCTGAGTAGCTGGGATTACAGGCACGTGCCACCATGCCCAGCTAATTTTTTGTATTTTTAGTAGAGACAGGGTTTCACCATGTTGACCAGGATGGTCTCGATCTCTTGACCTCGTGATCCACCCGCCTCGGCCTCCCAAAGTGCTGGGATTACAGGCGTGAGCCACCGCGCCCGGCCCTCTTCTAGGGCTTTTATGGTGTTAAGTCTTATCATTAAATCTTTAATCCATCTGGAGTTAATTTAAGTGTTAGGTGTCAGGAAGGGGTCCAGTTTCTGCTTTCTACACATGGCTAGCCAGTTCAGTTTTCCCAACACCATTTATTAAATGGGGAATCCTTTCCCCATTGCTTGTTTTTGTCAGGTTTGTCAAAGATCAGATGGTTGTAGATGTGTGGCGTTGCTTCTGAGGCCTCTGTTCTGTTCCATTGGTCTATGTCTCTGCTTTGATACCAGTACCATGCTGTTTTGATTACTGTAGCCTTGTAGTATAGTTTGAAGTTAGGCAGCGTGATGCCTCCAGCTTTGTTCTTTTTGCTTAGGATTGTCTTGGCTATGCGGGCTCTCTTTTGGTTCCATATGAAGTTTAACATGGTTTTTTCCAGTTCTGTTAAGAAGGTCATTGGTAACTTGATGGGGATAGAATTGAATCTATAAATTACTTCAGGCAGTATGGCCATTTTCAGGATACTAATTCTTCCTAACTGTGAACATGCAATGTTTTTCCATCTGTTTGTGTCCTCTCTTATTTCCTTGAGCAGTGGTTTGTAGTTCTCCTTGAAGAGGTCCTTTACCTCCTTTGTTAGTTGTAATCCTAGGTATTTTATTCTCTTTATAGCAATTGTGAATAGGAGTTCATTCTTGATTTGGCTCTCTGTTTGTCTGTTATTGGTGTATAGGAATACTTGTGATTTTTGCACCTTGATTTTGTATCCTGAGACTTTGCTGAAGTTGCTTATCAGCTTAAGGAGATTTTTGAGCTGAGATGATGGGGTCTTCTAAATCTACAATCATGTCATCTGCAAATAGAGACAATTTGACTTCCTCCTGTCCTGTCTCTGTCATGCAGGCTGGAATGCAGTGGCGCAATCAGCTCACTGCAACCTCCACCTCCCATGTTCAAATGATTCTCCTGCCTCAACCTTCTGAGTAGCTGGGATTACAGGCATTTGCCACCACGCTTGTCTAATACGTCACATTTCTAACATAGAATATAGAGGTTTTTCCTTTTAGGTTTTTACTAGAGTCACTACATTATGTACCTTAATAATAAAGAAACCTTGCTTTTATCAGCTGTGGCGTATAAACATTGACTTCAGTAGTAGGCATAAGTAATGAACAGATGAAATGACACAGTCAACTGTAGACAATAAACTAAACCTTTATGGAGTTACACTGCTGTATAAAAGGTGAAGTAATGACAGAATGAAATTAAAGTTTTTAACAGATTAATTTTTCAATTCATATATATATCCAGTTTTATGAATTTTAAAACATAAAACAAAATCAAGCTAAGTTGACTTTCAAAAGTTCTCATTCAGAAACTGTAAAAATTATTAGAAGGAATCTTGGATTCTATAAAAACATTTGGGTGCAAATTTTATAGAGATTCAGAATTATAAATGAAAGCTTATTATTTGTGCTAGAATTATATTTATCTGAACACATTAGTAACATCTTGGTTACAGGTTCCATGAATATTTTGCATCTCCAGCAATGATCACTCAATTTCCACTTGAAAATTCTGATCTAATTATGGCAGCATTTCATAAAACTTAAAACTGATTACTACCATGATCAACTTTTCATTTATTTAATGCATTTTATAATGAAATTCACTTCAAATTATTGAATGCATTTTATAATGAAATTCACTTCAAATTCGCTTGCCTTCATAACTTATTATTTTATCCCCTCTTAACAAGTTTTTTTTTTTTCTGTTGGTTCTGATTCACTTTAGTTTGCTCCACACATGTACAAATGCATTCATTAGGGTATTCACAATTAGGCTTCACATTTATGCCTGTTCTCTGGAGCTCTATTCCTGTTTTGTTGATTTTTCTCAACCTCTTTTTTTTTTTACTATTATCAACCTCTCCTCTTCTTTTGCCTCATTATTACAAATATGTAAACATACTCAAGTCTTATCCATCTTTTTAAGCCCCTCCTACCATCCATATACTCTATCAATTACTACTTCATATCTTCCCATTTATAGTCAATCTTCTTGATATGTTATCTGTAATATCTCAATTTCATTAGCTCCCTCTCATTCCATAATTCATATCAACATTTTCTAATCAAGCCCACCCTTGAACTTCATGTTGCTAAACCAAATGGGCACTTGACAAGTTTCCTCCAACCTAAGCTGTCATAAACATTTGACACTGTTAATATATACTGTTTCTCACAACTCTCTCTTCCTTTGGCTTTACTGAAACCATATTCTGTGACTTTAACCTTAAACAGAGTAACTATATTTGTTGTTGTTTTTTAAGGAGAGTCTTGGATTATGCTTACCGCTATGGTGTCACATCCAGTTTTATATTTGTCCATGATTTTTCATTTTGAAGCAAAAGGTAATTGTTAAGTCTTACATTAAATACAGCAAGATTTATTGGGTAAATTGCTACTTTAAAATTTCCAGATTCTGCTATAATCTTGCCTGGCACATGAAAAATGTGTACATTAGACAGAATTTTCATTTTAATAATATGTTAAGAATTATTATCATATTGTCATATTAAAATATTCTTGAACATAGTCTAATGTAGACTTCAAAGTATATTTACTTATTGAATAGAACAAAAGATGGAGATAGCATGACTAGACTCTAATTAATTATTTCTGTGCCCTCCCCAATAGGAAGCTTAAACTCTCAGAAAACATAGTAGTAACTGAAAGTTCAAAGTCATTGCTTTGGAATGTACTTGCTTTTAGAGAATTTAAAAATTGATTTTCTAAGCTTTTTATCTCTGAACTTTCTAACCATACTAGATGTTTTGATGCTTTTACTTCTCTTATATCCTCTGCCACACACACACTAAAAGGCTATCCTACTAGTTAACTTGTTTCTGGCCTATTACGTTTTACCACTGATTTCTTATAATAGAAGAAGTGAAAAATCCACTCTGGGAACGTGTGATTTACAACTATTTATCTCCTTGTCAGGACTACTGGGGGATAGATTGTGACTTGCAGGGATCATATTTATTAAAGTTGATAATGAGGAGTATACGTTTGCTGACGGGCATATGTCCTTGAATGCACCACATAAGGGTTATTTTTAATACTCCGAAAATACTTTTTATTCTCAATGTTTGGGTTTAGAGTTCTGGAAACTCCAATCCCTTTTTGTGAAGACTTATATAACCATATTAAAACTAAACTGATGTATTCAAGAGGCCGAACTGAGGACAAATTTACTGTTTTTTCCTATTGCTCAGAACCTTCAAGGCTCTATGTCAAATACTTCATTTTGATCCTATAAACAAAATATTGCCAAATGATAGAATTATTCTGACCACCCTTTATGTATTTCTAATCATCTAATATCTTTAAAGTGATTTGACGATAGGGAAATTTTTAAACTTCTCTTTTTCTTTCTTTTTTTTTTTTTTTTTTGAGACAGAATTTCGCTCTTGTTGCCCAGGCTGGAGTGCAATGGCACAATCTTGGCTTATTGTATCCCTGCCTCCCAGGTTCAAGCAATTCTCCTGCCTCAGCCTCCTGAGTAGCTGGGATTACAGGCCTGCTCCACCACGACTGACTAATTTTGTATTTTTAGTAGAGACAGGGTTTTTCCATGTTGGTCAGGCTGATCTTGAACTCCCGACCTCAGCTGATCTGCCTGCCTCGGCCTCCCAAAGGGCTGAGATTACAGGTGTGAGACACCATGCCCAGACTCTTTTTTCAACTTATACAGAGAGATTGCAACTTTTCAGAAAATGAAATATATATTTGGAAATATAGGGAAGATAGCCAATAAAAATTACTGAAAATATGTATCACTGCACTTTGACAACTATAAAGCACTATGAAAATATAGAATAATACAGTTATTATTTTTACTCTGTTGGACATTAGAAAATATATCTTTTCTATATCTGTGAATGCAGGAGGCCTTGAGTGAGGGGAGGGTTAGGGTGTTAGAAGGGAGCAAATCCTTAGGTTCTTGCTGTGGATATTACATATCCCTTGTGAAACAGCCTGGATAAAGCTGTGTATACCCTCTCTCAGCTCTGCAGCTAAGCTACATGCTTCAATTGCCACAGCTTCTTTGGTCCTGTTTTATTAAATTCAACACTAGCACTAGGGTGTGAAGTAGCTAGGGAAATAATTTGGAAAGATTCTTATTCATAGCTCCAATTGGTTTTCTCTGGATTAATAAGTAGCTCAATGCAATTTAATTTATTTCAAATCAATGATGCTACCTATCTATCTATGGAAGAAAATTATGCTTATCTCTGTTTAACATTTGGTGAGAGAATTACCTATTTGTGCTGCTTGCTCCCTTCAGTCCTTAAGTGCTTTTAATTCCAACGTGAACAGCATTATCTGTCTGTACAATTCCAGCCTTTAATACGTTGTTAAATTTTTGCAATAGCTTTCTAACCTCCAATAGCCACTCCTGGTGTATTGGGTGTATTGCAGCAACTGTTGTTAAGGGAACTACCTAAGACAATGATTTCACTGTGGTGCTTTGGGCTGAGAAAAGGGTACTAGTTTATCAATGTTACTGAATCTTTCACTTGGCTTTTAAAATTCTCCAGCACTGATTATCCTGGACAATCATTTGGAAAAATTACATAATATAATAATATATGTAATTATTCTTTGTTCCATATTCATTTGTTCTATTATAATTCAATATACTGAATTATTCTTTGTTCCATATATCTCCAATTATATATCAAGCTGCTTAAGGAAAGACTGTAGATTTTTCTTTTGATCTCTAGCTATTATTTAAATCATGCCTGGTATGTTCTAAGAACATTATCTCTAATTATATAGCACCTTATGCTAAGTATTGTTATCATTATCTTATATAAGGAAAAACTAAGTCACAGAGAAATGTATGACTTGTCTCAGTCCACATTCCTGAGTAAGTGGCAAAGCCAGGATTCAAACCCTTGGCTACGAAGCCCTCTCTCCCTACAGCACAACATACTGCCTCCTAGTAATCTGTATTGGTGTTGATGATATTTGATGTCAAAATAAACATTATCAACAAGAGGATGAAAGAAAAACTACTGAGTTTGCTGCTGCTTTCTCTGTTTGCTTGATTTGCTTGATTATTAGAGCAAGGTAGGAGAAGCAAAGACAAGAATTGAAGCAGATGGCAGGAAAAACATCCTGCAGAACTGGGCACACTGCACATTGCTCTTATGTGACACATTTCCCGTAATTCGGTCAGATATACAGAAAAAGTAATAGTAATAATAATCCTGCTGAATTTAGATACCCATTTATAAGGTAATTGAGGAGAAATAAGAACAGACATAATCGTCCTATAATCATTAACATTCTCTCCAGGCTAATGGAAGAAGTAAAAAAATCTTGAGGCCATCTTCCTTGAGTGCAGAATAGCTTTTTCAACATGTGATACCAATGCTTACTGGGAATTTTAGGTTGTGTGTGTGTGTGTGTGTGTGTGTGTGTGTGTGTGTGTGTTTTCATAGATACGTGGAAGGCAGCATGTATAAAGAATTTCTCTGAAGCCCTAGGTTTATGCTGTATAATACAGGTGTTCAATACACATTTCCTACATGTTTATAGAGCATTGTCCTGATTTCCTGTGTAATCAATTAGAAAAAAATATCCTTAATCCCACTTGCAATAGGGCAGAATTTTCTTTTTCTTTTTCCTACTGGAAAGTGGTATACAAAAATTTTCTATTTAAAAAATAACTCCTTTAGTATTCAACTTCTATACTACCTAATCAGCCCTTGACAACCAGCCAAAGGCAAAATTATATTTTTGGTTAGAAGATCCCACACAGAGTAAGTTATCTGTCATTTTATAAAATGTCTCAATTAACAACATCTAAAGTTCTTGATTTTGAAAATCTTAGTTGAAATTCTAAACAATGTATTTCATCAGGACTCTAGTGTTGACACTCAAAATCTGTGTCAATCATCTCACCCCTTTCCCACCTGCAGGGGCACCACTGGCATTCTTTCTAACTAGATCAGTTCTCACCTATGATAATAACAACATGGAGGATCTTTGTCAATGTACATGTTACATGAGTTTCACATGAAGACAAAGTTGTGGAAGTCTTGAAATTCTTTTGATAGAAATTTTATTTTAAGGTCTTTCTTTCGTAAGGGCAGGATTGGTTTGTCAAGGATAGTAGTTCAGTGAATTTTATTACTTTCTAGTACTATAGGAGAGAAAACAGGGAATCAAGCAGGAGAAGAAAGTCTAGTGGTATATGGCAATACAAACAGTTTTTGAATGTGAGTAATAGCAGCAGTAGTATCCTCCTGAAGGTGCAGTATTCCATTTTTTTTTTTTTTCAAAAATACATGCCAACATTTAAGGCAGGCAATTATTAATATTATTATCAATTCTTACCAGTATTCATTTTTCTGGAAACAATAAAGACCAGATTCCCCTAGTCAAATTATGTTAGTTAGAGGAAAAACCAAGGACATGGCTAAAATATGTCAAATAGAACAAAACTTACTTTGTAAAACACAACATGGCAAGCTACCGTCTCTATTACTAATGTAAATATAAACAACATGAATTCGTTGTAGCAAAAAGAGAAAAAAAGACTAATCCAGTTTGGATATATTCTGGCATAATTCTTATATGTCCACCATTTAGAGAATTATAGCATATTGAAAATATGATATCATTTATTTATTCTAATAAACATGTTACTGCAAGACTATATCAACTTCTGAATTAAAAGGAACATAGAAAATTAGATAAAATGTTATTAAAGTTAGGAAAATGAATTGGGCTAACTTTTTAAAGTATGATATCATGAAGAATAACAAATGATTTTTCTGTAATTAACTGAAAATGCTACTGAAAATTGCAGTGTAGACATGTTAGAATTGTGGATTGCACAGATGTGATGAGGTCCTCATGATCACCTTTGCAGTTACTTGTGCCCATCATGAGTAATCTTCAGAACTTTTCCACATTTCACCTAAAGTACATACAATTCTAGGAAGCAACAGCTTGCAATGTGGATTTTATTGTGAGATTCATTGTAGCCATAGAGCAGAAATTAATAAAAATCAAAACACCTTCTGTTCCATTCTTTTCCCTTAACTTTTTCTTTCCCTATAGGGATCTCCAACATTAAGGCGACAGCTTTTCAACATCTAGAATCTGTCAGCCAGGTCTCCTTATTTCATGGCTTCTTTTTATAGCATAATTCAATTATCCATCTACCTCCAGACTCTTGCAAATTTCCTCATTCTCATCATCCAGCTCAGCAAATAAAGCATGTTCCTTATAAAGCACTGTAGCTTGAAATAGTAAATATTTTTTCTATTACAAATAAAATAAGCTATTTTAATTCACAAATAAATTATTTGAAAACAAAGATGTTTAAGCATTTGAACAGGAGAGAAAAAATGAATTTATGGGACAGATTTATAGAAATTTATGCGAGCAGACTGCTTAAACAGGCTACCAAATAAATAAAAACAAAAACAGAACAAAACAAAAAACTCAGAAATACTGATGAATGAGATACAGAATTTCTTACAGGAATCTTTATTAAGTTCTGCTGCATGGTAGCAATGTTTTCACATTTTCAATAAAATTTTAATAACATTTATTTATCAAAAAAATATTTAAAGAGTGTAAAGCCAATCTTCAGATAGATGATATCTGTAATACTTACATCTAAAACATAAGTATCTTTCAGAATATTTTAAAATTCAAAAAAATCTAACAAGAAAATGATAGATAACCCTTTTAGAAAAACAGACTAATGACAAACAAGCTCTCCACAACAAAGTACATTTCAAATGGTCTTTAAAAATATGAAGAGGTGTTGCATATTCCAAGTGATCAGGGAAAAGCAAATTAAAGAGCACCAGTGAGATACTATCCTACACTCAAAAGCATCCCTTAGATAACCAACAATGAAAAGTGTTGGTGAGGACAATGAATACAATTTCAACTCTCAAACACTAATGATGATGCATAAACTGTTATAATCTCCTTGGAAAATGGGCAGTATCTAACAAGATGACTATAGCCAGCTATACCTTGCAACTCCTCTGTTCCACTCTGAGGTGTGCATATATATATATAAAATTAAAAAGTGAACAGAAATGTGTAATGTGAGATTAATGCTACATATTCAAAGCGGCACTCTTCATAAGAACTCTAAAATGGAAATAACTTAACCATCAGCAGTAGAATAGGTAAATAGTGTTACATTCTTAAAATGGAATATTACACATCAATGAAAAAGAACAAATCACTGCTGATAGAGAAAAAAAGACTTTGCTGGACTCTGAAGGGTGAGGAGGGCCAAGAAGAATTTTATTGAGTAACAGAACAGCTCTCAGCAAGAAGCAGCCAAATGCCTAGGCAGATAGGGGTTTGTCCCCATTGAAACCTCACTGCCAAGCTGAAGACAGTTTAAAGCCTAAAAGCTAAGCTACAAGTTAAGTCCTTGGACTGAATTGAGAACTTGTCCTCTTTGGGGTGCTTTCCTCTGATTGATCTCCACTCTTTGCCTATTTTACAAATACCTCCTCTTTCCTAATTGGTTTTTTACACTGTCATGCTCACCTTTGAGTGGTTTCCTCGCTTTAACCCTTTTTGCATACTCACAAACCAATTAGCACACACACACACACACTCCATTCTGAGTCCATAAAAGTCCCCAGACCCAGCCATAGAGGGGGACTTTCCCATCTTTGGATAGGATCCTCTCTCTGCTGAGAGCTGTTCTGTTATTCAATAAAATTCTTCTTGGCCCTCCTCACCCTTCAGTGTCCAGCATATCCTCATTTTTCTTGGGCACAGTACAAGAGTTTGGGAAATGCCAAACGTGGGTATAAACTATAACACAGGTGAACTGGGGCATGCTGGCATGGATGACTGAGGCTGCGGTGGGGCATCATTGACCAAGAGTTTCTGGCTTGCAAAGTGACCAAGAAGAAAAATCCTGCATCAGTGCTACATACAACATGGATAAATCTCAGATGCACTATGTTGATCGAAAGGACCCAGGCACAAAACAACACATACTATATGAATCCATTTCTGTACAATGCAAAAAATTTAACAAACCTAGTTCATGATTATGCAATTCAGAGTTGTAATTATCTGTGTAGGGGCAATATTAGGAGGAGGTATGAGAGAGGCTTCTTGAGGTGTGTGGGGATCCCCCACCAGCGTAGAGGCCCCTCCGTGTCTCCGCCATGACGGGGTTTGAGCCCAGACACGTCTCTCTCCACTGGGTGCAGTCGAGTGAGGTGGCTACAGGAAGACGTGGGAAATGTTAAGCTTGCAGAGAGTCACTCTCAGTTCACTGCTTCTAAGGCATGACTGAAGTAATGCCAGATTATTGTGTTTCTCCTGAAGTCAATGTTCTGGGCTAGTTCTATGACTCTATTTACCCGTAGCCATAGAAACATTGAGATCATTCACTGAATCACTACAAAATTGTTCCCCTCCTGATTTATTGCTTGCCCACCTGTCTTAACGTCATTTTCTGTAACAATGGATAAAAGGATAAGAATCTTTTGTGACCTTTAGGTAAACTTGTATGTTGTTCCCTTCCTTGGTTATTTTGTACTTTCCTTGGTTACTTTGTAACTTTCTATTCTTTCCCCCTGATAATGATTCTGTAAGAAGACTGACGTCAGTCACTGTATGTAAAATCATATATAAGAACATGTGCACAAAGAATAAATCGCTGATCTGAGCATATCTCATTTCAGTCCTCCAGATCCATCTTCTCTATCTCTCTTCTCTTCCGCGCACTCTCTCTTCCAGGTATTAGGACTCTCTTGCTGGTCAAGAGACCCCCGGCAGACGTGCCGGTCTCACGGCCAACAACAGAGGTGCTGGGTCTCTCTTATATTCTGATACAGGTAGTGGTTATATAAATGTGTTTACCTTTTAATAGTAAATCAGGCAATACAGTATAACTTGCTTTTTTAAATATGTACAATATAGTTTGGTTTTAAAAGTTTCAAAAACTTAATTTTATAACATTTTACATTAATTTCCATCCTTGTCATTCCAGTAAAAGCAAATTTAAGGTCTGCTTCGTTTTCTGTGTTCAAGAAATAGACATATCATTTTATTCACTTGTTGCTGTGAACCCTATGTGAAAATTGATATTTGTCTGTGTTTATCTATGCACTGGTATTAATCTGCCTTTGTAAGTAATTGTAAGGGAGAAAGCAGAGTCTTTTTTATTTCTTTTGCTTTCATGAAGGGTGATGAGCATAGTAACACATATAACACATAAACACATGGGAGTATGTAGAAGCTATAAAACACGATGTTATTTTAAACAGTTAAAGGTTAAAAAAAAACATTTACCCACAGAGAAATAGTGTAAGGCTACTTCTGTCTTTAATATTTGTGGCTAATTAGCAACTTTTAGAATGGCTGCATCAAGGAATCAAGATGTACCAAAATCCCGTTTCATTTTATTAAAAATATTGGGATATGGGATAGAAGTTCAGGGAAATTATGGAAAATTGATACACTGTCATCGGTCCTTTATTCTGCAAAATCATAGTTCACCTCTACTAAAATATTTCTTGAGGGGGCCATCCATGTGGTACAGTAAGCCTATGTCTATGGTCATTAAGGAGTCCCCACTGCCAAAGAATCCCACCATAGAACAAATACACCACAGCACTTAAGAAGCAAACTCACTTGTAAATGGATATTCACATTTTGAAAGTAATACATCGATAGCAGAAAAATTAGATTGATGGTTGCTTTCTCTTCACCACTACCCCATTAAGAAATCCAAACCAGGCTTTTCATTTTAAGAAGATCTTAGGGAGAGTTTAAAGAGACTTGTAAGGCGGGTGAGGCACTAACATACCTTTTATACACAGTTGTTTCAGGTTTATCTAAGGGATTGCAAAAAGTTGTAAAGCCCACACGACACAAAACAACCAAAAGCTTCTCAGCGCTGTGTAGACATCTCATGATTTGAGTCCCTGAAGACTTACCAGTTAGGTTCCTGGAGCCTCCCATGAAAATGAAAATTGTACTAATAAAAGAAGCACCTAATGTACGTTTTTCCTTCTATTAAACCCAAATTCCCCCAGTGGCAAAAGAAGGCTAAGTACCCCAATAGTGTATGGAGGTATATATTAAACTACTAAACACAATAGTATGTGGAGGTTTATATTAAACAAGGGACAAAATTTCTTTGTATTATCATGTTTTATCAAAATTTATAATTTGGAAATATTCTACTCTGAAGCATATCTACGTTTCTTTTAATTTTCACCATTTTAAGTTTCTTAAAATTTACCTATCAAAAATTCAAAGCATATATTTTAAATTGAGTACAACTGATGTTGTAAAAAAGATATCCCATGTGTTTCAGATTCTGATGTTACCTACTCAACTTTGATCCTTCCCTCTGTCTTATAACACAACTCTGATTTTGTTTGTAATAGCCAGCTACCAATTCAAAATATTTACCTCAGTCCTTCTCCCAGTCAAGGAAGGTCATCCAACTGATTTTCATTTTATGTGCTATAAGAAGTAATTTAACAGTTGGAAATTCTGAATAAGTTATTATTTTTCTGAAAAACAGAAAGTGGGAAGGGAATGAGCTATCAACAGCTCTTTCTTACTCTTTCCCTCTTTTCTGCCTGGAGCATTGACATGAGGCCTGGAGAATGAACAGTAACATCTGTAAATAACCAATAACTCGGTAAGAATCTAGAAGGACCCTGAGTGTCACCAGCATTGTGACTGCCCACATTTAGTGCTTTTCAATGCGACTTCCTGCAATATTGTGAGCTGCCCAATCCAGTAGCCACTAGCCACATGCAGAGTAGTTGAAATGCAGCTAATGAGACTGAGGAATAAATGCTTAATGTATTTTTAAACTTAAATTTAAATAGCCACATGTGGCTAGTGGTTACTACGTTGGATGGCACAATTACACTTACATCACTATTTGATTATACCAGATAGGCAAGTTTCTTTAACAAGTCACTGGTTGCATTCTTAGCTAAACATAAAGTGTTTATGTGGCTTTAAGTTCTCTCTTAGCCTCTCGTCACACACACCTACTCTGAAAACCACTATCAAATCACACCTTAGTGGGTTTGAACTACAGATAACTGAGAATCTCTTTATAGGGGGACACAAGATGGAGCAGAAAAATAGAAACATGAGGTACTGAGGAAATATTGATTAACCACAGGTAAGCGTGGATACCTGGGGAGAAGCTGCTTCTTCCTGAACGTAATCTGCATTTCGGTTTTCCATCTGCACTTCGCAGCCAGCCAGACAATGCAGAAAGGTGGGTGTTCCTGGCTGGTTCAGGCTTTCCTTCTCAAAGAAAACTGGGCCTCTTCTTCCCCTCAAGGGATATATCAAATCCTACACATTATGCCGCTCTGACTTTTCTCACTTCCTGTCCAGATATAATACCTCTTCTGACTTGGGCTTTGCTTTCTATTGGGGCAGAAGAGGACATTGAGTAGACAGAAAGCCCAGAATGATGATAAATTATACCACATATGTTCAATTTCTTCTCATTTCCCAATTATTTACCTGGAACAAAGGAAAAACAGGGACCAACCTGACAATCACCCAGAAGGAGCAGAAGGCTAACTTTGGAAAAATGAGAAGATTAACTACTGCTGTCATCCTGTAAGTAAGGAACATGACATCAAAAAGTCCCGCCTTTGAGGACAATGAAAAGAGAAGGATCTGTGTCTGAGCATCCCAACCATAACCATAAATACAACTTTTGCAAACACAAAGTAAACATCACTTTGGTGATCAGATTCACTCTAGGCTGCTAAAGGAGACACAGCCCAATAGATTTTTCTACAGGTAACTTGTTAGGAACTCTTCATTATAAAACAACAGCAGCAGCAACAATAAAACCTTTATTGTATCTACGAAATGGATCATTACTGTCTTTCATTTTAAACATATACCTCCCTAACCTGTTCCCCCAGTCACATGTACTGACCTCAAGGATATTTTGCTCCTGTGGTGACTATGTCTCCCTGCCTTCCTGACCCATCCTGTAGCAGTCATCTGCGTAACTACCTGTCTTCCTTTTGTAGTTGCTTATTTTCAATCACAAGGTTCCTTCTTATTTACTCACTATATAAAATATATTAGAGCATAAAAACATTTTTAATGTATTTTTCTTTTTAAGTAGAGACTATGGCAAACAGTCACAAGTAGACTTATGAAAGTGTGTGTGTGTGTGTGTGTGTGTGTGTGTGTGTGTGTGGTATTTTTTTTTTACAAGTAGAATTCTGGACCTGGCCATTTCAGTGAAGCATACAACTAGAGGAAATTAAATAGACGAAGAAAAACCCAGCACTCTCTAATATGTAAATTACATATTACTTAATGATATCCTGCAATTTAAATTATACCGGAAATGAAATGATAATGGGTCGATAGAATAGACACAAGGAACATAGAAAACCCAAAAAAGAAATTTAGATAATTAAATTATTTTCTACAAAGTCTTCCTTAACTGTGAAGTTAAGAGCAGCTCAGTTGACATCTATTAGCCACTTAATAAACAATAATAATGAAGTCATATTTAGTACTTACTATGTGCCAGGCACTGCTAATACTTTATATTTATTGTCTCAATTACTCCTCTTAATCAGTTGTTATAAAAGTGAATATAGTCAAGGTAACATTTTATTAGCTTTATGAAGAATTAATGAGATGTCATAGTTCATCAAAATGTATATTTCACATTTGTTTATAATTATTTATGAATAATAACCCACAATGAGGCAGTGGGCATATTAGAATTTTAAACTATAAGCACGTAAAATTAACATCCTTATATCCACTTTGGGCTCTACCACTGATTTATCATGTTTACAGCTGTGGTCGTGTCTTTGAAACTACCTGTAACAATTTGCCCTGTAAGTTATGAGAAATTGTCTTTATTGGTAATTGTACGACAATATTTGAGTGAGGAGGAAGAAACAAAGTAGAAGATACTCTTGAACAAAAAATTGTTGATCGAAAATATAAAGCACTGGACTTCATTTTGTGTGATTCTTAAAGATAATTGAAGTGGAAGAATAAATGGGAAATGATTCAATCCTTTTCCAGAGCTAGTGTAGTTTTGTCTGGATTTTCATGAAGAAACACATAGCAATGAAGACTAAGTAGATGGAAACTATGGAGCAAAACAGTAAGAGAAGAAAATCTAGTTAGAAACAACTTAAAACCACTTATTAATGTGTCTCACAATTGCTTCACAGTGCTGGTTTCTGCAAAGAGAAATAGATACAGAAATAGTACAAAGCCTGAAGACAAGGGATGGAAAGATCTTTTATGTTAACTTCCCTGAAATCATGTGCTACAAAACAGGCATTTTCAGGAAGAGGAGTGGATATGATGTGTCACAAGTGTATAAATATTCCAAGTTTGTATAATAGTAGATTTTTCAAACAAGTTTGTGGCTTTTGTGTTATGTTGATGACTAACACTTCCCAATGATAGACTCATTCACCTCCAATACTCAAATTACTCATGAAATCAGGAGCATATAAATCTCCAGGGCTGTAGGAGAGAGAGTACTGATTGTGATTTGCCACATTCTGGGAATAATTTCCTCTGCCACACAACAGATGTGCCAGATTCAACAAATACTCTGACCTGCCCCATATTTTGAGAAGTCAACCAAACACAGCCACATAGGAAGGTCACGAATATAAGGTTCGGGTACAGTCCCACTGCACAGTGACCTCAGAAAGACAGGATCTGCACCAAAACTGTGAACCTGCTTTCTTCAGTTTCACATCATTACTAGCCCCCTCTGTACTTTCAGCATGTGACCTGGAGGCTAAGCACTTAGTAATGTAGCTTGCCCCTGTGAGAACATTTCCAAATAAGGAAGCCAGCCCTGGGATAGGAACGCCACCGTAAACTGGGGCAGTCATTCTGAGGCTGGCAAATGAAATGCCATTTATTTCTAAATGTTCAGGGGGAAAAAAAATCCACCCTTCAGAGTTGAAAGAACAGGCAAAAATGAGAAGGATAAGAGATCATTCCTTAATCTTGCAGAACCACATTAGCTAAAGGCTGCCAGACAATGGAAATTTGGCAAAGACTTTGCACATCGAACTGTCCTCAAGCTGAAGATCTGAGAGGAGTGTTCTGGCAGCATTTTAGGTGTACCTTGAGAGATTCCAAGGGGAGAACACACATCTTATCTGTGCTGAACAGCAAACTACTGGAATAGAGCACTCATTATTCCAGAGTTAGGAAACTGGCAGTGGTGCTGAGATGTGGAAGTGGCCTTAGGCTAATGAAAAGACTACACAAACATAATGTACATTGCCTTAAAAATATAGCATAAAGTTTACCCTTGAAAGGTAGCAACTCTGGAGATGTAAGAAGATGTCAGACAGCATTTACTATGTGTTATCACTAAAATGTAAGAAAAAATATGTTATCTGAACTAAGAGGAAGAGGGAAAAAAAGGAGGAAAAATAAAATGGAGGCAAGATGAGCATGATGATAACTATATGGCATTTAGAACTTGAAAACTTGGGTTTAATCCAGTCTCCACCATACTGCATATCAACTCCATGATGTGGTTCACCACTTAGCTTTACAGGATTATTAGTTTCCTCACAGACAATAGATGAAACTAAAATAATGCTAACATTTACAAATACAGTACAAAAATGCAAAATGAAAAGGACAGGATAATACCTATTAGAGGTTTAAAAGGTCTAATAAAAAGTAACAAAAGGAAATCTATATATAACACAGTTAAAACATAGTTAAAATTTTTAGGTTTCTGAGAAAATATAAAGTTATATTCTAACCTTATTATTCTATAATAATGCCAAGAAGTTTGAAGAATTGTATGTGAGGTATATAACTGCAAAAGGATTAGATGGTCTTAAAAGTAAACATGGGTACGCGATTAAGGGGAAGGAGAAAAGCCCCAAATAATAAGATAATTTATAATGGAAAAATGTAAATTGTATTGTATGTATTAGACATAAATATATATTAAAAACAACAAAACCACCATAAACAAATGTAAAAGTAAAAACTAACCAAGGGAAATGTAATAATATGTCAAAGTCAAAAAGATGTTTTAATATATGAAGAGTGCCCACAAATCAATTGCTAAAATCCCACTAATATCTCCAATTTTGAAAATAGATATTTCAGTAGAAAATTCATAGAAGAAATATAAATGGCTAAGAAACAATAGTTTTCAATCGGATTATTATGTTAATTATGTAAATTAACACTTTATGTTACCTATCAAATTCTCAAAGATTAAATAAAGATAATGTGGGTGAAAATGCACAAATTTGGCATTCTTATTCCTGCACTTTTCTGGGAAGCAATTTCATCTCATGTACTAAAAAAATAAAAAATAAAAACTTAAAAAATATTGCATACCCTTGAACCTAGTGTGCCCCTTCCTAGTATTCTATCTAGAAGCAATAAAATTTTTGACAAAGATTAATGCATAGATCTATTCATTGTGGCATTACTTTTAATAGCAAGATATTAGGAACAACTTACATGTTTAACATTTGGAAAGCAATTGAATATATATTGGCACATCCACCTACTGTTTGAGTGATGAGATTGGGCACATCGTTAAGTCCTGATCTTCTCCCTTTTTGTGTCTTACTTTTCCTAAACTATTTGACTTAGCTTTTGTTTCTTCAAATGCACAATGGGATTAATAACATCCATCACAGGGTAATTTTGTTGAGAGCAAGAATTAATATGATCATAATTTTAGAGTGAAAAGTGCTTAAGAAAACTTATCAACATAATGCTTATCTGAATCAAACTGTATAAATTGGTCTGAACATTTCTGAAGAAAATTTGTACATAAAATTTAGACTATTATTTGTTTCTTCTGGTCTTAATTCTGCATGCATTGTTTCTTCCCTGTATCTAACCTAAATTTGGACCTTGGATTCTGTAAACTGAGCCCCATCAGGTGTTTGGCTGGGAGTTGTCATCACAAAGCAACTTTCTAAAATGTAGAAACCAATGTGTGCACAAGTGGAAATGGGAATGTTGTCCCCAGGGAAGCATCCAGAATTACAGAAGCCTCTTTATCACCAAGTACTATTTGAGTGAGCTGAGTAAATAGGCCACCTAACTGGGATATGAGTCCACTGAAAGAGTGAGACTCTCAAATGTGGAAGGTAGATGTATGAAAGCAATTCTTTAATGATAATATGAAGAATTTTTGTTGACTCAGACTGTAAGTGGTAGGAATGACTTTTTCAATTTTCATTTATTACCTAATTCAGTTGCTTCTATTATTAATGACATTTTAGACAGGAAGAAACTGAGACACAGAGATGACAAATGACTTACCCAAGGCCATATACTTAATGTTTGGCTGAGCCACAACCATGTTAATAATGATAACAACTAGTAGACACTCTTGAATGTTTACTATGCACTCGGGTCTGTATTGAATATCTTACAAAACTTACCTTCTTAAAATTTTACATCACAAATTCTGATATATGTGCATCATATGGGCTGAGTATCCATAATCCAAAATGCTTAGGACCAAAACTGTTTTGAATTTCAGATTTTCTTTTCAGATTAAGGAATATTTAAATATGCATAATGAGATATTTTGGAAATGGTACTTAAGTTTAAACAAAAAATAAATTTATGCTTTATATACACCTTATATACATAGCCTAAAGATAATTTTATACAATATATTTGCATGAAACAAAGTTTGTGTACTTTGAACAATCAGAAAGCAAAAGTGTCACTATCTCAGCCACCCATGTGGACAATCTGTCACCATTACCCTTGACTCTGAAATTTTATGCTACTGATAAGCAATAACTTTATTACACTTATTCATGCATAAGTGTCAGAAGTACTCAGCAGTAAAAAATAAGGCACACCATTAATACAGTAAAAAAATAATGTGTTCAGGGTAACTAAGCAGCATAGTAGCATCACAAGATTACTAGCAGCAGCTGTTCAACAGCAAACAATGGCAGGCTTTCTGCCTCTACCTACAATGTTATGTTTTGATTAAAAGGTTATCACACATTGTATTTTATTGTTTTAGATGAGTAGAAACATCAGAAGGAGTTGAAGGACCAGAAAGTGAGTCTTCTAGGGATGTTTAGGCATTCTACTGGGTAGCTTCTTAAAATGTGTCCACCAGAAGTTCTAGCCAGAGCAATCAGGCAAGAAAAAGAAATAAAGAGTATTCAAATAGGAAAGGAGGAAGTCAAATTGTCTCTATTTGCAGATGACATGATTGTATATCTAGAAGACCCCATTGTCTCAGCCCAAATCTCCTGAAACTGATAAGCAACTTCAGCAAAGTCTCAGGATACAAAATCAATGTGCAAAAATCACAAGCACTCCTATACACCAATAACAGACTTAAAGACGGCCAAATCAAGAACGAACTGCCATTCACAATTGCTACAAAGAGAATAAAATACCTAGGAATATAACTAACAAGGAACGTCAAGGACCTCTTCAAGGAGAACTACAAACCACTGCACAACGAAATAAGAGAGGACACAAACAGATGGAGAAACATTCCATGTTTATGGTTAGGAAGAATCCATATTGTGAAAATGGCCATACTGCCCAAAGTAATTTACAGATTCAATGCTATCCCCATCAAGTTACCAAAGACCTTCTTCACAGAACTGGAAAAAACCATGTTAAACTTCATATGGAACCAAAAGAGAGCCCGCATAGCCAAGTCAATTCTAAGCAAAAAGAACAAAGTGGGAGGCATCACACTACCGGACATCAAACTCTACTACAAGGCTACAGTAATCAAAACAGCATGGTACTGGAACCAAAACAGAGATATAGACCAATGGAACAGAATAGAGGCCTCGGAGGCAACACAACATATCTACAACCACCAGAGTCATCTGCCACATTAACAACAGTTTTTGTCTTGGAATTCTCTTTTCGATTTTATAAAATGACACAATTTCTTAACCTGTCATAAATGCACACTGCTCTAGTCCTTCAATAAGCTCACCACACATTACAGGCACTTTTCTTTGCAGTGTTAGCAATGTCATCTTCATCATCATTATTATCATGATCACCTTGATTCAGAACCATTTTGGCAATTTCACCATCAGTCCATGAAAGAACAACTGGAGCTTTAATACTGATGTTAAAAACTTCAATATTCACTTTTCCCAGCTTACTGAGGGACCCTGAAGGTATGTTTTTTGCATATCTGAAGAGGTCAGGTAGTATTTTTTTTCTCACTTGACATACGGAATCCTTCAAAGTCACCACCTTATTCATCATCATCACTGAACATAGTCACAAACCACAGATTGTGTCAGGACTGCACAACTGTCTTTAGTCACCATGTTCCAAACGTTGGCAGTAGCCTATACAGCATCCAATACGGTAAACTCATTTGGAAAATTCTTCCACATTCATGCCTCTGTTTACTGCTGCTTGCATGCTGTTCAAGAAAGTGTTTTTATATTTAATCTTTATTGATCTAAGCATACCCTGGTCACATGACTGAACTAATGAAGTCATATTTGTGAAAAAATACATAGCATAAACATTATTTTGCATGAGAACTTCAGTTAGACAATGAACAGAATAGTTGCTAAGGAGTAACAAAATTTTGCAGTCATCATCAAGTCCAGCTTCCCTGCAATGAGCATGAGCCACGGGTACAGAATGTTTATAAAACCAATCAGAAAAGATGTTGTCAGTGATCCATGTCTTTCTATGAGCATAATAATTAGACTGATAAGAAACTGAATTCTTGAAAACAGTAAGAATGCAAGCTTTGGCCTATTACAGCAAGTTTACATTTGTGCATTCCTGCTGCATTAGCACATCACAGCACAGTTAGAATGTTACTGGCATTAATTCTTGAAGGGTCTGTTTAATTAGTTGTATCTAGTGTCTTTTGGGAAAATAATACCAAATAGTTGATGTTTCATCAGCATCATGTCCTTGTTCCAGCATCAGATTTTCATCAGCAATGATGTCCAACTCGTTAATAAATTGCTCCACTGCTTTGTGATCAGCAGATGCTTTATTATCAGAAATCTTTAAAAATTTAATGTCATTTGTTTTCTTAAATTTCTGCATCCAGCCTGTTGAATTTTCATGGTTGACTTCAATTTTCAGTTCATTATGGTAGATCTTTGTTTCATGATCAGCTTATTAAGTGGCACATGTTCATTGCAACACTAATGAGTACACTACTTCAATATGTGATTGAGATTTTCCTTTTTTACTCTATTAAGTTAAAATAAAATCATTAACTTCTGTTCATTGCTTTCCAACTAGAACCTCAATAGTCTACCTTTTTGTTTCTTCAGGTTATATATGGTGGTCATTTCAACACTAAACTCTTCTGTAAGATATTTCACATTTTCACCACTGGCCACTTTCTCCAACACTTTGACTTTCTGTGCTACAAATAAACATAAATGCTTTATCTTTTCCTTATTTCTGTTACCCATAGGGTTATCTATAGACTTTCTTGATATTTTCAACAATATATTTATACCACAGAGCAGAGAATAAGCAAAAGTACCCAGTGAATAATTCATGTAGGTCTTGTTTCCAAGAAGGGCATCATGGGAACTAGCACTTGGCATGTCAAACCCACACACTTGCCATTTTATTACTTGTGGGTGTGCATGAAAGAAAAACTGGAGCTTTATTATTGATGTTAAAAACATCAATATTTACTTCTTCCAGAGTACTGAGGGGCCCTGTTCGTATATTTTTTTGCGTATCTGAAGAAGTCAAAGCATTTTTTGGGAAAATCTTGGCATGCTTGAAAAAAGATACATCACAGCTAAAGGAAAATTGGAGGTCTCTCTTTTTTTTTTTTTCCTTTGGGAATGCTGAATAAATTGTATTGTGCATGCATTTTGATGGTGATTTGTCATTTGTCACATGAGGTCAAGTGTGGAATTTTCTACTTGTGTCATGTTGACAGAAAGTTTCAGATTTTGGAGCCTTTTAAATTTCGTATTTTCAAGTTAGGGATGCTCAATCTGTACTTTTTAGCACAATTTAGTGACTATCGATATCAAAGCCTGAATTTGTAAACCATTTAGCTATACTTTCTTCCACTCGATCCACAAGAAGATCAAGAGCATAGCCCTAGTTCTCATAGTTTTCTTTAAGTCAAGAAAAACACTGAGGGTAAATAGACATCCTTGAGTTGATGGAATGTAGCTTTCTTCCCCTGGAATCCTATCATCCACACAAAGATCTTTGTGTACTTTCCCAATTATGGAACTTAAAGAATAAATTATCATGTATAATGCGGGATTTGATGGGGCATCAAAAGCTTATTTACCCTCAAATATCTCCTTAAATTACATGCACCATGTATTAACGTTAGAATTAGTCTTGGCCAGGTGCAGTGGCTCATGTCTGTAATCCCAGAACTTTGGGAGGCTGAGGCAGGCAGATCATAAGATCAAGAGATCTAGACCATCCTGGCCAACAGCAATGATGTCCAACTCATTGCTGAATTGCTCCACTACTTTGTGATCAGCAGATGCTTGATCATCAGAAATCTTTAAAAATTTAATGTCATGTGTATTCTTAAATTTCTTCATCCAGCCTGTTGAATTTTCACAGTTTGCTTCAATTTTCAGTTCACTGTGGTAGATCTTTGTTTCATGATCAGCTTGTTAAGTGGTATATAGTGAAACACCATCTCTACTAAAAATACAGAAATTAGCGGAGTGTGGTGGTAGACACCTGTAGTCCCAGCTACTTGGGAGGTTGAGGCAGGAGAATCACTTGGACCCTGGAGGTGGAGGCTGCAGTGAGCCAAGGTTGCAGCACTGCACTCTGCCCTGGTGGCAGAGCAAGACTCCACCTCAAAAAAAAAAAAAAAAAAGAAAAAGGAGAAGAAAAAAGAATTAGTTTTATGAGGTAATGCAGTACAGTTCCACTAGGAATCCTATTAAAATTTAAATATATTACCTGATGTAGTTGTTTCCTTGGCTGCTATAACAAATTACCAGAAATTTGGTGGCTTAAAACTGCACACATTTATTCTCTTAGATTCTGGGGGTCAGAAGTCTGAAATCAGTTTCACTAGGTCAAAATCAGTGTGTTGGTATTGACGTGATCCCTTCAGAGGCTGTGGAGGACAATCTTTTCCTTGACTTTTCCAACATCTAGAGCTGTATTGCTTGTATTTCTTGGCCCATGGCCTTTTCTTCAACCAAGACAATTCTAAGCAAAAAGAATGAAGCTGGAGGCATCACGCTACCTGACTTCAAGCTATACTACAAAGCTACAGTAATCAAAACAGCATGGTACTGGTACCAAAACAGAGCTATAGACCAATGGAACAGAACAGAGGCCTCAGAGGCAACGCCACACATCTACAACCATCTGATCTTTGACAAACCTGACAAAAGCAATGGGGAAAGGATTCTCTGTTTAATAAATAGTGTTGGGAAAACTAGCTAGCCATATGAAGAAAGCAGAAACTGGACCCCTTCCTGACACCATATACTAAAATTAACTCCAGATGGATTAAAAACTTAAACATAAGACTTAACATCATAAAAACCCTAGAAGAAAACCTAGGCAAAACCATTCAGGACATAGGCATAGGCAAGGACTTGATGACTGAAACACCAAAAGCATTGGCAACAAAAGCCAAAATAGACAAATGGGATCTAATTAAACTTCAGAACTTCTGTACAACAAAAGAAACAATCATTAAAGTGAACCAGCAACCAACAGAATGGGAAAAGTTTTTTGCAATCTACCCATCTGACAAAGGGCTAATATACAGAATCTACAAAGAATTAAAACAGATTTACAAGAAAAATCAAACAAACCCATTCAAAAGTGGGAGAAGGATATGAATAGACACTTTTCAAAAGAAGATATTTATGCAACCAACAAACATATGAAAAAATGTTGATCATCACTGGTCATTAGAGAAATGCAAATCAAAACCACATTGAGATACCATCTTACACCAGTTAGAATGGCGATCGTTAAAAATTCTGGAGAAAACACATGCTGGAGAGGATGTGGAGAAATAGGATCACTTTTACACTGTTGGTGGAAGTGTAAATTAGTTCAACCATTATGGAAGACAGTGTGGCGATTTCTCAAGGATCTAGAAATAGAAATTTCATTTGACCCAGCAATCTCGTTACTGGGTATATATCCAAAGGATTATAAATCATTCTATTATAAAGACACATGCACATGTATGTTAATTGCGGCACTGTTTACAATAGCAAAGACCTGGAACCAACCCAAATGCCCATTGATGATAGACTGGACAAGGAAAATATGGCACATATACACCATGGAATACCATGCAGCCATAAAAAACGATAAGTTCATGTCCTTTGTAGGGAAATGGATGAATCTAGAAACCATCATTCTCAGCAAACTGACATAAGAACAGAAAGTCAAACATCTCATGTTCTCATTCATAGGTGGGTGTTGAACAATGAGAACACATGGACACAGGGAGGGAAGCATCACACACTGGGATCTGTTGAGGGGGAATACAGGAGGGACAGCAGCGGGTAGGGAGGTTGGGGAGGGATAACACGGGGAGAAGTGCCAGATATAGGTGACAGGGGAATGGAGGCAGCAAACCATATTGCCATATAGGTACCTATGCAATGATCCTGCATGTTCTGCACATGTACCCCAGAACCTAAAGTGCAATAAAATTTTAAAAAAGCCAGCTGTATGCCATCATGCTTCAGTGGGCACATTGCCTTCTTCTGAATCAAATCTCCCTCTACATTCCAATTTGGGATTTCATTTAGGTCCCATCTGCATCATCTAGGAAAATCTTCCCATTTTAATTACATCTGCAAGTCTATTTTGCTACGTAAGCTTACAAAGTTCCCAAAGATAAATACTTGGTTATCTTTGGGGACCGTTATTCAGCCTACCATATCTCAGAAAAGTGATTATTTTTCGATGGTAAAGGAAATAAGAACCTAAGAGAATGGGAGACAAAACAATGCATACTATCTAGAGTTACAGCAGTTGATGAAACTGCTTAGATCAGTTCAGAGTGTAGCAAATAAATAGGGGTTTCAGGTTACTAATTTGTTTGGGAGGCTATGAACTACTATCCTATTCCTAAGATTACCTTTTAAATTTAAAAAGTTTAAATGTTTACCTTGTGAAAAACTGGAACCCTCAGACACTGCTTGTATGATGTAAAATGTTATAGCAGCTTTGGAAAATGGTCTGGTTTAGTCTTCAGAAGATTAAACACAGAGTTCCATGTGACCCGGTAATTCTAGGTATATTCCCAGGAGAAACAAAAACATATGTACACACGAAAACATGTACACAGATGCTCATAGCAGCATTTGATTTATAATAGGCAAGAGTGAAAACAAGACCAATGTTAACTGATAAATGGATAAAGTATGGTATATCTATACAATAGAATAAATATTATGAGGCATTAAAATGAAGTACTGATAAATGTTATAACATGGATGAACCTTAAAAGCACTATGTTAAGTAAAAGAAGCTAGTCACAAAGTACCACATACTGTTTGATTCAATTTTTAAAAAATGTTTAGAATAAGCAAATCCATAAAATACAGTTTAATTAGTGGCTTCCTAAGGCTGGGAGGGGAGGGCTTTGGGAAGAAGTTGAGTAGAGACTGCTAATGGGTGCTAGGTTTCTTTTAGGAGTGATGAAAATGTTTTATTTTGTTAAACAAAAATAAAATATGATGCAAACTGACCCTTGTCATAGTTCTGCTTATCCTGAAAAAGTTATAGTACATAATTAGATATATGGTAATACATTAAACTACTTATGATTAAGAATACTACCTGAAGAAAATAGCTAAATGGGACATTTTCCTGAATCAGCTTCATTCTCATTCATGAGCCTTCCCTTTTACTATTTTTGGATTCTTTTTGATGTGATGACAAAAGAATTTCTTCACTGAGGTTTGAATGGAATTTCAATTGAAAAATAATATTTATTTTACTTTCTGGAGAAAAAATTAATAAATATAAGCCATGAGTTTATAACTGAAAATATTATCTGCTTACTGTGATTTTGACTAAGAATTATTATCATTCAGTCCATAAGAAACTTTTGTCATAATAGATCAGACTTAATATTTAGACTAGATGCTACATAGTATGTAAAAATTGTACATTACTAGTTAATATATTTATTCAAAAATCACAAACATTTGCTATACAGGAAGTCTTATAATTACAATATAATTTATAATTATAAATGTAGACAGGTAAGATTAGTTTCAAAGTTCCTTTACGTTTGAACTCATGCCAAAAGATAACTTCACGTCAGTGTGTCAGATGCTGGCAGTTGGCTCACTCATAACTCAATCACCGAAAGACTCTCCTGTCTTCCTCTTCTCTGGACACTGGAAAGCTAAACACTTTATCCTGGTATCCTTTACAACTGCCTTATGAAGTCGGCCAGGACACACAGTTGTGGCCAGTAGAATGCAGACGGACACTACAAACTATTCCCTGAATGAAAAGTCAAAGTTGTTTGGAAAAAAGACTTTTTGTCTTTGACCTTCTCCTTTCTCCTTCCTTCTGTCCAGAATGTGAACATGATGATCAGAAGTACAGCTGCTTTCTTAAGGCCATGAGGAAGAAAGCTGTACGTTAAGGATAGAAGATAATGACAACAGAAGCAGCCTGGTTTCCTAATGATACCCTTAAGCAGGTTTGCTAGCCCTGACCACCTACCTTCCAGGTTTTTGGTTGAAGAAATTTAACTACCTTATTATTGTGATGAAGCAAAAACATTATAGGAGTGTGAAAGTTAGAAATAGTAGCAATGTTTGAAAAAGTATTTTTAATACAAGGCAGATTCTTTTCCTTTCTTCCTATCACAGAAAATGTGATAAACAAAAGATTGTTATTATTACTTTACTTTTAGATACCTGAATGACAGAATTTTGCTGTAACATAACAAGTATAAGTTTTGCTTATTTTTGTTAAATATGTATTAAAATGAATCAAAGGTATAATCTGAAAGTTATGCTGTAAGTTATGATGGAGTGATGATAAAAATATACCTACCATTGTTTTTAATGATGCATAAGAGTTTTAATACTTTCCATAAATATGGTTTCTTCTTGAACTTTGGTCAGAAGAGTTTCTTTATCTCAGAAAAATAAAATTAGTTTCAAAGGTGCTAACATTGTTTCAAGGATACTAACAATGGGTGGGACAAATGTTCACTTTTTGAATTAAAAATATCAATTTTATATTCCTTTAAGGTATCCTAGGGTTTATTTACATCATGTTTATATGTTTGCACCTGAAAACAAGGGTTGGGAATAAGGTAAGGGAAGTAAAAAACTATTGAAAGACACAGTTTGTGTATTGTGGTTAATCTTTTGCAAATAATGACCCAAATGCACTTTAATTTTCCTTTTAAGTCATGTTTGGTTTCCTATTTCACATCTCTAGAGCCAAGTCAGGAAATTTATTACTTCTATAAAAAAAAAAAAAAAGAGGGTTAGACCTTACTTTCTTTAGCAAAACATTGGATTTTAAAACCTGGGTCTATGGAGAGAGGAAGAATTTTCAGGCTTTTTGAGTGCCAATTCAATATTTTAAGGGACAATCATAAGGGGCATAGCTGTAGCATAGAGAAGATATCACTTTATCCTTTGACAGCTAGTTCTTAAGACTTTGCTCACAGTAGAAAGAAGTTAGATCATAGCGAATAGAAATAAGATAGTTCTTCTCTGTCTCATGGGATTATGAAAGTATAATAAAGAGATAGAGAAGAAAGTGAAATTAGTTAAATTTGTGTTCTAATTCCTCTTTTCCAGAATTTACTTGGAAGGAAGTGTCAAATAAATGAGACAGAGAGTAAATCCTGCTTCATTTTCTGTTTGAAGTACGGAATAAAACTTTCTCGTGGGTATTCTGTCTCACATCTGTCTTGGAGTGCCCATAGCAGAATAAACGATCATACTTTCATGGTTAGGCTAGGGTTTGACTCTCCAAAGTTCTTTCATGAATTGAGATGGAACACAGAAAGCAGCTGAAGATGCTGGCTGCTGAGTTTTCCTGGAGTAGGTTGGGAGGTCATTTAAGCAGATGAACCACCCAAGTGGGGAGTTCACTGGGATGAAACTAAGGCCCAAGAGGCCTGGGATGAAACTAAGTCTTCCAAGGAGCACTATCTTGCTTTGACCAAAATGGAAGTAAACAGATGATGAGTTTTATTGGTCACTGATTTCAGACATAATTCTCAGTAGTAGTATGCCCCAGAAACCTATAGTGAGACAACTACTCTCTCTGTCTCTCTCAATCTCTCTGTCTCTCTGTCTTTATATATATATATATATATACACACACACACACACACACACACACACATATAATGTTTGTATACATATATAAACATATTTTAAGATTACAAGAATGTTTTCAAAGATTAGTTTCTGGTTCTGTATATTTTATACATTTTCTTTTCTCTCCACCACTACCCACCAAATACTTCTAGTTTCTGATGCCATAAAACATCTTTATTTCATAATAAGTCCCTTTGCCTTGTATCTTTGTATCATGAGTAGAGTAAGTTGCCACTGGGACAGTAAAAGTAGTTCTGGGAAGCCATTCCTACAATACGAAACAACTCTATCCACGGAGAACAAAAAAAAGCAGGGTGAGGTAATGGCCCACCCAGGAGCAACAGGGAACCTAGGGAACATCCACCACCAGCCAGGGGAAGTGATGAGTGATTGTGCAATCCCGGGAAGTCCTGCTTTTCCCATAGATCTTTGCAATCCATGGATCAGAAGATCCCCCTTGTGAACCAAATCCACCAGGAGATCCCCTTGTGAACTCCCTCCAAGTTATGTGGAATCTTGGCAGAGAATCTGCTCTGGCACACACAGAGACCCAGGAGCTTTATGTATAAAATATACAAATCCACACATACCTTTAGGAAAGGGTGGAATTCAGGGACCTAAGCAGCGTCGTTCTGTGGCCCCCACTTCCATAGCACCTCACAAGATAAGACCCATTGGCTTGGAATTCCTGCTAGGCACTGGCAACAGGGCGGAGCCTGCCTGAGACCAGAGGGAGCCATGACAGAAGTAGGCTTCAGACAGTGGGTAATAACAAACTTTGCTGATCTAAAGAAGCATGTTATCACCCAATGACGAGAAGCTAAGAATCATGATAAAACAATATAGGAGCTGACAGCCAAAATAACCAGTTAGAAAGGAACATAATTGACCTGTTAGAGCTGAAAAATACAACATGAGAACTTTACAATGCAACCCTAAGCATTAATACCGGAATAGACCAACCAGAGAAAAGAATCTCAGAGCTTGAATACTATCTTTCTGTAAAGATAGACGGGTAAGAATAGAGAAAAAAGAATGAAAAGGAATGAAGAAAACCTCTGAGAAACATGAAATTTTGTAAAGAGACCAAACCTATGATTAATTGGGGTACCAGAAAGATGAGGAGACTTGAACAAAGCTGGAAAATATACTTCAGGATACCAACTAGGAGAACTTCCCCAACCTAGCCAGACAGGCCAACATTCAAATTCAGGAAATGCAGAGAATCCCTGTAAGATAATTCACAAGAAGATCACCCCAAAACACATAATCAACATATTCTCCAAGGTCGAAAAGAAGAAAAAGCTTTAAGGGCAGACAGAAAGAAAGGGCAGGTCCCCAACAAAGGAAACCTCAACAGACTAACAGCAGACCTCTCAATGGAAACCCAACCAGCCAAAAGAAATTCAGAATAAATTCAACATTTGTTAAGAATTTCCAGCCCAGAATCTGAAATTCAGCCAAACTAAGCTTCATAAGCAAAGAAGTAAAATTCTTTTTAGGCAAGCAATGCTGAGGAAATTTGTTACTACAAGACCTGTCCTGCAACAGCTCCTTAAGGAAGCACTAAATATGGAAAGGAAAAACTGTTACCAGCCGCTACAAAAACACACTGAAGTACATGGACCAGAAACACTATGAAGCAACCACATAAACAAGTCTGCAAAACAACCAGTTAGCATCATGATGACAGGGTCAAATCCACACATAACAATAATAATGTAAATGGGCTAAATTCCCCAATTAAAAGACACAGAATGGAAAGCTAGATAAAAAGACAAGATCCATCAGTATTTGGTCTTCAAAGGACCCATCCCATGTACAAAGACACACATAGGCTCAAAATAAAGGGATGGAGAAAAATTTACCAAGAAAATGGAAAACAGAAAAATGCAGGGGTAGCAATCCTAGTTTCTGACAAAACAGACTTTAAACCAACAAAGATTATAAAAAGACAAAGGGCATTACATAATTGTAAAGAGTTTAATTCAACAAGAAGAGCTAACTGTCCTAAATATATATGCACCCAATACAGGAGCACCCAGATTCATAAACCAAGTTCTTAGAGATCTTCAAAGAGACTTACACTGCCACACAATAATAGTAGGAGAATTTAACATCCCTCTGACAACACTAGACAGGTCATTGAGACAGAAAATTACCGAAAACATTCAGGTCCTGAATTCAGCTCTGGATCAAGTGGACCTGATAGATATCTACAGGACTCTCCACCCCAAAACAACAGAAAATACATTCTTCTTATCACCACATGGCACTTACTTAAAATTGATCATATAATCAGAAGTAAAACACTCCTCAACCAATGCAAAAGAACTGAAATCATAAAAAACAATTTTTCAGACCACAGTGCAATCAAATTAGTGTTCAAGATTAAGAAATTTATTCAAAACCACACAACTACGTGGAAATTGAACAACTGTACCTGAATGACTCTTGGGTAAATATGAAATTAAGACAGAAATTAAGAAGTTCTTTGAAGCCAATGAGAAGAAAGAGACAATATACCAGAATGTCTGGGATGCAGCTCAAGTTTTGTTAAGAGGGAAATTTATAGCACTAAATGTCCATGTCAAAAAGCTGGAAAGTTCTCAATTTAACAATGTAACATCACAAATAAAAGAACTAGAGAGCCAAGCGCAAACACTAGAAGAGGACAAGAAATAACCAAGACCAGAGCTGAACTGAAGGAGATAGACACATACCCCCACACATAAAAAATCCCTTCAAAAATCAACATATCCAATAACTGGTTTTTTGAAAATAAATAGATCACTAGTCATGCTAATAAAGAACAAAAAAGAGAATATTAAAATAAACACAATCAGAACTGATAAACTGACCACACAGAAATACAAGTAACTATTAGAGAATACTCTACACACCTCTATATAAATAAACTAGAAAATCCAGAAGAAATGGATAAACTAATGAATTCTGGAATTGAGACAGTAATAAGTAGCCTACCAGTCAAAAAGCCCAGGACCAGATGGATTCACACCTGAATTGTACCAGAAGTACAAGGAAGATGCGGTACCATTTCTACTAAAACTATTCCCAAATACTGAAAAGGAGGGACTCCTTCCTAACTCATTGCATGAGGCCAGCGTCATTCTGAAACCAAAACCTAGCTGAGATACAACAAAAAAAGAAAACTTCCGGCCGGTATCTTTGATGAACATTGATGCAAAAATCCTCAATAAAATACTGACGACCTGAATCCAGCAGCACATCAAAAAGCTTATCTATCTCCAATAAGGTAGGCTTCATCCTCAGCATGCTAGTTTGGTTCAACATATGCAAATCAATAAATGTGATTCATCACATAAACGGAAGTCAAGACAAAAACCGCATGGTTATCTCAATAGATGCAGAAAAGACAATCAATAAAAATTTAACGCTCCTTCATATTAAAAACTCTCAGCATCACACACTGGGGTCTGTGTGGGGGAAATAGGGGAAGGACAGCAGTGGGTGGGGATTTGGGGAGGGATAACATGGGAAGAAATGCCGGATATAGGTGATGGAGAGGAAGGCAGCAAACCACACTGCCATGTGTGTACCTATGCAACAATCTTACATGTTTTTCACATGTACCCCAAAACCTAAAATGCAATTAAAAAAAACATAAAAAAACTCTCAGTAAAGTAGGTAGTGAAGGAACATACTGCCAAATAATAAGAGCCATTTGTAACAGACCCACTGAATAGGAAAAAGCTAGAAGCATTCCCCTTGAAAACTGGCACAACACAAGGATGCCCTCTCTCACCACTCCTATTCAACATAGTATTGGAAGTTATGGCCAGGGAAATTAGGCAAGAGAAGGAAATAAAGGGTATTCATTTACACAGGAAGAAAGAAAGTCAAACTATCTTTGTTTGCAGATGACATGATCCTATATCTAGAAACTGATCCTATATCATTGTCTCAGCTTAAAAGCCTCCTAAGCTGATAAGCAACTTAAGCAAAGTCCACAAAATCAATGTGCAAAAATTGCTAGCTTTCCTATATACCAACAATAGGCAAGCTGAGAGCCAAATCATGAATGAACTACCATTCAAAATTGCCACAAAAGTACCTAGAAATACAGCTAACAAGGAAAGTTAGGGACTTCTCCAGGAACTACAAACCACTGCTCAGATAAATCAGAGATGACACAAACAAATAGGAAAACATTCATGCTTATGGATAGGAAGAATTGATATTGTGAAAATGAACACACTGCCCAAAGCAATTTATAGATTTAATGTTATACCTATTAAACTACCATTGATGTTATTTACAGCATCAGAAATGACTATTTCAAAATTCATACAGAACGAAAAAAGAGCCCAAATAGCCAATACAATCCTAAGCAAAAAGAACAAAGCTGGAGGCTTCATATTACCTGACTTCAAACCATATTACAAGGCTACTGTAACTAAAACCTCATGGTTCTGGTACAAGAACAGACACATAGACCAATGGAACAGAATAAAGAACCCAGAAATAAGACCACTCACCTACAACCATCTGATCTTCAACAAACCTGACATAAACAAGCAACAAGGAAAGGATTCCCTATTTAATAAATAGTGCTGGGAGAACTGGCTAGCCATATGCAGAAAACTGAAACTAAACCCCTTCCTTAAACCCTATACAAAAATCAACTCAAGATGGATTAAAGATTTAAATGTTAAACCCAAAACTATAAAAACCATTGAAGAAAATCTAAGCAATATCATTCAGGACAGGCACAGGAAAAGATGTCATGATGAGGACACCAAAAGCAATTGCAACAAAAGCAAAATGAACAAACGTAATCTAATTAAACTAAAGAGCTTCTGCACAGCAAAAGAAACTATCAACAGAGTAAACAGACAACCTACAGAAGGGGAGAAAATCTTTGCAACCCATCCATCTGACAAAGGGTCTAATATCCAGCATCTACGAGGAACTTAAACAAATTTATAAGAAAAAAATCACCCCATTAAAAGTGGCCAAAATACATGAGCAGGTATTTCTCCAAAGAAGATACACATGCAGCCATGCGGCCAAGAAACATATGAAAAATAACTCAACATCACTGATCATTAGAGAAATGCAAGTCAAAACCACAATGAGAGGCCGGGTGCAGTGGCTCTCTCCTGTAATCCCAGCAATTTGGGAGGCTGAGGTGGGTGGATCACCTGAGGTCAGGAGTTCAAGACCAGCCTGGCCAACATGGCAAAATCTTGTCTCTACTAAAAATGTACATACACAAAACAAAAATTAGCTGAGCCTGGTGGCAGGTGCCTGTAATCCCAGATACGTGGGAGGCTGAGGCAGGAGAATCACTTGAATCTCGGAGGCAGATGTTGCAGTGAGTCAAGATTGCGCCATTGCACTCCAATCTGGGTGACAAGAGAAAAACTCCATAGACACACACACACACACACACACACGCACACAATGAGATATCATCTCACACCAGTCAGAATGGCTATTAATAAAAAGTCAAAAAATATCAGATGCTAACAAAGTTGTGCAGAAAAAGGAACATTTTTATACTGTAGGTGGAAGTGTAAATTAGTTTAACCAGTGTGGTGATTTCTCAAAGACCTAGAGGGAGAAATACCATTTGTTCCAGCAGTCTCATTACTGGGTTTATACCCCCCAAAATATAAATCATTGTATTATAAAGATACATACATGTGTATGTTTATTGCAGCACTATTCACAATAGCAAAGACATAGAATTAACCTAAATGCCCATCAATGATAGACTGGGTAAAGAAAATGTGGTACATATAAACCATGAAATATATGCAGTCATAAAAAAGAACAAGATCATGTACTTTTCAGGGACATGGATGGAGCTGGAAGCCGTTATCCTCAGCAAACTAACTTAAGAACAGAAAGCCAAATACCGCAGGTTCTCACTTGTAAGTGGGAGCTGAATGATGAGAACCCATGGACACATGAGGGTGGGGAACAATATACACTGGGGCCCGTTGGAGGTTGATGGGGGGATTGAAGGTGGAAGGAGGGAAAGCATCAGGAAGAACAGCTAGTGCATGATAGGCTTAATACCTAGGTAATGTGATGATTTGTGCAGCAAACCACCATGATGCACATTTACCTATGTAACAAAACTGCACATGTACCCCTGAACTTAAAATAAATGTTGGATATAAAAGAAAAGAAAGAAGAAAGAAAGAAAGAAAGAAAGAAAGAAAGAAGAAAGAAGGAAAGAGAAAGAAAGAGAAAGAGAAAGAAAGAAAAAAGGAAGGAAAGAAGAGGGAAGGGAGGAAGGGAGGAAAAGGAGGGAGAAAGAGAGGGAAAGAAAAGAAAGGAAAAGAAAAAAGCGAAAAGGAAAGAAGAGAAAAAAAGAAAAGAGAACGTTTTACGAGAATGAGAATGAAGCTCAAAAATATATCACATCTAACCCAAACTAAATATAGTTCTAATTCAACTCTTCCTTTTCTGTAACACCTAGCCACTATCCTTTCACACAAGCTATAATTGAAGCTGCTGGACTAGAAAAATACAGTGTTTTTAACTTATTGTATCAAAATATATTATTTGTTTGATATAGATTTTTTTCATGAGTTTTTTTTTTTTTTTGTAGCGATCAATCACCTCCTTTGTCAAATGTACTCCTAGGTGTATTTTTTTTTTTTAGCAATAGCTAAATTGCTATTTAGCCAATGGCAATGAGTTCTTAATTTGGTTCTCTGTTTGATCATTATTGTTATAGATAAATGCTACTGAGTTTATACATGGACTTTCTATCCTCCAAAACACTTCTAGGCTTGAAAAAAGTCATTAATCAACCTAGACGTGTTTTGGAGGAGTCTAGAACTTTTTTCATAGAAGAAAGACTGTATGTTAAGTGAAGAGATCTCATTTGACTTCCTCTTTTCCAATTTGATGTCTTTTATTTTTTTCTCTTGCCAGATTGCTCTTGCTGGGACTTCCGGTACTATGTCGAATAGAAGTATTGAAAGTGAGCATCCTTGTATTGTTCCAGTTCTTGGTGAAATGCTTTCAACCTTTCTCCATTCCATATGATGTTTGCTGTGATTTCAGATTATGCTACAAGGCTATAGTAACCCAAACAGCATCATGCTGGTATAAACATAGACACATAGATCAATGAAATAGAACGGAGAACCCAGAAATAATGCCACAACTTTAACAATATTGACAAAGATATATACTCGGGAAAGGATACCTTATTCAATACATGGTGCTGGGAAAATTGGGTAGCTGTATGCAGAGGAATGAAACTGGACATCTATCTCTCACCATATCCACAAATTAACTCAAGATTAAAGACTTAAATGTAAAGCCTGAAACTATTAAAAATTCTAGAAGAAATTCTAGGAAAAACTCTTTTGGACATTGGATCAGGCAAAGAATCTATGACTAAGTCCTAAGTCCTTAAAAATAACACAAGACCAAAAATAGTTAAGTGGGACTTAACTAAAAAGCATCTGTGCAGAAAAAAATTCAACAGAGTAAATGAACAACCTACAGAATGGTAGAAAATGTTTCAAACTCTGAATCTGAAATATGGCTAATGTTCAGAATCTACAAGGAACTCAATCCAACAAGAAAAAACAACTAACTCCATTAAAATATAGGCATAGGACATGAACAGACATTTTTCAAAAGAAGACATGCAAGTGGTCAATGAACATGAAAAAAGCTCAACATGACTAATCATCTGAGCAATGAAAATCAAAACCACAATGAGATACCATCTCACACCAGTCAGAATGTCTTAATAAAAAGTCTAAAAACTGCACATGTACCCCTGATGTTGGCAAGGATGTGGAGAAAAGGAAACACTTATACACTGTTGGTGGGAATGTAAATTAGTACAAGTTTTATGGAAAACGATACGGAGAATTCTCAAAGAACTGAAAATAGAACTACCATTAAATCCAACAATCCCACTACTGGATATCTACCCCTCCAAAAAACAAATATATCAAAAAGACAACAGCACTTGTATGATGATCACAGCATTATTCACAATAGCAAAGTCATTGAAAGCAACCTAAGTGTTCATCAACAGACGACTGGATTGAAAACTGTGAGATAGATAGATACAAATATGTAATTTTATATTATATATTACATATATTTATATATATACACACACGTGCACACATACATATGTGTGTACATGTGTGCGTGTGTGTATATATGTAATATATAATATAAAATTATATACTTGTATACATCAAGTAATACCTATGTGTTCATGTGTGTGTGTATATACATCCAAAAGGTAGGATGGTGGGAGAGATGTGACGTGTGAAACTATCTGTTGGGTACAATGTACACTATTTGGGTGATGAGTACACTAAAAGGCCAGACTTCACCATTACACAACATACCCATTTTTAGATGTTCAGTGATAAATTTTGTCATAGAAACATAAGTACCTGTGCAGAAATGTGCAAGCAGTTAAACCCTCCTAAATCTAGAAAAATAAAAGTAAATATATTACTCCTAAATTTTAAAAGATAAATTTAGACCACATGAAAATATTGCAATAATTTGCAATAAATACTTTTCTGGGTGAAAGGCTAAAAAACGTGAGAGACTGAGCATTTATTTTTGTCTATAGTATATCAGTCTCTTGAAGATATTGTTTAGATTATCTAACAGAAGAAGGTTAAAACTGGATAAATATAAAATGTAACATTTACTTACTGAACAATGAGTGTAGATTGGATAATGTTTCACATTAAATACGTACAACATTTAAATAAACTACATGCCCTTCATCTTATATCTAATAAAATCTTACTTTCTTTTTGTTTAAGATCTAAAATAATTGCCAATTCTTTAAAACCTTCCCTGATCAGCAGGGAAAATTGAACTCACCCAATTATGAATTCCAGTGATACTTGCTTTGCACTTATTTTGTGATACTAATTACTTGCCCATTTCTACTTTAGTTATTGGTTTATATGCATTATCTCTAGGGTGACCACATAATTTGTTGAGCTAATAAGGCCACCTTTGATAATATGAAAGACATCTTATTAATTAAATCGGGATGGCAGGCATATACAATTATTCCTTGATATCCACAGAGGATTGGTTTCAGGACCCCAGTGGATATCAAAGTTCACAAATGCTCAAGTGACTGATATAAAAATGGCATAGTATCTATGTACAGCCTATGCACATCCTCCTCTATACTTGAAATCATCTCTAGATTACTTATAATCCCCCATAAAATGCTAATATTATATAAATAGTTGTTATTCTGTATCATTTAAAAATTTCTATTATTTTTATTATTTTTCTAAATATTTTTAATCAGTAGTTGACTGAATCCATGTGGGTGAAACCTCGAGTGTGGAACCCCGCAAATATGGAGGGGTGGCTCTACTTAGACCACCTTGAGGAAACTGTACCTTTACCATCTGTATTTGAATGAAAGTATTTAAAGTACATGGGTTAGAGCTTATATTTCTTTTTTCCTCTATGATACTATAAATTTCATTAAAATAGAAAAGGAGTTTAACAGTATTTGTTAGTTCATTGCTTTATTTTAGACACTTCCTTTTATTTGAATTCTAAATAGTTTATCTTTCAATTTATGGACAATAAAGTCATGACACGGACACAGTTCATATAAATAAGAACTTCATAGACACTATAAATGAATAGAAATTGCTCAATGCTTGATTCAATAAATATATACATTCATATATGTAGACATATATCACAATGAACAAATGTCACCCTGAATCCTGGAACAAATATTTCTTCCTTTATTTGTTGGCTCACATACCAAATTTGAAAGATTTGGACTCCAAAAAAGGACAATGCCAACAGAATTTATTAGACTTAGATAGATTAAGAAAAACAGAATTGATTCAACACATTCCAGGGAATTGTGATTAATTTTAATATCAGAGCCATTCATCATTTTAATTAATATACAAGAATATATTTCATATTTCTGCCATCAAAATGAACCATATTTTTTTACTGTATTTTATAACTCTAAAAAATACCTTAAAGAAATTCAAGAATTATCAACAATCTCACATTGAATGAATTTTCTATCATTTGAAATTCGGCTTAGATTTTGCATAAGATTATAATACAGAGTCCTGGATCCATTACATAATATTTTTAGTACTTTTTTTTTTAAGCTAGATTTTATTCATTCAATCAATATTTATAGTTGATTGTAATTCAATAAAGGTAGGTCATTTATTGTACTAAACACTAAGACAAAATAGTGAATATATTTAATAAGAAAGAAACATCTTAACACTAAAATTTTTTAATTGAGATTTAATTTTATATTTAAGCATTAAAATCTATAAACAATTATTAATTTTAAAATAATTGCATATTGTGCTCAATACAGCAATGACACATTAAGTGTAAACATGATTTTTACTTGCTTTGAAAACAAACTTGGTTATTGGTGGAATGAACTTACCCTATATTATAGCTGACCTTATTAGTCAAGTTGTATTCATTTTTCTTTAAGCTAGCAATTAATTTCAAAGCTTATGAGTTTCAAATTACTTTCTTTGACTAAAAAAATTCCTTTAGTTATTTTCATATTAAATATTATGCTGTAGACCATATGATCAGCATGGACATATCATTTTGGAATTAGACCACAATAAACAAAAATACATAATACATAGTGTGTAAGTCAGGGTCCCAGAAGGTGTGAAAGTTGCAGATATCAGAATGAAATTACTTTTAGAAGACCCAGACAAAACAGGGCTGTGAAGACACCAAGGAGAGGAGGCTGGTGTTTACATGTGTGAGGTCAGAGCTGTTTTCAAGGACTTTCTAAAATCTACCAGGAATCCCTTGACATTCTTCACACATCTCTTGCTATGCAGGCTTGCACATTTTTGCACAGATACTTATGTTTCTATGACAAATTTTATCACTGAACATTCTTTAGGACTGTAGTAATTCAGACAGAATGCTCTCAGAAGGACATTTGTCCAGTGCTGTCATTTCCACCAGTGAACTGAGGACTACTTGCTTTGGTTCTTTGGAGCCAATGAACAGTGTTCCTAAGCACTCTAAGTTGCTTAAATGCACCTCTTCCTTTTTTCTAAGAAAAGTTTCCCTTTACCTCTATCTCACTGGATGCACTTGTGACATCTTGCATTATAATCCTCATTTCTCTCTATTTTCATTATACTTTAAATTCTGGGGTACATGTGCAGATCCTGCAAGATTGTTACAGAGGTATACATGTGCCATGGTGGTGGTTTGCTGCATCCATCCCCCTGTCATCTACACTAGGTATTTCTCCTAATGTTATCCCTCCCCAATCCCCCCACCCTGTTACCCCTCTTCTCTCCCCTGACCCCCTAACAAGTCCTGGTTTGTGATGTTCCCCTCCCTGTTTCCACCTGTTCTCATTGTTCAACATCCACTTATGTGTGAGAACATGAGAACATGTGGTGTTTGGTTTTCTGTTCTAGTATCAGTTTTCTGAGAATGATGGTTTCCAGATTCATCCATGTCCCTGCAAAGGACATGAACTCATCCTCTTTTATGGCTGCATAGTACCTCATGGCGTATATGTGTCACATTTTCTTTATCCAGTCCATCATTGATGGGCATTTGGGTTGGCTCCATGTCTTTGCTATTGTGAACAGTGCCACAATGAACATAACATGTGCATGTGTCTTTATAATAGAATGATTTATAGTCCTTGGGGTATATACCCAGTAACGGGATTGCTGGGTCAAATGGAATTTCTATTTCTAGATCCTTGAGGAATCACCACACTGTCTTCCACAATGGTTGAACTAATTTACACTCCCATCAACAGTGTAAAAGTGTTCCTATTTCTCCACATCCTCTCTAGCATCTTTTTTCTCTAGATTTTTTAATGATTGCCATTCTAACTGGCATGAGATGGTATCTCAGTGTGGTTTTGATTTGCATTTCTCTAATGACCAGTGATGATAAGCTTTTCTTCATATGTTTGTTGGCTGCATAAAGATATCTTCTTTTGTAAAGCGTCTGTTCATATCCTTTGCCCACTTTTTGATGGGTTTGTTTTTTTCTTTTAAATTTGTTTAAGTTACTTGTAGATTCTGGATATTAGCCCTTTGTCAGACGAGTAGATTGCAAAAATTTTTTCCCATTCTGTTGGTTGCCGATTCACTCTAATGATAATTCCTTTTGCTGTGCAGAAGCACTTAAGTTTAATTAGATCCCATTTGTCTATTTTGGCTTTTGTTGCCAATGCTTTTGGTGTTTTAGTCACGAAGTCCTTGCCTATGCCTATGTTCTGAATGTTATTGCCTAGGTTTTCTTCTAAGGTTTTTATGGTGTTAGGTCTTATGTTTAAATCTTTAGTCCATCTGGAGTTAATTTTTTGTATAAGGTGTAAGGAAGGGATCCAGTTTCAGCTTTCTGCATATGGCTAGCCAGTTTTCCCAACACCTTTAATAATTAAGACAATGTGGTATTGACCTAAGAATAGTCAAATAAATCAATAACTACAATAGTTAAGAAGTATACTTATACATACTAGGCCATTTTATTTATAAATAAACAGGCCAATGGCAGTCAGTGAGGAATGGGTGGTATTTTCAATAATGGTACTAGAAAATTAGGTATAAAAAAGAAATAATGAATCTCTACTTTTATGTTCACTATAATAGAAGAGAAATTCAATTTTCATAGTTAATTCAATTGAAAATGTAAAACCATGATACTTCTAGACAAGAACATGGGAATATATCTTTATTATTATAAGATAGGCAAAGATTTTTTAAACATGACATATAAAAATAATTAAAAATTGCTAAACTGTACAACATTTAATTAAGAATGTCTGTTGCTCAAAAAGTGTCATCAGAGTACATAAGACAGTCTTATATTTACAGAATGTAAGAAAGTATTTATAATAAATGTACCTGAGAAGGGACTCATATCCAGAGTACATGAAGAACTATAACTAAACTATATTAGACAAATAACTTAATTTCAAAAAATTAAAGGCCAAAAGACTAATCAAGCACTTCACAAAAGTGGTTCAATAAACATGGAAATTTCCACATCATTTATTATCAAAAAAAATTAAAATTAGGTTGGGTGCAGTGGCTCACACCTGTAATCCCAGCACTTTGGGAGGCTGAGGTGTGTGGATCTTCTGAAGTCAGGAGTTCAAGACCAGCCTGACCAACATGGAGAAACTCTGTCTCCACTAAAAATATAAAATTAGTTGGGTGTAGTGGCGCATGCCTGTAATCCCAGCTATTCGAGAAGCTGAGGCAGGAGAATCACTTGAACCTGGGAGGCAGAGTTTGCGGTGAGCCAAGATCGTGCCATTGTACTCCAGCCTGGGCAACAAGAGAGAAATCCCGTCTCAAAAAAAAAAAAAAAAAAAAAAGAAAAAAGAAAAGAAATTAAAATTGAAATCATAAAATACCCATCACAGTAGCTAACATTAAAAGGAATGAATATTTCAAACGTAACAGAGATGGAGTAGGCAAAACTTTCACTCTGCAAGTGGTAGTATAAGTTGCTACAATCACTTGGCAAAGTTTTGGCAAAGGAAAAACCTGTATTTACCCTAGACTCATTAATTCTACTCTTAGATATTCTTAAGAGTGCATATTTGTACCATTGCAGTTGTTCTTAGCAGCTTCATTTAGAATAGCCATGTATGAAAAATCATAATTGGCCACCACCAAGAGAACAGATACACAGATTATATACATGCAAACTCACAGGAATGTTATACAGCACTAAAAAAGAACTAGTGATAACCACAAAAGCATAGTTGGCTCTCACAGACATAATTTTGAGTAAAAGAAATAACTTGATGATTCAATTCATATGAAGTTCAAAGACAGCTGAATTAATCAATATTGTTGAATAGGAGAATACTGACTATCCCTGGAGGAAGGTATTGACTGGGATAGAGCACAGAACAAGGGCACCTTCTGGAGCTTGGTATCTTAATCTGGGTCATTGTTGTTACATTGATGTAGCAATATTTAAACATTTTTATGTTAAAATTCCTCTAGCAATAAACTTTAAATTAGTATAATTAATTGTACATATGTATATCTCAGTTTAAAAGTAAACACATATACATGAACACAAGGATAGATATGATAAAAATGCTTTGAAAATATAGAGCTGAAAGCTATTACTTTGGCCTATGGAAGCTTAGATAAGCCCAGCTGATGAAGCACCTAGCTCAACATCCCATCCCCATCACATGCGTCATCTGTAAGACTAAGCATAAGCAAGTCCCATAAACACTCAGTCTGGTTAAATATTTTATGCTGATACATAATGACTCTCCCTTCTAGTTCCTTCACGCTTTGTAAGGCCTTACTGACAAGACCATGAATCTTTTTAAGTGTGCATCCTGACATAATGAATTACTCTTGAAGATGGAAGAATTTTTAAATAAATTGTCTCCTTTCTGCACAATAATTACTAGTTTATCTTATAAAACGAGTGTTCTTAAATCTTATTTCACTTTCCTTCAAATAATGAGGCAGTTGTTGCCCTGGATGTGGTTTTTAAATAGGAAATTAGTGCAGAGATTATATCTTCAGAAACCTACTTTTCAGGATCCCTACCATTCTTCTATCTATTCCCATATTATTGATCCCTCTTGAAACATTTACATTAGTTTATTTTGTCTCACGCTTAATTATTCAGTACTAATGGACTCCTAATTAAATTATATAAATGAATGAATTAAACATAGTTAACATAATACTTGATGCTAAAATTAGAGAGGAAGAATCTGTGATTCTACAAAACTGAAAATAAAAAGACAATGTAATCATTGTCTTTTATTTATTTATATTTTGAGACAGAGTCTCTCTGTGTCACCTAGACTGGAGACCAGTAGCACAATCATGGCTTACTGCAGCCTCAATCAGCTAGGCTCAAGTAATTCTTTCATCTCAGCCTCCCAAGTAGCTGAGACTACAGGCGCACTCCACTACACCCAGTTAAATTCTTTTTTTTTTTTTCACTTTATTTTTTGTGAAGGCTGGGTCTTTCTATGGTGCCCAGGCTGGTTTTGAACTCCTGAGCCCAAATGACCCTCCTGCCTTGGCCTCCCAAAGTGCTGGCATTACAGGCATGAGCCACTCTGCCCAGCCCAGCAGTTACCTTTCTAAACACAGTTAAGTAAGAAAAACTTTTGGCATCATGCATTTCAATCATCAAGTGAAATGTGTTCAATTTCTTAAATCTATGCAAAATCTATGTCTTCTGTCTCATATAATTATATGAGTCAATCTCTTTTTATCTTTTTAAAAACAGCTTCATTGAAGTATAGTTAATACCCCAAAACTGTACACATTTAATGCATACAATCTGATGAGTTTGTACATATTTATACATTGCAAAATCATCACCACAACCAAGGTGTCAAACGTATTCATTATCTTCAAGAGTTTCTTCATGCTTCTTTTTTAAAAAATTTTGTGGTGATAAGTCCTTTTCTTTTAGATAATCAAAACAAAAGGTTTTGAATAATATACTTTTGTGAAAATAATTAAAGCTATAAATATAATTTAAAGGATATTAATTATTATTTTCTTTTAAAACATTAGTTTTGTTCAGTCTTAATGTGCAGGAGATAAATAGAAGAGCAAGTAATAAATTTACAAATTACTTCAAATGTGAACAATTCTATTTGAATACCAAAAATAGTCAGATTGAGTTAGGAAAAATAATTAACCAACTGGAATGTAATTTAGCTTTAGTTTTGTGAGCCAACATAAAAATTCATGCATCTAAAATATCATTCAAGATTGTTATCATTTTAAAATAATTTTGCTTACTATTTGTCTTATTTGTCTTCTTTTCAAACTGTGTTTCCCGTTCCAGTTAAAAGTTTAAAATATGACATTAATACAGAATTAATTCTTAACATTTATCATACGTGTCTATTACTGTCAAAGATCTTGCCAAGATATAGAAATTAAATGAAATTGATGTGTGCAGTAATTTTTAAGAATCTAGATTTTGAGACTGGACATAGTGGCTCATGCCTATAATCTCAGCACTTTGGGAGGTCGAGGTGGGTGGATTGTGAGGTTAAGAGATCGAGACCCTCCTGGCCAACATGGTGAAACTCTGTCTCTACTGAAAATGCAAAAATTTGCTGGGCATGGTGGCATGCATCTCTAGTCTTAGCTACGTGGGAGGCTGAGGCAGGAGATTCAGTTGAACCAGGAAGGTGGAGGCTGCAGTGAGCTGAGATCACGCCATTGCACTCCAGCCCCGTGATAGAGGGAGACTCTGTCTCAAAAAAAAAAAAAAAAAAAAAAAAAAAAAAAATCCAGTCTTTGAAACATTTATTGTCTATCACTATTGCCATTCATATTCCATGCCCCTCTAGAGTCATGCCATCAACTAGAATAATACCTCTTAGTCTCCTAAACAGAGAGTTTGCTTCTTGTTCCTGTTTTGATGTTATATGTCCTGGTGCTGATGAGTGTAGCTTTGATAAGTGAAGTGATTTGGGACTCTGCTTAAAATGCAGACTGGGATGGAGATCTATAATCAAACTGAGGGAAAATGAGATGGTAAAACTTTAAACTGCCTTTCAGTACCCTATTTTTTCTTCAATCCCATATATTCTTCCCCAAACTATTTGTAAAATTCAAATATGATCATGCTACTTTACCTAAAAGGCTTCAGTGATTTCTCTTTGATCCTGAGATCAATTTCAAATCCTCAACATGACCTGCATCACTGTATAGAGACTGTATTGTTATCAGAAATTAAGATTAAAAATTGATTACTTGAGTAAAACAAACAAAAAGAATAAAATACCAGCTGACTTAACATGTTTTAAACAATACCAAGTAAAGTGCTTCCAAGAGTGAGGGTGGCGTGACCTATGCTATTCCTCTTCTCATACAAATTTTAGTGCTGACCAACCCTGATAGTCTGGAATTAAAGTGAAATTGGCACACTAGGCAACCTTGGTTATGCAAACCTCTTCATAAACACGAACTAAACAAAGACATTTTTAAACACGGCAGTGAGAATATTCAGAACCTCTCAGCTATAAAACCTGGGGCTTGGCCTTTACTTCTTGTTCCTATTTTGTTAACCTAATGTATAACTTACCACTGACACTGCTAACCACTTCCATGCATCTTTTGGTATCTCATAGGCTGTGGAAAAGTCAATAGCACAACAGACTGTCACATCAGTGCACAGCAGGAGCCCCAAAGTTCTTGTAATATTTCTTACTTATTTTGCTTCACACTGTCCATGAAAGGGAGGTGTTTATTATCTTACACCTGGAAGGGTAGTGGAAAAAGAGAGATAATTGCTGGTTGTCTTTTTATTTTACGTGCATTTTAAAATGAGAACTTTATGCACTTCATGTGTATTGCAGATATTACTAGAAAATATTATGAAAAAATGGGCAGAGTTCAGTCAATCAATTACATTCCAACTTATTCTAAAGCAACTATTAGTTGTAATACTTCATTAAAAAAAGACAACTCTAAGATATATACTAAATCAGATGGGATTACAGGATTATTGATTACAGGATTATTATAAATCAAGAAGAGCTGTAAGTTGCTGACTGTGATCCTGAAAGATTCTTCATAGAGGTGGCACTGCATTTTGGATTTAAAAGATGCAGCAGTGTTTAACAGACAGACATGGCAGTAAAGATACTTCAGACAGAGAGGATGGCTATAAGAAAAAACTCAAAATCTGTATTGCTGTTAACGAGCAAACCAATTTTCTTAGTCTCTGTAGCAATACAAAAGCTCAAGATATAATCAAATGTTTTAAGAAACATTCATGCTTTCCATACCAAGAAAACTTCCATGCATTTTCTTGATGCATTCCAATACGTGGGATTATACAACTCTTGGCAAAAATGATTTTATGTATGTAAATACAATAACAAATAATTAAGCTAAGTAGTAAGACAAGTACTCTCTTCAATCTCTCTAATTACTTCAGAAAGAACGTTTTACTCTGTTGCCTATTGTTTATACCTTTGCATAATTGACAATATATTTTCTTCAAGTAACACTGAACTGGTAAAAACTTTATAATTGTTAAATCATAATGTTAACATAATTTATTAATTTAAATAAATTAACAATAAAATTATTTCTATTAATGATCGTATTTTATTGTGGAGACTAATGCTTTTTTACTTAAAGTTGTGATGTAGAGTTTTATTTTTAAATAAGTTTCCTTAAGAATAAAAGCAAATTAGTTTAAAGACAAACTTTAGCTAATGTAATTTGCAAAATGGCAAAAAATATAAAGGTCATATATAAATGTTTGAATTAGGGAAATAGTGTGTTCAATATTTGGAAGCAATAAAGAAAAAATGTTGAACTCACCAAAATAGTGATCAGGCATTTCAATGTATCGAAATAAGGACTACTTAAATTTGTTTTACAAAGACATCAGTTTTCCAGATGTCCTCTAAAATGCAGTATTTATTTAATCCTAAAGTTTATCTCTTTATCTTTTCAACATATAAATCCACCTGGGAAATTTTAGAGCAGGTCATATATTTTTTCTTAAATTCTTCTCATGAATTCTACAATTGTTATGTGATTATGTCTGTTGTCTGACCTCACCCTTCCAAATGAGCTTATTTCATACATATCCTTATTTGGCTTTTCTCTCAAAATATTCTGCAGTAATTAGAGGAGAAATGTTATATAAAATATTTTTAGAGACTATTTAGTAAGTTAACTTTATCTGACATTTATAAGAGCACTTTTAACTATGGTGTGTTTTTACTAATACCTGCCATAATAAATTTGGTTACTTTGGGTTGGACAAATATTTTCTACAGTTTTTTTAATTGACATGAAAGTATAGCTATTATTTATTTACTTCAGACCTTTAAACATTCAAAAAAGAGTTTAGGTATTCTGCAGCAACCATTTCCCTGTTTTTTCATGCAATATTAACTGCTTATATATAAAGGATATTTTCAAATGACACTTAAAAACTCTCAGTTGTATTTTGCTTCATGTACATCATTTACTTGGTTAGAATGAAGATTGTGCTGTTTAATACTAGCTACATTGTTATTTATTTATGAAAACTTGTGAAGACACAACTCAGCCATTACTTTTATTTCTTTCTTATATCAATTCCTACATCATGCCTTATGCTTCTAAATTGGGTTGGACATTAACCTGCAAACAGACATTCAGATAAAATTTATTGAACATTAATTATGAATTGAAGCAATCTCAGAGTCACAAAAATACTAAGTGTTACAAAATCGGAAGAAGGCAGAGTCTCTGCCATTAAGTTTTTAAATGCTACTTCAAGAAACACAAAATATAAGCATGGCAAAACTTTAAGGAAATTTAACAAGCAGCTTGCCATTTAACATGCATTAATTAAAATGGCAGTTGAGAATTAAGAGTAGGGAAATTAAAAGGCAGTGCATTCTCAGTGAAAATCCCAAATATGCCACTAATTATTTGTGTAATCTTGAGCAAGATTTTCACGATTCTATATCTCAGTTTCCTCATCAGTAAAATGTGGATAACATTAACATATACTAGACAGGGCTGGTTATCTCTTCAACAAAATCTGCTCTCCCCTTCTTAATCAAGTTTTGCTAGGAAGCATTTATTCATTAATGGACCCTCTTTCTCAGCTCCTACTGTAGCCAGATGTAGTCATGTTTCTAGTTCTTGTTGATGAAATCTGAATAGAAGTAAGATTTGTCTCTTTTAACTTCAGATTGTTAAGAACATATTTTCTCTCCGTAAAGGGAAGCTGCCTACCACACAGGAATAATCCCCTTTGACTATGTAGTTGAGTCATTGTTTTTGCACTATTTACTATAGTAGTTTACCATATTCTCACAACTGACATAGAATTGTTGTGAAGAACATTTTAACACATAGCCTCACTCATAGTAAAAGCTTAGTAAATGTTAACAATTTATAAGTAATGCTTTTACTGGGAACTATTTATTGATATTTACTTAATTGTTTTAACAATCAGTTCCTTCTATAAGAAGCTAAAAGAAATGTCAATCAACTCTAACTTGAGAGAATATAGACAATAAATCCAACTTGTTAAGTCCATAATATTAATTAACATGCTATTTGATTCATAAAATATTTATATTATCTAAAGTAAACATGTTAATCTGTCAATAATGAACTTTCAGGTTTTCAAAATAAGTGCCTGCTTCTTTTGCATTTATCACAGTATTTAAGACATAAATACATGAATGATCCAAAATAGTAATCTTCTTTAAACCAGCTTATAGTAACTTTGTATACTGGCCTCAGGCAATGCAGTAAAAATGAATGGATAGAGATTCAGCAATTGTTTCCCAGCCTTCCTTAATGTTGAGGAGACTCAATATCTAAAATAACCCAGTTGTGAATTAGATAAACTGGTAATGTTAAGTAATCCATTCAATAATCAATAAGCTATCAATTGTATTGGATGCATAAACGTAATTTCATGTAGAAATTACTATTTGACAGACTATCTCAGAAATATTATCTTTTAAGAAATTCTTTTTGTCTTGGTTAACATGTTCTTAGTCATTATCACAATATCAGTCATCAGATTCTTGTTTTATACAGTAACAGCCTTCCCTCACAAGCCATCATTTTCCAACTCTTTAAAATTATATAGGATTTCTGTCACTCACAAACCAGATATCTTTCCACTGGTTTATAATATTTCACAACTAATTAAATGACAAATTATTTTTACTTTCTGTTTTATTCTATAGGAAGTATTATAAATCCAAACCACTGAAAAGAGATGATGAATTCAACCAAAATAAGAATACATTTTTGCACAACAATGAAATGTTTAAGTACAATACTTATATTTGCCACTTGATACTTTTTATAATTATATTTAAGTGTATGATACTTATATTTGCCACTTGATACTTTTTATAAGTTAAAAAATATTACCCAATAGGTGCCTTTTAAGCCCTCATCCTTCACCTTACCTTCCCCTCTAGTACTCTCCAGTGTCAATTGTTCCCATCTTTGTGTCCATGTGTACTCAATGTTTTGCTCCCACTTATAAGTGAGAACATGTGGAATTTAGTTTTCTATTCCTGTGTTAATTTGCTTAGGATAATGGTCTCCAGCTGCATCCATGTTGCTGCAAAGGACAAGATTTCACTCTTTTTTATGACTGTGTACTGTTCCATGGTATGTATGTACCACTTTTTCTTTATCCAATCCACTAATGATAGGCAGGTAGGCTGATTTCTATATCTCTGTCATGTGAATAGTGGTGCGAAGAACACACGAATACATGTGTCTTTTTGGTAGAACAATTTATTTTCCTATGGGCATATATCTAGTAGTGGGACTGCTGTGTAAAATAGTAGCTCCATTTTGAGTTCTTTGAGAAATATCCAAACTGCTTTCCACAGTGGCTGAACTAATTTACATTCCTGCAGACAGAGAAAGCATTCACTTTTCTTTGTAACCTCTCCAACATCTGTTATTTTTTAAGTTTTTATTTTTTATTTTAAATATTAAAGAGTTTATTTGAGCAAAAACAATTCCTAAATTGAACAGCATTCAAAATCAAAAGAAGTTCACAGAGCTCTGCTGCAGTTGTGTGGGCAATGTGGTTTTAAGAAAATATATTTGATTTATTAAAGTGGAAATTCTGTAGTTAGAGGTTAGTTGGTGGTTTCTGATTGGTAAAGTCTTTAGTTTTGTTTTACTGTTTACATTGGGCTTTTGGATTGCTTATATAGGAACCCAAAGTGCTGGAGCTACCTCAGCCTGATGGCCTCCCAATTAAAAAAAAATTGTAACATATTTAAGACAATGGTCTTAAACATTTCTATTCACTCTTTTTTTAAAAAAACAGTATATGCACAGGTTTATTTTATAGGTAAACTGCATGTCTCAGGAGGTTTGTGTACAGGTTGTTTTGTCACCCAGGTAATAAGCACAGTACCCAATAGGTAACTTTTCAATCCTCATCCTCCTTCACCCTCTACCCCCAAGAAGGCTCCAGTGTCTGTTGTTACCTTCTTTGAGTCCATTTGTTCTTAAATTTAGCTCCCACTTCTAAGTGAGAACATGCAGTATTTTGTTTTCTGTTCCTGTGTTAGTTCACTTAGAATAATGGCCTAGAGCTCCATCCATGTTGCTGCAAGGGACATGGTCTCATTTTTCCTTACAGCTTCATAGTATTGCATGGTGTATATGTATCACATATTCTTTATCCAGTTTACCATTGATGGGCATTTAGGTTGATTCCATGTCTTTGCTATTGTGAATAGTTTTTAATAATAGCTATTTTGACTGGTGCAAGATGGCATCTCATCATAGTTTTGATCTGCATTTATCTGATGATTAGTAATGTTGAACATTTATTCATGTTTATTGGCCAGTTGTATGTCTTCTTTTGAGAAGTGGCTATTCATTCCCCTTACCTACTTTTTTTTTTTTTTTTTTTTTTTTTAAGATGGAGTCTTGCTCTGTTGCCCAGGCCAGAGTGCAATGGCACAATCTTGGCTCTCTGCAACCTCTGCCTCCCGGATTCAAGTGATTCTCCTACCTCAGCCTCCCGAGTAGCTGGGATTACAGGCACCTGACAATGTGCCCAGCTAATTTTTGCGTTTTTAGTAGAGACGGAGTTTCAGCATCTTGGCCAGGCTGGTCTGGAACTAGTGATCCACCCGCCTCAGCCTCCCAAAGTGCTGGGAATACAGGCATGAGCCACCGCTCCTGGCCCTAACCACTTTTTAATGACGTTATTTATTTAGTTTTTTGCTTGTTGAACTGTTTAAGTTCCTTTCAGATTCTAGACATTAGACCTTTGTTCGATGCATAGTTGGCACAAGAAAAAACAAATGTTGGTGAGGGTACAGAAAAAGAATACTTACATACTGTTAGTGAAAATGAAAATTAGTACAGCCGTTTTGGGAAATAGAAGGTAAGTTTCCTAAAACTTTTAAACTAGAACTTCTATGTAATCCAATAATCTAACTTAAAATTATATACACAAAGCAATTGAAATCAGTATGTTAATGAGACATCTGCAGTCCCATGTTCATTGCAACATTATTCACAATAGCCAAGATATGGATCAAACTAGGTGTCCATCAGTGAATGAATAAATAAATTGGGTATACACACACAATAGAATACTATTCAGTCTTAGAAAATAAGGAAATTCTGTCATTTGTGACAAGATAAATGAAACTGGAGAAATTTATGCTCAGTGAAATATGCCAAACACAGAAATATAAATGTATGTATGCTCTCACATATATATGGAAACTAAAAAATGTGAATTCATAGAAGCAGAGAGTAGGATGGTGGTAACCAGGGAATGGGGGCCAAAGAGAGGGGATGAGGTAATGTTGGTCAAAGGGTGTAAAGTTTCAGTCAGACAGGAGAAATAAGTTCTGGACGTCAATTGTGCATCACGGTGAGTATAATTAACAAAACATATTGTATACTTAAAAGTTGCTAATGGAATAGACTTCAAATGTTCTCACCACAAAAAAATAGTAAGAATGTGAGTTAATGGGTAGGTTAATTAGCTTGATTTAATCATTCAACAATGTATACCTATATTGAAATATCACATTGCACATCATAAATATTAATATACACAATAAAAAAGAAATAAAACAATTTAAAAATAAAATAATATTAAAATATTTCTCAGCCGGGCACGGTGGCTCACGCCTGTAATCCCAGCACTTTGGGAGGCCGAGGTGGGTGGATCACGAGGTCAAGAGATCAAGACTATCCTGGCCAACATGGTGAAACCCTGTCTCTACTAAAAAAATACAAAAATTAGCTGGGCGTGGTGGCATGTGTCTGTAGTCCCAGCTACTAGGGAAGCTGAGGCAGGATAATTGCTTGAACCCAGGAGGCAGAAATTGCAGTGAGTCAAGATTGCACCACGGTACTCCAGCCTGGCGCCTGGTGACAGAGCAAGACTCTGTCTCAAAAAAATAAAAAAATAAAAATAATAAAACATTTCTCATGAATACCCTCATGAATGACAATTGTCTGAGGAACTGAAAATAAGTACTAATTTTTTTTTTCTGAGTCAAATTTGGGAGTAGGGAAGCTTTCTCTGTTTTCTGTCAAGGATTAACATGGTTCTATAGATTTCCCAAAATGATCTGCTTACAGAATATATTTAGATCTAAATGGCAATATAAACCAAGGATCAATGAATATAAGCATAGTTTAATAGAAAGCAAATATAAATAAAAAATTTTCCAAAGTTATTTGTAATTAATTTATACATAAAATTAATTCAAAAATTAAGTAAAATTAATTATAACATTAATTTATATTAAATAAAATAACCAAGTTACAAATACCTTTGTAATTTAACATTTAGAAATAAATTATAAACTTCCACACAGGCGTATTTATAACTGAGGGGCTCCTGACCAATTGCTTTTACTAGAGATATTTACTGGAAAATTAAACAGCTTCAAATGTAATATGACTGAAATCTTAACATAAAAATTACAAAGAGATAAAATTCTGTATCCCTTAAAGAACAACAAAAGAGTTGTATTCCTTAAATATTGCTTAATGTCTTGAAGATCACAAAGAAAGCAATCCCAAAACACTTCTTATAAAATGCAAGACAATGTTCATGAATGCATGATAATACAGCCTTTTGGTGTTTCAGTGTGAGTCTATTACATCTGAAACTGATTTATCCAGGAAAACAAATTCTATTATAAAACTAGAGACCTAGAAGAGTTAGGATAGTTAATCCATAATATATTCCATCAGATTATCTCAGTCTTAACAGTTCTTACATATTCCAAAATCCAATTCTTTCCCAACATGAAGAGAAAATTGTGTTCCTAACCAAATAATGTCTGCATGCTTTATTTTGTCTTATTATTTTGTTCAGAATATAGCCTGTTCCTAGTGTAGTCAAATGTAAAAATGAAAAAAAAAAAAAACCTACAAGGAAAGCAATAATTTTAAAGGACTACATGGGGTCTGAGTGTTTGACTTCAATTTACAGAAGAAAACCAGGAAATATGAAAATATTGGAGGAAAATCAAATGTGACTAAATAGGAAAATATACCTTTGATGGAGCAGTGATTTTGGATTTATTAAATGCTTGCTCTTCCACTTAATTGGGAAGCTTCTGCTAGTCTGTCCTTTCCATCTGAACTAGATAATGGTAGCTACATTTATTTTACATTTGTACATGCCAGGTATCTTTGCAAGAACATTAAATACACTAAATTATTTAATCTCTGCAGGAGCCTATAGAAGAAGATATTACTTTATTATTATTCTGTTCACCATTTAACAGATAATATTATATGAAATAATATGAAAATTAATATTATCCACAGTTATAGAGCACATATAATTTCTCATCTATTTTGGAATACTTTAAGAATGAAAGTATGAGTAATTAGGATAGATACAAATTAGGGCTGTCACAGGCAAACCAAAACATATGATCATCACACTCGTATAAAATAATGGAGTTAAATATAAGTGTTCTTTTGACAATGAAAAGTTAGTACAAGTTTGAATTTTTATTTTACTAGTTTCTAATACTTGAGGCTGACTATGTGGTATCTAGGTAGCAGTGTCAATACAATTCTTAGCAAAGTTTGTTTTATACTTCAAAGAAGCAGGAAAACAATTTGGCAGAGGACCAAGATATAAAAAATACAGAGAATTTTGTTTCCTTTAGATGTACAGAAATTGCAAACTTTAAGATAAAATTGCTTAAGTCTGTACAGGAACTGTAGCTATTGCAGAGGTTTTTTGATCTTCTCAGAAATGTCAGCACAAAATAATCACTGAAATATATAATCCCTTCACACATTTGTTCAGGACATATATGCAATCCAATATTTCTTTTTATTTAGGTCTAAATACTGAATAGTTAAGAGTCACAGTTATTCAGAGAAATTGACTTATCTGACATTTATTGACTACCTACTATGTGCCAGGCATTTAGGGATGTTGAGAAGAAAGAGTCAAATTCTACCTAGGGGATGCATGTAGAGAAAGAGAGAAGAGTCACTATGTACATAACCGAATAATCATGACATATCAGCTTTAATAATTGTTATAAAAATAGATTATTGAAATAGTGACTTAAAGGTAGTAGAGTTTTGCTGGGTTGTAAAGGAATTCCTGTCACAGGACTAAACACTTGAGCTGGAATTTTAATGATAGGGAACAATCAATCATGAGAAAGTTGGAGAAAGTATTTGGTGCAGAGGAAAAAGCAGATGCAAAGGCCTGAGTTGGAAACAAATCTAGGTAGGTGAAGGGGAGGAAGAATTCAGTGAGCTAGATAGTAGATGCAGCGGGAAAGCATGGTTCCAAGTAAAGTTAGGGAGTTGTCCCTGGCCAGAGAGCACAAGAGTTTGGGGACCATAGTACTTACTATGGGTTTAATCTAAGTGCAAAAAACGCCTTTAGAGTCTTTTTTTTTTTCAAATACATATATTTTTTTAATTGTACTTTAGGTTCTGGGGTACATGTGCAGATCATGCAGGATTGTTGCATAGGTACACACATGGCAATGTGGTTTGCTGCCCCCATCCCCGTCACCTACATCTGGCATTTCTCCCCATGTTATCCATCCCCGACCTTCCCATCCCTCCGCTGTCCCTCCCTTGCCCCCCGCCAACAGACCCCAGTGTGTTCTCATTGTTCAACATCATCCAATGAGTGAGAATATGTGGTGTTTGATTTTCTGTTCCTGTGTCAGTTTGCTAAGAATTATGTTTCCAGATTTATCCATGTCCCTACAAAGGACACAAACTCATTGTTTTATGGCTGCATAGTATTCCATGGTGTATATGTGCCACATTTTCCTTGTCCAGTCTATCATTGATGGGCATTTGGGTTGGTTCCAGGTCTTTGTTATTGTAAACAGTGCTCAATGGGTAACATTATTTGATTTTTTTTTAGATGCATCACTTGGCTATAATACAGATAACAGATTGTGGGAGGGCAAAATGGAAACAGTGAGATAAGCAGATAGCTAAACAGTGGCTTCCATTTGTGTGGGGGTATTGGAAATGTGAAGTGGTGGGTTTGGTTGGAATATATCTCCAAAATTGAAACAAGAAAGATTTACTGAAATCATAGCTCCTTTTTTTTTCTATCATAATTGTGGCCTCATTAATAAGCCCAGTTTTTTATATTTCTGTTATAGTTTGTTTTGTTTTTACCTGTCACAGGATTCAGGGAGTCAATTAACAGATTTCTGGTGCTCAGTGAACACTCTACAATTGTATGCAAAATAATTGAGTGCATTTATTTATATATACAATGTTGAGGGGAAGAGAGTTAATTACTATCATCAGGTAATCAGAGGTCTGTGACCCAAAGTGAGGTAGGAACTATTGAGCTTATTTTTCTAAATATTTCATACATGCTTTCCCATGACATCGTTATTTTTCTGCCTTCTTCTCTTAATATCTCTGCCTGGTAACTTACATTTTAATAATACTGAATTGTCTCATCTTTTTCCAAATACACTGACATTTCTTGCTTCAATATCTCTTCTTTATTATAATGCTGTATTATCTGCCTCAGCACTTTTGGTTTGGCAAATTTTCCTCATCCTTCAAAATTTGGGTAAGATATCAAATCCTGTAAGAAGTGTATCTGAACTCCTAAATTGAGCCTAATCATTCCCTTATATGTCCTCAAAGTTTACTGAAAATATACTGTGTTTTAAAGCTTTAAAATTTAGGTAGAACATAACCCCCGATTTGTGATACACTCTAGATTGAAGGTAGCTATTATTTCATTATGGAATTCTCAAACAATAACATCTTATTTTCATTATTTATTGTTCATTATGAAATACTTAATATATATACATAAATATATGATGTATGTGTATCTATATATATATTTCAAGCTCATGTGAAGGTCCTGTATTTCTTCTTAATAATTTCAGTTTATAACAATTTATACCCAAATACAGGACAAGAACTGTGCTTTTAACTTGTGTTGGTTTTGAGGCTTAAAAAATTAATTTTCAGACAATCTTGGTTATATTTTTTTATTTGGTCTGCCTCAGTGTTTTCTCAATATGACATTTCAGTATAAACCAATGTGCACAGTTACTAATTTATTTAATAACATTCATATGATATAATGTATATTTTAAGCAATTTTTGAAATTACAAAAGTATTCTAATCATGCTACAGAAGAAAGGACAAGAAATAAAGTCACTCAAAATGCTACCAATTTAATACACTGTGATGTGATGCTGTTCCTCAATTTAAGATTTCTTTTGTCCTTTTTTCCATACTTATAATTTCTATCCCTTTTATCAACTTAAAACTTTAATAAGTATTTTCCTTTTTGATGTAAATTTTATAGTGCTTAGTTTTGAATTGTATACAATATTCTTATGGAAATAAACAATTATGTAAGAATTTTCTTATAAGAGTCTATTTGTGCATTTCTTTTTATATTGGTGTTATTTCATTACACGACATTCACAGTACTGTTATTACTGAATCAAAGATAATTAACCAAAAATAGCTGTTGATATAGATTGCCTAATGTATTTCCGATACAGTTGTATAATTACAAAGTTGCATCAATAAAGGATTAACCACTGTATATCACATTTTTCCATATATTCACTATATCTTATTTAATGGATGCATAGAACATGATTTGTTTTCTTTATTTTGCATTAGTATGTTTGTGCAACTGAAATAGAATATTCAAAAATATACATTTAAGTACTAATGATATTTCCTCTTTTGTCTACTTCCACTCGTCTTGTTTTTTTTCCCTCATTAACTTGTAAAAGTTATTTTAATGACAAGTAATTATTTCTACCATACTTGGAATTTTGTCTTAAAATGTGTTAACACATTGAACATTAATTGATCTATTTTATGTCACAAACACTATGACAACAGGTTTATATACACTGGCTCACTCAATTCTTAACACTAATTATGAGATAGGTTCTATTGTTAGCCTCGTTTCACAAATAGGAAACTAAGGTATACAACAATTGAGTAACACTTAGAAAAACCGTATTCCGAAATCAAGCAAATTGGTCTTCTCGCTTTGACTATCTCCTCAGAAAAATCTAACACTTTACAATGATATATTTCTTTTGGTTTATCTTTGAGCAGAGTTACTTAAGGCTCTGACTATGAAGAATTCCATTGTGCTTAATTTATATTTTTGTCCTGTGATTAGAAGAGGGAAGTACTAATTTCCAATCATTTTACGCCCTGTAAAATATATAGAAAAGAAATATATGATAATTCCTGACCAACATGATGAAACTTTGTCTCTACTAAAACTACAAGAATTAGCTGGGTGTTGTGGTGCACATCTGTAATCCCAGCTACTCAGGAGGCTGAGGCAGGAGAATCACTTGAACCTGGGAAGCAGAGGTTGCAATGAGCTGACATTGTACCACTGCACTCCAGTTTGTGCAATAGAGCGAGACTCTGTCTCCCTCCCCCACCACACTGGAAAAATATAAATAAATAAATAAATTATAACTCTTTAAAATCTAAACTCTGCCAGCTTCTGGAAGCATGTATACAGAAGTTAGATACTTATCATTTAATACAACATCATCTCAGTTACATAGTGTGAAACATGAATAGTACCTACTAGCCTTGCTTACACACAATACTACAATTGTGCATTGTGGCCCTGAGTTGGTATAATTTTGTATTCAACTACTAACTTATAAGATCAGATACAATAAATGTTGTAGCTTATCTGTTAGGTACTTTTAGTGATGTTATGTGCGGTATTGAGACCTCAAATATGCATGGTCCTGGACTGTGGTTGATATACTATATGAAGACATAGAGAATTGCTTTGTTTCTCTTGAAAATATTTCTTAAACCAAATGTACAATGTAAATAGTGAATTTAATAATAAGCCCATAGGAAGTATCGATCAGTATCACAGGGATGGAAAAAAAAAAAACTTAAGATTTTGAATTAGAAAGACTTGAAATCCAAAATCTGTCTCTTACTGTGTGGCCGTGGGCAAGTAAATACATTTCAGTTTCCTTATGTTTAAAATAGGGATAAAAAAAGATCAACTTTCTCTCAGTTATATTTTGGGGATCAAGTGTGACATTTAATGTAGTAAGAAAACAAGTTAGAGATTAAGTTTTGAATAAATTCTGGTTTTTAATGTAAAATAAGGCCAGAATTCAGTAGTAATCTCAAAACAGTGCCTTTAAATGATATCTGGTTGGTTTGAATACAGAGCTTTTTCAGTTTTATTCTTGGGCCTCTGCATTAAAGCCCTCTGATGTCTTCTTCACTTCAGTGGATATACATATAATAAATTAGGCCACTGTGAAAAATACACACTTGACCTGGTTGTCAGTGAATTATAGCTTGTTTCAGTTGGGAGAATGTTGGGCCCCCTCCCATTAGCTGTTTTTCAGTTAAATCAAAACTGAAAACATAATTATTTCAGTTTATTTTCCAGATTGCTAAATGTGATGACTTCATTTATTATTAAGAGCAGCAGCTGGTAACATCTCAGAGCATGCAAATCAGTTAAACCACTATGATTAGGTTTTCTTCTTTCAAGTGGACTGCAGTCTTCTTATTGCTCCAAAATGGAATTATGTTCAATGTAAGAATCAACAATTTATTATTAATCAGGTCGATCACGCTCTGTGATAAGTTAAAGAGGGTTTTGAGCTGATAAAATAAGAACTCATAGCAAATTATAAGAGTTTGATATATTTAACTTAAACACAGGACAATGCTTTAGAAACACAATAAATGATTTTAATGCTGATTTGCTTACCTCTGTCCTCTAAATTAATTACATTATAATAAATATTAAGGCCAACTGTGGCAAACATTTCTAGTTTAGTACAATGAACTGAAGTATATTTTAGTTTTGGTAATGACGTGTGAAATATAAGACTTAAATTTTTTATTTTAAAAATAAAATAATTTTTATTTAACTAGTGGTCTAAAATCAGGATGGAAATTGTTACATAAAAATTTACATACTTGGCTGGGTGCAGTGGCTCACACCTGTAATCCCAGCACTTTGGGAGGCTGAGAGGGTGGGTCACTTGAGGTCAGGAGTTCAAAACCAGCTTGGCCAACATGGTGATACCCCATCTCTACTAAGAATACAAAATTAGCCACATATGGTGGCAGGTGCCTGTAATCACAGCTACTCCAGAGGCCGAGGCAGGAGAATTTCTTGAACCAAGGAGGCAGAGGTTGCAGTGAACTGAGATCATGCCACCACACTTCAGCCTTGGAGACAAGAGCAAAATTCCATCTCAAAATAATAATAATAATAACATACTTAATAAAATCATACCACATTTTTATTAGAAAGTTCACTAAGTCTATATTGATGGCATTTATGTTGTTACTAGCAGATACAGTTGTTTTCTGTTCTTCATTTTATCTGGTTCTTTTACAAGAACGAGGAGGTGGTAAAATAAACTTTCAATCCCATTATGTAAATAAATATTTCATATCCAAAAATTTTACTTTCCACATTTATCACCTACCCTTTGATTACAAAATAATTATAATTGCTTCTATAAAATTTACAGCATAGATTATTCATGTTTTGTAAGCATGTTTGTAAATGCAAAATTTCTACTAGATGTATATTTCATAAGGCTCTTCCAGTAAGAAAAATGTGACTATTAACAAAGATAAACTCTAGGCTCTTTCCTAGACTATGACAATTATTTTATTTTGATTTTATTTTTCATGGTGTTCTGGTGCTCACATTCATGATAATATTATTATAAAGATTCTTATTTTCAGAAAGGGTCATAGCTAAAACAATAAATTATCACCATCTTAGTCACATTTTTATTATGTCTATGAGGTAAAACAAAACTCAAAAGCCAAGATACTGCTGAATTTTAAAACTCACATAAATATTTTAAAAGCAGGAAAGTGAGTATTTCCATTTGGAAAGCCAAATGAGAGCTCTTAGTGGCCAAAATATTCCAAACGAAATTTGACTATATTTTAAAGAACTTGATTTTAAGTGTTATTCAACCATATTGCTAGCTATTTTCATTTTAAGTCATCCATGTAGTTGATTACTCATGTTTCTACATTTTGTAAATTATTTCAGACCAGAGAATCTGGTGTTATTTTTATAATATCCTCTGAGAATAAACCGAGTTTATTTGAAAGTGATATAAAAAGTATTGTGAGATTGCTGGCTCATATGATAGTTCTATTTTTAATTTTTTGAAGAACCTCCATAATGTTTTCCACAGCAGTTGCACCATTTTACATTCCCACTAACATTGTACATGGGTTTCAATTTCTTGACATTCTTGCTAACATTTTTTACCTTTTGTTTTTATATAATATCCATCGTAACAGGTAATATCTCATTGTGGTTTGAATTTGCATTTCTCTGATGATTAGTGATGTTGACCATCTTTACATGATATTGAGCATCTGTTGGTCATTTGTATGTTCTCTCTGAAGAAATATCTATTCAAGTCCTTTGCCCATTTTAAAATTTGATTATTTGTTATCGAGCTGTAAGAATTCCTTAGGTGTTTTAGATTGTGCATGTCTCCTCATGTGATAATATTTCTTTTGAGTATATATGCCTTGAAGTCTAATTACTGGTGAATATGTGAGTTTTCAATGTCAGAATACAATGCCAAAATGGTGTGTGAAATTATTTATTCATTTAGAAAGTACTGAAATTATATTGTGCCAGATATTGTTTGACATTTTTGAATACATCAAAGAATGAAAATAGAGTACTGCCTTCATGGAGTTTGCTTTTCAGGTGAAGAACACAATCACATCAGTAAATTGCATAGTATATAGTGTATTAGAAGGTGATAAGCATTATGGGAGAAAGGAAAAGTATTAATAAGTTTAAAAGGATCAGGAGGACTGCTGAACAGAGGCAGGTTGCATTTTTAAATTGCATTGAATATGTATTTGAGCAATACTTGAAGGAAGTAAGGATGTTGGACATGCAGATATCTAGTAGAAGAACTTTTCAAGTAGAAGGAGCAGTGAAAGCAAAATATTCTCTTCAAAGAATGCCATTGTAGCTGAAGGAGTGGTTATGCAGGAATGAAATCAGAAAAATTAGTGGTCTGTGGTGGCACCAATCATATGGGAGCTTGTAGGTCATCATAAGGATTTGGGGTTCTTACAGAGAATAAAATGGGGTTTTCAGCAGATATTAGGCATGATCTAACTACCATTTTAAAAGGACCATCCCTGATATTATGTTGAGAATATGCCATGAAGGGGCAAGGAAAGAAGCAGGGAGTCCAGAAAGAAGGCTCTTGCAATAATTCATGTTGAGAGTTAATGGTGATTTGGGCTAAGGTTTCATGTTGGATTTTGTAGAAAATGATTGGATTTTTGCAACATCTGAAAGGTAGACACAAAAGAATTTCCTAAGAGAGTGTATGTGGTATATCCAGATTTTCAAAAAGTCAAAGATAGCTCCAATATTTTTGGCCCAAGCAACTGGAAGTTTGAGTTGCCATCACCAGAAATGAGAACTCTAGGATGAAAAGTTTGTTGAAGAAAGTCAAGAGCATAAGAGCATAGTTTTGGATGTGTTTGATTATTCAAGTTTAAAATGCCTATTTAGCATTTAAGTGAAGATGTCAGGTACACAGTTTTATACTCACATCTGGAGTTTGAAATAGATGTCTTGGATGGAAATACAACTCTGAGAGAAGATGGAGTATCCAGGATAAGACCAAAAGGATGTGAATTTAGGTAGAAAAAAAAATAGAATCAAGGAATTTGGGTATTCAAATATTTAAAGGTCAAAAAGTAGAGGAGAGACTAGTGAAAAAGAGTGAATATAGAGGTCTGAAAAAAGAAGAGCGAGGTGTCCAGAAAACTGATGACAGAAGTTTATTAAGGTGTATTTAGTGATTAACTTTGTCAAATGCTGCTGACAGGTCATATAAAATGAGATCTGAGAATTTACCACCAGGGTTTAGCAATATACAAGTCACTGATGACCTTTACAAGAGTACTTTCACAGAAGTAATAGAAATGAAAGCCTAATTGGAATGATGTAAGAGAGAATGATAGCAAAGAAATACCAGTTTGTAATTTTACCAACAGGATATGAGATCCAGCATGGTATGACAGAAATAGTCATGTCATTTGTTATTTGAATCTGATATAAGTTCTTATAAACAGGAATTTTATAATATAGACCAATTTATTTAGTATTTTTGTACCTCAGATTTCTCATTTGTAAAAGAGGGAATAAAGCATAATTTTTATTATTGTTATGATTATTGAAAAAAAAACAAGACTTAACTATTGTAGATACTCTACTACTCTACCAGGCACAAAGTGGATGAATGTTAAATATTTATTTTCTCTCTTCCTTCCCAGGAGATGGAAGTACAGGAGCCTCAGCCATAATGTATCATATTTTAGGAAAGAGGATGGACACAGGCATGAGTGAAAGAAGACAAAGTTTTGAGGATCATGCTCAAACTGACTTTGTGAATGTGGAGCTAGATGAACAAGATGACTGTTCAGAATCATGTAGAAATACTGGTTAGAGGGATGGAGACTGGAATTAGACATTTGTAAATGAGCAAAAATATTACTGTAGTTGCAAAAAAAATCAATGAAATTTGAAAAAATTAAATAAGAACCAGAAGGGATGCAAGTTCTAAAGGGCGGGGAAAATCATGGTAGAAACATTGATTTTGGTGAGAAAGCAATAGACAGGCAACAAAGTTTTAAGCCTCTTAACAACTTTATGACCTTGGCTTTATAGATCCCTATTTAGTATTTGATCCTCATTTTCTCTACCCCTGTCTTTTAACATAAATACAGTTTTATACAATCTTCAGAACATCTTATTTTCTTTTTCCAAAAAAGGATGTCCTTTCTTTTTTCTAAGACATGTTTCAATTTCTGTCCTTGATGCTCATGATTTTTTCGTGCCTTTAATTGTATCCTCTCAAATGTTGTCTTCACTTTTTCCTCTCTGAATTTATCTTGGAAATTGATAAACAATGGATTCAACTTCTTATGTCATGATTCCAAGGACAATTTGTAACTTCAGTGACTTTATATTTTACCTCTATGATGGACACTGTGAAGTTACAGTCTCACTTCAATGAAGAATTTGACTTGTTACTCCAATTCTGAGGTGTGTGGTCAGTACATAGCCTTCAGTGATCAGCCTTTTCAGGGTCTCCCTGTAGTGATGCCTCAAAGATTTAGAACCAGAAATACCATTTGACCTAGCAATCCCATTACTGGGTATATACCCAAAGGATAATAAATCATTCTATTATAAACATACATGCACACATATGTTCATTGTGGCACTATTCACAGTAGCAAAGACATGGAATCAACCCAAATGCCCATCAATGACAGACTGGATAAAGAAAATGTGGCACATACACACCATAGAATACTATGCAGCCATAAAAAGGAATGAGATCATGTCCTTTGCAGGAACATGGGTGAAGCTGGAATCCATCATCTCAGCAAACTAACACAGGAACAGAAAACCAAACACTGCATGTTCTTACTCATAAGTGGAAGTTGAACAATGAGAACACATGGACATAGTGAGGGGAACAACACATACCAGGGTCTGTTGGAGGGTGGGGAACAAGGGGAGGGAACTTAGGGGATGGGTCAATAGGTGCAGCAAACCACCATGGCACATGCATACCCATGTAACAAACCTGGACATTTCGCACATGTATCCTGGAACTTAAAGTAAAATTAAAGAAAAAAAAAAGAAATTTGAAAACACTAAATAAGAAGCAGGAGAGATGCAAGTCCCAAAGGGCAGGAAAAATTATGATAGGAACAATGCCTTTGGAAAGAAAGCAGAAGACAGGTAACCGAGTTTTAAGCCTCTGCTTTTCCTCTAACTTTATGACCTTTGGCTTAGATCCCCTTTGATAAAAGAGAGGAAGAAAAATTGCATAAAAAGAGATAATTGAGAGCTTCCTGAGACTTCTCCTCAGAAACAAGGACACTATTGCACATCTGATGAAGGTAAAATACCAGACATGTCAGATAGTACTTCTGAGATAGCAGGACAAGGAAAGGATGGAAATAATGGCTGCTATGCCAAAGTAATCTAATAATAGAGGTTCGTGAATGTTTGTGTAAGGAGTCTGAAAGTATTTTTGAGGGGAGAGTAATATTGATACACTTTCTTCCATATATCTTGCCTCATTTGGATTAAATACAGATTGACAGCAGTCAATAAACTCACATAAGCAAGCTAGTTGCTTCTTCTTTTTTTATTATATTAAACCACTGGACCCAAATAAGCTCAATTCTGAAATTGCAGAATCTCTTGATGTATTGAGCTGTCACAACACTCAGGGGTATCACTATTAGGATAAGCATGAAAACTTGAAAATGGGACTCTTCTATATAAAAACTTTCAGTGGCCCTATCATTACAGACAGAATAAAAGCATACTCCTTTAAGAAATGGAAATCCTTCACAATCAGTAGCCTACCTCCCCTTTAAGCTACTTCCTTAATAGGCTTGGCCATGGTCTATCAGGAAGCAGTACACTCACATTGGGTAATTGTAGAGAGTTTAATAGAAGTGTCAGATACATGTTAGTTATTATAGTAAAAATAACTGAGAAGAACTCCTTGCTGGAAAAATCATGATAAAAACATCAATAAAAATTGTTGTTGGCTTATGAAGTTTCTTATGGTAAGCTACACACACACACACACACACACACACACACACACACACGCACACACACACACCCTGCTAAATTGAGATGCAAATCCAATTCAATTCAAGGTGAGGTGTAAATATTCAGTTTACATGCAAGGGATCAGGCCTGATAAAGCACAATGCAATTTAAATATAAATAAAATTTTAAAAATTATCCAGATCTATAAATTATATTCAAAACACAAATGGACACAGCTATTCTCCCGTCCTTGCAACCTTTTTTCTACCAAATTTTATTAGATAACTGGTTCTATTAAAAAGGATATGACTTAATATTTGTAGACATAAGTTTATTTTGTCTTTAATGAAAAAAAGTAGTGGGAAAGGAATGATTTATTTTGCCACCAGAGTTTGACATTGTAAAATATGGGTTCTATAATTTAATATCCACTGGTAATGGAAAGCTCCTAAGGTGGAGAATATGTGATTTGAAAGGAAGCAAAGCATTTATGGCAACCAACATGCTTTCACTTATATTATTGCGCTAAATAGGCCTTTGAAGCCAGCAAGGCAGAACATATTAATCCTTACTTTACAGCTAAAAAGTCAGAGATTTAGAGTGTTTGCAACTGGTTCAGTGTCCCATAGTTTATTAACAGTAGAGCTAGAATAAGAATCTCTAAGACTCCTAAAATCAGCCTCTCAGAGTCTTTCATGCAATTCAGTTTAATTCAATCAAGCAGCCATGAGCATCAGGTACTGATGTTCATTTAAAGTTAGGTGAAAATAAACTTTATGCTTTGAAAATATATAAACTGGTTTGAGAAGAGAAATTTACAAATTTAATGATATAACTCACAAACTCATTCTGAGGCTTAAAAATCTTTTAGGGCACACAGCACTGTAAATAGAAACACAGGTAAACCACGGTAATGAATGCATACTAATAGAGATCACATGCAGTATACAATGCATAGTAAACCCTCACTTAAAATGTTTTCAGATTTCTTAGAAAGACTTTTCCCAAATAATTTATAGATTAAAGCATTCTGCATTTTGTAAGCATTTCCTCTGATATGCTAAGTCATATAAATGCAGAGAAGAAAATGGTTATTAAATGAATCTAGAGAAGATGCATATCATTGTTTATATTACCTGGTGTCAATACTTAATTACAAATTACAGATGCTCCTCAATTTATGATGAGGTGACAGTTCAATAAACCCATCCTAAGTTGAAAATAGACTATATTGAAAGTGCATTTTTGTCTTAAAATATTTTCAGTTTAGGATGGGTTTATCTGGACATACCTCATCTTAATTCAAGGAGCCTCTTGAATGCCTTATCGCTTTGTACCATCATAAGGTGGAAAAACTGTAAGTCAAACATCATAAGTCTGAGACCATCTGTACATCGTATTTAGAAATATCTCTATAATGTGGTGAAATTACCTTCATTATTTTAAGCTTTGGATATTACTATTACGTTCTTCAAGGCTTTTAGGAGTTAAGTGTAGAGTATTTTGCCTTCAATATATGTGCACTCAGGATGTATAGATATTTTCAAAACTAAGGTATTCAATTAAGGAAATCATAGGTATTTTGTTCCCTCCTCCTCACCCCAACCCCCTAAATAACTTAAATATAATATTAGTGCAAAAGCTTATTATTTAATATATTATAATATTCCTTAGGAAAGGTATGAGTACATGTTTTATCTTTTTCTAATGGTTGTTAAAAACTAATACAGACTCATTCAGATAAATGTAGAAGTGGGGATGAAAATGCCGTATTTTTCCTGAAGCCTCCTTTCTGGCTCTACTTCCATCAGTTACAAGTTAATGTTGCAACGGACATAAATGTATGAAGTAAATTATATACTTAATTTTATTGAGCACTATTGTATGAAAATATAAACAAAATATAAGTGTAATGATAACAATTATTGATTGCTTATCATCAGCAATATACAGTATTTGCTAAGGGCGTTACTTATATTATCTCCTTCATTTAATTAACTACTTACAGTTAACCATCTCCATTTTTCACTTGAGAAAACTGGAGTTTACAAAATTAAGTAATATACCCAATATATATGCAGCAAATGTGAGATTAAAACTCAAATTTTTCTAATTCTAGCATCCGATTTTTATGCTGTATACTTTATCACCTCACAATATCTAGATAATTACCTTTAATATTGCAGAAAATAATTTTTTTTGAGACAGGGTCTGACTTTGTCACCCAAGCTGGAGTGTAGTGCTAAGATCTAGTTTCACTGCAACCTCTGCTTCCCTGGCTCAGGTGATCCTCCCACCTCAGCCTCATGAGTAGCTGGGACTACAGGTGTGTGCCACCACACCTGGCTAATGTTTGTATTTTTTTGTTTGTTTGTAGACACAGGGTTTCACCGTGTTGCCAGACTGGTTTCAAACTCCTAGATTCAAGCCATCGGCCCAACTTGGCCTCCTAACGTGCTGGAATTACAAGTGTGAGCCACTGTGCCAGGCCCAGAAAATAATTGTTAAGAAAAGAGTTTTTCTTCCCTTCAGAATACTGAAACTAACATAGACTAATTGTCCATACACAAAAATTTTAAAATTTTTCACCTGTTTCTTGGGTGACTTTTGTCTAACAGAGATTATTTTATTTCATATTAATGCTATTAAAATACTAATACAATGTGAAGCCCTAGTTTTAAAATATCATTTTTATACTCATAGCAATTCTTTCTGATGTCTGGATGGATTTGTTGTCTTTTGATCATATTTCAAACTCTATCTTCCCTAAGAAAGCACGTGCTCTACAGCAAGTACTGCCAAAATTAATGTTAATTAACAAAGTTAATCCAGGAAACGTGTATTTAAAAATCAAGCTCCTATTTCAAATTATCATGCAAAATATTTTTAGAGATATATTTAATAAGAAATTAATAGCTCTGTAATCCCAGCACTTTGGGAGAACAAGGTGGGAGCAACACTTGAACCCAAGAGTTTGAGATCAGCTTGGGCAACATAGTAAGATCCCATCTCTACAGTAAGAAAAAAAAAAGAAAGAAGATGAAATTAATATCTCTGTGATATTTCACCATAAAGAATTCTAGGAATTGTTACAGCTTAATGACTAACCTTGAAAGATAATGTGTAGGAAGGGTCTTCAGCTAAATTTTTCAAATCCTTTAAACATTAAAATAAAACATTATAAAGGAAGAATTACACTCATTATTTTGTGAAATATAAAATAGATAAAAACAAAATTATATGGATAGGAATTCTTAAATATACATAATGAATCATGAAAGCACTGATAAGATGAGAGGATCTCACAGAATCTTTTTTGTATCTTTTTATGGACAAAATCTATTGTTTAGCTTTTCCATGGGAGATCTTCTTCTTTGGGGCAAAAAAAAAAAAGAAAAAAAAGAAAAACTTTTTAACTCTTCCTTTATCCCAAAATTTTAACCATAAGTGAAAACATTCTTTTTGTAAATTTCTGTGACAGGGTAGGATTTATTAAAAGCTTAAAAAAGAATGACCAAAGAAAAGAACCAAAGTGTATTAGGCACTGTGCTAGAATCCTTAAAATCATTTCCTCATTTGCAGTAGATGACATTTTCTCCATTTTATAGTTAAGTAAACTGAGGCCAGAGAAAGATCAACTAGAATAATATGGCAATGATATGTCTTCCTTAAAATAAGAAGGAGCATGATGGTATTCGTTAGTATACTTGTAAATTTTGAAATTTGTTTTTAGGCCTTGAACTTGCCCTGGAGATCTTTAGCTGACATTCTTAATCTTTAAAGGGATTTTTGACCATACCTCCTGACTTTGCTTCTTTTAATATACTAGGGAGTCTCTGCTACTACCATATAATAAGGGCATGATTACAAGTTTTAATTTTTTATTAGAACAGATTTCAAGAGATACCAGGAAGCCTCTAAGATTCTATATTGCATTAGTTACATTTTATAAAACATTTTTTTAAATATTTACACTATTTTATGGTTGGTCTCTTATTTCCTACATCACAAGGTCTGAAACAAAGATACCAGGATTCCTGCAGGGATTTGAGCTCAGCAGCCACACAGTTCCAGAATGTGTTATGTCCTCTGTTTCCCTCACTTAGCCACACTTACGCTTCAATAGTTTGCAGACTTCCATGGACACAACAAGAACAAAAAGTTATTGTTACTGGATAATCTGAATTTAACAGATGATCTGATCTGTGAAGAGAAACTGTCTTCTATTTTGGAGAAAGTACATTAAACATTTGTTTCCAATTAACCCATCAAGCTTTTTAAAAATATCTCTATTTTCTCTCTTTTCCTATACATACTCTGCAGTTTCTCCCACATGAAATATTCATTTGTTAATGTAATTCAATTTAATATCAGTAGCTAAAGATATTAAATGATATTAGGATAGTTTGAAAATGATTTACTATCTTTAAGGATGCTTTTAATGTTATTTAGAATAAATAGTGACAGTTATTAGTTGCTATAGCAACCTGAAATTCTATTTTAAAATGTGACATTCCGTTTTCTCAGAAAGCATTTTAATTAAAACGTATTTGTTCTTACTGAAATGAATATCTAATCTAACCATCATAGCAAGAGGTCATGTGATATAAATGATAATATAAAGAGTACATAGCACTAAAAATGAATTGAATTTGGAAAAGAATGTCTTTTTATCTTATGGCTATGTTACATATTTATGGGGTACATGTGAGGATTTTTAATACACATAGAATGTGTAATGACCAAGTCAGGGTATTTGAGGTATCCATCACCTTGAGTATTTAATCATTTATATGTGTGGGTAATGTCAAGTCTTCTCTTCTAGATATTATAAAATATACAATATATTGTTGCTATCTATAGTCATCCTAGTCTGGTAGGAAACATTAGAAATTATTTCTTCTAACTGTCAGTTTATACTTATTCACTAACCTCTCCTCACTTACCCCTCTCACTCTCACACCTTTCCCCACCTCTGGTATGCTCTTTTTTTTTTTTTTCATTTCCTCTAGGTGCAATATGAGATTGCTAATTTGAGATCTTTCCAGCTTCTTGATTAAAGTGTTTAGGGGTACAAAATTTCTTCATAATACTGCCTTATCTGCATCCCAGAGATCTTGGTAAGTTGTGTCCCTATTTTCATTAATTTCAAATATTTTTTTTATTTCTGCCTGAAATTTCCATGTTCACTCAGAAGTTATCTGGGGTAAGTTATTTAATTTCCATATACTTGTGTAATTTTGAGAGATTATCTTGATATTGATTTCTATTTTTATTGCACTGTGATCTGGAGTGTGCCTGGTATTATTTAAGGTTTTAGAATTTATTGGAACTTGCTTTATTACTAAGCATGTGGTCAATCATATGTTTTGTGTGCAAATAAGGAAAATGTATACTTTGTGATTGTTGGGTGGAGTATTCTATAGATGTCTATTGGGTTCAATTGGTCAAGTATTGAGTTGAAGTCTAAAATTTCTTTGTTGCTTTTCTTCCTCAATGATTGATCTAATGCTTTCAATGGAGTATTGAAGTTTCCCACTATTATTGTGTGGCTATCTAAGTATTTTTGTAGGTCAAGGAGAACTTTTTTAAATGAATCTGGATGCTTCAATGTTGGGTGCATATATATTTATGATAGTTAAGTCTTCTTGTTGCAATGCACCCTTCATCATTTGATGACCTTCTTAGTGCTTCTTAACAGTTGTTGATTTAAAGTCTGTTTATCTGAAATAAGAATAGTGACTCTTGCTCTTTTTCATTTGCATGGTAGATCTTTCTCCATCCCTTTACTCTGAGCTTGTGAGTGTTATTACATGTGAGATGGGTCTCTTCAAGACAGGAGACAATTGAGTCTTTTTATTTAGTTTGGCACTATATGTCTTTTAAATGAGGATTTTAGCCCATTTACATTTAGGGTTAGTGTTGACATGTGAGATTTTGATGCTGTCATTGTGTTGTTAACTGGTCATTGCATTGTAGATTTGATTGCATCATTGCTTTATAGTGTCTGTTGGGTATGTGCTTAAGTGTGTTTTTGTGGTAGCACACAAGTTGTTCTTTCAATTTTGTGTTTAATACCCTTTGGAGGACCTCTTGTAAGGCTGGTGTAGTTGTAATGAATTCTCTCAGGATTTGCTTGTCTGAGAAGGATTTTATTTCTCGTTCCCTTATGAAGCTTAGTTTGATAGGATATGAAATGCTTGGTGGAATTTCTTTCATCTGAAAATGCTGAAAATAGTCCTCTAATCTCTGTGGGCTTGTAAGATTTCTATTGAGAGGTCAGCTGCTAGCCTGATTAGGTTCCCTTTTTACATGACCTCACCCTTCTCTCTAGCTGCCTTTAAGATTTTTTTCTTTCACATTGACCTTGGTGAATCTTATGGCCATGTCCCTTGGATATTGTATCTTGTATAGTATCTAGCCAGGGGGTTCTCTGTGCTTCTTGAATTCGCATGTCAACCTCTCTAGCAAGATTGGAGAAATTTTTGTTGACTGTATTCTCAAATGTATTTTCCAAGGTGCTTACTCTCTCTCTTTTTGCAGGAATGCCAAGGATTCATAAGTTTGGTCTCTTTACATAATCCCATATTTCACAGAGGTTTTCTTCATTTTTTAAAATTAGTTTTTCTTTATTTTTATCTTACTGAGTTGACTCAAAAACTGGTCTTGAAGCTCTGAGATTTTTTTCCTCAGCTTGGTCTATGCTGCTGTTAATATTTCTAACTGTCTTAATGAAATTCTTGTAGCAAATATTTCAGTTCCAGAAGTTTAGTTCGGTTCTTTCTTAAAGTGGCTGTCAATTGTTCTTTCTTTAAGTGGCTATCAATTGCTTAACTTGATTGCTTAGATTCCTTGAATTAGGTTTCAACTTTCTCCTGAAGCTTGGTGAGCTTCATTGCTATCCAGATTCTGAATTCTATGTCTTTCACTTAAGGCACTTCAGTCTGGTTAAAGGCCACTCCTGGGGAGCTAGTGGGCTCATTTGGAGGTAAGGAGACACTCTGGTTTTTTGAATTGCCAGAGTCTTGTCCTGATTCTTTCCTATATGAGGGGACTGGTGCTTCTTTAATTGTGGTGTAAGCTGAGTATAATCAGTTCGGTTTGTTTCTGAATGCTTTCAGAGGGTCAAGGTTCTGTACAGGATCTTTATTTGTGGGCAAATTCTTGCACTTGTTTTCAGGGGTGTATATTAGCAGAATAATTTTTGATGTTGTGGTTTGGGCATTGATACAGTAGATGGCATTTAAGAGTAATGGCCAGTAGAAAGGCTCTTAGCCATGTGGCTCTTCTGTTGTATTTCTTTGTGTTTGCAGGCATGCTGTGTGATAGGAGTTGACGGGAGATATGATTCCCTCACCAGCTCTTCTCCTGGGCCTTCAGGGAACTCCCTTTGATCACTGGTGCCATGCTCGTGTTTTTTTATTAGGTGTTCTGGGCTATTGGGTTCCCTAGGGCAGAGGCTGTGCACGGAGATAGGTCACACACTTTCTGGACTATCCCTACAGTAGAATGCACTCCCTGCCCCTGCACCAGCCCTTGCATCCCCATTTCTTACCCTTCTCAGTGCTCCTAGACTGAGAGCTCCTCCCTCATTGGATTGTTGACTGTAGATCTCCACTCAGTACTCTTGAGCTGCACATTACAACCCTAGGGCACAAAGTTGGCTCCAGCTGCCCTGGGGTATCTTCAGTCCTTTTAGGTCACCAGAAAAGTACTCAGATGGAACAAAGCAGTCAGGATGGGCATTGGATGCTGCACTGTGCCCATGCTCCTATGGGATGACTAGCTAGGATCCCTGGGAGGGGCTGGGATACAGCAGGGCCTGCAGGACAGATGTGCCTTAGTCCCACAGGAAAGCCTGTGCTGCTGTTCTCTCCTGCCTTTCTGGTAATCTGGGGCTAGAGCTTCTAGGTAGGAGATGGGATCTCTGAGGAATGAGTGCCTATGGATGCAATTTACTGAAGTTGCCCCAAGATCAAAAGTCCAAGGGCTCTGCACTAGCTGAAGAATTATGTCTGCCTGCGTCCTGGGCAGATCCTCCTGCCAGCTCATACATGCATGGGGTATGCAGGTTTTGCCGTAGCTAAGATCCCAGAGGTCTGCCGCAGAAGTAGACTGTCTCTCATTCTCCTCACTCACTCCTTCCCCAGGCGCTGTTTAGGGCTACAAAGTGTTCCCAGCTTCCTCTCTCTTCAGCCTTGGCATCAGCATCACCTATCTACTCTTGGTGTTTCTCTCTGTAGATCTGCCCAAATTATGTTGGTATACTCAATAATTTCATCTCTTTCAGTGGGAGCAGTGCTCACTGGCTGCATCTAGTCAGTCATTTTGTACCCCTCTCTATGTCTTCTTTTGAGAATTGTCTATTCATGTCCTTTGCCCATTTTTCATGAGATTATTTGTTTTCCTTATTGTTGAATTAGAAAAAAAATGTTTTTTTTAGTTGTTTAACTGTTTCACTAATTAGGTTAACTTAGTTCTATTACCATTACCTGTAATTGAATAGTCTTATACCCTTGATTTACTCAATCTAATACATTGCTGTTACTAGACTAACAGATACTATTTCATTTGTTTTTCTCTCACTCTGAGTCTTGTAAGCACAGTAGATAAACAAACATTTTCCATGATCAATACTCAACTCAGATATTCTTCTTTAAGATTTTTGGACTGTTTTCCTCTCATAAACAATTGCTAACTTCTCTTTGTAGCCCTGGTGTTTCTATATAGATTGATAATATGCTTAATTGTTTCCTCTTAACTGGGTTGATATGTCTCAAGGGCAAGGCTACATTTATTTTCCAATATCTAGTTCTGCACTTAAAATCATGGGCTCTCAATAGCAGTTTTAATACCTAATGTGTACACATATGCAAGAATAAATAAGAATAAACTAAATACTGAAAAGTAATGTTATAAAGACATAAATTAGAAAAAGTTCATGAAAACATGAAAAGATTTATTCTCATAAACTGTATTTGTATATCTCAACTTTGTCTCAAATACTTTCTTGATCTTTATCTTCATTTCAGAATTCTAAGATACTATTTTAAAAGAGTTTTCCCTGTGTAGTTTAGAACTTACTGTTGAGGGGAAAAGATGGTTATAGAATAGCACATATAACATGATATTATACAACGTACTCTATATGAAAATAGTATGTCTGTGCATGTGTGTGTACTTAGAGATCTTGAACAAGGTTCTTCAAAGTGGTAACAGTTGTTATATCAGGTTGTTAAAATTTTATGTCTTTTTTTCTAATTTCCAATTTTTAAACTTATTTGAATTTCTAGATTGATTATATAAATTTATTTAAAAAATACATTTCCTAAATGAAAATAGATTATCAATAAGCAAATTAGATGAAAATACATCAGTAAATATGCTAAGTACTGGAATTGAATAGTTTAAAATGATAATAGTATTTTCCTAGATAACCTGAAGATTATAATTTATTTTTGTATTTTATACATTTTCCAAAGAAATATTAAATCACAAAAGTTTCTCATGAGTAAAATATAACCTATAAAATTAATGACAAAAAAGTCCTGGAAACAAAATTCCGTATCACGCTTAAAAAGTTTCTAACTGGTGACCTCCAAGATTCTTAAACAAGGTAAAGTATATACAACAATTTTTTAAAAAATGAAATCATGTCCTTTGCAGTAATATGAATGGAGATGGAAGCCATTATCCTAACGGAACTGAGAAACAGAAAACCAAACACTGCATGTTCTCACCTCTAAGTGGTAGTTCAACAATGGGGACACATGAACATAAAGATGGAAATAATAAACACAGGGGACTCCAAAAGAAGATGATGTGGGGGAGGAATGAGGGTTCAAAAATTACATATTGGGTACAATGTTCCCTATTTGGGTAATGGGCACACTAGAGGCCCAATCTCCACCAGTATGCAATATATTCATGTAACAAATAAGAGAATGTTCCCCAGTATCTAAAATTAATTAATTAATTAAAATCCACCAAAACCTTAAACAAATATTTCTCAAGGATAGTATTGAATTTCAGTTGATATAATAAATTTAGCTCATACTTCCATGTTCTCATGCAGAATCCTTTGGCTCTGAAGATACCAGTTAATGGGAACTGTCAGAATGACCATCAGATATTTGGCAATAGACATGATCTACATATCTCAGACTCTGGTTAGAATCTTGGGCATTTTTTCCTCTTCTGATCCATTATTTCTTCCTTTCCTGTACTAAATGAAGATTGAGGTTCATAAGTTTCATCTACAAGCACCTGATTATCGCCACTTGTTCTTTCTCTTTAAAAGTGTCCTCAATCCCGAGACATTGACATCTTTTAGGTTGAAACATTTCCTCAGAGATTTTGAATGCAAATATGTTTCCATCTTCATAGATTAGACATGGTATGTGCATTTGAGTGTCCCCTTGAGTGTCTCTAGCCATCTCAATGAGCCCCAAGAACTCCAGGTGGGTAGAATGTTAAGAAGAAACTCCCAAATATATTTGGTTTAGAATTTTTCTCTGCTGGTCTTGTGTATGCTAGCAATGACCTCTTTTCCTGCATCTATTGTTGCTCAGTGGAACAGCAAAAACATCATAGAAGAAAAAATAGATTAGGGATACTGTTTTGCTGAACTTCATGAAAAAAAACACGATTTACAATATACAATATTGTTATTATTCCCCATGTTTCATGTCTGCACTCATAATCTAGGCTTGTGGCTACATAAGTTTTATCCTGCACAGATTCAAGCAGCAGGTCAAACACATTTACAGGAACAACCTATTCCCCAGCTGCTTTTTTCCAAATTTAATTTATTTTGTGAAATATATTTTTTATTAAAGAAACATACTTGTTATAAGTGCACAACTCAGTGGAATTTAACAGAAAAAATGCCTCTGTTGTAATACCTGGATCAAGAAACAGAATATTACCAGCCCCCTAGAAACTCGTGTCCCCTTTAAGTCACTGTCCTTAAGGCTATAGTTCTATTGGGCATATTTGTAGGAGTGGAATTGTTGAGACACATGTTTACATCGATTCTAATATTTAAGAGATTAAATCACTTTTGCCTGTTTTGTGCTATATATAAATGGAATCATAAAACAAAAATTATTTTATATTTTCAAAAAAGAGGCAAAGTGTAATGCCCAGTAAAGAAGGAAGCATAGCTCATCAACATTCCCAATAACTTTTAGATTCTAGCAATAAAGATTGAAGTAGAAAATGATAAATGTTTATATATAGTTAATATGGCCTTCTGCTTCCCACATTATCAGTGACTAAAAATGTTGATAGACCATTCTGACTATAAGTCAACCACAGTATATCCTAAATAGAATTTTATCATGAGGACAGTTGATTTTGCAAGAGGTCATGAGGTCTCTAATTACTCTACTCTCAATGAAAACAAAAAGTGTGATTTGGTGCTGGACAGTAGATAGCTCTAAAGAAATGGGTTGCTCTGAGAACATTTGCCACTGATAACACTGCTGAATGGGTATTCAGTGTCAGATGGGATGAAGTAGAGCAGCAGAGTCTGTGATTTCTCCACTGACTGTGAATCTCTGAAGGCTGAAATTATCTCAATTTGGATGCCAGCAAATGCAAAAGCAAATCCTCTCTGGAAGAAAGATTTTCCAATTTGTGTAATGCTAGATTCTCAATGGATAAAATAAAGGATTAACCAAATTCTCAATGGTCAGCAAAAGAAGTCCATCCACTAACTCAGAATTTGATTAAAAATGAAAAGATGTTGGATTCAGTAATACAATATGGTGACTATAGTTAACAATAATTAATACATATTTTAAAATAAAAACATGAAAAGGTAATGTTTATAACACAAAGAAATAATAACTACATAAGGAGATCAATACCTCAATAACCCTGAATTTATCACACATATTGTATAACTGTATAAAAATATCACATGTATCCCATAAGAATATACAAGTTTTAGCTGTGTACTCATAAGTAAAAAATTTTAAAACATTAGTTTTAGACACCAAAATTTAGAGATATTGAAACTGCAGATGTCAGAAAATAGCTACAGAGGAAATATTTTTTTTAACTGTAGTCTACAACAAAATAATGAGGAATTAACTTCTAGAAATAATCATACGCAATTTTTCAAAATAAAAAGAACCACTGAATTGCTTAAATAGTAGATTAGAAAGAGACAAAAAGAGAATTAATAAACTGGAATATATATCCCAAGACAGGACTAAAATACATCATGCAGATAAAGAGACAAATTAAAATGATATTAATATTTATAGGGGACAGAATAAGAGATCTAGTGAGCATCAGACTTGCATCCCAGAAGCTGGGAATAAAAAAAGTAAGCAGTGAAAGTAAAAAAATACTCAAAACAAAAGACAATATTTCAAGAAATAATAGTTGTGTTTCCTGAACCAATTTTATGTTAAAATAATACATATTTATGAAGCACATTTTATCTAAAATAAGAAGATATCACTTGCAAAGAGACAACAGTTCATTTCTAAGCAGTTATCTCAATAAGATTAACAATGGAGGTCAGAAGGAAGTAAAAAATGTTTCAAAGTATACACAGTACATTAGTGTTACCATAGGAATATATAACAAGCAAGATCATCTTTAAAAATATGAAGTTGGGATGGTTTCAAACATAAAGCAAAAGTTAAAAATGAAAAATGTGCAAATATATTAAGCATAAAATAAATAACCTGAACAGGGACAAAAATTTTACCTACAATGAAAAACGTAGCTTGGTTAAATTCCCTATTAAAAGACAAGGTATAACTAGTACAATTTTTTTTTGCTGTTTTTTTTGTCTTATTACACAATAAATTACAAATATGAGATAATTCTTTAACCCAATGTAATATCTAAAATATTCTCTCCCTGTACAACATCTGCTATTAAGATCAAATCATGAGGTATCATCCTTTCACTTTTGTGTAACTGGAATTTATGCAAATTAGGTTACTATCACTGTCCACATCTTTCTACCTTCTATCCTTAGGAAAATGACTTTAGAACCACAGCACTCACTCCAATTATTATTCCCCAAACTCCAATTATTTCTAGAGTTCACCAATGGGTATTATATGTGATCTCAATGACATCCTCTAACGTCTTGCTCATTTCCATCTTGATGCGAAGCTCTCTTAGACACTAAAGATGCTTCAGTTCACAGGGTGCCAGAACTTCAGTGTGCTCCTTACAGAAACTGAAATAATGCTTTTGGCCACTCGAGATCTCACTGGTCCCCGAGCCTGGAGGTAGCATTGTCTATACTCTGTATTTCCTAAATTCCTTGGAAACATTTACCTTCACTTTTAAACAAAGGTATTCCTTCTAGAGATTTCCAAAGTAGCAAATGAGAGCAAGTTTGAGCATAAACCATCCTCTGTTTCTTCTCCTCATCTAATCTGTCAATCACTGCCAGCAGACACTTCTCACAAAATTTCCTCCTCTCCCACATCACATGGTACCCAGATCCTAACAACATATCAATTAAAATCAAGCAAAATACTTTTAAACAATAATACTATTTAATGATGTGTTATGTGAACTGATCAGTCAGTGTTTAAGTGCCTGAATAATCAGGAAACTCAGATGATACGCTGTATTGGTGTATATTGGCTGTATTAGTCCATTTGTACACTAAGTAATTTATAAAGGAAAGACATTTAATTGAGTCACAGTTCAACACGGTTGGGAGGCCTCAGGAAACTTACAGTCATGGAGGAAGGTGAAGGGGAAGCACCTTCCTCCCAAGGTGGCAGAAAGCAGTGCGGATCAAAGAGGTAAGAGTCCCTTATAAAACCATCAGATGTAAGAACTCACTCATTATCATCAGAACAACATGGGGGAAACCACCTCCATGATTCAATCACCTCCATCTGGTCTCTCCCTTGACATGTGGGGATTATGGGAATTACAATTCAAAATAAAAATTTTGGTGGGGACACAGAGCCTAACCTTATCACCAGCTGAGTCATACCTAGCAACACTGGAAGTCTTAACAAAATTAGGTTTCATCTTATCATGGCTTCATCTTATCAAGCAGGTTGTCAACATCTTTCATTGCATAGTTTTCTTTTTGTCATTATTGACGGTTCATTATCCTCCAGTGTGCTGTCAAAAATGTGCTCAGAAGTTTTTGATACTTTGATGGTAAAATGATTTACAATCCCAATAATAAAAAAAAAAGAAAACAGTTACAAAGTTTCAGTATCTGTAGAAGGGGAAGCCTTTTTTAATTGGATCAGATCTATAGATTTTTATTTGCTGTTAAAACAAAACACTATTGCTTAAAATGGCCACTGGTATCTTATTGTCAGTTCAGTGTGTGATAAAATAACTTTTTTGATTTTGACAATCATGAAGAGTGATAAAATTGTATATTGCTTGGACATCAGCTGGCATAAAAAGTGACATGGGCTATTGTCACTGGCCCATTGATTGGTGTTAGAAGCAAAATTGATAGTATGAAGTAAGCATTTAAGACTCATGTATTACCCAAAAGACAGGAAGAGTAGAAGAAAAATACATCCATGTAGTTTATATTTTGCTAAAAGTTTATTCATATCTCTTCAGACTACATCTTTTGTTACAAAGGCAAAATTAATAATTTAAATCCTATATGTATATAAACATATATATCCCAACCTACTGGGTACATTTTAAAGGTCAAGGGTATTTTTAAAGGTGAGTTTTATAATACATTCAAGAAAGAGATTATTTCAATTGCATGCAGCTTCTTTCTGAGGATGGTAAATTGAGTGAGTCCTTCACACTTTATGAAGCTTTTTTAGCATTGATACCAAATCCAGAAAAGAACTGTGTGAGAAAGAAAATGAACAGACCAATCTGATATATAATCATAGAAGAAATACTCTCAGGAAAACAGAAGAAAATCTTATTTAGCAATTCATTAACAACAAGTAATACAAAATAATTTAACCTTTGAATATCTCTTCATCTGCTTTACTTTAGTCATAAGAAAAAAGAAAATAATCTTAATAAATAAATACAAATATTAAGCATGATTAAACATGCATTCTTAGTAAACAAATTAAGTATATAATAACAAACTTCAGAAAACTAGTAATAGAAAACTACCTTTTAAGTTGGCAAAGATTTCTATATAAGCCCCTAGCAAATATCATATCCAATGGTGAAATACTGAAATGATTCCTTTTATTTACTCCTATTTCAGTCCTCTATAACTATTCATTTCAGCTGTTTTCCACTTTTTTACATTCTAGATAATACTGTGAGAAACATTCTATTACAGTATATTGTCTATTCCACACAGTTTTCTTATAATAAGGTCCTGGAAATAAAATTGTTCAAAATGTGTATAACTTCTAAGACGACTGGTATATATTTCCCAATTGTTTTTGGTTTTTCTTGACAATGCCTCAATTTAAAACATTTCGTCATCTGTTTCCAATACTCTTTGGCAGCCTCATCTCTCCTCAAAATTATTTTCCAATGTTGTGAGTTTACTTATGGCCCCAGAATCTGGTATGTGCTTTCATATATCCTTTTGCTATATGATAAAGTCACTGTCCTCTTTCAAAGTCCAGTTCTAGTTACTTCTCTCTCTTTTTTGGAAGAACCTCTCTGATTTCCATAGCAACATGAATCTACCCTGCCACTGTGTTCCCTTTGCCGTTGCCTCAGGTTATTTGTACAGTTATCACATTGTACTAGTTAGCTGTTTTTCTGCCTAAGTTGCCAGTTTCTTGTAAGCATTAACTATGTCCTCTTCACATTAAAGCCCCAGCAAAGACTAGTGTAAGAAACATATAATCCAATCTTAATACATGTTTTTGAATTAGTAAAAGGAGCATATACTTACTCTCTTTCCCAAAATTAGATCTAAATTCTCTGACCCGGTTTTATCATTACTTAGGGCAGTAATACTGTTAGCATTCAGGTAAGTGCCAACAGTAGTAAATCTCAACTCCAAAATTATTTGAGACAATATTCAAAAAGTCGAATGAATTTATAGAAAAAATTATGAGGACTTTCAAAATATGAATTTAATTCACATTTTATTAGGGACTGAAGGAATGTTTCCATTACAAGTTTAGTCATGTTTTCTGTTGGAACAATGCCCAAAACCAACTAATTTTAACATCTGATCTTGAAGAGGTAACAACAGATTTCAAAATTATGAAGAATAGCATGAGAATTAAAAAGCACTTTTGAGATTAAACTACCTTAGAATATTAAACATAGTACACGTTGGTCTCTTTCGTTAAAAAAAGAGGTATATTTAAGCACATATTGAGTCTTTAACAGACTCAGTTGCTCAAAAGTCAATGTTATTAGCTTTATAAACTGCAACTAAGTGTTTGTTTCAGGTAAGGAAAGTTTTATACATTAATATCAGAAGTAAATTACCTCTGTTGCTTTGTATGAACTGTCCATTTTTATTTTCCTCTCCACAGCTCAATCACAGACTTCTGTAAAAATTGGTACCCATTGCTTCTGATTGCATCCTCCATGAACATTTAAGTATCCTATGTGCCACTTCCACTTGGAACTCTATTCTCTATCCAATCTTTCTTTGTTAATGTGAGAATGAAATTATTAATCTCTCACATGGTAACATAGCTTCTCTCTGCCTAGAAATATTATAGAGGTCTATTAGGTTGGTTGTTGCAAAAGTAATTGCAGTTTTTGCCATTATTTTTGACCTAATAGAAACAAAAAGGTCTTTATTTATAGAAATTTTATGGTAGAGCAAGCATGTTGGGCAATCATGTCGTGTCAGGTAAGACTTTGGACACAGCCTAAAGATGTGATCATAAATTCACATTTTATAAAAGTCAGGCAAGGAATATATATGAGCAATGCAGACTTTGTGTTGCAGATTTGAGTGTGAAGACCACATATAGGGCACCCTGCAGCTGCTCCATTCTGAAAGATGTTGCCATGCAGGATAGTAAGCATGAAGCCTGGAACCCCAACTTTCAACATTTTGTATAAAATCAAACATTTTAAAGTTGTTGTTTAATAATTCAATATTTTTGAAATTTTGTTAAGGACTAAAGGAAAGGTGCCTCTTGGATAGATGTGAGCTTGCAACTTCTGTGACATAAATTGTGTCAAGCATATTCTGCTTCTGGGAGGACATATTCTAACTCCTAATCAAATGTACCCTTTGGGTTCAGAAATTTCCAAGTGAAGTGCTCAAATTAGGAGTCCGATCCAGTACCATGTCAGATTATTTATAGCTATTTAGGGATAAGAAGTTTGAGTTTGCTATAAGAATTTAAAGGAGAATGGAAAAGTTCAAAGTTTGTTTTAAATGTAAGAAAAAGAGGCTTTTGCTACAGAAAATTTAAAACAGTGGATGAGAAACATTAAAAAAATCAGTGAGGTGTATTTGACAATAATCTGAATGATCAATTGTCCCAGCTCCTGCATAAATAGTTATAGGTTATGTTCACCTTTCTCAAAGTATATGTTTAAATTTTAATTGGAAGTGAAAATGTTCAATAAGTGTTATGTAATATTCTTAAGAGTTTATTCCAGTTTAATCGTCACTGACATTATCTCTTGTCAGTAATAAATACAGTTATAATCCTTACAAATTAACTTTTATTTTTCAGTATTTTAAGTACTATTTGATCTGTATAAAAATGAATACAATCTAATTAGAGAAAACATAAACATAAAGCAAAAAAGAACAAAGCTGGAGGCATCACACTACCAGACTTCAAACTATACTACAAGGCTACAGTAATCAAAACAGCATGGTACTGCTACCAAAACAGAGACATAGACCAATGGAACAGAACAGAGGCCCCAGAGGCAACACCACACATCTACAATCATCTGATCTTTGACAAACCTTACAAAAACAAGCAACGAGGAAAGGACTCCATGTTTAATAAACAGTGTTAGGAAAACTGGCTAGCAATGTGCAGAAAGCAGAAACTGGACCTCTACCTGTCACCTTACACTAAAATTAATTCCAGATGGATTAAAGATTTAAACATAAAACTAACACCATAAAAATGCTAGAAGAAAACGTAGGCGAAACCATCAAGGACATAGGCATAGGCAAGGACTTCATGACTAAAACACCAAAAGCATTGGCAACAAAATCCAAAATGGACAAATAGGATCTAATTAAAATTCAGAGTTCTGTACAGCAAATGAAACCATCATTAGAGTGAACTGGCAACCAACAGAATGGGAAAAAACTTTTGCAATCTACCCATCTGACAAAGGGTTAATATCCAGAATCTACAAAGAATTAAAACAGATTTACAAGAAAAAAAAACCCAATTCAAAAGTGGGTGAAGGATATGAACAGACACTTTTCAAAAGAAGACATATATGAGGCTAACAAACATACGAAAAAATGTTCAGCATCACTGGTCATTAGAGAAATGCAAATCAAAACCACATTGAGTTACCACCTCATGCCAGTTAGAATGGTGATCATTAAAAAGTCTGGAGATATCAGATGCTGGAGAGGATGTGGAGAAATAGGAACACTTTTACACTGTTGGTGGGAGTGTAAATTAGTTCAACCATTATGGAAGACAGTGTGGCGATTTCTCAAGGATCTAGAAATAGAAATTCCATTTGACCCAGCAATCCCATTACTGGATATATACCCAAAGAACTATAAATTATTCTACTATAAAGACACATGCATATGTGTGGTCATTGCAACCCTGTGTACAATAGCAAAGACCTGGAACTAACCCAAATGACCATCAATGATAGACTGGACAAAGAAAATGTGGTACATATATACCATGGAATACTACACAGCCATAAAAAACGATGATTTCGTGTCCTTTGTAGGGACTTGGATGAATCTGGAAGCCATCATTCTTAGCAAACTGACACAAGAACAGAAAACCAAACACTGCATGTTCTCGCTCATAGGTAGGTGTTAAACAATGAGAACGTGTAGACTCAGGGAGAGGAGCATCACACACTGGGGGCAGTTGAGGGGGTTAGGGGAAGGACAGCGGGGGGTAGGGAGGGTGGGGAGTGTGGGGAGGGATAACATGGGGAGAGATGCTGGATACAGTATACACCTAAAGTAAAATTAAAAAAAAAAAAAAAGAAAAATTTAAAGGTAACCAGATTAACCCATAAACTCCCAAGTTAATCTATAGTGTTACACACATGTATCAATATTATTTTAGGTTAGTAAATAAAAATATAAACCATTTTTTGAAATAGCAGAGTATCCAGATGCACCATCATTTTAAAACTGAGTTTCTAATTTATATACATTTAGATTCTGAATTTTTACTATTATGAATAGTGCCTTACTATGTATAAACTCGTATATGCTTTAGCACAAAATATGGTAAACTGAATTTCATGGGCATTTGTGTGGGCATTTTGAAAATTTTTGACACATAGCAAATTTCCTTATGGGAATTCCTACCAATTTTAGTGTTCTGACAACAGAAGTACTCATTTCCCCACGTTTGACATTACTCTTTTTAAAAATTATATTATTTATTTTATTTTTATTTTTACATTTATCTTTTTTTTTTTATTATATTTTAAGTTCTGTGGTACATGTGCAGATTGTGCAGGTTTGTTACATAGGTATACACATGCCATGGTGATTTGCTTCATCCATCGAAATAGAAATTCCATTTGACCCAGCAATCCCATTACTGGGTATATACCTGAAGGATTATAAATCATTCTACCATAAAGACACATGCACACATATGTTCATTGCAGCACTGTTTACAATAGCAGAGACTTGGAAACAACCCAAATGCTCATCAATGATAGACTCAATAAAGAAAATGTGGCACATATATACCATGGAATACTATGTATCCATAAAAAAGGATGAGTTCATGTCCTTTGCAGAGACATGGATGAAGCTGGAAACCATCATTCTCAGCAAACTGACACAAGAACATTTGATATTACTCTTAATCATTGGCTTTTTAACATGTAAAAGACAAGATTTTAATGTTGTTTAATGGACACATCTTTGATTTTGTAACACCGAAACTTTTCTGATATCTATTGGCCATTGTCTCTGACCTTTCATTTTTAGTTTTTGTTTGTTTGAGACAGGATCTTGCTTCGTCGACCAGGCTGGAATGCAGAGTATAACTCACCGCAGTCTTGAACTTCTGGGCTCAAGCCTCAGGCTCCTGGAGTATCTGGGACAACAGGCAAATGCCATCATGTCCAGCTCATTTTAAACTTGTTTATAGAAATGGGGGTGTTGCTATTTGCCCAGGTTGGTCCCAAACTCCTGGGCTCAATCAATACTCCCATCTCAGGTTCCCAAAGTTATCCTCAAAAAGCGGGATTATAGGCATGAGCCACTGCACCTAGCCTCTGACCTTTTATAAATTTTCTCTTATTCTAGAGTCTCCATCAGTTTTTTTTTTTTTTTTTACTGATAGAAGCTCTTTATGTATATTTAGTTTATTCATACTGTACATGCTATATATGTTGCAAATATTTTCCCAAAGTTGTAATTTGTCTTTTATCATTTATATGAATTGTTTCATCATATATAATTTATATATGCATGTCATCACACGTATTAGTTCTCATTTAAATACAGTCTTTGCAGGATAATTAGAATTTCCCATACCCCAAATATCTGGCTGTATATTCGCTTTTATGGTCTTCATTATATTTGCAGTTAAATCTTTAGTCTCTCTATAATTAATATTCTCGGAAATACTGAGGTGTGGGTATAACTACACTTCTGAAAACTGTTGGTTTTCAGAGTCTCATTTACTTTTTTCTAATAGTTTTATTTCATTTTAAATTCAATAATCTAAAGAGGATTTAAATGATTTTAAACACATAACCAGTTTTCACATCAATATTATAAATGAATTTATCCATTTTCTACTCTTGTAAAATACTTTATGATAGAAAATATTCTTACCTAGTGATCAAACAATATCCAGGTTGTGTGATGACAGCTCAATTCCTTATCAATAGAATTACTCAAAGGATTGTTTTCAGGATTTTGGTTTAAGGCATGTTAAAGGCTTAGGACAGTGTCTGGCTTATAGTAAGTACTTCATACATGTCAACTATGGTGATGAAAGGGATGTGTCTATTTCTGTACTATATATTAGATTTAATTAAGTTCTCTATTTGTGTACATTTTAATAACTAATAAAGTGAACCATTGCTATTGCTATCAACCCATATTTTATTGCTTATTGTTACCCCTTTGTTTGTCCAGAAGAAATTACAGATAATTAAGTTACATTGTTAATGATTTTTTTTCAGGTTTTCTATATTTTCTACTAGGAACATTGTGGTAACTTGTGTTTTTCTACAATATTATCCATTACTCAAATTATTTACAATTCATGAGAATATTGTTGGAAACAGTAATCTCTTATAATGCTAAAATATCTCATGTGATTATATTTCCTTCTGATTCTAAATTCTGTGCATCTGATTTCTCTCTTTAATATATATATGTATTTCTTTATTACATAATTTTCATCTAATATTCAGAGTATGCTGAAAACTCAGATTTTTATCATTTATTTTATGAATTATAAAATTATTTATTGTATAATCTATTTTAATATCATTCACTGTGCTAATTATCTACTGTAGGCAATTTATATAGTGAAAAAGTAATGGTAGATAAAACTATTGATGCCTTAGTATGAATCAAGGCATTGTCACCAAACTGTACTATTAATCTTTGCATTCTTTACTGGAATGTACTTGCAGAAGTCAGTTCTACTTAAGAATGTCTTTAATGAAGCAGTAAAAATTATTAATTTTATTAAATATTGAGTTGTGAATGTGTATCTTTCTAATATTCTGTGTGAAGTACGCAGAAATGCATAAAATATTTTTGCTGCATACCTAAAGAACTACAGTTGTCTCAAGGAAAAGAAAACCTGTACAGTTATTTGAGTTGAGAGCTGAACTAGCTGCTTTATTCTCAAAACAACATTTTCACTTGACAGAACAACTGGCAGATAAACCATGGTTATTCAGACTTAGGTACTAGGCAGACAATTACTTGAAAATGAATGGAGTAAGCCTGTCACTTCAAGAAAACAACTGACAGCATTTTTTGCAAAAGATAAAATTTGATCCTTCAAGTAAAACTTAGGCCCTTGGAAAATAGCTATTTTAGATGCCATGGGCAAGAAATTACCATGGGAAGAGATAACATTTGAGCAGATAGCTGAATAAAGTGAAAAAAATTATATGATGCTCTGGGAGGAAAGCTCATACAAGTATTAAAATAAGTGTCTTCATAATATCTACACTCAGTTGTAAACAATATAAATTATAAACATCTCTTGAAGATTAGCAGTAGAACTGTGAACAATTGTGGTATCCCAGTGAACCATGATACTAACTGAAAATGTTATAATGTGAAGAAAATTACCTTTCCTCTTTGCATTTATTATGGCCACACATATTGGTGGGTCTCAAAGTAGCTGGTAAGTTAGGTGGTCAGTATGCCAGCACTATGCCTGGTACCACTTGATAACTAGGTGTTCAGTTCTAATCTGATATTGCTGTACTCAGATATGTCACTGGGTGATTGACAAGCTATTTCCAGATCTCAAACTTCTTGTGCTTCCTAACAATTCAACCATGTTTACATCGTCTTGAACTATGGGATCAAATACTATATTGACTAGCACAATTTGTGTTTCACGTCTCTTGATAGTTTCAGTATAAACATATAAGAAATAAACTATGCAGTAACAAATTACAAAATTCCTATTAAATGCCAAGCATTCAACTAGGCATATTACATTTTGCATCCCATTAATTTATCTTAACAACTCGATGCAGTATTATTAACTCCATTTTGTAAATGAAAACTCAGATACACAGAACATTTTAATAACTAATAAAGTGAATCATTAATGTGGCTGTCAACCCCCATTTCCTTGCTTATTGTAACCCCATTGTTTTTCCAGAATAAATTAACTTGTACTAGGCCATTTACATTGTGACAGATGATAGAAAAATAATATGCATCTAGAAAAGAATGATACTAAATCTTATCATCATTATAGCTTTCCTCCTTCATAAAATCAAAAGTTCCTTAATATAATGTTTATGTCCTTTCCCTGTTTAAAAATTTGGAACATCTTTTCTACTGTCCTGGGGATTAAAATCAGCTTCTAAACATGATTTACATATTCCTTCAGATCCTAACCCTTCGCTTGCCCCAGTTTGTTAATATTCTCCTTTCATGTGCCACATTTTCAAATATGAAACATGATGCTCTTCCTCTAATGTGCCATGTTTTTCTCATGTCTTGGCCTTTATTATAGATTGAATCATAGGTCGAGTTATAAAAACAAGGAAGTCCTAATGGAGTGTTTTAAAGGTAATATTTCTTTCAAGTTTTTGTTCTGGAGCTCAAACAGCTGTTATTAACAGGAAAAGAGAGTCAGGCAGCCTTTGTGAGTTCAACTTGTGCTTTAATCCCCTCACAGAGAGAAGCCATCTATTTGCTCATGATTAATAATTTCATAGTTGTCTAGGTCAGTGCTGTACAATTGAACATTCCGTGATGATGCAAATGTTCTACATTTGCACTATGCAGTAGAGTAACTACATGGGGCTGTTGAATACTTAAAGTGTGGCTAGTGTAACCAAAAAACTGAATTTTTAATTGCATATTATCTTAACCAATTTAAATTTAAAGAGCCGTAAGTGACTAGAGGCTCTCATGTTGTACAGCTGTGGTCTCAGGAAGTATAACATAGAAAAATTAGCAAAGAAGAAGGAGCACTTATGAGTGAGAGACAGCAGCACAAGGAATTTAAAAAATACAGCTAATTTCTTTCCCCATCACTGAAAGCTCATGCTTTTTTAATGTGACCTCTTGAATCCCCTGATAAAAATAATAGACAAATGATATTTAACTTAGAACAGCTTTTGTTAGCAAAGTGAATCACTACTTCAAATAAATAATAATGTAGATAGCAGACAATTTTTCTTCTCAAAATGTATTTAAACTATGCATATTGGGATAATATATAATTTAGTAGGAATGCATGATTAAATATAATTCCAGTGCTTTAGAAAATCATGAACTTGCAACATTTTAAATTTTCCATTGGTTAGCTTTCATCAGTGATTTTCTTCCTATTTGCCTATATCTTTGCCATTATAATCTTGCATCAGATGTTATGTTACATCATAAAAAAATTTGTATGCAAAAAAATAACTTCATAAAAATATATTTTTAAAAGGAAACATAAATTACACTCAATAATGACTACACACAGTCATGATAATCTAAACACTGACTAATAACTCAAAATTATGATTTCCATATTGGGTAGAAAAAAGGGACTGTCCTTATCTGCCATAAAAGGAGGTCAATACACATTATGCAAAGATATAAATTAAATAATGGCATTAGCATATTACATGAATATATGCAGGTAACTATCATAACAGATAGCTAAAAGAGTAAGAAGTGATTGACAACAGGGATTAGCAGTAGAGAGTGAGAATTTTAATATTATGTATTTTTAACTGTAAATCCATATTACCTTGATAAATATTTTTATATAAAAGCAAAAATGTGGAAAGAATCACTGGAGAGAAAAATGCAACAGTCTACTAATCCAATAAAAATCTGTGGAATGAAATATTACAGTATGCCTGACCTAGTAATCATTCTAACACTTAATTTTGTTATAATGGCTGGATATATACAAAGAGTACTATCTAGGCAGAAATGGAATTAAATGAGTAATTTTGTTTATAATCTCAGGCTTCAGACTCTTTGAGCTGAAAGCCACCATAGAGATCATCTATTCATTTTTCTTTGCTCTTTCTAGTCAATCTACCATTCTCTTTGTAGCACAAAGAGGCAGAGGCATGAAGATGTACAGTACAGCAGAAGAGATGTACCCAAATGCAGCCTCACCAACTTGCCTATCATTTGGCAGGTGGGAATAGCCAAAGTAGAGAATTCTAATTCTGTGAGGAGAAAATCAAATTATCTCACTAATAAAGTGCTTTTGAGTTAATAAAAAAGTCAGATTTTCTTAATAACTGTATTAAGCTATTTTTTCTTTTTCAAATGTGTCATTTAAAAAATTCAATATTGTACATTAAGCTATTTTAAATATCAACACATTTAAATTAACTTTAAAACTTTGCACAGATTTTCATTGAACTTAGATTTGTTTTGTTTTGTTTTGTATGTTTCTCTCTTTTTTCCTTATTTCATTTTATTTTATAAGATCCAGGGTACATATACAGGATGTGCAGGTTTGTTACATAGATAAATGTATGCCGTGAAGATTTGTTGCACCTATCAACCCATCGCCTAAGTATTAAGCCCAGGATGCATGAGCTATTTTACTTGATGCTCTCCCTCCCCTGCCTCCCCAACAGTTTCCAGTAGATTTTAAAGACCTCATGGTTAGGTCTTTTAAAATGTAGCTAGATTACACAAATTAAATTGAACACCCACAACATTTAGTAGAGTAATCTTTATTTTACTCTAGAGTGGGAAATGTTGTTCATACTTGAACTCTCTAAAGCATGAAGAGGCAGTTCCTTATTTTAAGTGATTTGTGAACAAATTGTTATCATTGGACTGGAGAACTGTAATAGCCTTTCATTCCCACATGTGTTCTTTTGTGGTTTGATATTATGGGTATTCATCTGAACTTCTTTATAGTTGTAGTCAGATATATTAATTTCACAATAATATTTAAGATATTCTTAGCAAACCTTTTTTATAAGGTTTTCAAGTTACCTCTTTTTCATATCCACAGGGTAATCCTGCTTCCTATTCTGCATAACTCCAGGGGAGCACTAAGCAGACCCTGGAATTGTGCAATGTGGATATGGGTCTGTAGATCTTTGGAGGGGAGATATTGTCACTGAGCCAAAAGGCTTGGAAGGGATAAAAACTGAAAACAGCTGATTGGGCACTATATGCCAGGAATGAAGAGATGTCTGACAAACAGCTTAAATATAAATCTGGAAGATAAATGTCATAATAGTTGACACAGAAAAATTTAAATTAAATGAATTCATGGAATATGTAAGCTTTTTTACTTTTCATAGTCATGGTGGGTATAAGTGAGAGAAAAGTAGATTCCATATGAATTTATTTGATATAACCCAAGGGATATTTGGCCTTTAACAACATCAGCTTGACTTGGTATTATGTATTTTGTACTGTTGATAAAGCAAATTACTACAGTACTGAACTAAAATTACTAATTATGCAGTTTAAAAATTATAATTATGGTTTTATATAAATTATATAATATGTCTATAAAAATAAAAATTATTACTTCTTGGGTTTATATTTGACCAAAGCCTCTTTCCTCATTTGAATTTTAACTTCTCGGCAACAGAGAGCTCACAAGACTCCCTATAGATATCGATGTAATTATTTTCCCAGTAATTCTGCTCCAGCTTATTAAGAATCTTCTGGGATATCATGTGGTCATGATAGAGACTACATCTTGCTTAGGTGTGAGCCTAAGAATCCCAAACAGAAGACTTAAATGCTGGCCTACTTAATAGCAGAGAATTTTAAAAAATCATTAATAGCATCATGTGTATTTACCCTTCTAAAAAAAATATGCACTAGCATTAATTAAAACAACACAGAATTTAAAGCCTACCTTTAAATTAATTGTTGAACACTCCACAGCTTTAGATTTGGCTATTTGGATTTGTGATTATTGTCTGAATTTAGCAAAAGTAAGCCATTTATAGCAGTCTGAAACTCAGAGAGCCGACAGGTAATCACTGGCTATTTTTAGAATTCTTGTTCTATAATTTATCTTCTTGCTTGCATCATAAATTGAGCTGTATTTGAACCATACCATTGTACACAGAGAAGTCACTCAGTTAATATAAAACAAAGTAAATGTATTTCTACTACTGTAGTAGGTTTGGAAGATGTACTTCAATTTTTATGAAATGATAATAAATCAATCATAAAGAGCCACATCTTAACAAAGTTATTACTAAATTATTTCCTAGTTATTGATGAAAAAGCTGAAGCTGGAAAAGGCTAGATATATGTAGCAAAATGGTAGATTATATGCTGTTAGTATTTGTCAAAATGTTATACTATATAAAAAATGCCATATGGAATTGTATTAGGATGTAAATATTGAGAATAAATCTTGGCCAAATAATAATAAGTACCATTTACTGAGCATTCACAATGTGTCAGATATATACTGTTTTAAACATCTGATTTTCCTATAAGAAAATGCCTACCATATCAGTCAAGTTTCCACTGGGAAATAGATGGCATATTCAAGTGAATAACTGAGGAGATTTTGGTGAAGGGCAAATTGCAAAGGTATAGGGAAGGTTGAGGGAATCAGAGAAAGAGGATGAGAACCTATGAATCAAAACAAATGACTTATCCCTAAAGAGCAAGAATGGGAAGCAAAGAAGCAGTTACCAGAACCTGGGGATCCTAAAACTTTTCAAATGGTGTTATGGGACAGTTGTGGCTTTAAATAGACAAATATAGCTGCTAAGGAGGTACTGCAAGGGCAACATATACCTAACTTACATTTCCTGACATTGCTCTGATAGTGCCTCCCATTCGCAAATTTCAGGCATTAGATAGCCACAATGCAACGGAGTTCAGATTATTCGATCCAGCCTCCCATAGCACAGAACAGCAGGTATAGAACAGATTTGGCATAGTAAATGGAGAATTTCTAGCACTACTGTAATCATCCATCAAGGCTCTTCTTGCTGGCTGCACAGATAAAATCAATTCAGTGTTACTGAAGTAGGGAAAGAGTGCAAGAAATCCAGGGCTAGACAAGTGAAAAGGCAGAAGCTTATTACTCAAATCAGCCTCCTTGAAAATTCAGAGGCTAGAGTTTTTCAAGGATAGTATGGTGAGCAGGGGGCACTGAAGAATGGAGAATGCTAATTGGTTGAGTCAAGGATGAAATCATAGGGGACTGGAGCTCTTTTCTTACACTCAGTCAGTCCCTGCACAGGGGGTTATTGGTCCACATGCTGCCAGTTGGTCTATAAAGGATGCAAAGTCTGAAAAAATATCTCCAAGTCAGTCTTAGGTTTTACATAACAATGTCATTTATAAGGGAAACCAGGGAAGTTATAAATTTTGCAGCTATTGACTATGTGACTTTTGAGAGGTATATTGTAAAAAGAAGGCAAGTTATAAAACAATGACTGGTTAAACCGTGACTGGTTAAACTATGCCTACATCCTAGCAGAAGAGACAATGGCTGATAGGAATTTAACTATAACTACATCTTAGCAGAAAACACAATAGCTAGTTGGAACTTAATATTTTAGCAAAATTTAGACCCTATCACAATTCTAGCCTGGTGGCTCTTCTTAATTTTATAAACGTGGTTTCAGTCTCCAACCAAGGAGCAGGTTAGTTGTGGGAAGAGGTTGTTATCATCTTTGTTTTAAAGTATAGACTAAATCCTGCCTAGTTAATGTAGAATAAGCAAAGACAGCTTGTGAGATAAAAAACAAGATGGATTCAGTTATGTCAGATTTCTCCTACTGCTGTAATCTTTATAAAGGTGGTTTTACTATGTTCCTGGTAATTTTTTAGGTTCTGCAGTGTTAGAAAGAAACAGAGGAAAAATTCCTGGAGCAGGATATTTATATTCTACTAGACTTGTGAAGAAAATAAACAAAATACATAAAATATATAATATGCAACAAGATGATAAGTTTTATGGAGAAAAACTAAGAAACTAAAATAATAAAGGAGAGAATAGAGAGTGCAGAAGTTGAAGGTAGGTGACTATAGTTTTTAAATAGAATAATCAGGAAAGGTCTCACTAAGGAAGTAATATTTGAAGAAAGAACTGAAGAAGGAGGCTTTATAACCATCCAGGGAGTACCAACCTAAAAGAAAGCAGCTGAGGCACAAAATATAATTTGTAGAATTTGCTTACACCAATGTGAGGACAGCTGCCCAAAAGATTCAGAGCCAAATAACCTTGTATATGATCTCCATTTGTCCTTTGTTACAAGAATATTTTTAAAGGCAAAAAAATGGTCAAAGAGGACAGGGAGTAGACTGATAAGAAGTTGTCAGGAATTCTCATTGGTTTACAGAAGTAACATTGATTTGTGATTGGCTATTGATATGGTTTGGATCTTTGTCCCCATCCAAATCTCATCTTGTAGCTCCCATGATCCCCACGTGTTGTGGTAGGGACTTGATGGGAGATGAATGAATTATGGGGGTGCATCTTTCCGGTGTCATTCTCATGATATTGAATGAGTCTCACTAGATCTAATGGTTTTAAAAACGGGAGTTGCCTTGCACAAACTCTCTTTTTGCTTGCTGCCATCTATGTAAGATGTGATTTGCTCCTCCTTGCCTTCTACCATGATTGTGAGGCCTCCCCAGCCATGTGGAACTGAAAGTCCAATAAACCTCTTTCATTAGTTGAGATGTTGATCACCACCTGTGAAGGTCTGTCCTGCAGACCCTGATTCAGTGATGGATCACACACATTACAGTGATTTGAGTGGGCTAGGGATGATCATCGGCTGCTCTCAAAGGGTAATTGCAGCTCACCAACCACCACTCCCTGTTCCTCCTTGCATTTTTTCAGTATAGATTTAATAACAGAGGTTCCAAGTCAACACACTTGTGGATAATTAACATGGCTAAAAGAGTGGCGTTATGAATGCTAAGAGGTTTCAGTTCCTGGGCCCAGAACAAACAACATTGCTGGGTAATCCCCCTTCAACGTCCCCCATAGACGGCCATCTGGCACAAAGTTTACATGAGTAAACAGAGTAGAGATAAAGGAATGTGGGGTAAACAGACTTAACTGGGGAAGCTTTTATTATCCTTAATCTACACCCTATGACTTAATGTTCTAACGTAAGAACTGGCTGCCTTCAGCCCGTTCCATAAGTTAAAAAAAGCCTTTTGGCCTTTCAAAAGATTTGAGGCTATAATCGTATAGCTTCCCTAATATTTCCCTTAATGTTTTTCAACCATCCTGAGTGAATCTCAACATTTGGTAAATTGCCCAGTCTTGGGTATGTCTTTATCAGCAGTGTGAAAACGGACTGATACGGCTATACATTATTAAACTATAGAGCAGCATTATTAGGTTAATTCATAGCTACCTGTGGCAATAGCAAGAAGTTTCAATACATGAATACGTAACTTAAAAGGGCATAAGTAGGACTGTCTCATTTTAATGTCTCTCTGGGCCTGATCATTTGAAAAAGCTTACATTTATCAGATAAAAATTGATTTGTTTTCTCAGAAGAAAACATTTCAAGTACAGTAACTAGCAAGCACAAATTTCTGGGTGAGAACATGATAGTATGTTAGTGAAGTAGTGAAAGAGAAAAGAAAGCTAATGTGGCTGTAGAGAAAGAATGGGGCAGCATGGAATGGTATAAGGCTGGCAAGACAGGTGGAAGCCGGACAATGTAAGACCTTGCATGTGTTGCAGAGGACTTATTCTAAAAGCAAAGAAAAGCTATTGAAAAGTTGAAAGAGGAGGTGAATGTGATTATTAGATCTACATTCCAGAAAGATCACTCCAGCTGTAGCAAGGATAAGAGATGAGAATATTTTGGTCTTAGTAGGGGGCAGATAGCTGAGAAAAAAACAAGGGAGAGAGATGTAGGTAGTCCAGGCAGCTGTAGTCATACAAATGTCAAATGAAGGCAGCTTGGAGAAGAGTAGTGGCAATACAGATGGATGTAGGAAGGCTCAAAAGATATATAAGATGAAAAGTAATGTGCTGCCATAAACTACTGCATATAGAGGCTGCCTATCATGAGATAGGTGGCACTGGGAAAAGATGATGTTTGTCTTTAATTCAGTTTTCAATGTGTTAAAATTTTCAGACCCCCAAGAGAAGAAGCCAGGTAAACTGTCGTTATTTACTTTGGAACTTAAAGAACAGGCCTGGATCAGATATATAAATTGGAGTCACCTAGTTATCTTTTTTTGTGTGGTAAATAAACTGCAGGCATAAGTGTAAGTGGGTTGACAATCTATATGGAGTGAGAAACTAAGAGTAGAATTAGGACCAAGCTTTGAAGAAATTCACTTTGAATAGCTTCAAATTTAGTAACAGATAGAGAAGAATTAGTTTCAAAAGGCATATATATTTATATATGTATGTGTATATATATATATGTATGTGTATATATGTGTGTATATTTTATATATAAATATAAATATATATATATACACATACATATATACATATATATGAGAAATATTTTTCAAATTTGTGACCTCATACCAGAATGAACTATAAATAATAATCTATTAAGCCTGAATGGGCTTATAAATAATATGAAGCTATACCTATCAACTGATTCCAATTTCAGTGTTCTGTTTCTTCCCATTGAGACGTGGACTGGATCTTAGTCTTTTCAGAAAATAGCTTTTATCCCTGCTTTCTGCAAGTTTTCATTCACAGTCCTTTGTTGGCTTTCTTTATTTTTTATCTCAGACATTTGCAGAAATTCTTTCTGTACCTAATAAGCTATTCTTTTGTCTTATAAAACTATATTTATTTCAAAATATCTTCAATTCCAACCTTTTGGTCATACATAAGAAAAGACAACCTTAGATTTTGTCCTTTCTTTATTCAAAAATATCACTCATTTTTTCTGCTTCTCTCTTCCAAGGGACTCATTTTCCTTTATGTGCTATACCAAGAAATTTCCTTGTGTACTGTTGCCCAGAATTAAAAAGCAAAATAAAAGTAGTGGGTTTCAAGAAGCAGCAAGTATAAAGTTTTAAGCTAAAAAAGAACTAGAGTCTTTTGGAAAGTAAACTGCATATCAATTATAAAGGAGGAAAGAAAAACTTTCATGATAGATATCCTTCACTGAATTGCCTGAAATAATTTTTTGTCATGCAATGGTTACTTATGTCTTAGTTTACAACAATTTGCAGTTAATTATGCCAACCTTCTCACAAAAAATCCTTGGTATGTAGAGTTCCTTTCTTATTAACAGACAAATTTATTACTTTCTTCAATAGTTGGGCTGCTCATTCCCCCTCATTATTTAAGAATACAGATTGGCTGCTTACTCACCCCGGGATAAACAGACCTCAAAGCATTTTGCCATTTATATGAGAGCCCTACCTTTATGAAAGTGTAGTGTTTTGAACTAGAACAAAATGTAAAATGATCAGATTCTCTGAAGATTAGACAGAGGGTTAATTCTGAGGTAGTAATATATTACTTGTCCCTAAACACGTTAAGAACATGCTTTACAAAATATATCACTGTTTTATGAAATCCTCATTTCAGGCCCAATAATTATATATATATAGTTGACCAAGATTGCCTTTCCTTGTTCATATATAGGTGACCAAGATTGCCTTTCCCTAACATTCCTCTCAACTCAACTACACTTTAGACAGGTTTCTTCCTGGATATAGGCCCCTAACCTCCCTTCTTAGACATTTGCTTTAGGAAAACTTGCCCTCGTACATTACTTCTCTGTCCCTTTGAGCTGGAAATCTGCTACAACCCAGAAATGTCTCTATCAAGTATGATGGTGTCATTAAAGAATAGTTTCTATCTATCAGTCTCCCTGGGCAGGTAGAGCCTAACTACTGTTAGTGCTAATTAGCAAAAACAGATGGTCTAATCACACTGACTAATCCCTCCCCTTTCCAAGTCTTTCAGTACTTTTTCACTCATCTACCTTTTGATTCAGCGGAGTTGAGTTCAACCCTTCTCTTACACAGCAATTGTCTCTCTCCTCACTTGTAAAAGTCTTGAATAAAGTGTTTTGTGATGGTTTAACTGGTGTGGTGCAATTTCTCTCTCTCTTCTTTTTTTTTTGTTTTTTGAGATGGAGTCTCCCCGTTGCTTATGCTGGAGTGCAGTGGCATGATCTCCGCTCACTACAACATCTGCCTTCCGGGTTCAAGTGATTCTCCTGCCTCAGGCTCCTGAGTAACTGGGGCTACAGGCATGTGCCACCACACCCAGCTAATTTTTGTGCTTTTAGTAGAGATGGAGTTTCGTCATATTGGCCAAGCTGATCTCGAACTCCTAATTTTTGTACTTTTAGGAGAGTGGTTTAGCTATATTGACGATGCTGATCTCAAACTCACAATGCGCCTGCCTCGGCCTCCCAAAGTGCTGGGACTACAGGCATGAGCCCCCACGCCCAGCCAATTTCTTCTTAACATGGCAAAAACTATACAAATATTTAGGTCAGATCAGATCAGCAAAGATCCTATCTTGACTTGTAGCTTTCGGTTTCCTCAGTTACACAGTGCAGGTGCAAAATTTAATGAGACTATGATTCTCAAAATGTTCCCAACCAAATTCATTGGTCTCTTATGATCACTCTGTAGTTTTAAAATTAAAAGCAATAGTATGATCTTAATTAATATATTTTTTCTAAATATAGTGTCCAACACTCTCTTTTCTTTAAATTCTTGCCACATGCACGAGTAATTTTACCCCAGGCAATTTGACAGATACTGCCCATACTCTGAAACCTCTGGGAACCTCATTTTCATGGTTAATACTGAGTGTCAACTTGATTGGATGGAAGGATTCAAAGTCTTGATCCTTTGTGTATCTGTGAGGGTGTTGCCAAATCTGGGAAAGGCAGATCCACCCCTAATCTTGGTGAGCACCCTCTAATCAGCTGCCAGCACCAACTGGATATAAAGCAGGCAGAAAAACATGAAAAAGTTAGACTGGCATAGCCTCCAAGCCTACATTGTTCTACCATGCTGAATGCTTCCTGCCTTAAACATTGGACTCCAAGTTCTTCGAGTTTGGGACTGGGACTGGCCTCCTTGCTCCTCAGCTTATAGACAGCCTATTGTGGGACCTTGTGATTGTGTGAGATGTGTGTGTGTGTGTCTATTAAGGAGTATTAACGTATATATAACACACACATATATATATACCCTATTAGTACTGTTTCTCTAGAGAACCGTGATTCCTACAGATTTTGGTAACAGGAATGGTTCTAGAGGAATAGAATATTAAGGATGGAGTTTGTTTGTTGGTTTGGTGGTTTTTGGAATTGGCTACTTAAGATGATTGGACTCAAAATTGTTAGGGACTCTACTTCTAACAGTGTGGAGGGCACTGATACTCCTGGCATGAACTGTTTAGAGAGTTACACAAAATAAATGCACTTGACATTCCTGTTCACCACTCATGAAAGGCAAGGAGTTTAGTGATTCTATACATAATACCTTTGACTGTATTGAAGAACCAGGAACATAATGAAACTGGTCGGTTGCTCCTAAGTTCAGGGGGCAAAGTGATGAGAGAAAATGATGATCTCAGGGATTCTAACTCTCAGCTTCAGAAGCACATACTGAGCCTCAAATCTGCTAAGATTGCCCTGAGTGAGAGTCTTATCTCCTGTAGAGAAAGAGCTAAAATTGTGGGAAAACAGACACAAGCTCTTATCATGCAAGTAGCTGACCTGCAATGAAAGGTGCAGACACAGCCTCACCAGGTGCCTACTGTTAAAGTAAGGGCATTGATTGGAAAAGATTGGGACTGTGCACCTTGGAATCTCCAGATTCATCCATGTCTCAAATGGCAAGATTCCTTTTTATTTTTTAATTTTTATTATACTTTAAGTTCTGGGATACATGTGCAGAACGTTCAGGTTTGTTACATAGGTATACACGTGCCATATAGGTTTGCTGCACCCATCTCCCCATCATCTACATTAGATATTTTTCCTAATGCTATCCCTCCCATAGACCCCCACCCCATGACAGGCCACTAGTGCCATGCATCCTCTTTGCTTTTTTTTTTTTTTTTAATTGTCTAGACTTCTTTTTATTTTTTTAAACAGGGTTCTGCTATGTTGCCCAGGCTTCAAATAGGCTCAAGTGATGCTCCCATCTCAGCCTCTGTAGTAGATGAGACTACAGTTGAAGGCACAATCTACCATGCTGGCTTCATAGTATAGACTTTTGATCCTACAATTGTTCTCTCTCTCTCTCCTTCTTCTCCATTTCCTGTATTTCTCTTTTCTTCCAGACTATCTTTCTTCTTGACATATAATCTTGCTTAATATCTGAAAAAACAAATTTATCTTGCCCTACAATTCTGTATCATTTCTATTTTTTCTACAGAGCAAAAATTTGCTATACTTGCTGTATATGCTTGCTGACCTCTAATTCTATACCTCATCTAATTTTTTACATCTTATCTTCAGATGTTCAGCTATCACTTAAACTATTCATTTTGCAGTAGCTGATTCCAATGTTCAATGACTGGTTTCTAAAAAGGCTCTTCCATAAAGTATGTAAGATTTTTCTTCATATAATCCAAACTAATTTCTCTTTCATATGAAAGTTCTCAAATCTTTGATGGCAGCTATTATATCTACTTTTAATTATTTCTTCTTCACACTAAATTTTTTACTTATTTTCAAACATTTCTCATGTAAAGCATACTTCAGCACTCCAATAGTTTCTTGTGTGAATATCACTTTTCTATATCCAGTGAAATTTGTCAATGCCTCTAATAAAAGTTTATATTTTAGCTAAACCTATTTAGGAAATGTTTTAAATTTAATTAAAAATTAACCATTTTATTATTTTCTTTAAAAATATGAATAAATTTTATATTATTAACTTTTTTAGGTTAGGTTAAGCCTAGGATAGGACAAAGTCCTACTGAAATTTATAACAAATTACCTCATCTCCAAAAAACTGATTTTGTTATATTTAAATAATTAGGGTCAAATATGTCATTTTCTAGATTTCGCAGAGCAAAGAGAATATAAATATGAACCAAGTACAATAGAATCAAGTGCACCACTGCACTCCAGCCTGGGCAACACAGCGAGACTCTATCCAGAAAGAAAAAAAAAATGGCAATGTTTCATAAAAAATAGTTGTGTTTTTTAAAAAAATAAATAAAACTTGCAGAATTGAAGTATATAGTAATTGAAATTCAAAGTTCAGTAGTTGGATTGAACAGCCATTTAGTCACAACACAAGATAGAATTATTGAATTGAAAAATAGATTGGAAGACATTATCTAAAATACAGAACTGAAAATTAATTTCTGATAAATTAATATAAATGAAGGTTTTAACATATATTAAATAGAAATCACATAAAAAGACACTAAAAGGAATGAGAAGCAGTAAGATTTGGAGGGATAATTTCCTAGTACTTATCAAATATATAAATTCTCATATGAGGATGCCACCATGCACAGCTAATTTTTGTATTTTTTGTAGAGACAGGATTTCCCCAAGTTGCCTAAGCTGGTCTTGAAATCCTAGGCTCAGATGATCCTCCCACTTCAGCCTCCCAAAATGCTGAGATTACAGGCCCGAGCCTCTGCCTGACCTTAATGTTTTCCTTTAAATTTTGGCCTTTTTTTACACTTTTTTTTTTTTTTTGAGATAGAATCTTACTCTGTTACCCAGGCTGGAGTGCAATGGCACAATCTCGGCTCACTGCAACCTCTGCCTCCCAGGTTCAAGCAATTCTCTTGCCTCAGCCTCCTGAGTAGCAGGGATTACAGGCACGTGCCACCGTGCCCAGCTAATTTTTGTATTTTTAGTAGAGACGGGGTTTCAACATCTTGGCCAGGCTGGTCTTGAACTCCTGACCTCGTTATCCACGTGCCTCAGCCTCCCAAAGTGCTGGGATTACAGGCATGAGCCACCGTGCTCGGCCTTTACACATACTTATTTAACAATAAACACAATAAATACCTGATAATTCTATTATCTAAACCTCCCATGTGAATTTCTGTTATTTGTTGTTTTGACTGACTCTCACTCATATGTAGTTGTTTCTTCTTTAGTTTTGTAATTTTTAAGAGTTTTTGCAACCTGGATATGAAACTCTTATCTAGTATAATTGCATAATAGCTATTCTCAGTCTTTCCCCTTATTTCTCTTTTTGGCAAGGGACAGAAAGTATGAATTTGAAGGCAAACAATAGAAAACAAGAAATAATTAACTATCTTGTAGGCAACCCTGTGATATCTAACTCAGATACCCCTTCTGGGCTGAAGGATTAATCAACTAGCTACTTGGCATTTTGTTAGCAGATAATTCTCAGTTGTCAACCTATATCAGTCTGGATTCAACCAGAGAAACAGAACCAGTAGTGTGTGTGTGTGTGTGTGTGTGTGTGTGTGTGTGTGTGTGTGTATATGTAGATCTATCTATATGTATATCTATATCTATATATATAGATATAAATACACACACGTTTATTGCAAGAAAATAGTTTACATAATTGTGGGGGCTGTCAAGTCTAAAATCTGTAGGGCAGTCCATAAGGAAAGCCAGGCCAGATTTTCTGGGCATAAACTGAAGCAGCCATTCACAGGTGGAATTTATTTTTTATCAGAGAAGCCTCAGTTTTGTCCTAAAAGTCTTTCAATGAATTCAGTCAGACTTGAACAGACTATCTAGGGTAATCTTTCTTACATAAAGACAACTGAAATCACCTTCCCAGCAACACCTTTGTTAGTGTTTGTATAACAAGACTGGTAACTGTATAACACAGACAAGGTAATACATAAAACTGAGCATCACATGGCCTGCTTTGAGAATTGCCTGAACTGAAGAGAGTCTCCTCACCCATGGTCATGGCCCCTTCCCAGACCACCATGCAGGTCCATTAAAGCCTCACTCCCTTGCTTCAACTCAAGAAAACTTTATAATGTCTTCTGGTTGACAGAAGCCTTTGTTGAGACTACAAATCTTACTTTGAGTAATCTTACTTTCTTGCTTTCTTCCTCAGGCATGAAAATACTTCTTAAAAAACTTTACATGCAAATCCCTCCTAAGAATTTCCCCCTTGGGAAGCTCAATCTGTGACATGACTCAACATTCTCTTTACTTATCTTCCTAAAACACACATAAACAATATATTTTGTGTGTTCTTTTAAAACCTATTATGAAATAGTAAGACTGTAATCCTCAATGTATTCTAATGCTGAGACTATATCCATGTGGTGTACCATTTTATCTCAAGGACACATACAGCATCTGGAGTATAATGTGTTCAATAAATAAATAAAATAAAGCATTAGAGTTGGTTACCACTAATAGTTAAAATTTAATTCATAAAAATAGGAATCAGAAATTGTTTCAATCAGCAACTAAATTTAAAATAATTGTACTATTGTTGTACAAAACATAAGACATGATGTTCATTTTAAACTGAGGGAAGATGATGGAATAAATTTTGTACCACATTAGAAATGACCAATATGTCAAGAATCCCCAAATTAGCTTGTGATGTTTTGTTTCAATCAATTTAGATTCTGGTTTGCTGGAGTGGAAATGACTCAGAATTTAATGATGCTACTTCATTCAATTCTCTTAGTGCCTTTCTTATGAATATAATAGCTCTATTTTTATACTTATATTATTTCTATTTGAATGGAGAAGAAAGTTATTGGAACTAAAAGAAAAAAAGATGAGATCATACACATTGCTTAATCTTAGAAGAGGTGAGTATTGTACCAGTAATGTTGATGACAGATGCTTACACGTTGCTAAAAAATGCTGAGAAAGAATTCATTCTGGATAAATAACAACTTTTATGTAGATACATTCATTTACCTCTCCTGGTTGTGATCATTGTTAAATTGAACAAAACAACACAAATTTGGAAGGAAGTGTTTATACCACAAATGTTGGCAAATGCTACAAATCAGGGCTTTTTCCCCAGGAAGCTGGTTGTTTCTATGCACCAGCACACATCCTAAAGCTCTACCACTTATTCAAGGACATTGTTCCATCAATTTTTCTTTCTCCTCATCATGCAATTTTAATTAAATAAAAATAATAGGCAAAAAGCATTTAATGAAAAATGCAGGATGAGTAGGTTTACCAAGTTTGTATTAATTAATCTGTTCAAGGTAGTAAAACAGTTTTCAAGCATGTAGGTATTAGATAGCAAAATCATCACATATGTTCAGACATTAGCAATGCAATTCAGGGATAAAATTGTTTTTTGCTAAGGAGTTTGTAACTTATGCAAAAAAATTCCATTTATTTTGGAGAACTAGAACTGGAAAGGGTGACCCAATTTTTCTTTGTTGCTTTATCTAGAGTGCAAAGAGTTTATTTTACTTTTAACAGGTAGACATGATGTCATAAGTAAAGTTTAGACAGAAAAACTTATTCATGATGAAAGCAGGACACACTGCCAATTATCTTCCACACACAGCTCTCCTGTGTTCAGAACCCTCCAATAGCTACCAGCTTCCTTCTGAGGAAAGCAAAAGTTCTTATGAAGTCCGCATACAGAATGCAGCCACTATGACAACGGAACTTTGTTTGCTTTGCCTACTGCTATTTAATCAGCCAGTAAAACAGTTCCTGGCACACAGTAGGTGTTCATTAAATATTTTTTAACAATAAGCCAAAATTTTGACAAAAATGACCAAAGGCTTGTTGAGGTAAGATGTGAGTCCATTATTATTTTTTTCCTTGATTATAGATTTTCTGTGAACATTATCTAAACAATCATTATAGTCACTCAGTAGCTTTAAAGACTTATAATGTGAGTTCAGTCTACCTGTGGAGTTGAGATAATCAATGAACACATTGTCAAAAAAGAAACAGTCCCTCAATATCTGGAAAATTTAATCACTTCATGAGCATGCTATAGGAAAAGCTTAGTGAAATTATTATACATTAAAAAAGATTGAGATATAGATAGAGATAATAAACTTATACCAGGAACACTTTTTTTAGCTTTGGAAATCAGAATACTGTAAAAAGAATGGAAGCTAATATTTATAAAGTGCTTATGATTCATCTTACATTTTTCTAAGTAATTTGATTGCACACTCTGATTTTATACCCATAATAATACTATGATTCAGGTGTTTCTTAGTATTCTCATGTCAGAAATAAGTTAACTTAGACCTAAATGATTTTTAAATCCCAGCACTTTGGGAGACCAAGGCAGGAAGATTTCTTGAGCTCAGGAGTTCAAGAACAGCCTGGGAACATGGTTAAAACCTGTCTCTACAAAAGCATACAAAAACTAGCCAGGCATGGTGGTGGGCACCTATAGTCCCAACTATTGGGGAGGGTGAGTGGGAGCATCACTTGAGCCTGGGAGACAGAGGTTGCAGTGAGCCAAAGTTGTGCTACTGCCCTCCAGTATGGGTGACAAAGTGAGACTCTATCTCAAAAATAACAAACGAAATAATTTTAAAAATGTGCTGTATCAGTCAGAATTCTCCAGAGATATAGAAATAATAGGACACATACATACATAGATATTGAGAGATCTATCTTACGAAATTGACTTTTGCAATTGTGGGGACTGACAAGTCTAAAATTTCTAGGGAAGGCTGGCTGGCTAGAAACTCAAAGAGGAGTGGATATTGCAGTTTTGTCTTGTTTTCATTTGGTTTTGATTTTTCAGCTTTATTGAGATGTAATTGACAAGTAAAATTTGTGCATGTAACAAGATGTTTTAATATATCTATACATTGTAATATAATTGCCACAATCAAGCTAATTAACATATCCGTCACTTCACTTGGTTACCTGTGTGGGTTTCGTGAGGATATTTAAGATCTCTCTTAGCAAACTTCAAATGTGCAATGCATTATAATTAGCTATAGTGAACATGCTGTACATTAGGTCTACAGAACTTATTCAATTTATAATTGCAAGTTTGTACTCTTTGACTGACATCATCCCATTTTTTCCCATACCTGACTCATGGTAACCATCTTTCTACTCTCTACTTTTATGAATTTGATTTTTAAAAATTCCACATAAAAGTGAAATAATGCATTAATTTTCTCTTTGTACCTGGCTTATTTCATTACCATAAGGTCCTCCAGGTTCATCCATGTTGTTACAAATTATAGGATTTCCTTCTTCTTCAAGACTAAATAATATTTCACAATAATATTGTGTCTGTGTATATATGTATCACATTTTTATCCATTTATCTGTCAAAGAACACTTAGATTGCTTCCGTATCTTGGTTTTTATGAACAATGCCACAATGAACATAGTCATGCAATTATCTCTTTGATATATTGATTTCATTTCTTTTGGCTATATATAGAAAAGTGGGATTGCAGGATCATAGGTAGTTCTATTGTTTTGTTGTTTATTTTTTTGCAGAAACTTCATACTGTTAATCACAATGATTGTACTTATTTACATTCCCACCAAAAATGCACAAGGGTTTCCTTTTCTCCACAACCTCCCCAACACTTTTCATCTTTTAGATAACAGCTATCCTAACAAGTATATCTTACTATCTCATGGTTTTGAATTGCATTTTCTGGATTAGTGATGTTGAGCACCTTTTCATGTATCTGTTGACCATTTGTATCTTTTCTTTGAAAAACAAGTCTATTAAGATTCTTTGCCTATTTTCAAATTGGATTATTCTATTTTTGTTTATTTTATTGTTTGCTATTGAGTTGTATGAGTTCCTTATATGGTTTTACTACTAACTCCTTAATGGACATATTGTTGGTCAATATTTTCGCCCATTCCATAGTTACCTATTCATTTAGTAGATTTTTTCCTTTGTTGAAAAGAAACTACTTTTTATTTTGATTTAGTCCACTTGTTTATTTTTGCTTTTGTTGCCTGTGCTTTTGTTGTCATATCCAAAAAATCATTGCCAAGATCAGTGTCACAGAGCTTTTCCCTTTTGTTTTTTCCTAGGAATTTTACTACTTGGGTTATTATGTTTAAATATTTAGTTAATTTTAAGTTGATTTTGGAGTATAAGATCAAATTTTAGTTTTTTGCACATGGATATCTAGTTTCTCTAACACATTTTTTGAAAAACCTATTCTTTTCCCCATTGTGTATTCTTGGCTCTTTTGCCAAAGATTGGTTGACTGACTGTGTACATGTGGGTTTATTTCTGGACTTTCTATTCTGTTCCATTTTTTTATGTGTCTATTTTTAGCCCAGTGTTTGGTTTTGATTACTATAGCTCTGTAATAATACAATTTGCAGTCAGGAAGTATACGTCGTTAGCTTTGTTTTTGGTTGATGAACATTCATACGGAAGATGAATGACACCATACTGCATCATGAGTGGCTCAGGTAACCTATAACAAAGAATTCTCTATTTTTCTTTCTATTCTTTACTACATTGCTTTCATTTGTTTCACTTATTCAGAGCTGTAAGCACCCAATAAGTTGTCGCTATTACTACTGTGAACAAGTTATTATCCATTAGATGGATTTAAAAATATATTTTAACCTTCATTTATTCCTTCCCTAAAGCTATTCCTGATTTATGTCCCCCTGCATTTCTAACCTATATTGTTTTTCTCTCTTAAAAATGTATTTTAATATATTTTGCATGGTAGGTGACAAATACTTTCAGTTTTGGTGTGTTTGAGAAAGTCGTTATTTCTCCTTCACTTTTGAAGGATAATATTGCTGAATATGTAAGTCTACAGTGGTGGTCATTCATATTCTTTTTGCTTGCATGTCTTTTGAGGAAAAGTCCAATATAATTCTTATGCTTAGTCCTTATAGATAAGGTATTTTTCTCCTCTCCTGTGGGTTCCTTCAAGATTATATTTTTGTCTTTTATTTTCTGTAATTTGAATGCAATATACATACCTACATATAGATTGGCAGGTATCTTTTTTGCTTGGAACTCTGACATTTTTTAAATCTGTGATTTGGTTTATTAATTTGGAAAATTCTCAGCCATTATTGGTTTAAATATACTTTAATTTCTCTCTTTCTTCTTTTTCTAGTTTATTCATTATGCATTTATAACTTTTTTTGTAATTGTTCCACAATTCTTAGATATTTTATTTCAAATTTTAATCCAATTTTTGTTTTGAATTTCAGTTTTGGAAGTTTTTATAGACTACTATTCAAGCTTACCAGTTATTTTCTTAGCTGAGTTCAGTCTACTTAAAAGCCTTTCAAATATATTCTTCATTTTTGTTTCCATCTCACTGCTTATATTCCTCATCATTTGTGCATTTTTCTATTAATAATAGTTATTTTAAATTTCTGGTTTGGTAATTTCAAAATCTCTGCCATATTTGAGTCTGGTTATGATGCATGTTTTGTTTCTTTAGATTGTGGTTTTGCCTTTTAGCATCCCTGTTAATTTTTTTCTTGAAAGCTAAACATGATATTTGTGAAAAAGGCACACAGATAAATTGTCCTTAGTGTGAGGTTTTATGTTGATCTCGGTAAGAGTTAAGCTTCTTGCTCTAACTTTGGAGTCAGGGGACAAAATTTCCTCTAGAGTCCCTGCATTTATCCTCTCTGCTGCCTTGGGTTTCCTAAAAATCCTTCTTAAACAGAGTTTGAGGCTGGCAGTCCTTTCAGTTGTAATCCCCTGTTATCATGCAGAAGGCTGATTGATTTGGTGGTAAAGTGTGGAAAAGAGGGAAGCATTTTACTATCCCATGATTAGGTCTCAGTCTTTCAGTGAGCCTCCATCCCAGGGATGTGATCTTCATAAGTGCTTCTCAGCTATCTTCAGCCCTTTTAGATGAGACAGGAAGACTAGACAGGGATGAAGCTGGATATTTCCCTTCCCCCAAGTCAGTTATGTACCATTATGTGCCAAATAGGTTAGACTCTGGTAAAATACTTTCCCTTGAAGGCAAGCCCTTGTTAAGAACAGAGTGCTCTGGGAATATTTCAAAATCATTAGTTTTCTCCTCTCCCTGACAAGAGCATGAGGGGATTATTCTCTTCATCCTGAGAACTTGGTGCAACTCCTGGAGGTAAAATTCATGGAAGTGTAAGCTCTCTTTCAGGAGTTTTTAATCTCTAGAGCTGGTCCATGTTGTGTCCAGCATGTCTTCAATATCCTTTAAGTTTTCCTACCAGTTGCTGGCTCAAGAGGTAGCTTCTGATCTCAGTAAACTGGGATTCTCTGTTCTAGTGTGTCTCTCCAGTTGTGGGGGCAGTAGTTTGCCATGTTACCTCTGTTCTCTGATGATTCTAAGAAATTTAACAGTTTTAGTGTTTTTCTAGTTGTGAAAATGGGAGCAATGACATCTAAGTTCTTAATATGTCAGACCAGAAACTGGAAGTAAAAATGGAAGTGTTTAGGTGAAAAGAATTATTATTGAATAAAGATAATTCAAAACAAATTTGAAATGCTTTCAGACAAAAAAAGGAAAAATTACAGATAAAAATTATGAGAACCACATTTATGTGTATGCATATATATACATACATATATGTTCATGGGGCTCAGAAAGCAATGCCTCAAAGACTGGCATGTTAGCATGCTGAGAGGTCTTAGAAGCTGCCTCAAAATCAAGGTCCTTCTAACATAGTCTTGTTACCCTCCTCCAAGCAGAGGCAGGGACTCTCTGGAAATTTCTGATTCGGCCAAGAAAGCTTCTTTCAAAAATAAATGTACTTGTCTAAAGATTTCTTTCCTGGGGAATCTCATGAAATATGCGGAAAAGATTCACACTCTGAGAAAAGATGAGACTGGGAGTCATTATCATGCCCAGACAAACTTTTCATCTAATCTAAGGGCAGCTCCAATAGATAACCTAAAAAATTTTATCTGCATAATAAGACAAATTTTTTTCCTATGAACCATTGTCTGAGCATTGGGTCTATTCATTTCTCCTGAAAATAATTTACTTCTACACCAACCACTTCCTATTCCCTTATGAAGAGGACATTTAAGCCTCAACTATCTGGCACCTCTTTGAGTTCATGTTTTGTATGACTCACATGCACACATGTACATGTAACATTAGTAAATCCACCATGCTTTTCTCTTGTTGACCTGCTTATTGTTATAGGAGTGTTGACTGTGAACTTTTTCCATGGGGAGGAAAAGGATCACCATTTTCCCATGCCTAAATATTGTCTGAATGCCTTGAAGCCCTAGATGAATATGTTATTATTACTAGTTTATGGTGTTGTGAGTTTTCCTCCAAATAATAGAAGGGAAGAGTATATACATGTTTTCATCTTCCATGGCTCATTATCTCATCCATATACCATGTTGAAAACATGCTAATTTAAGTTTAGAAGTATATTTACTGGAAAAGAGATTAAATTGACATTTACCATAAAATTTCTATAAAAGAAGTGGAACAGCAGCATGAAAATAAATCTTGACAACTTAGGAACTGATAACAGCTACCCAAACTATATATGCAAGAATTTTCAAATATTTGTTGCTGGCAACAAAGTTCATTCTTCAAAACAATGTAACACAGTAATACACATGAAAGACAGAAAAAGTGGACTGGCTATGCTTAGAGCAGAGGAGGCAGCTCACAGCTAACCATCCTTCATCACGTCTTCACTTTCTGTGTTACATTTTCTCTTTGTCTTATATTCACGTGGCAACATCTGTACATCTCCACATTTGTAGGAGCATATTTTTAGAAAGAAATTATTGAGTAATAGTCCAAATGTTATTGGATAAGCCACTCATTTCCATCAACCTTGGAGATTCAAAGATCACATATTAATAGTATTAAATAAAACCCAGATTACTAATTATATTATCTGAGAATTTGAATATTATAGGATTTAGAGAATTATGTATCTGCCACTTGCAACTGGAATATTCACACATACATCTCCTCCAGGGGACATAAGATTTGATTCAGTTTTGATCAGTTATGTTTTCTTAAAGCTACTGCTTTCTTGACTGCAATTTTGGGGGATGACCCTATTTAGATGGTAAATCCTGTTGCAAGGCTAACCTTTTAATACCTACACCAATAAGTGTGTCTGAATGTGACTTCACCAAGAAAATTAAACTTCTTACTATAATTTTTTAAATCTATTTATTATTTTCTCTAACTCTCAAAATACATGTAAAAGTTAATGGACGTTAGCCCTGTCAAGTAATTATGAGTAACTCATTTTCTTCTTTACATTTGCCTATATTATAAATATATGCAGTGGATATATTTTCTATTTTTTTATATAAGACATTGACAAACAGTAAATATTGTGACTAATTTAAAATGTTAATATGTATGACATGAGACAGTTGGCCAACTGCTAGGAAAATCTAATAATAAACAGATGCAGCTTTTAACTACAAACTTAAACATCCAAATAATAACCTCATGTAAAAATAATAGGCTAAGCCAATTAGAGAAAAACCATGATGATTTAAACCAATTTTATGTAAGCTTCATGTGAAAGACAATATGTCACATGGCATCTTATAGAAAATTAATTTGATAGTTACAAAAAATTTCCTTCAAGAGGATGAAGAAAGAGATTCCAATGGTATTTTTATACTACTGTTGATTGGTAGCATGAAGCAACTATGTATACAAATTGAAAAAAATAACTCACTCACAATGTGGAAAATCAATAACTGTTTTCTCAATCTATATATACTCATCTTTTGAAGATGTCCCATTAAAGAATACAGAAATGAAAGCCACATATGATGTGTTCGAGCACTGTAAGAATAAATTAAGATAATTACTTATACTGACTTTGGTAATATTCCAATAAATGTTTGACAGACAAAACAGAAATTGCTTATTATCAGTGATACCTATTCAAACAGATATTCCTCAATATTATGCAGCATATAATGATAAAATTGCATTATAAATATTATAGAACATATATCCAGAACAGAGAGAAAATCCTTATCATCTAAAAAAATCTAAACTTATTAAAATGAAAATAACCAGATTTTATTGTTGATAAAGCAATATAATCTATCTAACCATCTGTTTGCTAGCAAACATTACATCAGACCCTATGTATATATGTTAATATTTGCTGATAGTGCCTGAAATATGGCATCGCTCAACAAATATCAGTCACCTACTCCTCTACTGTGCTGTGATTCTACATTCTTATAATCTAAGCCATTTTCCTCTTTAAGAACTCAGATAAAATCTTTCATCTTCTACTTGGATTTTGCCAACATTCCTGGATCATAGCAATCTGGACTCACTTGTCAATGTGCACTCCCTTTTTTGTTACTATATGTTATGTATCATCTATCTGTTTGATTTATGAATAATCACACTCTCAACCTTCTTTTAACTCTCACAAAGAAAAAAATTAGATGTTTTAAATGCATATGCCTTAGAATAGTATGGAATGCAAAATTACTTAGTAAATATTTATTTATTAAGACTAAATATAAGAAAATGTCATTCATTTATGTTTAAGAATTTATATGGAACTTGGACCAAGATTTTTAAGGTCCCCTAAGCAAGGCTATGTTTCTCTAGATCTGCTTTGTCACTTGCTCCACCGTTTTTTCAAGCAATTTCAATCATTTCTACTTCTGAGCTTCTACTATAAGCCAAGCTTTTTGTATACATCATCTCTTAGTTATCACGGTAATACTATGAACTAAAAATTACTAATCCTAGATTGCAGATTAGTAAATCAAAACTCATAGAAGTTAACAAAACTCTAGAGGCTCATAGTAGCAAAACCTAAATTAGACCTCAGTCTGCCTGACTTCAAATTAGGGTTTCTTCCAACCTACTATAATACCTACTTATACTTAGGCAATCAAAGTCTGATTTTATTTCAGGTCTCTCTTCAGTGTGATTTGCACAGACTTTTCATAATTTTTACCATGGTGCACTCTGGATCAAAAATACATAAACACATTACTTCTTTCCCTGACACACATACATATACATATACTCACACACACGAAAATTCCAAGAAGTAAATATTTGTTTCAAAAACAATGCAGTAATAAGAAGGAAAATATATACCTAAAGATTCCAAAAATTTACATGAAACTAGTAATCATAATTATGCAAATTATTGGTATAACAGTCTTAGATTCTCATTCTCATTTTAACCAGCACTTCCTTTTCCTTCCTGAGAATAAGCAAAAAGCCAATTACTAAGCCTTATCCTCTTCAAGACTACTCAAATAGCCAGAGAAACTTGCAGTCCAAACTGAAATTATTGTTCATACTTTTTCAAAATCTTAATGCCTAAAATGCTTTCAGGGGTGTGTGTGTGTGTGTTTGTGTGTCTGTTTGCTGAACACCCAACAATGACTGATCTTTTTACTGTCTCCATAGTTTTGCCTTTTCTAGAGTGTCATATAATTGAAATATACAGTATGCAGCATTTTTAGATTGGCTTCTTTCACTTAACAAAATATACTTAAGGTTTCTTCATCTCTTTTCATGTCTTGATAATTTATTTATTTTTATCATTGCATAATATTTCATAGTAGGAATGTACCACAGTTTGTTTATCCAGTCATCTAGTGAAAAACATCTTCATTACTTCCAATTTCTGTCAATTATGTAGAAAATTGCCATAAACATTCATGTGCAGGTTTTTGTGTGGACATAATTTTTGAAATCATTTGGGTAAATACATAGAAGTGGAATTACTGAATTATACATTAAGGCTAAATTTAGCTTTCTAAGAAACTGCCAAATTGTATTTCAAAGTGGATATACATTTTGCATTCCTACCAGCAGTGAATAAGATTTTATTGCTGGCCAGGCACGGTGGCTCATGCCTGTAATCCCAGCATTTTGGGAGGCTGACACAGGCAGATTACCTGAGGTCTGGAGTTTGAGACCAGCCTGATCAACATAGAGAAACCCCATCTCTACTAAAAATACAAAATTAACATGCCTGCAATCCCACCTACTTGGGAGGCTGAGGCAGGAGAATCACTTGAACCCAGAAGGCAGAGGTTGTGGTGAGCCAAAATCACGTCAACTCCAGCCTGGACAACAAGAGTGAAACTCCATCTCAAGACTCTGTCTCAAAAAAAAAAAAAAAACCAAGATCATATCACTCCATCCACATCAGCATTTGGTATTGTGAGTGTTTTGGAATTTAGCCATTTTAATAAATGTGTAGAGATAAGACTGATAAGATTAAATTTTAATCAGTTTTTTTTGTTGTTGTTTAAAGTGGTTTTTTAAATTGCACTTTAGGTTCTGGGGTACATGTGCAAATCATGCAGGGTTGTTGCATAGGTACATAGATGGCAAGGTGGTTTGCTGAATTAGAACAACAATTCAAAGTGTTTTTTAATGTTATCTTCACTGTTTCAGGTATAAAATTTGTTGTCTCTGCAAAGATTTCATGGCCTTAAGTTTTTGTAATTTCTAGTGCTGTTAACTCTTCCTTGCAAACCCAGAAAGTCCTTTTATTATTATTATTATTATTTTTTAATTGTACTTTAGGTTCTGGGGTACCTGCGCAGATCATGCAGGATTGTTGCATAGGTACATACATGGCAATGTGGTTTACTACCTCCATCCCCCTGTCACCTACATCTGGCATGTCTCCCCATGTTATCCCTCCCTGACCTCCACACCACCCCCCCACTGTCCCTCCCTGGGCCACCCCGACAACAGACCTCAGTGTGTGATGCTCCTCTCCCTGTGTCCATGTGTTCTCATTGTTAAACCCCCACCTATGAGTGATACCATGCAGTGTTTAATTTTCTGTTCTTGTGTCAGTTTGCTGAGAATGATGGTTTCCAGCTTCATCCATGTCCCTATGAAGGACACAAACTCATCGTTTCTTATGGCTGTGTAGTATTCCATGGTGGATATGTGCCACATTCTTTTTTTTCAGTCTATTGTTGATGGACATTTGGGTTGGTTCCAGGTCTTTGCTATTGTAAACAGTGCCACAATGAACCTACATGTGCATGTGTCTTTATAATAGAATGATTTATAATCCTTTGGGTATACACCCAGTAATGTGATTGCTGGGTCAAATGGAATTTTTATTTCTAGGTCCTTGAGGAAGTACCACACTGTCTTCCACAATGGTTGAACTAGTTTACATTCCCACCAACAGTGTAAAAGTGTTCCTATTTCTCCACATCCTCTCCAGCATATGTTGTCTACGGATTTTTTAATGATTGCCCTTCTAACTGGCATGAGATAGTATCTCAATGTGGTTTTGATTTGCATTTCTCTAACAATCAGTGATGATGGGCATTTTTTCATATGTTCGTTTGTCTCATATATGTCTTCTTTTGAAAAGTGTCTGTTCATATCCTTCACCCACTTTTGGATGGGTTTGTTCATTTTTTTTCTTGTAAATCTGTTTTAGTTCTTTGTAGATTCTGGATATCAGCTCTTTGTCAGATGAGTAGATTGCAAAAAATTTTTTCCCATTCTGTTGGTTGCCAGCCCACTCTAATGATTGTTTCTTTTGCTGTACATAAGCTCTGGAATTTAATTAGATCCCATTTGTCTATTTTGGCTTTTGTTGCCAATGCTTTTGGTGTTTTAGTCATGAAGTCCTTGCCTATGCCTATGTCCTGAATGGTTTTGCCTAAGTTTTCTTCTAGGGTTTTTATGGTATTAGGTCTTATGTTTAAGTCTTTAATCCAACTGGAGTTAGTTTTAGTGTAAGGTGTCAGTAAGGTGTCCAGTTTCTGCTTTCTGCATGCTGCTAGCCAGTTTTCCCAACACGAACAGGGAATCCTTTCCCCATTGCTTGGTTTTGTCAGGTTTGTCAAAGATCAGATGGTTGTAGATGTGTGGCAATGCCTCCAAGGCCTCTGTTCTATTCCATTGGTCTATATGTGATTTCTGCACATTGATTTTGTATCCTGAGACTTTGCTGAAGTTGCTTATCAGTTTCAGGAGATTTTGGGCTGAGATGATAGGGTCTTCTAAATATACAATCATGTCACTGCAAATAGAGACAATTTGACTTCTTCTTTTCCTAATTGAATACCCTTTATTTTTTTTTCTTGCCTAATTTATCTGGCTAGAACTTCCAATACTATATATAAAAGGAGTGGTGACAGAGGGCATCCTTGTCTAGTGCCGGATTTCAAAGGGAATGCTTCCAGTTTTTGCCCATTCAGTATGATATTGGCTGTAGGTTTGTCATAAATAGCTTTTATTATTTTGAGATATATTCCTTCAATACCTAGTTTATTGAGAGTTTTTAGCATGAAGCGCAGTTTCATTTTGTTGAAGGCCTTCTCTGCATCTATTGAGATAATCATGTGTTTTTTGTTTCAGTTCTGTTTATGTGGTAGATTATGTTTATAGATTTGTGTATGTTGAACCAGCCTTGCATCCCTGGAATGAAGACTACTTGATGGTGATGGGTAAGCTTTTTGATGTGCTGTTGCATTCCATTTGCCAGTATTTTCAGCAAGTCCTTTTTAATCTCATTGCTCCCTACAATAACTGATCAAATGCAATCAATGACCAGCATACACATTAGTATTCTGTCTTCCAACCTCATTCCCTAAAGCTAAGAGTTCATTGTGTATGTTATCTGCCTCTCATGTTACTTTAGGAGACAGGTTTGCCAAATATTTTAACATAACAAAACATAACATAACATAACATAACATAACATAACATAACATAACAAACATAACATTGATTGTTACCGTATTAGTCAAGGTTCTCTAGAGGGGCAAAGCTAATAGGATATACATATGTATCCTATTTATTAAGTATTTTGAGTTAATACTTAATAAACTCATATCCATATCCATATATATATATATACACACACACACACACACACACACAATAGTTTATTAAGTATTAACTCACATGATAGGCCATCTGCAAACTGAGAGAAAGGAGAGCCAGTTCAAGTTCCAAACTGAAGAATGTGGAATCTGATATTCGAGGGCAGGAAGCATTCAGCACAGGAAAAAGATGTAGGCTGTGAGGCTAGACTGATCTATCTTTTCAAGTTTTTCTGTCTGCTTTATATTTTGACCACACTGGCAGCTGATTAGATGCCCACCTAGATTAAGGGCAGATCTGCCTATCCCAGCCTGCTGACTCAAATGTTAATCTCCTATGGTAACATCCTCACAGACAACCCAGGATCAATATTTTGCTTCCTTCAATCCTATCAAGTTGACTCTCTGTACTAACCATCACAAGCCCACCCCTTGTCAACTTGAACTCATTCACACCTCCTGACATCATAATCTTCAAATAAAGATAATAATAAGGTCGTAATTACATCTAACAATACAACTATCCTTCCTACAATCAGAAATGCCCCAATCCCCAACTGAAATACTATTACAAAAAGTTAACAATACTTAAATGCTGATATGAAGTCAACAAATGTTATGTCAAATGATTAAGGAAAAAGGAAATAAAATGAGGACATTTTCTTAGTAAAAGAGTATAGTACCTAAACATGTATTTAACAAAAGTAGGAGGAAATATTCATGGTATTTACAGTCCTTGTTTCTGCAACTGGTTATGTGGTCATAGCTGGTATTGACCAGTTCTTCTGTGATTGAGCTCAAACAGGTTCCGAAGGCACAAGGAAGTTACATGAGGAAGTGGCCCAAATGCTCCACTCTTGCCACTCTCTTTTCTCTCCAAGGCTGTACCAATGGGAGGTGCATTTCCCATTGGCTTCATGGGGAGTTCCTTATGATCAGTTGACAGAGGAAGAGAAGTCTAGGGCCTGGTTTACAGATGGTTCTGCACGATATTCAGGTACCACCCAAAAGTGGACTGCTGCAGCACTACAGCCCCTTTGTAGGACATCTCTAAAGGACAGTGGTGAAGGGTAATCTTCCCAGTGGACAAAACTTCTTCTTCTACTACCCATTCTGTATTCCATTTGCCTTCCAAGCACTTCCTCAGGTCGTGTTTTTTTTTCCTTGTGGAATGACTCAAACCTTCATTCCTGAAGGGTCTGGGCCATTTGTAGTCCTGCCTGGATTGGGCTGCTGTGTTTTCCCATTGACCTCAATCACAGGGCATGGTATTACTAAGAGAAGCCCTAATGTATCTCCTGTGCTTCATGCACATTCTTCCTTATCTCCTTTATGGAGTAGTAGACTGATTTCATCTTGATAGTCCAAGTCAATCACCACAGCCAAAGCTGTAGCTCTCTTCTTAGCCTGTTGACATAAAGGTAGGAAGAGTCCAAAGTGTTCTGGTGGTAATCTTAAATTCCAGTTTAATGAAATTGTTGTTGTCTCTCCTATTGGCAGCATTCCTCCCTCTGCAACTAAGACCTCTAGGCCAGTAGAACGTAATGTCATGAGAACAGGAAGCAAAAATTTTGCTAGCAGATCACTAGAGGTGATGGTGAGTGGTGGCATTTCCACTTCCACTCCTTGATTCCTGGATCCCTGAAGCCTGGCTATGGGATAAAGAGTACCATATGTTGGACACTGATTCAGAGCATATATCACCTTCTGGAGAACTTTGCCCCAGCCCTGCATAGTATGGTCACCTAGTTGCCATTGTAATTGTGACTTCAAAAGACCATTCCCCCATTCTATCAACCCAACTGCTTCAGGATGATGGGGAAAATGATAAGAAAAGTGAATTCCATGAGCATGAGCCCACTGTTGGACTTCTTTAGCTGTAAAGTGAGTGCCTTGGTCAGAGGCAATGCTGTGTGAAATATCATGTCAGTGGGTAAGTTATTCCATGAGTCCATAGATGGTAATATCAACAGGCAAATCCATAACTGGAGTAAGTATCTATTCCAGTGAGGACAAACCTCTGCCTTTTCCATGATGGAAGAGGTCCAATATAATCAACCTGATACCAGGTAGCTAGCTGATCACCTTGAGAAATGATGCTATATCAAGGATTCAGTGTTGGCCTCTGCTGCTGGCAAATTGGACACATAGCAGTGGCCATAACCAGGTCAGTCTTGGTGAATGGAGGTCCATGTTGCTGAGCACATGTGTAACCTCCATCCCTGCAACCATGGCCACTTTGTTCATGGGCCCATTGGGCTATGACAGGAGTGGCTGGAAAGAGACTGAGTGGTGTCCAGAGAATGAGTTATCCTATCTACTTGATTATTAAAATCTTCTACTGCTGAGGTCACCCATTGGTGAGCACTCATATGGGATACAAATACCTTCACTGTTTTTGACCACTCAGAGAGGTCCATTCACATACCTCTTCCCCAAATTTCTTTGTCACTAATTTTCCAATCATGATTCTTCCAGGTCCCTGACTATGCAGCCAAAACATTGACTACAGCCCATGAATCTCTATATAATCACACATATGGCCCTTTCTCCTTTCGTGAAAAGTACACAACCAGGTGTACTGCTCAAACTTTTGCCTACTGAGAAGATTTCCCTTCACCACCATCCTTAGGGATGTCCTACAAAGGGGTTGTAGTGCTGCAGCAGTCCACTCTTGGGTGGTGCCTGCATATTGTGCAGGACCATCTGTGAACCAGGCCTAGTCTTCTCTTCCTCTGTCAACTTATCATAAGGAACTCACTATGAAGACATTGGTGAGGGCTGGGAGAGAGAAGACAGAGTGGCAGGAGTGGAGCATTTGAGCCACTTCCTTATGTAACTTCCTTGTGCCTTCAGGACCTGCTGGAGCCTGATCACGTATATACCATTTCGATTTGATGATGGAATGCTGCTGTGCATAACCCACTTTATGGCTAGATGGGTCAAAAAGCACCAAAATCATGACAGGCAATTTAGGTCCCATGGTGACTTGACCCATAATCAAACATTCAGTTTCCACCAAAATCCAGTATAGGCCAAGAGCTGTCTCTCAAAAGGAAAGCAGTTATCTGCAGAAGATGGTATGGTCTTGCTCCAAAATCCTAGAGGACTCCGCTGTGATTCACCTATGGGGCCTGCCAAAGGCTCCAAACAGCATTCCTATCTGCAACTGACACCTCACTCACCATTGGATCTTCTGAGTCATATGGCCCAAGTGGCAGAACAGCTTGCAAAGCAGTGTGGACCTGTTGCAGAGCCTTTTCCTGTTCTGGACCCCACTGAAAACTTGGAATCTTTGGTGTCACTTGATAAATAGGTAAGAGTAACAGTCCCAAATTTGTGGCCTCCTAGATCTAAATAGGCCCACTAGCCATTATGCCTCTTTCTTGGTTATAGGAAGGGCCAAATGTAGCAATTTATCCTTCACCTTAGAATAAATATCTTGACAGGCCCCACACCACTGAACCCCTAGAAATTTTACTGAGGTAGAATGTCCCTGTATTTTAGTCAAATTTATTTCCCATCCTCTGGCACACAATCATCTCTCACCAAGAAGTCCAGTGTGTTTGCACTTCTTGATCACTAGATCCAATCAATACCATGTCATTAATGTAATGAGCCAGTGGAATATCTTGCAGAAGCAAAAAGCAATCAAGGTCTCTCGGAATAAGATTGTGACACAGAGCTGGAGAATTGATATACTGTGAGGTAGGAGAGTAAAGATATACTGCTGGCCTTGCAGGTGAATACAAATTGCTCTGGTGGGCCTTATGGACAGGAATGGAGAAAAAGGCATTTTCCAAGTCAATGGCTGCATACCAGGTACCAGGAGTTGTGTTAATTTGTTCAAGCAATAAAGCCACATCTGGTACAGAAGCTACAATTGAAGTCATCACTTAGTTAAGATTACAATAATCCACTGTCATTCTCCAAGATTCATCCATCTTCTGCACAGGCCAAATGGGAGAGTTGAAACAGGGGTGTAGTGGGAATCACCACTCCTGCACCTTTCAAATTCTTGATGGCAGCACTAATCTCCACAATCCCTCCAGGGTTGCAATATCATTTTTTATTTACTTTTTTTTAGGTAGTGGCAGCTCTAATGGCTTCTAATTGGCCTTTTCCAACATTATAGCCCTCACCCTACCAGTCAGGGAGCCAGTGTGGTGGTTCTGCCAGTTGCTAAGCACATCTATGCCAATTATGCATTCTGGTACTGGGGAAATGACCACAGGATGAGTCCAGGGACCCACTGGATTCACTGTAAGTCAGACCTGAGCTAAAACTCCATTAATTACCTGACCTTCTTTATTAGTCTGTTTTCACATTGCTGATAAAGACATAATCAAGACTGGGTAATTTATGCAGGAAAAAATGTTTTAATGGGCTTACAGTTCTACATGGCTGGGAAAGCCTCACAATCATGGCAGAAGGCAAGGTGGAGCAAATCACGTCTTGCATGGATGGCAACAGGCAAATAGAGAGCTTGAAGAGGGAAACTACTGCTTAGAGAACCATCAGATCTCATAAGACTTATTCACTACCACAAGAACAGCATGGGAAAGACCTGCCCCCATGATTCAATAATCTCCCACCAGATCCCTCCCACAACACATGGGAATTCAAGATGAGATTTGGGTGGGGACCCAGCCAAACCATATCATTCCATCCCTGGACACTCCCAAATCTCATGTCCTCATCTTTCATAAAGAATCATGCCTTCCCAACAGTCCCACAAAGTATTAATTCATTTCAGCATTAACTCAAAAGTCCACAGTCCCAAGTCTCATTTGAGACAAGACAAGTCCCTTCTGCCTATGCACCTATAAAATCAAAAGCAAGTTAATTACTTCCTAGATACAATGAGGGTATAGGCATTGGGTAAATATAACCATTTCAAATGGGAGAAATTGGCCAAAACAAAGAGGCTACAGGCCCCATGCACTCTGAATCCAGTGGGGCAGTCAAATCTTAGAGCTCCAAAATGATCTCCTTTGACTCCATGTCTCATATTCAGATCATACTAATGCAAGAGATGGGTTTCTATGGCCTTGGGTAGCTCCACCCCTGTGGCTTTGCAGGGTACAGGCTCCCTCCCAGCTGCTTTCACAGGCAGGTGTTGAGTGTCTGCAACTTTTCCAGTTGTGCTGTGCAAACTGTCAGTGGATTTACCATTCTGGGGTCTAGAAGACAGTGGCCCTCTTCTCACAGCTGAATTACACATTGCCCCAGTAGAAACTCCAGGTGGGAACTCTGACCCCACATTTCCCTTCCACATTGCCCCAGCAGAGGCTCTCCATGAGAGCCCTGCCCCTCCAGAAAACTTCTGCCTGGACATCCAGGCATTTCCATACATCCCCTAAAATCTAGGTGGACGTTCCCAACTCTCAATTCTTGACTTCTTTGCACTGGCAAACTCAACACCACGTGGAAGCTGCCAACTCTTGAGGCTTGCCCCCTCTGATACCATGGCCCGAGCTCTTCACTGGCCCCTTTCAGCCATGGCTAGAGCAGCTGGGATGCAGAGCACCAAATCCCTTGCCTGCACACAGAACAAGGACCCTGGGTCTGGCCCATGAAATTACTTTTTCCTCCTAGGCCTTTGAGCCTGTGATGAGAGGGGCTTCTGTGATGACCTCTAAGATGCCCAGGAGACATTTTCCCCATTGTTTCAGTGCAGAACATTCGGCTCCTCATTACTTACGCAAATTTCTGCAACTGGCTTGAATATATCCTCAGAATATGGGATTTTCTTTTCTATCACATTGTCAGCCCACAAATTTTTCAAACTTTTATGCTCTGCTTCCCTTATAAAACTGAATTCCATTAATAGCACCAGAGTCACTTGTTGAATGCTTTGCTGCTTAGAAATTTCTTCTGCCAGATACCGTAAATCACCTCTCTCAAGTTCAAAGTTCCACAAGTCTAGGACAGGAGCAAAAGGCCACCAGTCTCTTTGCTAAAACACAACAAGAGCCACCTTTGCTCCAGTTCCCCAAATTTCCTCATTTTCATCTGAGAACACCTCAGCCTAGACTTTATTGTCTATATCAGTATCAGCATTTTGGGCAAAGCCATTTAACAAGTCTCCAGGAAGTTCCAAACTTTCCCACATTTTCCTATCTTTTTCTCAGCCTTCTAAACTGTTCCAATCTCTACCTGTTACCCAGTTCCAAGGTCACTTTCACATTTTCAGGTGTCCAATACCAAAGCTCTACACAAGTCAGACTATTCTGATGTCACTTTGTCTCTGTTGTACTTTATAGTAGCTATGTTCACCTTGCCGTTGACAGTGGAGTCCTGCAACTTGGCCCCTGACATCTCAGGATCCAATTATTCCCATTATATTTAAATTTTGTAGTTGCATGACTGTGGTTCCCAATGTTTGATCTGACATACAGAGAAGAGCAATTACAAGGCTTTTCAAAGATGTAGGTGCTGCCCTCTATTTGCAAGACATTTGTCAAGGGTATATCTTCTGAACCATCCCAGCTAGGATGAGTAGGTTTACAGTAACTAATCCACTCCACCATCTCGATCTCCCTAAGCCTTTAGATCACTTCCTCTACATTAAACCAAGGGAGATCAGGCATTTCCAGCTCACTCACAGTGGGCCATCTTTTAATCCGTATTTCAGCTAGCCAAGCAAATAAACTATTAGAACCTTTTTTTACTCCCCAAGCTGCAACATTAAATACGGAGTTCCTATTTAGTGGACCCAAATCAATAAATTTTAGCCTGATCCAACTCTATGTTTCTTACACCATTATCCCACACCCTTAATATCCATCCACATGCCTGTTCTCCAGATTTCTGATTATATAAATTAAAAAACTCAAGAAACTCTTTCTGAATGTAGTGTACCTCCTGATGGGTCACACTCTCAACTTCACTTCTAACAGCCCACCAGGACTTTAGTCTAGTTATAGATCAAGAAGCAAACAGGGGTGTTGGGGGTGGTTCCTGAGGAGAATCAACATCATCTTGCCTGTCAACTGCCTCAGGAGAGATCATCTCTATTGGCACATGGTTTTTGTTTTCAGATAAAAGTGGAAACTTTTTGGGTCAGGGAAGGGATGTTGCCACTACTGGGGATGGGAAGCTGTTTTTCTGGCGAAAGATGTTCATCCGAGTTTATAAGCTCAGTGTCTCCAGCTTCATCAGGATCCCCCCACACACCTCCATTCCACATTTCAGGGTCCTATTCTTTTTCAATGAATGCCCTCACTAACAGTAGGCACCTGCCCAGGCTGTGCACCTTTCGATGCAGGTCAGCCACTCACATGGTAAGAGCTGGTGTCTGTTTTTCCACAATTTCAGCTCTTTCTCTACAGGAGATAAGACTCTCACTCAGGGCAATCTTCACAGATTTGGGGCTCACTATCTGCTTCTGAAGCTGGGAGTAAGAATCCCTGAGTTCATTTCTTTTTTTTTCATTACTTTGTCCACTGAAGTTAGGAACAACCAATCAGCTTCATTATGTTCCTTGGTTCTTCAAGTATGGTCAAAGGTATTATGTATAGAGTCACTAAACTTCTTGCCTTTCATGAGCAGTGAATCAAGAGTGTCAAATGCATTTATTTTGCCTAACTCTCTAAACAGCTCACACCAAGGACTATTAGTGTTCTCTATACTATTAGAAGTAGAGTCCTTAGAATTTGAGGGTCTAATTATATTAAGCAGCAAACTCCAGAAACCCCAAAACCAACAAAGGAACTCCATTCTTAATACTCTGTTCTTCTAGAACCACTTCTGGTACCAAAATCTGTATTAGGGTTCTCTAGAGAAACAAAATTAATAGGATAGAGACATATATAAAGGCAAGTTTATTCAGTATTAACTCTCACAATCATAAGGTCCCACAGTAGGCCATCTGCAAGGTGGGGAGCAAAGAGAGCCAGTCTGAGTCCCAAAACTGAAGAACCTGGAGTATGATGTTCAAGGGCAGGATGCATCCAGCACAGTAGAAAGACGTAGGATGGGAGGCTAGGATTATCTAGTCTTTTCACATTTTTCTGCCTGCTTTATAGTCTAGGCATGCTGGAAGCTGCTTAGATGGTACCCACCCAGATTAAGGGTAGGCCTCCCTTGCCCAGCCCACAGACTCAAATGTTAATCTCCTCTGGCAATACCCTCACAGACACATCCAGGATCAACACTTTGCATCCTTCGATATAATCAAGTTGATAGTATTAGCCATCAAAGTTATATAAGATATATTGCCTTTTATCCAGCCACCAGCTCACAAGTGAACATCATATATTACTTTTAGTTTTTATGGAGGCTTCCTACTTCCTCGGTCTAATTCCTGTTTATGTGAAAATTGACTATTTTTTACATGAAGCCCAAATCAGAGTAATTTAAAGCAAAGTTTTATTTTTCACTCATGCTACACATTCATCTTGGGTCAGCAAGTGGTTTTTCTGTACTTTAACCTCCTTTAGGGTTGTAGGCTGCTGGAGATTTCACCTCCTAAAATATTGTGGTTTGCCATTACAGGAAGAAAATAACATGACAAAAGTGATACCTGACTTTCTGCTTACATTTTATTTGCTGAAGAAAGTGACATGGCTATGCCTATCTTCAAGAAAGCTGAAAGATGCAATTCTTCCTCGTATCCAGAAAAAGGAAAACCAGAAATACCAATAAATAGCACTAGACGTCATCACAGTAGCCTAATCTAATTTTAGAACGATAAGAAAATCCCCACAAAATCGTATTAAATAAAAAACTTAATAGCACTAGTTGTCATCACAGTACCCAAATCTAATTTTAGAACAATGAGAAGGTTCTCACAAAATCATATTAAATATTAAATCACATGAAAACTTAATATTTAAACTTAATAACATTCATTTAATATTATCTAATTTCCTTCACTTTATCATATGTATCTATCTCTTTAAGATCTTATTGTCTAAGAGCCATTTCTCATTTTTAAAGCATTTCACTGATCTTGCAGATTAGACTTTTCTAACACCACTGTGGACCAGCTGCAGTGGCTCATGCCTTTAATCCCAGCACTTAAGTAGGCAAAGGTGGGAGGATCACTTGAGCTTCTAGAGAGGCTCAAATATTATTAATTTTTTTTTTAATTGCAAACTTCTTTCTTTATCTCCATCTTTTTCCTTTAAGAAAGATAAAGGTAAACAAAACAATATTACCTAGGATAACTTCGTCTTGATATATAAATATAGAGGCCAAATACAATTAACATAACAAAGCTACACTTCTTTTCATCAATTTCCCTAGATATCAAAGTGTCTCTAACCTTGGCAATCTGAAAACACATTTCGAGGAGTTTTGCTTTTTTTCCCCATCCATTAAAAAGAAGCTATCAAACAGAAATAGGGGTCCAGGATATTTTAAGAATAACAGGGGATAAAAGCAGACAGCATGAAAAAAAATTAGGTGAACTCAATAACCTATCAGACATATAATAAAATGCCTATTCTACAGAGTTGCTTCTGGATTTCCAAAAGAATCAGAAAATAGGAATTATTCTCTGCTTGTTCTCTGCTTGTTTTAAGAAAGAAAGATGCAGAAGTCAGACTAACACTTAAAAAAAAATCCCAAGGGTTTGAGCAAACAGAGTCACATTTTTAAATAATAGCAATGTAAATAAAGTACTTTGTTTTTAAGCCTAAGATACATTGCTCTAATAGTCATGCTCAATTTAAAACTTGCAGCAGTTCAATCCATGATAACTTACTTTAATAATGCTGGTTGTTCCAAAATAAGAAAATTGTATCAAACTACTTCAATTAATTAACATGGAAATGAAAATTGGAGGTAAACATTTAAAGATATTCCCAATTATTATAATTCTTTATTCACTCAGGGCACCATTCTGAAAATTTAAAGGAATCTGAACAATGTATGTTCATTAGCTATAACAATAAACCACACTGGTGGGGAATTTTGGTGATAGGGGAAATTTTTGCCTGAGTGTGGGCAGGAGCAGATGGGGAATTTCTGTAACTCCTCTTCAGTATTGCTGTGAATCTAAAATTGCTCTAACAAAATAAAATCTATTTTTTTAAAAAGAACATTAAATACCTATTATCTGATTTTCTTTTTTCTTTGTAGTGTATGACATATACTACAATCCATGCCAATTCATATTGTTTCCTTCCCTGAGGAACAGAAATGTTTCAGTAGAAAAAGAAGTTCTTTTTCTCTAAAAGCTGTCTTTCTTCCTGTACTCTGGATCCTGGCCTCTTACAATTTGTACAGATCATCCATCTATTCATATATGTATCCATCCATTCATATAATTTACAAAATTGAATTGACATCCTACAATGTACTCAGCACTGTGCTAAGTAAACATTGAGGATACAGTAATCCTAAGGAACACCTTTAAGAAGATAGGAGAAATTAGATATAAAGTGTAACATCAGGGCAATCAGCCCCTGGCTTCCATTCCAGTTCCCATTCTCAAACTGGAACAGACTAAAGCTTTTATTTTCTAGAACAAAGGGAATCTACAGAAGGGGGCTGTAAAAAAGCAAGAAAACTGGAAGAGGTGGGAGAGATTTTATCTTATTAGTATTTACTAGGCTCAATAGGTGAAGGGTAAAATAACTATGAGTAGTCTTGGAACTACAAGTGCTGCCCTAGAAGTCACAGCCAGTTTTAGGTCCTAGAATCATTTTCCAACACATTTACACCAGGGTGAAGAGCCACTACTAGATGGTGCCCAACTGCAGCAAGAACGAGATGGACTGGGGCCTTGCAGACAGATCCCTGGAATTCAGTATCAGCAGCTGAAGATTCAGACTGCATTTCACTAGTTTTGCAATAAAGTAACCCCACATATTAGGTTAATTGTTGTAACCTATTTATAACATTGTGCTGGATAAATTTTCCAGGGAGTCACTTTTTCCATTGGGAGACAATGCAAAGAAGGAAAGGAATAGTGTTGGTGGCAAGGAATTGAGGAGTTTTCTGCCTCGTGAGTTTATTTTCTCTGTGAATTAGGAAGAAAGTTCATCTTACAAGAATGGGGAGGCAAATACATTAAAACATACTCAAATCTTTAAGACTGTAAATCAATACAAAGTAAAGTAAATCATTCCATTCTCTTCCTTACCACTCCCCACAGATACTGTCTTTCTTTTCTGCTGTTAGGACTCTAATTGTCTTTACTTGCTGAATGGTCCATGATTTTATTTCCATTTAGTGTGTTTTGTTTGTTTTAACTAAGCCTGTCATATATGGTTCCTGTGTCTCTCAGTTCTAAATTTTAATGTCTTAGAAATGGGAATCTGCTGGGGCCAGCCTGGCTCAATGGGAGCCACCTAAAACATGCAGCTGTGGCCAGGAGTCAGCATCATTTGGTCCAAATGGCCATTCCTGAGTACAGTGATAATTCCTGGGAAAGGAAATTGCTATAAGTCAAATAGCCAGACAAATACACATCTATGGCACTCTCAGCTTTCCCCATGGCCTCTGTGCTTCCTTTTCAGGTAGTTCTTTCTCAGTTCTTACTAGGCTTCTCTTCCTCAACCTTAAATACTAGGGTGTTTTGGGATTCTCTTCAAGGTCCTCTTCTCTTCTCTCTTGGACCCTCTCATGAATGATTTTATCTTTTCTCAATAAAACAATTCAGTTACCTGGTAATGACTCCTAATCCTGTACTTCTTATACATATCTGACTCCTAAATTACAAGCTTGTAAAATATCACAGATAAAAGAACTGAGAGATGACGAGAAAAAAAATCTTGACATCAGAAGTGTCAAAATCCTGGGTTTAGCTGGCCTGAAACTAGATCTACTCTATGATGTTTTTTAATAAGAATTATTTTTGCTTAAGCTAGATTGAGTGAGCTTTTGTGACTTGCAACCAAAAGAATAATCGACAGATTAAGGGATTTTGTTAAGTGAGCTCCTTCCTCAGTGTTTTTTCTTGACCTTTGTTCACACTTCCTTTCTTGGTTACCTCTCTCCTTTTCTCCCAAGGTCAGTCTAATATCAACTCCACAAAATGTCCTCAGTAGGTTATTGGAAATTGTGACTCTAAGAAAAATGACACATATTAAAACCAATTTTACCATAGGCCAATTGATACATGTAAGAGTTAAGTTTCTATGGCATATTTCTGGTCACAAAAACATCATCAAACCTCAAAATAAATTTCTAAAACACTTCTAATATTAAACAATGAAATAAAAGTAAATGTAAACATTTAAGAAAGATTCATGAAAACATGTAAGATAATGATTTCCTTAATTTTTCCAGTTCAGAGTTGAGGATGGCCAGAGCCTATCCCCAAAGTTTAAGGAGCAGGCTAAGAACAACCTTCTTGTCCCCCTGCCCCAAAAGGATGCCATTCCATTGCAGGGTGCACTCAGGCACACCCACATGCACTCAGACCGGGACCACTTAGACATGCCAATTCACTGATGTGTACATCCTAGGGACATGGGAGGAAAACAGGAGTACCCAGAGAAATCCCACACAAACATGGGGAGAAGCTAGCGAATTCCATGCAAATCTTGGCTCCACCTGGAATACACCTTTTTTTTTCATCAATGTTACAACCAAATAATCTTCAATGGAACAATGTTATTTCAGAACCTGCTGAATACCTTTGAAACAATTTATTACATATAAGCATTCAGAAGGAAAAGATTAAGAAACAAAATAATATGAAAATTAGAGGCTCAGGAGAAAGAATATAAGGAAAGAATAAAGGAAAGAGACAGAAGCCTTAGTCCCTGGTTTAGTTTTTCTCTTAGCTGAATAACCTTGTCCTAGTCACCTGCGTTCCCTTGGCTTCAGTCTCCTTACCAGGATAAAGAGGATGTTGGCTTTCATAAAGCAAACTCCAACTCAGTCTTTGTATTGTATTGTGAGTGTGTCATTTATTATTTAGTGCAGTCAGGAGAGAAATTAATTGATACATAATGAAGACACATGCTCAACCTTAGGCAACATTACAATGAAAAGTAAAGGATATATTTTTTTCCAAAGAGAATTCCACTCATCCTCTGAAATTATCAAATATATTTATGCAAGGTTTACTCATCTTAAGAAACAGGATATTGTGGTTATTCACAGATTGTAGTTTGTGATGTTCTGCTATATTTTTCTTTACTAAATTATGTCTTATCACTTCCTTCAAATAGTTAAAAATTTAGAGAACTGGGCTATAGTTGGGAAATAATGAAAGGCACTAGGTGACCTAAAATTGTTTAGAATGAATTCATGTTCTATTATAAGAATGATAGTAAACCAAAGAAGAGTAAGTAAAAATGTTGCCTGGGGCTACTTTAATGTATGCACCAATGGCATGCACGGGATTCACATGGTGCTTTCTCTAGCTATCATTTTTCTCTTTCTACTCAAAGGGAGATGCAGCAGGATCCACTTAAACATTAGTCTTGTCGAATCGATGCTGGATTTCTCTTCTTTCCTGAAGGCAATTATACTAGCACGATATCATTATTATTGTAGAAGAAACTGAGACTAGCTCTGTGCTCAAGATGCCAAAATAATTTAGTCACTGCCAAATGATAGTTTAGCATTTTACAAACATAGCTTTACTTAGACTAGTCTGAATCTTTTGAGATTGTTCAGAAATAAAATATAAGCCATTTGCTCAATCAACAAAAGCAATCAAAGAGAAATGAAGTCAAGCTTCAATACAAATAAAGGTTAGGACAATAGTCATTTGAGGATAGAATAACACCAAGCTCACTACTGAGAATTATTTTAAGAATAAAGAAATGCAATTTAGTCTATTTATTGGAAGAATATTCTAGTGAGACTTTAATAATGGAAGAAATAAACATACCTGGGCTTAACTGCTTAAGCGGAGTATTATCCCATCAAACTTCTGGCAATAATTTTTTTTTTTTTTTTTTGAGACAGAGTCTCACCCTGTTGCCCAGGCTGGAATGCAGTGGCGCAAATTTCAGCTCACTGCAACCTCCACCTCCTAGGGTTCAAGTGATTCTCCTGCCTCAGCCTCCCAACTAGCTGGGATTATAAGCACCCTCCACCATGCCCAGCTAAATTTTGTATTTTTTGCAGAGACAGGGGTCACCATGTTGGCCAGACTGGACTTGAACTCCTGGCCTCAAGCAATCTGCCCACCTTGGCCTCCCAAAGTTCTGGGATTACAGACATGGGCCACTGCGCCTGGCTCTGGCAATTAATTTTTTTTTTTTTTTTTGGAGCTGGAGTTTCGTTCTTGTTGCCCAGGCTGAGTGCAACAGCATGATCTCAGTTCACAGCAACCACTGCCTCCCAGGTTCAAGCGATTCTCCTGTCTGGCAATGAATTATAAAGCTAACTTTTTCCACTCCTGTTATGCTGCCTTCATTCATTCACATAAAAATTACAAAGCTTCTACTACATGCCAGTGTTTGCTGGTCCTGTGGAGGATGAGGCACCTACTTTGAAAGGCTGAAAATTGTTGTGACAAAGTTATGTATCGAGTGCTAAGAGACAAGGGGAGTAATGTCTGCCCAAATTCAGAAACATCGAGGTGAGTGGCCCAGACGAGGAAATGATTCGCCAAGGTCTTAAAACGTATAGGAGTTAAGCCACATGAAGAAGGGAGCTCAGGCCATTCTAGGGAAGAGGATACCATTTCTGAATGACAGTTTCAGGAAACCACTGAAATACAGGTTACATGTACAAGAAGAGTGAGAGAGGAAGTTAACAAGGAAGGGCTCAGACCATTGAGAGACTTGTAAATTAAGCTCAGAAGCTTAAATTTCATCTTGGGCACTATGGGAGTCATCGGGAGAATGTAAGGAAGTAGAATAACAAGATTTGCATGTTATAAAATTTTCTTTATACGCAGAGTTTAATCTATTCATACATCAACAAATATTTATTAACATTTACTGTAAGAAATGTGCAGGAAATGAAAATGCAGTGATAAGCAATAAAGTCAGAGTCCCTGCCCTCAAGAAGTTTATAGTTTTCCAATAGAGACAGGTAATTAATTGTTTATTACTCAAGGAGAACATTTTGTAATCTATGTCAATAATCATGGTAAGAAGTGAGGAGAGTCACAATTGAGGCAGTAGTAATGTAAGGAGAAAATAAAGGATGCATTTTTTTAAGATAGGAGTAGAAGTAATAAGATTTAGTCATTCTGATGACCAAAACCCAGATATGATTTTCTAGTAATAACTATGTAGCTGATAAAGAGATTTCATCTATTGAATGGACATTCTATACCAGGTACTGAAACAACCACTCTATTTTATTGAATGCTTGTGGAAACTCTGCAAAGTATATATTATTTGGGATTTTATCAGAAAATGAGGATGTGATAGATTTCAAAAATGATGGCAACACTTTGTAAATTCTCCCATCAAGAGATGGAACCTACTTCCTCACAAGTCTTAGTCTGATGGCTTGCCTTGATCAATAGAACACATTGGGAATGACATTCTACCAGCTTGAGTCCAGGCCTGTCTTGTGTGGCCTTTTTCTTTGTATCCCCATTATGCAAAGCAAGCATAAGTGATAACAGGACCAAGAAACAGAACTTGGAATGGACCTCATGCATGAAGCTTTCCTAAATTTTGTAAAACTTATTTTCAAGTTCCTCAGAAAAGATCCTACTATTTACACAAGTTTTAAATCACATAATCTTTGTTGCATGGTACACATTACTCCCCACATTTACCATCATGACACCTGAATTCCTCAAGAAAACTGATTGCTTATTTGGATCAGGAGCAAATGCTAATGTACCTAAATAAATCAAAGTATATCGGTACCTTTTAAGATCCTCTGTCATGTTCTTGGGGCACAAGTGGGGAACCTCTGATAGTACTTCACAGAAATCTATAAACGTAATTCTGTGGCCTTGTAATAGTTTACCATCATAACCATGAACTAAGAATCCTGCTCTATGGAGCCATTCATGGAATAATATGTCGGAGCTAGAAGGGGAATTAAAGAAAATATATTCTAACTCTGTTCTTTCAAAGATGAGAAAATTGAAGTTCAGAAATATTGTCACCAGCCCAAGGTCATACAATTCATTAGTTAGAAAGATGAAATCAAATACAGTTCTTCTAAAAACTCTGACTAATGCTACTGCAACTTAAAAATAGTGCTGCCTCCAATGAATAATTGGTTAATAGCAGGGAAAATCAAAATGGACACTTTCATCTCCCTAGGAAATGTCAAATCCTACAACATTAAAGTAAAACTAAATGAAAGGAATCTAAACAACGAAAGTACAAGAGAACATATTTTCAAAAATGAAACAGTATTTCCTTAACAAGCCACATTTCAACACTTTTCTTGAAAAGCAAAAATCAATTGTTAGATAGTTCACTAGTGAGGTAAAATTCAGTTGAGACTATTTTTAAACAAAATTAAACATTCAATAATAGGGTTTAAACACTTTGAAGAAGTTCTTTTTAATGTTGTAGAGGCATAATTAATGCCTAAAAAAGAAACATTAGAAGTAAAATGATTGCGATCATTCTCTTTCCCTAGGTAATCTCCAATAATTATTTTATGCTGAAATAATAGTAACAACTTCTGAAGTTTAAACAGTAACTCTTTTTTCACCTGCAGTTTAATAAATATATTTGAACTACCTAACAATATCATAAATTCAACTTTTTCTAAAGTTCTCGAAATTGTGCACATAATTGTCTCATCCTCACAATGGCAGTTTAGGTAATTTTTACAATTAAGGGATAAAAGGTTTCAAGAACTTTTTGAAAGTTACATAGGAGACTTGGAGTAAATATGAAAAATAGAACAAAGCTGGTGATTCAGCAGCTATATTGTGGGATGCCCTTTCAGCCAACACCTTTCTAGGAAGCATTCTCAGATCCAGACTGATGGAGTGGGCAGCCCTCTGCAACTTGTGACTTTCCAGCTAGCACAGTTGATGAGAACAGAAGTGAGCATATATTTCAAGATAAGATAATCTTATATTCTCTCTTGGAAATTTATGTTTTTAGATTAAGGGACACAACTTATTGGCATTGGTTCTTGGAGTTATAAGGTATTGTTCAATTGCTGTTAGAATCAGTGTCATGGAAACCTAGATTCACCATGAGTCATTGAGGGACTCAAAGACAAACCTATCTGGAGAAAAAGAGAATAAAGTTGAACATGCAGCCTCCAGCCCCAGAGAAAGAGTGAGAGAGAACAAGAGAACAGAACCTTCTTAGCCTTTCGGTACATATGAAGCCAGCTGTAGTTCTAGCAACTGGGTTCCTTGAAATTTCTCTGGTTCATAAGTGCTTCACAGACATAAGGGGCTAGTAAATTAGGTCCTTATTTTGGAACAAATTGAGAGATATATTTGGAAACATGACAGAGATGAAGCTGTCAGCTTTAATTGGGGATGAAAGCTAAGCTGGAGAAGGGCAAACTGCTAATAATTCACCCCAGATTTGTCAGATTTACCTACCTGGTCACAAGCTCAGTAAAACTCACAGCATAAAGGCAAATATAATACATCTCTCTGCAGTCAGGCAGATTTCAAAGTGAGAGGAGCAAGAAATAGGTGATCTATACAAATGCAGTGTGTTCTTCCAAATTACCAAACAGTAAGTGCTGCCTCCTTCTTTGTGATGCTAGGTCTCAAATATTATTAAATATTCTTATTTAATTAGTCTGCTTATCACCTGGACATCAGGACTTTTGAAAACTTCCAAGTGATTCTATTGTGCAGGCTGTCATGAGAATCTCCTCTCTAGGGAAGACTTAGTAGAGAAAGAAGTAGCCATCATCAATCTTTCAAGCCTTTTGCACTCTTACCTACTGGATTTGAACATCTTATGTAAGGCCATCTTGGGTTATAATTGTCCCTCTCAGGTAAGCATGTCAGCATTTTTGTCAGAATTAGTTTATTTCCATACCCAAGAGGCTCCAATCAAAATACCAATGACTTCTCCCTGGATTACCTGTGATCCTCTAACTCGTAAGGTATATCCCACAAAGAGCTCCACAGCCCATCAAAAAAAAAATCAAACCAAGATTTGCATATCCTTTACTATTTCCTAGCTAAATTATGTCAACCTATATTTCATTATATCTCATCAAATTTTCTGCGATAAGATTAAATAACTTTATGATATACCAATGATAAAATAACAGCTAAAATACACTCCATATTTGCTATGAATTTCCTTTAAGAATTTCACAGAAAGATTTAAAAATGTTCAAAGAAATTCTACATTTAAGATACAAATATTTTATTTAAGTAAAAGAATTTTAAGCCTAAAGAATTTAAAACTTTTCTGAATTTCTTATTACATTTAATCTCTGTGAGAAGTCTTAATACTTGAAGCTATACCTGCTGTAAAAGCTATGAATGCCATAGCACTAATAAAGTTGAACTTAGCCAAAGACTCTCATGTACCTCATTAAAAAAAAAAATCAAAGAATTCTGACTGGGTACAGTGGCTCATGCCTGTAGTCCCAGCACTTTGGGAGGCTGAGGCAGGTGGATCATCTGAGATCAGGAGTTCAAGACCAGCCTGGCCAACATGGGGAAATCTTATCTTTACTAAAAATACAAAAATTAGCTGGGCATGGGAGTGTGCATCTATCATCCCAGCTACTCAAAGACTGAGGCAGAAGAATCGCTTGAACCGGGAGGCAGAGGTTACAGTGAGCTGAGATTGTGCCACTGCACTCCAGCCAGACTGGGTGACAGAGCAAGACTCCATCTCAAAAAAAAAAAAAAAAAGATAGAAAGAAATCAAATAATTAATACAACATATCATAGTTTCATAGCCTTGGACTATTTCTGACACATTTAGATAATCAGCCAAACCTTAAGACCTAGACATTTCTTCCTAAATGAAGACATTTCTTCACACTTAGTGTTGTCCTTAACCAGTTCTCATTCCTAAATGTATGCTATAATTGTCTTGTGTACTTTTGAAAAATAATACCTTACCCAATAAAAATTAAATCAGCATTTTTGAATGAGGAATTTGTAAGGATGTAATTTTTAAATCTCTCAAGGTTTTTCTTCATTTTTTATTTTTAATAGCCTTTAAAAAAGAGCAGTTCTAGGTTTACAGATAATTGAGTGAAAAGTAGAGGTAGTTCCCATCATGCATTAGTGTGGTACATTTGCTACAATTGATGACACAATTTTGATGAATAATTATTAACTAAAGTCTATAGTTTACATTAACATTCACTCTGTGTTGTATATTCTATGGGGTTAACAAATGTATAACATATATCCACCATTACCTATGATACGAAGCAGTTTCACTGGTCTTAAATTCCCCTATGTTCCAACAATTCATCCTTTTTTCCCTCCACTGGAACCCCTGGCTGGCAACTACTGATTTTTTCTTTTGTTCTGTCTTCATATTTCTGCATTTTCCAGATGAACTACCTAGCTGAAATCATTCCATATGTAGCCTTTACAGATTGGCTTCTTTCACTTAACAGTACCTATCTCAGGTTTCTTCATGTCTTTTCATGACTTGAAAGTTCATTTCTTCTTATTACTGAATAATATTCCAATGCATGAATGAAACACAGTTTATTTAACCACTCACTTATTTAGGGACATCTCCACCCAGGGTATTTTAATGTCCAGCTAGAGTTCACTTCTGCCATAGACCATAGCAGAAACTCAATAGCATGTGAAGGAAAAGGAAATGGGGAAAATCTTTCTTTTAGCCATAGTAAGCTGTCAGGCAATCAATTGCATTGCATAGTTAAATACTTGTGTGAAACACCACTGGGTGAAAGTTCTCATTAAGGGGTTAATATTTTTCAGTAAGCACCTATCATTTTAGGCGAAGCCACCTACTCAAACTGTCTTTTCATGCTACCATTTGAGCTACTGCTGCCTTCTTGCAGAGTCTAGAAATTCACACTCCTAGCATCTCCAGTCACCATATGCTGTTTTACTCCCTCCCTATCTCACCTCTAAATTTAATTTAATCCCTCTTAATTCCATTTATTTTTTGAGCTCTGTGCTTTCACACTTCCTTGTGAGCAAGCATTTTAGTCCTATGCTTTAATTCAGTCCTTTAATAAGGGTAAGCTTAGAAATTTTTGAAATCTGTGACACAGGAAAGAATTTCCCTAGTCCTCTCATTTATTTGAATTGGAGAATCACCTTCAGCATATTTCTAAAGTAAACTTGCTCTGTATTTTTTTTCTGTAATCTGTGACCCCGAAGTCTAAGATGTACCAGCTTTTGTCATATGCTTCCCAATACATTGTCTTGCTTAGCTTTGGAAATTCCCAGATCTTGTGAATCATTTCGGTTTTTCTTGTTTTGTTTTCAAACAGCTTTATTGAAATATAAAATTTTTCATATGCCATATAATTTATTCATTTAGAGTATACCATCTAACATTTTTCAGTCTACTCAATGTATTGTGCAGACGTCAGCACAATTAAATTTTAGAACTTTTTAACCTCCTTAAAAAAACCTTGTTTCCATTAACAGTCAGTCCCTATTCTACTCCAACCCTAAGCAATTTACTAATATACTTCATTATTCTGGCCATTTAATGCAAATATGTTCTTTTGTGACTAGATTCTGTAACTTAGTATAATGTTTTTAAGAGCCATTGTGCCATAGCATTAATCGATACTTCATTTCTTTTAATTGCCAAATAATATTCCATTGTATGGATATGCCAGATTGTACTGACACATTCATCAGTTGATAGACAATTGGGTTGTTTCCACTCTTGGGCCACTGTGAATAGTATCATTATGAATATTCATAAACAAGGTTTTGTATGGATATATATTTTTATTTCATTTGGATATATACATTGGAATGGAATTGTGGGTCATATGATAACACTATGTTTAACTTTTGAGAAACTGCCAGACTCTTTTTCAAAGCACCATCTTACATTCCCACCAGCAGCATATAAGCATTCTAATTTCTCCATATCTTTGCTAAACGTACTGTTGTCATCTTTTTTTATCATAGCCATTCAGTAAGTATAAATGGCATGTTATTGTGGTTTTGATCTGATTTTCACTAATGATGTAGAGCAGCTTTTCATATGCTTATTGGTCACATGTATATCTTCTTAGAGAAGATATCTATTCAAATCCTTCCTCCATTTTAAAATTGAGTTACTGTCTTTTTTATTGAATGGTAAGATTCATTTAAATATCTGGATACAAGTTATTTATCAGACATATGTTCTCTCATTCTGTGTTTTTTTTCCTTGAGGATATAATTGGAAGCACAAAAATTTTTAAATAATGCAGTTTAATTTAATTTGTTTTCTTTCCTGCTTGTGTTTTTTTGTAGTACCTAAGAAAGTTTCTAACCCAAGATCACGAAGATTTACTCCTACATTTTTTGCCAGGAATTTACAGTTTAAGCACTTATATTTAAGTCTATGAGGCGTTTTGAGTTTTTGTGTTTTTGTTTGTTTGTTTTTATTTGTTTTTTGTTTTGCATATGATTTGAGGTAAGGTTCTGATTTTATTCGTTTGAATGTGGTCATTCAGTTTCCCCAGCAGTGTTTGTTGAAATGACTATTTTTTCACTATTTAATTTTCTTGGTACAGTTGTCAAAAATAAATTGACCATATGTTTGTAATTATGCCAGTACCACACTGTCTTGATTACTGTAGCTTTGCAGTAAGGGTTGAAATCAGGAAGTATGAGCCAAGATCGTTTGACTATTCTGGGTCTCCTGCATTTCCTCATGAATTTTAACTTCAATTTGTCAATTTCTTCTAAAAAGCCAGCAAGAATTTTGACAGAGATTGCATTGAATATTTTAATCAATTTAGTAATTATTGGCCATCTTAACATTATTAGTCTTTCAATCCATGAACATGACATGTCTTTCTTTTTATTTAAGGGTTTTTAAATATCTTTAAGCAATGTTCTATATTTTCTAGGGTACAAATCTTATATACCTTTTTGTTAAATTTATACTTAAATATTTTGTTCTTTTTATGCCATTATGGTTGAAAATGTTTTCTTAGTTTCAAATGCATAATTTTCATTGCTAACCTTTATAAATAATTGATTTTTAGAAATTGATCTTTTATTTTTCAGCCTTCACAGATTTTTAGTGTAATCTTTAGGATTTTCTGTATACAGAATAATGTGATCTGCAAATAGAGATAGTTTTAATTCTCTCTTTCCAATTTAGATGTCTTTTATTCCCTCTTCTTGCTGAATTGTCTGGGCTGGAATCTCCAATACAATGTTAAAGGTAATAAGGTTGAACATCTGTGCCAGATTCTTGATCTTAGGGTGAAAATATTCATTCTTTCACTATTAAGTATGATGATAACTGTGGATTTTTTGTAGATAGTATTTACTAGGTAAAAATGAGTATTTTTATCATAAAATGTAGTTGTAGTATGTCAAACGTTTTCAAAATGACTATATATTATTTTGTCTTTTATTCTGTTCAAAATGGCTTATTACATTAATTTTTGGATGTTAAGTCAACCTTGTGTTCCTAGGGTAAATCCTACTTGTTCATGGTGTATAACCCTTTTAATATGTTATTGGATTTGGTTTGCTAGTATTTTAATGAGTAATTTTGCAAATATATTCATAAGTGATATTAGGTTGTAGGTTTTTTTTTTCTAGTTTTAGTATCAGGGTAATATTGTCTTGATACTAAAAGGTTGGAAAGGATTTCCAACTCATCTATTAATTAAAAGAATTTATAAAGTATTTATAGTAGTTTTTCTTTTAATGTTTGATAGATTTCACCAGTGAAAACATATGGTACTTGGTATTTCTTTCAGGAAGTTTTAAAATGATCAATTCAATTTTTCACTTGTTAGAGATTTATTCAGAATTTCTATTTATTCTAGAGTAACAATCAGTACTTTGTGTCTCCCAAGAAATTGATTCATTTTGTGTAACTCATCTTGTTGGTTTATAGTTGTTTATAATAATATTCTCTTATAATCTTTTTTCATTAAAATAAATAGTAATATTCCTCTTTTCATTCTTGACTTTAGTAATTTCAGATTTCTCTTTGATTTTTATTCTTGGTTAGTCCAGCTAAAATTTTGTCAGTAGTTTTTTTTTTATATTTTTAAAAGCTTCAGATAGCTACTCCTGCTTTCCTTTCATTTATAGTTGTGTGGCTCATCTTCTTCCATCCTATTACTTTCAAACTATTTATGTCTCTTCCAGATAAAGTATTATTGGATCGTGGTTTTTAAAAGCCAATTTAAAAGTCTCTGCTTTTTGGTGAGATTGTATAACCCACTTATATTTAATATCATTGCTATGTTTAGAATTAAATGTCATTTTGCCTTCTGTCTTCTATGTGTCACACATCTTTTTTCTTTATCTATTGACATTTTTAATACTAAGCAGCTTATGTTTAGTGTAGCAGTTTAAATTATAATAGCTTTTTAATTATATTTTGAAGTATTTATTAGTGGTTATTCTAGGACTTAGAATATATGTATTAACTTACGAGCATCTAATTTAATTTATACTGATTTAATACCCATAAAATATAGAAGTTTTATTCCTATATAGCTATATCTCCTCCCTATATTTTGTGCTATTACTGTCATACATACTACTTTTATAAAATTAACAAACTGAACAATACATTGTTATAATTATTACTTTGTATAATTTTAATTTTTTAAAAAAATTAAAGAAATAGAAGCAAATATGTAAGTATAGAGTTTGTTATATTAACATTCTTATTTACTCTTTCTGGTTCTTTTTATCCATCTAGTGGTGTGAGATAACACTTGGTATCATTTCCTACTAACATAACTTCATTCTCACCCAGTTCCTTTGAACAATGACTGTCAAATACATCACATTTCTTTGTGTTACATGCCAAATTGTTATATTATGCAATTGCTTTTTGAATCAGTCAAAAGAAAAAAAAACAAGAGCATGCAATCATGCTATATTTTTCAATTAGCTACATAATTATCTTTACGGGCACGCTCTGTTTTTCTTGTAGCTTTGAATTATTGTCTATTGTCACTTGCTTTCAACCTGAAGAAGTTAGTTTACTATTTATTTTAAGGCCTTTCACTTGCAACAAACTCCCTCAATTTTTGTTTCCCTGGGAATGTCTTATCTTACCCTTATTTTTGAAAGATACTCTTGCCAGACATAAACTTATTTTTCACTGTTTTTACTTTTAGCTTTTTGAATATGTCATTCCACTACCTTCTGGCCCCTTCTTTCTGATGAGCAGTCAGCTTTATGTAATGATGCCTTTTACTTTTGCACCTTTCAAGATTTTCTCTTTGTCTTTTAGCATTTCGACATGATATGTCTGGCTGTTTTCTCTTTGTACTTATTGTGCTTGGAGTTTGCTAAGGTTCTTGGCTGTGTACATGAATGTTTTTCATCAAATTTAGTAAGTCTTCAATTCATTTCCTTGATTATTTATTTTGTCTTTTGCTTTCTTCTCCATTGGTAGTCCCATGAAATGTATGTTGGTGTGTTAAATGGTGTCCCACATATCTCTCAGGCTTTGTTAATTTTTATTTATTCTTTATTCTTTCTGTTTCAGATTGCCTGATTTGTATTGATCTGTCTTCAAGTTTACTATTCTTTTCTATTGCCAGCTCATTTCTATTCTTCAACTCTTCTAACAAATTTTTCATTTTAGTTATTTTAATAATTATAATTTGGTATTTTTTTAATAATATAGATCTCCTTATTGGTATTCTATACTTGATAATATATTGTCATTGTACTTTCCTTTAGTTATTTAAGCTTGATTTCTTTCTATTCTTTAAAAGTATTTGTAAATGGTGCTTTGAAGTTTTTGTCTACTAAGTCCACTATCAGGGCCACTTTAAAGAGACATTCTATAGCCAAATGTTTCTTTAATTATAAGTCACACTTTCCTATTTCTTGATAGGTCCCATTATGTTGTTAAAAAACGGACATTTCAGATAATTTATTTTACCAATTCCGGATACCAATAATTCTTGGGGTTGTACTGCTTATTTAGTCTTTTAAAATTTTGCTTAGTTGTTTGACTGAAATAATTCTAAGCAGAATATTTCCCCTACAGGGAGAAGATTCTGATGTCACTACTCACATATTCCCCCTTGTTTTTTTTTTTAAGCCTGGCCACCCCAATATGTCTAGCCACTAATTTGTCAAATATTATACGTGAATCTCTTTAGCCAGTTAGATTTTTACTCTTTATCATTAATGTGTGTTTGTGGTTTGGAAACTGCTAACACTGTTCAGGGATTTTACATGTCTCTGCATCGTCAACCAGGGACAGTAGCTTAGAGGGTCTCTCTCTGGTCACTCCTAGGAGTGTGCAGTCTTGGACAAGCACATGTTTTTTGAGAATGACAGGAATGACTATGATATTATTTAGAATACTAGTTTATTAGGAGTCACCTCTAGGTCAAAGCAGCTTATTATTTTGTCAGTGTCCAGTCAGAGGTTGTGTTTAAGCTTATTTGCCAGTGAAGCTTCAGACATGTTGATTTGTGAGTCTTGGGGATGTTTTTAAATCTACCCTCACATGTAGATTTCATGTTTCTGTGTGGATAAGCCTATTACACAGGCATAGGTCTCCTCTAGAACTGTCTACATCATACAAGGGCTTTTATTTGGTGTCTTTTTCTCTGATTGTCTCTAGTAAGCTTCTGGCTACTTTGCCATTTTATTTGTATCAGACCTACCAGTGTCTAAGCTTTGGGCTTTAAAATAATGTCACTGTGGTTTTTTTTATTATCACAACCCCAAAAGATGAATTATTACTTTTATAATAAGGAAACCTTTTCCTTTTGTTTTTTACTAATAATACCTAATCCTCCTTCATGAGCATTAAGGCTCTGATTTGTAAAACTACATTCAGAAATTTCTAATTAACAATTCCAGATTCAATATGAGAGGGTAAGTTGAAATTGACTTTGGGGAGGCCTATTTAGCCTTTTATACCTGGCATAAACTACTTTGTTGTTTTTAAAATTTTTTTGACTTGAACTTTAGATAGGGGTGGCCAGGCAGAGTGGCTCACACCTGTAATCCTAGTACTTTGCCAAGCTGAGGCAAGAGTACCACTTTGAGCCCAGGAGTGAGAGACCAGCCTGGGAGACCTCCATCTCTATAAAAAAGTTAAAGAATTAGCCAGGCACAGTGGTTTGTGCCTGTAGTCCCAGATACTCAGGAGGCTGAGATGGGAGGATCATTTAATCCCAGGAATTTGAGATTGCAATGAGCTATGATTATGCTACAGTGCTCCAGCCTGTGTGACAGAGTTGACAGAAAGGCTGTGTGACAGGCTTTCTCAAAAACAAAAAAGAAAAAAAGATACGTAGGGTACAAGGGGTAAATGTGCAGGTTTGTTACATGGGTATTTTGTGTAATGCTGAGGTTTGGGGTTTGGATCCTGTAACCAAGGTAGTGAACACAGTACCCAATGGGTAGTCTTTTAAACCATGCCTGTCTCCTTCCTTCCCCTCTCTAGTAGTCTACAGTGTCTATTGTTTCCATGTTTATGTCCTTGTGTGTTCATTGTTTATCTCCCACTTAAAAATGAGAACATGCAGCATTTGATTTCCTGATCCTGCATTAATTCACTTAGAACTATACACTCCAGCTGCATCCATGTTGCTGCAAAGAACATTATTTCATTTTTTTCTGGCTGGATAGTATTCCATGACCTGTATGTACTATATTTTCTTTTCTTTTTTTTCTAAAAAGGTATAATTTTTATTTTTATTATTAGTTTTTTAAGTGAATGAAGGTGTAATGTTTTTCTCTAAATTGCTTAGCATGGCAAATAAAATTCTGTTTTGCAACAGACATAGTGCATCATTTTATATTCCTGTATTAGTCACATGAATATCACTTTTTTCCTTTTTGATTAAGCCAAAGAAATTTATTTTCTCACATCCCTGGAGTATAGAAGTTCAAGATCGAGATTTAGATCATGATTTGGTTTCTGGCAAGGGCTCTTTCTCTAGCTTGTACATGGCCACCTTCTTGCTGTGTCCCTTCTTTCTGTGTCCTCACATGAGCCTTTTCTTGGTTCATTTGCACAGGGAGAGGAAGTGAGTTGTTAGGTATCTCTTCTTATAAGGTCATTAATCCTTAGGGAACAAAGTCCTTCCTTATTACCTCATTTACCTCTAATTGTTTCTTCCAAGGCCCCCCTCTCCAAATTTAGTAACATTGGAGGTTAGGATTCCAACATATGATCTTGAGGAAGACACAAATATTCAGCCTATAATAGAGGACATCAACCTCATGATGTTATCTAAGACTGTATATCCATAATGTTATCATTTCTTTTTTCTTTTTTTTCTTTTCTTTAGGTTTGGGGCATGAATAATTTTGTCACCCAAGTACAGAGCTTAGTATCTGTACAGTTCATTTTTCAACATTCACCCCATTTCCTCTCTCTCCACTCTAGAGTTTTCAAGCTTCTATTGTTCTATCTTTATGCCCAGGAGTACCCAATGTTTAGCTTGCACTTATAAGTAAGAACATGCAATATTTGGTTTTCTGTTCCTGAATTAATTCACTAACAAAGGCTTCCAGCTGCATGTACATTGCTACAAAAGCTATGACCTTATTCTTTTTTATGGCTGCATAGTATTTTATACCCCATTTTCTTTATTCAATCCATCACTGATGGGCACCTAGCTTGATTCCATATCTTTAGTATTAAATAGTGCTGTGTTGAGCATGTAAATGCATGTGTCTTTTTGGTGGAATGATTTGTTTTCTTTTGGATATATTCCTAGTAATGGAATTGCTAGATTTAATGGTAGTTCTGTTTTAAGTTCTTTGAGAAATCTCCAAACTGTTTTTCAAAGTGGGTGAACTAATTTACATTTCTGGCAATAGCATTTAAGTGTTCTTTTTTCTTTGCAGCCTTGCTAACATCTATTGTTTTATTAGTTTTTATTAATAGCCATTCTGACTGGTATCATGGTATCTCATTGAGGTTTTGATTTGTATTTCTCTGATGATTAGTGATGATGAGCATTTTTCACATTTGTTGGCTGCTTGTATGTGTTCTTTTGAGAAATGTCTGTTCATGGCTTTTGCCAATTTCTTAATGGAGTTATTTCTTATTGTTGATTTGTTTATGCTCCTCATAGATTCTAGTTATCAGACTGTGTTGGATACAGAGTTTGTGAATATTTTCTCCCATTCTGTATGTTGGCTATTTACTCTGTTGATAGCTCTTTTTCCTGTGCAGAAGCTCTTTAGTTTAATTAGGTCCTACTTGTTATTTTTTGTTTTTGTTACAATTGCTTTTGAGAACTTAGTCATAAATTCTCTCCTGAGGCCCATGATCTAGGTTTCCTTCTAGAATTCTCTCTCTCTCTTTTTTTTTTTTTTTTGAGACAGGTTCTCATTCTGTCACCCAGACTGGAGTGCAGTGATACAATCTTGGCTCACTGCAACCTCAGTCTCCCAGGCTCAAGTGATTCTCCTGCTCAGCCTGGGATTATAGGTGCATGTCACTACCATCTGGCTAATTTTCTTCTAGGAGTCTTATAACTTAAGATACTACATTTAAATCTGTAATCCATCTGGAGATAATTTTTATGTATGATGAAAGTTAGGGGTCCAGTTTTATTCTTCTGCATATAGCTAGCCAGCTATCACTGCATCATTTATTGAATAGGGAATCCTTACCTCATTGCTTATTTTTGTTGACATTATAGATTAGATGGCTATAGGTGTGTGGCTTTATTTCTAGGGTCTGTATTCTATTTCATTGGTCTATGTGTCTGTATTTCTATCAGTGCCATGCTGTTTTGATTACTATACCCTTAATCAATCAGAGTTTCTGGAATTGAAAAACTCACTGAAGTAATTTCAAAACACATTTGAAAGCTTTACCAATAGACTGGGTCAAGCAGAAGAAAGAATTTCAGAGATTAAAGACCAGTCCTTTGAACTAATATAATATGACAAAAATAAGAAGAAATAATATTTTTAAATGAGTAAAATCTTCAAGAAATGTAAAGTGACCAAATCTATGAATTACTTGCATTTTTGAGAGAGAAGAAGATAAAGCAAACAACATGGAAAATAACTTTCAAAGTTCAAGAAAACTTCCCTAATCTTTCTAAGAGGGAAATACAGAGAACAACTGTGAGATACTACACAAAACACACATTACCAAGGCATATAGTCACCAGACTTTCCGAGGTAAATACTAGAAAAATATTAAAGGCAGATAGAGAAAAAGGGCAGAAAACATACAAAAAGACCTCACTCAGGCTAATAGCATTATTCTCAGCAGAAACCTTTTAATCCAGGAGAGATTAAGAGCCTCTTTTCAGCATTCTTTAAGAAAAGAATTTTCAACCAAGAATTTCATATCCCCCCAAAATAAGCTTCATGAGCAAATGAGAAATAAACTCTTTTCCAGATAAGCAAGTGCTACAGGAATTTGTAGTCACTTAATCAGTCATGTAAGATATTCTTAAGGGAGTTCTTATTATGAAAACAAAGGAGTAATACTGCTGCCACAAAAACACACTTGAGTACATAGCTTAAGTACATGGCCCACAGACCCTATAAAGCAAAAACACAATGGAAACTACAAAGCAAACTGCTAATAACATCACAATAGGATCAAAATCTCACATATCAATATTAATCTTGACTGTATGCCCCACTTAAAAGTCACAATGTGGCAAGTTGGATTAAAGAATGAGCTGTTAATCTACTACCTTCAAAAGGCCCTCACATGTAACAACACCTATAGGCTCAAAGGGTTGGAGATAGATCTGCCATGCAAATGGAAAACAAGAAAAACCAGGGGTCACAATTCTTACATTAGATAAAATAGGCTTTAAACCACCACAATCAATAATAATAATAATAAAAGGACAAAAAAGGACATTATGTAATAATAGAGTTCAATTCAACCAATGCATAACTATATTAAATATAAATATAAATACAATAAAATATATTAATATATATTTATGAATCTGGGTGCTCCAATTTGGAGCATAAAACAAGTTCATAAAACAAGTACTTCTAGACCTACAAAAAGACTTAGCCATCCACACAATAGTAGTGGGAGATTTCAACACCCTACTGATAGCATTAGACAGATCTTCAAGGCAGAAAACTAACAAAGAAATTCTAGACTTAAAATTGGATCTAATAGATATCTACAGAATATTTCACCCATCGGGTATAGAATATACATTCTTCTCATCTGCACATGGAACATATTCCAATATTGATCATATGTTTGGCCATGAAGCATTTCAATAAATTTTTCAAAAATCAAAATCATACCAATCATTCAGAACATAGTAGAATAAAAAGGTAAAAAAAAAAAAAAAAGATAATAAAAAGGTTAAAGAAATCAATATCAAGAAAATCTCTTAAAAACCACATAATTATGTGAAAGAAAATACATCTTAGGAACCCCAAATCACTAAGCTAAATAGAAAAGTCAAGTTGGGAACTGCTTAGGGTCAACCTGCCTCCCATTCCATTCAAAGTCACCTCTCTGCTCACCGAGATAAATACATATCTGAGTACCTCCTTTGGAGAGGCTAATCAGAAACTGAAAAGAATGCAACCATTTGTCTTTTATCTGCCTATGACCTGGAAGCCGCCTCCCCACTTCAAGTCTTCCTGCCTTTGCTTCAAGTTGTCCTACTTTTCCAGACAGAACCAATCTTCATCTTGCATATGTTGATTGATGTCTCATGTTTCACTGGAACGTATAAAACCAAACTCTTCTCTGACCATCTTGGGCACATGTTGTCAGGACCTCCTGTGGCTGTGTCACAGGCAACCATCCTCAACCCTGGCAAAATAAACTTACTAAAATAACTGAGACCTGTGTCAGATTTTGGGGGTTCCCAGTTACATGAAAATTAAATGACTTCTTCCTGAATGTCTTTTGGGTAAACAATGAAATCAAGGCAGATGTCAAAAAATTCTTTGAAAAAAATGAAAACAGAGAAACAACTTACCAAAATCTCTGCTTTAGTAAAATCAGTTGTCAATGAAAAGAGTCAAACTCTGTAAAATATTTTAAGAGATTTATTCTGAGCCAAATATGATTGACCATGGCCCATGACACCACCCTCAGGAGGTCCTGCGAACATGTGCCCAAGGTGGTTGGAGTACAGCTTGGCCTTATATATTTTCAGGGAGGCATGAGACATTAATCAAACACATTTAAGAAATACATTGGTTTGGTTCAGAAAAGTAGGACAACTCAAAGCAGGTCTTCCAGGCTATAGGTAAATTGGAACATTTTCTGGGTGACAATTGGTTGAGTTTATCTGAAGACCTGGGATCAATGGAAAGGAATGTTCAGGTTAAGATAAAGGATTATGGAGACCAAGTTTTATTGTGCAGAAGAATCTCTCATATAGTAGACTTCAGAGAGAGAAAGCAGGTTGTAAAATATTTCTTATCATACCTAAAAGGGCAGATTATCTCCTTGACCTGGAAAGAAAGGAAGGAAAACAAAGGGGGAAGGGATTCTCTGTAGAATGTACATTTTTCCCACAAGAGACATTGCAGAACAATTTCAAGGTATGGCAAGGAAATGTATTTTGGGGTAAAACATTTTGAGTTTTTCCCTTGTTATGCCTCAGTCAGATTGGAAATTAAGTCATGATATACAGGGTTAAATAAAACCCATCTGATGAGAATTTGTGGTTTGTAAGGCATAACTCCTAGACCCCTGAGAAAGGTATTTGGGCAAGATAAAAAATCTGAGCTTGGTCCTCATAGTGTTAAGAGTGAAGTTTATAGCACTAAATGCCTACCTCAAAAAGTTAAAAATATCTCAGATTAATAACGTAGATTAATTATAGTAGTGTCACACCTAGAGGAACTAGAAAAGCAAGAACAAACTAACCCAAAAACTAGCAGAAAAAAGTCACTAAAATCATTGTGGAAATAAATGAAATTGAGACCAAAAAATTCATACAAAGAATTAACAAAACCAGAAGTTGTTTCTTTGAAAGAATAAACAAGATTTAGAGACTACTAGCTAAATCAAGAAAAAAATATCTAAATAAGTGCAATCAGAAATAACAAAGATGACATTACAACCAATCAGGCAGAATTACAAAAGCTCCTTAGAAACTACTATGAATTCCTCTATTTAAATAAATTAGAAAATCTAGAGGAAATGGATAAATTCCTGGAAACACACAATCTCCCAAGATTGAATCAGGAAGAAACAGAAACATGAACAGACCAATATTGAGTTCTGAAGTTAAATCAGTAATAAAAAACCTACCAATTAAAGAAAGTCTCAAACTAGATGAATTCACAGCTGAATTATACCTGATATACAAAGAAGAGCTGGTACTAGTTCCACTAAAACTATTTCAAAAAAATCAAAGAGGAGGGTCTCCTCCCTAATTCATTCTATGAATCCACATCATCCTGATACCAAAACATGGCAAAGACATAATGAAAAAAGAAAACTACAGGCCAATGTCCCTGATGAACATAGATGCAAAAATTCTCAACAAAATACTATCAAACCTAATTCAACAGCACATCAAAAAGTTAATTCACCATGATCAAGTAGGCTTCATCACTAGGATGCAAGGTTGGTTCAACATCTACAAATCAATAAATGTAATTCACCATATAAACAGAATTAAAAACAAAAACCACATGATCATTGCAATAGACACAGAAAAAGCTTTGATAAAATTCAATAGCCCTTCATGATAAAAACCCTCAAGAAACTAAACTGAAGAAATGTACTTCTAAATAATAAGAGCCATCTATGACAAACCCACAGCTATGTCATATTGAATGGGCAAAAACTAGAAGCATTTCCTTTGAGAGATGGAACAAGACAAGAATTCCCATTCTTGTCACTCTTATTCAACACAATACTGGAAGTGCTAGACAGTGCTATCAGGCAAGAGAAAGAGATAAAAGGAATCTAAATAGGAAAATAAGTGAAACTCTCTCTCCTCACAGATATTATGATTCTGTGCCTTGAAAACCTGAAAGATGCCACCAAAAGTCTCCAAGAACTGATAAATAACTTCAGCAAAATTTCAGGTTACAGACTACCTGTACAAAAATTAGTAACATTTTTATATGCTAATAATGCTCAAGCTGAGAGCCAAATCAAGAATGCAGTCCCATTTACAACAGCCACAAAGAAAATAAAATACCAAGGAATACACCTCACCAGGAAGACAAAAGATCTCTACAATAAGAACCACAAAACACTGCCAAAAGAAATCAGAGACAACACACATAAATGGAAAATCATTCCATACTTTTGGATTAGAAGAATCAATATTGTTAAAATGACCATGCTGCTGAAAGCAATTGACAAATTTAGCACTATTCCTCTAAAACTACCAAAGTCATTTTTCACAGAATTAAAAATAACTATTCTAAAACACATATGGTGCCAAAGAAGAACCTGAATAAGCTATTCAGGTTCTTTTTTTGGCACCATATGTGTTTTAGAATAGTTTTGAATAGTTTTTTTGACATATAATGTCAAAAAACCTGAAAAGCAATCCTAAGCAAAACAAACAAAGCTGGAAGCATCAGGCTCCCCAACTTCTCACTGTACTGTAAGGCTACAGTGACAAAAACAGCATCTTATTAGTGCAACAACAGACACATAGACCAACAGAACTGAACAAAACATTCAGAAATAAAGTCACACATCTGCAACCATCTAATCTTCAACATGGCCAACAAATGCAAGCAGTGTGAAAGGACTCCTTTTTCATTAAGTGGTGCTGAGATAAATGGCTAAGCATATGCAGAAGAATGAAACTGGACCCCTACCTTTCACCATATAAAAATTAAATATTTAAATGTAAGAACTTGAATTATAAAAATCCAAGGAGAAGCCTAGGAAATACCCTTCTCAACATCAGTCTTGGCAAGGAATTTTTGGCTAAGTCCCCAAAAACAACTGCAACAGAAACAAAGATTTATAAGTGGGACCTAATTAAGCTAAACAGTTTCTGCACAGCAAAAGAGCTTATCAAAAGTAAACAGACAACCTACAGAATGGCAGTAAATATTTGCATTCTATGCATCCAACAGAGGTCTAATATTCAGAATCTATAAAGAGTTTAAACAAATCAACAAACAAAAAGCAAATAACCCAATTAAAAAATTGGCAAAGGACACGAACAGACACTTCTCAAAAGGAAACATACAAGTGGCCAGCAAACATGAAAAAATGTTTATCATCACCAATCATAAAAAAATGCAAATCAAAACCACAATGAGATACTATCTCACACCAGTCAGAAAGGCTATTAATCTCAAATTAAATTTGAATCTAAAATGGGTCTCTGGTGCCATCTGGAAGTAAATTCTCTTTGTGAATAAAAGCCTAAGCCTTAGTGTGTAAATTTGACTGAGAAAGACAATTTAAGCAGGTGAAAATAATTTATCATCTTAATGTCTAAAAGCCTTTTAAAGAAATCCTGAGGTAGGCAGAATTCTAAGATGCCCTCCACCTCAGATTTCCAGGCCCTGGTGTGTACACACCTTCTCCCAGTTATTCAAACACTAATGTATGTGTTGCTGTGAAAAGATTTTGTAGTCGTAATTAAAATCCTTATTCAATTGGCTTAAATTAGGAATATTATCCTAGGTGGGTCTGACCTAATCAGATAAATAATTAAAATAAGATGAAGTGCTAGAATCTCCTTTTTAAAGAACGAATAATATTTTATTATATGTTTATACCACATTTTCTGTATCCATTTATCTATCAATAGACATTTAGATTTTTTATCTTGGCAATAGTAAATAATCATTCAAGGAACAGGAGAGTACTAATTAATTTTGGGGTATGGTGTAAGAAAAAAGTTCAATTTCATGCTTTCACATGTGGATATCCACTTTTCCCAACAGCATACAACAACATGAATGCACTTGGAGATCATTATGCTAAGTGAAATAAGTCAGTCACAGAAGGACAAATGCCGCAAGGTTCCATGCACGTGAAATATCTCAAATAGTCATACTCTTGAAAACAGAAAGTAGAATGCTTATTCCTAGGAGCTGGGGAAAGGAAAAATGAGTAATTTCTATTTCACAGGTATATAGGTTAAGACATACAAGATGAATCATTTCTAGAGATATGCTGCTCAACATTTTGCCTATGATTAATGACACTGTATTGTGCATTTAAAATTTTGTTGTGTAGGTAGATCTCACACTAAATGTTCTTACTACAAATAAATACATACACAAACAAGTAAATACAATAAAATAAGATGAAGTGTGGTACAGCTATTATGAACAACAGTATAGAGATTTCTAAAAATAAAAATAAAATTACCATATGACCCAGCAGTCTTGTCTTCTAGGTATAAGCCCAAAGAGGATAAACTTGCTACTTGTAAAGCTACCTGCATTCTCATGTTCACTGCATTATTCACAGTAGCCTAGATATAGAAACAATCTAAATGCCCATTGACAGATAAATAAAGAAAATGTTATGTGTGTGTATATGGGTTTGTGTGCATGTGCATGTGTGTGTGTCTGGGTGGGTCTGTGTGTTAGTAGGATATTATACAGCCTTTGAAAAGAAAGACATTGTGCAATTTGTCACAACATGAATGTACTTGGAAAACATTATACTAAGTGAAATAAACCAGACAGAGAAATAAAAATATTAGATAATCTCACTTATATGTGGAATATACATATGAGTTCAAATACACAAAGATACAGAGATAGAACATAAAACAGTTCTTACTACCAGCTGGGCATGGGGAAGAAAATAGAAAGATGCAGATTAAAAGATACAAAACAGCAGGTATGTGGGATGAACAAGTCTACAGATCTAATGTATAACATGAGGACTAAAGTTAATAAAACTATTTCATTGGAGATTTTTGTTAAATAGATTTTATTTGCTTTTATCATTTAAAAAAGTAGTTATATGAGATGATAGATGTTAATTCACTTTAGTAACCACCTTACTTTATATATTTCATAACATAATGTTGTAAATCTCAAACATACACAATAATGTTTATGTCAAAAAATAAGGTGAAGTATGAGAGACATGCTCTTCTGCTGGCCTAGGAGAAAATGGAACTTGTCATGAGATTTTTGTACAGCTATAAAAAAATGAATTTTGCCCACAAACTAAATGAATTTCAAGAGGTCTTCAAGTTGAAGATAAGAATGCAGCCCCAGATAACACTTTGATTGCTAACAGTTTTATTTTAGCTGTGTGAGAACCTAGCAGAAAATCCAGCCAATCTGTGCCATGACTACTGACCCATGGAAACTGTAAGATAGTAAATTTGTGGGTTTTTTTTTTTTTTGCTAATAAGCTTGTGGAAATATGTTACACAGCAACGTAAAACTCATCAATTCTCTTCTCTATAATTGAATCCTTGTTTCTGTGGTACCAGATTGCTAAGGGCAGTATTGTAGTATTGTCCACCTGCATTTGTTAAGGCGGCTGGTGTAGTTCTACACATATAAAAAGATCGCCTTTTCTGCATAAAAGTCACTCACCTAAATACAAACTGCCAGAAGCCTATAAATAAAGTCTTCATAAAGCAGGGTAAACTGGCAAGTTCATAAGCCTATTTCCTCAGCCCTTAAATAAACTCCCCAGGCTTCATAGTAAAAAATAAACTGTAAAACCAGAAATGCTAACTTTAAGAAACATATAAGGCTGCTGAAAAATCAAGGTCAAAAGCTATGGCAGGTCCCATTTGCTAACCTAAGGCTTAAAAGAGCCATCAAAGCCCAAACTGAAAATTTCCAGACATTGGGAAATGTACAAATTCCCAGGCCTAATAATACAATCAGATAACAGAGATAAAATTCCTAAGGATCAAGGTGTCTGTTTTAACCATGATTACTTTCATTTATAAGTGTGTGGCATGTTTGTGTGTGTCCATGTATATATATGTATAAGCGTGCATTAGCAAACTCTTTAGGAGGAGAATAACCACAACATATAAAATAAACCAATAACTTCTATCATGAGAACAGATACCATATTTACCATTTTAGTAGAACATCCATTAGATTTTAAATTGACCTCTAAAGAAACTCACTGTTAGGCTAAATAACATAATTAATATTTCCTCCAATGGCAAACATAGTTCTTTTAGCATATCAGACATTTATGTTTTTTAAAATTTTGTATTTCCATAGGTTTTTGGGGAACAGGTGGTGTTTGGTTATATGAGTAGGTTCTTTAGTGAGATTTTGGTGCTCCCATAACCTGAGCAGAGTACATTGTAGTCTTTTATTCCTCACCTTCCTCCCACCCTTTTGCCTTGGTCTTTGATACTAAGCCTCCCATTTGCAGCCTATACTTAATGAGTAGGGAGTTATGTTTTCCCTCTTAAGACTGATGTATCTACATAGTTAATTTGCAGTTCTTCTCCGTGGAAGATTTGTTTTCTCTTCCCCACTTATGAATGTATTAATTACTAATTTTTATCAATATGGACTCATATATTTATTTTATACTGTGAGTTATAATCTAATAATACTTTATTTTGCTGCTCAAATTTCTGCAGTTTGGGATGGATCTTACGTAACTTAAACAAAAATCTTTATTTGGTTAATAATTTTGTTATTTAATTTATTATTAAATATTATGTAAGGAATGAGGATTTTAAAAATGTTTCTTTTGAATTTAATATCAAGGAACTCAAAATAAATAAAATGTAGGGAAAAACTTATTGATAAGTGAGTTAAAGACCGATAATTAATGTTGCAGGAGTAAAAACATTTATTGTATCCTCAATTATTCTGGAACTCACTTTTAAAATCCATTAAAGTTATGGCATTATAAATTCATGTTTAGGGCTTTCTAATATTGGTATCAAGGTTTTATGTCTTTCATTTGATACTGACTACTACTTTCCAAAAGACAGTATCATCTTATTTAGATTTAGATATTTGGTAGTCTTAAGAGATTGTCTGACTATACCAACAAATACAAAAGCAAATGTCATTGATAAATTGATTTGAGATGTGAAGAAACATTTTCTTACGTCTATTATATATAAATCATTGCTATAGGCACACTAGATTTAAAAAAAAAAAAGGTGATGGTACAACTTAGAGTTCAAAAGCTAGCAAAAGCAATAAAATATATCCCACAAAACAAAAATATAGCAAAACACAGGTGCCAAAGGGAGATGTGACCAAAATACAAAGTGTCAAAAATGAGGAAGAAAGAGTGTTGGAATTTAACAGTATTGACTCCTAATTCTATTCCCACTACCTTCCCTATTGGGCATAATTTGAATTTAAGATCATTCAGTTATTTAAGAAGCAGGCTGCTACAATTACATTGATTGCAGGGCAACCAGGGAAATGAACTTTAATATTTTTCAATTCATGGTCCTTACAGCCAGTCAGTATAAGAGGAGCGCATTCTCTACATACTTAATCCAACTAGTGCCTAATCATATATCTTGTGTGCAATGTTTCTAAAGAGATACCACAACAAATTCTCCTATGCTCCAGACACAATATATACGTGACACATCACAGCACTGCAAACTCAGGAACTCCAGATGGTGTTACCACAACATTGTAAGACTGAATTACCAAACCATGTAAACCAAGACATTTCACTAATAAGAGCAACATGTACAATCAGTCAAAATGCACAAAACAACATAAGGAATAACTACTCAAAAAGGGAAAATATTTGACAAACATCAGAGATAAGAAAGTATATGGGGATAAGTGTAAATATCATTCAAAATGCTGATAACTCTAACATCTAAATCTCCAGTCCCAATCTTTTGCACAAATCTATACCCCTACTAGACAACTCTACATGGCTGCCAATAAAACATTTCAAATTTAACATGTTCCAGACAGCATTCTTGATTACTCATGGAGTCTCCTATCCCAGAATTTTCCTTATCAGAAAATGATGGTATCATTCACTAAGTAGGTTTGGTCAGAAAACTAGAAGTAATCTTTCATTCTTATCTTTTGATTATACTAGAGCTATAAACATTTTCATTCACAAATTTGTAGCTTAAGTAGGTACCTAGAATAAATTATTCCTACCTTTTCAACATAGAAATTTGATGTCCATAGTAGCTAGCAACTGGCAGAGCTTGGATGTAATCATACAAAATATGAACACTTAACTTGGGAGGTGAGGCAAGAGGATTGCTTGAGCACAGGAGTTTGAGGCTGCAGTGAACTATAATCTTGTCACTGCACTCTAGCCTGGTGACAGAGTGAGATGCAGTCTCAAAAACAAAAAATATATGTTTACAATAGCAAAGACTTGAAACCAACCCAAATGTCCATCAACGATAGATTGAATAAAGAAAATGTGGCACATATATGCCATGGAATACTATGCAGTTACAAAAAATGATGAGTTCATGTCCTTTGTAGGGACATGGATGAATCTGGAAACCGTCATTCTCAGCAAACTGACACAAGAACAGAAAATCAAACATCGCATGTTCTCACTCATAGGTGGATGTTGAACAATGAGAGCATGTGGACACAGGGAGGATCACATCACATACTGTGGTCAGTTGGCAGGGGCTAGGGGAGGGACAGCGGGAAGTGGAGAGGCTGGGGAGGGATAATGTGGTGAGAAATACCAGATATTGGTGATGGGGGGATGAAGGCAGCAAACTACATTGCTATGTATATACCTATGCAACCATCCTGCATGATCTGCACATGTACCCCGAACTAAAGTAAAATAATATATATATAAAATAATATATATAGTAAAACAATATATATAAAATATATATAGTATATAAAATAATATATATATTATATATATATACACACAAATGCCAAACTTACTATTCCTGAGCCCAGCTTCACCATGAATTAATTTATCATACATTTGTTAAGTATCTAATTTATTCTAGATCCCAATTAATTAGCAAGTTTTATCAACCTCTATTTAAAATATATCACAAATCTTATTTCTGACCACCCCCATGTTTACCACCCAATTGCAGTCAACATGACCTCTAGACAGCACTACTATAATCACCTTCTAATGGTTTCTCATATTTCCACTCATGCTCCCCTCTGTAATTTATTTTAAATCTCATTCTGAGCCATCTTTTAAAAACATGAGTCACATCATGACACTTCTCTGCTCAAGACCTGCAATGTCTTTTAATCACACATAAAACAAAAATCCAGAGATTTTACATTCATAGCTGGAACTAAACTGAATAACCTACTATTTCCAAGCATTCTTCACTTGCTCATTATACTAGAGCTACAAACATTTTCATTCACGAATTTGTAACTTAAGTAGGTACCTAGAATAAATCAGATACTTAACAAATGCATGATAAATTAATTCAAGGTGAAGTTGGGCTCAGGAACAGTAAGTTTAAGCATTCATATATATTACATATATATAATATATATGTAATATATATATATATTTAATTGTACTTTAGGTTCTGGGGTAAATGTGCAGATCATGCAGGATGGTTGCATAGGTACATACATAGCAAAGTGGTTTGCTGCCTTCATCCCCCTGTCACCAATACCTGGTATTTCTCTCCACATTATCCCTCCCCACCCTCCCACTTCCCACTGTCCCTCCGCTAGTCCCCCACCAACTGACTGCAGTATGTGATGCTCCCCTCCCTGTGTCCACATGTTCTCATTGTTCAACATCCACCTATAAGTGAGAACATGCGGTGTTTGGTTTTCTGTTCTTGTGTCAGTTTGCTGAGAATGATGGTTTCCAGATTCATCCATGTCCCTAAAAAGGACATGAACTCATCATTTTTTATGGCATCATAGATATGTGCCATATTTTCTTTATCCAATCTATCGTTGATGGACATTTGGGTTGGTTTCAAGTTTTTACTATTGTGAACATATATTTTTTGTTTTTTGAGACTGCATTTCACTCTGTCATCTAGGCTGGAGTGCAGTGACAAGATTATAGCTCACTGAAGCCTCGAACTCCTGTGCTCAAGCAATCCTCTTGCCTCACCTCCCAAGTTAAGTATTCATATTTTGTATGATTACATCCAAGCTCTGCCAGTTACTAGCTACTATGGACATCAAATTTCTATGTTGAAATTCTAATGTGACAATATCTACAGGTAAAGTCCTTGAGAGGTAATTATATCATGAAGGTGGAGTCCTCATAAATAGGGTTAGTGCCTTTATAAGCAGAGACACAGAACTTGCTTTTTTCTGCTCTTCACCATATGAGGCTACAAGAGAAGACTGCCATCTGCAAAACAAACTCTCTGTGGTTTTCACAGTTGATCTCATCAAACACTGGATATGTGGGTGCCTTGATCTTGAACTTTCCAGACCCTAGAACTACAAGAAATACTTTTCTGTTGTTTAAGCCTTCCAGGCTATGATAATTTGTTATAGCATTCAAACTGATTATTGGCCAGCACTTAGTCACACAGCTACATTAACTGCAGAGAAAGCTGGGAATGTAGCCTGCATATGATAATCATATGCCTAGCTAGAACTTGGAAACTCAAATATTAAAGAATTAGATAATTAAGAGATATTGTTGGGCTTCTAGTATTTGTCATAAGTTCTGTGCCATATCTTTCTACACTTAGTAACCCATTGTGTTTGTCTTCACCTCTTCTCAATATATCAAAAAATTACTTGTTTCTTTGTCAAATTACATCCAATTTACTATTTCCTTAATGATCAGGCTTGGTATAGGTATTAGAAAACACTTAGATTAAATTAACTTCTATTATATAATTTGTAGGTGTTATACTAGACATTCAAGGACTACATATTATATTAGGCAATTCTTGCATTTCTATAAGGAACTACCTGCTACTAGGTGATTTATAAGAAAATAAACAACTCACTGATGGTTCTGCAGGCTATACAAAAAGTATAGCAGCATCTGCTTTTGGGAAGCTTCTGGAAGTTTCTAATCATGGCAGAAGGCAAAAGGGGAGCAGGAACATCACACAGAAAAAGCAGGAGAAAGAGAGAGACAGTGGGGTGGGAGGTGCCACGCAAATTTAAACCACCAGATCTCATGTGAACTCAGAATGAGAGTTCACTTATCACCAAGAACATGGTCCAAGTCATTCCTGAGGGACCTGCCCCCAAGATCCAAACACTTTCACCAAGCCCCACCTCCAAAAGTGGAGATTGTATTTAAACATGAGATTTGGGTGAGGACTAACATCCAAGTCATATCACATATTATATTACATGTTAAAGAATATTTTTCATTTAAAATTCTATTTAATTGGAGCATACTGAAGAGTCTAACACCAAACATGGAAAGAAATAGAAAGATATAAATTAACCATAAAAGAATTTAGTTTGATTTTCCAAATCCATGCTTCTCAACATCATGATCAGGAATTTCACTTCTTTGAAAGGGCAAAGAATCTATATGTTATGACTTTTCATTTCTCTATCTTTCACAGTCTGGGGTGAATTTTATTTTGGAATAAACCATCCTGTCTTAGAAACCAGTATCTACACTTTGTGAGTAATAAAAATGAAGGCAAGGAACATAGGAATTGTCATATAAAATTCATTTCATAAAAAGTATTTACAGTCAACAAAGAACACACAACGGGGAAAAGATAATACCTTCAAGAAATTGATCTGGCAAAACTTATATCCACTGATATGGTTAGGCTTTGTGTCTCAACCCAAATCTCATATTGAATTATAATCCCCACAATCCCCACATGTCAAGGGAGAGATTAGATGGAGGTAATTGGATCATGGGTCTGGTTTCCCCCTTGTGTTCTCATAATAGTGAGTAAGTTCACATGAGATCTGATGGTTTTACGTGTTTGGTAGATCTTCCTTCATTCATTCTCCTTCCTGCCACCTTGTGAAGACAGTGCCTTGCTTCCCCTTTGCCTTCCGCCATAATTGTAAGTTTCCTGAGGCTTCCCCAGGCATGCTGAACTTTGAGTCAATTAAACTCTTTCCTTTATAAATCAGGTAGTTTTTTATAGCAGTATAAGAATGGACTAATACATCCACATAAATAAGAATAAAATTGAAACCTTATCTCATTCTACCTACAAAAATTAACTTAAAATGGATTAAAGACAAACATTAAGACCTGAAATTGTAAAAATGATAGAAAAAAAAAAGAGGAAAGCTTCTTGATTTTGATCTGGGCAATAATTTTTTTTGGCTATGACCTCAAGAGAATAGGCAACAAAACAAAAATCGACAAATGGCCTTACATCAAACTACAAAGCTTCTGCACCACAAAGAAAACAATTAACAGAGTGAAAAGACAACATACGAGTGGGAAAAAATATATGCAGACCATATATCTGATAAGGGGTTGATTTCCAAAATATATTAAAAACTCAAACAACTTAATAGCAATAAAACAAATTAAACTTGATTTTTTTTAATGGGTAACACATCTGAATAGACATTTCTCAAAAGAAGATACACAGCTGGCCAACATGTGTATGAAAAAATGCCCAACATCAATAGTCATTAGGAAAATGCAAATAAAAACCACAATACAAATATCAAAATGACAAAATCACCAGAACACTGACAACATCAATGTTGGTGAGGATGTAAAGCGAACATCACTCTCATTTATTTCTGGTGGGAAAGCAAAATGGTTCCAAAATCCACTTTGGAAGATGATTTGTTGTTTCTCTACAATATTAAATATTCTTTTACCAAACTATCCAGCAATCACTCTGGTATTTACCAAAAAAGTTGAAACTTATTCACACAAAAATCTACACACAACTATTTATACCTGCTTTAACCATAGTTGCCAAAACCTGGAAGCAAATAAAATGTCCTTCAGTAGGTAAATGGATAAATAAAATGTTACATCTAGACAGTGATATATTATTTAGGGCTAAAAAGAAATAAAATACCAAGCCATGAAAAGACATGGCATAAATTTAAGTGCCTATTACTAAGTGAAAGAAACCAATATGAAAATACTACATATTGTCTATTCTGCCTAGATGATATTCTGTAGAAGTAAATCTATGGAGAAAGTAAAAAGAATATTGGTTGCCAGTAGTTAGTGGAAATGGAGGCATACATAGAGCAGAGAGGGTTTTTAGGGCAGTGAAACTACCCTGTATCATGATGAATATATGTCAACATAAATTGGTCCATATCCATAAAATATATAACACCAAGAGTGAACTGTAGAGTAGACTATGCACCCTGGGTAATAATGATAATGTCAATGTAGGCTCACCAGTTGTAATATGTGTATCACTCTGATGTGTGATCTTAATAATAGGTGAGGCTATGTATGTGTGGGGCAGATGGGGATGCGGAAAACTTTGGTACCTTCAGCTTCAGCTTAACACTGCTGTGAATCTGAAACCACTCTACAAAAGAAAGCGTATTTTCTTAAAAAGTTATAAACTCACAAAAGGTGGATGAATGTAAAAACAGTTATGCATTTCAAAAAGCTAGACCACTACCTGCCACAGTGTTAATATCTTCCCATTTATTGATTCAATTTGTTTAAAGTTATAGAAGATACAAAATAATCTCTAATGGGAGAAATAAGATCAGTACACACTTATTGATGAAGAAAGATAATGGAGGAGCAGATGAAACAGAATATAAAGAAATACAGAGAAATAATTAGGGTTGATAGATACATTCATTATCTTGATTGTGGTCATAATTCTTTGGCTTATATATGTCAACACATTAAATTTTACACTTTAAATATATGCAGTTGATTGTGTTTCAATAATACCTGAAAAATATGTTTTAATACATTTTTAAAATCAGCTTCAATACTATTATTAGATTTTAATGTGACCAAAAAAAGGTGAAAGTTACCATCATGAAACAGCTCATAATATCATATAGACTTACGAGCATATGTCTGGAATGTGAATGCCATCTATCATTTGTGTGTTAGAGGGAAAAACTGGAACCTCTGTTTCAGACTATGCTTGAAGTTGGGACCATATACAGGATAAGACATGGTTCTTTTACTTCAAATTCTCATAGGAATTGCAGACAATGGCACTCATCATTCTCCATCTCAAATTGTGAATTTCTAAAGGAACACAGTATTCTAGACTCATAAACTATTAGAGATGAAAGCAATTTCACGTCGTCATATATAGCTATGTTCAGAAGATGGGATTTTCTAGACAGGCCACAGTAAACTCACAAGAGCACCCAGAAATACATTGGCATAGTTGGAACTAAGACTCACCTCTCTGGCTCGTTTTGTCTCCACTCTATCAGTGCATGATTTCCTTTTTACTAAGCACTACACCCTAAGTACAGTCAATGGTCAATATATTTGCTTAACAACTGATGATCCTAATTGACAAAATGTACCAAAGGAGGCCCTCCAAATTATATTCTGTTCAAAAGGTTGAGGGGAAAATAGTTCACAAGAATAAGAAATAATGGGAAATCCTGGACTTTCTATTTAATTTCTTTTTTTTCTCTCTTTGCGATTAGACACATTTACTTATAAATGTTCTAAAATGAATAAACAAACAATGAAGAGTCATTTCTTTACATACAATAAGAAAAATTAATTTGCACTGTGGTGGGAAAAATATCCAGAATGGATTGCTAAAATGTCAATTTATGAATTAAGACTATTAGTAGAGATTAAATCAGCCTGGTGAACAATCAGTGGGAGACTTTTGAGAAGCTCCAAGCTATTTATAGTAACGGCTCTGAGCTTTGCTGTTCATTTATATTAGGTAACAAAATTACTACTGCAACAGAAGCACTTTTTAGGATCTATGGCACTTGGCAGGAAAAGAGAATTGATTCCAAGCCAAGGAAATGACAGCACAGTATAGCTGGTGCTGACTTGAAGGGAGAAAAAAAAAGAATGGGTAATAATAGATGCATATGGGCAGTGAAGAAAAGTGCAATCAGCTTAGATTAATTACAAGCTCAGTACATGTGCAAGGGACAAATTTTGAAGGAGACTGAGATAAAAAGGGATAGGCATTTAAGGTGTCTCTAGGGAACTGACAAATATATACAAAAAAAGAAAGAAAGAAAAAGAAAAGCCTCTAAATTCACATCAGCAAGGACAAAAGACCTGTCATAAGAGACATGCCATGAATAGTTCTGTAAGCAGGAAGAAGTAATCAAAGTGATCACAGGCCCTGGCACATGGAGCAACATTTAATCTGCCCAAGGGAATTACCTTTAGTTCTTGTCATATGTGATGTTCATTTTTCATAGGTCATTTTGGAAAAGGTATCATAGTGAATAGCATACTGATGATTTATTGAGAAAACAAATGCTAAAAATATTAATAAAAATGTAAGCTACAAACTTTAATTTCTAATAGAGTCAGACTCTCATACTCCAAGCTCACACATTCATTAAATTCACCCTTCTAGATCATAGTCCATACTTATTAGTATGAAGAAAACAAAACCAACCAATCTCTTTGGCCAAAATCAATAGCACAAAATACAGGAACTCTGATTATATGAGATCCTCATTCAGAGCATGACTATTATTTTAGATGTGATTTCATTAAGATTGTGTTCTCTAAGGCAGATAATAGCAAGTTCTGCAAGGGAAAAAACTGCTAAATACAGTTTAAGAGCAGAAAAATGTGTATAAAATCATATAAGCTGAGAAAGATTCATAAAAATTATAAATATAGACAAAAAAATCTTAGCAGAGGCCAATTAATGTAGAATAGAAACATACATTTCCACACCTCAATCGATCGTGATGCTATCACATGCTATTTACAAGATGATTTATACTCAGAATGATGACTCAAAGTCATTGAATGAATAAAAAAATCATCTGTGTACTCCACACAAAAACCAGGAAAGTGAAAAGTACATTACAGAAAAGCCTCCATGCAAAATTATTAAACTGAAAAAAATTATTGCCTTGAGTATAGAAGTTATCTGGAAAATTCCCTTATGTGAAGCACTCACTGCTAACGAAGTATTTTCTACACAGGCCACAGTAAATTCACCAGAAAAAAAAAAAAAAATATATATATATATATATTAGTCATATCTCTTTTGTGTAGAAGTGAGAAGAAACCCAACTAAAATGATTAAATAATTATTTGACCCACGTACCTGAAAAGTACAGTGGTAGGTTTCTATTCAAATACGGCTGGACAGAGGTATACAGAATTACCAGGAGTCTATTTTTGTTAATCTCTTGATCCAGTTTCTTTAACTTTTTATTTTAAAATACATTTAGAGTTACAAAATTTGGGAATGGTATTAGTCTGTTCTCACACTGCTAATAAAAACATACTTGAGACTGGGTAATTTATAAAGAAAAAGAGGTTTAATGGACTCACAGTTCCACATGGCTGGGGAGGCCTCACAATCATGGTGGAAGACTAAGGAGGAGCAAAGTCATGTCTTACATTGCAACAGGCAAAGGAGCATGTGCAAGGGAACTCCCATTTATAAAACCATCAGATCTCATGAGATTTATTCACTACCAGGAGAACAGTGTAGGGGAAATTGCCCCCATGATTCAGTTATATCCAACTGGCCCCATGCTTGACATGTGGGATTATTACAATTCAAGGTGAGATTTGGGTGGGGACACAACCAAACCATATCAGGAATACATTATGAAGAGTTCACATACATCCTTTCCTCAGTTTTCTCTACTGTTAAAAACTTATATAGCTATAATTTCTAAAACCAGGAAATTAACATTGGTACAATACTACTATTAAACTACAGACCTTATTTGAATTTCATCAGGCACTTTTTTCCCTGAAAGTCTTTTTTTCTTTTCTAAGATCCAATTAAGGCTGCCACATTGCATTTAATGGTTGTGTCTTTTTCATCTCTATTTGTGACAATTCTCTTTTCTTACCTTTCATTACCTTAATATTTTTTATGAGTACTCGTCTGTTATTCTGTAAATGTGCCTCAATTTGAGTTTGTCTGATGTTTCTTTATAATTAGATTGAGGTTTTGCACTTCTGGCAAGAATATCAGTAGTAATTTTTCACCTCTAAGTAGGTATTATTTGGAAAACACGTGCCTATATATATTATTTCTATTGATGTTAACCTTGATCACTTGGTTAAGGTTTCTCTATCAGGTTTTTCCATTGTAAAATTAACATTTTCCCCTTTGCAATTGATAAATAACTGGAAGGAGACACTTGTTAATAATCATTTTTCTCCTCAAACTTTCACTCAGTGATTTTAACGTCTATTGGTGAATACTGTCTGTGTAAACCAAAAAGTATCTGAGACAAGACTCAATCAATTTCGAAGTTTATTTTGCCATCATTAAGGACATGCCTGGAAGAAAAGAACACAGAATCACAGAAACAGTCTGTGGTCTGTGACTTCCTCCAATGATGAATTTGAGAACTTCAGTATTTAAAGGGGGAAAAGTAGGCTGGAGGGGAAGGAGTGTATGGTAATCCACAAAAGCAATAGAAAGGGAGCAGGTAGGGGAATAGTCAGCTATCTATTCCTCTCCTACTCAGTAAATTGGCACTTTACACAAGATAAGGTGAACATACAGTAGTTACTTGTGGAGAGATTCACCTTTTACCTGTAGGTGTCTGCTTAGGAACAAAAGGAAAGCAGTTTCATGTGTGACTCAGTTTTTAGCTTAATTTTTTCCTTTAGGCATAGTGAATTGTTTCCCATGTTTTTATTTTCTTTTCACAACTGCAACAATTATTCTGTGATGTTTGCCTTGGCAATGTTTCTTCTGCCCTAGATTCATTTTCAGAAAGACATTGCTGAAGAAACAGTGACCAAAAGTAGCTCTAGACTTTAGTTCAACAAGCTCAGCAATCCCAAGAAAAAGATCACACCATTTTCCCCAGTTACAATAGTGCTGCCTATTGTTTCCTTTGTGGGGGCGTGCACTGTACAGTGCTAATTTGATCACCATAGCCAAAGGGAAGGCCACTGTCACAGACAAGGCCTGGCTTATGTTCCTGTTTCCCGAGTTGCCGGCTGGGGTGGTCACACTGAAACCACACAAAATGAGAATGGAGAGGAGACTTCTTAGGTTAAAAAGAAAACACCAAAAACAGTGTTGTTACCAGAAGACAGAATTGATGCTGTACAGGTCAAATCAACAAATATCCACTGCACTATGATACAAACAATTATTCCTGATGTGGCCTGAGACCTGAGTTTGTGAAAACAAGTGTTAAATCCATTAATATCCAAAAATATAAGCATTTAATTGTAGCTTATTATCACAATGTAGAAGAATGCAAGTTCTTGGTCACCTATTTTAATGTTTCCCAATCTTTACAGTAGCTATAATTTAAGATTTCCTTCTACTCTGCCCTTGACAAAAACAGAAAAAAATAACCATAATTGTTCCTACCATTAAACTAGAATATTAATAAAATGCATGGCACGTAGATAACTGCTTAAAAATGCCATTGTTATTATTGTTACAGCTATTATTAATATATTAAACCTGATATATATTTGTGAAGTACCTGTTTTATCAAGACAATAATAGATTATAGAAAACTGAAATAAGAAAGGATAGCTGATTATAAAGAGTACAGTTAATACTGTGGGAGATAAAATATGTAGAAAATTCTAATACCAGGTAGAATGTAGCAAGTTTCTATAATAGACACATAAGAAATGTGGCTACAGTACATGTTTATGTGTTTTAAATATTAGGTACCTGCTTAATCATTTCTTCTTCAGGCAAAACAAAACAAACAAAACCTAAATGACCACAGTTTCAACTAGATTTCCTTAAAAGATTATCTCCCAGACACATTTAACTTTGGATATAAATTGGATGTCACATAAACCAGCAACTGAATAAGCAGAGTAAAGGATACTTGACTTCATTATTTTTAATATCTTAAATAAAAATATGTAAAATAAAAATCATAACAAATAATTCAGTCAGAGTGCTATTTTCCAGATTTTAATACTATAGTCCCTTTATGCAAAACAGAAGGCCTGCTCTGAATTTTTTTCTTTACATACACAAAAATCAGATTATTTGATCTCTTTTTCACAAAAGGCTTTGTAGTTTAGAAATAGCTTTTGAATTAAATGACCAGATTGTTGCTAAGCAACAGTGTGAAACGATTCTTAAATATGGAGACATGTCTAAAGTATAAGCATGTAAGGCCTATGGTAATGTCTCGCATTTTTGTGGACTCAGCTCGTATTATTTGCAAAAACAAATATTTTCTATATTATCTTTCAAAAATGGTTATATGTGTGTGAGCTGGTATATTCAGAGAAAGTGGATGGACTGAGGATAAAATAGAAAGCAAAATCCCAACCACCACTGGGTTAATTTTAATTTTTCAGTGCCATTTGGCCCTGTTCACCTGCCAAAATATAAAATGTTTCTAATTACTTTTGGTTTCTTTGTTGTAACTCATGAAGCACTTCTAAGACAACAATTCAGATATTCTGGATTAATGACCCCATGGGATTTTACAGATAATATTTCTGGAAAAGTATAACAAGAAGCTATCCACTGACTTGATAACATGTCTTTCAACTTACTAATTACTGCATAATAAATGTAACTTTATTATGAAGGTACAGCATTAAAAATTCAGTAATTATATAATAAATGTTGGGTTTTGCTAATACTGCAAAGATCAGAACATACTTGTCACTTCTTCCTTTCTTTTTCAGTGCCTTTGTTACTTCTTAAACTAAAGGAAGACCCACTTTTCATATAAAGTTGTAAGTAGTAAATCTGTTCCTTTGAAACCAGAGAAAAAAGCCCTTGCCTATGAAAACGCTGCTCTATGTTTGCAGAGGTAGCTGTATCATAGAGTGAATATGGCAACTGATGTGACCATCACCGTGAGAAGCTGAGTAGATGCACCAGCCTCAGGACACTACCTGCAGTCCTAACTTGGGAATGTAAACCTCAGCTATTGCAAGTAAACTATTCTGCTTCATTCACATAAGAACATTTCCTTCACAAAAGTCATATAGATAAGACAAAATAAGAACTTACCTAAGAAAACAGTCATTGGGGTAATTACTGTGCTAAGCTACTTTCTGGAGAGGTCGAGTACTACAGACATTAGGACCAGGAAAAAACAAGAAAAAAACAATTGTAATTAAATTTTTCTCTAAGAGACACAGACAGGAATTTGTTGTGCTCTTGAGAGAGAAATGTATGGAAACAAAGACAGAATAGCAAGAAAGTCAGAAGAACCAGACAGACGGTGTGCACCAGGGTGTTATTAAGAAGCATCCAATAGCAACTGTCTCCTGTCTAGTTATTTCTATTACTTCAGTGTACAGCCTTACCTCCCCCAACTTCAGCGCCTCATTATAATATCCTCCCCAATCAATCTTCGATAGAACTACTTTAGTTATGAGTGTTTTCTTGTAGGATATTTCCCCCTAAGTCGTGTGAATGGGGATAAGTTAGTTGGGGTGAAACACAACATATACAAAAACCTGAGCCTAAGGGTAGAGAAACCATAACCACAGAAGTCCCAATAAATTCATGCAATATTTGGAAAAAGGGCTTATGTTTCCACAGATCATGGAATTGGATGTTTGAACCTATCTCAAGTGACTTCAAAGGAGCAGGAGAGTCTCCCCAGAAAGTATCTAGCATATTGATAAAAAGGTTAAATATGTCTTATCTGAAATGTTTGGGACCAGAAGTGTTTAGATTTTAGATTTTTTTGGCAAATTTGAAATATTTGTATATACATAATGAGATAGTTTAGAGATGGTACCCACATCTAAACACATAACATTTATTAATATTTCATATACACCTCATATACATAGCCTGAAGTAATTTTATGTGATATTTTAAATAATTTTATGCATGAAGCAAAATTTTGACCATGGCTATGACATGAGGTCTGCATGGAATTTTCCACTTACGGCATGACATCAGCACTCCAAAAAGCTTTGATGACATCCAAAAAGCTTTGGATGTTGGAGCATTTCAGATTTTGAATTTTCAGATTAGGAATGTTCACCCTGTAATATTAATAAGTTTGATCTTTTGGATTATTTTATCCACATAATTTGTTCAACTGCCATTTTAGATAAATATGTAGGACAAATATAATTTGTCACATACTATCGAGATATAAAACACAGGCAATAATATGTTTGCTGCAGGAATGACTTGTGCTTCCTGCATCTTTGAGATATGGATCACTGCCTGTTCAAATAAAACCAATCTGAACTCTAATTACATGATTACGGTCACATTCAGATTGCTTTTTATACCTGTAATCTGAGTACTAGTTAATAGGGTACTTTATATAAAATATAAACCAATTGAAGTGATGGTTAGTGACTTATAATAAAGTAGTAAGCTTAGACCCATGGCAAAAGTAATAATCAAGAAAGAATAGAACACATTTATACTTTTCAAAAGGCCAAAGCAGCCCACTTTAGAATAGCACAACTTGCCTTCTTCATGCCTTCTCTAACACTGGGTATTAGTTTGCTTTTGCTGTTCCCAGACCCAAATATTTCCTTACTCAGAAAGCAAAATGATATCACAAAGATTATTATATACATAAGCCCTTTGTGATTCACAAACTGGAAACACATTTAAAATTGTAGCTAAATTTTTAGGAGGAATAAGGTGACTAAAATGTTTCCTTGGGTTACAAAGGGAATAGTTACACCTTCATAAATTACACATCATCAACTATGCAGTCTAGCAACCAAATCATGTGACAGAAGATGTGACAATTCTTAATATTTTAACAAATATGACTAATTAAGAGGTAGACATTTTCTATCTAACTCAGAAACAAAATTACCACCACATCTCCAGTTGCATTTTGTGAAAGGAGTTCAGTGTAAACTGTATTTATAAAGTAAAATTTTCTGCTTGGCTCAAATCTACTCCTTCAACCTTACCGTGATTCTTGGAAACATTTTCAAATACAATGTGTTCCTAGGCAACTGCAACAAAAGAATTCTGTGTATTTAATTTTATAAAGTGCTATAAAGTTGCCCCAGTAATACTGTCCTTGAGTTTGATGATAAAAAAAATAATGCATGTTCTTACTTCGACATATTTATTAGATACAGCTAAAAGTCTTGAGAATAAACTTTACTGTGACTATATTAAATTTAACCTCCAAAGGAATCAAGAGACATTTCCTCATGAGGATTTTTAATTTAATATAGAGAAGTAATTTAGCATAAATTCCAGGATACGTATAGTGTAAATAAAGAACTAGATTAGGTAGAAAGAAATATGATGATTATACCCCACAGTGCACATATAGATCTATAGACATGCATACATACACACACACACACACACACACACACACACACTGTAGATCACTTTTCCACAGAAGGATTTTGGTTACTGCAAAAATAGTAGACACCTTAAATACTATAAAGATTAAAATATCTTTGGTAAGTAATGAAGAAAATAATTTCATTACTGGAAATTATTATTTTATTAAGCACATTATAGAAATGGTTTATAGGAAGCTTGTCCAACCCCTGGCCCATGGGCTGCATGTGGCCTAGAACAGCTTTGAATGTGGCCCAACACAAATTCATACTTTCTTATAACATTATGAGGTTTTTTGCAATTTTTTAAAGCTCATCAGCTATTGTTAGTGTTAGTGTATTTTACGCATGGCTCAAGGCAATTCTTCTTACTCTAATGTGGTCCAGGGAAGCCAAAAGACTGGACACCTCTGGTCTATACATATAATTTAAGAAAATAGTCACACATATAAAACAATTTTTAGAACATACTCAAGTCCCATTTCTGTAGCTCATAAATTTGATGTAGATGGGTTTCCTTTGTTTGCATTTATGTTTTACTTCCAGCTGGCTATGCACTGTATGACAATGCTCATTTTTGCTTACCTTATTAGACACATTTATCTTCACAGTGTGTATCAACTGAATAAAATGACAGATAGTCTGCCTAGTGCTTCCTTTCATTATGTGCTACCTGACCATACAAATGGTAACGGAGGTAAAACAGATACACAGGTCTCCAATGCTGCATCAAAAGATGCAAAAACTCTTTGATCTTAACATCTTAATTGAAGCTCTGATAACGAACACATTACTGTATAATTTTCTTAAGAGTAGGATGAGCATGAATGAGCACCTGTCTTTTTCATTGTTTTATCCTGACCACCTAGTTGGGTAAGTACATAGCAGATGCATGATAAAAATATGCTACATTATTTATAAGTGTGTGTAGTGGTTCAGAGATACCAACTCCAAACAGGTGGAAAATGATTTTTATGGATTTATTTTGATATTTTAAAAATATCATTCAATTTTATTCATGGTAAAAATTTAAAGAATGGACTATCAAAAGATATTTAAGACAATTCTACTTTCTATTTTTAGCAATTTCAATAACATGCCTTTTGAAACTGAAGGCAAAATATACCTTTTTGCAAAAATACCATGTCATTTGAGTTATTCACAGATTGCTGAAAGCTCTAAAGGCTGAGATATTGTATTAGTAATTTCTTCCCTAGCACTCTTAACTGAAATATTCAGGTTCTCTGTAAGAGTAGGGTTTCTTGAGTAGTGTTTATACTTTTCTGGAATTACTTAGTGGTGGTGATTGCAAAATATTGTGAATACACCTAAAATGGTTAATGTGATGAATTTTATTGCAATTTAAAAAATTAAAAACAAAAAAGTAATTTGAATGGAGAAAGCATTTTATTAAAATTTTATAGTAAATTCTCATATTTAAAACAATTCCAACCTTTTAAAAATTGCCTGCCAGTTGATTAATAAAACAATAAGGTGTGGCAGCCACTCACTCAGAGCCTCTGCTGGAGAGAGCATAATTGACACACACATCCAGCTGCTATGTCTTTGAATTTCTATATTAGTCTATATTAGACTATATTAATCTGCTAGGTCTGCATAACAAAATACTACTGACTGGGTGGTTTAAACAACAAAAATTTCTTTTCTCACAGTTCTAGAGCCTGGAAGTCCAAGATTAAGGTGCCAGCAGGGTTGGTTTCTGGTTTGGCCTCCCTCATTCACTTGCAGACTTCACCTTCTCACTGTGTTCTCATATGTCTTTTTTCTGTGTGTGTGGCACGCACAGAGAGAGTAAGAGAGCAGCCTGAGTCTTAGAGAATGCCTGATCCACAAACATGAAAACCCTGTAACATGGCATCTGTATTAGTTTTCACACTACTGATAGAGATGTACCTGAGATGTGGCAATTAACAGAAAAAGAAACAAACAAAACAACAAAAACAAAAACAAAAAAACAGGTTTAATTGACATACAGTAGCACATGGCTAGGGAGGCCTCGCAATCATGGTGGAAGGCAACTCTCTATAGGAGCCCCACCTCAGCAAACTTCTGCCTGGGTATCCAGGCATTTCCATACATCCTCTGAAATCTAGGTGGTGGTTCCCAAACCTCAATTCTCGACGTCCATGTACTTGCAGATTCAACACCACATGGAAGCTGCCAAGACTTGGGGCTTCCACCCTCTGAAGCAACAGCCCGAGCTATATCTTGGCCCCTTATAGTCAAGTCATGGCTAGAGCAACTGCGACACATAGCACCAAGTCTCTAGACTGTACACAGGAGAGGGATCCTAGGCCCAGCCCACGAAACCATTTTTTCCCTCCTAAACCTCTGGGCCTGTGATGAAAGGCCATAAACGTCTCTGACATGCCCTGGAGACCTAACATTCAGCTCCTTGTTACTTATGCAAATTTATGCAGCTGGCTAGAATTTCTCCTCAAAAAATGGGATTTCTTTTTTCTATCACATTGTCAAGCTGCAAATTTTCCAAACATTTATGCCATTTCCCTTTTAAAACTGAATGTCTTTAACAGCACCCAAGTCACCTCTTGAATGTTTTGCTGCTTAGAAATTTCTTCTACCAGATACCCTAAATCATCTCTTTCAAGTTCAAAGTTCCACAAATCTCTAGGGCAGGAGCAAAATGCCACTAGTCTCTTTGCCAAAACATAACAAGGATCACCATTGATCCAGTTCCCAACCAGTTCACCATCTTCACCTGAGACCACCTCAGCTTGGATTTCATTGTCCATATCACTATCAACATTTTGGTCAAAGCCATTCAACATGTCTCTAGGGAGTTCCAAACTTTCCCACATCTTCCTGTCTTTTGAACCCTCCAAACTATTCCAACCTCTGCCTGTTATCCAATTCCAAAGTTGCTTCAACATTTTTGGTTATCTTTACAGTAGCACCTTACTCTACTTGTACCAATTTATTGTATTAGTCAATTTTCATGCTACTGATAAAGACACAACCAAGACTGGGCAATTTACAGCAAAAAAAAGAGGTATAATGGACTTACAGTTCCACATGGCTGGGGAGGCCTCACAATCATGGCAGAAGGCAAGGAGGAGCAAGTCACATCTTACATGGATGGCAGCAGGCAAATAGAGAGAGCTTGTACAGGGAAACTCCTCTTCATAAAACCATTAGATCTCATAAGACTTCTTTATTATCATGAGAATAGCATGAGAAAGACCTGCCCCTATAATTCAGTTACCTTCCACTGGGTCCCTCCCACAGCATGTGGAATTCAGAGATGCCATTCTCTGGCCCAGTTTTGCTGAATTTCTGATTTTTCTCTAATACTCATCAATGTCCAGAAGTTGAAAGCCAAATTATCTTCATGGTGTATCCCTCTTACTGGTGCTAATAGTGACAATACATTAGCCACCAGTGGCAAAGAACGCTGTCTATGTGGAGAGTGTCCCAGCATGCTTCACAACACAGGATGTGAGCATATCTTCTGTTATTTCTGTGCTAAGAGTAGTTTATTGTTTGACATGTACTTTGCTTTTCCTAAGTGGCACAGAAGCACACAGTCTTTAGCCACCGAAATCAAGCATTGACATATCAGAAGTAAATGGTCTTTAGAAAATAAAATTTTGCCCTCCAAGAAAAAAAATTAGCTATGTTTAAATTCTTAATATTAGTCATCCTAAATATACCATTTATGTATCCTTTATAAGAAAAATGCTGACTAGCCATTGTCTTCTCTTCCTTTCCAGGCATGACTACATTCTAATCACTAGAAACCATGCGATTCTAAATATATTATGTAAATATTAATGTATTATGTTAACGTATTTGGGTGGGGACACAGCCAAACCATATCAGCATCCAACCAGCAGACCCACTTCACAGCAAGGAGATATTCGAGTAGTACCGTGTCCATGGGATTGACTAGTCGTAACACATCCCTCATCATCCAGAAATAACTAGCTTCATAGTACAATGGAATGACTGAAGCTCTGGCTTGGAGGTAACATTTGAAGAAGATGGGGGGGCATCCTTCATGATGTATATGCATGAAATCAGGAAATTCTATATGATGCATTAATAGGAAGATTGCGTGGGTCCGGGAACCGAGGGGTAGAAACATGACTGACTATCTTACAATGACCCTTACCATGAATACTGAGGACTCCTTGGAGAATTTTCATTCCTGTTGAAGTCTGTTCTGAAATCTGTATTGTTTGCTGTTCTGGTCCACAAAGGTCCTGCCAAAAGAAACAGCAAAGGTCTCATTGAACTACAAATTATGCCTGCTCTCAATGAACTTTGGATTTCTTGTGCCCAAGAACAAGCAAATAAGAAGAGAGGTAATTGTTATGGGAAGGATAATTGTGTTCAGCAGAAGGAAGTCGGGGATGCTGCTACACAATGGGGACAAACAGGAATTCCCTTCCCCCCTTGTAACTGTGATCAAAAATGTGCAGCAACTCTAGCCTAGGGAGGGCATAATTATCAAGAACTCAGACCCCTCAGAAATGAAGGTTTGAGCCACACAATCCGGTAAGCCACTGAGGCCTGATGAGGTAATATCTGAGGGTTCAGGGGATTCAGAATAAACAGTGGAGGAGGGAAAAGTTTACTAGTTATTGCCTCTAGATCAATAGCAGGGACATGGTATAGTTTAAACTACTCTAAAATCTAAAAGATTGTGGGATAAGAGGCCTACAAGAACCATGGAGGGTCTGCTCCTGGAACATGCATGGAGAAATAGATGTGTGTTGCATAGTGGGAAGGTCTTGGTGACCTTGATAATAAGTGACAGAATAATTGATGGCCAGTCCCAGCTGCTGTGTCTCTAATATGCCACTACCAGAAAACATTCAGGAACTGCCTTTCACGATTAGACTCTTCCTGTCTAATATTTTTTCCTTCCTGCTCTTCTTTACTGGAATCAGACGTGCATCATGATCTAAGATTCTCCCCAGCCTCTCTAGCTCTCTCTCCTTTGTCTTGGCATGGGTATCACTATAAGGCACAGACATTATTATAAATCTCTTGCAGATATGATCCCATTGGCATCTGCTTCTAGAAAAACTCAAGGAGATGTTGACACAAAGTATCAAGTCATAAAAGGAAGATAATAAAAGACTGGAAGAAAAGGAACAATGATTAACAATAGAGATCATAAGGGATTTTTATACTGTTGTATATTTTTACTTCTTGTAAAATTATCTAGAGTGAGCAAATATTTTTGTAATTAAGGCCATGGAATAGAAATGTTTATAGAAAGATTGAACAGCATGTTCAAAGACAGTGTGGGCAGGAGAATTTAGGTGAGGGGAAGGAGGATTCCAGGGGACACCCCTAGGGCAAAATACTTTCCAATATGCCCAGACTGTGATTCAGACAAACAATAGATAGAGCAATGTCCACCTGGGTCCTCTGCTGAGAGGGTAGATTCTTCTTTCTCCCCTCTGAAAGCTACAAAGGCCATCTATCATATTACCTGGATTCAAATCCTTGTTCCACATTAACTATCGCTAAGTTCTTTTTCACAGTCTCCTTGTTTGTAAAATGGAACCATAGCTGCCCTGCCACAGAAATTTGTTTGGGGAATAAATAAGATTAATGTGCTTAGAAGAGTGCCTAGCACACAATATAAACTCAATTCATATTGTCATTTTCTCATCATGGTTTTTCACAAATAATCTCATGTACTTTGAATAAAATATGAAGTTAAATCATGAAGTAGTTTTTTCATCAACTATGTTGTAACAGGAAAAAAGACAATAATAATGAGTTTGGAAGGCAATTTCACTCGTATAATTTTCTGGTTTATACAATCACATTGTGTAACTCTAGGTTTCAGAGCTTGATGGTTTTGAGACAAACTTTAAAATAATGTAGACAAGCAAAATCTATATAATTTTCAATTAAGAGATTCAAGTGAAAAGGACACAAGGTTTTCAAGTGTAACTGCTGAGATTTGACAGAGTGAAAAGTAAATCTTACAGAACGCCTTATTTTGCTATATTTTTGAGCCTTCTAAAACTGATAGTGTTATATTTCCAGGATTCAAATTTTCCATGGGAAAAAAATCCACTATCCCTGAGGGAAGAAGCTTTGGAAACTCTCTGTCCTCCTTATCCAAGCTGCTGAAGGGTAGAGGAAGAAGACCTTCCCGGGATGGCCACTCACCACCTTGGTAAAGCACCACTGAGATTCATATCTAGAATTGTTTCTATAAGTCAGTACACTTTGGTTTCTTTCTCATGTATTAAAATAAGCGGTGTTGACTGAGAATCGATAATGACACAACAGGTCTGTCATAGAAACAGGAGATGAGGCAATCAAAAGACAAATTAGCTCACTCCTTCATGTTTACATTCATCAGAAGAAACCAAGAAGTCAGCAGGTAAACGAAGAAATAAACTAGTTGTTGTAATCAGTTTTATAACATAAATAAAAGAATAATGTGATGGAGAATGATTGCATGAGGTCACAGGAAAGTAGTCTAGTATAGACCAATGTTCAGCAAAGTCCTCTAAAAAGGTGTATTTAAGCCAAATTTGAATATGGAGAAAGAACTAGCCATTTAAAGATTCAAGGGGAAAGTTTCATGAAAGGAAGGAGTAAGTGCACATGTTTGAGAGGGAACCAATATTGGTTATAAGAATAATAGAAGGAAGAACTCTATTAGACCCAGATAGCAAGAGACATAGTGGTAGTGAGGGAATGTGCTCTCCTCTCCTTCTGGGTCCACAAGGGGGCGTAGTTAGGGCAAGAACTTCCAGTGCCATGCCCTCCCTCCCATCTCTCTCCATCCAGGAGATTTAACGGTTTCTGTTTTAAATTTCACTAGCACGGGAAAAAGTCAAAAGTCAATCACTCCAGCGAAGTTCTAAGGAACTCCTTTCATTGGCCCGGGGCCTTAGAGAAGGTGGGAGTTCCTCCCAAGTTAAAAAGTCCCCTTCTTCCACACCCCTTCAGACTCCATGTTTGGATCCCCTTCCATGAACACTTCCGTGGAAGCTGTTTTTCTCTATCCTGGATTTCCCCTTTGAGTCCCCTTCCACATTCTCTTGGGGAAGCCTGTCTTTCCCTCTTAAACTCCATCTCTCTCTCTGTTCCCTTCCAGTCAGTGTGGAAGCTGCTTTCCTCTCCTGGATTCCATCTTTCTGGATTTTCTCACTTAGTTTGAGAGGAGCTTTCCTTCTCTGGCTTTCCTCTCTGGGAACCCTTCTCAGTGTGAGAGAGGCTTTTCTTTCTCTCACTCAGGGTGAGAGTTAGCTATTTCTCTCTCCTTCTCCTTTTTCTCTCTCTAAATAAATCACTTTCTACAAACACTTTTGAGTCTGGCATTTACTTTTATGAGCACACTGTGCCGTGGTCTCCTCTCTCATTCTTGAGAGAGCAGGAGACCAAGAACCTGGAGAAACGTCCTCTCGGGGAAGCTGAGGGCACCCTGAACCCCTGAACCCCAATATAACAGGAGGAGGTGGGGTCAGAGGAGGAAGTAGGCATTCAGGCCAGGGAAGAATTACAAGTTATGACACTTGAGTTTGAGTTTATTCTAAATGCACTGGGAAGCTATTGGAGGGTTCTAGGCAGTGGAAATGGTTTCTCCACCATCTTGGAGAAGTTAGTTCCCCTGTAACACTTTAACTTTTTAGCAATTTGACAAAACTTAAGTTACCTGAAAAGTATTTTAAATTTTAGTCCATAAATAAGGATAAATTTATGTATCATCAAAATAAAGCAACAAAGTTTGCAAATGATCAAATATGGAATTCAATGATAATATTGCATGCAAAAAATTTTAAAGATAATATCAACTAAGATAGACTTTTGAGTTTTCTTTTGAGAAGCTATTGATATAAAAAAGGCCTAAAAAAAAAAAGCCTTAAGCCTCAGATGTTAAATGAAACCCCATCCTGCTCATAACATTCTTCTTACCTCTACCTGGATAGAAGAGCAGAGTAGAAAGTATTGTCTACTTTAGAAACGTCCAAGTTTAGAGGATTCAATTTGTTTGTGTGTTTGTTTTGGAAGGTCACATTTCATAGGATTATCCTGATGCTTATAAGAAACAATCATTTAAGAATATTGACATCAGGCTGGGCATGGTGGCTCATGCCTGTAATCCCAGCACTTTGGGAGGCCAAGGTGGGTGGATCACGAGGTCAGAAGTTCAAGACCAGTCTGGCCAACATGGTGAAACCCCATCTCTACTTAAAAACACAAAAATTAGCCTGGCATGGTGGCACACACCTGCAGTTCCAGCTACTCGGGAGGCTGAGGCAGGAGAATTGCCTGAACCCAGGAGGTGGAGGTTGCAGTGAGCAGAAATCGTGCCACTGTACTCTAGCCTGGGTGACAGAGTGAGACTGTCTCAAAAAAAAAATCAGTATCTCAACATCTACAGCCATACTTTCCATGTTTTCTTCTGATTGACACAACATACATTCATTCTGGAATGCGCTTTCAAGAAATGTCATCATATACTCAGGAAACAACTCTAAAATGAATCCCACCTATGGTAATGTATCTTTGAGTCAGACAAGCTAAAGGTTCCCATGGAATCTTACATGATAGTTACATCTCAAATGTAGCTGTTTTATGTAATTTAGAACTTGTCAGTTGGAAGGGTGCTGACTTTATGTATAATTTATTTATATGTTGTTTTGGTCCAAAGAAGATATACTGTGAAAGACACAGGCCATACAGCAAGGTAAAACCAGTTTTTTTAAAAAAGAAGACAAACAAAGTAAAGAGAAAATAAGGATGAGGAAGTAAAATGGAGCCAGCATGAGCTTAATACAAAATATATGGAATTAAACTTTGTGGAAGTTTCAAAGATTGGCTCCAAGCTTTCCAGAAGAATTGTATTTATTTGGCTACATAATTCTTAGTGTCTTAAGACAAAAAAAAAAAAAAAAAAAAAAACCTAGCTTTGTCAGAGGTGTTTGAACCAGAGCAACTCCATCTTAAATAAGGGCTAGGTAGAATAAGGCTGAGACCTACTGAACTGCGTTCCCAGAAGGCTAGGCGTTCTAAGTCACAGGATGAGATAGGAGGTTGGCACAAAATACAGGCCATGAAGACCTTGCTGATAAAACAAGTTGCAGCTAAGACCCACCAAAACCAAGACAGTGATGAAAGTGACCTCTGGTCATCCTCACTGCTACATTCCTGCCAGCATCACAGCAGTTTACAAATGTCATCCCAACACCAGGAAGTCACCCTATATGGTCTAAAAAGGAGAGGCATGAATAATCCACACCTTGTTTAGTATATAACAAAGAAATAACCATAAAATTGGGTATCCAGGGCCTTCTATAGAGTAGCCTATATAGTAGCCATTCTTTTATTCTGCTACTTTCTTCACCATACTGTACGATAGAAGAGCAGAGTAGAAAGTATTGTCTACTTTAGAAATGTTTAGGTTTAGAAGATCCAATTTGTTTTGTCAAGTCACATTTCACAGGATCATCCTGATGCTTGCGAGAAACAAGGGTTTAAGAATATCAACATCAGGCCTTCATTCTTTCTTGCACAAGATCCAAGGAACTTCTCTTCCTCTCTTGGGGTCTGGATCAGGACCACTTTCCAGTAACAATTTCTCCAGGGGAACAATAACTCTTCTGAGATGAGAGCAAAATGTATCCTGCAAATTCTTTTTTTTTATTATTGCATTTTAGGTTTTGGGGTGCATGTGAAAAACATGCAAGATTGTTGCATAGGTGCATACGTGGCAGTGTGATTTGCTGCCTTCCTCCTCTTCACCTATATGTGGCATTTCTCCCCATGCTATCCCTCCCCAACTCCCCACCCCCTGCTGTCTCCCCAACTCCCCTCCAACAGACCCCAGTGTATAATGCTCCCCTCCCTGTGTCCACGTGTTCCCATTGTTCAACACCCATCTATGAGTGAGAATATGCGATGCTTGATTTTGTGTTCGTGTGTCAGTTTGCTGAGAATGATGGTTTCCAGGTTCATCCATGTCCCTACAAAGGACGCGAACTCATCATTTTTGATGGCTGCATAATATTCCATGGTGTATATGTGCCACATTTTTCCTGTCCAGTCTATCATCGATGGGCATTTGGGTTGGTTCCAGGTCTTTGCTATTGTAAACTGTGCTGCGATGAACATTCGTGTGCATGTGTCCTTATAGTAGAACGATTTATAATCCTTTGGATATATACCCAGTAATGGGATTGCTGGGTCAAATGGAATTTCTATTTCTAGGTCCTTGAGGAATCGCCACACTGTCTTCCACAATGGTTGCACTAATTTACAATCCCACCAACAGTGTAAAAGTGTTCCTATTTCTCCACATCCTCTCCAGCATCTGTTGTCTCCAGATTTTTTAATGATTGCCATTCTAACTGGAGTGAAATGGTATCTCAATGTAGTTTTGATTTGCATTTCTCTAATGACCAGTGATGATGAGCATTTTTTCATGCTTGTTGGCCTATTCTAATAAAAGATCCTTTTTAATGCACTGAATGACATTGTCAATAACATTCTTACACCGCATGTAAGCTTCATGGCATTGTTCTCATAAGAAGATAGATGAATAAGTCTTCTATATCTATACATGCTGCAATAATAACATTTCTTTTTTTTGAGAGAAGATCTCATTCTGTCACTCAAGCTGGAGTAAATAATAACATATTTTATTTCTTCTTATTTTAAACTGCTTTGTAGCTTTAAGAATAAATAAATAAACAGTTTAGTTTGGGGCCACATGGGGTTGAAAATAATGTCTATGAATGGGCAAAATGCTCTTTACTAGGATGGACACTTTGGTAAAGGTGAAAAGATACAACAATATATTTAATGACACTAATTCAAAGGAAGGAATGATCACAGTATGGAGGGTGTGTGGGAGAGAGATTTACTTCCTTAAGTTTCTATTATTAGTGAATGGGAAAATGATGGCTCTGAAATAGAGAGCATAGAAACGTGCTCTAAAGGGTGCTTGGGGCCAACTCCACTTCCTTCATAGAAGAGGTTCTAAATAAGAAAAAAAAAAACAAAGAACACAAATGTTCATATTATTATCTGGGTCTAAAACTCCCTTAAGATTCAGATGAAAACTGCTACACACCCATTGACTGAATGAATGTGGCAAACCTTAGATCTCAGCCCACCCTGGTTTTAGAAAAATGTTGATGCTGAGGTTCTACAGCAAGGAAAAAAATCTAAAAACTTTTGCTTTGCCAATCTGAAAAAATAATAGAGCTGGCAAATGGCAGATGTCTATGTGTGGAAGGTGAGTTGAAATGGTGATGGCTGTGCTATAGCAGCAATGGGTCTGCTAAGGATATTGGCAAGTGTATCAACAGCAGCTGGTAAAAAAGGGGGCTCAAGGGATCATTATCAAAGACCATGACATTGGCACAGCACAAGGAGACAGAATATGCCTCTACTGGCTATCTCAATCCTTTGCCTTTATGCAGCAATGCCAAGAATTCAAGTACTAGGAGACACAGAGAAGAATGGATAGAGGATGGAGTTACTAGATTTTGTGTTTGGAAGTACAGAGTTAATAATGTGAGACCCAGCATTCTTCCTGCAATATGTAAACAGAGAGGAAGATAAGAAGGGCAGATATTCTACTAAATTAAATTGAGAAGAACAAAATAAATTCTTTAGATAAAAATCAACTTAATACAATCTGCCAATACAGTAAGTTTTTATAAATTAGTTCTCATTATTTAAAATGTATATATTATGTAAATAACTACATTTTGTGCTTCTCAAAAATAAAATCAGAAGATCAACACCCACTTATAAATGAGAACAGGTGGTGTTTGGTTTTCTGTTCTTGTGTCAGTTTGCTGAGAATGATGGTTTCCAGCTTCATCCATGTCCCTGAAAAGGACATGAACTCATCCTTTTTTATGGTTGCATAGTATTTCATTGTGTATATGTGCCACATTTTCTTTATCTAGTCTATCATTGATGGGCATTTGGTTTGGTTCCAAGTCTTTGCTTTTGTAAACAGTGCCACAATGAACATACACATGCATGTGTCTTTATAATAGAATGATTTATAATACTTTGGATATATACCTAGTAATGGGATTGCTGGGTCAAATGGTATTTCTAGTTCTAAATCCCTGAGGAATCACCACACTGTCTTCTACAATGGTTGAACTAATTTACACTCCCACCAACAGTGTAAAAGCGTTCCTATTTCTCCACAACCTCTTCAGCATCCATTGTCTCCAGATTTTTAAATGACCACCATTCTAACTGTCATGAGATGGTATCTCAATATGGTTTTGATTTGCATTTCTCTAATGACCAGTGATGATGAGCATTTTTTCATATGTTTGTTGGTTGCATAAATGTCTTCTTTTGAAAAGTGTCTGTTCATATCCTTTGCCTACTTTTCGATAAGGTTGTTTTTTTTTTTCTTGTAAATTCACATGGACACAGGGAGGGGAACATCACACACTGGGGTCTGTTGGGGAGTAAGGGACTAGGAGAGGGGTAGCAGGGGGTGGGACGATTGGGGAGGGATAACATTAGGAGAAATACCTAATGTAGGTGACGGAGGGATGGATGCTGCAAACCACCATAGCATGTGTATACCTATGTAACAATCCTGCACAATCTGCACATCTACCCCAGATCTTAAAGTATAATTTTTAAAAAATAATAAAACAATAATCAGAAGATCTGGCAATTCTAGACTCTGAGTTTTCTAAGCAACAGTCATACCATTGCACCAAACCCTGTGGTTTTTCCAGCATGGAGGGCAGGTTATCTTCAAGCTTGAGCAACGTTTCTTTCCACTAGCCAGGCTAATTAGTTCATTGATATTACCTGCCTCATTCCTATAGTTATTTGAGTTTGTACCTGGACTTATGTATTATTTTATTCACCCAGTGTGGCAGGCATAAGGTGTACCTCAGAGATCTGCAACTCTGAGGACCGTAATTGGCCAAAGGAATCAGCTGCTGCACTCTGAATCTAACATATTTTCACCAAGGCTGTGCCTTTCATTGGCGTCTCTGAGCCAATGACTGAGTACTTGAGGATCCTGAAACAAGATCATTGCTATCATTCCTGAAGAACATAGGTCTCTTCTGATAGCCAGCTTTGGCTCTAGGACTCCCTGATGATCATGTTGAACCTTCTTACATTGCAGAGCAAGCTCTTTCCTTCCAAACTTCTTTTACAAGGGGTCAGATTTTCATCCCCCAGTTTTATCCAGGTCCCTCCCCATTTCTGCTATGGAGGCTTTTCTTCTAATAAAAGCCTTGCTTGGTTAAGCCCACCTAAATGTCTACCTCTTGTTGTACCTAGACAAATATAAGAGGTACATAAGTTAGGTGATCCAAAAAAAAATAGGCCATAAGATGGGTAAAGAGACTGACTCACTCATCACTCAACAGTTGGAAAGCACATCATTCTCCTTTATAAATGAGAAATGGATACTCCTTGGCATAAAGTACTAGCACATTGCCAATGATGTCACCTGTAATGATAGAAAAAGGGAGAAGAAAAAAAGGAGGGAGGGAGAGAAGGAAGGAAGGAAGGAGGGAGGGAGGGAAGGAAGGAAGAAGAGAGGGAAGAAGGGAGTGAGGGGAGGAAGGAAGGAAGTCTCAATGAAAAGGAGTTCCTTGGCAGGTGAAATAATGTAAGCATTTGAAAAATATTGGCAGAAATACCTACAGAGACAATGGAGCTGGCTGAGTACTGCTACATTGTATTGATTTCCTGAAGAAAGATAATGAGTGATTAAGAGTTATTAACAACTAGTTAATATCTAAGTGGACAGCCAGAGAGCTATTGTGATAGAGATGCATATGACCTACAGTGGAAGTACAGACACAGTGGATCAACAGAATGATTTAATTGTTGAAGCCACAAAGCTCAAGGGAGATGTTTGAATGTTAAATCAAGATGTCTATTATACGAAGGGCCCTAACAGAGAAAACCTGAGAAACTAAATAGTTTCGGTACATCTGGGTGGAGACTCTGACTCTTTACTTGCTTGGAATCTGGTCTAGCAAAAGAGGGACCCATTCTTCTCCGGTAAGAGCTGGCACTTCACTGTGCTGAAATATGTTGCAGGAGCCTCTCTCCCACGAAGCAGCCGGTGTCCTTCCACCTCCTCTCCTCACCACCAAGCTGGCGACCAGTGTTAAATCCCAGCATAACCCAGTGGGGGATGTGCTGAGTCTTTTAAGGGAAGATAAAGACTATATGCAATAAGCAATTGCAAGAATTTATTGTCATTAATGAACAGGATCCAAGAGAGCTCTCCTGAGATTGAATTTTAAGAGTGCTTGATTGAGAGTGCCAGAATTTAGGTATAGATAAGCAAGAATTCATTGACTGAAGAAGTATGACTTTTTCTTGGAATTTGGAATTGAATACTCAACCAAGGACACCATCAGTGGAAAATTGTTTCTTGGGTAGCTCTTAGAACCTTGTTGTAGGGGGTTAAGAAACAACACACAATACTTAGTGAAGTATACTGTGTTACGCTGGTACATGGTAGACAAACAAATTAAAAGGCTAACAAAGTGGACATGCTAAAATGGATGTGTTGTATAAGGGCAGAAGACCCACTGGAGAGTCCAAAAAAACACTATTCACCTAATAGCTAAAGAATTTTCTACCACAAATTTTCTAGCATGAACTAGGTATCTTAGTTAAAGGAAATAACCAAACTTTTTGATTAGCATTAGTGAAAAGTTCTAGGATGACTTTGACAACTGAAGGCCCAAAGTTCCATCACATCCTCTTATTAGAGTAGGAATCTATGGAGAGGAGATAAAGAATGGAGTCCTGGCTAAATTCCAACTCACAGTGTGCCCATTGGGCCTAGGAACCCAAGCCGTGGTCAGTTCCCCAGTCCCTAAGGAGTATTTGTATTTGGCATACGGGCCATACAAATACTTCGTTTTAAGAGTAAGAGCTATCATATAAGGAAAGGCCAAATAGAAACTTCTGAAGCTATCCACCCTCCACTCATCCACCTTCAGCCAAGTAGTAAAATAAAAAATAACATCATACCCCAGGTGTTATGAGGTTATGCAGAGATTAGCATTACAATTAAAATCTAAGGATACAAGGGGGATGCTCCACATTGTATCTCTATTTAATTCACAAGCCTGGCCCTGGCCCCTGAATAAATGCATAGTTATGGAAAATAGCTATAGACTATATCAGATTTAATGAAGTCATAGCAACAATAGCAGCTGCTACTCTTGATGTGTTATCATTGCTGAACAAATTATTAAAGCCTCAGGTATACGATTTGCAGCCATTAATTTGGTGAATATGTTTTTTTTATACCATTCCAGTTAGGAAAAAGAATAAGAAATAGTTGACATTCATACAGAAAGGATAAAAATTTTCATTTATGTGTTTGCCTCAAGGCTATGTTAATTCTTCTACTCTCCATCATAGTCTAGTCTGAAGAGACCTGTACCCCCTGGACATTGCATAGAATATCTCACTCCTCTCTTACACTGCTGGATATCATGTTGATTGGACAAGAAGAGCACGAGATGGCTAGTATGCTAGAAGCTGTGGGGAGACACATGTACTCCAGAGTATGGGAAACCAACCCTAAGCAGTTTCAAAGAAGTTTCATTCCAGTGAAATTTTTAGGGGTCTAGTGGTCAAAGTCATGCTAAGTTTCTCCACAAATAAAAAGACATTGCATTTCCTACCAAAAATAAATGAAGCCATAGTGTCTGGTAGACCTCTTTAAGCTGTAGAGCCAACATATTCCACATCTAGGAATTTTGCTCTGGCTGACATACTAGGTGAAACTAAGGCTGCCAACATTGAATAGGGCCTGGAGAAGGAAAGGATGCTGTAGGAGGTGCATGTCTTGATGCAGCCAGGCTTGCAACTTGTATTATACAATCTGGCAGACATTATGGTATTGGAGCTGTCAATGATGGGAAAAGACACAATGTGGAGCTTATGGCAAATTCATAAGAATCGGATGCAGGCCACTGGAATTCTGGAGTAAAGCCAAGTATCCACAGGAGGTAATTATATGTTTTGATAAGCTGAGAAGCAACCCTTAGCATGCTTTTGAGAACTGGTTGAAACTAAATGTTTAACCAGTATGGCTCCAAGTGAATATATGTCCAGAACTACTCATTATGAATTAGCTTCTTTCAGACCTGCCAAATCATAGAGTTATAAAACAGCCCTATCAGCAACCCACCTCAAGATGGAAATAACACATTTGAAGTCAAGTATAAGGCTGGGCTAGAGAGGCCTCACTGGCAGATAAGAAGAGACATACAAATATCAAAATTATGGACTCCATTTACCAGGGTAAATCTACCTACTTATACCTCTGATTGTCCAACTTGTTAAAACAGACCAAAACTGAGCTCCAGATATGGTGCCCTTCTTTAAGAAGATTGTCCAGCAAGTTTGTAACAAGTTGGCTACATCCACCCGCTTCAATCCTGGAAGGGCCAGTTGTTTGTCCTCACAGGGAAACATGCTTATTGTGGGATGGGTTTTCTTTTATTCTTTGTACACTATCAGTCAATGTTACCACTGAAGAGCTTATGCAACGCCTAACGCATACATTTGGAATCCCACACAGCATAACCTCTGGCCAGGAGACTTATCTTACAGTATAGAAAGTATGAGTGTGAGCCCATGTCCATAGGATCTACTGGCCAAATCCTATACCACACTTTCCAGAAGCAGCTGGCCTCATGCAATGCTGTACCAATCTTCTAAAGATAGAACTAAAAGAAGCACCCTGGAGAGATGATGTATTATCCTTCAGGACATAGTATATCCACTGAATCAAAGACCATGGTATAGTGCTGTATCCACAGTAGGAAAGATATGCAGGTATACAGGTCATTCCATTAAAGGGTGGAAGCATGATTGATCTCACCTATCAATCCCTCCAAACAGCCATTGGCAAATCTTGTGCTTCCTGGTCCCATCACTCTGAGTATTTTAGCGCCAGAGGTCGCAGTGCCCAAACGAGAGACACTTTTGTCAGGATACACTACAAGGGACCACCTGGGAAGAGGAGGAGTAACCTCCCTGATCAGCAGAAGTTGGAGATGCTTTTGCACAATGAGGACAGGGAATAGTATGTGTGGAAAACAGGTATTCCACTCATGTACCTTGTGGTGTGCCTTTGCCCTATTCTTACTGTGAACGGACATATACAGCAATTTTAAAATAAGAAAAGTATGATTATGAAAAGGTTCAAGACCTCCACTGACTTGGGGAAAAGCAAAGTGTGATAACGACCTATATTATTATAGTGGAACCGATCTCTAGCCATACTCTAACCCCTATAGCCTTTTGACCCAATTCTAATTGCCACACATAGTAAACATTTGACCTGTACTCGAAATGTTCTTTTTCCAGATATTGGCACAAGTGCCTTATCACCTCTTTTTGCCTGTATTCAAATATCGCCGTCATAGAGCTTCCCTGACAGCTCAGTTTAAAACATCGTTTCCTGGTTATCTGTACTTAATGTCTGCTTTATTTTTCTCCATGGTGCTTATTATCCCCTAAAGCACAACATAATTCACTTATATGTGTATTATCTCTTTCTCTAACACAAATGTAGGTTTAAAAGGACTTGGATTTTTGTTCGTATACTGCTGTATCTCCAACCACTAGAACAGTGCCTGGTGTATCATAGAAAATCTTATTCAATTTATTAATGAATTGGTATCACTACAGAGAGCAATTGTTATGCGAAACAATATATGTAGAGCTAGACTCAAAAGGGTACAGTGTAAAATGGACACTGAGAAAATATTATCACCATCATTATCACAACAACTAACATTTACTGAATGCTTATTATATTCTACAAAATTTGCAGCTTGTTTTACATGCATTTTCTTATTCAAATTTCCCATCTCTGTGGCCTGGATTTTAGTCTTATTTCCATTTGTTCTGTGGCTTAGAAAGGTTAAGTATCTTCATCAACATGGAGGTAATAATTGGCAAAAATGTTCTTCAAACTAGATCTGTCATCAACGGCTGAATTCATAACCTGAATTCTCAGATGAATGTGGAAATCAGAGAACAATTTTAGAACTCTTTACTATGCCAAATCAATGGAAGAGGACAGAGTAATATTAAAATAATTCAACAATAAGAAATTCTAGTATTTATTAGTAAAAAAATGCATGGTTTAATAAAAATGTAGGTAATGTTTTTAAAGAGATCAGAAAAAATACCAAAATCTGAGAAAGCCTTAAACTACATCTTGTATATGTATAATTTTCTTTCTTTAAGAAGGTAGATAATGACTCTATGCTCTTCCATCAGTTTTTGAAATCAATTTTAAAGGAAGTCTAAATAAAAGAATATTACAATAATAGCAATATCATCACAAAGACAGGTATTAGCAATATTCTAAGTACAATAAAGAAAATAGAGATTTTTATGGCTATATAAAAACATATGTTCTAGAACACACATGAATTTTTCCAATCACTAGCTTGCTATTTAAACACACACATACAAACACACATGCACACACCAAAGGTAAATTTATTGTGCTTTTTTCATTTTGTCTTATGGAGTCTAATTGAGACCCAGGTACGTGATGTCATAGAAAAATCTGCTGGGTGAAAAGCAGACAGCTAAACAATTTCAGCTGCTTTAAGAACATTCACATTTTAAGGACCGTTATTCTGTTACTTGAATAAAAAGCAGATGAAGCTCTACAGCAAGGCAGAAAATCATAATCACAGATATGAAAGGCACTTATGTCAAGGCTAGGAAATAATTGGCAAAATGTTCTTCAAACTAGATATATGGATTGTATACAGAATAATCTCAGTTAACATGAAAATAGGGTAACTATGCCTTTTGAAATTGTCTAATACATTAGTTGTTTTTATCTGTATTTTTACATTCGTTGAAAAGTTTTTTTACTGCCTGAAAAATTGTAGAAAACATTTATCATGCTTTGATATGCACATATTAAAATTCTAATTTTACCACACTGCTGGCTCGTTGATTCATTTATTTCTACAAACGTGTATGCACACATGTGCGTACACACACACACACACACACACACGTTAATTGAAAACTTCTTGAGTACTAGGTCCTGTGAGGTTTGATGTAGAAATAAATGAGCATTTGTCTTTGCCTTGTAAGTCAAATAGCAGAAATACACACATGTAAGACAAATTGAAGTACTATATGAGAAACAGAGTAAGTATAGATAGAACCAGGGTCCTAGATGAAAAATATCTGATTTTAAAGGAAAGATTCACAAATTATGTAAATTTGGGGAAATAAAGGATATTAGGGAATAGATGTTTGTCATGGAATTTTTTTTTTTTTTTGAGATAGAGTCTTGCTCTGTTGTTCAGGCTAGAGTGCAGTGGTGCAATCTCGGCTCACTGCAAACTCCACTTCCTGGGTTCAAGCAATTCTCCTACCTCAGCCTCCTGAGTAGTGGGAAATCCAGGCACACACTGCCACGCCCAGGTAATTTTTTTGTATTTTAGTAGAGACAGGGTTTCACCATGTTGCCCAGGCTGGTTGTGAACTTCTGAGTTCATGCAGTCCGCCCACCTTGGCCTCCCAAACTGCTGGGATTACAGGCGCGAGCCACCGGCCGGGCCGGTTATGAAAAAATCATGAAACACTGAAAAGTCAGAGTGAGACATTTAGTATGGGCAGAACACAGGCTGCACAGTGAAATGAGAGGTAGAAGAAGATATTGGAAAGTGATGTTTTTCCATCAAGCAACAAAGGAAAGACAAAGGACATTTTAAATAGAAAAACAATATAATCAGTTTAGGTATTAGGTTGGAGCAAAAGTAATTGTGGTTTTTGCCATTAAAAGTACTGGCAACCTAGTATTTAGAAGATTAATATAGAGGAGTGTGGGATGTACTGGAGTTATTGGAGATGAAAGACAGAGGCACTACATGCTACAAGTGAGCCAGAATGAGGATGTGGTCTAAGCCAAGTTTCATACACTTCTCTAAACTGAGGTGTCACGTGTTTGGGTTGTTATAAGCTGCAGTGAAATTAGGCAGATAATATGGATGGCGTTCATAACATACTTGTTGACTGATACCCACCTCTCCTTATCCATATATATTAATGGTGCAATTCTTTCAGCGATTTAGGTTTGTGGGCTGTGGTTTAAATTTAGAAGTAACAGAAGAGTTAGAGAGGAGAGGTCACATGTTTTTCCCTTGTTGTCTCAGTTAAAGCTGATTTTCCAAGAACAGCATGATGGGGTGATGTTTTCTTTCATCATTAATAAACACATTAATGTTTTCCATAGTTCAGATAATAATTTTGAACAATATTAGAATTATTAACATCTATGCTCTAAGGCCATTTTAAATTATAAGGGTTTGAATCCCTGCACTTTGGGACACCTAGGCAGGAGGATCACTTGAGCTCAGAAATTCAAGACCAGCCTGGGCAATATAGGGAGATCTTGCCTCTACTAGAAATCAACAAAATTAGCTGGGTATGGTGGTGCACACCTGTAGTTCCAGCTAATTGGGAGATTGAAGTGGGAGAATCGCTCGAGCCTAGGAGGTTACAGTTGCAGTGAGCTTTGATGTGCCATCCCATGGCAATACATGTGCCATCCCTAGGCAACAGAGCTATATATTATCTCAAAAAATATATATATACATATATATATACATACACACACACACATATATATATATATACACACACATATAACCATATATATGGGTTTTAATGGATATTGCTAGTCAGAGTGTTATTCATTTATTGAAGATTATCAGTATTTCATTGTATACTATATATTTAATTCTTGGGTTTATTATTGATGTCCTCTGATCCTACACAAATTACTTAGCATTTAACTTTTAGGTCACATTCCCTGGCAAACAATTACTAGAAGCAGCACAGAAAGATGTATCACAATCAATAAGCCAATTTTAGGTCAAGCAGTCAGTGAAATCCAAATGTGAGAAATCAATCCACAGTTTGAAGAAAACAATGGAAAACCTGATGCAAGTTTATTTTATGATAACTACTTTGTCCTTCACAGTAAGAAATAGTTGAGAACTCTGGAGGTTATCATTAAAGGTACAAAATCCCATTCATCATGCACAACTTTTTAGAGATATTGATTTTGATGGCTACATTTTGCAGTGTACTTTGAAACCAAAATCTTTCCCAAATAGCATATTCTATCAATTCAAGACATAGAGTGAAATGAAACAAATGCTGTAATTCTGTGTGTGATCTCTAAACGGACAAAACAATTACCCAGTTATTTTCTACTGTGAGACGGTCTATAATTGCAAATGACAAAAAAGTTTTTTTGTTGTTCTATTTTGTTTTGTTTTTCACTCTTCTATTGGAAATGACAGTGAAATCATATTTCCATTAATATCATAATCTTCAACAAATATTTACTTTGACAGTATTCATAAGAAGAGAATTAAGATTTTTTAAATAAAAAGGTTGTATCTTTTCACACAGATGAAAACACCATTTCAACCTAAATTAAGTTGCTACTTGCATATATTATTTGTTTACATTACAAAATTCTTAATGTGAGAAAAAACATGTAATAAAAAATATAATTTCGAAAAAAAGGATGAGGTAACTGGGAGCTAAGGCACAATTCAGCACAATATAACTAGAACTGCAGCACCATTAAACACTCTTAAAAGATGGTTTAATTAGATTGACTTCTTGCAGTTAAAAATGAGTATTTGTTCATAGAATCATTAATATAAAACAGTTTTTATTAATACAATTTGTTCATAAACCTTGATTATATATTGGGCATTTTCTGGTTAATCAATAACTGATAAATTTCCATTTCACTTTGTATAGATATGGTTTAAAAAAGCAGAAATTTACCATTGTAATGCTGGAAAGGAGTTATAATTTTACAACCAAGAAAACTTATGACAATCTCCTGAATATTAATATATAGGGAACGTTTTTCTCTATGGCTGGCACTTACCATGCTCTCTTATTTAAGCCTCACATCAGCTTCTGATCCAGTACCAATACTGGATTTACTTAGAGGGAAACTGAGGTACAGAGAACTCAAGAAACCTACTGAACTTAACATTAGTCAGGTTTTCACATTGACATTCAATTAACATTTGAATTTACATAGTTTAAGAACCTAAATTCTTAAAGAGTATACCATACTACCTTACAGCTCACAATAAAAATTACACCAAAAGAGTTATCTAGCATTAGAAAAGCATAAAAAAGTCCATATTTGAAATCTCTGTCACAAGACACTTTTTTGTTTTTATTAGGTTAGTGCAAAAGTAATTGTGGTTTTTGCTTGCTGGAAAAAAACCACAATCATTTTTGTGCCAACCTAATACAAACATGTACTGCTCAAATGACTTGTGAATGAGTGACATAGTTTTAACTTAAAACTGATTAATATTCAACTATTTGTTTAGTGATCCTATTAACTAATAACTTCAGTCATGAGTTGCTTAAGGCCAGAGATACACTTGTTCTGAGAAATACTTGGTGAGGTGATTTTGTCATTGTGGTTACCCCATCCAGTGTAGAGTATGCTTATACAAACCTAGATGGTATAGTGTACTACATGCTTAGACTACACAGTACAGCCTGTTGCTCCTAAGCTACAAACCTGTACAGCAGGTTACTTTGCTGAATACTGTAGGCAATTGTAACACAATGGTAAGTATTTGTGGATCTAAACATAGAAAAAGTACAGTGAAAATACAGTATAAAAGATAAAAAAGAGCACACCCGCATAAGGTGTTTGCCTTGAATAGAGCTTGTAGGACTGGAAGTTGCTCTGGGTGAGTCAGTGAGTGGCTGATGAGTGAATGTGAAAGCCTAGGACATTACTGTGCACTACTGTAGACTTTATAAATATTGTATACTTAGACTATATTAAATCATAAAAAGTAAAGTGTGTTATGATTTTACTATGGCTACAATAATACTAAGCAATAGAAACTTTTTACCTTCTTTAAAATCTTATGGGACCCCCGTCATTGACTGAAACATCGTTATGCAGTGCATGACTGTAATTGGAAGTTATGAGTTTTCTTCTGCATGGATCTGTCTCATATGCCTTATGATAGGCTAATTTTTAAAAAGTAAGTCCATTTCTAGTTTTGAATTTTTAAAAAAATTTTGACAAGTGTATTAGTCCATTCTTATGCTGCTATAAAGAATTGCCCAAGACTGGGTAATTTATAAAGGAAAGAGCTTTAATTGACTCACAGTTGTGCATGGCTGGGGAAGCATCAGGAAATTTACAATCATGGCAGAAGGGGAAACAAGCACTTCTTTCTTCACATGATGGCAGGAAGGAAGAGTGCTGAGCAAAGACAGAGAAATCCCTTATAAAACCATAAGATCTTGTGAGAACTCACTCACTATCATGAGAACAGCAGCATGGGGGTAACTGCCCCCACGATTCAATTACCTCAGGTCCCTTCTAGGATATGTGGGATTACGGGATGGTATGGTTTGGCTATGTTCTCACCCAAATCTCATCTTCAATTTTAGCTCACATGATTCCCACATTTCAGGAGGGACCTAGTGGGAGATAATTGAATCATGGGGGCAGTTTTCCCCCATACTGTTCTCCTAGTAATGAATAAGTCTCACTAGATTTGATGATTTTGTACAGTTTCCCCTTTTGCTTGGCTCTCATTTACTCTCTTGTCTGACATCATGTAAGATATGCCTTTTGCCTTTTACCATGATTGTGAGGCCTCCCCAGCCATGTGAAAGTGTGAGTCCATTAAACCTCTTTTTCTTTATATATTACCCAGTCTTGGGTATGTCTTTATCAGCAGTGTGAAAACAGACTAATACATGGGAACTCCGATACAAAATGAGATTTGGGTAGAAACACAGAAAAACCATATCAACAAGTTTATTGAGTCATAGATATACAAAAACTCACAAAAAAGCACATGCATTTGGACATCTACATATACCCATGATGCCATCACCACAATCAAGGTATTAAATATATCCATTGCCTCCAAGAATACCTTGTGTCCCTTTATGGGTTTGGATTTTCTTCATGTTTTGATTTTTGTGTAATTTTTTTTGAAGGGATAAGAATACTTAATATGAGATCTACTGTCTTGAGCTTCTAATATTGTTAACTACAGGTACTATGTTATACAGCAAATCTCCATAACTTATTCATGTTATATAATTGAAATTTTACACCCATTGAGTAAGAATTCCCTGTTTTACCTTCCCTCACCAAGCCCTGGCTGACATGGTTTGTCTCTGTGTCCCCACCCAAAGCTCATCTCAAATCTTAATCCCATGTATTGAGGGAGGGATCTGGTGGGAGGTGATTAGATCATGAGGGTGGTTTCACCCATGCTGTTCTTGTGATAGTGAATGAGTTCTCACAGGATCTGATGGTTTCAAAAGTTGCAGTTTCCACTGCAAGCTCTGTCTCTCCTGTCACCTTGTGAAGAAGGTCCCAGCTTCCCTTCTCCCTATACAATAATTGTTAGTTTCCTGAGGTATCTCAGCCATGTGGAACTGTGAGTCAATTAAACCTCTTTTCTTTATAAGTTACCCAGTCTCAGATAGCATCTTTATGGCAGTGTGATAACAGGATAATAAAGAGAATTGGTGCCGGCAGAGTGGGGTACCGCCACAAAGATAAGCTTAATGTGTGGAAGTAACTTTGGAACTGGGTAACAGGCAGTTTGGAACAGTTTGGAAGGCTCAGAAAAAGACAGAAAGATATAAGAAAGTTTAGAACTTCCTAGAGACTTGTAGAACAGCTTTGACCAAAATGCTGATAGTGATATGGACAATGAAGTCCAGGTTGACATGGTCTCTAATGGAGATGAGCCACTAATTTGAAACTGGAGTAAAAATTATTCATGCTATGCTTTAGCAAAGAGACTGGCAGCATTTTGCCCCTGCCTGGAGATCTGTGGAACTTTGAACTTGAGAGAGATGACTTAGGATATCTGGTGGAAGACATTTTTAAGCAGTAAAGCATTCAAGAAGTAACCTGACTTATTCTGAAAGTGTTCAATTATGTGCATTCACAAAAAGATGATTTGAAATTGGAACTTAGCGAAGCATAAAGGTTTGAAAAATTGCAGCCTGACTATGTGGTAGAAAAGAAAAACTCATTTTCTGGAGAAGAATTCAAGTTGGCTGCAGAATTTTACATAAGTAATGAGGAGCCAAATGTTAATAGTCAAGACAATGGGGAAAAAATGTCTGCAGCACATCACAAAGACCTTCATGGCAGCCGCTTTCATCACATGCCCTTAGACCTATGAAGGAGAAATGGCTTCATGGGCCAGACCCAGGGCCCCACTGCTCTGTGCAGCTTTGGGACATGGTGCCCTGTGTCCCAGCCACTTCAGCTCTATCCAAGGCTAAAAGAAGCCAAAGTAAAGCTTAACCCATTGCTTCAGAGTGAAAGTCCCAAGCATTTGTGGCTTCCATTTGGTGTTGTGCCAGCAGGTGTGCAGAAGACAAGAGTTGAGCTTTGGGAACCTCCATCTAGATTTCAGAGGATGTATGGAAATTCCTGGATGTCCAGGCAGAAATCTGCTGCAGGGGTGGAGCCCTCATGGAGAACCTCTGCTAGGACAATGCAGAAAGAAAATGTGGGGTTGGAGCCCCCACATAGAATCTCCACTGGGGCACTGCCTAGTGGAGCTGAGAAGAGGGCCACCCTCCTCCAAAACTCAGAATAGTAGATCCACTGACAGCTTTCACCATGCACCTGCAAAAGCTACAGGCACTCAATGCCAGCCCATGAGAGCAACGGTGGGTGCTGTACACTGCAGACACAGGGGTAGAGCTGCCCAAGGCTGTGGGAGCCCACCCCTTGTATCATCAAGGCCTGAATGTGAGACATGTTGTCAACGATTTTGCAGCTTTAGGATTTAATGACTTCCCAGCTGGGTTTCAGGGGGCCTGTGGCCCCTTTGTTTTGGCCAATTTCTTGTATTGGAATATTTACCCAATGCCTGTACCCCCATGTTATCTTGAAAGTAACTAACTTGTTTCTGATTTTACAGACTCATAGGCCAAAGGGACTTGCCCTGTCTCAGATAAGACTTTGAACTTGAACTTTTGGGTAATGCCGAAATGAGTTAAGACTTTAGGAGACTGTTGGGAAGGTGTGATTGGTTTTGAAATGTGAAAGGACATAAGGGGTAAGGGCAGAATGATATGGTTTAGCTCTGTGTTCCCACCCAAATCTCATCTCAAATTCTAATCCCCACATGTAGAGGGAGGGACCTGGTGGAAAGTAATTGGATCATGAAGGTGGTTCCCCCATGCCATTCTCACGATAGTGAGAAGATTCCCATGAGATTTGATGGTTTTAAAAGTGGCAGTTTCCCCTGCAGTCTCTCTCTGTACTGCTGCCTTGTGTGGCAGATGCCTGCTTTCCTTTTGTCTTCTACTATAATTTTAAGTTTCCTGAGGCCTCTCAGCAATGTGTAACTGAGTCAATTAAACCTTCTTTCTTTATAAATTTCTCAGTCTCAGGTAGTATCTTTATAGCAGTGTGAGAGCAGACTAATACACTGCCAAACACTAGTCTATCCTTTGCTTTTAAGTTTGATCATTTTAGATATATCCAGTAAGTGTATCTAAATGGCATAAGTGTATCTTACATATAGGAGGTATCTAAAATGGTCACAATCCTATAAGTATAATGGTTATACTCCTATAAGTGTATCTAAATCATGAAGAATTTGTCCTTCTCTGCCTTATTTAACTTAGCATAACATCTTCTAGTTTCACTCATGTTGCAAATGTATACATAAACACACACGCACACACACCACATTTTCCTAATTGATTTATCTGTAGATAAGCATTTGGGTTGTTCTCATATTTTGTTACTATGAATAATGCTATCATAAATATGGGAATATAGATATTTCTTTAAGATCTTGACTTTTTTCTTTTTTTTTTCCAGATACATATTCTACACTGTTTTTCATAGTGGCTGCACCATTTTAAATTCTGACCAACAGTGTATAAGAGTTCCAATTTCTTGTGCTTTTTATTCTGCATTCGACCAACATTTTTATTGTTTATACCTTCTTATGCTTAATTCAACTCACATAGTTCCACAAATGCAAGATTTAAAAATTGTATTAATGAGGCAATATCTGCCACAGAAATTCAATTATCATTGGATCTTTTGGGTCACAAGGCCCAACAAGGCACCACAAGGATGCCCACCTATAGTGGGCACCACACCATACACCTTCCCCACAGAGCCCTCTCCTGCTAGAACCCACTCAAAGTTTATTATGCATTACTTAGTGAACAGGTCAGGGCAGCACACTGAAATGTGGCCTATATTACCATCAAAATCCAAAGAGGCTCAACAGGTTCTTCTTTGTTCACAGATGAGTTGCATATGATACAGAAATTTGTCTTTTACTTTAGAGAGAACTCTGGCATGCTCCAGACTTCCTGGACTCAAGGATCAAGACAGATATGAACATCTTCCAAGTTTTATGGAGGAATTTTTCTCTCATTCTCTAATGTTCATGTCTCACTAACCATTTGGATACTCCCTATTTCATGATTAACAAATCCAAGGAATCTGGGATGTAAATAAAATACAGAAAAACCGGCATATTCTCTAGTGCTACTCTAATGGAAAAAAAAAACCTAAAAAATAAAAGGGAATGTTATGGTATTGACTTTTTATAACAGAAAGAGTTCATCAATGGGTTTGACAGTTTATTTTAATTGGTTTCCTAAACAAGTCATAATGAATATTGCCCAGTTATCAATAATAAAAACAAAAACTTCAACATTAGTGAACTAGCTCCATTCAAATATTTTACTTTTTTTCTAGACAATGAAAATAAATATATAATGTCTACAGCTAATTTATGTCTTTCAAACTTATGGTAGGTTGAAAAGAACTAAAGACACATCTGATGCGTTGATTCTGATCTAGGCTACATTTATATTAAATGTTTAGTAATTCTTAAATGTGCAACAATGTTCCCTAATAAGTTTTCCCCAGTTATTCCCCTCAAGCAATATATAGCACAAATTAGAATATAATGGAAACTTTAATAAAATAAATGAAATAAAATATTGTATTTTCTTTCTTTTTTCTTTTTTTGAGGGCATTGGGAGCTTTCTTAATTCAAGTTAACATGCAGCTCAAAGTCACTAGACTAATATTTCATGGTGCTGTTTAGACTCTACAAATATGGCTACAATTTCAATTACATTTTCATTATATATAAAGTTTAACAATAAGTGAATTTTTTAATCACTCACAAATTTGGACCTTAAAAATAGTTACAAAAAGGTGCTCTAACATATTTTAAATATGATACTGTTATTTACATAAATTTATATCACCAATAGTGATTATTGTTGAAGACAAAACTCAAAGTAGCTATTTTATTTTAGTGTAAGAAATCTTATGATCTCATTATCTCACTTAATCTACTTCTCTAAGAACAATATCAGGATCACAAATAAAACCATGTGTGATTGTTGAAGGAGGTCAATAATGCTTATGATTAGATGAGTTACAAAGATTTACTGGAAGACTGGCTCTCTTTCCATGTATATGTGTATATATACATGTATATATATACACACTATATAATAGAGACTATATGTACATATAGCCTTATGTATATGTAGAATATACATGTACACATACATATGTGTATTTTATATATATTCTCTAGTCATGGTTTTTCTAATGCATATGAAATCTAAAATCCAATGAAATGAAGTAAATTAGAGCCCCATTCATTGGATTTGAATGAGTAGCAGTTTCATAAAGTACAATAGTTTCATCATAAACTAGAATCTAAAAATAATATCAAAAATGTGTCCAAATACATTTTAAATGTGATACATCATTTATATAAATATATTAAAATAATTTAAAATTTTATAAATCATATTCTAATAAAACATAAGAATTTTAGAACATTTCTCAAGTAAATAAATATACTTCTATTAAATAGATGTAAGTGTAACTAAAATCATGGTATCCATTTTATAAACTAAATATTGCAAAAAGCACATTTAATATATGTAGAATGTAATCCATAAAGAAAATAAGATTTTAAAAATTCAAATATACTTTTAAATAAACAACCATGAACATTATGCAGAAATTGCCCCTTCTGTTATTTTTTTTTCACCATTTTAACTTTTAGTTTGTGAGTTAGCAGGACTCTATTTTGAGCTGACCAAAGATATCTTTGAATTATATATAGAATAAGCAGGCATATGACTTAAATGAGATATTTCTTCTCTATAGAATAAGCTGTGCCATTTATAGTACTTCATAAGATCAACTTCCTTTTTATATTTAACAAAATTCTTGAACAAATATACAGATGAATCTAGAACACATAATAGCATATTAAAAAGGACACGTGAGGACAGAAATAACAACTGGAAAAAAATGTTTATGGTGTCTTTAAAAATATTTTTTGAAAATAAATTTTACCAGGTAAGTTTGCAACATCAGGTTTGCCAATTAATCTATTGAATAATAATCATTGTTTAATATAAAATCAAAGTATAAAATAAACTTTTATAAGAAAAATATATAAAATTTTAAATATTAGAAAGTAAAAATATATAAATGTTTGGCTAAATCAGGGACATATTATATTATACTATAAAATTAATTAATTTGAAATAGTAAATATAAAAATATTTTAAGCTTGATGAGAGCAGGGACTAGTTCTGTTTCACTCACTTCTGCATACTTATTGTCCCATAGACTACATGACATCTTGAGCTCATGCATAGACCTCCATATCACTTTTGATATTAACATCCCACGTTTTAAGACAGCATATTAAAAAAAAATACTTCCAATAAACAAATGAACAAAGAAAACTGAGAGAATTCATCATCAATAATCTTTCACTTAAACAGTTTCCATGGGATGAACATCAGGAAGAAGGAAAATTGTCTAAGTAGGATTTGGAAAGAATAATGATAAACACAGTTTTAACATTCTGCATAAAATAATGACAATATCTAATTTGATGAGTTAAAATGGAATTAAATAAAAAATAGAATAGGTGTGAATGATATAATTAGAGGTAAAGTACTCTAAAATTTGTAAGTTATTTAGGAGGAGAATGATGTTGATTAAACTTTTTTAAATTAAGCACACATGACAAAATTCTAGTTAACTTCTGAATAAATACTTCCAATATAGTAGAAGGAAAATGAAAAGAAACCCTTCAGTGAAAGATGGTATTTAAAACATTTGCTGAAATTCAGCATTATTTCATAATAAAAGTCCTCAACAAATGAGGCAAAGAAGGAACATACCCCCAAATAATGCCATCTATGACAACCCACAGCCAACATCCTACTGAATATGCAAAAGTTGGAACCATTGCCCCTGAGAAATGGAAAAAGACAAGGATGCCCACTTTCACTAGTCCTATTCATCAAATTATTGGAAGTACTAGTCAGAACAATCATGCAACATAGAGAAATAAAAGACATCCAAACTGAACAAGAGGAAGTCAAATTATTGGTTAGCTGGTAATATGATCTTATAGTTACAAAACCATGAAGACTCCTTCAAAAGACTCCTAGATTTGATAAATGAATTCAGTAAAGTTTCAGCACACAAAATCAATGTTCCGAAATCAGTAGCATTTCTATATATCAATAACAATCAAGATGAGAATAAAATCAGGAAATCAATTCTATTTACAATAGCTACAAAAAATACCTAGAAGTATATTTAACCAAAGAGGAAATATCTTTACAAGGAAAACTACAAAACATTATGAAAGAAAATTTAGATGACACAAACAAATGGAAACCTATTACATGCTTATAGATTAGAAGAATCAATATTGTTAAAATGACCATACTATCCAAAGCAACCTAGAGATCCAATGCAATTTCTACCAAAATACCAACATCATTTTTCACAGAATTAGAAAAAGTAATCCTAAAATTCATATGGTAGAAAAAAAAACCCAAGGAGCCAAAACACACCTAAGCAAAAAGAACCAGAGCTGGAGGCATCACATTACTTGACTCTAAATTATCCTATAAGACTACAATAACCAAAACACGACACTGGTATAAAAATAAACATATGGGTCAATGGAACAGAATAGAGAAACCAGTAATAAAGACACATATCTGCAGACAAAAGATCTTTGACAAAGTCAACAAAAGCATACACTAGGGAAAGGACACCCTTTCCAATAAATGGTTCTGGGAAAACTGAATTGCCATATGAAGAAGAACAAAACCGAACCTCTATCTTTCACCATATACAAAAGTCTACTCCAGATGAAATAAAGACTGAAATGTAAGACCTGAAACTATAAAAAACTAGAAGAAACTAGAAGAAACCCTAGGGAAAAGTCTTCCAGACATTGCTTTAAACAAAGAATTTATTACTAAGACCTCAAAAGTGCAAGAAACAAAAACAAAAATAGACAAATGGGTTTAAACAACTAAAAAGCTTCCAATCAGCAAAAATAATAATAATCAATAAAGTGAACAGACAACCTGAAGAATGGGAGAAAATATTTACAAGCTATGCATTCAACCAGCTGACTGATACCTAGAATTTACAAGGAATTCAACCACCACCACCACTACCATCACCACCACAAAACAAATAACACCATTAAGAAGTGAAAAAAAATTTGCAATCTACCCATCTGACAAAGGGCTGATATCCACAATCTACAAAGAACTAAAACAGATTTACAAGAAAAAAACAAACAAGCCCATTCAAAAGTGGGTGAAGGATATGAACAGACACTTTACAAAAGAAGACATACATGAGGCCAACAAACATATGAAAAAATGCTCATCATCACTGGTCGTTAGAGAAATGCAAATCAAAACTACGTTGAGATACCATCTGACGCCAGTTAGAATGGCAATCATTAAAAAATCTGGAGACAACAGATGCTGGAGAGGATGTGGAGAAATAGGAACACTTTTACACTGTTGGTGGGAGTGTAAATTAGTGCAACCATTGTGGAAGACAGTGTGGCGATTCCTCAAGGACCTAGAAATAGAAATTCTATTTGACCCAGCAATCCCATTACTGGGTATATAACCAAAGGATTATAAATCGTGCTACTATAAGGACACATGCATACGAATGTTCATTGCAGCACTGTTTACAATAGCAAAGACTTGGAACCAACCAAATGCCAATCGATGATAGACTGGACAGGGAAAATATGGCACATATACACCATGGAATATTATGCAGCCATCAAAAACGATGAGTTCATGTCCTTTGTAGGGACATGGATGAACTTGGAAACCATCATTCTCAGCAAACTGATCCAAGAACAGAAAATCAAATACCACATGTTCTCACTCATAGGTGGGTGTTGAACAATGAGAGCACATGGACACAGGGAGGGAAGCATCACACACTGGGGTCTGTCGGGGGGAATTAGGGGAGGGACAGCAGGGAGTGGGGAGTTGGGGAGAGATAGCATGGGGAGAAATGCCAGATATAGGTGATGGGGAGAAAGGCAGCAAATCACACTGCCATGTGTGTACCTATGCAACAATCTTGCATGTTCTCCACATGTACCCCAAAACCAAAAATGCAATTAAAAAAAAAAAAAAGAAGTGGTCAAACAACATGAATAGACATTTCTCAAAAGAAAACATACAAATGGCCCATAAGCATATATAAAAATGCTCAACATTACCAATCATCAGAGAAATACAAAATAAAACCACGAGATATTACTAAAAAGTCTATTATTAAAATAGACTTTTTATTTTAATAATAAGATAAAAAGTTTTATTTTATTTTAAATAAATAAAATAAATAAAAGAGGGCCTATTATTAAAAAGTCAAAAAACAACAGATGTTAAGGATGATGTAGAGAAAAGCGAATGCTTATACACTAAGTATGGGCATGTAATTAGTGCAACCTCTATGGAAAACAGTACAAAGGTTTCTGAAAGTACTAAAAATAGAACCACTACTTAATCCAACAATCCCTGTACTTGATATCTAACCAAAGGAAAAGAAATTTCTGTATCAAAACATACCTACAGTCATACGTTTATTGCAGTACTATTCACAATAGCAAAGATATGGAATCAGGATAGGTGTCCCTCAGCAGGTGATTGGCTAAAGAAAATGTTACATATATATATCTCACAACTGAATACTCATCAGCCATTAAAAAGACTGAATTCATGTCTTTTATAGCAACAGAGATTGAACTGGAGGCCATTAGCATAAGTGAAACAACTCAGAAAATCAAATACATGTTCTCACTTATAAGTGGGAACTAAATCATGTGTACACGTAGACATAGAGAGTGTAATAAGTAGACACTGGAAACTCAGAATGGTGGGTGTGTTGGGGGGTTTGATGGGTGAGAAATTACTTAGTGAGTATAACATATATTATTCAAGTGATGGTTACACCAAAACTCAGACTTTACCACTGTGCAATATATCCACATAACAAAACTGCACTTGTAGTTTTTTAATTTATACAAATAAAAAATTTAATGTACTATGGTACTGTCTGTGATCTCCAGTGAAATATCTGTAGAAAGAAAAGAGAAGAAAGTTATAACTGTACTTTGCAATGTCAAGAGTTATAGACGAGTAGGAAATGGCAAAAGGGCTGAGAAGGATATTAGTAAGATAGGAAGAAAACCAATAAAATGTGTTTTTTCAAAGCCAATAGAAGCAAATGTAATGGGAAGAAAAGAGTGATGAGTTGTGTTAAATGTTGCTGATAGGTGAAACAAAATGAGAACTGAGACTAAATCACTGGATTTGTCACAGGGTCATTACTGAACTAGAAAAGAGCAGTTTCAGTGGAGTATTGGGGGTAACTAGAGATAGCAAGTATATACAAATGTTCTGATAAGCTTTCCTGCAAAGGAGAAGAAAAATGACATAGGAGATAATAAGGAAAAAAACGTTTTCTGATGGAAGAGATAAAATATTTGCACACTGATTTATACCAAGTAGAAAACATGATCTTCAAAAGAGGAGGATTCCTGGTAAAATGAAATCCAATAGGTAACAAGAGACTGGATTTAGTTCCAGTAGAGTGGCTGTTTTTAAATGGAAACACTAAGAATTTTTATATATATAAACTTTTTTTCCTTACTATCTCCCATGTCATTTTTCTTCTCCTTTGCAGGAAAACTTATCAGAACATTTGTATATACTTGATGTCTCTCTCTCTCTCTCTCTCTCTCTCTCTCTCTCTCTATATATATATATATATATATATATATATATATGAATGCTGTTCTGCAGCCCCCATGAGTGATTCCCAGGCAAGCAGGGTCTGGAGAGGACCTCCAGCAGTCCTGCAGCAGAGGGGCCTGAGTTTAGTAGAAAAACTAAAAAACAGAAAAGACCAAAGGTAGATAAACCCACAAAGTTGAGAAGAAACCAGTACAAGAACGATCAAATCACCAAAAACTAGAACACCTCTCCTCCTCCAAGGGATCACAACTCCTCACCAGTAAGGGAACAAAACTGGATGGAGAATGAGTTTCATGAATTGACAGAAGCAGCCTTCAGAAAAGTGGATAATAACATACCTCTGAGCTAAAGGAACATGTTCTAACTCAATGCAAAGAAACTGAGAACCTTGAAAAAAGTTAGACAAAATGCTAACTAGAATAACCAGCTTAGAGAAGAACATAAACAACTTGATGGAGCTGAAAAACACAGCACGAGACCTTCATGAAGCATACAAAAGTTTCAATAGCCAAATCGATCAAGCAGAAGAAAAGATACCAGATATTGAAGATCAACTCAATGAAATAAAATGAGAAGGCAAAATTAGAAAGAAAAGAGTGAAAAGAAATGAACAAAGCCTCCGAGAAATATGGGATTATGTGAAAAGACCTAACCTATATTTTATCAGTGTACCTGAATGTAACAGGGAGAATGAATCCAAACTGGAAAATACTCTTCAGGATATTATCCAGGAGAACTTCTCCAACTAGCAAGGCAGGCCAACATTCAAATCCAGGAAATACAGAGATCACCACAAAGGTATTCCTGAAGAATAGCAACCCCAAGACACACATAGACTTAAAATAAAGGAAAGAAGGATGATTTACCAAGCAAATGGAGAACAAAAATAAGCAGGGGTTGGATAAAGCAGACTTTAAACCAACAAAGATCGAAAGAGACAAAGAAGGGCATTACATAATGGTAAAGGGATCAATGCATCAAGAAGAGCTAATGATCCTAACATATAGCCACCCAATACAGGAGCACCTAGATACATAAAGCAAGTTCTTCACAATCTACAAAGAGACTTAGACTCCCACACAATAATAGTGGGAGACTTTAACATCCCACTGTCAATATTGGACAGATCAACAAGAGAGAAAATTAACAAAGATATCCAGGCCTTGAACTCAGATCTGGACCAAGCAGATGTAATAGACATCTACAGAACTTTCCACCCCAAATTCACAGAATATACATTCTTCTCAGCACCACATTGCACCTACTCTAAACTTTACTACATAATTGGAAGTAAATCACTCTTCAGCAAATGCAAAAGAATGGAAATCATAACAACTAGTCTCTCAGACCACAGTGCAATCAAATTAGAACTCAGGATTAAAAAACTCACTCAAAACCGCACAACCACATGGAAACCGAACAACCTGCTCCTAAATGACTACTGGATAAATAATGAAATGAAGGTAGAAATAAAGGTGTTCTTTGAAACCAATGAGAACAAAGACACAACGTACCAGAATCTCTGGGACACATTTAAAGCAGTGTCTAGAGGGAAATTTATAGCACTAAATGCCCACAAAAGAAGCAAGGGAAGATCTAAACTTGACACCCTATTGTCATGATTAAAAGAACTAGAGGAGCAGTATCAAACAAATTCAAAAGCTAGCAGAAGACAAGAAATAACTAAGATCAGAGCAGAACTCAAGGAGACACACACAAAAAAAAACCCTTCAAAAACTCAATAAATCCAGGAGCTGTTTTTTTTTAAAAGATCAACAAAATAGACTACTAGCCAGACTAATAAAAAAGAAAACAGAGAATAACTGAATAGATGCATCTAAAAAATATGTTAAATTTATAGTAAGCATTGGGAACTGAAATGAAACAGAAAGTCTCCATGTTATAAATGGAAGGAGAGGAGGGTACTGTGGTTAGAATATTTGTCCTCTCCAACACTCATGTTGAAATTTAATTGCTACTGTAACAGCATTCATAAATAGGTGATACCTATAAGAGGTGTTTAGTTCATGATGGCTCCACCCTTATGAACGGACTAATGATATTATTGTGAGACTGAGTTTGCCCTCTGTGGCTCTCTCTCTCTCTGTTCGTCTGTCATGTGATACCTTTGCTCCTTGCCAAATGTTGGCAAGTTGGAAGTTTACTCCCAGAAGAGTTAGTGTATCACTAAAGAAATTTTGTTTTAATGGGAGTGATAAGCAAAGTAGAAGAGAAGCCAGGAAAAAGAGCCCGATAGCTATTTCGGTGTCACACAGCTGAGGCATGCAATGCCAAGAGAGAGAGCAAGTCAATTTCCAGTTGGATCTGCATAAGACGGGAAGCTTGATGCCATAACCTCAGATATGTAAGGTGACTCTAGCACTCTCTGTGAGGCTGTCAGTATGGCGCCAAGAAAATAATATTTCTTAGAGTTCTATTGGAAAAGTTAGGAATAACAGCAATATAGTGTGGAGAGTAATTCACAGAGACACACAAGGAAACATAAAAGGAAAATTATGTCATAATATAAACTTTCTTAAGAAACTATATAATGGGCTGGGTGTTGTGGCTCATGCATGTAATCACAACATATTGGGAGGTCAAGGCAGGCAGGTCACTTGAGGTCAGGAGTTCAAGACCAGCCTGGCCAACATGGTGAAACCCTATCTCTACTAAAGTTACAAAAATTAGCCTGGCATGGTGGTGCACGCCTATAATTCCAGCTACTAAGGAGGCTGAGACACAAGAATCACTTGAAACCTGGGACACAGAGGTTGCAGGGAGCTGAGATTGTGCCACTGCACTCCAGTCAGGACAACACAGCGAGATCCTGTCTCAAAAGAAAAAATAAAGTAAAATAAATAATAAAAAGAAACTATATAATGTATTTTAAAGTAATATTTTCAGATTAATATCATAATAAAACCCTGACTTTGCTATTTAAATGCTATGTGAATTTTCACAAGTTACTTATCTTTCTGTGATTCAATTTCTTCATCTATAAAATGGGATAAAATTAGTAGGTTTATGTTATTATTAAATGAGTTAATATATGCAACTCATTTAGAAGAGGGCATGGTAGACAGTAAGCACTCAATTATTTTATTTATTACTGTTATTCACATGGAGAATATCTTATTTTAATATTATGCCCCCTACAGGAATCTGGTAGAGTATTAAACTGCAGTTAATGTTAAATTGTTTAAAAATAATTATCATGGTATACCCATATTTTGCTTTAAAATATTTTCCTTTTGAAATGAGAAAATATACAGAGACACACATTCTACACACACACACACACACACACACACACACACTTGTAAGCACATAGAATGCTTCAGAAAAGATACAAGAATCTATTCATGATGATTACCTCTGAGAAAGGGGACATTGTAGGTATGTAATGGGAAGAGACTTACTTTTTATTGTATTGTTACAATAAAAATATTTATTGTTAGAATTTTTACTAGAGATTCTAATTGCATTTCAGTATAATAATATATAAAAAGTTTCTTTTCCCATATAGAGTTATTTATTTCAAATTATGTATTTTCTGTTTCAATAAAATTGTTTTCTCTTGCTACATCAGGCATAATTAGGTATCAGAAGATATGTGTTGTATTATACATATAAACATTAAGGGAGTTTTTTAATTTTGGAATTAGCTGCACTTTGTTCTAAGATAGTGCAGGGAAACACCCTATTCATTGACAACCTGCCAGAACAAGATGAAAACCAGAGCACTTTACCAAAAGGAGTATTCTCTATTTTAGATTATTTTAAAGTATATAGTTTTATGAATCACAAAGCTATATTGGGAAGCCTGAACCATTTTATCTCTGACATCAATGAGTCAAAGTATGTTTGGTACAAATGCAAGACACTTATCACTAGGTTATGATGGATGTCTGTGGTTCAAGGTAGCAGAGGATCCAAGAATAAAGAATACAGTTTTATTCACAGGAGAAAGAAAACAAAAAACAGCAGTGTATTCTAGTGCAATTTTCAGGAAAGTTGTGAAATAGCTTTCTTTTTATAGTGTTAAAACTGTTGTCAATGTTTTTTTTAAAAACACACTTCTATCTTTTATTTTTAAGATATTTGCATCAACCATTATCTAATTTTAAACTTGTCATACAAAGTTTCTTCAAAGATAGCTATTTTAAATTGTTAGAGTTAGCACTAATAATGGAGGATATTTTTACTTTTACTTGTCTCCTATAAAAAGCAACTTAAAAAATATAAATTACTGTTTTGATAAATTTGTTATCCTAAATATTTTGCAGAAACTGTGCAGAATTAATTGCTTTGTCTCTCTCAGACCATTCAAGCCATGTTTGTTTATTAAAACTGAAATAACTTATTTCAGTAATTTTATAATTATGCCAATGCTGGGAAAAGATGCTGTCTTTTGATTTTACAGAAAATTTAATGGTCTAATTCATATTTTTCTCTACTTATAAAGATATAACATTTACTTTGAAAGAAACCACTTTTTGTTATTTTATTTTTAATTGACACACAGTAATTGTACATATTTATGGGATACATAGTGATGTTACAATACTGATAAGGGGTAGCAATCAGATCAGGTGAATTGACATATCTGTCATCTCAAACATTTATCATTTGTGTTGGAAACATTCCATATCTTCCTTCCAGCTATTTGAAGTTATATAACATATTACTATTAACAATCATCCAATAGTGGTAGAGAACACTAGAAATTATTTCTATCTAGATGTAATTTTGTATTCTTTAACAAACCACTCCCTACTTCAACCTTCCCTTCTCAGTCTCTAGAATTCTCTGTTCTACTTTTTACTTCTATGAAATCAACTTTTTTATATACATATTTTCACATTCACTTATGAGTGAGAGTATGTGGTATTTAACTTTCTGTTCCTGGCTTGTTTCACTTAATATAATGTCCTCCAGTTCTATTCATGTTGCCACAAATGACAGGATTTCATTCTTTTTGTGACTGAATGGTACTCCACTATATTTATATACCACATTTTCTTTATTAATTTGTCTGTTGGCAGACACCTATGTTGATTCCATATCTTGGCTATTGTGAAGAGTGCTGCAATAAACAGGGGAGTGCACATATCTCTTTCACATAATTATCTCCTTTCCTTTGAATAAATTCCCAGTAGTGGAATTGCTGAATTGTATGTTAATTCTATTTGTCGAATTTTCAGGAACATGCATACTGTTCTCCAAAGTGGTGCTAGTAGTTTACATTGCTACCAATAGTGTCTTAGAGTTCCCTTTTTTCCACATTCTCAGCAACATTTCTTATTTTGTTTTGCTTTTTGATAACAGCCATCCTAACTTGGATGAGATGACATCTCCTTCTTGTTTTGACTTTCATTTCCCAAATGATTAATGACAAACTACTTCCTGATATGTAAAATATAATGGGTGAGCTGTAGTATTTTCCATCCTCTGAAAAGTGTGGTCATGAATAATTCATATCTTACAATAGTATTTAAAATACAACTCCTAAACTATTATTTATTTAAACAGTATCTTTCTCTAGCATGGTAATGATAAGAGTAATTATTAATAACATAAAGTATAAAATCTTTATATCATTTCATTTTCAGTTAGCTTTTAAATAAATTATCTTTTCAAGGAATCAAATTAAGACCTCTGTTATATTATCTTTAGTTTAACAGAGGATTCAAAAACCAAGAAATATAGGCACATAGTTTTAAAAGTCAAGTAAACACAATTGGAATGCCAACATAATCTTTTTTATTCATCAGTAACTCAGCACATGATCACTAAGAAAGCAGACTATAATTCTCTATATATGTTTTAAATTATAATCAGTTGGATATTAGGAGAATGAGAAAAGAAATATTAGGACCTTAGACTCCTTTAACTCCATTTAACTTCTACCTTTTTTCCCTTTATGTACTTTATTTCTCTATATATTTTCAGTCTCATAAGGCATTAGTAGCAATTTACTAATTAATTTTTTCAGGATTTGTTTTTGGAAACATCTTTATTTCACCTTTATATTTAAAAGATATTCTGATTATAAATATTCTAGGTTGATGGTTATTTGCTTTAAGCACTTTAAAGATATGATTCCATTGTCATTTGGCCTCCAATGTTAACTGCTGAGAAATCAGTTGAATTTCTAATAGTTTCTTATTTAAAGCAATCCTTTCCTTTGACTGCCTTTTAAATGCTTTTCTTGTATAGGTTTTAGAGAAATTTTACCATAATATGCCTAGCTGTAGTTTTATGTTTATGTACTGTGCTTGTGGTTGGTTAATAGAGTTTTTGAATCTGTGGTTTGATATTTTTTATCAGGATATAAAATGCTCCCAAAAATGGGTTTACAATTATTTCTTCAAATGTTATATCTACTTTCATTGTTTCTTTTCTCATTGTTACTCTAAATTCAAGCATTTTTATGTATTCTATGCTTGTCTTAATATATCTTCTGTACTTTACATCTTTTTATCTTAGCACTTTAGTCTAAATATTTTCTTCTACATTTTAGTTTATTCACTTTCAACCATGTCTAAACTGTTAAACCCATCCACTGGTTTCTAAATTTCAATTATTATATTTTTATTACTACAATTCTATTTTTGTTTTTCTTCATATCATCATCTAAAAAGTCATTTTAAACTCTGTGTGGGCTAACTCCTATATCTAATTCTTCTGTTTATCTGTTTTTTGATCTACTGTCATCTTGATTTTCATTTAAATCTTGTTTTTTCACATGAGTTATATTGACTAAATGCTAAAATTAAAATTGTATAAATAATTTGAAACTCTTGATGATGTTATCTTCTTTCTAAAAGGTTTTCTCTTTGCTTTTGGCAACCACTTAGTGCACAAAATACTTGAGGTCCTTGTACATTATCTTGGACCACCTTACTTTAGTATAGCTGAGGTGTACAATCGTATGCATAATGTCAATATTCACTTTAAATGTAAACATCAGCATTTTGGTGCCTCTTTGCCTAAAATCTTTCTTCAACGTCATGGAAGTCTGCTCCAAAATTACTCATAGGCATGGTCTTGAACTGCAGAGGAAATAGTGCTTTGGGGAATAATAGATAATCAACAATGGATAGAAGTCAGCACATAAATACTCCAGTTTTCACATCCTTCAGTAAATGATAATTCCAAAGTAATTTCTGCATGGTTCCTCAGAGAATTACCCGTTGGTTTGAGTTACAATTGTCTTCAGTAATAATCAGATCAATAAAACACTCTTTATTGATTTTTCCTTCCTCCTCTGATATTCTTTCCATTATCTCTTTCTGTTTTCAGAATAATGTCTCAAGGAGAACATCCAGATTTTTGTGTCAGTCTTTGCTTTTATATTAAACTAAGACAAGGTAGATTATCTTAATCCAATCATGAATTGAATAGATTTGAAACTAGGCTTTAATCTTTAGAGGGCAGTCAATGTCCAGTTCACTCTCTCCTCTAGACTGAAGGCCTTTGGAAGACTAAAATTGCCTTATAGTTTCCAATTTTCCTAGTTGCTGCTTAGTGCTCAGCATCTCAACCTGTTTTTGAAGTGATAAATTTCTCAGTTCATCTCCAATGCCTTTAAATAGATGTATTTGACAATGTCTCTGTTCATTCATCAGCAGATTTACCTGTTTGCTATTGTCCAACCTTTCTAATCTCACTGAGAAAGTTGGTGTAAATTTATTTCCACATTAAAAAATATTCAAAGCTAATGTAATTAAATATGTTGCTTAATATAGCTTCTTAAACTTGAATTGCATAAACTTTTCAGTATTTAAAAATAGCAAAATATTGACTATTTTTGGAAAATTATAATGCATAATCATAACACAATATCATGATACATTTTCAAAGCCAAATCAATATTCCCTTTATACCAATTATGGAATTTGTATTATTTATTACAATATATTTTCTAGAGATAGGAATTAAGTATCTTTAAAATCATAATATGTTAAAAATAATACCATTTTGTAGAGTACATGCTGTTTTGTAGACTACAAGATTTAAGGCATAAAATGATTATATGTTAAAGCCTCTGAAGAATTGCTTCTAGATGAAAGTTATTGGTGTTACACAAGAAATCTCATGGCACTGTGCAATGTACGTTCATATTTAGCTCTGACAGCAAGCAGAAAATAACTCTTCTTTCCAAAAGAGGTTTAAATAACCCTTTAATCATCAGTATGTGCATAATACTGACCACTAGGGAGAAAATAATTATGTCAGAGGGGAAAGAATAGTTACTAAGTGCTCTTATCAGAAAGTTGTTGACATATTGTACAGCCATTTGAGGTAACAAATAATTACTATTTTTGCATAGACTATTGGAGGCATATCACACCTTTATAAAGTCTGTGAACTTTGAGCATTTGTTGCAAGAAAAACAGAAAAGGTGCTAACTGTAGGGAAATAGCTCCTCCATGATGTTCTGGTTACCTTGTACAAATTCATATAGCCAAACAGCTTATTTGAGTCTTGGCAGAACATCTGAGGATAATCGATAATCTTACAATAGGGAGGGATGGGAGGCCTGAATAGAGCTGCTATGAGGCCATCTTCTACTCATCTCCCTATCTTCCCTGGGAGGATGTCAGAAAGTTTCTCATCATCTCTGTGTTTTGATAAGTTATAAAGCTTTCTGCCCCACTCCCCTCAGAATTAGAGTGTCAGAATATAAAAATACTTAGGTGCAGGCTATATCTGGCTCCTTAGCAATGATGCATCCCACAGATGGCATTGCACTCATCTGGCTCCTGGTTGTTTTAACTTATCATTTTCAGTGTGTGGGACAAAAAAACTGGTACCTTGGCTTAATCTTGTTTTCACTGACTATATTAGAAATAAACTGTATAAATCTAAAAGTGTCTCCTTGTATCTTTACCATATAATTCAGGTCTTGGGTCTGGCCTTGCCTATCTTGTGTGTTTGCTTCAGTAACGGTATTTGCAAACTGAATGTGCCACATGAGATAGCATGGAGCATATAGAAACTGTCCAGGAGAACTGAAACAATAAACAAATTAAGGTAGTTTGCTTGGAGATCTATCGGTCATCACGTAATTCATTTTTGTTGATTACAATTATTACTTTTAAATAATAAAATGGAAATTGAAGAGAAAATCAGAATATAATAATATAATTATAGGAAAAGTCATTAGTATATAATAGAGCTAAGCTAAAAATAGTTGTTTTGTGAAACTTATATTTCAGTTATTTATCCACATCTCTCAGTATCAGTTACCTATGGTCACAATAATGCTATATTAAAAAACTGAAAACATTGAATCTCAGCTACATAAAACAATAAAATTTTAATTAGCTCACAAGTTGATGGGTAGTCTAGGATTGGTCATTCTAGTCTACACTTAGCCAAGTCTCAATCAGGCTCATTGTCTCTGCTGATCTCAACTAGCTTTATTCACTGCACTAATCTGCAGTCAGTTTGGCTGGGTTGGATCTGATGCACACATCTGTGATTCTCCTCCTGGGAACAGACAGAGTGCTGGCCTTGTATGTTTCTCTCATGTCAATTTAGAGGCTGAGAAAGAAGACCCAATTACACAAATGCTTTTCAAGCCTCAGTTTACGTTACATTTGCTAATATCTAGCCAAAGCAAGGTCCTGTTAAACCTAGAACCAAGTGATGGATAGGTACAGTCATCCCAATAGTAGGAGGACACTGGAAAGATAGATTGCAAAGAGTGTGGATGTATAATTCCACTACTGGAAAGGGACTGAAAAGTTAGAACAATAATGCATTCTGCCACATCTGCCCTAGCCGAGGTCACTCCATCTGAAGACATGCTTCTATTGAGTGAAACCATGTGTACTCAAAAGTCTGTATCCAAATCAAAAAGCAAGACAATGAATCTGTATGTATGTGGAAAACACTTAAATTGCCTGTGAGTCTGGGAAGAAAAAGTAAAATTAACATCATATATTAACTTTTCATCCAACAGAATCATGGTTTGTGCTTCTATCATTTAAGTGTATTATGTATTATGATTATTACCTCGCCTACATTTACCCATATTATTAAGTTAAAAAAAAAAACCTTCACATAGGTGAAATGTTTTGAAGAAGGTAATTGAACTTAAAACCCCTAGAAAAGCCCACACATTAGAAAAGTTACTAAATTGTATATATAGAAGAAATAATATAAAAGTTGTAAACTTGGATATATACATGAACAAGAAAATAAGCAAAAATTGTTTTTTTGTTTAAAAAAAGTGTGTTCAATTCTAGAAAGCTTTACCATATTACCAAAGTACAATATAATCTTTTAAAAATAACTGGAGAATACATTGTGCCATAGATCAATGCCTAGCAATTAGCATAGGTCATTAAGCATCATGTCACTATAACAGAATATGTTGAACATATTAAAAAATCTGAAGAAGGTAATAGAGAAGGGAGTTTAATTGTTGAAGAATATGAGTTTCAATGGAAACACTGGACTGATCAAACGTTCTAAATGTTCAAATGTATATAACTTGAATATCATACAAAGGGTACTCCATGGATAGTGACACAGGGACAGTTTTTGCCAATGGATTGCAATAAACTTTGATAAAGTAGAATTATAGTGTAAAATAAACTTTAATGCTTGTTACTAAGGCACTCAAGTCAACTTAATTTTCACCGTTGATGTAAAAAAGAACCAGCAATACTTGCTATCAAATCTTAAAGAAAAAAGTATTTTAAAGACAAAATCATTTATGACCATAAAATAACCTAGACACTTATTTTCTTATTTTTTCTTATCCTACTTTAAACTCTGGGGTACCTGTGCAGAACGTGCAGGTTTGTTACATAGTTATACACATGCTGTGGTGACTTGCTACATCCATCACCCTGTCATCTACATTAGATACCTCTCCTAATGCTATACCACCCCTAGCCCCCTACCCCTGACAGGCCTTGGTGTGTGATGCTCCCCTCCCTGTGTCTATGTGTTCTCATTGTTCAACTCCCACTTATGAGTGAGAACATGTGGTGTTTGGTTTTCTGTTCTTCTGTTACTTTGCTGAGAATGATGGTTTCCAGCTTCATTCATGTCCCTACAAAGGACATGAACTCATTCTTTTTATGGCTGCACATTATTTCATGGTGTATATGTGCCACATTTTCTTTATCCAGTCTATTGACACTTATTTTCAAAAATGAAATTACAAATAAATTGTTTATCAAGACCTGCATCTAATTAGCAGAGGGATCTCAACAAGAATTTATTTTAATTTTTGAAAAGCATGTTCCATTATCTAAGGCTTAATATGATGGCCGATACATAGGCATTCTGTTTTTTCTTTCTTTTTTTTTAAATTGTACTTCAGGCTCTCGGATACATATGCAGATCATGCAGGATTGTTGCATAGGTACACACTTGGCAATGTGGTTTGCTGCCTCCATCCCTCCATCACCTACATCTGGCATTTCTCCCCATGTTATCCCTCCCTGACCCCATCCCCCACTGTCCCTCCCTTGCTCCCTTGTCCCCCTCCAACAGACCCTAGTGTGTGATGCTCCCCTCCCTGTGTCTATGTGTTCTCATTGTTCAGCACCCACTTATGAGTGAGAACATGTGGTATTTGATTTTCTGTTCTTGTGTCAGTTTGCAGAGAATGATGGTTTCCAGATCCATCCATGTCCCTATAAATGACATAAACTCATCATTTTTTATGGCTGAATAGTATTCCATGGTATATATGTGCCACATTTTCCCTGTTCAGTCTATCGTCGATGGGCATTTGGGTTGGTTCCAGGTCTTTGCTATTGTAAACAGTGCCACTATGAACATATGAGCGATGTGTCTTTATAATAGAATGATTTGTAATCCTTTGGGTATATATCCAGTAATAGGATTGCTGAGTCAAATGAAATCTCTATTTCTAGGTCCTTGAGGAAGTGCAAGACTGTCTCCCACATTGGTTGAAATAGCTATGCTGTTTTGGTACCAGTACTATGCTGTTTTGATTACTGTAGCCTTGTAGTATAGTTTGAAATCAGATAGAGTGATGCATCTGGCTTTGTTCTTTTTGCTTAGGATTGTCTTGGTTATGCGGGCTCTCTTTTGGTTCCATATGACGTTTAAGATGGTTTTTTCCAGTTCTGTGAAGAAGGTCATTGGTAGCTTGATGGGGATAGCATTGAATCTATAAATTACTTTGGGCAGTATGGCCATTTTCACAATATTGATTCTTCCTAACCATGAGCATGGAATGTTTCTCCATCTGCTTGTGTCCTCTCTTATTTCCTTGAGCAGTGGTTTGTATTTCTCCTTGAAGAGGTCCTTTACATCCTTTGTTAGTTGTATTCCTAGGTATTTTATTCTCTTTTTAGCAATTGTGAATGGGAGTTTGCTCATTATTTGGCTCTCTGTTAGTCTGTTATTGGTGTATAGGAATGCTTGTGATTTCTGCACATTGATTTTGTATCCTGGGACTTTGCTGAAGTTGCTTATCAGTTTGAGGAGATTTGGGGCTTAGATGATAGGGTCTTCTAAATATACAATCATATTGTCTGCAAATAAACAATTTTGCATCGTCTTTTCCTAATTGAAAATATTTTATTTTTCTTGCCTAATTGCTCTGGCTAGAACTTCCAATACTATATTGAATAGGAGTGGTGAGAGAGGGCATCCTTGTCTAGTGCTGGATTTCAAAGAGAATGCTTCCAGTTTTTACCCATTCAGTGTGATGCTGGCTGTAGGTTTGTGTAAATAGCTTTTATTATTTTGAGATATGTTCCTTTGATACCTAGTTTATTGAGAGTTTTTAGCATAAACTGCTGTTGAATTTTGTCAAAGGCCTTCTCTGCATCTATTAAGATAATCATGTGGTTTTTGTCTTTGGTTCTATTTATGTGGTGGATTATGTTTATAGACTTGCATATGTTGAAGCAGCCTTGCATCCCTGGGATGAAGCCTACTTGATTGTGATGGATAAGCTTTTTGATGTGCTGTTTCAATTAGTTTGCCAGTATTTTATTAAAGATTTTTGCATCAATATTCATCATGGATATTGGCCTGAAGTTTTCTTTTTTTGTTGTTGCATCTTGCTGGGTTTTGATATCAGGATGATGTTGGTCTCATGAAATGATTTGGGAAGGATTCCTTCTTTTTGTATTGTTTGGAATAGTTTCAGAAAGAATGTTTCCAGCTCCTCTTTGTATATCTGGTAGAATTCAGCTGTGAACTCATCTGGACATGGACTTTTTTTGGTTGGTAAGCTATTAATTGCTGCCTCAACTTCAGCCCTTGTTATTGGTCTGTTCAAAGTTTCAACTTCTCCCTGGTTTAGGCTTAGGAGGTTGCAAGTGTCCAGGAATTTATCCATTTCTTCCAGGTTTACCAGCTTATGTCCACAGAGTTGTTTGTAGTAATCTCTAATGGTAGTTTGTATTTCTGTGGAATTGGTAATATCCCCTTTTTTGTTTTTTATTGCATCTATTTGATTTTTCTCTTTTTTCTGTTTTATTAATCTGGCTTGTGGTCTGTCTATTTTGTTGATCTTTTCAAAAAACCAGCTCCTGGATTTATTGATTTTTTGAAGGGTTTTTATGTCTCTATCTCCTTCAGTTCTGCTCTGATCTTAGTTATTTCTTGTCTTCTACTAGCTTTTGAGTTTTTTTGATCTTGCTCCTCTAACTCTTTCAATTTTGATGATAGGGTGTTGATTTTAGATCTTTACTTGCTTCTCTGGTGGGCATTTATTGCTATATATTTTCCTCTAGACACTGCTTTCAATGTGTCCCAGAGATTCTGGTACATTGTGTCTTAGTTCTTATTGGTTTCAAAGAACATCTTTATTTCTCCCTTCATTTCATTGTTTATCCAGTCAACATTCAAGAGCCAGTTGTTAAGTTTCCATGTTGTTGTGCAGTTCTGAGTGAGTTTCTTAATTCTGAGTTGTAATTTGATTGCCCTGTGGTCTGAGAGATTGTTTGTTATGAATTCCATTCTTTTGCATTTGCTTAGTGATTTACTTCCAATTATGTGGTCAATTTTACAGTAGGTGCAATGTGGTGCTAAGAAGAATGTATATTCTGTGAATTTGGGGTGGAGATTTCTGTCGATGTCTATTAGGTCCGCTTGGTCCAGATCTGAGTTCAATTCCTGCGTATGCTTGTTAATTTTCTGTCTCGTTGATCTGCCTAATATTGACAGTGGAGTGTTAAAGTCTCCCACTATTATTGTGTGGGAGTCTAAGTCTCTTTCTAGGTTGTTAAGAACTTGCTTAATGTACCTGGGTGCTCCTGTATTAGGTGTGTATATATTTAGGATCATTAGCTCTTCTTGATGCATTGATCCTTTTACCATTATGTAATGCCCTTCTTTGTCTCTTTGATCTTTGTTGGTTTAAAGTCCATTTTATCAGAGACTAGGATTGCAACTCCCACTTTTTTTTTTTTTTGCTCTCCATTTGATTGATAAATATTCCTCCATCCTTTTCTTTTTAGCCTATGTGTGTCCTTGCATGTGAGATGGGTTTCCTGAATACAGCATATGGATGGGTCTTGACTTTTTATCCAATTTGCCAGTCTGTGTCTTTTGATTGGGGCATTTGACCCATTTACATTTAAGGTTAATATTGTTATGTGTGAATTTGATCCTGCCATTTTGATGCCAGCTGGATGTTTTGACCATTAGTTGACACATTTTCTTCATTGTGTCAATAGTCTTTACCATTTGGTACATTTTTGGAGTGGCTGGTACTGGTTGTTCCTTTCCTTGTTTAGTGCTTCTTTCAGTAGCTCCTTAAGGCAGGCCTGGTGGTGACAAACTCTCTCAGCAATTGCTTGTCCATAAAGGATTTTATTTCTCCTTCACTTATGAATCTTAGTTTGGCTGGATATGAAATTCTAGGTTGCAAGTTCTTTTCTTTAAGGATGTTGAATATTGGCCCCCACTCTCTTCTGGCTTGTAGGGTTTCTTCAGAGAGATCTGCTGTTAGTCTGATGGGCTTCCCTTTGTGGGTAACCCAATCTTTCTCTCTGGCTGCTCTTAGAGACCCAGGAAGAAAAGACTGTCTACCATATCTTTGAATTCAGCCACAGATGAACCTTTGGCAATTACTATTTTACTTTCTCCTTTACTAACTCATTCTTGTTCACCTCTCATCAGCACCAATGACTGTAAGCTCTATCTCCATCCTTTCGCCAACAAGCTCTACTTCCCCTCAATTGATAAGTAGCTACAATTTTAACCAGACTTTAAATTTTTTATTTGGTTAAATGTATTTATCTTCATTATGAATTTTTAAAATACTATTTCATTAATCATTTATTTTATATCACATTAGAAGTCTTTTGCAGTAAAAAAGGATAATGTAATTTGTACCTACTACCAGATAGCACCATTGAATTTTTCTCCAAAATATACCTACAAATGACTTTATTAAATATTATATAAATGTTAAATAATTTGTCTTTTATTTTTTATATTATACAGAAACTCATTAGAATTTTATATATTTATTTGAGTTATTTTAATAATTTTTGGAAAAATTTTAGGAGATTTTAATAGCCTCCTATTACTTATATAAAAACACAAAATTAACAGAAAGATTTGGTTAGTTAGAGTTAAGGAAGAGTGGAACACAGTTTTCTAAAATATATATGTTGTGTAAGTTTAAAACCATATTTCCACTGAAAATTGTGTTAGTCTACATAAATCTTTAGCTTTCCTCACACTTGCTAGGCATTAGATGACTAATAAATTATAAAAGTAAAGACTTTCAGCCAATTTTATGAAGTACCTCCGTAAGGCAAGGGGCCTCTGAGGCCCCTATTTATAGAACTATGCAATTGTCCAATGGTAATAACAAAATGACTCTATTAACCTTGGATCAATAAGCACAATATTTTTGTGATTCTTTTTACAAAAGAAAGAAAGACAATTAAGTTTCATTTATTTGTATTTTCTTAAATGTAGTCTTCTTTTTCACGAAACTTGAGCAGTCTGCTTAGCTGCTTTCTAAGATTGCTTTTTCCCAACTTGTTAAACGTTTCTAAATCTTTCCTCAACATAATACAGGACATATATGGTGTTAAACTGACTTTAGCCTAAAGATGCCTAACGTATTTTAAGTTCAGCCTAAAGATTTCTCCATACATAGTGAGTCTACCTGGATGTAAGCAAACTTCAACCTACTCTTGTACCATCACCATGTTTTAGCCAACCAAAGGTGGCCAATATTCAAACTGTGTTCAAATAGGCAAACACTGAGCTTTAACCAATCTTGCTGTCTATGTACCATTCTTTCATTTTCTGTATTGTCACTTTCCATCTTCTGTCCATAAAACTTCCTCTGCCAAGTGGCTGTGCAGGAATCTCTGAGCCTACTCTAGTTCAGAAGATTGGCTCATGCGTGAATCGTTCTTTGCTCAATTAAACTCTTAAATTTAATTTGTGTAAGGTTTTTCTTTAATGGTAGGTACCTAAAAGTAGAGTAAACACACTGGTATTTGGCAGGGTTAGATTCTTTTAAAAATCCTTACAAAGTACATAAAATCTACTCAGGATATAAAATTGGAGCTTCCTGCTTTAGTTTAATAATTTGGGAATTTATGTGGTAGTTTCTTGCAGCTTGTTTAGGCTTGAGAAACTCATGCTCATACAGAAAGTAAAGATCTTCAACATTCTGTGAGATTTAAATAAGTTCTAGCAGAATCTCAGCAATGGATAGCAATAGTGAAGGTCCAAGGATCAACAAGCACATTTTTTTTTCTCTCTGGCTATGAAAAGAAGTAACCTTAAAAAATTGCTATGAATAAAAATTGCAAGCACATAAAATATTCATTCACATTCCCCCAAGAAAATTTCATTTATGGCATAATAATTTGTATTCGACCATCTGTCTCTGCCTCTGAGGATTTCTACTTATAGCTTATTAACCTAATAACCAACGTACAGCAAGTTGAAGGTATTGTTTGCCTTACTGGCAATTATTTCATTTCTAATAAGTCCCTAACAAATAATTTTCTGTAGTTAAAGACATTGTCTAAACTCAACCAAGACTCAAGGTTATATAACAGGACTTTTTTCCACATTTTATCTATTGAGATACAATTGATATACAAAAATCTGCACACATTAACTGTGCAATTGGTGAGTTTAGACATACGCATATATCCATGAAACCCAGGAACATAAAAAAGGTAGTAAATACATCTATCACCTCCAAAACTTTTCTTGTGTTCTTTTGTGCTTTTTGTTTTTTGCTTCTTTTTTATTCTTTTTCACAAGAACAAAACATGAGCTCTATAATCTTAAAGTGTTTTAAAATACACAATACTGTATTGTTAACTATAGATACTATGCTGTCTACCAGATCCCTATAACTTACTCATTTTTGCAAAAGAAACTCTATCCATCAAAAAAAAGAAAAAACCACCTCCATTTCTCTCTTCCTCACTACTAATTCCCTGGCAGCCACCATTCTATTCTCTGCTTCTCTGAGTTTGACTTTTTAAATAACCCCTATAAGCAGAGTCATGTAGTATTGGTCCTTTTGTGACTGGCTTATTTCACTTAGCACAATGTCCTCCAGGTTCATCCATGTTGCCATAATGACATAATTTCTTTCTTTTATGAAGCTGAATAATAGTCTTGTATGTATATAGCACAGTTTCCTTATTCTTATGTAAATGGACATTTGCATTGTTTCCATATCTTTGCTGTTATGAATATTGCTCCAACGAACATGGGGTGCAGATACTTCTTTAAGATCTTTATTTTAATTATTTCACAAGGGTATGAAACTAGAAATTAATAACAGGAGGAAAATTGGAAAATTCACAAATATGTGGAAATTAAATAACATACTCCCAAAGAAACAATAGGTCAAAAAGAAATCCAAAGAGAAATTAAGATATATCTTGAGCCAACTGAATGAAAACACAACATGCCCACACTTATGGGATACAGCAAAAGCAGTACCAAGAAAGAAGTTTATAGCCATAAATGCTACACTTTGAAAGAAGAAATATTTTCAAATAAACAACTAAACATTATACCTCAAGGAGCTAGAAAAAGAACAAACTTAAGACAAAAGTTAATAAAAAGAAGGAAATAAAGATTGGAACAGAAATAAATGAAGACTATAAAAACAATAGAAAATGTCAATAAAACTGGAATATGGTTTTCTGAAAAGATAAAATTGACAAACAATTTTTTTAGAAAAAAGAAGAGTCAAATAAATGAAATTAGAAATGAAACAGGAGATGCTACAACTGATACAAGAGAAATACAAGGAATCATAAAAAATATTATAAATTTTTATACATCAACAAATTGGATAACCTAGGAGATGTTGATACATTCAAGAAGCAAACCACCTACCAAGACTGTATTCTGAAGAAAAGGAAAGTATGAACAGACCAATAATGAGTAAGGATATTAAATCAGTAATCAAAAACCTTCCAACAAAGAAAAATCCAGGACCAGATAATTTTAGTGGTGAATTCCAACAAATGTTAGAATTAATGTCAATCCTTCTCAAATTTTTATATGTAAGAATTTTAGATTTAAAGCTAATCTGCAATAAATAAATACAAAAGTTAATTTTAAAATCATAGTTTATTTTAGGACTACTTTTGGAGGACCAAAAAAGTAAGTTCTACTCCTAGTTCAGAAATAACCTTGTCCCCAAACTATATAGAAGCCAGTATATATACTTATAAGTATATATACTTATATATATTTATATATGTATATATATATTTGTAAACTTATATACATACTTATATATAATGAATATATATATGTCTCTTATTTGCAAAAAGATAATCACATTTCATCTTTCAAACCACTCAAAATATGTGTATTTAAAGATCTGTGCCCTTCATTTAAATAGAGGTAGCTATTATAGTTGTAATATTCCATTAGTTAACGTAATATGTGGCAATGAGCTGTGTTATGTTGTTTATCTGGCTGAATAAAGCTGGGCAAAATCAAACAAATGGCAGAGTGCTGTACGTAGGTATTAATGCTTATAAAATGTATTGCAAATTTAATACCACAGAGGAGAAAACATCTGTGTGTACAGACTACTTACCAATATAGACTGTTATTTCCTGTTCCCCCAGAGATGCCTAATGAGACAGTCTGGATTGGAATTTAATTCTTCCCACTTTTTGCAGGGGATGACATTCATTTTGCTTTTATAAACTTAATTTTTAAAAAGAACATTCTTTATTGAAGGATATATTAACTCAACAAAATGTATCAGACAGCATATCCCATAATATATTAAAGTTATCCTTATCTGAGACAATAAGATGCTTGTGTTAGCGTCAGAACATTGCACAGTGCTGCACTTAAGTAGCATTCAATGAATGTTAGAGGAATTGAAAATTGTCCACTACAACATATCTCATTACATTTTTGAAGCAAGATCATAATATAGGAAAAAGATTTGAGTCCGCATGCCCAAGTTTGAGTGCAAACTCTGATATTTACCAGTGTGATGTCAGAAACATCACTTAGCCTCAGTAAGTCTCAATATTCTCTTCTATATAAGGATTAAAATAACTTTCTAACAATCGTTGGAAGAACAAAATATGTAGAGAATATAAAGGTGTTTTGTAAAATGCAGTATCCAAATCCTCTTTAAACATGATTGAATAGAAATAAAATATCAAAAAAATTAATCCACCAAGATGATGCAAAAATTCTAATTATTGTTACTGTAACACTGATATTTGTCATCTATTGTGCTCTGGAGTAAGCATTACTTCAAATTAACAGTAACTTAGTTTAAATAACTGAGTAATACTGGCACCAAAAGAGTGCACCAAAATTAAATAACATAGAAATACTCCTAGATTGATCATTCATTCACTCACTGTAATTAGTTCATCTGTTTCCCCTATTTTCTATTGGCAATTCTTCTGTACATTTTTATTTCTTGGACATTAGTGTACAACAAGACAAAGATTTCCACTCATTAGTGAATATGTATTAAATTATGGTGAAATCATGTTTTGATTATATTATGTTTAATTCTAATCTAACGTTGATCTTGTACATTTCACCTGTGGAAATGATAGAAGAATCTAACAGAAGGAAGAAAACATTAATGAAACAATATGAAAAGATCCAAGGTTAGATATCAATGGGAAAATGAATAATAAATAAGATTAAAAGATTATGAGTAGCACTAATATCATATAGCAGCAAGAATACATAATAGCAATGTAATATATATTTTAAAAAATTATTATATCACATTTTACCTTTCAGGTAAATATTTATAGAAGCAGTTAATTAGGTTAGAAGTAGCCAACCCCACTGTGTAGAATGAAGGGCTGCTGGTTTCCTGAGAACTTTTGTCTAAATAAATATTGTTTGTAAATAAAACCAGGTGTGGAACAATTGTGACACTTCAAAAATCTCAAACAGCCTTTACATGTTGATCATATCTGAAGGCTATCTTAATGTATGATATGCTTTCTGGAAATCACCTCTAAATACTGTTTATAAAATGCTGTATTTCCACTATATAGCAACAGGAAATAACACCTATAATTATAATCATCTTTGCATTTATTATGCTTCAATATTTTCTTCAAAAAATTGTAGCTTCAGATTACATATGGCTGGTCCTGTTTTTAGTCTCCACACTCCTGAACTTATTCATTGATTCAATCACAAGGTCTTGCCAGTTACACCTCCAGTATTTTTCTATCCATCCACTTAACTGTGCTCTCTGCTTCTGATTATATCACCTTCCCTAACCCAATGCATCATCCAAAGTGCAGCTAAAGCAAAATATTGTCTCTTCTATCCACATTTGAGTATCTTATTCCACCCTAATGTTTCCCTGCAGTTGCCCACTGTCCTTAAGACTTTAAAATATACTAATGCATAACAGAATTTTCATTTCCTTCAAAGAATGGGTAGGGTCTCTGAAAATTGGAAAATCACACTGTAGCAGAGTGTTGAGAATGAGTATTTTCAAGAAGTACATACTTTTCTTGTTTATTCCTTCATCTGCATATTCTCCACATTTTCTCTAATTGCAAGTGCCATAAGAACAAGTGTTATATCCATTTTATTCACTAATATGCCTCCAGTTTCTCAAATAGTACATGGTACTTGGCAAATATTACATAAATATCTGTTGATAGTATATGAATAAAGGAATGAATGAAAGAAATGTAACCCTAGGGATGTCCTGTCAACTGCTTCTCACTTTTTCATAGATCCCATCCTTCTACAAATTGAGGACCAAGGACTGCTTAAGACAAGCCTCAACTATGTGATGTTCATTACAGTTAACATATCTAACATCAGATTATATCTATATATTAAGGAAAATTAAACTGGGATCAACAGAAAACACTGAGTATTAGAAGACTGTGATCTTAGTATTGACTGTCAAGATCATGAACCGGTAACTCAATGAGCTGGATTTTGTATTTCCTCATCTGTAAGATTAGCAGGGCTAGGAAGTTGGTGTCTCAGATCACCTCTGTAAATTTAACTTCAATGACTTTAGAAATTACATTGTTAATTTGTTTTCCATTTTTAGAAGAGTGAGATATTTTTTCCATTACTGGGTATTTACCCATAGGAAAAGAAGTAATTATATGAAAAAGACATTTGCACATTCATGTTTACAGCACCACAATTAACAACTGCAAAAATATAAAACCAGCCTAAATTCCCTGAAACCAATGAGTGGATAAGGAAAACGTGGTATATACACATCATGGAACACTACTGAGCCATAAAAAAAAGAATAAAATAATGGCATTTGTAGCAATTTGGATGGAGTTGGAGACAATTATTTTAAGTGAAGTAAATCAGGAAGGGAAAACCAAATATCATATGTTCTCATTTATCAGTGGGAGATAAACTATGAGGACAAAAAGGCATAAGAATAATATAGTGGACTTTGGGGACTCGAGGAGAAGGGAGGGAGGATGGCGAGGGATAAAAGACTACACATTGGGTACAATGTAAACTGCTTGGGTGACAGGTGTACCAAAATCTCAGAAATTACTACTAAAGAACTTATCCGTGTAACCAAAAACACCTGTTCCCCAAACAACTACTGAAATAAAATAAAATAAATAAGAAAAGCATAATAGAAATTTTAAAAAAAAAGGAGAGTGGGATATTTTCATTTAGTCTATAATTTAACATATAAGGATATTTGCACTTTATGAAGTAAGACATACTTATTTGTATCTTTTTATTTATGGCATGCAACAATAAAAATATATTATATGCAAATATAAAATATAGAAGTAGAAAATATAACTGTAGAAAATATGCCCTAAATGGAATTGCATTGACTGAAACAACTTCTTTTTTTCTGATTATGAGTTTTAGGTGAACGTTTTTGTAATTTCCACTCAAAATAATGCTCCCTAACCAAACTGCTCAAGATAGTCCAATTTACCTTAAAAATGAATTAAGTAGTATTTGTTATACAGCAAGGAATTAAGGTATTTTCTATATACCTTAGGGAATTGAATAACACATTCATTTCTATGGACAAAGAGCTTCATTACTGTTTATAAAATTGTTAAATTGCCAACATTTAAAGGCCCACGGTATTCAATTTTCTTAAGCTAATTAAAAACACATAGGAGTTATTTTTTTTCACCAACTTTATAAAAATCCCTGATTAACATGCCAGATGCCACAGCTCTCCAAGCCTGATTAAGGCTCCCTAGAGTCAATGTCCTTTGATCAGTTGTTGCCGAAGAACTTTAGTAGATTGTGCAAGCCTACATAATCATATGATTTCACTCTTATTGGGGAACTACTGCTGTAAGAAAAGTCAATTGCCTTGATAAAAAAAAAATTTATAATTATAAGATATCCAGATAATGTCAAATTTTAAATTCAGGTCAATGATATGGTATTCCACGACATTCTAGTTATAAAGCCTTCATCTCAATATCTTCTCATGCAATTTATTGTCACGGAAGTAAAAAGCTTTCCCACAGTCAGGCTAAAGGTAGAAATGCTTTGATTGGTGCAGCTTGAGTTTATGGATAATATTAAATAAAAATGGAAGATAAGGAAAATTATAAATTGCTTGAGCCATTTTACTTTTTATGTTTATTCTTATTTTTGAGATAGGGTCTCGCTTTGTCACCAGGCTGGAGTGCAGTGGTGCCAACATGGCTCACTGTGGTCTTGAGCCCCCAGGCTCAAACAATCCTGCCACCTCAGCCCCACAAGTAACTGAAACTACAGGTGTGTTACACCACACCAGGCTATTTTTTCTATTTTTTGTAGAGACAAAGTTTCACCAGGTTTCCCATGCTGGTCTCAAACTACTGAGCTCAAGCAATCTGCCTTTCTTGGCCTCCCAAAGTGTTGGAATTACAGGTGTAAGCCATCGTGCCCAGAAAGCCAATTTATTTTTAATTTTCACATCTCTTTAGGTTATCTATTCACTAATTAAGGTTATCATAAACATTCATGGATATCAATCAGTCAATGAGGCAGTATGTTTACATCTAAGTACAGACAATTAGAGCAACCTATTACACTGTGCCACTTGAACTGAAATGGACAACTATAGACAACACTGTTAATTCCTTTCCAGTAGTACTCTCCTTGTGTTATGTGCTAACAGAACCATAATTTAAATTAGGGAAACAACATGACATCCTAGTGATGGATGATAATGAATCATGGCCATGCCTTTCCTTGATATCGCAATCTCCCTTGAAGTTGGGGTGTCTATGGCCACTGGCTCTGGTCAAAAAGACTTAAAGGGGAGTGTGATGAAGGGGCTTCTGGGAAATTTATTTTTTCCCAGTAAAAAGGGACATATGTAGCTAGGAACCATTATCCCTCTGCCATTATTCTGCATCAATTGATTTTATTCAATATAGCAAAAGATTTCCTAAAGAATTACAAAGATACTTGTCTTTACAACTTATAGAACCAACTTCAGGCACCATCTATTTATAGAACATTTGTTATGTGAAAAAAAAAAGCTTCTCATAACATACCACTGCAAGTTGGCCTTTCCACTACTTGCAGCCAAAAGTCTTGCTAATATATGCTAACTGTATAGAATTAGCATTCTAACCATTCTTGCTAACAAACTAGAAACTCTTGTCTGGATTAGCCATCTGATCAGTTTTATTACCTCCAATTTAATCCATTTGCCATCAGATGATCTTTCAATAATCCAAAACTCATCAATTAATATCCTCTTTAAAATCGTTCAGTGGCTCCCAATTCTGTTATAATAAAGTAACCTGGATAATGGGCACATTGATGACCTCTTTAGCTTCACTAATTCATTTATTAATTTCAAGATTATTTATTCATTATACATGTATAAAGGATTTAGTAAATATGGGGCCAACATAATTCTATCTCTAGTATAGTTTTCCTTTGAAAGGAAGAAATGACCTATTATTTGAATGACAAGTATGAACCTTGCCCTTCATCCTAGCTTAGAAACTTTGTCCGTTGATTAAGCTCTAGTCTTAACTCATCATGTATAGAAAAAAATAAAATATAAATTATTGATTTTTTGTATCACATAACTCAAAATAATTTCAAAAAGTATTATTCTTGTTTTACAAATATTTATATTACCTATAAAGATACCGAGATTTTATTTGTGGCTCATTAAAATTACACAAGTGAGTACTGAGGGCCAATCTCCAAACAACCATTCTTAGGCTTCTTACATGAATCTAAATGTCTCTATAAGAAACCAAGAAGTTGCAAGTAGAATTATTCAGTGGATCACTCACCTAACTGTAAACATAAGTTACCAAACTTTGTCAGTAAATATTGCTGCTTTTAGAGCTGACACCAGGAAAGCAGCAGAACAAATATCACCAACAATATAGTCCGTTAAGAGGAACAATTGCAATTCTACTCTGATATCAACGGAAGCAAAATAATTTTGATATTAATTGAAGCAAACCAGTCACAGAAATGTACGTTGATAATGCCTCAGCTAACATGAAGCAGTAATAAAATGATAGACACGTTTAAAACAAATTTGCATATAAGATAAGATAAAGTAACCGAAATTTACATTAACATATGTTTTCAGCAATTTAAAATAACTATTTCATCCACATTCTTGTACTTCAGATGATGCACAGTGTTAAGACATTATGACTTGAAGAGTTTTTTTTCTCACTAAGCTTATATAGAAATCAAAAATAGATTCTCAGTGCAAAAACTAAGTATACATATAAGTGTCTTAGTCAGTTTATGCTGCTATAACAAAATACCATAGACTGGATAACTTTAACAAAAACATTTACTACCCAAAGTTCTAGAGGATGGAAATCCCAAAATCAAGGTGTCAGCAGATACAGTGTCTGATGAGGGCCAAATTTCTGGTTTACAGATGGCTGTATTCTCCTTGTATACTAACATGGAAGAGAGGAGATGAAGAATTAGCTTTCTTCCTCTTTGCATGTGGGTCACTAATGTCATCATGGGGCCTCCACATTAATAATCTAATTATCTCCCTAAAATCCCACCACATTAGCCCATTGGAGTTAGGGTTTCAACATGTGAATTTTGATGGACACAAACATGCAGTACACAATAATCAGATCTATGGTATAGAAAAAATTTTAATACATGTTATCTTGTAAAAATACACACACTATTAAACAAATGTGCATTAAGACTCATTTTGCATAAAGAAGGATAAACTCCCCTCTCGTTCAGCAACTTTCTTTTTTAGCAAATATGTATTTAACATCCACTGTGAGATCTATAAAAATTAGACCAAGTCTTATATCTACGTGATGCTTTACAGTTGTGAAAGCTTTGTTTGTGGGGATAAAATGAGCTTACTTTCTCATTTTATCCTCACATCAAATCTATACCTATATCAAATATAGATGTTTGTATGTATATATATATATTTAGGATCGATACTCCAAACATTTTAACAGAAGCTCCAACTGAACTGGAAAAGATTAGTATCTCCATATTACGTACTTAAGTCTTTGATAGATTCATTTAGCAGTTTTGTGTAATGTAAAATCACAGTAACTGGAATCAAACAGACCCACATTTGCATTCTGGCTATAAAATGTTTTAGTTGTACAATGTCATCTAACTTCTCTAAGTAAAAAGGAATTTGCCAGGATTTGTTGACATTGTTGACAAGATTAAATTGGTTGCCATATGTAAAGTGCCTAGCACAAGGCCTGGAATATAGCAAGCACCCAATATGCTCCCTAACAATTCCTCTTCAATCTCCTCTTTTCTTCCCTTCCTTTCTTAAAGACGTATGTATGGGTTTAAGAGAAAGGAAGGCTGAAAAAATAAGGTAACAAGTATTTCCTACTTCAATGAAAAATGGCAAGATTTTGCAAGTTTTTCTGAGTTTACCCTAAGAATAGATCTTAGTTATTGAAAATTTATTGTGCTCAACCCCTGGCCTAGTTTGTAAAACCAACAGACAAAATTGAATACTTTGAAGGCATTTGAGTTATCTACTGCTACACAGCAAAAGACCCTCAAACTTAGCAGCTTAAATTAACAAACATTTATTATCTCACGAGACAACTGATGAGGGTCAGACATCAAATAGGGCTTAGCTGACTGGTTCTGGCTCAAGATCTCTCATAAGTGCAGTCAAGCCAGCCAGGGCTGTAGCAGTCTAAAGGGGCTGAGAATCCATGTCCAAGTTCACTGAAATTCTTCCCTTCCCTGGCCCCTCTACAGAGCTACCCAGACAACACGATGACTTTCACTAGAGCAAGTGATTCAAGAGAGTAAGACTCAAGATAGAAGCTGCAATCTTTTACAACCTACACTTGGAGTTACACAAGAAGACCATGTCTGCCATTTGCTCGCACAGACAACCCCCCGGCACAATGTGGGAGGGCACTATACAAAGGTGTAAATATGACTAAGCTGGAGAACCCCCAAGTGTATCTAGACTTAAATGGATATAATAAAATTAGAGCTTTGCTTAAATATTTATTTAATTGGTAATGTGTGAAAAGACTTGGGCAATACTGGCATTTTGTGGCATTTCACTCCTTCTACCTTATAACAGTGATGTTTTCAAATACCTGCTACTGTTTTGCCCTATAATCTTGGCTTAGCATAAAATCTCTAGAATTTCCTTGTTACTCAGCACACCTTGCCTGGGTCACCGGGAAAAGTAGGGTTTAGTTTCACAAGTTGTATACTGGCTGTGCCCATTTGGTAACCAACTTCCAAAAGGGCACTAATGATCTGAAACATTTAAGCAAACTTCTTACACTGTCTTGCATCTGCCTAAGTGTAAATACTTCAGGGGTTCTCCAGTTTAGTCATTCAGATAATTGACAGTAATGTACACACAGTGATTGGCACATAATAGGTACAAATATGTATTGATTAAATACACTATTTTCTACCACTCTTTATGCAAAATGCCTGTGATATGTTAGATATTTGTGCAAATATTGCAAGGGTCAATAGGCATTAGAGAAAACTAAAAACCCATAAATGTACAAAATCTTAAGCACATATAAGAGAAGCAAAACGTTTCTCCTACACTGGAAAGTTGGATTTCCAAATGACTGTAATTTAAGAAAAAAAGTGAGTTTTTCTGCATCTTTTTGAAAGGTCAATAAGTATTCATAACAACAAAATCCTCTCACCTTTATTATAGTATATGTATGTAGTTTCAATGAAAATTATATTAGGACTCAAAAACTGAAATTAGGGTAATTTAAAACCGCTTCAAATATGTCATGAACTACCTCTTTTTCAGTCTTGTCTCATAGGTACTATAATTTATAATTCATGATTCTGGCAAGAAAATGAGAAAGTGACTTTGAGGAATCATTTTAAAGGTAATTTTAAGCTGACAAATTCTTCAAAGATATGATTGGAGAATTTGAATATTCATAAATATTCCCTATGCTTTATTATTCTATGTTATAGTAACCTATACTTAAATAATAATCTGAACTATCAAACACAATGAATAGAAAGCTAAGAGGGTGGTTAACTGATTAAAAATATTACTTTGTGACCTTACTGTATTAAAAATAGTGGAGGGAGTGGAGGGAGGTTTAATAAAAACATTGTTAGGTAATGGTTAAACAAAGTCTTTTCTACTGCTAAACATTTATTTTAAAAATTAAAGCATTATCTTTAGGACATAATGGTTAAAAACAGTTTAGTGGCCAGAACAATTAAGTTTCTCAAAATTTACTGTAGTATAAAACTAAAAAAGGAACCAATTTTTGAAGGTAATTCTTTCATTTACTCTGCTTTTCTCCTGATTTATTTATCTTCCTAACAATTACTACCCCTTAACCTGTTACATATTTTTTGTTTTATTAGTGTGTTGTCTGTATCCCCTTGATAGAATATGAACTCCATGACAGGACTCTATAATATACAATGTTTTATATCCAGATCTTAGAACAGCCCTAGGTCCATACTAGGTGTTTTATTAATATTTACTGAATGAATAAATTAATGGTTACCATGTGCCATGAACTAGGTGCTGAAGATGCAGTAATGAACAATATAGACCTGATCCCTTCATAGTTAGCAATATAGACCGGATCCCTCATACCTTCATAGTTAACTGAAGGTATAAGCAAGTAAGCAGAAAAGACCAATGTCACAAACACTGTGACAGAGAGCAAAGCAGCAGTAGCAATTCTGGAATTCAAATAAAGCTTTCTGAAATGGAAACTCAGACTTGAAATACATCTGGAGATTAGCCAATTTTTTGAGAGTGAGGCAGAAAGGAATGAACACTTCTCAACATAATGGGAACTGTATGTGCAAAGGCCCAGGAATGAGAGAAAGAATGGCCTGAAAGAAAGTCTATGCAATTCTACTTTGGAGTTAAAAATGATGGAGGAGGGGTACAAGTTGAGATGTTTTCAGGAGACACTTTCAGCACCGCATAACAGAAAAATCACCTCTAAATCCTGAGCTGAGCTGGTTGTGCAAACAGACCAGGGACTAGTTTATTCTTTCCTTTTCTCATATCCAATTTCTAGCCACTGATTTCATTCTTGGTATCCCAGCCCCCATATTGATAGTCTGAAAATGACTGCCAGCAGCTTTCAGGCTTCCTTTTTTCTCCTTCTCATCCAGCATAGGAAAAAAAAGGAAGATGATTCCTACTTATAGCAAAAAACTTGAGATTCATTTGGAATGACTCAAAAATCACATGAAAGGCAGGTATTGGAATGGCCTAGCCTAGGTCTCCTCCTCAATCTCTGGAGCCTGGATGGAATCAGCTTTCCTGAAACCACAGGAACCAACAGAAACCAGGGGTTCTTGGTAATGGGAAAAGGAAAAATAAATGCATTAACTAGACTGTTGTATTTACCGTATAACCTTAGATTATATCATAAAAGCAATGAGGAGCCATGGAATTAAGCAAAGGAATAACCCACTAAAATCTCTGTGTTCGAAATATTCTTTCTGCAATGTGAAGAATTAAGTCAACAGAATCAATAGGAGAAACAGGGAAACTGTTTAACAGGCTGTTGCCAGGTGCTGGCAGATAGGCAGACAGAAAAGAGATGATCCAAGGTTACACTTAGCATAGATAGACATTGGCAAAGATTTGGATTTAAAAGTTAAAGAAAGAGCATAAGCAACGGTGAGTCCCATATATTATGACTGGTCATGTATAGGGTCCAGCCCTATACGGTTCTGTGAGCCCCTCCCTGCTGGTTCAGAGACAAGAAACTGTAGAAATAAAAGACACAGATACAGAGATAGAGAAAAGAGAGTTTGGGCTCGGGGATCCACTGCCAACCAAAGCGCGGAGACCTGCAGTGGCACCGAATGCCTGGACATGCTGACTTTTATTGAGTACAATGCAGTGGGCAGGGAAGGTAGGGTGAGGTAATGGTGGTCGGTGATAGGGTCGGGTAAATCACGTGTCTTGGAGATGGGGGCCCAATACTTTCAAGTAGCCGAGGCAAGGAGAAAACCTAATGAATCAGTGCTCTTCATATATTTGTTAGAAATGTCAAGGACATTAATTCTTATCTTCTGGGAAAAGAGAAACCAGGTACAGAAGGGGAGCCTGAGAGTGGACTTGGAACGTGACCGCTGAGGCACAGCATCACATAGAGACAGTTAAGCCCCCAGATGTCTGTGGGCTTCCCTGACAGCCATCAGGCCTTGCTACAAGAGCTTGGAAAAGCGGAGTTTTCTCCTAGCTTCCTCAAGAAGGAGATGTCTCGGTCACTTTGGACATCTCCTTTCCTAGCGGGCTAAACGACGGGCGCTTTCACAGTGCTGGGCCTGCCGCACAGCTGAGGCGCCCTCCAGCAGCATGCGGGCGTGACAGAGGGCTTAGAGCATCTTGCCTTAGGATCACTTTGTTCACAATGTCACCTCAGTTCCTTGCTTCATAACCCAATAGTCATTAGTAAAATTAAAGATCATATTGAGTATATATCTTCATGATTGTAAGTAACTATAAGATTATATATGATTATATAAAGGAATAATATGTGCCTACATTTCTAATTCTTTCCTAAATCAATATTTATATGGGAACAGGCTGAGGCTTCAGACCCTTGCCATGGCACTTTCGGGGTTCTTCCCTACAGTCATGTATGGTTATATCACAGAAACCAAGGAGGAAAACAACCTGTAATTGGAAATGATGAATTGGTTCTGGATATGAATTTGAGAAGTCTCCAGATTACAACCACGAATTTGTTTCAGTCCTTAGGGTCTTTCCATTTCAAAAGATGTCATGTAATTCTAAAATACATATTAAATACCGCCCACTATGATGGTATAAAAACAGAATAAGAATCAGATGCATCCTGATTCAGTAAATAAAAAAGCAAGCATTGGATTAGATAATACCAAAGCCAAATAGTGACACATGCAAAGAGAAAACAGAACAAGATTATAAATTAGGTCTATCAGATAAAAAACATAGTGCAACACATTTAGTCTAGATGCTTGTAAATAAGGTAACATTTTTGTGTAGAATAATGCCTACCTGATACATCACTTGGAAGAAGAGGGCTAGGCAGTAAAATTAGCAGCTGCAGTATGAAACTGATTCAGCAGCAGATGTGAGGCAAAACTCCTTGTTTCCAAATTTGCTAGAATCACAGAACCTTATTAAGGAGGAAGCTCAACCCCAGTTATACAATAATGAAGTAGACAAAAGGCATAGTTAAACTGTACTGCATAATAAATCAATGAGAATTTCATGGTGGAAGAGTGGAGAAGAAAAGGGGAGAAGAAGAAGGAGAGAAGGAGAGGAAGAAGTTGGTGTAGAGAGAAGGGAAGGGACCGGAAGAGAGACAGACAGACAGACAGACAGACACACACACACACACACACACACACACACACAGACCATGTCAACAAGGTAACCAGGGGATAACTTTTTTGTGGTCCAGTGGCTAAAAAGAATGCTTTAGAACAAGGAATATTTAATATTTATTTCTAAGTTATTTTTATTGGTACAATATTAACCCCTATTCTGTCCCTACATTTTCACAAGAGTCTGATACCCTGAAATGTTATCCTGTGATGATATTGAGAAGAATAAGAAAAGGAGTGGTTACAAGATGTAGGGTTTTCCTTGCAATCACTCTTTCCACCAGTTCTTGGATAGAGTACCACCATCCTCTGAAGTGAATGAGTTCTTCTTCAGAACAACTTGGACTAGAGTTCCAGGTTCCATTTATTATGGCAGGTTCCCTTGGGATTAGGTTTTATTAGAAACAATTTCAAAGTGAAACTATCTTTATGTAACATTATTCATTCATGTATTCAATGAATGCAACCAATAGCAAACTAAAAGGCTGCCCAGAGCATAAATGGGAGTGTTTCAATGAAGCACCTGCAGTGTAGAACTGACCTCAGAGTGACTGTGACACAAAGAGTGAACATAGTTACATTAATGGTGGCCGAACTTAAATGGAGCAAGTTGACATTTTTGTTATACTAGAATATTTTTATACAAAATATACAAAGTTTTAAAAGCAATTTTTTCATCATCCTCCAATATTTTACATATATTTTAAGGACACAGGACCAAGGTTCTAATTCTAACTCTGCCACTCTGTGTTTTGAGCAAGTCATGAGATGTAGTCACAGCTCAATTATCTCACCTATACTTTGGGGAGTTTTGACTGAATGATTGCTCAAGTTTCTTCTTAGCCCAACAGCCTGTGGCTCTGATGCCAATTATATTATAGCCTTTTTCTGATGTGTGGTATTTCAATTATGGTTGTGGCTTTTTAAAAGGACTTCTATTAAGTAATTATTTTAAATAAGACAAAATTCAATATAAGATGTGTCAACCAACTAATGACTTTCTTAAAAAAAAAAAAAAATGCAAGTTTCTTTCCAGAAAAGAAAGACCAAAATGGCCTAGTGAAAACAATGATCTTTGACAGTCAATAATGTCTTTTGCTATTATCCTTCTTATTTATAGGATTCTTAGGATACTTCCCCAGATTTGAATATTCTAATAGACAGTCGAGAAAACAATTATTTCTAATTTCCATGACCGGTATCTATGTCATATAGGTTTATCATAAAACTGCTCTTAGGAAATGTATTGATTTACATTTATTATTAAATTACCATGAGTGAGACCTGGTTTTAAGCATGAGCATAACCCTAACACACTCACTGAGTCAAGGGAGCTTATAAACAAGATCTGAACATCCAAATAATAGAAGATATTTTAAAGAAAAATGGCAAGTATAGAAAAAAATAACAGGGCTACACTGATTGAATTATAATATCTCTATAAGGTGATAATAACACCTAGTATAGACAATTGTAGGCATAAAATAAGATAATGTTTGTAGAGCATTTGGTGGATGCAATTATTCAGTAAATTATCTCACTGAATCATCCCCATAAGACTACATATCCCTGCAAAGGACATGAACTCATCCTTTTTTATGGCTGCATAGAATTCCATGGGGTATATGTGCCACATCTTCATCAATCTCACCAAACAGATACAAGAACAGAAACCCAGACACTGCATGTTCTCACTCATAAGTGGATGTTGAACACTGAGAACACATGGACACAGGAGGGGAACATCACACACTGAGTCCTGTCGGGGGTGACATTCTTCATTGATAATGTAAACCAAATGCACATAGCATGAAAATAGCTGAAATGAGCACAAATGAACTAAAAGTCAGTTAATGAGATTACAACCAGTTACAATTTCAAGATATATCAAAAAGCATAGAGCATAGAGTAATTGACAATTGCAAACTTTTTTTTTCTTTTTTTTGAGACAAGGTTTCATTCTTCTTGCCCAGGCTGGAGTGCAATGGCACGATCTCACCTCACCGCAACCTCCACCTCCCAGGTTCAAGCAACTATCCTGCCTCAGCCTCCCAAGTAGCTGGGATTACAGAAATGCACCACCATGCCCTGCTTAGTTTTGTATTTTTAGTAGTGATGGGGTTTCTTTATGTTGGTCAGACTGATCTCGAGCTCCCAATCTCAGGTGATCCACTTGCCTCTGCCTCCCAAAATGCTGGGATTACAGGCATGAGCCACCATGCCCGGAAATTGTAAACATTTGAAATGTGGAGACTTTCTGTTATCAGAATTCAATTCAAACAAGAAAAGTAGGCAAAGAAGAGTTAAAGCAAACCTTCCCTCACCCTTTGAGTATAGTTGGCTTTTACCAGACCATTCAGTGCATGATATTTTGATATTTTTCACAAGTTTGATGGTGAGAACCTGCAGAAATGAATCCTATTCACCAAGTGTTCTCCATGCAAAACTAACAAAATCTGACAGATGAACATTATAACAATCAAAAGCATAAGGGCCATTACCACTGTTTCAGGATATCTAAGTAATGTATACTTTAGGAGTATAAAGTATACATTATACTTTATACTATATATATTAATGTATATAAAGTATACATTATACATTTCATTTAAAAAACACACTTTTATTTTTTAAATTAGTAGATCAGGATTGCTACTTATTTGTCATCACTAATGAAGGAAATTATACCTGTTGTTCGACTATGTATCCTTCATGATCAAACTTTCATTTCACATCTATTTACATTCCTCAGAAAAGGAAACAAAGTAGACACTAATATCCACCATCCTATGCCAATTAGCCTGATGTTCATTTTCAGGTTGAATCATGGTGATACATTGAAGAAAATTATGATATCCTCTGCAGAGGAGATTCAGCTAGAAGGAGCAAGTTTCACACTTATTATTGAAGTTGATAGCATCATCTTGGGTAGCTGGAAATACAGTGGAGATTATCAGACTCCTGAATTTATTTCAGAAGATCATACTGACAGCTGCCCTCCTAATCCAGTCATATGCAAGGTAAGAGACATGTAGCTGGAGTTTAGATTCACCAGTGGTGTGCCTTCACATACCAATGACATTCTAAATACAAACAAAAAATTAAAAGGAACACACATTTTGGTCATTTTCACCTCAAGTTCAAACAAGATTATATACTTTCTTTTATTCTCTTCTGGAATATGCCAAACCTCTACAGAGACATTTCTAGCTTTTAGCTATCAAGAAATTATACATTTTTTTTCCAAACAGTGGTTGTTACTTTAAAACAAAATATTCCAGAAACTGAGGGTTTTATGTAGGTATAAAATAATAGTCTTAACCCTGAAAGATTTTCCAAGGTAAGCTATGATATGAAAAGTAGTCTCAGTATATTTTTATTAATATGAATTAGAATCATACCGCTATATTAAATGTACAGTATTGTACTGCTTGTTATAGAATGCACATACCTTCAGAAAAAAATCATTTTTTACATGTTTTAAAATTCTTAAGTTATGCTTTCTCTAATCTTTGAGTCTGAGAGTAATTTTTTTAAAAAAGTAGATGAAAGAAATGGAAACTACAAAGAAATTAACTCCTCTAAATTCACTGCTTAGATCTTTTAATGGGAACCTAGATGTTTGTCAGAATTCAAGGCCACTGCACATTTAGAGAAGATTAAAAATCCTAGGAACTCCTCCTATTCAGACCTTGGCAAGCTTATTAGGGTACTACCAATAAAACCAGTTAGTTTGACCATCTCAGTGAAAGCAATCAAGTTCTCCACAAATTTATTAAGTATCTACTGCGTGTAAACACTAAGCTAGACACTAGTGCCTGGAACTCCATAGGTGCCATTCTGAAGGGAAGAAAGAAAACAAGGAAAAAGTATAGGAGATGAAATCAATATATTATCCAGCAGACCAACCAGACAGGGCCAGAATCTACCATTTCTAAAATTAACTTTTTAAGTCATGATAGAGTTATAAATCATAAAATAAATAATAAACTAAAGATCTGCCAGCAGAAAAACTAAAACAAAAACAAAACATACTTTTTTATTTATGGGTTCATTCATTCATTTTCTCAACAAATATATATCAAGTGCATCTCTGAGCCAGACACTCATCTAAGCACTTAATATATCACATTAACATTTTAAAAAATCTTATGAGAAAATTGTGATATACAGATGCTATTCAACTTACGAGAAAAACATCAAAATTAGTAATTAGTTGAAGATACCATAAGTTGAAAATGCATTTAATATACCTAACCTATAGAACATCATAGCTTAGCCTAGCCTGCCTTAAACAAGCTCAGAACACTTACATTAACCTACAACTAGGCAAAATCATCTGGCAGCACAGTACACTGTTGAGTATTGGTTGCTGGCACTTGTGTCTGGGAGCTGTGGCTTGCTGCTGCTGCCCAGCATTGCAAGAGAGTATCATACAGCATATTGCTAGACCAAAATTTTGATCTTTTGATGGCAATATCAAATTTCAAAATTCAAAGTATGGTTTCTCCTGAATGTGTATTACTCTCACAACACTGCAAAGTCCAAAAACTGTACGCAGAACTATAGTAAATTGTAGATCATCTGTATGCTTTAAATTTGAGGAAGAGGAACACCCAGAAGTTAAATTCTGTTATAATTGACTAATTTTTCATCTGCGTGGCAGTCAAGTTCCAATCCATTCACGTTTGAAGTATTTATTCAGTATTTGGCAGTGGTAAAACAGACTCACTACTGTCCTCTTGGAGCTCAAGGTGGACCAATAACTCCCTTACATCCAGGCAGTCTCTGCTCTTTGGAGTAAAATAAAGGCTCACAGAGCTCCAGGATTCATGCCTATGAGGTCATCCCAGGGCTCTGGGCTGGGCCTTGCTTCCTGGAGGGTGACCTGGAGAGAGAATTGCTCCCTTCAAGCCAGTGTCTTATTTTGTTCACAATAATTACATACAATTAGTCTTTCAGAACAGCCTGGCAAGCTGATTGTGCGCGATGCTCACTCAGTTCAGGCAAAGGATGAATTCAGGGCTCTGGACTAACATTGGTGAACTTCTTACCATCTGGCTTGGGCTCAGGTGTTGGGTCTCATGTTGAAATCATATGTCAGATCTCATATACCTGTGTTCTGACCACAGTGCTGCCTCTGGTCTGCAGTATCTGAGGGTGATGAGAAACAAACTTTCCTCTGCACTTCCTGTTACTGGCACCCCATGTAGGCTCAATGCCACATGAGAAGGCATGTTCTAGGGTAGTTGCACCCATCATCCAAAAGCTTTTGAGACTGTTGCACCAAAGAAACCACAAGTCCCTTCTGATCAATGCTCTCGTTTGCTTCTCATAAATATGGTGATGGATGATATCATGCTCTTCCAGGTCAGTCTTAGCCATGTTGGACAATGAACAGAAATTCTTTGCTCAAATGATACCACTCTTCTCATTTTGCCCATGGCTCCTCTCATAGTCTTTCTGCTGTTGGCAATATAGGAAAGGCATGAGTATGCTCAACACTGAACGATATTACATACCAGACTTAAATTAAGCTTGAAGAGTTTAAGAAAACACACGGTTAGAAAATGTGTTGTCTTACTTTTATGCTCTAAGACTCCTAATTTAATATTATGAGAAAACAAATTATCATTCACACTTTTCTGCATACTCTAGGTAAGATTGCCATTTGTGAATATCATTAATAGAGCACAGTAACAACTCATAAAGGGTCACTGGAAGCCAGTATTCACAGAAGCACAATGTATGATATATACAGAGTATTGAGTGATGATCTACTTCGTGTTAAATAAATGGTATTAGGAAACTGCAGAAGCAAGGTGATTCTGACAAGCCATTGCACTGTGAGTAATAGCAGTGTTGCTACCTTATTCTTATGGCAAAATTTAAGAACAAGAAAAGATGGTGACTAGCCACTACAAAGAATTCCCACTTGTACTGAGGTTTGACAATAATGAATAAGCACCTTTTTCTATCTATTATTTTAGGTTTTCACTGATAAATCCCTGCATTTCAAATAGACCTAAGAATTTTATAATATATATTTTAACAAAATTGCTTACATGAGTTCAGGTTACAGATTTTCCAGTGTTCTGTACTTTACAGATATGCTCTGGGTAGAGACAAATGTTCCCCACAAAGTAGATAATAATATTGTGATATATGATAAGAAGAAAAACAACAAAAGCATTAGAATTTCCTGGTATCTGCTGGAGTATGGGTCTCTGAATCATGTTTGAGCTGAGAGGTGAAAGGTCAATGGGATTTTATCAAAGAAAGAAGAGAAAAAAGGAGAACCATATATACAATGCTCTAAATACGGGAGTGTGGAAAGCCCAGTGTTCATGAAAGGCAAGAAGCGAGAGAGAGAGTGATTTTGGCAGCTGGGCAGTAGCCAGGGCTGACAAGGACTTGAGGACCACGTTAAACAGTTGACACTTATTCTTTTTTTCTTTTTTTATTGTACTTTAGGTTCCGGGGTACATGTGCAGATCATGCAGGATTGTTGCATATGTACATACATGGCAATGTGGTTTGCTGCCTCCATCTCCCCATCACCAACATCTAGCATTTCTCCTCATGTTATCCCTCCCTGACCTCACCACCCCGCTACTGTCCCTCCTTTGGCCCCCTCAACAGACCTCAGTGTGTGATGCTCCTTTCCCTGTATCCATGTGTTCTCATTGTTCAACACCTGCCTATGAGTGAGAACATGTGGTGTTTGATTTTCTGTTCTTGTGTCAGTTTTGCTGAGAATGATGGTTTCCAGATTCATCCATGTACCTACGAGCACATGAACTCATCATTTTTTATGGCTGTATAGTATTCCATGGTGTATATTTGCCACATTTTCCTTGTCTAGTCTATCATCGATAGGTATTTGGGTTGGGTCCAGGTCTTTGCTATTGTAAACAGTGCTGCTATGAACATACGTGTGCATGTGTCTTTATAATAGAATGATTTATAATCCTTTGGGTGTACACCCAGTAATGGGATTGCTGGGTCAAATGGAATTTCTATTTCTAGGTCCTTAAGGAATCACCACACTGTCTTCCACAATGGTTGAACTAATTTACACTCCCACCAACAGTGTAAAAGTGTTCCTATTTCTCCACATCCTCTCCAGCATCTGAAAGCTCCAGATTTTTTAATGATCACCATTCTAACTGGCATGAGGTGGTAACTCAATGTGGTTTTGATTTGCATTTCTCAAATAATCCGTGATGATGAGCATCTTTTCATGTGTTTGTTGGCCTCATATATGTCTTCTTTTGAAAAGTGTCTGTTCATATCCTTCTCCCATTATTGGATGGGTTTTTTCCTTGCAAATCTGTTTTAGTTTTGTAGATTCTGGATATTAGCCCTTTGTCAGATGGGTAGATTGCAAAATTTTTTTCCCATTCTGTTGGTTCCAATTCACTCTAATGATTGTTTCTTTTGCTGTACAGAAGCTCTGGAATTTAATTAGGTCCCATGTGTCTATTTTGAGAACATCAGTGTTTAACTTCCTGTCCCTAGATTATTTGACTTAACATAATGCCCTTCAGTTCTATCAATATTGCTGTGAATGACAGGATTTCATTTCTTTTTATGACTGAAAAGTAGTTCATTGTGTGTATATACTACATTTTCTTTATCCATTTATCCATTGATGGACATTTAGGTTGATTCCATATTTTGGCTAATGTGAATAATTTTTCAATGAACAGTAGGATGTTAGCTACAGGTTTGTCAAGTATGAGTCTTTATCATGTTAAGATAATTTTCATTTATACCTGATTTAGTAAGAGTTTTAATCATAAAGAGATAATAAATTTTATCAAAAAAATTCTGAGATTGAGAATTATCATATGGTTTTTGTACTTCATTCTATTGACTTGATATTTGATGCATACTGATATGTGTATATTGAACCATCATTGTGTTTTTGTTATGAAGCTTACTTGATCATGGTGTATTATCTTTTTGATGTATTGTTGGATTTGGCTTGTTAGTATTTTGTTGAGGACATTTGTGTCTGTTTACTACAGACATTGACCCATCGTTTTCCTTTTATATTCCATCTTTGTCTGGTTTGGGTAACAGGAGTATAACGTCCCTTTAAAATGAGTTAGGAAAAATTCCCTCTGCCTTAATGTTTTTGAATAGTTTCAGAAGACTCAGTATTAATTTTTCTTTAAAGGTTTGATAGAATTCAACAATGAATCTATGCAGTCCTGGACTTTTCTTTGCTGGAAGTTTTTTATTACTGATTCAACTTCATTACTTGTTAGTCTGTTCGGGTTTTCTATTTATTCTTAGTTCAATCTGGGTAGGTTGCATGTATCCAGGAATTTATCCATTTCCTCTAGGTTTTCAAATTTATTGTCATATAGTTGTTTATCGTAGTCTCTAGCAATCCTTTGAATTACTGTATTAGCAACTGTAATGTCTCCTTTATCATCTCTGATTTTATTAGAATCTTCTCTTTTTTCTTAGTCTAGCTAAAAGTTTGTCAATTTTGTTTCTTTTCAGAAAACAAGATTTTATTTTGTTTATGTTTTTATTTTTTGTCTGGATTTTTACTGATTTTTGCTTTGATCATTATCTTTTCTTTTCTTCTACTAATTTGGGGTTTGGTTTGATTCTGCTTTTCTAATTTCTTGAGATGCAATGTTAGATTCCTTATTTAAAACCATTCTACTTTTTTGATGTAGGCATTTATTACTATAAACTTTTCTCTTAGTACTGTTTTTACTGTATCCTATAGGTTTTGGTATGTTGTGTTTCTATTGTTATTTGTTTCAAGAAATTTTTTAATTTTGTTCTGAATTTTTACATTGGTCCAGTGGTCATTCAGGGGTATGTCGTTTAATTACCATGTACTTTTACATTTTCCAATGTTTCTCTTAGTATTGATTTCTAGTTTTATTTCATTTGTGCTCTGAGAGTATACTTAATATGACTTTGACTTTTAAAAATTTGTTGAGACTTATTTTGTGACTCCACATATGGTCTATCCTGGAGAATGTCCTGTGTGCTGATAAGAAGAATGTGTATTCTGGAATTGTTGGATAGAATGTCCTATAAATGTTTGTTGGGTCTATTTGGTCTAAAGTTCAGTTTAAATCCCAAATGGGCTAGCCAGGCAATTTCTCAGATTGGGGGCACATGTGTGCATATGGTAGGTCAGCTAACTTGGGGTCTAGTTCACTAGGGTTGGGTCTACACTGCTGTTACTATGGCCAGAAGCACATGCACATGGTTGCTCAGCTGACCTGGGGGCATGGCCACCTGGGGCAGCCCATGGAGCAGTTTCTCAGGCTCTTATTGGGGTGCATAGGGATGTCGAGAGGGCCAGAAACCTGGACTATTGGCCTTATTGGGGGTACAGATCTGTGGGTACTGGGGTGCTACAGGGTTCTCAGGTCCCAAGTGTGAGTATGCAACCCCTTTGCTGGCATAGGGGTGTAACAACTACTTGGAAGCTCATGGGCCTCTCTGACTTGGGAAAGGGCTTTCAGCAGTTTGACCAACTCAAAGGCAGGTGCACCTTGTGTGAGACTGGCAGATTGGTAGCCTCTGGCTGTTGGTTCTGGGTTGGTTTCCCTGATATGTGGGACCAAATCACAGTCAATCCTGGGCCCAGATACTAAAAAGATTGGGTTATGGCATTCAGTCACCCATGTAGCCCATGTGGGCTTGCTGTAATGAAGATGGAGCCCCAGTGCTGGAGAGGTGCAGTGACTACTGGCCCCCAGAGCAGGGTGAACTCCAGAGGTGGTTCTTATCTCAGGATAGCATCGTGCTGCAGCAACTTGGCTCACAGAGGTAAAGGTGGGGGTGGGGAGTGCACATCTCATGGTCCTAATTTAGGGCAATGTGTCTGTGTGAATTCCTGGCAGCTCACCTGGCAGCTCCATGGGCTGCCTCAGGTGGGCACCAAACAACTTAGGACTTGTAAGGACTGTGGAATTCTGTTGTAAAAACTGAAGTGCTTTTAATGGCAATGAGGGCTGGTGGGGATTTCCTGCTTAACTTTTTCCTCTCAACAGGAAGTCCCTCTGACCTCCAGGTAGATTCCATCCAAGTGCTGTGGATGAAACTGCATTGGTTGCGTGCCTCCATGTTTCCCTCCTGGACATCCAGTTACCACAGGTGCATCTCCTTTCCAACTGCACTCCAGCACTCTGTCTTTGACACTCCAGTCAAATCTTAGCTGTGCATGTATTGCCTTAGCCCTTTCTTGTGGGGGAAATGAATGCCAGCCATCTCTAATCAGTCATCTTGCTGACATCTGATCAATTTTGTAGATCTAGAAAACATTGATACCACTTTCCCATAACAACTTTTAGGATTAAACAGCACTATTTATTTATGATATCTGGCATTTATAATTACTTTTATGATTACAGATTCTCAATTCTTCTCTTAGGTTTCATGGTTTATAATTTAAAGTATGTTTCTGCCTTCTAACATCCATGTTAATTGAGTAGGTCTGTTTGCTTGCTATCTACATCAATCAGCAATTGTTTGAGAACTGAGAGCTGTTATTCCGCTTAGATGGCACCTAAAATTATTTTCAAATATTTAACATTTATAATTAGCTCTCTCTTAATTTTTGATCTATCTAAAGAGAAGCTTTTTAGAAACCATTTTGTGTGATGTGAACTAGCCCCTAGATTATATAAATTGATCCAATAATATTCTTATCCAATAATTTGTAATGGAAAAGGGACAGAGAGAATGAGAGATGTGGGTGGGGTGGTAACTATCTGACAGTATTTGATTCTATGATGTTCCTATATGCATGTTTCTTGCTTTCACTGAAGCAGTACTGCATCCTCTTACTAAATCCCACTTTCCTATATAAATTAGCCTACATTTTTACATTCACAACAAAAATATTCCAAGATTACTAATAAAATTAAAATGTGTCTAGACTATTTGATAAAAACAACAATAACAATCTCCCCCTAAAAATTCTCCAAATCCTGCCATCATATAAGTTTAGGATGTGGATTTCCACATTCTTCTTGGTATAGTATTTTTTAAAATTTCCTAGGTGCATGAAATAAGCAAATATATTCAAGTGAGGCTTCGTAGGGTTTCCACAGGTAAATCTTTGATGAAAATAAGCATAATATGCAAATGTACATAATATATGAAGAAAACATTGTGAGTGAAAGTTAGTGGAAGCCATGTCTATTTTAATTATATTCCTGAAAATTTCAGATACTAAAATTATTAGTTGAAAATTATTAAATATGTATTTTGAATAATTATACACATAATAATACTGTCAGAAAGGAATCTACAGAAAACAAGACCAGGCAACTTTGGAAAGAATCCAAAGACCTTGTAGAAATTGAAAATACAGTAATTAATATAAAAAATAAACTTCAGTGGGTTCATTAAATACTAGACTAGACATTGTTAAAGAGATAATTGGTAAAATGGAAGTTAGCAATGAAGAAATTATCTGGAATCAGGCAGGAGGAGATAAATATTTTGTGAATAGACATTAAGAACTCTAAAATATGGTGTAATAATGTCAAGTGTAAAGCATGGAATGAGGGAGGGGCAAATTTTTAAGAAAAAATGGCTAACAAATTTATAGAACTAATGAAGAATATCAAATATCAGATCACAAGGTATAAATACAATTTATATCATTTTCAAAGAAAATGAAACAAAATCAAATTTGTACTTTGATACATCATAATGAAACTGAAGAATGGTAAACACAAGGAGAAGTAACCAAAGAGACAAGACAAATTACAAGAAAAAAAATGATAAGAATTATATAGATGGCAAAATACATCAGCAAGAGAATTCAAAAGACAAATTGTACCTTTTAGTGATTGAAATAAAATAACAGTTAACTTAGAATTTTATAGCTAGCCAAATGATCATCAAGAAATAAGAACGAAATAGAGACATTTTCAAATAGATGAGAATTGTGTAAGTTTACCTACACCACATACTCACTGAAGAAAATTATTTTTAGGAATGCATTTCAAGAAGAAGAAAATTAATTCCACAAATATGAAGACATGCAAGAAAGATAGTATCTCTGCCTGGAGTCAGTTCTGATTCATAATGTGTGCCAAAAATTATTTGCTAGAAAACTAATACATTATTTTTGTATATAACTTGAAATTAAAATATGGTTATTGGAGCCCAAATTTTAGAACCAAAAGAATGTATCACAATTTTAAAAATTATCAGATTCTGAATTTTTTTAAAAAACTACAAATAAGACCAAAGAAAATTTCTTTTTTCCCTGCTGGTTAACAGTTTTCAGTTCCTTAATGTGGATAAACTGGAGATTGATATGAGAACTTGTTTTATATCTTCCTTGTATTTTTGTCTCACACACACACACAAAAAGAGTCTTCAGGCACTGTCAATTCTTTATAGTTTTAAGAACATTAATCTGGCCACGATTTGTGTCAACATCAAATTCATAACATCTGAATGAATACTCCTATTTCACAGGCAATAATAAGCATTCAAATCAGAATTCTAGGAAGTTGTAATGTGTGTTAATTTCTTTTCTAATTAAAGAGCAGGATATTTCCAAGCAACCTCTTCTATATTCCTGTCAAATTCATTGTCTAAATCACTAAACTGAATGGGATGGAGTCAGTGCTTTTATGCCTTTTATTTTCTGAATCTTTCCTATTCAACACGATTCCTCAGATTATATTTGGTGCCCTCCTAATCACCTTACTGCCCTAACATGTAATTCAGCCAGAGAAGGCCAAGACACAACTCATTTGAGCAGGTAAGCTAATTACTTCTCACATTTTCTGAATAGATTCTTTTCAGTTTGAAAATAAGTTATCTTAAGGAAAAGTTTCTTTATCTCTTGAATATTCATTAATACTCTTCCCTTGGCCAGCCTTAAGCCTAAAATTCTCTTTATCTTCTTAATGCAAATCTAAATATAATGGTCTTTCTAGTTTTTCTGAACATTTTTGGAAGCATCAGCTCATTTAAGTTGATATTCTTCCTGACACTATTCTTAAAATTTGTTCTTAAAACTCTATACAGACTAAAATTTTACCTCAAGAAAAATTTCATTTGTCCATTCATGGCTTACTTGGATCCTTTGTATAGTTCAAGTCTTAACAAGTATATCATCAGTGTGATATGCAAAATGACTCCCCTAAAGATGTCTATGCCCTCTTACACTGCAAAAGGGACTTTGCAGACATAATTAAAGTTACATATCTCAAAATATGGCAATTACCTTGGATAATCCATGTGTACCTAATATAATCACAAAGGCATTTAAAAGCAGAGGGTGTTTTCCTAGATAAAAATGCAGCAAAAATAAAAGAAGTCAGAGAGAGTTCACATTATAAGAGGGACTGAATCTGCTGTTACTGGAGAAGGTGACATGGAAAGCATCAGAAGAAAGATAGGCAGCCTCTAGGAGCAAAGATCAACCCTCTCCTGGCTGATGGCCAAGAAAGAAATGGGGAACTTACTCCTACAAACTCAAGGAAATGAATTGGTCGGCAACCTAAATGAGATCTAAATAATATCTTAGCCCAGAAAAGAAACATTAATTTTGGTCTTGTTAGGCCTTGAGCAGATAATTCAGCTTAGCCACACTGTGTCCATACTTATGAACCATGTAACTGAGATAATAAATGGGCGTTGTTTGAAACCACTGATTATCTGGTAATTTGTCATAGCAGAAATAAAGATTAATACCACTCACAACTCTCCTCCCTTGTAGAGCCCATCTCATGGAAGTGACCCTGTCTTTTCCCTTACTTTTATTAAGTTGGCCCTCAGAATATCTGAATTATATATCAGCACAGCACAGCCACCCTCTCTTCGCTACTCTCACTTCCAAAATGGCATTATTTTTCTTCCTCGAGGCTTTCCATCTCTTCTGTAACACCAGTTCTTTTCAGGAAAGGGTCAAAATTAGAATAGCAGTTTCTGTATTTGTTCTCTCCCTCTCCTGGGAAATGAAGTCATCAGCAAGGCAAGTCCAGAACTTGTCGGATACTCTGATTTTAGCCAACCGAGACTTCTAGCAGATGTCCAGAAAGTCTCTCATTTTGCCTCTGTGCCAGTTCTGCAATTTGTGTCAGGAACACATCATCCATTCCCTCCATCTGTTAGTCTGTCACCTTCAAATTTAAAAATTATAAAGAAGCAACATTTATGTATTTGGCTCTGGGATTACAGCGATGTTACTTTGGTGCCTCTCTTTTTACATTCTCACGAATGTTGCCTTTGAAGTCATTTTTAAGTATATATACATATATATGTATTTAGGGTATAAAACATGATGTTTTGATATGTGTACATTGTGGAATGGTTAAGTATGATTTACACATGCATTCCCTCACAAAGTTATTTTGTGCGTGTGATGAGAACACTTAAAAAATCTATTTTCTTAGCTATTAAGTATATAAGACAATATTAACTATAATCGCCATTATCTACAAGAGGTCTCTTGAAATTATTCCTCCTGTCTTACTAAAATTTTATATTCTTTGACTAACATCTCCCCAGTCCTACCACCCCCACAGCCTCTGGTAATTACTATTCTACTCTCTGCTTTTATGAGTTCAACTTTTTTAGATTCTACATATAAATGTCATCATGTGATATTTGTCCTTCTGTGCCTGGCTTATTTCACTTAACATAATGTCCTCCAGGTCCATCCATGTTATTTCGAATGACAAGATTTCCTTCTTTGAAATTGAATACTAGTGTTCATATATATATATATATATGTTCATATATATATATGAACACTAAATATATATATATCATATTTTCTTTATTTGTTCATTGATGGACACTTAGGATAATATTGTATCTTGGCTGTTTTGAATTTAATGATGTGTTCAACATCAGAGTGCAAATATCTCTTCAAGATTCTGCTTTTATTTCCTGTGGCTACATACTCAGAAGTGCAGTTCCTGGATCATAGCAGTATTATTTTAATATTTTTGAAGAACTTTAATACTGGTTTTCATAATGGCTGTTCTAATTTACATTCTCAACAGAAGTATACAAGGGTTACCTTTTCTTTATATCCTCACCTTTGTTATCTTTCATTTTTTTGAATATAGAAACTCTAACGGGTGTAGAGTTATGTCTCATTGTGGTTTTAATTTGAATTTCCCTGAGGATTAGTGATATTAGACATATATTTTCATATATCTGTTGGCCATTTGTATTTCTTTTTATGAAAAGTGTTTATTCAGGTCTTTTGCCCATTTTAAAATCAGGTTTTATTTCTTGTCTTGCTAATGAGTTGTTCGAATTCCTTGTATATTTTGAATATTAGCCACTTACAAGATGCACTATTTGCAAATATTTTCCCTCATTTCATGCATTGCTTCTTCACCCTGTAACTGTTTCCTTTGCTATACAGAAGTTTTTTTATTTGATTAATTATATACGTCTATTTTTGCTTTTCTTAGCTATACTTTCGGGGTCAAATTAGAAAATGCCTAGACCAAAAACTAGTCTATTGTCTAGACCAATGTCATCAAGCATTTCCCCTTTGTTCCTTACAGAAATTTTACAGTTTTGGGTCCTACACTGAATCCTTTTCCTGTATACCCCCACAATACTAACCAACAGTGCTTGAGGCTGCAGTGTTTACCTGGAAATAACTTTGCCATTAAATATCTTGCTTTTATCATTATTTTTACATTGCTCTATTATGTCAACTTTAGAAACAAAGAATATCATTCTATTTATAGCATCCTGTTTTCAGTAGTGGCATATCCATTTACATAATACAGTAATTCTTGATTGCTGAAAATGTGAAATCCTAGAAAATGTTGTTTTTCTATGTGTGATGCTATGTTGCCAAAGTTTCATTTGATGAATCTGATTTTTCCAAAACAGACGATTCTGATAATTCTGACAATTCTGACATTAGTTCTGTTTAGAAATAACTCCAAAAACACTTTTTATATTTTATTTCCACATTGAAAATTAGTCAAATTTGCTTTGGCTTTAAAGAGCATGTTTATGTAGAATTAAATCAGCATTGGCAGTAAACTACACTTTTTTTTTTTCTAAATGGGAAAAGGGTCTTTACTCCATTTTGAGTTGATTTTTTTGTATGTGCTGTGAGATAAAGATTTAATTTTATTCTTCTAAATGTGAATATTGTTTTCCAAACACCATTTATTGAAGTGACTGCCCTTTCCCCATTGTGTGCTCTTGTTCCCTTTGTCAAAAATCAATTGATCTTATATATGTGGATTTATTTATGAGTTCTTTATCCTGTTCCACTGGCCAATATATTCGTTTTTATGTCAGTACCATACTGTTTTGATTACTAGAGCTTTATAGTTGATTTTACAATACAGTAGTTACAATGCCTTTGGCTTTGGTCTTTTTGCTTAAGATTTCTTTGTCTATTAAGGGTCTTTTTATGGTGTCATATGAATTTTAGGGATTTTTCTAATCCTATGAAAAATGTCATTGGAATTTTGATACAATTGCATTTAATTTACAGATTACTTAGGGTATTTGAACATTTAAAAATCATCAATTATTCTAACAATTTATTTGTGCTTTTTAAAATTTCTTTTATCAGTGTTTTATGATTTTCATTGTACAGATCTTTCACTTTCTTGGTTAAGTTTATTTCTAAGTATTTTATTTTTCTGTAGCTATTATAAATGAATTGTTTTCTTGATTTCTTTTCCAGATAGTTTGTTGCTGGTGTCTAGAAATACCACTGATTTGTGTATGTTAATTTTGAATCCTACAATTTTACTAAATTTATTAGTTCAAACAGTTATCTCATGAAATCTTTCAAGTTTTCTATAGTAAGATATAATATATGTAGACATAATGTCTATAAACAGAGACAATTTAATTTCTTTTTTTTTTCTGAATTGGATGGCTTTTATTTGTTTTTCTTGCCTAATTAATCTGACCAGGACTTTCAGTAATATGTTGAATAGGATGGCAAGAGTGAGCATCCTTGTTTTGTTTCTGATCAGAGAAAATTCCTAAAACTTTTCACCATTGAGTATAATATTAGCTGTGAGATTGCCATACATGGTGTTTATTATATCAATTTACATTCCTTCTGTATCTAATACTTTGAGAGCTTTTATCTTGAAAGAGTGTTGAATTTTGTCAAAAGCTTTTTCTGCATATATCAAGATGATTATAGGGTTTTTGTTTTTCATTTTTAATGATGTAACATTTGATTTGTGTATGTTGAACTCTCCTTGCATCCTAGGAATAAATTCTACTTAATCATAGTGATCATCCTTTTATTGTGTGTTTATATTCAGTCTGCTAGTATTTTTATTGCCTATTTTGAAGTCATTTTAATATTATTGTAGACTTGGAATTTGCTAGCTCATTAGTCCTGCTTGTCTGGCTGTAGGACCTCAATCCTTCTTCTGGGTTAACTTTGCTTTCTTTGATATTTCTAGGAGACTTCAAAGCTATCTCTAACACATTTAGGAATCTGTCCTAATTACTTCTGATCATGATGCTCGAACTTTAATTTTAATTACCCCTATTGACTCTATTTAGACAGCCTGATTCTCTCTGCCACTCCACTCATTTGCTGGACACTTCCCAGAGCACTACCCAAGGCTACCACAGCTTGACCACCTCTTCTGCAAAGTCTATAGCTAATATTGTAGTCTATAGTATATACTAGTTCATAGTCTAATCTAGTACCTAATGGACACATATATCTATTAAATTTAAATTTAAATACATTAAAATTTAAAATTTACCTCCTCAGTTGTAGTAACCACATTTCAGCTGCTCAATTCAATTATTGCCAGTGGCTACCACATTGGACAGCACAGGGGAACACTCACAGTTTATTGGAGTTCTATTCGATAGTATCTGTCTATAGAGAAGTATTCTCCTCCTCTACATTCTATTCCTTTACAGGGATCCCCAAAAAAAACTGTTATACAGATTAGAGAGAACAGAAGGGCTTAAATGTTTGCTTATAATTGCTAGCTTTTGAGTGTAACAACATAAAAAGGAATCAGATTTCATCCTATATGGGGGAATTTTTCTAAATAATTTTATGTTTACTTAAATGTATAAAAATTAAGCCATACTAATGACCAGCATTCATACTGTTGAGTGCATATCATCTCAAAATACATCATGAATCAAAAGGCAACTCTCGTTAGCACCTGGATGGGAATATTCTGTTTTATTAAATTTTTGTTGCTAAATAAAATATGTTGCTGGATAAGGGTAGTTAGAACTTTTCTCTGCCTGGATATCAGGAAAAAATCTGCCACTTCTTACCAACACTGCGTCCCTCCCCATATCTCTTCTGATATAACATCTTCAGGAAATGTGACACGTGAAAACTCAATCTGCTTTACTGATAAAGAATAGAGAAACATGCAAAAAAGGACTAAGTCTTTGTTACAGAATAGGAAAGCTGCATCTTGTGTTGTATCCATCACACTCAAAGGACTTCTTGAAACCAAACCATATTTCTCTGGCTCTTCCTGCAATAGATTAAATGGGTATGAAATCAGCTGAGCTAAGGAGCCATTTACATTGTGTTCTTGGAACTACATGTATTCCAAAGAAGAAGTATGCCTAAATTTGTAATAGCTTCCCATCCACCTAAGAAATAAGTGTGGGAAATGGGAAGCTGGGTTGTTGGTGCCATCTCTGCGTATTCTATTTGTCCACACTAATGAGTGTTCACATTTTGTCTATTTTATAATGTTTAATTTGATTTGGTTGAGTAAGGTTAGTGAACTAGAATAGACTTGAAGATATTGACATTAACACCCAGAAGATATTCTGCTTCAGAAGTAAATTTAGGTACTGCTGTGAAGGGATTTTGCAGAAACAATTAAGAACTGAAACCTTAAAATAAAGCAGAAGGTCTGGGCGGGCCTGGCTTAATTGCATGAATCCTTTAAAAGCAGAACGTTTCCTTCAGCGCAATGGAGAAGGCAAAGTCAAAGAAATTCCAAAAGACGAGAATCCAGGACTTGAGAATTTTTGTTGCTGGAGGGGGCTATGTGTCAAGGAAGCTGGGTGGCCTTTAGGAGCTAAGAGTGACCCCTGACTGAGAGCTAACAAGGAAAAGGAGAAGTCAGTCCTTTAACAACAAAGAATTTATACAAGAATGAGTGTGAAAACGTATTTTTCCCCAGAGCCTCCAGACAAGAAATCAACCTGGCTGACAACCTGATTTCAACCTGTGAAACCTGGAAGAGATAATTTGGCCATGATGTGCTGCATTTCTTACCCCATGGAACTGTGAATTAATAAATGGGTGTTGTTTTAAGCTACTAAATTTGTGGTAATTTGTCATAGTGCAATAGAAAATACAGACAGATAATACTATTACTTCTATGTCGTCTCTGGCCTACCCAGAGTACACAGGTGAGCTTAGTTCAAGTAATAGCCACCAGCATCCTCCAAAGTGCTTTATTCTCAATCAGGCTCACACAGAACAAGTCTTACTCTGCACCAAGCTTTACTACCAACTCACAAAGACAAAAGAAAGGAGTCGCATTCAATGCCAAATCAAAATTTCATGTGCCCTGATCCAATCAGATTCAGGTTTCTAAAATAACTCCACTTTTTTTTATTATTTGTGCAAATGTGTAAGGTATATGAGAAACTGTTACATGTATATCATGAATAGTGATCAAGTCAGAGTATTTAGGGTATCCATCACCCAAAGCATGTATTGGTATAAAAAATAGAAATATAGATCAATGGAACAGAGTAGAAAACCCAAAACTAAAGCCTCATAATAACATAATCTCTGACAAAGCCATCATGAACTTACATGGGAGAAAGGACACCCTCTTATATAAATGGTGCTGGGAATATTGGATAGCTATATGTGGAAGAATGATACTGGGCCTCTATCTCACATCACATGCACAAATGAACTCAAAATTGATCAATGACTTACATGTAAGACCTAAAGTCATAAAAATACCAGAAGAAAATTTAGGGAAAACCCTCCTGTGCATTGCTTTAGACAAATAATATAGAACTAAGAACTCAAAAGCAGAGACAACAAAAGCAAACATATACAAATGGGGCTTAGTGAAACTAAAATGCTTCTGCTCACTGAAAGAAATAATATACAATCTGTTGAATAGGAGAAAATGTTTGCAAAATATTCATCCAACAGGAGACTAACAACCAGAAGACACTTCCACTCTTGAATGCATTTTGAGTTCAATAAACCAGCACTATGTCCGTTACAAATTTTACAGGAAAGCTACCTAGTTTGGTGTTCTTACCAATAATGTAGCTACAAAGATTATGCAATTAACTTCTATTCTCTAGGACAGCTATGTCTCATGAGTCCATAAAACTACGTTTATTTAGAAGTCCCAAACTTGAAGAAGACATTCATTTACTTCTTAGCTGGTGAATTCCATCAGTATATACACAAGAAGATGTGGTCCAGTCAAAATTGCCTGCCATGAGGAGATGGAAGAAACTGAGTTACAGATTCTCTTTTCTCTAGCTCCCAATTATATTCAAAGCAACTGCTTTTCTTTGATGCTGAGATTTTTTCTTTCTTTTAAAGAATTCTTTCTCCAGTGTCAAACAGTCCACTTCACCTCTACCCTATTACAATTCGGACTCTGATGCCTCTTTCTGCCTCAATTCACCTGTAATACCTTCATAGCCAAATCTACAGGCTAAGCACTGAAAAAGTCAAGGCTTATTTTGTATTAATTTGTTTTGTCTTTGTTTTGTGGTGGTCATTTAATACAAAAACCTAGTCCCATTAAGATTAATGGATATGAAATATATACTCATATTAAAAGGAGAGTATACCCATATCTAGTTTCAGGCCTAGTCCACTGAGGCGTCCTACATGTGTTTGCATATGTCTTACTGATATTATTTCTTTTTTACTAGTCTTGATTGTTTATTTCCATTCCGAATCCATTTCAACAACCCTTTAGAATGTCAGTAATGTTTCATGTTATGCAGTAAGTTCATGTTTAGTTTATTTATTATCCATATGCTAAAAATAGGTATATACTAGACATCAGAAACCATAGTTTTATTTTTTAGCCTCTTCTAAATAGTTTGTGTTTATTAATAGCCAATCTTTCTATTCTCCATGGAATTCCTGAAGTAGCCAACAATTTTTTTTTTAATCTTAGAATTTGAATCTCTCTTCTGTATTCAGTATTATGTATTTTTAGACAAGTCATGTAGTCTTTGGGCAAATAGAAAACACATTATTGTTGGTTCCTGTGAGGTGAGCTTATTTCTTAATTAAATATTTTGGCTGCTGATAGTATGACTCAGATTCCAAAAGTTTCTTTTTAGTGCCACCTGAGATATCTGAATTTACTTGAAAGCATCACTGTTCCCTTGAAGAACTTAAATTTTCTGTTGTAAACCACATGACACAGTGTTTTAAGATTTATGAATTTCTAGGAATATAACGTCTTTTTAAATTGGCAGCAACAAATAGCATACAGCCGATTAAATTGAATAATGGCAGGTTGTAATCCCATATTAAACAAATACATCTCCCAATGAATCACATTAGGTCTATAATCCTCAGCAGGGAGTCAAAACCAACCCTCAGGTCTTTTCAGAACCCATACTAGATTCCTGGAAGCATTAGAATTCAGGGAATTTATTACACGATGGGGTTGTTTTTCCCTGAAATCTAGCTTTCCTGTAATAGGACATGCTTATTGCTTATTGATTTCAGAGCTCCAGTAGAGTCGTTTATGGCTCCACTTCCTACTCATATCACTCTTCTAAATGGTGTAACTGTGCAACTTTGTTTTGATTTCCAGATATTTCTCATTCTTGTTTCCCTTAGTATTTTCTCATCCTTATTTCACTTAGTATTTTCTCTTGTCACCATGGACACAACAATTGTTATATGTATTAATTAGAAAGCTACAGTATTTTTCTTTTTTTTTTTTTTATTACGGAGTCAACCATCTCTATTCTTTGAATGCTCAAAATGGATTTTTATATATTAAATTCCCTTAGATTCACATTCAATTTCCTTTTTCTCTAATGGTTACTTCATTGTATGGGAGCCATCATGTTTGGCAGAATAAGCATTTACCTTACGATCAAAACTACACAGGCCTGTTATTTTGTACAAATGTGGCCCTGGGCAAGTCATACTGATTTTGATAACTTATTTCTCTTAAAAAAATGAAATAACAATTTCTACACCTCAGAATTGTTGTGAGACAAATTAAGACAATGTATATAATATTTGGACCATAGCACAATGTAGAAATCTTTGGTATTCATAATTTAGTAACCTCTCATTCATTCGTTAGCTCATCCATTTATATATTTAAATATATACATTGAATTTTATATAATTTTCTTTTCACTCTAGTGTAAGCAGGTATTTGGGACCTTGATACTTCCTTGTCTTAGAAATTTTTGTTCAATGAAATATAAACAATTAAAAATAGTGGTTTCTTTGTATTTTAATTAATAGCCTATTTTATTAAAACTATTATGCTGTCAAAGAACATAAAAATAAGTGAAGATATTTCCCAGAGACTAAAATAAAGTTGGAGACTTGAGGGGAAATTTCATCCCTACATATCTGAGAGTAATAGGTTGGAAGGTTGGTGAAACTCTGAAGAAAGGCTTCTATTATACACCTAAAGAATTGGCATCCAGTGAGCTCCAACTGTTAGTGACAAGTTCTAATCCTTAAAGGTAATTTTTAAAAATTAGAGTAACCCTTGTAGGCTGGAACAATGAGCAGTGTACCTTAATAAGCCTTTAAAGAAAGATGGAATTTTGACACTGCATTGGACTATGAAAACATTATATACCTGAGAAGAGGAAGTCCCAGTAATGACTGAGAAAGTATGTTCATAATTCAGAAAGATAAGGGGTTAGACTTAGATTCAGTTATTAAAAAATGTTAATTTCATTTTTAAATATACTATGTTTGTATTGTATATATTAATCAGTCAAAAACTATTTCTGAGTTTTTGACTGATTAATATATATAGTACAACATAGCATATGTTCTACAACTCTAGACCTGTATTTTTGTCTGCCTAAGCCTTCACTGACCTAGGGTAATCAAGTGACATTACCTCATCTGACTGTTTTTGAGGATCACTTCTCCTGGATTCTACAATAAATTTCAGAATAAACTTCCAGTTGGGTGGACTTTTTACTCTTGTCTAATTCTTAAACAAATATATTCCACAACCATATTATAGAATACTGTAATTCCATGCAAGATAATTCTTTTGAAAACAATTTGATGATTGAAAATGTTTTATTTATTTTTCTTTATTTTGTAATCTTTATGAGCTATTTAATCTCAGGTAATTAACTTTTTAATTATTATTTCAATAGGTTTTGGGGGAACACGTGGAGTTTGGTTACATGAATAAGTTCTTTAGTGGGGATTTCAGATACTTGGTGCACCCATCACCCAAGCAAAGTACACTGTATCCAGTGTGTAGTCTCTTATCCCTCACTCCCCTTCCACGCTTTCCCCTAAGTCCCCAAAGTCTATTGAATTATCCTTATGCCTTTGAGTCCTCATAGCTTAGCTCCTACTTATTAGTAAGTACATACAATGTTTAATTTTCCATTTCTGTGTTACTTTACTTGAATAATGGTCTCTAAATCCATCCAGGCTGTGCAAATGCCATTATTTCATTCCTTTTTATGTCTGAGTAGTAATATTCCTTGGTGTATATATATATACCACATTTTCTTTATCCACTCATTGATTAATGGGCATTTGGGCAGGTTCCACATTTTTGCAATTGTGAATTGTGCTGCTATAAACATACTTGTGCAAGTATTTTTGTGTAATGACTTCCTTTCCTCTGGATAGATACCCAAGAGTGGGATTGCTGGATCAAATGGTAGATGCACTTTTAATTGTTTAAGGAATCTCCACATTCTTTGGAGATTCCTTGGGTTGTGCTAGTTTACATTCATACAAGCAATGTAAAATTGTTCCCTTTTCACTATATCGATGCAATTCTATTATTTTTTGATTTTTTAATTATGGCCATTGTTGCAGGAGTAAGGTGGTATTGAATTGTGGTTTTGATTTGCATTTCCCTGATTATTAGAAAGATTGAGCATTTTTTCATATGTTTGTTGGCTATTTGTATATCTTCTTTTGAGAATTGTCTATTCATGTCCTTAGCTGATTTCTTTGTGTTCCTTGTAGATTCTGGATATTAGCATATGTAGAGATTGTGAAGATTTTTCTCCGATGCATAGGTTGTGAAGTATAGGTTTGTCACATGTATAGATTGTGAAGATTTTCTCTCATGCTGTGGGTTGTCTGCTTATTCTGCTGATGATTGTTTATTCTGTGTCCAGACTAAATTTAGTTTAAGTCCCAACAATTTATCTTTGTTTTTGTTGCATTTGCTTTTGGGTTCTTGGTCATGAAGTCTTTGCCTAAGCCAATGCATAGAATTTTTATGGTTTCGGGTCTTACATTTCAGTCTTTGATCCATCTTGAGTTGATTTTTGTATAAGGTGAGAGATGCGGTTCCAGTTTTATTCTTCTGCATGTGGCTTGCCAATTATCCCAGCACCACTTGTTGAAGAGGGTGTCCTTTCCCCGTTTTGTTTTTGTTTGGTTTGTCAAAGTTCAGTTGACTGTAGGTATTTGCCTTTATTCTGGGGTTTTCTATTCTGTTCCATTAGTCTACATGCCTATTTTCATACTAGTACCATGCTGTTTTGGTGACCATGGCCTTATAGAATACTTTGAAGCTGGGTAATGTGATGCTTCCAGATTTGTTCATTTTGCTTAGTTTTGCTTTAGCTATGTGGTCTCTTTTTGGTTCTTTATAAATTTTAGGATTGTTGTTTCTTGTTCTGTGAAGAATGATGGTGGTATTTTGATGGGAATTGTGTTGAATTTGTAGATTTCTTTTGGTAGTATGGTCATTTTTACAATATTGATTCTACCATCCATGATCATGGGATGTGTTTCCATTTGTTTGTGTCATCTATGATTTCTTCCAGCAGTGTTTGTGGTTTTCCTTGCAGAGTTCTTTCACCTCCTTGGTAAGATATATTCCTAAGTATTTAATTTTTTTGCAGCTATTGTAAAAGAGATTGAGTTCTTGATTTGAGCCTCAGCTTGGATGCTGTTGGTGTATAGCAGAGATACTGATTTGGGTACATTTATTTTGTATTCTAAACCTGCTGAATTCATTTGTTCAGTTCTAGAAGCTTTCTGAATGAGTATATACGGTTTTCTAGGTATACAATTATATCAAGGGCAAACAGTGACAGTTTGACTTCTTCTTTACTGACCTGAATGCCCTTTATTTTTTTCTCATCTGATTGCACTGGCTGAGACTTCCAGTAATATGTTGAATATAAGTGGTGAAAGTGGGCATCCTTGTCTTGTTCCAGTTTCAATAGGAAACGTTTTCAACCTTTCCCCATTCAGCATAATGTTGACTCCAGGTTTGTCATAGATGGCTGTTATTACCTGAAGGTGTATCCCTTCAATTCCAATTTTGCTGAGAGTTCTAATCATAAAGCGATGCTGGATTTTCTCAAATGCTTTTTCTGAATCTATTGAGATGATCATGTGATTTTTAAAAATTCTGTTTCTGTGATGTATCGTATTTATTGACATGCATATGTTAAAACCATCCCTGCATCCCTGGCATTAAACCCACTAAATCATGGTGGATTACCTTTTTGGTATGCTGTTGCATTTGATTAGCTGCTAGTATTTTGTTAAGGATTTTGGCATCTATGTTCATCAGAGATATTGGTCTACAGTTTTCTTTTTTTGTTATGTCCTTTCCTGGTTAGGGTATTAGGGTGATACTGGCTTTGTAAAATAATTTAGGGAGGATTCTCTCTTTGCCTATTTTTTAGAATAATGTCAGTAAGATTGGTACCAGACATTCTTTGGCTGTCTGATAGAATTCAGCTGTGAATCCACCTGGTCCTGGACTTTTTTGTGTTGGCATTTTTTTTATTATTATCATCTGAATCTTGCTGCTTTTTACTGGTCTGTTCAGAGTTTCCATATCTTCATAGTTTAATCTAGGAGGGTTGTATGTTTCCAGGAATTTATCCATTGACTCTAGATTTTCTAGTTTATATGCATAAAGATGTTCATAGTAGCTTTGAACAATCTTTTGTATTTCTGTGGTGTCAGTTGTAATGTCTCTCATTTCATTTCTAATTGTGCATATGTGGATCTTCTTTCTTCTTTTCTTGGCTAATCTCACTAATGATCTATCCATTTTATTTATTTTTTAAAAATACAAACTTTTTGTTTCATTTATCTTTTGTGTTGTTTGTTGGTTTACATTTTATTAAGTTCTGCTCTGATCTTGGTTATTTCTTTTCTACTGCTGGGTTTGGGTTTGGTTTATTTTTGTTTCTCTAGCTCCTTGAGGTGTGACATTACATTGTCAATTTGTGCTCTTTCAGACTTTTTGATGTATGTATTTAATGCTATGAAATTTCCTCTTAGCACCACCTTTGCTGTTTCCCAGAGGTTTTGATAGGTTGTGTTACTCTTATTGTTCAGTTCAAAGAATTTTTTAATTTCCATCTTGATTTCATTATTTACCCAATGTTCATTCAGGAACAGAATTTAATTTAATTTAATTTCCATATGTTCACATGATTTTGAGGGTTCCTTTTGGAGTTTATTTCCAAGTTTCTTCCACTGTGGTCTGATAGAGCACTTGATATAATTTGGATTTTCTTGAATTTATTGAGACTTATTTTGCGGCCTATCATATGATCTATCTTAGAGAATGTTCCATGTGCTGATGGATAGAATGTATATTCTGCAGTTATTGGGTAGAATGTTTTGTAAATATCTGTTAAGTGCATTTGTGCTAAGGTATAGTTTAAGTCCATTGTTTCTTTGTTGACTTTCTGTCTGTCCTGTCTAGTGCTGTCAGTGGAGTATTGAAATACCACACTAATATTGTGTTTCTGTCTGTCTCATTTCTTAGGTCTAATAGTAATTGTTTTATAAATTTGGGACCTCCAGTGTTAGGTGCATATATGATCAATTTAGGATAGTGATAATTTCCTGTTGGACAAGTCCTTTTTAACATATAGAAGTCCCAGTTTTTTAACTGCTGTTGCTTTAAAGTTTGTTTTGTCTGATATAATAACTACTCCTGCTCACTTCTAGTGTCCATTTGCATGGAATGTCTTTTTCCACCCCTTTACCTTAAATTTATGTTTGTCTTTATGTGTCAGGTGAGTCTCTTGAAGACAGCAGATACTTGGTTGGTGAATTCTTATCTATTTATTTATTCTCTATCCTTTAATTGGTGCATTTAGGCCATTTACATTCAACATTAGTATTAAGGTATGAGGTACTATTTTGTTGATTGTGTTATTTGTTGCCTGAATAACTTGGGTTTTTTTTTTTTCCATTGTGTTATCAGTTTTTGGGTCCTGCAAGATTTATGCTTTAAGGAGGTTCTATTTTGGTGTATTTTGAGGATTTGTTTCAAGAGTTAGAGTTCCTTTTAGCAGTTCTTGTAGTGCTGCCTTGTTAATGGCAAATTCTCTCAGCATTTGTTTGGCTGAAAAAGGTTGTCTCTTTCCTTCATTTATGAAGCTTAGTTGCACTGGATACAAAATTCTTGGCTGATAATTGCTTTGTTTAAGGGGACTAAAGATACAGCTCAATCCCTCTAGTTTGTAAGGTTTCTGCTGAGAAATCTGCTGTTGATCTCATAGGTTTTCCTTTATAAGTTACCTAATGTTTTTGCCTCAGAGGTCTTAACATTCTTTCCTTCATCTTGACTTTAGATAACCTGATGACTATGTACCTAGATGATTATCTTTTTGTAATAAATTTCCCTGGTATTCTTTGTGCTTCTTGTATTTGGATGTCTAAATCTGTAGCAAGACCAGGGCAGGTTTTCTCGATTATTCCCTCAAATGTTTTCCAAACTTGTAGGTTTCTCTTCTTCCTCAGGAACACCAGTTATTCTTAGGTTTGGTCATTTAACATAATCCCAAAACTCTTGGAGGATCTTTCTTTTCTCTTTGTTATTGTTGGTCTGGATCAACTAGAAAGCCTTGTCTTTGAGCTCTGAATTCTTTCTTCTAGTTGTTTGATTCTATTCCTGAGACTTTCCAGTGCATTTTGCATTTCTTGAAGTGTATCCTTCCTTTCCAGAAGTTCTATTTTTTTAATTTATGCTATTTTTATTGGATATTTTTTCCATTTATATTCTGTATCTTTTTTAAAAATTTCTTTAATTTGGATTTTATCTTTCTCTGGTGCCTCCTTGCTTAGCTTAATAATCGACCTTCTGAATTCTTTTTCTGACAATTCAAAGATTTTGTCTTGGTTTGGATCCCTTGCTGGTGAGCTAGTGTGATCTTTTGGGGGTGTTAAAGGACTTGTCATATTATTTTAATTGTTTTTCTGGTTCCATCTCATTTGAGGGTGGACTATGTCAGAGGGAAATCTGGGGCTCAAGTGCTGCTGTTCATATTCTTTTGTCCCACAGGGTGCTCCTTTATGTCATGCTTTCCCTCTTCCCATAGGGATGGGGCTTCCTGAGAGACAAAGTGCAGTGATTGTTATTTCCCTTCTGGGTCTGGCTACCCAGTGGAGCTACTGGGCTCTGGGTTGGTCCAGGGGAGCATCTGCAAAGGATCCCGTGAAATGATGCATCTTCAGGTCTCTCAGCTGTGAATGCTAGCACCTGCTCTTGTGGAGGTAGAAAGGGAGTGAAGTGGACTCTGTGAGGGTCCTTGGTTATAGTTTTGTTTATTGTGCTCTTTTTGTGTCTTATGGCCCCTGATCAGGCAGTGGCACTTTCAAGAGATTGCCAGCTATGGTAGTATAGGGAGGACACAACCTTCCCCTAAGGTTGCCTGGATAAGTATTCAGATTTCTCAGGTGGTGGGCAGGGCCATAGAGTTTCCAAGAGATTATGTCTTTTGTGCTGGGCTATCAGGGTGCTTAGAGAAAGACCATGAGGAGGGGGCAGGGTTAGGCAGGTCTGAGCTTAGACTTTCCTTGGTACAGCTTGCAGTGGCTGCTGTGGGGATGGGAGTATGATCCTCAGGTAGGATGGACACATGATTGAAACTTCATTCGGGTCCCCAGGGAAGTGGGGAAAAGCTGGCAGTGACAGGTTTCACCCAGCTCCAACATAGGCTGAAAGGCCAATCTCACTCCCATCATGCCCCCATCAACAGAACTGAGTTTATTTTCAGGCAGCTGGTGAGCAGGGCTCAGAACTTGCCCCAGGCTACAAGCCTCCTCCCTACTGATAGGGCAAGCAGAGCTTTCAGGTTTCCTGCTTCTCTCCCTGTCTCAGCTTCTGTGCTGGTGTCTGCATTCCTGGTTCACTCCCTCCCCAAGATTGTATCCAAGAAACTTCACATTTGGTTGAAAATGTTATGGAGTTCAGCTAGAAGTTTGCTTTTTGCTGTGGTTTTTCCCCAATTCTACTGGCGCCCTTCCAAGGAACCCTGTGAGACAAAGGCAGAGACGGTTTCCCTGGGGACCAAGAGCACCCTCCAGGCTCTTCCACAGCTTCTTCTATCCATGTACTTAACTCAGCACTCTAAATTCATCTTAGCTCCAGGTAACGTCAAATCCTCCCATGATCCAGACCTTCAGTTTCCCCAGGGAGGATGTGTGTTTAGGGGCAGATGATTCCTGCTTCACACTTTGACAATTTGGGCACTCAGTTTTTCAGCTGTCTCCCAGAGCCAGCAACAGCAATCCACTTCCTTCAAAGGGTCTGTCAATTTTTTAGAAGATAAAGTAGAATACACAGCTGGATAAGTAGAATGATAGTAAGTTTCTGTTACTGAAATTAGTGGCAGTGGTGAGTGTTGTGGGTTTGTTATATCAGGATACATAAGGATTGATATGGTTTATGTCCCCTCCAATATCAATGTTGAAATTTAATTTTCAATCCAACAGTTTTAAAAAGTACAGCCTTTGGGAGACTATTAGATCATAAAAGCAGAGCCCTCATCAGTGGATTAATGCTTTTATAAAATGGCTGGAGGAAACTAGCTAGGCACCCTTTTGCCCTTTCAACATTTTGCCTTCTGAGGACACAGTAACAAGGTATCTTCTTGGAAGCACAGAGACTAGGCCTTTATCAGATATTTAACCTGCTAGCACCTTGACCTTGGACTTCCAGTCTTCAAAACTGTGAGATAATAAATTTCTGTTTTTTATAAATTGCCCAGTGTCAGGTATTTTGTTATAGTGGCATAGACTAAGGATAGATAGATGAGAGATCTGAAATTCACTAAAATTATGCAAATGGTTTCTATGAATAGGAAGATTATGATTAAATTCTTTTGTAATTTATATTTTTAAAATTTTCAGCAATGAACATGTATTACATTTTATAATCAACCAAAAACAATAAATGTTATTTTTGCAATTCCCTTCTGAGACGTTTTCATGCTATCTCCCTCTAGTTGTCAAGGAGCAATTGGTTGCCAAATACCAGGAAATTAACAGCAATTATCACCAGCTGGCTAGCTACTAGTAGTATTCACTGGACCATAATCCACCCAGCATGAAATAGAAAACCTTGAAGAAATAAAGTGGATGATTAATCAAACTTGAAACATCAACTTCCTGGGAGAGCATATATCAAGATGGATTACTCACTGAACATTAGACATCATTCCTGAGAATCCCGTAATGATTTCAACAGCATCAGTCCTTTAAAACGGACTGCTGAAGTCTCCCTTAGAAATTGGAAGTTTTATTTTATTTGAAATAACTTTAAAAATTCTAGCTGAAAATGAAATACCTTATTGGCTAGGCATTGACAATTATACACACACACACACACACACACACACAAACAATTTTTTTGAGATAGGGTTTCCCTCTGTCATCCAGGCTTGAATGCAGTGGCACAATCATAGCTGACTGCAGCCTCTACCTCCTGAGTTCAAGTAATCCTCCCACCTCAGCCTCCTGAGTAGCTGGGACCACAGGCACATCCCACCACATCTGGCTAATTTTTTGTAAAGACAGGGTTTTCTCATGTTGTCCAGGCTGACCTCAAACTCCTGAGTTCAAGTGATCCACCTGCCTCAGTCTGCCAAAATGCTGGGATTACAGGCACGAACAACTATGCCCAGCCAACAGTATTTTTATATGAGCTATTTTTTATTTAATCATAATTGGATTCAAGTAAACAAGGGACAGTACAGGGCTTTACCATGTTAGTGAACATATATGATCCTTCTCTAAATTTTCTACAATCCAGGCAGATTAACTGACATATATGTTAATTGACAACATGAGAGCATCTATCTTCATTGTGAGGTTTTAGGAAGATGAGGTAAATTGCACTCAACCACTTTTCTCAAATTCTGATCAATTAAACACATAAAAGATGTAAAGCAGGCAGAAAATCCAAATCAAGGAGAGCAGTTCTATTTGTGAGCAAGTAGGCCTCCTTTATACTGAATCAAAATTAGACAGACTTACCAGCATTTCTAAAGGTAGCCTTATATTGCCCTTTACAGAAGCTGCCACTGAAAAACTAGCATCAGCATCATCTGAGAATTTTTTAAAGATGCAAATTTATAGGCCTGCTCTAGACCTGCCAAATCAAATCTCCATGGAGGGGGCCCAGCTATCTGTTTTAAGAACATCTCTAGGGAATTTGGACTCACACTGAAGTTTAAAAATCACTACATTTTTAGAAGGGGAGAGGGAGAGGAGGAGCTAAGCTATGTAAGCACATTTCTTTTTTCTCAATTCATTCCACATTTGTGGAGAGAAGTAAGGAGGAATAGGAGAAAGGGTAGGATGGATACATGATTGAAACTTCCTCCAGAAAGAAGGAACTATCAAGAATGGAACAGAAGCATTCACCTACTAATCTTTTTCAGCTATTGGTTCTCTTAATCTATTGAGTTTAAACATTAAGCCTATGGTTAAATCAAGGCTTACCTGTCCCCTTTGATGTGAACTACAAAAGAATCATAGTAATTCTTGCTCTCCCTTTCAAGAGGCCATCCCTACTCCATACCAGACTTTCTTTGTTTTAGTACCTTCCTGGGACCATTGGTGGACACACTAGACTTTGTTTCTTGAAATTTTTAAAATGACTTTGAATACCAATTAGTAAAATTTGTTGAGAAAATTTTGAGATTTATGACTGGCCTTTCCAAAATGAGAAGTTTAGGGCTGTTACTGATAATTATGAAATGTACAGGGCTATTTACAGAATGCTTTTAATGATAAGGAAAAAAAAATCTTTATACTTGATCTCCAGAATTTTAAGGAACTTAACTCAGAGGTTTTATCTAAAAGTCCCACAGCCTAACATACAAATCAAGTTTCAAGCATTCCCTTTGAAATCTGGCACTAGACAAGGATGCCTTCTCTCACCACTCCTATTCAATATAGATTGGAAGTTCTAGCCAGAGCAATCAGGCAAGAAAAAGAAATAAAGTGTATTCAATTAGGAAAGGAGGAAGCCAAATTGTCTCTGTTTGCAGACGACATGATTGTATATTTAGAAGACCCTATCATCTCAGCCCAAAATCTCCTGAAACTGATAAGCAACTTGAGCAAAGTCTCAGGATACAAAATCAATGTGCAAAAATCACAAGCATTCCTATATACATGAATAACAGACTTAAAGAAAGCCAAATCAAGAACAAACTGCCATTCACAATTGCTACTAAAAGAATAAAATACCTAGGAATATAATTAAGAAAGGATGTAGAGGACCTCTTCAAGGAGAACTACAAACTACTGCTCAATGAAATAAGAGAGGTCACAAACAGATGGAGAAACATTCCATGCTCATGGTTAGGAAGAATCAATACTGTGAAAATGGATATAAACAGACATTTTTCAAAAGAAGACATACATGAGGCCAACAAATATATGAAAAAATGCTCATCATCACTGGTCATTAGAGAAATGCAAATCAAAACTACATTGAGACACCATCTCACACCAGTTAGAATGGCGATCATTAAAAAATCTGGAGACAACAGATGCTGGAGAGGACGTGGAGAAATAGGAACACTTTTACACTGTTGGTGGGAGTGTAAACTAGTTCAACCATTGCAGAAGACTGTGTGGTGATTCCTCAAGGACCTAGAAATAGAAATTCCATTTGACCCAGCAATCCCATTACTGGGTATATATCCAAAGGATTATAAATCATTCTATTATAAGGACACAAGCACATGAATGGTCACTGCAGCACTGTTTATAATAGCAAAGACCTGGAACCAACCCAAATGCCCATCGATGATAGACTAGACAGGGAAATATGTGGCACATATACACCATGGAATACTATGCAGCCATAAAAAATGATGAGTTCATGTCTTTGTAGGGACATGGATGAACCTGAAAACCATCATTCTCAGCAAACTGACCCAAGAACATAAAATCAAACACCACATATTCTCACTTATAGGTGGGTGTTGAACAATGAGAACACATGGACACAGGGAGGGGAGCATCACATACTGAGGTCTGTATGGAGGAACTAGAGGAGGGACAATAGGGGGTGGGGTGTTGGGGAGGGATAACATGGGGAGAAATGCCAGGTATAGGTGATGAGGAGGAAGGCAGCAAACCACATTGCCATGTATGTACCTATGCAACAATCCTGCATGTTCTTCACATGTACCCCAAAACCTAAAATGCAATAAAATATATTAAAAAAAAAAAAACTGTGCCCTCTCCAATCTGAAAGCACAGGACCATCACAAGCTGTATCTGAGGATTTTCTCCTTATTTACAAACTAATTATCATGAAGGAGTAATCATTTCCTGTTCCACTAGAAATTAACTCCAAGGCCTTTCTGCCCCTAAAGCCAACAGTACACTCTCACTTGTTTCCCATTTCAAATTATATCCACTCATGTTGTCCAACACAAACTATTTAAGATTCTGAAAATAAGAGCAAAAGTCAAATTAGGATAGTCCAATAATAATATACCTGCAGGAGATTCCCAAACCTGAAATATATCTTCTCTAATTTTAATATTTCAAGGAAAAAATTAAAATACAAAGATTAAATCCTGTTACAAACAAAAACCTTCAAAATCTAAATGAATCTCTCAAATTCAACCATCATGTGCTTTTTTTAAGCCTAAAGAAATAAAATTCTTCCCAAATATCTTATTCTGGGTCTTAGAGAGAATTCTTGTTGATTCTCTGGAATTGGATTTACTCCATAGCCACAGACTGGGGGTCATCAAAGAAAATGAGGTAGCTTTCCTAGGACCTCAGAACCATCTCTCTCATATGAACCACTTAAAAGTTTCCAAAGAAATAACACGGAAATTCTGCAGTGTGGCTGATAGATATCTGACAAGCACTCCACTAAAAAAACACAAACACTTCTAGATAAAACACATATTAATACATTGTTAAGTTTATAGGAATGAGGAGAAATCTCCAAGTCACCACTCCTCTGTCAAAATAAAACCAACCCATGAGCTAAAACCTGAATAGGGAGTGGTTAATGGTAAGTGATGGTAAAAGGTGGGGTTGCCCATACAATTGCCCTGACCAGAATAACTTTGGATCTCTGGTGAAGGTGAGGAAGCTGAAATTGAGATTTCTGCATTAGGTCTGGAATCTGTTTCCAGAATAACAAAATGCAATTCCCCTTTCTCCTAAGGCAAGTATCTTCAATTCTTATTATTCATGTCAACAAATACAAATTTTGGGTTATCATGGCGGATGGGAGGCAGGACTATTTTGCAGCTCTAACTCGGATGGACAGAGCAGAGTGTGGAGGCTAGCATTGTGAATTTTAGCTCCAAATCGACTGCAAAAACAAACCAGGATTACCAAGAGGACCCACAGACCCTCTGAAGGAAGCGGACTGCTCCTGCAGGACCCGGGAGACACCCCAAATACTGTGAGTGCCCCAACTGCGTAAGTGGGAAAGGAAGATCCTCCTCTCCCAAACATACATCCCCACTGGAGAAACAGTAGGTCTCTTTGCGGGAGACGTTTCCGACCTTACCTGAAGCTGAGCCAATTTAGAGAGCCGAGCAAAATACAGGGTAGAAGCAGCAGGAAAGGCCCTGGGAGCTCACTGGGTCACGAAGCAGACCATTCCTGCCTGGCACCACTGGGATCCATGGAAGGGCGGCCAGAGGAGGGGAGGAGGGGCGGGGAACACTACAAGGAGAAGGAACTTTCTAGCTGAACCTTGTAACAATTTGAACCAGGTGAGAAGCCTTCTGGCAAGAACTCAGGGGAGTGCCGCGAATCCGGTGTGCAGACTCCACAGGTGGGGGAAGAACCAAGCCCTTTTCTTTTGCAGCTGGGAGGTGGGTATCCAGGCTCACCCACCACCTGGAAACAGACTGGGAGCTGTTAAGGCGGCATGGTGGGAGTGAGACCAGCCCTTAAGTTGCATGGGAGCTGGGTGAGGCCTGTGACTGATGGCTTTCCCCCACTTCCCTGACGTCCTGCATGACTTAGCACAGGCAGCCATAATCCTCCTAGGTACACAACTCCATTAACCTGGGAACATTACTGTCATCCACCATAGCAGATGCAGCAAGATCCAGCAAAGGAGAGCCTGAGCTCAGAGAAGCCTAGCCCTGCCTCACCTGATGGGCCTTCCCTATTCACCGTGCTAGCTGAAAACAAAGGGCATATAATCTTGGGAGTTCTAGGGCCCCACCCACATCCAGTTCGTCTCCATACTACAACAGCTGATGCTCTCTGGAAAGCACTATCTCCTGGCCAACGAGCACAAAAATAGAGCATTAAACCGCCAAAGCTAAGAATGCTCACAGAGTTCATTACACCCACCCTGCCACCTCCACAGAACAGGTGCTGGTATCCATGGCTGACAGACCCATAGATGGTTCACATCACAGGACTCTGTGCAGACAACTCCCAGTACCAGCACAGAGCTGGGTAGACTTGCTAGATGGCTAGACCCAGAAGAGAGACAACAATCACTGCAGTCCAGCTCACAGGAAATCACATCCATAGGAAAAGGGATAGAGTACTACTGCAAGGGAACACATCATGGGACAAAATAGTCTGAACAACAGCCTTCAGCTCTAGACATTCGCTCTGACAGAGCCTACCCAAATGAGAAGAAACCAGAAAAATAACTGGTAATATGACAAAACAAGGCACTTTAACACCACTCAAAAATTACCCTAGTTCACCAGCAATGGATCCAAACCAAGAAAAAAATCCTGATTTACCTGAAAAAGAATTCAGGAGGTTAGCTATTAAGCTAATCAAGGAGGCACCAAAAAAGGCTATTAAGCTAATCAAGAAGGCAACAAAGAAAGGCAAAGCTCAGTGCAAGGAAATCCAAAAAAAAGATACAAGAAGTGAAGGGGGAAATATTCAAGGAAACAGCATAAAGAAAAAACAATCCCAACTTCAGGTGATTATTGGACACACTTATAGAAATGCAAAATGCTCTGGAAAGTCTTAGTCATAGAATTGAACAAATAGAAGAAAGACATTCAGAGTTCAAAGACAAGGTTTTTGAATTAACCCAGTCCAATAAAGACAAAGAAAAAGGAATAAGAAAATATGAACAAAGCCTCAAAAAAGACTGGGACTTTGTTTAACTAATAAATCTAACAATAATTGGTCTTCCTGAGGAAGAAGATAAATCTTGGAGTTTGGAAAACATTTGTGGGAATACTTGAGGAAAGCTTCCCTAGCCTTACTAGAGACCTAGACATCCAAATACAAAAAGCCCAAAGAACACCTGGGAAGTTCATCATGAAAAGATCATCACCTAGGCACATTGTCATCAGTTTATCTAAAGTTAAGATGAAGAAAAGAATCTTAAGAGTTGTGAGACAAAAGCACCAGGTAATCTATAAAGAAAAACCTATCAGATCAACAAGAGATTTCTCAGCAGAAACCCTATAAGCTCAGGGGATTGGGACCCTAACTTCAGCCTCCTGAAACAAAAAAAATTATCAGCCAATAATTTTGTAATCAGTAAAGCTAAGCATCATATGTGAAGGAGACATATGACCTTTTTCAGACAAGCAAATGCTGAGAGAATTTGCCACTATCAAGCCATCACTGCATTAACTGCTAAAAGGAGCTCTAAATCTTGAAACAAATCCTGGAAACTCATCAAAACAGAACCTCTTTAAAGCCTAAATCACACAGGACCTATCAAACAAAAATACAAGTTAAAATTTTAAAAAAGAAAAAAAGGTACACAGGCAACAAATAGCATGATAAATGCAATGGTACCTCACATCTCAATAATAACACTGAGTGTAAATGGCCCAAATGCTTCACTTAAAAGATACAGAACTGGAGTGGTAAGTAGAAGGCATCCTTGTCTTGTACCAGTTTTCAAAGGGATACTTCCAGCTTTTGCCCAGTCAGTATGATATTGGCTGGGAGTTTGTCATAAATAGCTCTTATTATCCTGAGATACGTTCCATCAATATCTAGTTTCTTGAGAGTTTTTAGCATAAAGAGATGTTGAATTTTATTGAAGGCCTTTTCTGTATCTATTGAGATAACCATAGTTTTTGTCTGGTTCTGTTTATGTGATAAATTACATTTATTGATTTGTATATGTTGAACCAGCCTTGCATCCCAGGAACAAAGTCAACTTGATGGTGGATAAGCCTTTTTTTTTTTTTTTTTTTTGAGATAGAGTCCCACTCTGTCACCAGGCTGGAGTGCAGTGGTGCAATCTCAGCTCACTGCAATATCCACCTCCTGGGTTCAAGGGATTCTCCCACCTCAGCCTCCCAAGTAGCTAGGTTTACAGGTGCATGCCACTACACCCAGCTCATTTTTGTATTTTTAGTAGAGACATATTTCACCATATTGTCCAGAATGGTCTCTATCTCTTGACCTAGTGATCTACCCGCCTTGGCCTCCCAAAGTGCTGGGATTATAAGTGTGCGCCCCACACCCAGCCTGGATAAGCTGTTGGTGTGCTGCTCGATTTAGTTTGCCAGTATTTCATTGAGAATTTTTGCATCAATGTTTATCAGGGATATTGACCTGAAATTTTTTTTGTTGTGTCTCTGCCAGGTTTTGATATCAGGACAATGCTGACCTCATAAAATGAGTTAGGGATGTCTTTTTCTAGTGTTTGGGATACTTTCAGAAGGAATGATACCAGCTCCTCTTTGTACCTCTGACAGAATTAAGCTGTGAATCTATCTGTTCCTGGGCTTTTTTTGGTTAGTAGGCTATTAATTACTGCCTCAATTTTAGAACTGGTTATTGGTCCATTTGGGGATTCAAATTCTTCCTGGTTTAGTCTTCAGAGGGTGTATGCATCAAGGAATTTATCCATTTCTGCTAGATTCTTTAGATTATTTGCACAGAGGTGTTTATAATATTCTCTGGTGGTAGTTTGTTTTTCTGTGGGATCAGTGGTGATATCCCCTTTACTATTTTTATTGTGTCTATTTGATTCTTCTCTCTTTTCTTCTTTATTGGTCTGACTTGCTGTCTATTTATTGTTGATCTTTTTAACAAAAACAGCTCCTGGATTTATTGATTTTTTGAAGAGTCTTTCATGTCACTATATCCTTCAGTTATGCTCTATATTAGTTATTTCTTGTCTTGTGCTAGCTTTTGAATTTGTTTGCTCTTGCTCCTCTAGTTCTTTTAATTGTGATGTTAGGATGTTGATTTTAGTTCTTTCATGCTCTCTCTTGTGAGCATTTAGTGCTATAAATTTCCCTTTAAACACTGCTTTCGCTGTGTCCTAGAGATTCTGGTATGTTGTGTCTTCATTCTCATTGGTTTCAAAGAACATCTTTATTTCTGCCTTCATTTCATTATTTACCCAGTAGTCATTCAGGAGCATGTTGTTCAGTTTCCATGTAGTTGTGCAGTTTTGAGTGAGTTTTTAAATCCTGAATTCTAATTTGATTGCACTGTGGTCTGTGAGACTGTTATGATTTCTTTTCTTTTTCATTTGCTGAGGAGTGTGTTACTTCCAGTTACGTGGTCAATTTTAGAATAAATGTGATGTAGTGCTGAGAATAATGTATATTATGTTAATCTGGGGTGGAGAGTTCCGTAGATGACTAGAAGGTCCTCTTGGTCCAGACCTGAGTTCAAGTCCTGAATATTCTTGTTAATTTTCTGTCTTGTTGATCTGTCTAATATTGACAGTGGGGTGTTAAGGTCTCCCAATATTGTGTGGAAGTCTAGGTCTCCTTGTAGATCTCTAAGAATGTCCTTCTTTGTATCTTTGGATCTTGGTTGATTTAAAGTCTGTTTGGTCAGAGACTAGGATTGCAACACTGCTTTTTTTGTTTCCATTTTCTTGGTAAATATTCCTCCATTCCTGTATTTTGAACCTATGTGTGTCTTTGCACATGAAATGGGTCTCCTGAATACAGCACACTGAAGAGTCTTGACTTTTTATCCAGTTTTCCAGTCTGTGTCTTTCAGTTGGGCACTTAGCCTGTTTACATTTAAGGTTAATATTGTTAAGTGTGAATTTGATCTTGTCATTATGATGCTAGCTGGTTATTTTGTGCATTAGTTGATGTAATTTCTTCATAGTGTCGATGGTCTTTACAATTTGGTATGCTGTGGCTGGTAACAGCTTTTCCTTTCCATGTTTAGTGCTTCTTTCAAGAGCTCTTGTAAGGCAAGTCTGATGGTGACAAAATCCCTCAGCATTACTTGTTTGTAAAGGATTTTATTTCACTTTTGCTTATGAAGCTTGGCTGGATATGAAATTCTGGGTTAAAAATTATTTTCTTTAAGGATGTTGAATATTGGTCCCCACTCTCTTCTGGCTTGTAGGGTTTCTGCAGAGATATCCACTGTTAGTCTCATGGCCTTCCCTTTGTGGGTAACCCAACCTGTCTCTCTGGCTGCCCTTAATATTTTTTCCTTCATTTCAACATTGGTGAATCTGACAATTATGTGTCTTGGGGTTGCTCTTCTTGTGAAATATCTTTGGGGAGTTCTCTGTATTTCCTGAATTTGAATGCTGGCCTGTCTTGCTAGTATTGGAAGTTCTGGCCAGGGCAATCAGGCAAGAGAAAGAAATAAAAGATATTCAAATAGGAAGAGAGGGAGGCAAATTGTCTCTGTTTGCAGATGAAATGATTGTATATTTAGAAACTATCATTACAGTGAACCGACAACCAACAGAATGGGAAAAAATTTTTGCAATCTACCCATCTGACAAATGGCTAATATCCAGAATCTACAAAGAACTTTAAAAAAATTATAGAAAAAAACAACCCAATCAAAAAGTGGGTAAAGGATATGAATAGACACTTTTCAAAAGAAGACATTGATACAGCCAGAAAAAATGAGAAAAAGGTCATCATCACTGGTCATTAGAGATGACCTTTTTCTCAGAACCACATTGAGATACCATCTCAGGCCAGTTAGAATAGCAATCATTAAAAAAATTGGACATAAGAGATGTTGGAGAGGATATGGAGAAATAAAAATGCTTTTACACTGTTGGTAGGAGGGTAAATTAGTTCAACCATTGTGGAAGACAGTGTTGTGCTTCCTCAAGGACCTAGAAATAGAAATATTATTTGACCCAGCAATCCCATTACGGGGTATATACCCAAAGGATTATAAATTGTTCTGTTATAAAGACACATGCACATGTATGTTCATTGTGGCACTATTTACAATAGCAGAGACCTGGAACCAACCCAAATGCCCATCAATAATAGACTGGATAAAGAAAATGTGGCACATATATACCATGGAATACTATGCAGCCATAAAAAGGGATGAGTTCATGTCCTTTGCAGGGACACGGATGAAACTGAAAACCATCATTCTCGGCAAACTGACACAAGAACAGAAAACCAAACAACACATATTCTCACTCATCAGTGGGTGTCCAACAATGAAAACACATGGACACAGGGAGGGGAACATCACACACTGGGGCCTGTTGCGGGGGTGAGGGAGCTAGGGAAGGGATAGCAGTGAATGGGGGGATTGGAGAGGGACAACATTATTAGAAATACCTAATGTAGTTGACAGGGGGATGGATACATATTTTTTAAAAAAGTGTATACACATGGCATGTGTATACCTACATAACAATCCTCCATGATCTGCATAAGTACTTCAGAAATTAAGGTATAAAAATAATAAAAAAAAGAAAACCCCATGATCTCAGCACAAAATCTACTTAAGCTAAGCAACTTCAGCAAAGTCTCAGAATATAAAATCAATGTGGAAAAATCACAAGCATTCCTATACACCAATAGATAGCCAAATCATGAGTGAACTCCCATTCACAATTGCTACAAAGAGAATAAAATACCTAGGAATACAACTTACAAGGGATGTGAAAGACATCTTCAGGGAGAACTACAAACCACTGCTCAAGGAAATAAAAGAGGACACAAACAAATGGAAAAACATTCTATGCTCATGGATATGAAGAATCAATATTGTGAAAATGGCCATACTGCCAAAAGTAATTTATAGATTCAATGCTATCCCCATCAAGCTACTATTGATTTTCTTCACAGAATTAGAAAAAACACTTTAAATTTTATATGAAACCCCAAAAGAGCCTGTATAGCCAAGACAATACTAAGCAAAAGGAATAAAGCTGGAGGCATCACACTACCTGACTTCAAACTATACTACAAGTCTACAGTAACCAAAACAGCATGTTACTGGTATCAAAACAGATATATAGACCAATGGAACAGAACAGAGGCCTCAAAAATAACACCACACATCTACCACCATCTGATCTTTGACAAACCTGACAAAAACAAGAAATGGGGAAAGGATTCCCTATTTAATAAATGGTGTTGGAAAACTAGCTAGCTATATGCAGAAACCTGCACCTGGACCCCTTCCTTACACCTTATACAAAAATTAACTCAAGATGGATTAAAAACTTGAATGTAAGACCTAAAACCATAAAAACCCTAGAAGAAAACCAAAGCAACACCATTCAGGACATAGGTGTGGGCAAAGACTTCATGACTAAAACACCAAAAGCAATGGCAACAAAAGCCAAAATAGAGAAATGGGAACTAATTAAACTTAAGAGTTTCTGCACAGCAAAAGAAACTATCATCAGAGTAAACAGGCAACCTAAACAATGGGATAAAATTTTATAATCTATCCATTTGACAAATGTCTAATATCCAGAATCTACAAAGAACTTAAAGAAATTTACAAGAAAAAAAAAAAATCAAAAACTGGGCAAAGGATATGAACAGACCCTTCTCAAAAGAAGACATTTATGCAGCCAACAAACATACGAAAAAAAGGTCATCATCACTGGTCATTAAAGAAACGCAAATGAAAACCATAATGAGATACTATCTCACACATGTTATAATGACAATCATTAAAAAGTCAGGAGACAACAGATGCTAGAGAGGATGTGGAGAAATAGGAACACTTTTACACTGTTGGTGGGAGTGTAAATTAGTTCAACTATTGTAGAAGACAGTGTGGCAACTCCTCAAGGATCTAGCACCAGAAAGACCATTTGGCCCAGCAATCCCATTACTGGATAAATACCCAAGGAATTATAAATCATTATGCTGTAAAGACTCATGCACATGTATGTTTATTGCAGCACTATTCACAATAGCAAAGACTTGGAACCAACCCAAATGCCCATCAATAATAGACTGGATAAAGAAAATATGGTACCTACATACCATGGAATACTATGTAGCCATGAAAAAGAATGAGTTAATGTTCTTTGCCGGGACATGGATGAAGCTGGAAACCATCATTCTCAGCAAACTGACATAAGCACAGAAAACCAAACATCGCATGTTCTCACTCATAAGTGAGAGTTGAACAATGAGAACACATGGACAGAGGGAGGGGAATGTCACACACTGGGGTCTGTTGGGGGTAGGGGGCTAGGGGAAGGACGATGTTAGAAGAAATACCTAATGTAGATGACAGGTTGACAGATGGAGCAAACTATCATAGCACATGTATACCTATGTAACAAACCTGCACATCCTGCACATGTATCCCACAACTTAAAGTATAATAATTAAAAATAAAAATAAATTTTAAAAATGGTACAAAACCAAAGAATCAATAAGAACTCACTAACCAACTATCGTCTACCTTCAGGAGACTTGCCTAATACATAAGGACTCACATAAACTTAAAGTAAAGGAACGAAAAAAGGTATTCCATGCAAATGTACACTGAAAGTGAGGAGGGGTAGGTATTCTTATACCAGACAAAACAAACTTTAAAGCAACAGCAGTTGTAAGAGAAATAGGGGGACATTATATAATATATACATACACACACACACACACACACACACATATATATATGAGGGACAAGGTAAAAGTATTGTCAAACAGGAAAGTATCACAATCCTAAACATATACACACCTAACACTGGAGCTCTAAAATTTATAAAACAATTACTAATAGACCAAAGAAATGAAATAGACAGCAACACAGTAAAGTGGGGGACTTGAATACTCCACTGACAGCGTTAGTCAGGTCATCAAGACAGTCAACAAAGAAAAATTGGATAGTTTAACACAACTAAGTAGTAATAGCTTGTATTATTGCCACAAAATATTTACTCTCACTTCTTGTAAGTGAATTATGCATCTCATTTTTGCCATAAATTGTGTGATGCCTCCAGTGTAGGAATATACAGACCTGTGCCATTGATGTTGGGTTTGGTATATCGCTTCCTTTGGCCAACAGCATGTGAGCAAATGTGACATTCACTGTGTCCAAGCAACAGGTTTAATAGCCATTGCTTATTTTGTGCCAGCTCTCTTTCTCTTTTCCCTCTTCAATGAAAATATCATGTTTTGCATAAGCAAAGATTCTTCAGCCTGGATCCTATATTTTAAAAAAAATGTAGAACAGAACCATCGGTGATCTGAAGTGACCAGCAGCTTTCAAAAAAAAAAAAAGAGAGAGAGAGAGAAATGATATATATATATTTTTTATTGCATTTTAGGTTTTGGGGTACATGTGAAAAACATGCAAGATTGTTACATAGGTGCATATGTGGCAGTGTGATTTACTGCCTTCCTTCCCTTCACCTATATGTGGCATTTCTCCCCATGCTATCTCTCCCCAACTCCCCACCCCCCACTGTCCCCCCCTCCCCCCAACAGACCCCAGTGTATAGTGCTCCCCTCCCTGTGGATATTTTTAAGCCACTAAGATGGCATGGAAGTTTAGTACAGTATAGACACCTTGTCTGACATATCACTCATCATGTATGAATAGGATGAACATATTTCCTCCAAGTATGATAATTGTATGATGCCAAAATTTTGCCTTCTAATGTGGGAAGTCTCCTTATTGGAGAATAGATTCACAGTAATAAATTTCAAACCACTGGTATAAACTAACTAACATCGTAGTGAGACTAAACTATGGGCATAGAAGCTTCTCTATTCTATGCTTTTTCACCCAAATAACTGACTCCTTCTCAGTGATTTTGACAATAAGATTTTACCTAGAATAACATCTCTTTTAATGGAGAATAGCCACTTTTCTAAGTTCAATAAGCTTGGGAGCAGAGCTATATTTATGTATGTTCTACAGGATACTTGGACATTTGAAAAGTAGTCACATTAGATAGTGGGCATTCAATTTATTAAACTTCTGAGTTTCCCTTGGGTGCAGCTGCTGAAGAAATCCTAAATCACACTAAACACAGGAAATCCCACTAGGGATAGAGAAAGAGAGCAGGATAACCTTTGGATTTTAATTTCTTTGAAACTTAACAACCAGGGACAAGAGCGTTTGATATTAGATGACAATTTATTTATATTTTTATATTTAGTACTTTAACCTGTAAGAGGATTTAATTCCATCGAATGTCAATTTCTCCTCAAAAATTGATCATTTGAGGAGTTTATGTTGAAATTGGGTTATCTTTATGTTGACAGTTTATTATTTTCATATTTTAGTGTTGTCATCTGATGTCATGAACTACAAATAGGTTTTGTTGAAACAATAATTCTGTAAACAACCTAAGAAGGTAAAAAGATATGGAAATGAATTTTCAGTGTTTGTACAAATACAATCTAAGTGCTAATTTAATACTAGACCTTCTTGTACAATTTCAGAGACTTCTGGCAACAAAATTATACCGTCTATTGGTGGTTCCAGAAAAAATGCCCAAAGAAACAGTGGGTTTATATTGAGGAAGTAGCTTCATAAAGATAGAAGCAGGACTGTCTTGGTAGGCTGCTTCTGTTTTTCCCAAAAGAGTACAAACACAACACTAATAATCTAGGGGCATATTAATTAAACTCAGTTGTTTATAAGAACAAGAAGAGCTAAAATATTAAGAGGACTGGACTCTGCTTCACACTCTTAATGTTAATTTATATGTCACAGGAGCTCCAATATCATTGCATCTCTTCATTCACTCCACCCCCACAGCTAATCTATGAATTTGTGAAAAGTGATTGGACACATTTAGCCCAGCCATTTGCTCCTTTTTCCTGGTAGACAATGTGTTACACTCTGCTGTTCTATTCTATAAATTGCATATAGGAGGTTCTGCCTCTACCAAAGAACTAGGTAGGAATGTGTTTTAGTTATGTTAAATTAGGTAACAATGAGGTAACAAAATCTCAGTGGTTTCACATATCAAAGTCTGTTTTAGATCAGCAGCTCTCCAGGGCTACTGACTTCTCACCAATGACTCAGAGATCCAGTAGTCTTATGCCTTGCCATTCATTGTGCTTTTTAAACAGGTGGCTTTCTGATAACTGTTTGGCAAGACAACCTGAGATTTGAAAGATAAATGAGATTTAGAATTTTAAATATTGTGATAAACAATGTTACTGTACCTCCATTCCCCTAGGTAAAATCAGCAAATAATTTTTCTGCAACTATACCTTCTTAATGAAACAAAGACAGGACAGATATGAAAACATTAGTGAATTAATCCAGAGGTCATGAAAGTCTTTAAAAGTAGGTCCTCAAATGTAAGTTTCCTGGATTTTTTTTAATACAAAACCATTATTTTTCATGATGGCTTAGAAACATCATGTTAAATAAGTGGGAGAGCCATGCAAATACAGACATATTTCCCTGGACAATGTGAAAATGAAGAGACCTTGAATGAAATTTGATATGCCATTGTTTACTAACAACATTCTAAAATAGTCAATTTGATCCATTGTAAGGCTTATTCCTTACACGTACCTTCCTTAGAATATGATAGTAGAAGGCATATATATATATACAAAACCTTCACTTGGAAGTACACAAAGAAAATAGAACTTAGTTACTTTGAATGTCATGTTCTGCATTCACTGCAATAATAATAATCATCCTAGGTTGTCCATAAAACTTGGTAAATGCCAAAGTTTTTTTTTTCTGGAAACTGGTATCAGATCATCGTCTCACTTCATTTGGCGGCTGTGAGTGTATAAGTATGCCAAGTATTTTTAAACATAAGTCCAAGCCTACAAGATACCAAACTTGGTATTCATTTATCTTTGTAAACATTAATCTGATATTTACAGGGAAAATAAATCAATGACTTTTTTCTGCAGTGATTGATTATCTTCTAAATAAGAAGCTATAAAGTACTAAAATTCAATTAATAACATTAAGCTTCAATATGTGTATTATACATAAAGTGAATTCCTTGATTAAATGTTTATTACATAGTGATTTTCTTTATAATAAGCAGAAATATGTTCAAGAAGCAATATAAATTTTGCTGTATAAGCAGACAATTTTTAGGGTGTTTTTTGTCCTACCCATTATTTGTATTAAGGTTAAGTATATACAACATGTACTACTGTTTCACAGGATGGACTCAATACTTTCACAAAGAACAAATTACCTCAGATCCAATGCTGTGTCTGTACTAGTCCGTATTCAAATCTTCTAAATCTATATTAAAACAATTATTTTTCTGACTTCTTCATTAGAGAAAGCCATTATATTGGTAAAATGGCAAGTGACGGAAAACCAATTCAAACTAGCAGAAATAAAATAATGGAAGAGAAAAGGAAGAGAGGAAAAAAGTGAGGGAGAGAGTGAGGCAGAAAGGGAGGCAAAAAGAGAGAGAGGAGAGAAGAAGGAAGGGAGGGAGACAAAGAACACTACTTGGCCAATAATTACGTTGTCTAGGGGCATATCTTTTGCTCTTCAGGCATAGATGGTGTATTTGTCCTAATTTCTGTTATTCCAGAGGAAACAGACCCAATAGGCACACACGCACACACACGCACACACACACACACACACACAAACATACACACTCCTATGAAAAGTAAGAATTGATGGGAGCTGACAAATTCAGGAAAGCTGGTAGTGTAATCTCATTTATCTTTCAAATGCATGGAGGTGGTAGGGCACTGTTATAAGCATTGGTCCAAGCTCAAAGGTTAAAAAATCAGGAGCACCAATCTCCAAAAGCAGAAGATAAATCTTCCATCTCAAACAGAGAGAACAAATTTTCCCTTCCTCTGCAATTTTTGTTCTATGCAGGCTCTCAAAGATAGTGCTTACCCACATTGGTGAGGACAATCTTTTTCACTCAGTATACGAATTCAAATGTTAATCTCTTCTGATAACTTCCTCACAGACACACCCAGAAAAAATATTTTACCAACTATCTGGTCATCTCTTCACCCATTCCAGTTAGCATATAAAATTAACCATCATGGATTAATTCAGATGTTCAGATACCAGATCTTTCTCTCTCTCTCTCCCCACTTCCCGCCCCTTATCGCTATTACTATCTATCTACTTACCTAACTGTTGATCTGTATTTCTCTATCATCTTGGCTCTACTTGCAAAATAAACACTGGTGACACAATACCTACTTCATCTTTAAAACTTGATCTCAATTTAAGAAAAATAAAAGCAAGAAATAAGTCCACAGGAAATTCTGATTGGCTTGTCTTAAATCATATGTACAAACAAATTCATGACTGCAACATGAAATCTGGGATCCCCTGATTGGCCAGAGTCAGTATCACTCATTCTTCTTACTAGATTTAACAGAGAAATGGAAGTGAAGGAAACATGGCTTAAAAGAGAAAAATAATATGTAACATTATTTAGTGTCAGGCATATTTCTTAGTATAATCTCAAAGGTTAAATAATACAATAAACCTGATACATAAGTACTATTTCATTTCATTTTTATGGATGAGGAAATCAAGGGATATTGTAATGAGGGCCAAAGCCAAGACATAATTCAGGTGATGTGACCTGATTATATTGCCATTTAACAAACGTGGTAGACAGATAAAAATATTTTTGCAAAGGTTTTGACAAAAAACTTTATCCAAAAATAATAAGATTTCTATAAAATCTAAAACTCTAAGCCGGGCACAGTGGCTCATCCCTGTAATCCCAGCACTTTCAGAGGCCGACATAGGTGGCTCACCTAAGGTCAGGAGTTCAAGACCAGCCTGACCAATATGGTGAAACCCAATCTCTACTAACAATGCAAAAATTAGCTGTGCATGATGGCATGCACCTGTAGTCCCAGCTATTCGGGAGGCTGAGATGGGAGAATTGCTTGAACCCAGGAGGCAGAGGTTGCAGTGAGCTGTGATCATGCCATTGCACTCCTGTGTGGGCAACACAGAGAGACTCTGTCTCAAAAAAATGAAAAAAATGAAAAAATAAAACTCTAGAACTTAGATCCCCTACTATTGTCACCCATATTTCTTCTCTCCAAGACACTGCATGTATTAATTTCATACTTTTCCAATATATCCATAAGATAAAATATTTTACTCTTCTGATTTTAACCACGAAAATCACATGGGGAAAAAACTCACCAAACCTTCATGATGACTTTGATGGTTTCAAAATTTCAGTGGAGGAAGTACCTACATAAATGGTGGAAATAGCAAGAGAACTAGAATCAGAAATGGAGGCTGAAAATGTGACTGAATTGCTGCAATCTCATGATAAAACTATGATGGTTTCTTACATGGTGCAGAAACTCTTTAGTTTATTTAGGTTGCATCTGTCAATTTTTGTTTTTGTTGCAATTGCTTTCAGTTATCACCATGGAATACTATGCAGTCATAAAAAGAATAAAATCATGTCCTTTGCAGAAAGATGGTTGGAGCTAGAGGCCATATCCTAAGCAAATTAAAACAGGAACAGAAATCCAAATGCCACCACATGTTCTCATTTTTAAGTGGGAGCTAAACATTGAGAAAATGTGGGAAGAAATAAAGGAGCAATATACACAAGGGCCTACTGGAGGGTGGAGTATGGGAGGAGGGTGAGGATCAAAAAACTACCTATCAAGTACCAGGCTTATTACCTGGCTGGTGAAATAATCTGTACACCAAATCCCCGTGGTATGAAATTTACCTGTGTAACAAACCTGTACATGTACCTCTGAATCTAAAATAAAAGTTAAAAAAAAAAAACTTTAATGGATGAGGAGTTACTTCTAGATGAGCAAAGAAAGTGGTTTCTTGAGATGAAATCTCCTGGTAAAGATGCTATGAACATTGCTGAAATGTCAGTAGATAGTGTAAATATAACTCTTGCATATGCTGGAAAACTAAAAACTTTGCTTTTTTTATGCTATTTGTTTTGTTCAGGTGGTCTGGAACCAAACCCAAAACATCTCTCTGGTATGCATGTATTTACATATGTATATACTATGTACATGTATACATATTTATATATTTTACATACATATCAATTCTTTCCATAAAATAAATATAACTGGTAGATATGTTACAAATATGTATATTCATATATAATACTAGTAACAATACTTAACATTTATTTAATGCTTACCAAATGCCCTAGGTTCTATTTTAAGCTATTTATGTGTATAATTTCATTAACTTTCCCAATAACTTTATAAGTTATATAGTATTTTTATATCAATATCTCATACTAAGCAATTGATATATTCACATAGCTCATATGTAGTGAAACCAGGATTTGAACTCACAAAAGATAGAAAACAGATACATTTAACAGACAGTGGTTTAAAAAAAAAAAAAAAAAAAAAAACAGAAAAAAATTGGTGTAAATAAGCTATTAACAATCAAAATGTATTTTTAAAATTTTAAAAATTGCAAAAAAATGAGACATAGGGAAAAAATATTTTATGTATGTTTTTAAAAGTCGGCCATAGATGTCACCTTGTAAATTAATTTATAATGTTAAAATTGGTAGTTAGATCTAATAACTGTTGTGTTTCCCATTTCAGCACAAATACAAGTGTTGAATATTAAATCAAAGGAAAACATTATCCTACTAAATTCCATGCCTTCTATTTTTAGCATGTAAACAGATTTATTCTGCATAATGTTAAAATGAACACAAGTTTCTTGCTTCTCTTATTTGAAGAACATAATTTTAGACAGTCTGGTTTCCTTTTATAACCATTGTATGAAAAAATAAATTCATTATTTGAAAAGCTCCTCTTCAATGGAGTTCTCCAAATACATAAACACACACACACACACACACACACACACACACACACACATTGCCATTATGAAGGAATGTATAATGTTGAAAATTTGTTTGCATTTATATAAGGGAAAAGCTGATAATAAAATAGAGTATATTATACATAAACATTTCTAAAACTCTGATGATATAGATAGCACTTAAATGGTTATACAAGTAGTAAAATCCACTGGTTAGTTATTTAAGTATGCTACACAAATTTTATGAGGCTTAATCATATGAAATATGCTTAAAATTTCAATTGACATTATTTAGCAGTTGATTTTCTGAAATGTTTAGAAAATCAAAGAAATATTTAAAGAACACCTATATTTATTTTAAACTAAAAATGGACAGATTTTCAAACACTTTGTTACCATGAAACAGTACATCAGCTAGAATTCATTTTACTGTGTACGTTAGAAAATTCAAAACAAACATGCCTTTTTCAAAGAAAGAAAGCACACTAGCCATAAAGGAAAATTGGTAAATTGAACACTAACAAGATTTTAAAACTTCTGTTTATCAAAATACATTAAGAGAATACACAAAGGAATTACAAACTCGGGGAAAAATATTTTAATGCCTTTATAAGACATATTACTCATATCCAGAATATAGAAATATATCTTTTGACCATATAAAACTTGGATTGTCTGTATTTAAAAAATAGTAATGTAGGATACAGTGAATTCCTTTTGAAAATTTAGCCTGTTACCTTCCTTTAAAATTCAAGAGGGGGAAAATTGTTAAGGATAATGACTTCTGAGTTCCTCTTCAAAGAACCAATATGTCAGTATGTTCAGCTTTCCTGTCCTTTGTTGTCCTTTTTAAAGTTTAACTTCCTTGTTGTTTATGCCTCCTTGCCCCTAGTTTCAGTAAACACCCCCCTCCTGGCCTCCATATGCACATATTTAGAGTTCTTAGTCATCCTCAGTCACCTATTGTGTCCTTAGTCATCCTTAGTAACTTACTCTGTAACTGTCCTTTCCACCAAAACTGTTCACCCCACCACTCCCACTCATAACCCTGCTCCCTTCAAAATAGCCAATTGGAATTAGCTTACACTGTGTGGTCCAACCATATAGCCAACAGGGGAATGACATAGCAGTAGGGACTAGCTGTGTTAGGGATAAGAATGCCTTAACCTCCCTTGTCCACTGTGCTCTCACCATTGCTCCATCTGCGAGATGCACCCTTCTATAGAAGTCAATTTGCCTTGCTGAGAAAATTTATGTGGCAGTGCTATTTCTTTTGTCGTACCAAAACTTTATTTCTAACATTAAGAACAAAATTCAAATTTTTTAAATGGGCAAAAAATATGAGCAGACACTTCAAACAAGAACATAAACAAATGGTTAATACACATGAAAAGTGGTCAATATTATTAGATATAATTTATATGCAAATCAAATCCACAAAAGATACTAGTACACTTCCATTAGGACAGTTAAAATGAAAAGTATTAACAATATCAAATGTTGGAAAGCCATTAGAACCCCCCCAAATTGCGGGTGAAAATGAAAAATACTACCACTTTGGAAAACTGCTTGGCAGTCTCTTTAAAACTTTAAGATTGGCCTGAAGTTTTGTGTTGTTGTCATCGTACCTCTGTCAGGTTTTGGTATCAGAATTATGCTGGCCTCATAAAATGAGTTCAGTTAAGAGGTCATCCTTTTCAATTTTTTGGAATGGTTTCAGTAGAAACGGTACCAGCTTTTCTTGTACCTCTGGTAAAATTCAGCTGTAAATCTGTCTGGTCCTGGACTTTTTATGATTGGCAGGCTATTTTTTAAATTTATTTATTAATTTATTTATTTTATTACACTTTATGAAGTACATGTGAAGAAGATGCAGGATTGTTGCATAGGTACATACATGGCAATGTGGTTTGCTGCCTCCATCCTCCCGTCACCTATATCTGGCATTTCTCCCCATGTTATCCCTCCCCAACTTATTATCCCCCACTGTCCCTCCTCTAGTCCCCCCCAACAGATCCCAGTGTGTGATGCTCCCCTCCCTGTGTCCATGTGTTCTCATTGTTCAACATCTGCCTATGAGTGAGAACATGCGGTGTTTGGTTTTCTGTTCTTGTGTCAGTTTGCTGAAAATCGTCTCCAGGTTCATCTATATCCCTACAAAGGACACAAACTCATCGTTTTTTATGGCTGCATAGTATTCCATGGTGTATATGTGCCACATTTTCCCTTTCCAGTCTATCACTGATGGGCATTTGGGTTGGTTCTAGGTCTTCGCTATTGTAAACAGTGCCACAATGAACATACATGTGCATGTGTCTTTATAATAGAATGATTTATAATCCTTTGGGTATATACCCAGTAATGAGATTGCTGGGTTGAATGCAATTTCTATTTTAAGGTCTTTGAGGAATCACCACACTGTCTTCCACAATGGTTGAACTAACTTTCACTCCCACCAACAGTGTAAAAGTGTCCCTATTTCTCCCATCCTCTCCAGCATCTGTTGTCTCCATATTTTTAAAGATCACCATTCTAACTGGCATGAGATGGTATCTCAGTGTGGTTTTGATTTGCATTTCTCTAATTACCAGTGATGATGAGCATTTTTTCATGTTTGTTTGACTCATATATGTCTTCTTTTGAAAAGTGTCTGTTCATATCCTTCACCCACTTTTGAATGGGTTTGTTTGTTTGTTTCTTGTAAATTGGCTTCAGTTCTTTGTAGATTCTAGATATTAGCCCTTTGTCAGATGGGTAGATTGCAAAAATTTTTTCCCATTCTGTTGGTTGCCGATTCACTCTAATGATTGTTTCTTTTGCTGGACAGAAGCTCTGGAGTTTAATTAGATCCCATTTGTCTATTTTGGCTTTTGTTGCCAATGCTTTTGGTGTTTTAGTCATGAAGTCCTTGCCTATGCCTATGTCCTGAATGGTTTTGCCTAGGTTTTCTTCTAGGGTTTTTATGGTGTTAGGTCTTATGTTTAAGTCTTTAATCCATCTGGAGTTAATTTTAGTGTAAGGTGTCAGGAAGGGGTCCAGTTTCTTCTTTCTGCATGCTGCTAGCCAGTTTTCCCAACACCATTTATTAAACAGGGAATCTTTTTCCCATTGCTTGTTTTTGTCCAGTTTGTCAAAGACCAGATGGTTGTAGATGTGTGGCATTGCCTCCAAGGCCTCTGTTCTGTTCCATTGGTCTACATCTATGTTTTGGTACCAGTACCATGGTGTTTTGATTACTGTAGCCTTGTAGAATAGTTTGAAGTCAGGAAGTGTGATGCCTCCAGCTTTGTTCTTTTTGCTTAGAATTGACTTGGCTATGTGGGCTCTCTTTTGGTTCCATATGAAGTTTAAATTGGTTTTCTCCAGTTCTAAGAAGAGGATCATAGGTATCTTTATGAGGATAGCATTGAATCTATAAATTACTTTGGGCAGTAGGGCCATTTTCACAATATTGATTCTTCCTACCCATGAGCATGGAATGTTTTTCCATCTGTTTATGTCCTCTCTTATTTCATTGAGCAGTGGTTTGTAGTTCTCCTTGAAGAGATCCTTTACATCCTTTGCTAGTTGTATTCCTAGGTATTTTATCCTCTTTATAGCAATTGTTAATGGCATTTTGTTCTTGATTTGGCTCTCTTTACATCTATTATTGGTGTATATAGGAATGCTTGTGATTTCTGCACCTTGATTTTGTATCCTGAGACTTTGCTGAAGTTGCTTATCAGTTTCAGGAGACTTTGGGCTGAGATAATGGGGTCCTCTAAATATACAATCATGTCATCTGCAAATAGAGATAGTTTGATTTCCTCCTTTCCTAACTGAATACCATTTATTTCTTTCCCTTGCCTGATTGCTCTGTCTAGAACTTCCAATACTATATTGTATAGGAGTGGTGAAAGAGAGTATCCTTGTCTAGTGCCAGATTTCAAAGGGAATGCTTCCAGTTTTTGCCCATTCAGTATGATATTGGCTGTGGGTTTGTTGTAAATAGCTTTTATTATTTTGAGATACATTCCATCAATATCTAGTTTATTGAGAATTTTTAGCATAAAGGGCTGTTGAATTTTGCTGAAAGCCTTCTCTGCATCTATTGAGATAATCATGTGGATTTTGTCTTTGGTTCTGTTTATGTGGTGAATTATGTATATAGACTTGCGTATGTTGAACTGGCCTTGCATTCCTGGGATGAAGCCTAATTGATCATGATGGATAAGCTTTTTGATGTGCTGTTGCAATCGGCTTGCCAGTATTTTATTGAAGATTTTTGCATCTATGTTCATCATGGATATTGGCCTGAAGTTTTCTGTTTTAGTTGTGTTTCTGCCAGGTTTTTGGTATCAGGATGATATTGATCTCATAAAATGATTTGGGAAAGATTCCCTCTTTTTGTATTGTTTGGAATAGTTTTAGAAGGAGTGGTACCAGCTCCTCTCTGTATGTCTGGTAGAATTTGGCTGTGAACCCATCGGGACCTGGGCTTTTTTTGGTTGGTAGGCTATTAATTTCTGCCTCAACTTCAGCCCTTGTTATTGGTCTATTCAGGGTTTCTACTTCTTCCTGGTTTAGGCTTCAGAGGGTGCAAGTGTTCAGGAATTTATCCATTTCTTCCAGGTTTACTGGTTTATGTGCATAGAGTTATTTGTAGTAATCTCTGATGGCAGTTTGTATTTCTGTGGAATTGGTGGTGATATCCTCTTTATCATTTTTTATTTCATCTATTTGATTCTTCCCTCTTTCTGTTTTATTAATCTGGCTAATGGTCTATTTTGTTGATCTTTTCAAAAAACCAGCTCCTAGTTTTATTAATTTTTTGAAGGGTTTTTTGTGTCTCTATCTCCTTCAGTTCTGCTCTGATCTTTGTTATTTCTTGTCTTCTGTTAGCTTTTGAGTTTTTAAAATCTTGCTCCTCTAGCTCTTTCAATTTTTGATGATAGGGTGTCAATTTTATATCTTTCCTTGCTTCTCATGTGGGCATTTATTGCTATAAATTTTCCTCTAGACAATGCTTTCAGTGTGTCCCAGAGATGCTGGTACATTATGTCTTTGTTCTCACTGGTTTTGAAGAACATCTTTATTTCTCCCTTCATTTCATTGTTTTTCCAGTCAACATTCAAGAGCCAGTTGTTCAGTTTCCATAAAGTTGTGTGGTTATCAGTTAGTTTCTTAATCCTGATTTTAATCTAATTTGATTGCACTGTGGTCTGAGAGACTGTTATGATTTCCATTCTTTTGCACTTAATCTAATTTGATTGCACTGTGGTCTGAGAGACTGTTTGTTATGATTTCCATTCTTTTGCACTTGCTGAGGAGTGATTTACTTCCAATTATGTGGTCAGTTTTAGAGTAGGTGTGATGTGGTGCCAAGAAGAATATATATTCTGTGGATTCTGCTTTTTTTTTTTTCTCTCTCTATTTGCTTGGTAAATCTTCCTCCATGCCTTTATTTGGAGCCTATGTGTATCCTTGCATCTGAGATGGGTTACCTGGATACAGCACACCCATGGGTTTTGACTTTTTATCTAATTTTCCAGTCTGTATCTTTTGATTGGGGCATTTAGCCAATTTACATTTAATGCTAATATTGTTATGTGTGAATTTGATCCAATTGGCAGGCTATTTATTACTGCCTCAATTTCAGAACTCATTATTGGTGTATCGAGGAATTCAGTTTCTTCCTAGTTTAGTTCTGGGAGAATTCTATGTTTCCAGGAATTTATCCATTTCTTCTAGTTCTTCTAGTTTATGTATATAGTATGTTTATAGTATTCTCTAATGGTTGTTTGTATTTCTGTGGGGTCAGTGGTGATATTCTTCTTGTAATTTCTGATTGTCTCTGTTTGATTCTTCTCTCTTTTCTCCTTTACTAGTCTAGCTACTGATCTATCTTGTCTATAATTTTTTTCAACATAAGTTCCTAGATTTATTGATTTTTTGAAGGGTTTTTTATGTCTTTATTTGCTTCAGCTCCACTCTGATTTTGGTAATTTCTTGTCTTCTGCTAGCTTTAGGATTTGTTTCCTTTGGTTCTCTAATTTTTTTTAGTTGTGATGTTAGGTTGTTAGCTTGAGATCTTTTTAGCTTGCTAATGCAAAGGAACTGAAATCATAACAGTATCTCCGACTACAGTGCAATAAAATTAGAACTCAAGATAAAGAAACTCACTCAAAACTACACAACTACATGGAAATTGCACAACCTGCTCCTGAATGACTCCTGGGAAAATAATAATATTAAGGCAGAAATCAAGAATTTCTTTGAAACTGTGAAAGGAAAATAAATCTTGGAACTACCAAATCACTAAGCTAATGGGAAAAGTCAAGCTAGGAACTGCTTAGGGCAAACCTGCTTCCCATTCCAATTCAAAGTCATTCCTCTGAAGTTCACCTAAGATAAATGCATATCTGATTGCTTCCACTCCTCTATTGTTTGTGTAAAAATTCAGATTAGCTGAACCTAAATTGCATATTAGGTGGAAGGCTCATCAAGGACTCAAAATAATGCAACCTTTTGTCTCTTATCTACTTCTAACCTGGAAGCCCCTATTTCGACTTGCTCCACCTTACCAGACTGAACCAATGTACATCTTACACAATTGATTTATGCCTCATGTTTTCCTAAAATGTATAAAAGCAAACAGTACCCCCAACCACCTTGGGCATATATTTCAGGACTTCCTGAGGCTGTGTCAGGGGTGCATCCTTAACCATGGCAGAATAAACTTTCTAAGTTGACTGATACCTGTCTCAGATATTTCAGGTTCACAAAACTAATAAGAACAAAGAGAAAACATACCAGAATCTCTGAGACATAACTAAAACAGTGTAAAGAGGGAAATTTATAGCACTAAATGCCAACATCAAAAACCTAGAAAGATCTCAAATAAACAACCTAACATCACAACTAAAAGAACTAGAGAACCTAGAGCAAACAAGTCCCAAAACTAGCAGAAGACCAGAAACAACCAACATCATAGCAGAACTGAGGGAGATAGAGACACAAAAAAATCCTTCAAAAAATCAACAAATCCAGGAACTGGTTATTTCCTTTTTAATAATAAAATAGATAGACTGATAGACTAATAAGAAGAAAAGAGAGAAGGGTCAAACACAATCAGAAATGATAATAAAGATTTTACCACTGACCTACAAACATACAAACAACCATCAGAGAATACTATAATCACCTCTCTGCACATAAACAAGAAAATCTGGAAGAAATGGATAAATTACTAGACAATACATCCTCCCAAGACTGAGCCAGAAAGAAATTGAATCACTAAATAGACTGATGAGTTCTGAAATTGAGGCAGTAATAAATGGCTACCAACCAAAAAAACCCCAGGACCAGAGAGATTTGCAGCTACATTTTACCAGAGGTACAAAGAAGAACTGGTACCATTTCTACTGAAACTATACCAAAAATATTTAAAAGTATGGACCCCTACCTAACTCATTTTATGAGGTCAGCATCATCCTGATACCAAAACCTGATAGAGATACAACAAAAATGAAAACTTCAGGCCAATATCCCTGATGAACATCAATGCAAAAATCCACAACAAAATATTGGCTAACCAGGTCTAGCAGCACATCAGAAAAACTCACCTACCACAATCAAGTTGACTTTATCTCTGGGATGCAAGGTTAGTTAAATATATACAAACCAATAATTGTAATCCATCACATAAACAGAACTAAAGACAAAAACAACATGATCATTTCAATAATGCAGGAAAGGCCTTCAACAGAATTCAACATTGCTTCATGTTAGAAACTTTCAATAAACTAGTTATTGAAAGAATATACCTTAATATAATAAGAGCCTTACATGACAAACCAACAGCCAATATCATACTAAATGGCAAAAGATAGAAGCATTCCCCTTGAAAACAAGCACAAGACAAGGATGCCATCTCTCATCACTCCTTTTCAACATAGTTTGAAAGTTCTGGCCAGGGCAATCAAGCAAGAGAAATAAATAAAGCGTATTCAAATAGGGAGAGAGGAAGTCAAATTATCTTTGTTTGTAGAAGATATAATCCAAATCAAGAAAATCTTATTGTCTCAGCCCAAAAGCTCCTTAAGCTGATAAGAAATGTCAGCAAAGTCTCAGGATACAAAATCAATATGTAAAAATCGGTAGCATTACTATACACTAACAACAGGCAAGCAGAAAGCCAAATCATGAATGAACTCCCATTCACAATTATTATAAAAAGAATACAAGGCCTAGGAATACAACTAAGAAGGGGAGTAAAGGACCTCTTCAAGGAGAACTATAAACCACTGCTCAAAGAAATCAGAGGGAACACAAATAAATGGAAAAATATTCCATGTTCATGGATAGGAAGAATCAATATCATGAACATGGCCATAACTGTTCATAGTAATTTATAGATTCAATGCTATTCCCATTAAACTAACATTGACATTCTTCACAGAATTATAGGGAACTATTCTAAAATATATATGGCACCAAAAATGAGCCCAAACAGCCAATATAATCCTAAGCAAAAAGAACAAGACTGGAGGCATCACACTAACAGACTTCAAACTATAATGCAAGGCTACAGTAACCAAAACAACATGGTACGGATACAAAAACAGACACATAGACCAATGGAACAGAACAGAGAAATCAGAAATAAGACCACACACCTACAAACATCTGAGCTTTGGCAAACTTGACAAAATCAAGCACAAGGAAAGGATTCCCTAATTAATAAATGGTGCTGAGAGAACTGGCTAGCCATGTGCAGAAAATTGAAACTGGACCCATTCCTTCCACTTTACACAAAAATTAACTCAAGGTGTATTAAAGACTTAAATCCAAAACTACAAAAACCCTAGAAGAAAATCTAGGCAATACCATTCAGGACATTGGCAGAGGCAAAAATTTTATGATGAAAATGCCAAAAGCAATTCCAACAAAAGCAAAAATAAATGGAATTTAGTTAAGCTAAAGAGCTTCTGTACAGCAAATCAGATTATCATCAGAGTGAGCAGGCAACCTACAGAATGGGAGAAAATTTTTGTAATCTATCAATTTGACAAAGGTTTAATATGCAAACTCTATAAGGAACTTAAACAAATTTACAAGAAAAACAAAAAACAACCCCATTGAAAACTGGGCAAAGGACATGAACAGACACTTCTCAAAAGAAGACATTCATGTGGCCAAGAAACATGAAAAAAATAAAAAAGTTCAACATCACTGATTATTAGAGAAATGCAAATCAAAACCACAATGAGATATTATCTCACCCCAGTCAGAATGGCAATTATTAAAAGGTCCAGGAACAACATATGCTGGCAAGGTTGTAGAGAAAAAGGGACACTTTTACACCAGTGATTGAAGTGTAAATTACTTCAACCATTGTGGAAGATAGTGTGATGTCTTACTCAAAGTGAATCCTCAAAGATATAGAAGCAGAAATACCATTTGACTCAGCAAACTCATTACTGGGTATATGCCCAAAGGAATATAAATCATTCTATTATAAAGATACATGCATGTGTATGTTTATTGCAGCACTATTCACAATAGCAAAAACATGGAATCAACCAAAATGTCCATCAGTGACAGACTGAATTAACAAACTGTGGTACATATACACCATGGAATACTATGCAACCAAAAAAGGAATGAGATCATGTCCTTTTCAGGGACATAAATGGAGCTAGAAGCTGTTATCCTCTGCAAACTAATGCAGGCACAGAAAATCAAACACCACATGTTCTCACTTATAAGTGGGAGCTGAATTATGAGAACACATTCACACATGGAGGGAACTACACACACTGGAGCTTGTTGAGGGCTGGTGGGGGTAAAGGGAGCATCAGAAAGAATAACTAATGGATATGCTGGGCTTAATACCAAGGTGATGGGTTGATCTGTGTGGCAAAACACTGTGGCATACATTTACATATGTAAAAAACCTGCACCTCCTGTACATGTACCCCAGAACTTAAAATGAAAGTTGAAGGAAAAAAAAACTTAAGAGATATATTTACTCCACAGCCAGCACTTTTCACTCCTGCATATTTATTTAACAGAAATGAAAATAAACGTCTACATAAATCTTCTGAAAAAAATAGCCAAAGTTGGTTAAGGCACTAAACATTACTCATTTATGTTTTTTTATTCATGTGTCCATGGTATAGCACTGGAGTTAACCAATAACCAAGGCTCATACCAACTGGCCAAGTCATTTTATCTACTTGGTGTTGTGTACTTGTTTAATGTCCCATCCACAGTAGATACTCTCTTACAGGGATAACATGTGAAATAAAGATCTTTTTTTTTTTTTCCCAACTCCCATATAACCATAGTTATGCCTCTACTCCATTCCTTTTTTGTCTCTGATCTTCCAATCTGTCTCCTTTCAGGCCCCTGACCAACTGGCCAGACCATTTTTCATTTCTCATGAATCTACAGATATTCTTATCATGGGTTACACTAATGTGCACTGTACAAAGATCTGACAATTGAGGTTTTTTTTCTTGCAACTGCTTTTCAAGCCCACCCCTGAATGACACTATTGTACAGTTATCTATTTCTTTTCTGGCACCCAAGACACTAAGCCAAACTATACAGTAACCATGCTCAGGAATGTTTTTTTCTTCTCTATCAGTTGCTTACAAAGGATCCCCATAAACTCCATAGGTATGTGCTGGAGAAAATGATTAGACGACAGTGGTAGATGAAGTGGAGGTCTTAACTACCTGCTCTTGCAGCTTGTTAATGACATCTGGTCCTGCTCATATCCCTTCCAGCTTCTGATATATTGGAACTAGTCTTGCCCGACTTTATGACTTAGTAGTTTTTATATGTCTCATGATGGACAATTCTAGGTAACAATCATTTGCTGTCTTATGGTCAGACACTCTACTTTCATCAGGGCTCATACACATTTTAGAAATTCATCTTTCAAAGGCATATAATTATCCATTGCAGGTAGCATGACCTTCTTCTAGAACTCTAGGAATATGTATTGTGTTTCCCCAACTAGAGAGTCCCATAGATTTGACAGGACATCATTCCCCAGTATTTATATTCTTATACTATAGCGAGTGTTAGAAGTGTTCTTGCTGTCTTATTTCTTCACATTAGTTCCTCTTGTTTAACTGTGCTATAGATTGTATTTGAAACACTGTCAGTAGAAGTAATTTGGATCCTAAAATCTTTCTTTCTCCAGGCAGGATATAAATGTACTACTTCTAGCCTCCTGTAGCACAGGCACAGTGGGATTACCTTAACCCAACTTCAGAGATTAAGAAATTTCATTAGAGTGAATCGACAACCAACAGAATGGGAAAAAAATTTTGCAGCTTACCCATCTGACAAAGGGCTGATATCCAGAATTTACAATGAACTAAAACAGATTTACAAGAAAAAAACAAACAAGCCCATTCAAAAGTGGGCTAAGGATATGAACAGATACTTTACAAAAGAAGACATACACGAGGCCAACAAACACATGAAAAAATGCTCATCATCACTGGTCATTAGAGAAATGCAAATCAAAACTACATTGAGATACCATCTCACGCCAGTTAGAATGGCGATCATTAAAAAATCTGGAGACAACAGATGCTGGAGAGGATGTGGAGAAATAGGAACACTTTTACACTGTTGGTGGGAGTGTAAATTAGTTCAACCATTGTGGAAGACAGTGTGGCGATTCCTCAAGGACCTAGAAATAGAAATTCCATTTGACCCAGCAATCCCATTACTGGGTATATATACAAAGGATTATAAATCGTTCTACTATAAGGACACATGCACATGAATGTTCATTGCAGGACAGTTTCCAATAGCAAAGACCTGGAACCAACCCAAATGCCCATCGATGATAGACTGGACAGGGAAAATGTGGCACATATACACAATGGAATATTATGCAGCCATCAAAAACGATGAGTTTGCGTCCTTTGTAGGGACAAGGATGAACCTGGAAACCATCATTCTCAGCAAACTGACACAAGAACACAAAATCAAACACCACATGTTCTCACTCATAGATGGGTGTTGAACAATGGGAACACATGGACACAGGGAGGGGAGCACTATACACTGGGGTCTGTTGGGGGGAAATAGGGGAGGGACAGCAGGGAGTGGGGAGTTGGGGAGAGATAGCATGGGGAGAAATGGCACATATAGGTGAAGGGGAGGAAGGCAGCAAATCACACTGCCACATATGCACTTATGCAACAATCTTGCATGTTCTCCACATGTACCCCAAAACCTAAAATGCAATAAAAAAAAAGAAAAGAAAAAGAAATTTCAATGTAAGCTGCAGTTCCTGAAAGGACCTCTTTGTTTCTACTTTATCTTTACAGGTATGTTAAGCCCTAAGAATTTTTAATGTGTTTGTAAGTGTGCCCAGGACTCTAATATCTGTCTCAATTTACCTGTAAAGTTGCTAAAGCTTCACTAGCACTTCTAACACCCCACACATAGTATATACTTAATATGCATTTATATTAAGTAAGTGCATGAATGACTGAATGATGGACATTCAAGTATCAATAGTGATAATTGCAATTGACAAGCATCACTGATCCACAAGGCAACAAATATGTATATATGTATGTATGTATGTGTGTGTGTGTGTGTGTCTGTGTGTATTTTACATGAATTGTAGAACTATAACAGTTTTTTCTGGTATGTTCATTTTCTGAATAACCCCTGCTTAGCACTTATTACATCCAAAGATACAAGTCTCTTCTACCATAAAACAAGTTCATATTTCAGTATGCGATCTTAATAGCAAAAGAAGAAAAATAATACCCATTGGAATATTTGTATAATTATCTGTCAATATTGATTTTAACCACTGCAAATATTCACTACAAACATGAATACGCCAAAAAAGTGACATTATATTTTTATATCAAAATAAGATAGGATTTAGGGGAGCTTTAATGTACTTCAAACAAACTAATATTTATACTTTTTATTTATTTCTTTATTTTAATATTCCATTTTTTATTTTAGATTCAGAGGGTACATGTACAAGTTTGTTACTTAGGTATATTGTATGATGCTGAGGTGTGGGATATGAATGGTCCCATCACATAGGCAGCAAGAATAGTGCCCAATAGGTAGTTTTCAGACCGTAGTGCCCTCCCTCCCTGCTCTAGTAGTCCCCAGTGTCTATTGTTCCCCTTTTTGTGTCTATGTGTACTAAATGTTTAGCTCACACTCATAAGTAAGAACCTGCAGTACTTGGCTTTCTGTTGCTGTGCTAATTTACTTAGGATTATAGTCTTCAGATGCATCCATGTTGCTGCAGAGGACATGATTTTGTTCTTTTCTAAGGCTGCATAGTATTCCATGGTGAATATGTACCACATTTTCTTTATCCAATCCACTGTTAATAGGAACCTAAGTTGATTCCATGTCTTTTCTATTATGAGTAATGCTACAATGAACATGTGAGTGCATGTGACTTTTTGGTAGAATGATTTATTTGCTTTTGGGTATACACCCAGTAAAGGGATTGCTAGTTCTGTTTTTAGTTCTTTGAAATATATTCAAACTGCTTTCCACAGTGGCTGAAGTCATGTACATTCCTACCAATAGTGTATGAGTGTTCCATCGCCAGCATGTTATTTTTTGACTTTTTAATAAGAGCCATTCTGACTGGTATGACTGGTATCTCATTATGGCTTTGATTCGCATTTCTCTGATGATTAGTAACAATTAGCATTTTTTCATGTGTTTATTGGTCACTTACGTTTCTTTTGAAAACTGTCCATGTCCTTTGCCCATTTTACAATGGGGTTATTTGCTTTTTGCTTGTTGATCTCTTTAATTTCCTTATAGATTCTGGATACTAGACCTTTGTCAGATGTGTAGTTTGTGAATATTTTCTCCCATTTTGTAGGCTGTCTGTTTTCTCTGTTGATGGTTTCTTTTGCTGTGTAGAAGCTATTTACTCAGGTACTACTTGTCAACATTTCATGCTAATAGATTGGAAGAATCAATATCATTAAAATAGCCATACTGCTATTCAACACTATTCCTATCAAACTACCAGTGCCATTTTTCACAGAATTAGGAAATATGGGCAAGATGACCACCTAGATGCAGCTAGGAGGAACATCAGCCACCAAAGGAACAGGACATAAAAAACACTGACACACTTCTAGCAGATCTTCAGAAGGAAGGCATTGAGAGTGGATGGAAGGAAGACACTGATGCTAGGCTGAAGAGGAAGAAAACTACTAACCTGGCACAAGGCTACCACATACAAGGATTTATTCTTGGCCCCCAACAATTCATGTGAAAGGGGAGAGTTGAGCATGCAAGGAACAACCAGATCTTGCCATGGGCCTCTGGAATTCCAACAAGAGGAGACCCCATGACTGCCATGGACACTTGGGTTGGCAGGCAAAGCTGCATAGAGAAGTGGTAGGAGCAGAACTCCAGCCAGGGTGGAGCTCAGAGGATTTGGTGCGGGAGTATCTGTAGTGGTGTATGGCCAGGGACACCCATTCCCCTAGGGTCAACTTGCTCCCAAAGGAGACTTTATCTTTAGGGGAAGTATCAGACCTGAATTCTGTGAGGCAATCTTGCCCATGAGACAGGGTCAGTCAGATCCTGAGCACCCTTCAGTCTGCTGGCCTCTCCCAGGGGCCCAGCCTGTCAGTCCCTGTTTGCAGTACAGCCTTGGGTGCCTGTCAGGGACAGGGTGAGTACCTCCGAAGAGGTACCCAGAGCCTGCATCATAGCTCCTGCACTGGCAAAACACACCTGACCAGTAGAGCGCTCCAGCAGAGTGGTTCCCTCCCCTCACTGCAGAACCCCCATGCCACTTTGCCTGCACACATTCACCCTCTGCCATCCTCCACATATCTTTGCCTCTCTGTGTGTTCATGGGAGGGCCTTGCTTTCCCCTTTCCTACCAGCAGGCATGTGCATGTGTATCCTTCCATGCCACTGGGGTCTGCGGGAGTGCACCCTTCTCCCCCTCCCCCTGCTGCATCACCATTGCTGTACAAGTGTTGGTGGGCACAGAGCTGGAGCTCACCAGCTCTGCCCCTGCCAGCACTCTGCCTCTGTACCAACACTGCCACCAGCATGAAACTAGGTATGGAAAACAATGAACCTGCCCCCACCTGGAGCAGCCACTGCCACCCATATGAATGCACACAGAGGACACACAAAGTTCTGCACTCACCAGTGCCCCACGCACATGCTAACACAACCACTGGCTCAAATGTGTGCATAGTCACTGATGGAGGCCCCTGTCCGCTCTGCCTCCCCAGCTATGCTGCCACTACAACTACTGCAAATGCTGAAATGGAAACTGGCACTTAGGCACCTCTTAGCATCCTGCTGCAGCCAACAAGCATGCCATGCTGCCACCACTGCTGGCATGTGCCAATTAGGATTGATCCCACTGCCATCACCCTATGAAGGGCTTTGGCTGGCACCACCCATTGTAGTGTTTTGACCAGCAGCTCAGGAGCAACTCAGCACCTCCAGTGCAGCAGGTACCTAACCTTGAGGGGCCAAAGAAAAATGTTGGGGCCAATATCAATTCCAAAGCATTAGAGCACACAGTCCAGGAGTGTTGAGCTGAGTCTTGGCCCCTTAAAATCTTCCAGAAACGAATTCAGTCAGTTGAACCCAACTTTTATCACAATCAAATCCCCAAGGTCATCAAATAGGATAAAGGAAAAATTAACTCATCCCCAAAAGAGCAATCTCAAAGATTAAAGGAACATAAATCCACAAAGGTAAGAAAGAATTAGCATGAGAACTCTGACAACTCAAAAAGCCAGAGTGCCTTCTTTCCTCCAAATGATTACACTAACTCTCCAGCAAGGGTTCTTAACCAGGTTGAGATGCCTGAGATGACAGAAATAAAATTTGTAATATGGATAGAAAGGAAGATCATTGAGATTCAGGAGAATATTGAAACCCAATCTAAGGAGGGTAAGAATCCCAGTGAAATAACAAAGGAGCTGACAGACAAGATAGCCAGTATAGAAAAGAGTGTAACTGGCCTCCTACAACTGAAAAACACACTACAAGAATTTCATAATGCAATCACAAGTACTAACAGCAGAATAGATCAAGCAGAGAAAAGAATCTCAGAGCTTGAAGACTGGTAAGACAGTCAGACAAGAATAAAGAAAGAAGAATGAAAAGGAACAAACAAAACTTCCAAGAAATATGAGATTATATAAAAATACCAAAACTATGACTCATTGGCATTCTTGAAGAGATAGGGAGAATGGAAGCAACTTGGAAAACATATTTCAGAATATTATCCAGGAGAACTTCCCAAATCTAGCTAGAGAGGCCAACATTCAAATTCAGGAAATGCAGAGAAACCCAGCAAGATACTTCACAAGAAGATCATCCCCAAGACACATAATCATCAGATTCTCCAAGGTCAAAATGAAAGAAAAAATGTTAAAAGCAGCAAAAGAGGAAAGACAGATCACCTACAAAGGTAAGTCCATCAGACTCACAGTGGACCTGTCAGCAGAAACTCTGCAAGTCAGAAGAGAATGGAACCCAATTATAACATTCTTAAAGAAAAGAAATTCCAGCCAAGAATTCAATATCCAAGCAAACTAAGTTTCATAAGTGAAAAAGAAATAAGATCCTTTTTAGATTAGCAAATGCTGAAGAAAATCATTACCACCAGACCTGCCTTATAAGAACATCTGAAAGAAGCACTAAATATGGAATGGAAAGGCTGTTACCAGCCTCTACAAAAACACACTTAAGTACACAGACCTCTACAATGAGAATTATAAAACACTGCTCAAAAAAGTCAAAGATGACACAAATGAAAAAACTTTCCATGCTCATGGACGGGAAGAATCAATATAGTTAAAAACTATCAATGACATCCTTCATAGAACTAGAAAAAACCTATTTTAAAATTCATATGGAACCAAAAAAAAGCCCAAATAGCCAAGTCTATCCTAAGCAAAGAGAACAAAGGTAGAGTCATCATGACATCTGACTTCAAACTATACTACAGGGCTACAGTAACTTAAACAGCATGATACTGATACATAAACAGACACATAGACCAATGGAACAGAATAGAGATTCCAAAAACAAAGCTACACACATACAACCATCTGATCCTTGACAAAGCAGACAAAAACAAGCAATGGGAAAAGTACTACCTATTCAGTGGTGCTGGGATAACTGGCTAGCCACATGCAGAAGATTAAAACTGGACCCCTTCTTTACACTGTATACAAAAATCAGTGTAAGATGGATTAAAGACTTAACATGTTAAACCCCAAACTATAAAAATCCTGGAGATAACCTAAGCAATACCATTCTGAACACAGGAATTGGCAAAGGTTTCATGACAAAGACATCAAAAGCAATTGCAGCAAAAGCAAAAATTGACAAATGGGATCTAATTAAACTAAATAGTTTCTGCTCAACAAAAGAAACTATCAGCAGAGTAAACAGACAACCTACAGAATGGGAGAAAATATTTGCAAACTATGCCTCTAACAAAGGTCTAATATCCAGAATCTATAAGGAACTTAAACAAATTTACAGGCAAACAACAAATCCATTAAAAAGTGGGCAATGGACAGAAACACTTTTCAAAAAAAAACATACATGTGACCAACAGGCATATGAAAAAAAGCTCAATATCTCTTCTTGTTAGAGAAGTGCAACTCAGAACCACAATGAGATACCATCCACACAAGTCAGAATGGCTGTTATTAAAAAGGCAAAAAATAACAGCAGCTGACGAGGTTGTGAAGAAAGGGGAATGCTTGTTCTCACTCGTAAGTGGGTGTTGAACAATGAGAACACATGAACACAGGAAGGGGAACATCACACACCAGGGCCTGTATGGGCCGGGGCAGGGAGTTGGGGAGGGATAGCAGGAGGTGGGGGGATTTGGTGAGGGATAGCATTAGGAGAAATACCTAAGGTAGATGACAGAGGTGTGGATGTAGCAAAGCACCATGGCATGTGTATACCTATGTAACAAACCTGCATGTTCTGCACATGTACCCCAGAACTTAAAGTATAGTTTAAGGCCTTTCTCATAGATCTAACATTCGGTGACTCTGAATCTCTGTCTTAGAGAATATTATGGTCCAAATTAATTTTCATGTTATTTACAAGATAAGAAATTTGGTCTATCCCCACATATACAGTATGGTATGACTATGCTCAATTACATTAGAAAAGATTGAATTCACATAACCAATGAGTATAGGGTTCAAAGAAAGGACAGAAATCTGGCAGCAGTTTTAATTATTGTTTCTCTCATTTTCTTTCTTCCCCCCTACCCTGCCTCCTCCCTCCCTCCCTTAGCTTATTAACTTAGCATTAGCACAGTAATCCAGTAACCTAATCATAGCTACTCAATAAATTTGCTGATTAGATAAAATTAACCTCCAGGTAAAGTCAATACAGAGTTCAATGCATAGCTTTACCTATGAACAACACAAATATCTTTAACATATGGGGAAAAATTAAGGAAGAACAAAACAGTGGTAGCATTAATGATTCTAACATTTTCACAGCTTTTTGTGGATATCCATATCCTTTTAATCAGCTACGAGCCATTTACCTTTACCAAAATAAAACACAATGAAAACACTAGAAGGAAAGACATGTAATTCCAACCAGTCATAGGACTTACACAAGTTATTTCCTTCTCTGAGACTAATTTTCCTCATTTACAAATTTGGAAGATGGGCTGGACACCATGGCTCATACCTGTAATCCCAGAACTTTGGAAGGCTGAGGCAGGCAGATCACTTGAGACCATGCGTTCAAGACTAGCCTGGCCAACATGACAAAACTCTGCCTCTACTAAAAATACTAAAATTAACCAGGCCCCTGTGATCCCAGCTGTTCTGGTAAGCCGAGGCATGAGAATCACTTGAACCCAGAAGGCAGAGGCTGCAGTGAGCTGAGATCACACCACTGCACTCCACCATGGGTGATAGAGCAAGACTCTGTCTCCAAAAATAATAAATAGAAGATAGATAGATAGATAGACAGGTAGATAGATAGATTGATTGATTGATAGATTATAAAAATAAATAAATAATATGCAGAAGATAATAGCAGTTCTTCACAGAATTGCTATGGTCATTAGATTAGATATACGTTTAAAATGTTCAGAATAATGCCTGGCACACATAAAGTACTTGATGCTGGATGTCGTACTTTTTTCACTAATTTTAATGAGAATTCAATAGATTCTATATTAAAAATCCCTTTAAACTACAGAGCACTATTATTAATTTGGTTAGAAAACTACCTTTTTCAGGTTTTCCAATATGAAAGCATGGAATAAAATATTTATAACTTCAAATTATCATTTAAATTTGTTCTTTTCAAATGTAAGATGTTGTATGGGCATTAGTCATTTTAGGCCATAATATATCAAAACATTCATATTTAGTAGATTCCTAAAATTAAAAATATAAAAGGCAGCGTAACTACCTATAGTCAAAATGGCCATTGGCTACTTAGTGACTTCATATCTCAATATCTTCATTTTCTCACCCTCAAAAGGGGATATTTAGATTTGTCTGTTACTGGCTTGCTCTAAAAGAATTAACTGGAAACTTGACTAAAATTCAGACTCACAGACATTCTCCAGACATGCTGAATCAGACTCTTAAAGCTTGGGGTTTAGGAAGCTCTCTTGTTTATTCTGTTTTGCAGCTGAGTTTGAAAATTATTGGACTGAGTGATGGCAACTAGAGAAGATGCCCCTATCATTGGGATCATGACTGCACCTTGTCTCTGTTGACTCTGGCCATACGTACCGGTTATATCCCAGTGTTAAAGATTCTGGATCCGCACTTCTTGAGTTGCAATTCAGACTTTGCTGCTTACTTCAGCAAGCTACCTATAGTGTCTGAGATTCTATCTGAAAATAGCAACATCAACATTGGGATTTTGAATTCTGTCAGTACTTGAAGGATCAATGTGGTGTTATTTTCTAGGCAGAGATGGCAGGGAAGATACTCACCTTAATTCACTGATGTGCTTTTTTCACATGAGCTATAAAGTGGCACTGCTTTCCCCAGAGTTCCATAAATTATCTCAAGAAGTCAACTCCTTTAGTTTCTTTATCCAATTTTCCCCTCCATAGAATCTCAAAATCTGTCTATTAGACCATGAAAAGGAACAAAGTGCTGATACACGCTACAGCATGGAAACCTTGAAAACATTATGCTCAAGAAAAGAAGTGAGATATAAAAGATCATGTGTTGCCCAATTCCACATATATCAAATGTCCTGAAAAGAAAAGCTAGTGGTTGCCTAGGACAGGGATTAGAAAAGACAGTAACTGTAAATAGATACAAGGTTTCTTTTGGAAGTGATAGGTGTGTTCTAAAATTGGATTGCTGCATAACTGTATATATACTGAAATCACTGAATTGCACACTTAAAATAGGTAAATGATATAGTATGTAAAGTATACCTTAATAAACCCATTTAAAAAAAAAGAAAAACAAAAACAAAACATAACAATCCAAGAAGCTCATTTTGTCCAAAATCTGTGGAAAAATACCCCAACAGTTGTAATGATAAGTGACCTTCAGTTACCTATATGGAGATTGTTCAGAAAGAAGGGAAGTCTTTGTAACAGAACAAGCAAATGCTTCCTTAAGCAAGAAACACTTGAGAGTTACCCACATAAGTTGCCCAGAAATAATTTTGGGTAGACACTGATAGAGTTGTACGTCCTGAGTAACAATATGGATTTAACAGCAGAAAATTTCAATTGCTGTTTCTAGCTTTGTGAAATTCATTGATTTTCAACCTTCTTCTTCTCAAATATATACACTTAATGCTACAAAATTCCCTGTAAGGAATGCTTAACAGTATCCCACACATGCCCAAGTTTTGATATGTTATACCTTCATTATCATTTAGTTAAAATTATTTTTTCACTGCCATGTTGTTTTATAACATCCCATTAGCCAAAGCAAGGCACATGGCCATCCCTGAGTTCAACGGAGTGAGAAAGTAGACTCCTCCCATAGGGGTTAAAGGGTCATCAGTGAATATTTCCTGAATGCCAGTCTAATTGACTACATTTCCAAATGGCAAAAATAGAAAGAATTCCACATAGAAAGAAGGAGTGCACAAAACTACAAAACCATGGTGTTTGGGAAAATTATAGTCAGTTCAGAATGACTGAAAGTGACTGGAAGAATGATGGTGGAGGTAAGAAAGGACATTTGCCCTTTCAAGCACTTTTAGTATATTGGTAGCAATTGTTTCACATCTATTTTCTCAGCTTACATCATTGAAGTGTCTGAGTACACATGGACACAAAGAAGGGAACAAGAGACACCAGTGCCTACTTGAGGGTGAGGGGTGGGAGGAGGATGAGAACCAAAAAAAAACTACCTATCAGGTACTATACTTATTACCTGGGTGACAAAATAATCTGTATATAAATCCCCCCGACATGCAGTTTACCTAAATAACACACCTGCACATGTACCCATGAACCTAAAAGTTAAAAAAAAAGTCCATGTTAGCAGAATTTTTTGGCATCAAAAAGCTGGAATGTTCCTCAGGAAATTTTAAGACAACATGTCAGATAAAAAAATAACAGATCAAATAATTTTTAAAGTATTCTTTCATTTGTATGCTTAATTTTTTTTTGAGTTTCCTATAACATATCTAGTGCTTTCATAATGAGGCTGTTGTAAAGAACTGAATTGCTCATGAGCACATGGGAGTTGAGTGCTTTCTACATACAAAGTTAGCAGGCTTGTTCCAAGTACCTGAAAGAATAACCTAGAACGTTGTTTTTGTTTTGTAAAGATATCATATTGGTGCAATCCCATATTGTATTTCACTAAAATGTGGTATCCATAAAGAAACACTCAGAAAGAATTCTAAGTTTTTTTAATTGCTGATATGACGAGAAAGCACAATAAACAAAACAAGAAATAACTTTTTAGTTAGAGTTTTCTCTGAATTTCTGAAATTGTTGTTTCCAAGAGAAACTTCTTTAGTTTCTTTTAAACTGAAAGAAGTTAATATCTTGCTAGGTTTCTTCTTCTATAAGATCAGTTAATTCAAATATTTCCAAAGCTTGAGCATTGTGACTCACCTCCAAATCTTGGAACATCTGTCTTTTTCCTCATGTATTAAATAAACTTTTGCGGACTTTTTGTGTAAAGATTTCTGGAGGAATTCAAAGAGGCATAATCCTGGGTATATGTAATTTTAGACCCTTCTTTCCTTTTCCTTCTTTCCTTCCCTCCTTCCCTCCCTCCCTCCCTTCCTTCCTTTCTTCTTCACTTTTTTGACAGGGTCTCGCTCTGTCACCCAGGCTGAAGTGCAGTGAAACAATCTTGGCTCGCTGTAATCTCCCACTCCCAGGTTCCAGTGATTCCTGTGCCTCAGCTTCGAGAGTAGCTGGGATTACAGGTGCGCAACACCACGCCCGGCTAATTTTTGTATTTTTAGTAGACGTGAAGTTTCCACATGTTGGCCAGGCTAGTCTCAGAATCCTTGGCCTCAAGTGATTAGCCTGCCTCCACCTCACAAAGTATTGTCTTACAGGCATGAGCCACGGCTCCCTGCCTAACTCTAGATAGTTTTTATTTAACATGCACATTTCTTCATTTACACGAGTACATTTCAAGACTATGACACTTTTAAACGATTCACCACCTTTGTGCAAAATGCAAAAACATACTTTTTTCTACGGGAAGACACAATCTGAATTTTAGTACCAATTTCAGTGCTCATGGGGTGCTGAACCTAAACACCAGTATGCTTCGGTCCTTTGTGAAAAATTATTTTCTTCATCAATTGTTTATATTTAATACCAATCTCAAATAGGCTACTTTGCTTAATAACAAAAAACAAAGAGATGTTAATGCTAAACTAAAACAGTTTTCTGTATCATGAAGTGATGAGTTATGTTTTGAATGCCTTCTAAAACTAAAAATGCATTAAATCAATATGAAATGAGTATTTAATGGAATTTAGAACAGAACGGCATGTGTGTGTATATCAAGGAGGAAACCCTTAAAATACACTTAATAGGAGCATTTACACATATTAAGCCTAAATTTGATGAGTTGGAAAATTACAATGGACCTGTGCATGAGTATGATCAATCCCCACTTTGCTGCGAGAGAGTTCCAGGAACCTCATTCCAATCGCTTTACCACCTACATTTAATTTTCCTGATCTTTAAAATGATAATTTCTACCTGTCTTATTTCTTATATTCCATCTAGTTCTCAGATTATTTGATTTTTATCAAGGGAACATAAAAGTGTCTGTTTTTGAATTATATATTTGAATCCTAGAGAATTAGCATTTTGAGTTGAAAATCAACCAAGTATGAATAACAACTAGCAAACTAAATTTTAAAGATGTGTGAGTATTTCATTACCTAGTGTGGAAAAATCTTACATATTTTGCAAATCAAAGACAAAATGACATTTGCATGGATCAGGAAGTCAAAATGATGATTTTATTTTCTGAATGATGCAGTATTATGAAAAGAAGGGATACATGATCCTTCCTAGAAAAAAAAAAAAACGTTTTTCTGGTTACTTGGTTATTTCAGGTAAAATTCCTGTTTTCAATTGACTAGAAATGTAATTATTATGCAGGCAATGGCATTTGCTAGAGATGTAAAAAAAGAAACTGAATTTTAATATATAATTTCTCTAAAGCAAATGTTCCCAAAGATTATTTTAAAGTAAACTTATTTTTAAAATCTAAATTGTATAGTTTTCTAGTGTTATGTTCAGAGAATGAATACAAAATCATGTAACTTTCTAATGGAAGCTCAGCTTTAATGATTTGTCAGCATTTAAACGATATAATTATATTCACATAGATGGTCATATGCCACTTTTCTCTTTCAGCTTATGACTACAATTCAGTTCTTTTATTCTGGCTCCAAGTAATTCTATGCAATAGGATAATATAATCCAAGCCCAAATTTGTGTATAAAGATGGGGAAAAGTTCTATCACTTTTATTTTGCATTCTTTACATTATAGGCAAGAGAAAAGAGGCAAAATATATAAGTACCTACTTTTTTTGTGTTTGCTGTCAATAAATAGTTGTCCTTGGACATTCTCCATTCTTTGTCTGAGTTAAATATCTCAATGAACTAAAAACTCCAAAACACAAACAAAATACCAAGCAAATGCTCACCCTCACAGAAGAAAGAGGTGATCTTCCTAGATCTGTCCTCCTTTTCCTAATAATTTTAAAAGTATCATTCATTCCTTCATTCACTCATTTATACACAAAACTTACTAAAAACTGGCAAAAACCGCTACATGCTCACTCATTTCCTCCTCCTTTTGGATACATAAGTAAGTATCTCCTAGATCCTCTTATCCTTAGATGTGACCATATGACTGAATTCTGGTGATTGGCATGTGGGCAGAAGTGATGTAGTCCACTCCCAGGCTTACAAAATGAAAACCTTCCATATATGATCCCATTATTCTGTCTCAACCCAAGGACCAACTAGAGAAAAATCTGCAGACAAAGAGGAAACAGGAGCCTCCAATTTCAAAGCAAATGACCACATGGAAGATCACACAGATAGGAATCTAACTATAATCTAAGATGTGAATGAGAAATGAACTTTTAATGTGTTAAGACAGAGATGTCAGTGTTTAGTTGGTGTAGCAACTACATATTGACTTGCCTAACAGAAGAAATTTTTCTCCAGCTGTGGAGAAATTTTAAGGTCTAGGGAAAGAGAAATATGAGAATTATTATTTATTCATTCAAAACACAATTTAATATGCATAATATGAGAGTTGTTGAAGAATGAAAATTTTCCACAGTCCTCTGATCACCTTAGCCCTCAACTATCCTCATTCTCCCCTCTTGCTAAACTTGTTACCCAACTAATGATATTAAACCATAAGAATAATTTATCCGTCCTTCAAGAACCATTTTTGATCACATGTTCAGGAAACTATTGGGATATTGACTGGCACCTTTTGTTAACAATCTATGAAACTATTTTTCTTCTTCCAAAGAGAACACTTCTTGGAGTATTTCTGATGTTCCAGAGTTCTCAATAAGAGCTTATACTTAAGGTCTTCTGAATGACTTCCTTCTACATTGTGTTGTAGTCATTGTGCTATGTTGGAGGTAAAATAAATAAGAGAGAGTCACTGTCCCCAAGATGCTTATCATCTACTGGAGAACACAGATTGTTCAGTGTAGTTACTCCTGCAATCCAGTTATGCATAAATTGTCATAGAATCATAGATAAGTGAGTAATTAATTCCCTAGAGCCCCCAATTAAAACTATAGGAGACAATTCTGGTAAGGGAAGGTTTTTTCACAAAGAAGAAAATGACGTACAATAACAATCGGTCACCAAAAATGGAAGTGTCTCTAAGACAACTCAAAATTAGTGAATGGAAAACAAACTTATCTCTACAGTCTCAATATGACTCAGCAAACATCACCTAGAACTGTATGAGCCAGAAAGCAAGGAGTCATCTTTAGCCTTATTATATCCTTCACTGCCCCCTATAACGAGCCAGGCCTTTCAAATACATCTCAGATGTATCTACCACTCTACATAGCCCTGCCACCATCATAGTCCAAGCTACTATAATCTCTCACCCAAGTTATTTTAAGAAACTTACTGCTTATCTAATTTAACATCTTTCTCCCCATCCTCCCTGCTTATCAATTAGTTATCCACACAGGCAATAGAAGGATTTTTTTTTAAGTGACAATGATATGGTTAGCTGTGTTCCTACCCAAATCTCATCTTGAATTTGTAGTTGGTCTCATAATTTCCACATGTTGTGGGAGGGACCCAATAGTAGATAACTGAATCATGGGGCAGCTTCTGTCATACTATTCTTGTGGTAGTGAGTAAGTCTCACGAGATCTGCTGGTTTTATAAGGGGAAACCCCTTTTGCTCGGTTCTCATTTTCTCTCTTTGCCTGCTGCCATCCATGTAAGATGTGACTTACTCCTTTGCCTTCCACCATGGCATGAGGCCTCCCTACCCATATGAAACTGTGAGTCCCTTAAACCTATTTTTTTTTATAAATCACCCCATCTCATATGTCTTTATCAGCAGCACAAAAATGGACTAATACAGACAATATGGGCATGACACTTCCCTCCTTGGAACTTTCTAATAGCTTTCTATTGTATTTAGCTTAAATATTACAGTTCTTAAAATGAGTTGCAAGGCTCTTCAGAATCTGAAATTTTTCTAACTGCCAAGCATCAACTCATTCATGATCCACAACACACCCCACTCCTGCCTCCCTTGCTTTCTAAGTTATAACAATATTGGATTTATTTGACGTCTTTGAGAAGGCCAGACTATCTCCTGCCCCTTCACACATGCTGTTCCCTCATTTTGAGCAGTCTCTCTCAGGCCCACCATCACCACCACACTCCTTATTTAACCAGTTTCTAGATGTCTTGCACCAAAATAGAGAGTCGGTACTAGGGGAGCAATCTTCCCCAGGTATAGGCAATAAGGGGTGCTTTGCTTACAAAGAATTTAAAAATAATAAGAAAATAGTTTAAAAGTTGGCCTTTTTTAATTAAAACTGTGTTCTGACAATTCTATACAGCTTAATAATAAGCGTGTTCTCCATTGCTTGAACCCAGGAAACGGAGGTTGCAGTGAGCCGAGAGCCCACCATTGCACTCCAACCTGAAGGACAGCGCGAGATTCTGTCTAAAAAATAAATAAATAAATTTTTTAGATAAATAAATATATAAATAAACTTCTCCTAACCAGGGAGACCACTTCCACCAAGTCATACTGTATGTTTTTGAGAAATGCAATAATATAGACAAAGAAATTGATCAATTGTTAAAAAATTAGACAGCAAAAATAGACAAGTACAAGGATAACAAAGAAAATGCACAATCACATACAAAGAAGAGATAATATTATGAGTCAATACTTCAAGTAAATACATAACAAATTTCAAATTCAAATCAATCATTTTCTTTAAAAAATACACATATATATACATATATATATCTTTACTTTTGCTATACATGTATTAGCATCATTAACATTTATTCATCATCTTTCCATAAATGCAAATTTAAGCTGACTGAAGGCTGGTACTTCATGTGTCTTGCCCACCACAGTTTTTCTTGTTATCAGGCCTGTGCCTAGCACAGAGTAGGCATATAATGAAATTCTTACTAAATCTATGAAAATATATCCCTTGTTTATGTTTTCTAATGCATTTTTAAAAATCTGTGTTCTTTCCCACCAAGTTACAGATCCTAGAAAAAAACCTGATGAGTAATTTAAAAGCCTTGATTTTGCAAAAACAACATCCAAATTGAGGCACTGAAGAAATTAAGAATAGATTTCCTCAATTCCTAAAGAAAGGTTAAAATCATATCTTACTTGAATTTTCTTCCCATCTGTAAGATAAGTGCACTTTTCCACAAAGACTAAGGCAAGCTGCTACCTATCCTAAATTAGAGAATTGAGCTTATTTAAGAGAAGAAACCCTATTAACTGAGAAAATTAGTATTATAAGGTTCATTTCTTCCCAGATAAAAATAGAACTACTTTTAAACTCTCATAGAAAGCATGTTCCTAATAAGAATTCTACCAACATTGCCTTCAAAAAAAAATCAAGAAAGTATCTTGACATGGCCTTCATTATAAATAATTATTAGTCTACTATTCAGCATTCTAATGAGTTGTTTGTAATATCTTCTTTCAAAGAATTGCAGCACTTAACTTTCTGAAAAAAGACATTATTTAAAATAGTTTTTGTTCCCTATTACAATGTGTAAAATTTGCTTTCTTTCAGAATATCTAAAAAGGAAGCAGGTAGACAACTTAATAGAGTATTCACTACATGTTTATGCAAACTGAAAGTAGTCATAATTTTTTCTCAGTGAAAGATAAGATGGCTGTTAAAATCTTATAATGCTCTGTCCATCAACTGTCATCTCTCTACTTTACCTCTCTCAAGCCCAGCAGGTTCTAGTGCCTGGAGAAGGTGAGCAAGGCCTTGGGCGCTGGTGGGAACTAAAAGAAAGACGGTATGAACAAGAGGCAAGATAAGAGCAGTAGAGAACTGAACTGAAAATCAAAACCAACACTTGAATGTAAAGAGATCCTGGTCTGAAAAGGGCTGCAACTAGTAATGGAAATGTTTGTTCTTCAGAGGGCAAACTAGTTTCCAGAAGAATTGAGGAGAAGCCAAATGGACGAGTTGAGTCCTCTCTTTATTATCGTAGTTGAAAGTATACCACCTTTTGAGAAGACTAGGGAACAAACAGGAAACAAATAAATTGCTTACAAGTGAACCACTAACCCATGAAGGCAGCAACCTCTGTGCCTCTTACTAGAAGTATCAGTGAAGCTTAAAGCCTTTCACTTATTTAACCTTAGTTAAAGAAACTGAAAAGTGGTACTGTGCAGACACACAAAACAAGCTGATGCTTAAGTAAATCGGATTGTTGGAGAACGAAAGTATCATCTTAGTTCCCCCTCCTCCCCACCACACACACTCCTCTCAAAAATAATTTTTGGAAATTAAAGTTCAATTCCCAAAAAAAGTGTTTGGGAAAACAAAACATATAACAATTTTTATTCAACATTGTACTAGCAGATATAACCAGTGAACTAAGGTAAGAAAAGTAATTGCAAGATGTAAAGAATAGAAAAATAAACCTAACATGCAGATAACATGGTTGTATTTTTAGAAATTCTTAAGAGTCTACAGAACATTGTTTTAATGTGTAGGTAAATATAGCAAGATATTGAATACAAAATAATTTTAAAAGTCATTGTGTTTCTATGTGCCATCACCACATCTATATGACATTACCAAACTTTGCAAAATAATTTTAAATAATACTTCTTACATCAGCATCAAAAATCAAATACACCCATAGACTGTACATTAAGATTGAATCCTAATGTGAGCTATGGACTTTGAGTGATAATGATGTGTCCATGTAGATTCATTGATTGTAACAAATGTACTATACTGGTGAGATATATTAATAGTGGGGGAGACTGCGCAAGTGTCGGGGCAAGGATTACATAATTCTCTGTACTTTCTGCTGAATTTTATTGTAAACTGAAAACTGTTCTAAAAAACAAATTCTATTTTTAAAAATCAAATATGTAGAATAGTGTCAGTGCAATTAAATGTCCATAAAAAGATAATACTTAATCCTTCCCTACCTGTCAGATATACAAAAATTAATTTTAAGCAAAATGTACTTGTGTAAGGACAAACAGTAACTTTTCTAGAAAAAAGTAAAAGAGAATTTAAAAAAATGTTTTAAGGGCTAGAAAAGACTAATTGGGGGCAGCATAAACTGTGAAAGAAACTATCACATCAATGACAAAAGGCTTGTATCTAAAATAAAAAGCTTTTACAAGTCAATAAAAAGTAAGACAATTCAGAAATACAACATGTAATAGGTAATAAACACAAAATTAATCATCAGGGCAAGGCAAACTAAGTGAAATACAACTGCACAAATGCTGGTGCAAGTAAAATTGGAAAGTCTGACGATGCCACGTATCGGCAAAGTTATACAGCAAGAGGAGCTCTGTTGGTAAGAGTGTATTTTGGTACAAACATATTGGAAAACTATTTGACTGTGTGTGCTAAAGTTTAACATAGGTATATTCTCTTATGCTGATATTTCACTACTTAATATATGTCCCAAAGAAATTCATATGTATATGCGTCAAGAGATGTGACATGCCTAACATATGTATCTTCATAAGAATATTATTTTTAAGAGCCCCAAACTGGAAACAACTCAAATATCCAACAATAGTAGAATGAATAAGTAAATTTTAGTGTATTTTTACAATGGAATCCTAGACAGCAATAAAAGTAAACAGAAAAATTATATAACAAAATTTTAAAAGAAGTCAAAAACATAAAATGTTTTATAATATTATGAGTACACTTAAAATATTAACTAGTTATATACACATATTTTATACTGTATACAATATTGTATGTTCTTGTACAAGATTACTGTCTATGTTTAACAATTCAGTTGCATCCATTTCAAAGACAGGCAGGAGTCATTCATTATTTGAAAATCCAGAATAATGATTTCATTTCAAGATAAGGAGGATGTTAGAGTGAGAAATAGCAATAGATGGGCTTCTGGGATTCAGATAATGTTCTGTTCGTGTTTCTTGAGTTGTTTGATAGGAAATGGGTGGGTTCATGTGTGATTATTCAATAAGCCACACATTTTTTTTTTTAAGCTACACATATTTTATTTGGGTAACTTTCTGTACTGTTTTATGTTTATTTAATGACTGCAATTATAATTCATTATTTCAAAATTTATTTTTTGGAGGGAATTTAGAGAGATAATTGGACAAAATATAAACATATAACAGAATTAAATAATATAATTTAAAAATTATATAAAACATGCACAAATACACAATATTTTAAAAATAGATTACAGACTGTTTATAACATTTCAATATTACTATATATTTTTAATATTTACATATGTATATTTTATATTAATATAAATGTTTTATGTTTCTGTGTATATGGTCTATATAGATAACATACATATATATATATACATAGATATACATAGACAGCAAGAGAGAGAGAGCAAGAAATGTAAAAAACCACCAAAATGTTTGGGGCATAACCAAAGTCATATTCAAGCAAAAATGTATAAACTAAAAATCACTTGCTATTAAGAAGATAAACTAAATTTAACCAACTCAATATTTATTTTGATAAATAAAAAGCAAAATAAAAGAAAAAGATAAATATGAAAGCTAAAATTAACAAAATAAAATGCTTGATAATTATTTTAAATTGGAGAAAGTCATACTAAAGATCATATGGAAAATAAATGCTAAAGAATATTTGAGGAATTATTAAACAGTAATAATAAGAGAAGAATAGCCTTACCTTTATCAAAATGATTATAATGACTTACCAGATGTTAAAATAAATATAATCAAAACTATGTGGTACTTGCATGAGATTATGCAAATAAATGAGTGAAATAAAATAAAGATCCCAAAACATATTGTTTACATGCACATATAGTGTCTTAATTCAGGGAGAAATAAGATATGTTATTTAATTAGTGGTGTTCACACAATTGGCTTTTTCCCTTGGCACCCCAAGTCACAGAATTTAAAAAGTAAAAATATAAAAATTAAAAAATTAAAAAAATAAAAAATTAAGCCCAAATGGATTAAATACTTAAAAATAAAAAGAATAAAAAATATTAAATGCAAATTTAAGATTGTATTTCAAATCTAGTATGTGAAAAAACTTTCATAACCACAATAGGGATGGATATTTCAGTTTGATATGAAAAATTGAAAAGAAAAAAGATAATAAAGTATATGATTAGACTGGAATTTCTCAAGATCAACACTATTGACATGAATACTATTGACATCTGGTCCAACTGTGGACCAGATATATCTTTGTTAACAGAGCCCATCTTGAGGATTGTAGGATTATTAGCAGCATCCATCCCTGGCCTCTACCAACTAGATGTCCAAAGCACTGCCTCTCCACTCTCTTCAGTGATAATAATTAAAAGTGTTTCTAAATACTGCCAAATGTGCACCATTGTCATAAATACATTTCATAGAATATTATCCAGTCCCAAAAAAATGCATTAGCTTCTCTACTCATTTTCATCTAGCTCAGATGGATTATCATAGTACAAAAGTACTGTGTACTCTAACATGAGATAATATGAAGAAAGCATACATAATAAAATGATATTTTATATCAGAAAAGAAAAAATTATTGTATCTGTGTTGTTCTTCATTCTTTGTTTTTACATATAAACATATTTAATAATTTAAATAAATATTGAGTTTTTAGTTTTTAAAACATAAAGCATAATATGAGATGTCCAATGGAAGTTTTTTTATTCTTTTGGAACTCCAAAAAGATGTTTTGCTTTGGGTATCTATTTTTATTTTTTAAAGCTCAGTTTAAAGTAAGAAAGATAAGCAGGTTTAAAGAAAATGCTAGGTAGATTCTGTAATTTTTTTTTTTGTCACTGAAGCAAAACCCATATTTGGCAATAATATTTTATATCCTAGAGTATCCACAATTGCCCTAATTCCATTAAATTGTATTTCTTTAGAACAAATTACATTTAATTATCAGGTGTTTTGACACTTAAAAACATTTTAATAAATAAATTCACCATTTACCAAAAGTATATCCTTTATCAAGTCATGATGCCCATTTTGAACCAAAAACAGTAATTGTCTGTAGTAATTGTAAATATTTGTGGAAGTTCTATAGGAAAGACATCAAAACATCTGCCACTGCAACTGAAGAAAAGATGCTCTTTAATTGAATTTTTATTTAAAATTGCTAACATTTTTACAGTATCCACTGTATCTTATGACTTTCAAGGATACTCTCCAAGTTTTAGATAAAAGAAATTAAAATTAATGAATGTTAAACTACTTGTCTAAGAATACATACTTAATAAGTAGTGAGATTGTAATATCAACTTAACTCTATCCAATTCTAATGTGTAAATAATTTTATTAAACTAAATCTTAGGGGAGAAAGCCTACCAGTTAGATTCCCTGTTCTAGCCTTGTAGCGATAAAGTGAGATGCAAGAAGAAGGCGGCTTCATAAAAGAGAAGTTCTGAAATCCTCAGGAATTACTTGCTATAATGATTATTAGTGAGATGCCTTTCCAGTCTCCATTCTTCCATTCCACTATCCCAAAACCCAAGAATTTATTCTGGAGAAGTATCTCAGTTTCTAATCACTTCACAAAGAATGACCACAGAAGAAGCTCTTCTGAATGTCAGAAGAAATTTTGAAAATCCACCCCTTTATTAAAACGATGAGAAAACTGGCACAAAATAATGGCCAAAATCTGATTTTTCAGATCTCTGGAAATTGACCAAAGCCTTGCAACAATTTAGGGAGCATTTATTCAAGAAAAAAGGTTGAGGATTTGAGTCTAGAGCAAGTTCTTTTGAAAATCAGATTCAAAAGTGTGGATTCTATAGAAGCCACACTTAAGTTCTTGGAACAATGGTGTCAGTCAATAATACATTTAACACGTTTCCAATCCACGTTCTTTCTTCCAAGTGTGATTCAAAGTTCTTTAGAGTAAGAGAGAGAAAGAAAAGGAAAAAAAAAAAAAAAAAAAAACAGTTAAAAACATCAAAGACTCATTGAAGTCAGAACATACTATAATGAGTTATCTTATATTTTAGGGGGTAAAATAATCTTATGGAGATTATCCAAACATGGCCACTGCCAGAGAAATATAACAGAAGCTTCTCATTCTAGTTTTGCAATGTACTAAATGGAATGAAGCTCAAATAGCCACCAGTGGCCAAAAAATCTGCTTGTTTCCCTATAAAATGATGTTTTGCAAATTCAAGAGATTATGTTTTGGGGAGTCAGGTACTGGAGATTATTTTACCAGTCCTTTACTGTTGATAAAATTCTCCAAAGATTAATTGCTACCAAAATGTTTATCATTTATTATATATAATGGATCCAATTATTCATCAAATTATTTGTTTTGATTAACCTTACCTTCCCTGAATACAAGTAGTTTTGAAAAGTTGAAACGATTTGGCTATGTATCCATACAAAAGCTGCAATTCATTGTGATAGATTATTATATAAGCCAACCTCAATGAGTTACACTTTCCAAATTCAAAATGTCCCCTGCCCCACTGACTCTGGGCTGTGCCATATGACTTGCTCTAGCCAATGGAGTATCAGCAAATGTGACACAAACAGAGGCTTACTAAGTGCTTATGCATGGAACTTTCTTTCTTGGACTATTGCCTGTATCATGTAGAGAGACGACCAGCCTTGAACTAATCCTCAGGTGAATGCACCTATGTGAGTGAGCCCACAAGAAACCAGGAAAAGAACCATCCAGCTGAACCACATCAAAATAATAAATTACAATATAAAATCACTAAAATTTGAAGTTATTTGTATGAAGCAAAGATTACTAATAGAAAATTGGGTACTGGAAATTGGGAAAATTTAGAACATGTGATAGTTTTGATACTCAGCCATAGGCAAAGGCTGCAAAGGCAACAAGATTGTGGTAGCAAAAAAAAGAGTCAAAAGGAAACCAATGCTAAAGACTAAAAGACAAAATGGCGACCTATGTTCTGCAGTAGCAAAACAATGAGCAAAACCAATGCCTACAGTAACTCTAATATAGAAAATTCTCTAATGAACTTGAGGATTTAGGTTGACTGTAGAAGTAGAATGTAGTGCCCATTTTAACTACATTGTAAGCATTGAATTTTGAAGGCTACACAAATAGAATTTCAGGCCCCACATTCTCTTGATATTAGGCTTGTAGTTGGAAATTCTTAAGGAATAGTTTTTCATATTTCACCAGAAAAATATCCATGGCAGGCAACTACTGTCATTGCACCTTTATGTGATATGTTCTTTGTTTTTTTCTGGTTCACCCAATGAGGGTGTGTCATCCTTTGGAATCCTGGCTTTATGAAGGGCTTTTTCTAATACCTACCTATGTTTCTCTTCCTACACAGGCTACAGAGGATGGATAGATGTTACCAAAATTAATTCTATTTCAATACTACTTTACTTTTCTGTATTCACTGCCTATCCTTATATATTATCTCTGAGACGTTTCTTGCACTTTCTCATTCATTCATCTATGAATTTATGAAGGCAAGAATTACTTAGTAGGACCTGAATCTTAAATACTTTGGAAGAGACTCTTTAAGAAAAAGAATACAAAATAATAAATTCAAACTTGCTAGGACTTTGGAAGGAGCCCTAAAACTTAAACTTCTATTAACTTTGGGGTAAATCTCCCTCTGTCCTCTGGTTTACAGTTCTTTTATTTTATTTTATTTTTGGGGTACATGTAAAAGTTCACTGTATAGTGACATTGTCTGTCTGTCTCTGTGTCCCCACCCAAATCTCAACTTGTAGCTTCCATAATTCCCATGTGTTGTGGGAGGGACCTGGTGGGAGATAATTGAAGCATGGGGGCAAGTCTTTTCCCTGTTGTTCTTGTGATAGTGAATAAGTGTCACAAAATTTAATGGTTATGTAAAAATAGGAGTTTCCCTGCACAAGCTCTCTTCTCTTGTCTGCCACCATGTGAGATATGCCTTTCACCTTCCACCATGATTGTAAGGCTTCCCCAGCCACATGGAAATGTAAGTCTAACAAACCTCCTTCTTTTGTACATTGCCCAGTCTTAGGTGTGTCTTTATCCACAGCAAGAAAACAAACTAATACAGTAAATTGGTACCAGTAGAGTGGGGCACTGCTGAAAAGATACCCAAAAATGTGGAGGTGACTTTGGAACTGGGTTACAGGCAGAGGTTGAAAGAGTTTGGAGGGCTCAGAAGAAGATAAAAAAATGTGGGAAAGTTGGGAACTCCCTAGAGACTTGTTGATGGCTTTGACCAAAATGCTTCTAATTATGTGGACAATGAAATCCAGGCTGAGGTGGTCTCAAATGTAGATGAGGCACTTGCTGGGAACTGGAGCAAAGGTGGCTCTTTTTAGGTTTTAACAAAAAGACTGTTGACATTTTGCCCTTACCCTAGAGATTTGTGGAACTTTAAACCGGAGAGAGATGATTTAGGGTATCTGGTGGAAGAAATTTCTAAGCAGCAAAGCATTCAAGATATGACTCAAGTACTGTTAAAGGCATTCAATTTGTAAGGAAATCAGAGCATAAAAGTTCAGAAAATTTACAGCCCAACAATGCAATAAAAAAGAAAATCCGATTTTCTGAGAAGAAATTCAAGCTGACTGCAGAAATTTGCGTAAGTAACAAAGAGCCAAGTGTTAATCCCCAAGACAATGGGGAAGATGTCTCCAGGGCATGTCAGAGGTCTTCATACCAACCCCTCCCATCACAGACCCAGAGCCATAGGAGGAAAAAGTGGTTTCACCCACTGGGCAGAGGGTCCTCATGCTGTGTGCAACCTACAGAATTGGTTTCCTATGTCCCAGCTGCTCCAGCCTTGACTGAAAGGGGTTAGTCTAGAGCTTGGGCCATGGCTTCAGAGGGTGCAAGCCCCAAGCCTTGGCAGCTTCCATGTGGTGTTGAGTCTGCAGATGCACAGGTGTCAAGAATTAAGGTTTGGGAACTTCAATCTAGATTTTACAGGATGTATGCAAATGCCTGGATGTCCAGGCAGAAGTTTACCACAGGGGCAAGGGTCTCACAGAGAACCTCTGCTAGGGCAGTGCAGAAGGGAAATGTGGGACTGGAGCCCCCACAAGGAGTTTCTACTAGGGCACTGCCTAGTGGAGCTGTGAAAAGAGGGCTACAATCCTCCAGATCCCAGAATGGTAGATCCACCAGCAGCTTGCACCATGTGCCTGGAAAAGCCACAGACACTCAATACCAGCCCATGAAGGCATCTGGGAGGGAGGCTGTACCATGCAAAGCCACAGGGGCAGAGCTGCCCAAGACCATGGGAGCCCACCTCTTGCATCAGTATGACCTGGATGCAAGACTTAGAGTCAAAGGAGATCATTTGGGAGCTTTAAGATTTGACTGTTTCACTGAATTTCAGACTTGCATGGGGTCTGTAACCCCTTTGTTTTGACCAATTTCTACCATTTGGAATGGCTGTACTTACCTACATCCTGTACCTCCATTGTGTCTAGGAAGTAACTAACTTGCTTTTTATTTTACAGGCTCATGGGTGGAAGAAACTTGCCTTGCCTTGGATTAGACTTTGGACTGTGGACTTTTGAGTTAATGCTGAAATGAGTTGAGACTTTGGGGGACTGTTGGAAAGGCATGATCAGTTTTGAAGTGTGAAGATTGAGATTTGAGAGGGGCCAGGGGTGGAATAATATGGCTTAGCTCTGTGTCCCCACCCAAATCTCCTCTTGCAGCTCCCATAATTCCCACGTTATGGGAGCAACCTGGTGGGAGATGATTGAATCATAGGGGTCAGTCTTTTCTGTGCTGTTGTCATGATAGTGAATAAGTCTCATAAGATTTGATGGTTATATAAAAATAGGAGTTTCCCTGCACAAGCTATCTTCTCTTGTCTGATGCCATGTGAGACATGCCTTTCACCTTCCACAACGATTGTGAGGCTTCCCCAGCCATGTTGAACTGTAAGTCCAAAAAAACTTTTCTTTTGTATATTTCCCAGTCTTGGGTATGTCTTTTTCATTTGGCAGCATGAAAACAGACTAATACACATAGGTAAACATGTGTCACAGAGGTTTGTTGTGCTAATTTTTTCATCAGCCATGTCTTAATCCCAGTACCTAATAGTTATCTTTTCTGCTCCTCTCCCTCCTCCAACCTTCCATCCTCAAGTACACCTCAGTGTCTGTTGTTTCCTTCTTTGGTTTTATAAGTTTTTATCATTTAGCTCCCACTTATAAGTTAGAACCTGTGGTATTTGGTTTTCTGTTCTTGTGTTAGTTTACTAAGGATAATGGCCTCTGGCTCCATCCATGCTCCTGCAAGAGACATGGTCTTGTTCATTTTTACAGTTGTATAATATTTCATGGCATATATGTACCATATTTTCTTTATCCCATAGACCATACCAATGGTCTATATTCTTTAAAACATTTTATTCCTAAATTGTAGGTTATGTATGAAGATGATTTCTCTAGGCATCTGAGGTATTATATTGCTGGAAATAGAAGTGTGGTTGCTGTTCAGTGTGTATTTTCCCTACTTGGTTGTAGCTACATGAGCACAACTGGGCTGTCTAGTTCACTGCTATATGCTCAGCACTGCAAACTGGAAATATAGTAAATGATGAATGAATGATTGAATTGTCAAATTGATTAGATTTATTTTATTGGTCAGATTTTCTAGACAAAAAAATAAATAAAATGGAAAATAAGGGAGAAAGATTTTTAACCAGCATAGGATTAAGTGAGCAAAGGTGAAAATTAATGTCAAGAACCCAAATGTACATTATTGTTATCTGTCAGCTACAAAATTGGCAGATCTGAGTACAGAGGCAGTTTTTTAGAACACTTTTACACTGTTGGTGGGAGTGTAAATTAGTTCAACCATTGTGGAAGACAGTGTGGCGATTCCTCAAGGATCTAGACATAGAAATTCCATTTGACCCAGCAATCCCATTACTGGGTATATATCCAAAGGATTATAAATCTCTCTACTATAAGGACACATGCACACGAATGTTCATTGCAGCACTGTTTACAATAGCAAAGACCTGGAACCAACCCAAATACCCATCAATGATAGACCAGACAGGGAAAATGTGGCACATAATACACCATGGAATATTATGCAGCCATCAAAAACAATGAGTTTATATCCTTTGTAGGGACATGGATGAACCTGGAAACTATCATTCTCAGCAAACTGACACAAGAACAGAAAATCAAACACCACAAGTTCTCACTCATAGGTGGGTGTTGAACAATGAGAGCACATGGACACAGGGAGGGGAGCATCACACACTGGGGTCTGTTGGGGGGAAATAGGGGAGGGACAGCATGGGGTGGGGAGTTGGGGAGAGAAAGCATGGGGAGAAATGCCAGATATAGGTGATGGGGAGGAAGGCAGCACATCACGCTGCCATGTGTGCACCTATGCAACAATCTTGCATGTTCTTCACATGTACCCCAAAACCTAAAATGCAATAAAAAAAAGAGAAAAAAAAAAAAAAGAAAACCAGATTGTTCTATAGGGACCGCCCTTAAGTTCTTGGAATGATGAAGTCAGTCAGTAGTAGACTCACCATGTTTCTAAGCCGTATTCTTTCTTCAATATTATGATTTAGAGCTCTTGAGAGTCAGTAAAAATACACAAAGTTATTTTGTAGAGGAAAGTTGACTCTATAGATATGCCTGCTACCCACATCCATGACAAAGTGAGTTGGCTCTTTGTCAAGTAAGAATATAAATTCAGGTTTTAGAATTATAGGAGAATGACAGCATTTCCCTGTCACATATGATGGCTAACATTGTCAAGGGCACTCATGAAAGACTATCTTAAAATATGAATATTTGAGAAGCACAGTTTCATAAGGTGGCAAGTAATATTCATCTGGATTTGGTAGATCCTATCTCTGTAATAATTTAGACATGAGTTACATGAACAGCCATATTATTCAAGGCACCACAGGAATGACTTGACTGAGTATTTGCTATGCCCTGTAATTTAATACTCTGTCCTCAACTTTTAAATAGGAAAAAATATTTATTTGAACAGTGGTTCCTCACTCTCATACAAACAAAAATGAAGACATTATGAACTGTACAGACTGCTCCCTTAAATGTAGATCTACATAATATATGTCTCACTAAATTTATATCCAAGAAATAATTTGCCCCTGTAGGGGAATTTTTATGCCTCTTATATCAACTATGAATATTACTTAGCTCAGTATGATTCTTTTTTTACTTTAGCTGCCAGAAAACTAAGCCAAATTGTGTGCCCAGCAGTGGTAATGAGGTCATATGAGAAATCTATTGGCATAAACTCCTTATGTTTCTCTAAGGCTTATCTATTCTTTTTTATTCTGTTATTGAATTTAACATAATTTAAAATTGTGTATTCCATATGTAAGTGATTCGAAAGTAGGTGAGGTTGAAATAAGAAAATAAGCAATATACATTTTAAAGAACTATATTAGGTATTATGTCTTTCCATAAACATAAATTAGATTGAATCTCATCTATCAATTAAAATTTTCTAACGTAATTCAACTATACAATTCATATTTGTATATATTCACCTATTCGTTCTTTCTAAAATATTTAATGAGTACATACATAAGACCTATTTAAGAAAGACTGTCAGATGTTGTGGTGGGAAAGTAAAGCATAAAGATACTCTGTAATCCTTTAAACTAAAAATTTAGTTGGACAGATGAACATCTAAAGTGTAAGTAACCACAGAGGTATACAACTGTTAGCAAAAGCTTCAAGGTGTTCCAGAAAATGAGAGCATTAATTCAATCAGCTCTACAAGGGATCATTATTGCATAGTCCCCTTTGAGATATATTCCTGGCAGTTTAATTTATCCTCCAATCAACAGCTTAGGATTCTACTGGTATATGGCATTATCTTTTCAGTATGTTTCAGAAGTGTTCAAATGACAGAGCCAGTTAGGCCTAGGGCACCAACCTTATCAACCTGGCTTAAATTAAAAGCTCTTTTGAGGGGAAAAAAAAAAAAAAAAAGGACAGCAGACTAAACAAACCAAATGAATTGAAAGGGGCTGCACAAACTGAGGAAAACATAATATAAGACATTGGCTGTCAATAAGGGAGAATACAGATAGACTTCTGCTTGCTCTGCCATACAGTGCTTTCATCAGTGTATAACAAATCAACACAATACCAGGCAGCACACGATACAATATGCGTATATATGACAATGCTGTTTTATCAGATCCCATCACTAGAAACATCAAGAAGGTGTTTTTCCCAGTCTTGCTCATTATAGTATCCCTAGTGCCTGGAACAGTTCCAGATGCATAGTTGGTAAATATTGTTCATGGAAAGAATAATAACATACTAAGTGATTGAGTCAAAGAGTAAATGATGCAGCAGTCTAGAAGAAAAGAGGATCTTTCAGTGCTGCAGTGTGATCTTAAACCTACTTATGCCTGAGGTTGCAATTTTTTGAATTTTTGCAATCAGAACTTGGCAATGACCTTGAGCAGTAGGATGTAAATAACTCCAATAATGGAATGCTAAACCTAAATGGTTAGATTCCCCTAAGATAGACAAGTATTTGAGTGTAAGTAGTTTCTTTGGGAGATGATCACAAAGGTACTGGTAAGGACATAGAGAAATAGGGTGAGGAAAAGAGGGAAGCCAATAAGGGGTATGTTATCAAGTAGGTTTCCATGGCAGGTCACCACTGTGAACAACTGGGGAACTGAGAGAGATGCTAGAATATAACTCAGAATTATTCTTTCTGAGAGATAGGAAAGATGGAGTATTTATCCTTCAACTTCCATCCATGATTGGCTAAGGGTACTGGGAATATTCACCACTTCCCAGGATTCCTTCCTTCCCTACCTGGACTGATAGGCTTCCAATAGACTCAAAAGTACTTGAACTAGAATGCGGTAAGCATCAACTGGAATAATAAATGCAAATAACATATGAGGAGGCATCAATAGTGTCTACTAAAACTGTTAATAAAATACAGTTAAAAGTTGCAGTTTCAATTAACTACTTGAGTCTTATTAAAAAAAAGAAGATGCAAATATATGGAAAGAAGAGGAAAACAAGACATAATACAAATTAGACATATATAGGATGCCAGGGAGAAAACCAAACCTAATGGAGTGGAGGACTGGTGGGAAATGAGATTTGAAGATTACATATCACAAGGATCATAAAATCACTGAGGACTTTAGACTTTATCTTGAAAACAACAGGAGAACCCTAGAAGAGTTTTGAATACAAGCATAATATGAATAAAAAGTATAACATAATTATTAATCTGTCAGCTATAAGCAGGAAGAGATGGAACACTGGGGACTTTAAGGGCTCAGTAAATGATGTTATAATTCTGGCTTGAAGAGCCTGTACTATGGTGGTGGGAAATGACAAAAAAGTAGATAGGCAATTCATTACCTTATAATTCATCCATGCAACAAAAAACCACTTGTATCCCAAAAGCTATTGAAATAAAAAAAAAAAAAAAATTTTTTTAAAGTTAAGAAGCCAATGAAACAAAAAATAAAAATTGTAAAAAAATGTTTCCTGAGTGGCATGAAAGGTAAACAGGACAAAACAGATTATATAAACGAAGACCAGGAAAGAAGGAGGAGGAGCTGAAGGCTGCCAGGATTCACATCAGTAGGTCATGGCAATTGCACTTTCTTAAATTACTCCTAAATTTTAACTTAACATTTACACATTTTTATTTTTTTAGAAAATTATGAAACTTGTGCATATTGCCTGGTTCCAATATCATTTCAAAAAGTTGAAGTGAGGTATTCGTGAATCTTTGTTGACATAAATTTTTGCCAAAAATTAAGAGATGAATTTGTCACCCAAGGTTTTCACCAAATGACAGTACAGGAAAATGGCAGAAGATGTGCAGTGGCTTCCAGAAGGTGCTTAAAGAGTGCATGCAGGGTACAAAGGCGTTGTTAAAGATGGCAAGTCTGAGCAACATATAAAACTTCCCACTGAGTTAAAACTGAACCAGTTCTAGGAAGAGAAGCCAGGGGTCAAGAAGCACTTATAAGGATTTCATACATCTGCAATCAAAATGGGAATAACCTGTCATCAGGGGCCCTGAGGTAACAGAAATAAAATTAATACCCAGCATATTGTAAGGCAGAAAATGAGTTGGGATTTCAGTAAATCAGTTACCCATATCAGATATGGCTGGTGAAAGAGATTTGATGAGTTACTTTGACACAAATCAGTGAGAAGATACCTAACACTGGCCCATGCCTTACCCACACTTGGAACTTAACAGAAGCATGTTATAAAAAGCTGGCTGATGTTTGTTTTTGTTTCACAAACTTTATTTGTACCATTTCTTTTAAATGTTAGGCACAAATTTGGCAAGAGGTCATGTTTTATAAGTAGAAAACAAGTAAATACACATTTTAAAGTAGTTATTTAAATAATTAATATATACATATGGTATAAAAGTAGAAAGTGTAGAGAAAAAAATGTTCTTCACATTCCAGTCTTTCATTGACTCAGTTTTCTTCACATCTGCTGCATATCTATTAGTATTGTATATATCCTTTCAGATACTCTTTATTCATCTGTAAGTACGAAAATGTATTATTCTTGGTAGTCTATTCACACTGCTCTGCACTCTGCCTTTTACTTAATAGTGAATGTTTAGAAATATTTGCATATTAATACAGAGACAAGTACCTCAAATTTTACAAATCAGTAATATTCTATAAAGTTCATCATTTTTATTTTGCACAATTTTGGATATTCCTTAATATTTGCTTGCACATATGAGAATGAAGTTATAGGATAAATTAATAGAGGTGAGACTATTAAGTAAAAATATATACAATTAAGTAGAAGCTTAAAGAATTCAGCACAATTCCAATGAAATCACCAACAGGCCTCTTTTTTTTCTTTCTGATTTCTGTCTTCCTATTTTTTCTATCTATCTGTCCTTATTTCTCTTTCCTTCCTTCTTTTCTTTGCTTAGTCTCCCTTTCTTTTTATGGTCATGAATGTATAAACAGTCTGATTCTACATTTCATATCAGCATATAAAAAATCTCAGCCTGAGCACAAAGAACAATGAAGATGCACCAGTTCTACCAGATATTAGAACACACTGCAATATGCAAGTAGTAATAATAGTCCGGTACTGGCACAGAAAGATAAAATATCAACGAGAAAATAGAAATTTCAGCAGTAGATGCAAATTCACACAAAAATGTCATCTGTGACAAAATTTATGATTCCAAATCAGTGAAGGAGGATGGACTATTAAGTAACCATCTGGAAAGAAAATAACATTGGGTCCTCTATCTGATACCATTACAGAAGGACTGATAGCATGCTCAAATTCAATAAGAGGAGGAATTCAATAAAGGCACTATGTGTAAAGATTTAGAGATACTGTGCGAGAAGTCGTACTGAGATAGTAGCAGAACAATCCTCTTACCATACATAGGCCTGAAGGGGAGAGAGTGGTTAACACCAAGAGACAGAGAGGGATGTGTGAAAAGGGACATCAGACAACAGCTGTGACCTTAGGTTGAAAAACATAACTAGGCCACAGGAACCCCAAAACAAGAGAGTTGTCTTCCTCTGAGCCTCTGCCACTCATATCTCAATTGGGCAAATACAACTAGAAACCAGAAGGCAAGTGATATGCTCCACAAGTTCACTTCCTAGATTTGAGAAGAGTGTAGAAGGGATAAGGGTGGATATAGAACCAGTAGAAGATAGCACCTCATGGTCTACATCAGAATAAATTCCAAATGGAACAATAAATCAAAATAAGGAACAATTATTTTACGATTTGGTTTGTGTAAAGTGTTTCTAACTATGACCATCTATAATTCATTTAATATTGGTAAGCTTGACTGGACTGCATTAAAAAGAACATACTTCTGTATGACAAAATCACTGCAATCAGAGCAAAAAAGACAATGATAACTTAGTGGAGGAGAAACTATATCTAATATCACAAAGTGCTAAAGAGCATGAAAAAAATCAATTTTAAAATACCAATTAAAAAATTGACGAAGTATATGAACATATAGTTTAAAAAAATGCAATTTACTCTGAAACATATGAAATATATTCAACTTTACTTCCAGTAAGATAGATGCAAATTAAGTCTTCTCAGAAACACCATTTTTCATTTAACAGATTGGCAAACATTGCAAACTTGGGTGACATGATCTATTGCTTCATTGCTGGTAGGAGTGCATATGTGTAAAAATCTTTTGGAGGAAAATCTTGCATTATATATAAAAATTGAAAATGGATATGTATTTTTCACCCTAACTCACCAATTAAGATTTTTTTATTGAGCCCAAAAATTACCTTCAAACATCAAGGAACGAAAAAATTCTGAGCCTCAAAGGAATGCTGTATCCATTTCTTAACCATGAAAGACAAAAAGTAAGAATATTTTATATCCCCATATCATTTGGATGTTAGTAATTATAAGTGCATAACTTTGGTAAATCACAATAATGACATAATGATTAAGAAATCTGGTTCTGAAATATTTTTCTGTATTGATTTCTTCCTATGTGCCTTTAGTCTACATATTCCTACTATTGATTCCATAACTAAACAGGTATGTCACATGTTTAGTTGAAGTGTCTTGGAATTCTTGGATAAGATTATAAAACTCTTCATTTACTTTTGTAAATTAAGAGAATGTTGTCTCTTCTTGCTATTACATCAAGAAATATTAATTACATACCTATCCTGTGACAAGCTCTGTGCAAAATTCTAGGGTCACAAACATGAATAAGAAAGCATCCTGTGTTGACCTTTTAGACTACTAGCAAGATTTAAAAAAAAAAAAAGTTTTGGTTACCTAGAGCTGTACGCCAAGCCCACCCCCAAGCTTACTGGTTCAAAGCAACAATATTTACTTGACTCACTAGTATGGAAGTCAGCATACACTACAAAGGCTATTTATTTATTTTTGGAGAGATTGTTGTTAAACATTTAAGTACTACTGAATAGCTGGCATTAACTAAAGACAGTCTCCAAATTAAGAACTTTTTTTACTTTATTATGGTTTGAAAGTCATGCTCATTCAGTAGAAATCATACTTTGAATTTTGAATTTTGATATTTTTCTGGGATGGGCAGCAGCAGTGAGTCTAAGATCCTAGTCAGCCATGCAATCAAGGGGTGAACAACTGATACTCTACAGTATTCTGTGTTGCCACCGTTTTTAGGATATTGCATTTTGTGTTTTCTCATTCATCAAGTCTACAAAACATTCATCAACATGCAACACTCAATGTCATATTATAAAATATAGGTATTATGTTAGATGATTTTTCCCAACTAATGTAAGTGCTCTGAGCATGTTTAAGGTAGGCTAGGCTAAGCTATAAAGTTTCGTAAATTAAGGGTATCAAATGCATTTCAAATTATGATATTTTCCACAATAGGTTTATCAGGATGTAAATTCATCTTAATCGAGGAGTATTTATATTTAAAATGCGCAACTAAAAAAATCACAGGTGAAAAACTATAAAGGACAAATGCAATCCTGAATTTTTCAAATGTTATTTGGACTTGAGCAAAATCAATTGCATTGGCTTTTTGAAATGCTCTCACCAAGACACCTCTTATATACACCTCTGTTATCATACTGTATATTTATACATTGTGCAGTAAATATGTATATAAAATATTTAAACACATTTATTCAAAGTACATATTATCCATTTTCCCTTTTCCTACGTGTGCCAAGAAGGAAAATTAATAATGTTTGTCTAGCTAATTTCACCTACTTCAAGATATCTGGAGATTGTCATTTGGCTATAGGTTTTGTTTTCAATATTACAGATTTTAATTTTGCATTTCTGTCTTTACAGGCTTTTATTGAGAAGAGGGAAAAAGTTGCAATGAGAGCTTCTAGCCAGGTGTCATTTCACATGTTATATAAATAGCAAGTGGTTTTGCATCCATTTTAAATTTTAAGAATTTTTTTAATAAGGCAAGCATATTTAACTTTGAGATTCATACGTGTGTGTGTGTGTGTGTGTGTGTGTGTGTGTATTTTTTTTTTTTTTTTGAGATGGACTCTCACTTACTCTGTCACCTAGCCTGAAGTGCAGTGGCACAATCTTGGCTCACTGCAATCTCTGCCTTCTGGGTTCAAGCGATTCTCCTGCCTCAGCCTCCCAAGTAGTTGTGATTACAGGTGTGCCACCATGCTCGGCTAATTTTTGTATTTTTGGTAGACAAGGAGTTTCACCATGTTGGCCAGGCTGGTCTTAAGCTCTTGACCTCAAGTGATCCAACTGCCTCAGCCTCCCAAAGGGTTGAGATTATAGGCATGAGCCACCACACTTGGCCTAGATTCATATCTGGAATTAGTGAGTTTAGTCTGTATGTGCACAGAATTATTAGATATAAACGCATTATATCAGAAAACTGAATGTTTTTAGGGCAAATAAAGGACTATACTGTTAAACTCCTTTACATAAAGAAGGCACGTGATTGAGTGATTTTAATATGCAATATTATTACATTATGGAGCATCAGCAAGCAGGCTAAACTGTAGCATTTAGGTATGGCAACAGTTTGACTGCATGCTGATACAGAGCTGACATATTCATAGCTGTTCCTTGACTCTACTAGCTAGTCTACCCAGATAACACATTGCATGGCTTAAACGTGACACTCTTCTATGCTTTACATGTCTTTGCACATTTAATCATCAAAATAACCCTATCAGGAAGGTGCTATTACCTTTGTTTGCAGATTAAAATAGTGATACAAGGGAATGAAAATAGGCTTATCCAAAGTCACATAAATCAAAAATAGCTGAATTAAAAGTAGATCACAGGGCTAGATGCAGTAGCTCATGCCTGTAGTCCAGCATTTTGGGAGGCCAAGGCTGGTGATCACTGGAGCCCAGGAATTTGAGACCAGCCTGGACAACATGGAGAAACCCCGTTTCTATAAAAAATACCAACAAAGTAGCCAGGCATGGTGGTGTGTGCCTGTAGTCCCAACTACTCGGGAGGCTGAGGCAGGTGGATTGTCTGAGCCCAGGATGCAGAGGTAGCAGTGAGCCAAGATTGCACCTCTGCACTCCAACCTGGGCGATAGAGTGCGACCCTGTCTCAAAAACAAACAAAAAAAGTAAATCACAGGCAGCCTCTCTCTAGAGCCACATTCTCCATCCTTCTTGTCATGTGCAAACAGGGTCTAACCCAGAAGACAGTACTTGCTGAAACCTGTTTTGGATGTCTGAACATAACTGACTCCTCCATTTATAATGAAAAAATGTTAAATTTTGTGGATTTCATAAAGACTACTATTGCGGGGTCAGCAAAGTTTAAATTTTTCCTTCTGTTTCTTGTAAGCAATTTTGAGGGTGGCCAGGTTGGTATTGTTTAAATATTCCCAGAGGTTTTCTTTTTTAATGTTTCCTCTTTGAATATCCCGGGGTACAGTCATACATTTGACAAAGTCATGATTTAATTATTCTGAGAGCTGGAGTCACCGTTTTCATTTCCCCTATCTCATACATTTTGAAATCTCCACATAAACATGCAGAAATCTTTGCCCATTCCATGAGATCCACAGGGTAAGCTTGCTTAACCTGGTAGAGTGACAAAGGAGAAGAACCTTAAAGGCCACAGCAAGTAACTTCTAAATGTAAAATCTATTTCCATAATCACTTTTTCTCTTCTTTAAAGGTTAGGAAATTGCTTTTGTTGGATTACCTATTTAGTAGTTATAATAAGCTAAGCCCATATTGATTTTCTTTCTAAAATGATATATTATGGAATACTTCCCAGAATTTTTAACATTTAATTTATACTCACCAATTTTATAAATCTAAAATTAAAAAAAAAAAGTTAAAATGAAACTAGAATAATGTCACACTTACTACAAGATTACCTACGTTTAACACTTCCATTGACAAGTCTTGTGCTTCCCTTTACATATTATACCTTTTTTCTTCTTCTTTATAAGATAACTCTTCATGTTACTCAACAGCTATTCACTGACAAATACCATGTACCAGGGACCATGCTTGGGGCTGGGATAAGGGGGTGAGAAGAATCTAGGTCCTGTTTCAAAAGATTTCACATACTCACAGAAGGTACAGGCAAGTAAATATTTGATTACAATACCCAACTGTGGTTGGCAAACTAAAGGCTGTCCACAGAATCTATGTCCTAATATCTGGAACTTGTCCTAATATCTGGAACGGTTACATGCACAAGAGGAAATAAGATTGTAAATAGTATTAAGTTTGCTAATAAACTGACCTTAAAATAGAGAGAATAGCCAGGATTATCCAGATGGGCCCAGTGTAATCACAAGGGCCTTAATGTGGGGAAAAGAGACCATAGATAACAGTCAGAGGAACGTGTGACTGAAAAAGAAAGGCAACGTGTGACTGAAAAAGAAAGGCATGGAGAGATGCAGAGATGGAGGAAAGGGGCCTGAATCCAAAGAATCAGAATGACGTTGATGTGGTTAGGCTTTGTGTTCCCATCCGAATCTCCTCTCCGATTGTAATGCAAACTGTAAACTCCACGTGTGGAGGGAAGGAGCCGGTGGGAAGTGATTGGATCATGGGGACCCGCTTCCCTCATACTGTTCTCCTGTTAGTGAGTGAGTTCTCACGAGATCTGGCTGTTTGATAAGCATCTGGTGCTTTCCCTTTCTCTCTCTTTTCTGCTGCCCTCTTGTGAAGAAGGTACTTGCTTCCCCTTCACCTTCATCAAGATTGTAAATTTCCTGAGGCCTCTCCAGCCATGCAGAACTGTGAGTTAATTAAACCTCTTTTGTTTATAAATTACCCAGTCTCAGGTAGTATATGTATAGCAGAGTGAAAACGGGCTAATACAGACCTCTAGAAACTGAAGAAAACAAGGAAACAGATTTTTCCCTAGCACCTCCGGAATGGAACACAGTCCTGCTGACACCTGGATTTTAGCCCATTGAGATTAGTGTAGGACTTCCATCCTATACAACTATGAGATAATAAATTTCCATGTCCAAGTCACTAAATGTGTGGTGATTGGTTACAGCAGCGATAGGAAATGAATGCATCACTGAAAAACCCTAAAATGGAGAAACCTCATATAATACTAAAGGAGGCCAGAGGGGATATCTTAGCCTGGGGTGAAAAAGTGTGTGCTCCAGGAAAAGAATACAATTAAGATCAGAGTTTTTAAATGTTCCTCTCCTAGTCTTTAAAATGTCAAGACAATCTCATGGAGGTGCTTGTTGGATTGTTGCAGATTTTAAAAGAAGCAGGCGAGCCAGAGCCAGAAGCCTTAAGAAATATTTCCTTCTTTGAAGGGGAATTGATTTTTTTATTATACTTTAAGTTCTGCCGTACATGTGCAGAACCTGCAGGTTTGTTACATAGGTATACACTTGCCATGGTGGTTTGCTGCATCCATCAACCCATCATCTACACTAGATATTTCTCCTAATGCTATCCCTTCCCTAACCACCCGCCACAGGCCCCAGTGTGTGATGTTCCTCTCCCTGTGTTCATGTGTTCTCATTGTTCAACTCCCACATGAACTCATCCTTTTTTATGGCTGTATAGTATTCCATTATGTACATGTGCCACATTTTCTTTATTCAGTCTATCATCGAATGGACATTTGGGTTGGTTCCCAGTCTTTGCTATTATGAAGAGTGCCGCAATAAACATACATACATTCATTTTTTGATAATGGCAAAGTATGCCAAGAAATTACATCCCAATGATGGAAAATGGTTTTAATAGTGAAAAAACAAATGGGAAAGGTGTTTTTCTCTGAATTCAGTTAAATAAGAACAAGTAAGGTCTGGTTAGACATTTTAATTTTCTATAGAGGGATAATATTTGACTTTGTGTTATTAAAGTCTATATTATTGGGGCCTTAGACAAACATTAAATTTCACAACATTCCCAGTTCAAAGCGTATAGGTACAGGTACCTGTGACACAAAACTAAATCAGAGACATCTTCAAAAAATTAAAAACAAGAAAAGCAGCATTGCAGCAGCCTGGCCTACAGCATACATACCCACAGTGAGTTACAGATTACTCATGGAAATTACAGAGAAAGTAAATTGCAATCATGTTTATTATTGGTGCACACCACAGTGATGAAGGAACATTTTTTTGTATTTGAAGCAGTCACAACTATTGGATATCAACTATATTTCTGGTATAATAAAGCCTTTAAAAACATAAACATGATAAATAATGGCAAAACAGAGATATCTCCCCCATCTCCTTCTCCTGCACTATTTGAAGAACAAAACAGAATCATTCCTGAGACACAGTTCTCTCAGCACCTCAAAGAAAACCTCCCAGAATGAGCGAAAGGAGAAAATAGAGAAAATTGTAAAATGGTTCCCAGATGTTAGGCTGTAGAATTCAGGAAGGCTATGATTCAAGTGTCTATACAGGAAAACCATGAGAGACTTCATGCAAATAAAAAGAAAGTAGCTAAGAGATTACTAGAGAATAAATGGTGACAGCTATAATTCTATAAGGAACTGTAGTTAGCTCTCAAAAATGCCATTTAGGGAATTCTGTGAGTCAATATTTCTCCATAAATTGCCTGTTAAATCCCCATCTCCTGGTTCAGGCATAGTGGTTTATGCCTGTAATGTCAGCAATTTAGGAATCCGAAGTGGGAATATCACTTAAGCCCTAGAGCTTGAGACCAGCCTAGGCAACATAGGGAGACCTCGCCTCTTCAAAAAAATGTTTTTTAAATTTAAAATGAGCTAGGCATAGTGGCGTGTGCCTGCAGTCCCAGCTACTGGGGAGGCTGAAGTGGGAAAATCGCTTGAGTTGGGGAGGTGGAGGCCGCAGTGAGCTGTGATTACTTGCCACTGCACTCCAGCCTGGGTTACAGATGGAGACCCTGTCTCAAACAAACAAACAAACCAACAAACAAAAATTCCCCTTTCCTCCCCCAGATGAATATATTTTTGAGAGGAGTAGTCTCAGGTGCTCTTTGCCAATGGATCTTAAGCATCAAGTGTATAATACCTATCACATAATAGATATTCAATCAGTGTTCAAAAAATACATAATTATTTAAATTTTTTGACAAATATTTAATGACATTGAAAATTATTCTCAGTGAAATAATAGGTGGAAAAAAAAAAGAAAAACAGTATTTGGATAATCCGTGATCCCAATTATGTTAATACACATACATAGCAAACAGACTAGAGGGAAAAACTGAAAACATTGACTGCAAATATTTCTGAGTGGTGGGTTAGTGAGTATTTTAAATGGTCTCTTTTATACTTTGTTTTTCACAGTCTTAAAAATAAGTCTGTACTACTTGTACAATTAAAATTTCTAGAGTCATGTGGGTTAACAAGTAATTACTTCTCACAAGAACCATGTCATTTTCTTAGAATCACTTATATTAATATTACGAAGTTTGGGCTTTCTACCCTAATGTGATTTCCAGTGCATTTCCTGCATAGGAAACGGAAAACCACTAGAGTTTTAAAAACAGCTTTATTGAGATACCATAGACATAAAAATAATATATCTACAATGTATACAACTTAATATTTTGATATATGTACACATGGAGTCTAGTTGCTAGAGGCTGAGGAGTGATGTTGGTAAAAGTTACGAAGTTTCTATCATGCAAATGAAGAAATTCTGGAGATCTAATGTACAGTTTGGTGACAATAGTTAACAATACTGTATTTTATGATTGAAATTTGCTAAAAATGTACATCTTAAATTTAATCACACACACACACAAACATACACATAATGGTAACTATGTAGAAGTGATGGATATGTTAATTAGTTTAATTGTAGTGATCACTTACAATGTGTACATATATTGAAAACACTACGTTTTATAGAACGGGATAAGCAGCCTCTTTTGAACCTGTCTTCTTTTCCTTATCCAAAGTTCTGAACTGACACCAAAAACACACTTGTATTTCTATAAATTCAAGGCATTCCACATATGGTTCTACAGTCAGGCAAGAAAATTTGCATATACTTTGAAGTAATTTAACTAGTAATATAGTCCTGAGAAGGCATTCATTCATTCACTCATTTACTCATTCAGTGATTGATTTATGGACATAAAATAATATACCCTCAGTCCTGAACGGTGATGATTCTATAGCTGAAAAATGATTCTATTCCATCATTGGTCCAGATTCTCATATAAACTTATATAGGTTTTCAATATTGTCAGCTTAAATAATTCAACTGGTTTCCTGACTGCTCTCCCCGTCACCTGATTGTCTCATTGTAATCTATCCTTTATTGCATCTTCTGAAGCTTTTTTTAAAGCACAAATTCATTACATGGCATGTTACCGATACATTATGACTTTGGGGGTCAGAATCCTGGATCAGAAGCTGATTCTTCTAATTACTCTATTGGTCATCAGTATTATCTTTGGAGTCATATAGTCTCTGGTTTTCAAATCCTGTCTCTGATTCTTGCTAGCTCTGTGTCCTTGCACAAGCTATTTAAGGCTTACTTTCCTTCTCTATAAAATAGGGCTAATTATACCTATCTCATAGTATTAGGTGACATAATGAATGAAAACTTCTGGGCTCAGTACTGATCACCTATGAGTTCCTTATGGCTGTTGTCACAAATTACCACAAACTTGGTGTTTTAAAACAACAGAATTTTATTTTCTCACAGATCTGGAAACCAGAAATCAGAAATCAGCTTCACAGGGCCAAAATGAAGGTATCAGTTGGACCATGTTCTCACCAAAGGTTCTAGGGGAAAATACATTCCTTTCCTCTTTGAGTTTCCAGTGGCTGCTTGCATTCCTTGGCTTGTGCCTGCATCACTTCAATCTCTCCCTGGCATGATCACATTGCCTTTCCTCTTCTGTCTGAAACCTCCCTCTGCCTCGTTCTCATGTTACTAACAAGGAAATACAAAAATTAAGAAAGTAGCCCACGGTCTCAAGATGTAAATAATTCAGTATTCGGAGACAGGTAGGAGAATCAGGCTGCGTAACTCTAACCTTTAGCATATAAAACAAGGTATCGTGTAGTATAAAAGAAGATAAATAATCGTTACAGGTAAGAGCAAATCTTATGTGGTAAGTCATTTCAGCTGGTTATTGAAAGACACTCAAGTTATTAACACACATATCAAATGTCCTGTAGCTCAAAAAACAGATAATTTTCACCATATTTGGGGAAAACGAGGGTAACAATAAATAGTTGCTAGTGTTCAAGAGGAGATGAATAGAAACAGAGTGTAAGAAACAATATTAAAAAGTTTAATTGGGTCCAAATGATTAAGAGTTTTAGAAGTCACTCTGAGATATTTAGACAATATCTTGCATGAAATTATAAACATTAAATATTGAGTATTTTTGTAAGACTACAATTTGATGACTGTCTGTTATAGACTGAAAAAGGGAGACATTGGAAGCAAGGAGACAGCCTAGGAATTTGCTATAATAATGCAAATAAGAGATAATGAGGGATAGAACTACAACAGAGACTGTGGTAGCAAGAAAAAATTAGAATGTGTAGTAATGGACAACTAATTAATAGTGAATGGTGGTAAGTGATGAGATGGAAGGAGATGGGAAAGTGAAAACTGAAGATGATGCCTAGATCTTTCTGACAGTGTTATATTATCAAAATTCTCTTATAAAATAGTTATATTCAATCTCACTAAGTAAGAAAAAGAAAACGGTTGTGGACCATGCAACTGTTCTCAGACAGCAAGAATGTACAAGTTGATTAAATTTGCAAGAAGGCAGAATAGCCCAAAGTTCAGGATTAGAGCATCAAACCACCAGACCAGAAACCAAGATCCTGAACCCCTTAGGCAAAATAGCACAAGTTATACTTTCCTGCTCCCCATACCATGGGCTGATTTTCAAAGCAAAATCAGGCAAATGAAGTAAAGGAATCCCATTCAGCAAGACTTCAAATATTAACGATGCCTTAGACAAAGTGTGTAAGTACAATGCCAACTATATGTTTTCTTTTTCTAATGGTTAGGCCTACGAAAGCTAGAGTCATCCATTACATTGTTGAATACCAAAAAGAAAACAGTCTGGATATTACTGATGTATAGAAATGGTACTAAATTTTATACATTGACTTTGTATACTGAAGCTTTACTCAAGTCGTTTATCAGTTTTATGAGCCTTTGGTAGAGTCTTTTGAGTTTTTATATCATCAGTGAAGAGAGATAGTTTGACTTTTTCTTTTCTTATTTGGATGTTTTTTATTTATTTCTCTTGCCTAAATGCTCTGGCTAGGACTTCCAGTACTATGTTGAATAAGAGTGGTGAGAGTAGGCATTCTTATCATTTTCCAGTTCTTACAGAAAATGCTTCTAGCTTTTGCCTGTTCAGTATAATGTTGGCTGTGGGTTTGTCACAGATGGCTCTTAGTATTTTGAGGTATGATCCTTCAATGCCTTGTTTGTTGAGGGTTCTTTAACATGAAGGGATATTAAAATTTATCGAAAGCTTTTTCTGTCTATTGAGATAATAATATGGGTTTTGTTTTTAATTCTGTTTATGTGGTAAATTACATTTATTGATTTATATGTTGAACTAACCTTGCATCCAGGAATAAAGCCTACTTGATTGTGGTGAATTAACTTTTTGATGTGCTGCTGGATAGAGTTTGCTACTATTTTATTGAGGATTTTTGCATCTATGTACATCAGAGATAATGGCCTGAAGTTTTCTTTTTTGTGTGTGTTTCTGTCAGACTGGCATCAGGCTGATGCTGGCTTCATAGAATCAGTTAGGAAGGAGCCCTTTCTCCATGATTTTTTGAAACATTTTCAGTAGGATTGGTACCAGTTCTTCTTTGTACGACTGGTAGAATTCAGCTGTGAATCCATCTGGTCCAGGGCTTTTTTTGGTTGATGGGTTCTTTATTACTGATTCAATTTTGGAACTCAATATTGGTCTATTCAGTGTTTCAATATCTTTCTGATTCAAAGTACGCACCCTACTTAAGACTAATATTCAGAATATATAAGGAACTTAAACAAATCAACAAACAAAAAACAAACAGCCATATTGAAAAATGGGCAAAGGACATAAACAGATACTTGTCAAAAGATGACATACATGCAGCCAACAAACATATGAAAAGAGCGCTTATCATCACTAATTCTCAAAGAAATACAGATCATAACCAAAATGACATACCATCTCACATCAGTCAGAATGGCCATTATTAAAAAGTCAAAATAATAATGACTGGCAAGACTGTGGGGAAAAGGGACTGCTTATACAGTGCTGGTGGACATGTAGTCCAGCCATTGTAGAAAGCAGTTTGGAGATTTCTCAAATAGCTTAGAGCTACCATTTGACCCAACAATCCCATTACTAGCTATATATTCAAAGAAAAATAAATTCTTCTACCAAAAAGACACATGCATTCACATGTTCATTGCCATGCTATTCACAACAGCAAAGACGTGGAATCAACTTAGGCGCCCATGAACAGTGGATTAAAAATGTGTTACATATATGCCATGGAATACTATGAAGCCATAAAAAGAACAAAATCACATCATTTGTAGCAACATGAATGCAGCTGGAGGACATAATCCTAAGCAATTTAATACAGGAACAGAAAATCAAATACTGTATGTTGTCATTATAAGTGGGAGCTAAAATATTGAACATGGGAATAATAGGTACTGGGAACTCCTAGAGAGGGGAAGGAATAGGGTATGGATTGAAAAACTACCTACTGGGTATTATGCTCATTACTTGGGTGACAGGATTCTTACCCAAACCTCACAATATCACATATCACACAATATGCCCATGTAACACACTTACACTATACACCCTGAATGTAAAATAAAAATTGAAATTAGAAAAATACTTTCAAATTTGGTCTTAAATGTATGTAATTGTCAACATTCAGATCTCAGTATTGACCATATAACTCCAAAGATCTATGAAAATAATGCATAAAAATGTGGATATATGACGTTCTTCAAAATAAGGAAGTTCACACCAAAGAAGCAAGGACTTCAGAGATATAGAGTACTTGACAGAAAGAAGGAAATACAACTCACTTCCTCCAAACTGACTGTGGATACAGACAACCACTGATTTTAGTTATAATCCTCATGAACCAAATCACCTCATCCTAGGAGTAAAATGAAATAATCGCAAAAAATATATAGTGTTTCCAAACATACCCTTCTGAATTCTCTTCCATTGGCACCACCACCACCACCACCAGAATTAATCTGCCTCCCAAATAGATCTATCTTGGAATTCCCACAGGAGAGCTCTTCTATGTTCCATGGACTAGTCTTAAAAAACCCAAGGCATTTTATGATTTTCTTCCATTCTGCTCTGACACACTGTGGTGATATTCCTTGTCACTCTCCAAACCATGGGAATCTTTATGTATATTGCTTGGTGGCACCTCAACTTGGCTATAAATGCCCATGTCTAGAGAACTGATAACTCTAAATCTAGTTACATCCACAGTAGTGCTTATCACTGAGGAAAACATTAAAGCAGTCTTCTATAGCTGCATAATCCTCAAACACCAATGCTTTAGCCTAGGGTCACCTTTATAGTATCCTGAATCCTTAGCGATTGAACTGATGTAGAAGCTAAGTGACAGATTCTATACTTAACTTGGAATCACTCCTGGTCTTCATTTATAGCCTTTACTATATAAATTAATAACTTTTGCATTTTTACTAGGAATTTAATAACTTTTGGACTTTTACACAGGCACTGTTCTAACAGACTTTCAATAGATTATCTTACTTAGCCTTCATGACAGTATTATGAGCTAGATATTATTATCCCCATCTTAGAAATAGATAAACCAAAATCTTTAGAGTTGGCATTTCTTGCCCAAGTTAATATGGGTGTTAACCAATGGCTTTATATCCAAACAGTCTCATGCTGGACTACTCTAAACTACCAAACTACTTATCATTCTTTAGGATAAACCGATCTGTCCCTAAAATGTGATGGCTATTTGGCAAAGAACAGATCAGCCTAGCACAGATCCTACTTGTCTCCATGAAATCATATGTAGAAAATTATGCCTCTGCTGGTCATTTGCATGATTGTAGGAAAACATCCTGTTACATGGCCTGAGTGATGCCATCTTGATGCAAAACCATTATGATTATTGATGTTTTACCTCCATATACCAAGGTATTCTTCAGAAAGGTCTATAAACAATATCTGTACCATAGATAACCCTCATAAAGACACTTATCTAACCTCCCCCATGATCACAAGTCTTTGCAAGAAAGTCTGAAGTCATGCACAGCTGCCTATATTTTACCCTAAAAAAAACTTGCTATACACAGATTACTTTCTGGAAGGTGAGTGTGGGGATCTACCATCTCACAACTGCCTGAGATATTATTACTTGTTTGCCTCTAGTAAGTGTTTCATTACCAGAAACTGGATGTGTTAGCCTCTTTCTTTGGATTCTCAGCTCCTGCAGTCTTTGGGCTTAGGTTTGCGTATGCCTGCTCACTGTGGAACAGTGGTCCTTCGAAAAGTTTTCCTGAGAGTGTCTAGTTTCAAAAAATATGACCAAAATGGCAGGCTCCTCTCTCCCCTGGATGGTAAGAAATCAGATTTCTCTTGTTTTTCTTTGCCTTGCAAAGAATTAATGCATCCCAGTATGTTCCTGAGATGGGAGACAAATTTCTGTGATCTTTGCTTTGACACTTTTACTTCCCACTGGACAGACAGTATGTCTGATCATAGTGCTTCTGCAAGTGCAGCAATCCTTTGACAGAATGTCTTTCCTTCAGTCATAAGGGCTAGTCTCTGGGTACTACATAGAAAGTGAAGTATCAGTGAGCCTGGGATATATTAGGCTTCTAGCTTCTAGAGAAATCTTTCTCTCTGCTAGTTGAACTACTGAATATGCAATGAAAGGTGATGTCGAATTTTTCAAAATAGATGTGCCACTTTGCCTTATAGAAACTAACTTGTTATGTGTGCCTGAACAAGAGTAGTCTGAAAGAAAAAGACCAAAGTAAATGTAAGTAAAAAATGATAATAAATAGAGAATACAGAGGAGGAGGAGGAAGAGGAAGAGGAGGAAGGAAGAGGAGGAGGAGGAAAGAATAATTAACAAATCAAACCTAATATTCTCAGAGAGATAACAGAAATACATTTCTTTGAAGAAAGAACATGATATTATGATTAAGAAGCAAATTGTAAGAAAAAACTCCTATTAAATAAATACATACATATACTCATGTGTGTATATTTGTGATTTTTGAATCAAAATAATAGATTGAGAATCACATTAATAATTCCAAAATAGTAGAGCAAAAACAAAGTAAAGGAAGAATAGAAGAGATAAAATAGAAATTAAAATATCAATAGTGATTCCACATCTAATAAGCAGAGCAAAGAAAGGGAAAATAGGGAAAAAATTAAGAGAGGAAATTATTGAAAGGTTAACTTGTAAATTTCCCCACACCTGAAGGAGTAGAGCCTCCTAATTGAAAAGGCTCACATAATTTCCTACAGAAAGAGAAATAATAATAATCAATGACAAAACGCATCATCATAGTATCTCAGAACATGATGGATTTTAAAAATTCTAAAAATGCTTTAAAAACTAAAACAAGTGACCAAAAGAATTTATAAATTAGTTTTTAAATAGATTTAATAACAACACTGGGAAGATATTATAGCAGTGCTTTAAAAATTCCAGGGGAAAATAATTTTTAGTCTAGAAGTCCAAATGCAACTAAATGCATCAATCAAATGTAAAACACCAAATTTCTTTCTCATTACTTTTTCTTAGAAACTCAATAAGAGACACGCCCCTCAGGAAGGAGAGAGACTAACATAGGAAAAAGAAAACAGGAATTCCCATGATATGGGAAACGGAGTCTCAAAATGTCATTGTGCATTGGGTCTGGAAATTTACCAGTCCAGATAGGAGTAGGACTGAGTTCGCTGGGTTGATGACCACCATGGAAACAGCAAACTGATAATTACTTTATATGTTGACATTTTGGAAACCACTTTTAACATGCTTGTATGGCTTCAATGAAGCATAACAGAAAATATAAATACATAGAAAATTAGGCACACAGACATTATCCTAAGTGAATTAACACAGGAACAGAAAACCAAATACTGCATGTTCTCACTTTTAAAGGAGGTAAATATTCAGTGCACATGGACATAAAAATTGCAACAAAAGACTTTGGGGATTACTAGAGGCAGGAGGAAGGGAGGGGGCCAAAGGTTGAAAAACTACTGAGTACTATGCTCACTACCTGGATGACAGGATTAACCATACTCCAAACCTCAGTATCACACAATATACCCATATAACGAACCTGTACAGGTACTCCCAAATCTAAAATAAAAGTTGAAATTATTTTTAAAAAATAAAAGAAAAAACCAAAAACTAAATAATATTGATTCTAAAAGAAAAGATGTAAGACTGTTCTAATAATTAAAAGTGAAAAATAGTTATGGAATTCAATTGTGGTATCATGAAGGGAACTCATTTTCAAGTGGGGGAAAGTTGAATATAAAGCAAATAATAGGGAAAATTGGAGAAATAACAACAAAAAATTGCAAATACAAAAATTATTCATTCTAAGAAATCAAAAGCTACACTTCTTGACCCTGCAGTGACAATACTTACTTAGTCCTTAAATATAAACAGTAATGAATGGTGTAACCTAAACTGTAATGTAATCTTATTAAAAAGAAAGAGTAAAAGGAAATAAATGTCAAGAAGGATGACACAACAGAATCTCTCCTCAACTATACAACCAGAGATCTTTGATAAACGTGAAATTAAGAGTGATATGAGAATATTTAGAGGAACCAAACAGATAAATACCAAGGAAAATTAAAACATCAGATAGAATTGTAAGCAGCTTTCTATGAGCAGCAGAACCAAGGGTTGGTGCAGGAAAGAGTTTTTCCCTAGAAACTTCTGAGAATTGCTTGATCCCAACTATGTTTCTACTTTGGAAAAATGTAAACTCTAAATCACTATGAAGTTTAATAATTCTACTGTTTATAACAGAGAAGTTCAATTGTTTTTATTCACTTAAAATATAGAAGCTTTTAAAGGCACTTGAAATGAGTGATATAGTTAATGATGTTTTAGTTTTTCTTTTTTTTTAACTTCTAACATTATTTTTAATTCTCCAGAAACTCAAAATCGTTAATAAAGGTACTGCAATTGATAATAAAAGTATCAGAAGAAAGAAAGCATCAATCAAAAGATGAGTAACTAGGGCAGGGACAGTAGGAGGCTGGAGAATGACTGTAACTGCATGATACTCCAATGTGGGCACTGCCATAATGTATTTTTCTTACTATCACTAGTGTTGTTATTTTTAATATTTATTGAGTACTTAACATCTACTAGACATCATACTAATTATTTTATATACATTATGTCCACAATATCCCTAGATAAATACCATTAAAACTCTTTCTCACACTAATGACTTTCTATCACATTGCCTTCTTTTATTTCCTTCTTAGCAATTATAACTCTCTGAATCGATGCTGTCTGTTTGTTGGAGTCTTTTTATTTGCTTATCGTTTGTCTACAATGTAAGTTTCATGAGAGCAGAAATTATTCTGTGTTATTTATTACCTGGAGCACAGTAGGCACTCAGTAAATTTTGCACAATGAATGAGGTTGACAAAATCAAGCTGGAAAGAGGTTAAATTTGTTACTCAAGATGAGTACTTAAAACAGAAATATGTTCAGATGCTGAAAGAAGTTTAAAATATATGAAAATGATTGTTGATAATTATGTATAATATTGTCCAATGTGTATATGTGAATGTGTATTTGCATATGAAATATGAAAGTTTGAAAGTATATAAGACAATAATATTGAATCTCAGAATAAAGGGGCATTTTTTTCTTCTTCCTTTTATTCTAATTTATCTACAATTAACATAACTTGTATAATAAACATAACAAAATTTTATAAAATACTTTTTAAAAAACCACATGCTACAAATTTCCCTAGTACACTTGAGGACCAAACATAACACCATGGCCTCATTATCATAGCATGATTAATTAAGCAGCTGAGATAACCAATACTCAACAATGTCAAAGGATTGAACTCTTTATAATGAATCTTCTTAAAACATACTGAGCCAGCGCTTTGGGAGGCCAAGGCAGGCAAATCACAAGGTCAGGAGATCGAGACCATCCTGGCTAACACAGTGAAACCTTGTCTCTACTAAAAATACAAAAAATTAGCCAGGTGTGGTGGCACACACCTGTTGTCCCAGCTACCCAGGAGGCTGAGGCAGAAGAAAGGCTTGAACTCAGGAGGCAGAGATTGCAGTGAGTCGAGATTGCACTGCCTTGGTGACAGAGCAAAACTCTGTCTCAAAACAAACAAACAAATGAAAAAACATACTGAGGGTCCAGTGCAGAAGTTGACTCTTACATGATCAAAGATCACCTACTGAAGTTATGTATACAATTATGTATTGCTTGGGCTTAGGGGTCCCATCAACTATTGACTGACAATATTCCTCCCTAACAGATCTTAAAGAAACCAAAGGTATCCTCTATTCCATTTTCTTATTCAAGTCAAAATCTACTTGTTCTAAGTTTCATATTTTTGCTTTCATCCTCAGTTTTGCTTTTTTTTTTAGTATAGTTGGGTTTCTTTTTCTTGCTGCTCTTTGTTCTTTCTGCATCCCTTCTCATGAAACTGCCATCTTTCAAGACCTAAATGAACTGGTGAGCGTGGTCATGAAAATTCCCTTATAATCTTCCTTTATAAATCAATATGTTCTTCTCTAAAGCTAGTGTTGATGGCCTAGATTCAGTTTGCCATGCACTAATAGAGAGATTGTTTACTTAATGGACTGAAACATAATAAAAATTTTTCTCCTCACCTCATTTGACCTACAAGTAAGCTTTCATTTTCAGCTTTCACTTCTTTTTATTGCCTTTTTTGTCTTGCGTGTAATATATATCTGGTTAGGCTAGCTGGTGTGTCAAATCCTGTTAAGAAAATAAACCATTTCTTCTCATAACACATGTTTTTAGATAATTAAACCAGTAGGGAGCATTTACCCAATGTTATGTATTATTGCTCAATTTATAAAATTAAATGTTTGAATGATTATATATATATATAATATGCACACACAAAAAACACCAGGGTAGGGGTGGGGAATACTATTATAAACTATGTTCAATTAAGAACCGTCATGTAAAATGTAAGAATATATTTTCACAATTCACTAAAGCACATTTTTTATAGATACACACGACAGCATATAAAATGTGTAATAATCCTATAAAGGCTGAATGAGATGGTAGAGAATGGAGCAGACTCTTTTGTTATCCATGTAGAGCAGCTGTGTGATCAACTCCCCAACTGCCTTTTGGGAATGAAGCCAACTCTGAGCCCAGGCACACCAGGTGATAATCTAACAGATGCAGCAGGAGCTCCACCTACTTACTGCACTGAAACACAGACATTATCACCTAAAAACAAACAAAATAGCAGCCAGTGTGTGGAGAATAGTATTAAACAAGCAAAACAGAAATGGACATCATGTCCCTTTTAGAAAGTCAGGATTTGATGGCCTATCAAGTAAAGAGAAATAGCAAATTAAATAATTTCTTCATTTTAAAAGAAAGAATCTGTCTCTTCTCTTGTATTATACTATTTATAACTTAATCAAATAATATAGATTAGGCAGCCTATAAACATGATTCCACATGCAGATTAAGTTGCTTTCCTACCTTAAATATTATTTGGAAGGAAATTAAGTGATTTGAGCAGAGGAGAATACAGATAACGTCTGTAATGGAGTAAATAAATCACATTAGATGCTGTAAGTATAAAAAATAAGTGACCTTATTTTATTCTTAGGAGCCAGAATGCCAAAGTTATATTTTCTCCTGTTCAGACAGTGATTTTCAGAATGGCCTACAGCATGTGATAACCTTTCTATTTTAGTATCTTATGCTGAAAATTGGGATTATATGTTTTATTAGTTTATCACTAGAGTGGTGAGGCAATGAATTATTTTATTTATCAGTATTGATACATTTTGTAAAAGTCATTTTGAAATTCTGCCAAGAACCAACCATCCCGTCTTTGATAATCAGTTGCTGTGTTTTAAATGATTGTCAAAATTTATCATGATTTATTTTATTTTATTTTTTCCATTGGTAAGCAAAACTTCTGAAGGAAAACCTTGAATGCAACTTAATGAAATCAATGCTAATTTTTTCAAACAACATATTTACTTAAATGTTTATTTTTATTACAACATAATGCAAATTTTAACAAGACAAATCAAACATTCTGGAAATTAGATCTGATGGATTCAGTACCTTCAAAGGTTTGATGCATTGTTCTGCATTTTTCTTGCAAAGGGCTAATCTTTTTCCCAACATCTCACACAGCTAAAGCTAAAATGAAAGTGCAACTTTCTGAGGCTTTCCTATGGAACAATGTGTATCACATAGCAACAGCTGCCCAGGGGAAAACTACACAGCAAGCTTCAGTCTTTTCCCTCTTGTAAAGAGGATTACATCCAATTGCAGGAAATGTATGCAACATCAATACTGTTTTAAACATGTTCTATTTGTATGTCTGTGGCTATTTTACTGCATTTAATAACTACTATTGTACCTTACATTTTGCATTTCCAAAGAATTTTCACATCTGGTTAATAGCCCTATTAGAGCATGTATGATTAATCCTGTTTAACATCTGGGAAAGCTGAAATTCATAGGATGTAGGTGTCTCGATGAAGATCAGACAGCTGGACTTATACACAACCAGAACTACACTTATTACTCAGTTCTCTTTTTACATACTTTGCCATAGTTCATGTGTATGTTTACAAAAAATAAAAAATAATAGGAGTACAACTTTACATACTAACATGCTATTTTATAACCAACTGGGTCATATGTATTATGGAGAGAAGCACTATGTCTATTGATTGTTCTAATTTCTATGTAATCATAGTGCAGTTTGGTTTTTGTCTTGTAAATGATGGTGGATTGAACTGCTGCTAATTGCTAATGCTCCTGTATACATTTGGCAGTAGCCTCAGGCAAGCAAACCCACAACAAGCAGATTAAATTGTTAACAGTAGTTTTCTCTAAGAGCTTACAGTATGAATGACAAAGGGATTGTGAACCTCAAACAATTTAAATAGAAATATAAGTGATTATAAATTATGTAAAGAAACAAACAGCTTACAGCTTATAGTACAATGGACAACAATGAGAAGACTCAACTTCACACTGGAGTTGAAATATCATGAGCTTTGAGGCAAAAATAAAAAATCCCTGAATTGGAAAGATTTGCTATTTGATATGAAGGCAAACACTGCATAATCAGGCCAGAAGGGCATTCCAGGCATAGTGTGTGAGATAATCATAGGCAGATGTGTGGTGAATGGATCAGGAATTTAGTTTACTCAAAAGAGCAACCATTTCATTGGGAGTAACATAAATAATGGCCAAGAAAATGGGAGATACCAGAATGCCCTCATCTACAGCTCTGGAGCAGTTTGCTATTTGGTATTTCACTTTTCTCCTTATTCACTTTGTTTTATGCCACACATATTCTCTATAAAGTGCCAACTTTACTCACATATTTGGTAATTTTTGCCACATAAACTATTGGTGGTGAGCCACAAACAAGGTTGACAGCTGAAGAAATGGTACACAAGGAAGTACATAAACATCTTAGAAATAAACTTTCAGTGCTGCAAAAGAAATAGCACTTGAATACAAAATTTCTCAGCAAGGCAATTTACTTCTATACAAGGGTGCTTCTTGTGGATGAAGCAATGGTGAAAGCACACAAGGGAAGGGAAGAGGTTCTTATCCCTGACGCAGGTAGCACCCACTGCTGTGTCATTCCCGTATTGGCTACAGTTGGAAGGTACATTAATCTAAGCTAATTCCAATTGGCTATTTTAAAGAGAGCAGGGGTATAAGTGAAGGGATGAGCAGTTTCCATGGGAAATATGGTTATAAAACAGGTGACTAAAGGTGACTCAGGTTAGAGTAGGTGAGCAGGGGTGACTCAGGACAGAGCCAGTGACCAGGGGAGACTCAGAACAGAGCAAGTGACTAGAATGAGTCAACACTCTTAATATGTGAGTTAGGAGGGGGACACGCAAGGGGGACATGTGGTTTCAGTGAGAGGAATAGGTGCAGGTAAACATGGGAACAGATGTGAACTACTGATTAGAACTGGCAGGAAGATTGTTTACTGAAACCAGGGGCAAGGAGATGAAGAGAATGAGGAAGTAAAACTAAATGGAGAATGAAGAACATGGAAACTGAACATACTGGCATACTGATTCTTTGAAGAGAAACTTGGAACTCACTATATTTAACAACTCCCCACTTTTAAATTTTACAGTTCTTTCACTTCAAATTTCCTTAATATGTCTTGGCTTAGTTGTTCTGCTTGATTCTCTAAAAGAAGAAGCTTCTCTGAATAAGGTGAAGGAGAGTTAAGAGAAGTTTTAGTAAGTGCTGTTTTTATGAGTCTGTGCACCAGCCCATGGATGCATGGTATGACACAACACCTGACAAGAATGAGTACACCTACTATGGCTGCAAAAGGAGTAAGAATTGAGGCTGTGATTCCTTTCCATTTACTGAACCATTTTTCTTGCCACCCTGTGAAGCGGTCATTTACCCCTGAGTTTTTGGCTAACTCATTGGACAGAGCAGTCAGACCTTGCAATGCCTTTGTTATATTTCCACTAGGGGCAGTATTGTTTAGGATGAAGGTACAACATTGAGTTTTAATTATGAGGCAAACTCCTCCTCTTTCTGCTAATATCATGTCTAAGGCTATTCTATTTTTCCAAGTCATCTGGCTAGTAGCTCCTAATTGCTCAGCTATTCCTTTAACAGCATCTCTAGTGTACTAAATAAACTGTTGTTGGTTGTAATAAATGTAATTTTTCCCATCTATGTTTTTATTAATTGTCACCCACCAAAATATTGACTCAAATCCTGCAGCTGTTTGACCTTGGGCTTTAAATTTATCTGGTACACCTCATGGGACTGCAATCGCATCTAAATAAATGGGAGAGTTGAAAGACCTATAAAGGGCTTCCCTTGTTTTACAATGTTGTATTTTTCCTCTCTCTGGTTGATGAAATGCCAAGGTGAAAGGGATAGCCAATTGGACTAGAGCACAAGTGCCACTCTACTTACTTAGCAGAGTGTCCAGTAAAGGTCCATCGCAATACCACCATACATGTGCTCAGGAATGAAAAAGGGCTGACTGGTTGGTAAGCTCTTGGAAAGTCTTAAGCTCACTGTAACCTTTCACTTCTCCAAGGAATGCTAACTTTCCTCCTTGTCATGAGAGACATGAAGTGAACTTAGTGTCAGGAGATGGAAGCTGGGTGGCCCTCAGGGGATGACCTGTAGGGTGTTGAACTTCAGGATACAGCAGAGAGCGAGCTGGGCACGACTTGTTACCCCAGGCTCTAGAATCCTGGAAAAGAGCTACCACACAGCCTATGCCTGGTTGACTGGAAGACCATTCTAGTGGAAAGGGGAAAATTTGGGCCTCTGGCCTGCTGTGCACACAAGCATAACAATTGCTTCTGTTAATATGTGGATGGAATATTTGATCCATTTCAACTAGGCATTTGTATCTTGATATTCTGTCTCAATTGCTAAAGTTTGTTTTAGGTTTTTGACTTTTACAATAGCTACCTTGGCCTTGTCATTAGATGGAGGAGGAACAACAGTTTTGTCATGGGAAGTTCTGGAAGAAGGCTTAGGGGAAGATGCAGGCAGCTGGGGAGCAATGAAGCATATTTCAAACAATCTGATAGGGTCTGCTCCTGAAACCTCTGCCTCCATTTCATAAAACTGGCTTAAAGACGGAAACCAGCTTAAAGAAGGGAGAGAGCTTTGAGGTTTCAAGATAATCACCTGGACTGGATTTCCCTGAATTAGCTGACAGTTAGGGGAAGCTGGTTTTTTTTGTTTTTGTTTTTGTTTTGTAAAATGAATGTATGGTTTTAGGAAATTACAACTACTGGTTGCGGCAATCCATCCTTGCTGTTTAGTGGTCCACAGAACTTTGGACCAACTATGGCATACAAATTCTATTTCAGGAGGGCAAGACTCCCAGTTGACACTGACACTGGGGTCTTCATTGAAATCTCCCAGACTAAATGATCTCGATTTACTAATGTCCTGTTTGAGGAGAACCAGGAAGGACAGAGGTACTTTTCTGAAGTGGAAAGCTGTCTTTGACTTGACAAGTCTCCACAGGATAAAACAAGGCAAGCATTAAATGTAATCGTTTGAGGTGAAATTGACTTGGTTACATTAATAACTAAGTAGTCAGCAATAGAATGAGGAAAGAAGAAGGAGTAATAGAATAGATGAAAGAGGCTTAAAGTTTTCTTAGCTTTAGTTTGGTAGTTTTTCCCTGGGACTATGGCCCATGGCTCTGGAGGGGGCAGCACTTTCTTGACTTGGGTGTGATGGGTCCATTTTTTTTCTGCTGTCCAGACTGAAGTTTTAGTAGTTAGGAGCACTAAGTAAGGTCCTTCCCAGGCTGGTTTGAGCTTTTCCTCCTTCCAGCTTTTGATGAGGATGTGATCCCAAGGCTAAAGTTGATGTACTGGGAACTCCAGGGGTGGAGACTGTGCTAAAAGACTTTTAGTTCTGAAGGAAGAGAATGTGGAAGATAAACCAATAATACAATTTCTGAGACACTGATCTTTTGTTTTGAACTTGGGAATGTCAGCAGTGGAGTGCAAATAGGGCAACCTCTACAATATTTTATAAGGGGATAAGCCAACATCTCTCTGAGGAGCAGTTTGGATTCTCAACAGGGCAATGGGAAGGCATAAAGTCCATGGCAACCAAGTCTCTAAGACTAATTTGGTTAGGTGGCTTTTTAAGTTATTCTTTCCACTCTTCCTGATGAAGTTGGGTGCCAGGAAGTATAATATTTCTATGTTATATCTAGTACCTGGGCTAAGTTTTTTTAATGACATGTACATTGAAATGAGTCCTATTATCTGCATCAATGTTTTCTATTAATTCAAACCTGGGTATAATATTTTCAACTTATGCCTTGACTATATTATTATCAGTTGTACTTGAAAAGGAAACAGTTTATACCCAATTAGTAATGTAATCTACCACTACTAATGAATACTTTAAACAATCAGTTGTAGGCATCTCTGTGTAATCAATTTGGATACTATGGAATGGCCTTAAGCTTGGACTCCTTGCCCAGAGAGGTAATCTTTTTATAGTTTGTTTATTAGTTTTCTTATATACTAAGCAACTGTCTATAACCTGTTTGGCAGGGGTATAAATTCCTATGCACCACAAACTCAGGACTGTGTCACTCATGGCTTGGGGCCCCCAATGGGTCCCTTGATGAAGATGGGAGATGACTTCTTTCATGAGGGGTTTGGATAATATTTCTCTTTGGTCTTGTAACACCTATTTTTATTAGTTTTTCTTTTTCAGTGGAAGAGAAAATAGGAATCACAGTAGGAGGAGGGAGGTAGAGAGTTAAGTAAAAATAGGCATTTTAGAAGAATCGGGAGCCTGTTTGCTATCTGATCTGCTAGGTTATTTTCCTCAACTTTTAACAGAAAGGCTTTTCTGGTGTCTGGGGACATGGACAATAGCTATTTCGTCTGGCAATTGAAGTTTATTCAACACTTGGGTGATTAGCTCCTTATGAACAACACCCTGACCTTTACTTTTGATGAGATCTTGCTCAGTCTGAATTTTTCTAAATGTATGAACCACTCCAAAGGCATACTTAGAATTGGTATAGATGGTTCCTGCAAGTACTTTAAGGCTTTGCTGAGTGCAAACAGCTCACAAGTTTGGGAAGACCAATTATTAAGCAATTTTCCTGACTCTATTCTTTAAGAGTTTCTCCATCAATTACTGAATATCCATTGCATCTTTTCCCCTCAATCTCTCAGGAGGAACCATCTATAAATAAGTGTCATCCAGTCCTGAAGGGAGTTTCTCCTAGGTCTGGTCAGACCTTTGTGTGGTCATCAATTACATCTAAACATTTGTGCTCTCTCTTTAGATTTGGATCCCCTGTTAGAAAACCTGCTGGGTTAAGTGAATTATCAGTGGTTAATGTTAAATTATCTTTTCCGCACAGAATAGCCTCATATTTTAAGATTCTTGAGTCAGTAAGCTACCTTTCTACCCTCTGACTTAGGATAGTTCTCACCTGGTGAGGTGTGCTTACAATAAGGTTTCCTCCAAAAGTTATTCTTCTACTTTCTTCTGTTAGCAAAGTAGTTGCCGCTACAGATTGAATGCATTTGGGCCATCCGCGGGTTACTAGTTTAAGAATTTTTGATAGAAAGGCTACAGGTTACCAGTGGCCTCCGTGCTTTTGGGTAAGTACTTCTAAGGCTACACTCTCGTTTACACTGACAGAAAGATGGAATGGCTGCTTTAAGGAGAGTAAAGCTAGGACGGGGCAGTTACAAATAGGTACTTTAAACTTTTCACCTGTCGGATTTCTGGTGAGGGGGGTTGGCCCATCCTGCATGAGCTTTTTGTATAAGGGTTTTGTTTTTAGGGCATAAGAGTTTATCCATAGATGACAGTATCCAACTAATCCTAAAATTTTCTAAGTTCTTGTTTAGTCTGTCAGGGGAAAGGATATGAGCCTTCAATTCATTAAAGATCAATTTTCTGTTTACCTTTGCTAATTACATAACTTGTTCTAATATTTGATTAAATAAAATGGAGGCTCTGTAAACCCTTGGGGCAAGACTGTAAATTGGTATTGTTGTTTTCGACTGGAGTGAGGGTCTTCTTAAAGGCAAATAGGTCCCGGCTGTCCTCTGCTAATGGACAAGCCCAGAAGGCATATTTTAAATCTGTTACTGAAAACCACTTGTGACTGTCATGGGATCCTGCTGATATAATAGCAAAAGGGTTAGGAACAACAGGGTGTGTAGTTTGGACTATTTGATTAATACCGCTAATGTCTTGCACTAGCCAATATGACCCGTCTGGCTTCATTACTGGCAGTATTGGAGTGTTACAAGGAGACATACAAGGTTTAAGAAGCCCATCACAGAGAAGATCTTCAATAATAGATTTTAAATTTACCCTGGCTTCTAAAGTAATAGGGTACTGCTTTCTCTTCACTACTTCCCTAGGGGTTCTTAATTTAACATGAATTGGAGGAATCCATAACGTTCCTTGATTCCTGTTTTTTGACCATACCTCGGGATGAGTGTGTTCTTTGTAATGGTGAGCAAGCTTAGGGAAGGGAGGAACTTTCTATGATTGATTTGGAGGGCTAAGCCTAATTTTACTGTTAAATCTCTTCCTAATAGATTTATTCCTGTTTAACAGAAATTTGATACTAGCTGACTGGTTTTTATATTTCACTTGTGTCTCCTCTAAAATTTTTTTCTACCTTTGAGTCTCCTAGCTTTACTCTTTCATATCCTTTATATTGTCTGGAGAGTGGGGGTCTAAAAGTTCTTTATAGTTTCTGGCCCCTTGGGTACTTTGTAGTATGGTGGACAGCAGAATTTTGCCTTCTGCTTTTGATTTTCTTCATCTCTTCTTACATAGACTTTTTGGGCTTCTCTTTGAAGTTCTTCTTTAGGTCTATCATTCTAGTTCTCTATCTTTTGTAATTTCTTGTTAATATCTGGCCAACTATTACTTACAAAATGAAGGTTTAATATCCCTCATTTGTTAGGGGGTGGGGTCTTCTAATTCTAGACCTGCATATTTTCTCATTTGCTCTTTGAGTCTTTCTAGGAATTTCATATGTCTTTTTATTATCTTTCTAATATTTTAACATTAGGCCTAGGGGACTATTAGGGGAAAATTATTGCTAGCTTTATTCTTTTAATCTTGTACCTTAGTTGGGGTATTTCCCATCTTGATGGTTTTGTGGTGAGGCTCAATTTCCCTTATGAAAATTTCTCACCATTTGGGCTGAGGCCCAATGGCCCCTGGAAATTTCTCACCTTCCCTACTGCTGGAGGTTTGTGTGAGGCTCAGTCACCCCAATAGAGATTTCTTGACTCTTTTTAACCTCCAAGACACCCTGACCAAGAAAAACCCTTTGGCTTTGCTTCCTTTGGTATGTCCCGACCAAGGAATACATTATCACCCCCATGGCTTTTCTTACCTTGGTCCTAACCAAGGAATACTTCACATCCCCCATGGCTTGTCTTACCTTAGTCCCAACCACCATGGAAATACTGTCGCTTTTTCAACATTTCTCACCATGGTGTGTGCACAGTTACCTGGTCACCACAGTATATGGCGATCTTTCCCCAAGTTGTTGGTCTGTTTCTTCCTGCATTGCTAAGAGTCTGAGTTTTTTCATCACACTGAGTGGGTCTCAATTCCTTACCCATGAGGCCACCACAATGAGGCAGTGGAGAGTGCCTCCTCACAAGAGAGGTCTAGACCCTCCGCAGAGGACAATGGGAATCCCAGATCGGCCCCCAAATTTTGTTAGAAATAAATGTTGGGGCACACAATCTAAGCTTATTCTGATTGGCTATTTTAAAGAGAGCAGGGGTATGAGCCAGAGTGGCAGGGTGAGCAGTTCTGGAGGGAAAGACGGTTACAGAACAGGTGACTAAAGGTGACTCAGGTTATAGCAGGAGACCGGGGTGACTCAGGATGGAGCAGGTGACTAGGATGAGTCAGGACTCTAAATATATGGATGATGAGGAGGAGGATATGCAAGGGGGACATGTGGTTTCAGTGAGAGGAATAGGTGCAGGTAACTGGAAGAACAGATGTGAACTACTGATTAGAGCTGGTGGGAAGTTTGCTTACTGATACTAGAGGCAAGGAGATTAAGAGAACAAGGAAGTTAAACTTTAAAATGGAGAACAAATAACACAGAAACTGAACATACTGGCATGCTGATTCTTTGAAGAGAAATTTGGAACTCACTGTATTTAACAAACACACACACACAATACATAACAGACCCCTATTTGTTCAGTTCACAGACACCTTTCAACATCATCAATTGTCAATGTCTCTATCTTGTCACATTCACCACACCCAATATGACCCCTATACCTATATCCACTTTTGCCTGCTTAAACATCATTCAAGCTTTCCCAAACCCTCACAGACTAGATAACAAACCCCTGCTAAATGTTTTGTTCATCTCCATAATTGTCTTCCACCACAGATAGTCATTATATAATTTTGCAATTGGAAATGGTAATTGTATACCAATGTAATTTTTTTTAAAAAAATATGCCAATGGTTCAATAAAATTCCTGAGTTATTTTTAGACTGTGGGCTTTATGAGAAACAGTGAAAGGTGTGTTTTGGTTGACACTACTTCAGCATCTTGCACAGAATGGATAAACACATACTTGTTGAATAATTGAGCTTGTTCCAAGGATAATTCTCAAGTTGAGAGAGAATTGGAGGTGTGGAAGAGAGAAGAGCAAATAAGATAAACAAGGAAACCAGATTCACTCACTCATTTGTACTTGTGTAATTGTTAATTCAATGGCTAATATATCATTTTAAATATAGGAAAGTTTTGTAGTGAACCCCTTGACTATTTTATCAAATATCAGAGTCCCTCTTAAAATGAACCTTATTTTATAGAGCTGAGAGCATAATTTCCTTATTTGCATGATTACAGAAATTTACAGTTGCATATATTATTGAGTTTACATGTTATAAGTGTTGTTTTGCCCTTGGCCATGAATGAAATCCACAATTATGATACTGCTTTTCTACAAAAATTTATCAGTGATCTACATAACTGTAATCTGTATTAAAACATGGTCCTCCATGTATTCTCTGGGAATAATAGAAAGAACTTGCCTATGGGTAAGAACACAGACTGTCAACCACAAATTAGTGCAAAGACCTTCAGAAGCCTAAACAAAGGTATTGAGTCAGGAAAATAGGGTCTGGAGGCAGGGAACATAAGGCCAATTCGCACTTCAGCTATGACAGGAAATATCCTCTCCATAGGGCGTAGGCCAAGTAAATGACTTTATAACTTTACTTCATTCTTTTCATTTGCATAGGCCATACCCCAAGTAAAGGGTATTTAAACTCCCAAAAATTCTGTAACAGGATCCTTGAGCCCCTATGCTCAGGCATGCTCCCACACCGTGAAGTGTACTTTCATTTTCAATAAATCCCTTCATTCCTTCCTTGCTTTGTTTGTGCATTTTGTCCAATTCTTTGTTCAAGATGCCAAGAACCTGAACACCCTCCACCAGTGACAGTATGACCAGGAAAAGGATGAGTAGAGAATCTGATTTAGGAAATTCAGAGAGAGGTATAAAACTTACGTAACATAGCTTGAAAATGTGGGTTGAGAAAGCAGCACAAATAAGTTCTGTCATGAAAATGTTAGACTAATAAAGATACAAATAAGAGCTAGCCCAAACCAAAGTAGTATTTTATATTCATGCTCAATTGGAATCTTCTTAACCTAAAATGTCAGTGAAAAATTAATACGTGTAGGGTTTTCCTCCCATCTTTAGCTTTCTGCCAAGAGAAATAGGCACCTTGTAAGTTGCTATCAAATAGGAGATTCTTTAAATTGCAAACAATGCTGCTTGAAAAGCATTATAAAGAAGAATGTGTCATGCAATGTAGCATTTATTTTTGAAAACATATTTGTGGGCCAGGCGTGGTGGCTCATGCCTGTAATACAAGCACTTTGGAGGCCAAGGTGGGCAGATCACCTGAGGTCGGGAGTTCAAGACCAGCCTGACCAACATGGTAAAACCCCGTCTTAAAAAAAAAAAAGAAAGAAAGAAAACATATTTGTTAGGCATCTGTTATATACCTAATGTATAGATATAAATGTTTGAATCAGATGGACACAGTTATCGTCTTCATAAATCTTATATTCTAGCAGGGAGTGACAGACATGAAACAAAGAATTACACAATTAGTCATTTCATAACAATAATGTTATTGCTGGCTGAATGCAGTGACTGACACCTGTAATCCCAACACTTTGGGAGGCTGAGACAGGAGAATCACTTAAGAATCACTTTGAGACCAGCCTGGGCAACATAGTGAGGCTCCATCTCATTTTAAAAAAATGGCAAGGCATGGGTTCACATCTGTAGTCCCAGCTACTCAGGGGGTTGAGGCACTTGAGATCACGAGTTTGAAGTTACAGTGAGCTATGATAGTAACATTGCACCCCAGCGTGGGCAACAGAGCAAAACTCTGTCTTGAAAATAATCTTTTTCAAAATAGTGTTAATCCTATGGAAGATAGGTAGAGAGCATTGTGAAAGTCTGTTACAAAGACACCTGACCTGGACTAGGAGGAGGTGATCCATCCAGTCATCTTGAGAGTTATATTTCAGTTGAGGCCTGAATAATTAGCAAAAATTAATTAATATTGTTATTTGGCCATACAGCATCTAAATCTCTGTTATTTATTTGATAAATTTGCCACCTAATGAGTTTTCAAGACGTCAGACTCCACCCCAGCCAACAGAAAATAAAAACATCAGATACTAATTTTCCCAATATTCTTTATGGTTAGAGCATGGCTATATTTATACAGACTCTGCCATCAAGACATAACTGTAAAAGACCAAATGGGGAACAAGTGTCACAAATGAATAGGGACTAGAGGGAATGTTGACTGTAGGTATCAGCTAATGCAGCAATAACGAATTCCTTGGGCAACAGGCTTGGCAGGGCTTTTGAGACTCGGCATTGAGGACAATGTTGTCTTCTCTGCACAGAGTCTAGAGTGATTGGAGACGTGGCTCCTCGCTGCATGATCACCAGCTTTGTCCTCTAAAGATCTCCCAATAAGTCTATGAGCCTCCTAACATCTTTTAATAATTTTTTCCTCCTTAATTTAGAGTTGGATTTTGTTATTTACAATTAGGCAAAGAAGTGGGAGAGAGTGAACAAGAGATTCCTGGTGGAGGTGAGAGTGAATGTGTGCTGTAGCCCAAGCATCCTGGGTGGGTGTGAGGGAGTGTGTGACAGATGAAGCCAGTGCAATGTGCAGGGAAGAGGGAAGACAGGGCCTTGAGGCCATGAAAAGGATTAACAATGAGAAGTCATTAAAGGATTTTATCATGCACAAAACATGATAACATTTGCATTTTAAAAAGTGACTCAAAGATGGAAGCGTATATGTTTGAAATTACTATGGATAGATGAAGGAAATGACTGTGGAAATGCAGATCAATAGCTAGATTTAAAACATGCTGTGAAGTAAAATAAATTATCTTTGGCAAGAGGTCAGATGTGTAAGAGTAGAGCATTTTAGTTACACAACTTGCTACTTGTTCAACAAAAGTGGATGACAGATGGAGTAATTTTAATATAAATGTATTCGTGGCTGATTTGATTTGCATTTATTCTACTAAGCCAAATGTAGTCAAGGGAAGCACATTGTACACAGGCTGATATTTCTACTGTTCTCCTGGCCCAAAATTAATAGATTAAATTTCTCTTTGTTTTATGTTGTCATTCTATGGTACAGTATAACATTGTGTCATCTCTTCAATATCAATTTAATCCACTTTTTCTTGCAATGGTGAAAAAGCTGAAGGCATTAATTGGTTCTAGAAAGGTACCAAAAGACATTCACAAGCTATATAAATAAAAGGGTTGAGAATCAGCTCGGTTGACCCTTATTGTGTCTCTCCACAGTGAAATCCAATTATCAGTAATTGAAAAAGAACAGGAATTACTTATTCCTACTATCAAGTAAAAATAAGTAAAACGTTCTAACAGTTGAAAGTTCTTCCACTGTCTTCTATTTATAATGCTGCAGAACTCATCATCTACAGGTTCCTTGGATATTTTCAACCATCAGTGGAGTCCAATGTCTCATCACACTTCCTCACTGGGACTTACTTTATCTAACTGTAGGCTCTTAACACACGCAGGCATAGGGCATGGTGGTGTTGGTTTAACTAAGTCTTCCTTGAAGGCAGAAACCATAGATGCTATAATATGATACGCAGCTTCTCTGGCACACATGAGTTCAATAGCCTTTATCATTCACCTGAATGGCTCATACTTGCATACTCTGGCCCCATGTTTTTAGTTCTCCAATTTCCATCCTTTTGTAAAATTGATACTCTGCCTTTGTATTCTGACTTCTCATCTACCATCTCTAAGTCCGACCTATAAGCTATATGTGTTCTTGCTTAATATTATGTATCTGGCTCCTTATCTTTTCTAGCACTAGTCTTGATCTGTGGTATAATTCTCTGGTACTCATATGTGAAATTTCCATTCCATTATGGTAATAGGCCTTAGGAAAAAAGATTTAATTATGATCTCAATTAGTTTATATATGCCCATCCTGCACAGTTTACAATAGGCCAAAAATATGTATAATAAAAAGCATCTTTCCATTTGGGGCAAGGAAGGATACAGAAACAGGTAGAACACAGGGAATATTTATAGTAGTGTAGCTATTCTGTATGATACTATAGTAGGAGATAAATGTTATTATATATTTATTAAAACCCATAGAATGTACTACCAAGAGTGAGCCATAATGTAAACTATGGACTACAATTAATAATAATTTATCTATATTGGCTCATCAGTTGTAACAAATGTACCACAGCAATGCAAGATGTTAATAATAGGGGAAGCTGCTGGGTGCTGTGAATGGCATATGGGAACCTTGTATACTTTCCAACCAATTTTTCTGTAAACCAAAACTACTTTAAAAAATAAAGTTTATTTTCATTGAAGTCTGGGTACTTTTTAAAACTTTTTTAAATTTAAAAATAAAGCTTATTAATTTTTAAAAAACTGAAACTCTCCCTTGCGTTTCATGTTCCAGCCACCTAGTTTGTTTCTCTATAAGCAATATGTTCACAGAATGCTTTATATTCTATCAATTCATTAAAATTCATAATGACAATTAGCCAGCAACTATAAATGCCGTTTTTAAAACTGAAAGCATGGTTTACTACGAGAAAACAAAAATGCTCTTTGCCACTATTCTTCCTTTCATTCTATCATAGCTCCAAGTTCCTTTTCACCCCAGAGGCTTTGCTTAAGCTTTGCTTCTACTTGAATAAGTTTCTCCAGGCTAGATGAGAATCCATCATTCACTTTCACTTTTCAAGATGATTTTCTTGGTAGTACATATCATAATTAATTCACATAATTATTTTCTGTAATGTCTGTCTATCCTTGAGGACAAATCTAGCAAACTGGTCTTCTATGGAAATATTTGCTTAAATGCAACATTTTAAAAGTCATAAATTAGGCAGATGTAAAGGTTGTTTTTAAATAATAACACAAACACCTTAATATACCTATTACACAATAGCAAATCTGTTTTCTCATATATATTACTGTCAGGTGGTTTCTCCTAGACATTTGATCTGTGACCCCCCCAGATTCTAATGTGAGTTCTATACAGACAAGGAATGACATCTGTAGAATTCTAGGTTGTGTCTTTCATCAGTTCTTTAGACATTAACATCATTAGGCAGGGCGATTATGTGGTATAACCTCAGGGGGCTCCATTTACTTAGTAACCTAGAGCATAACCCACACTAACTTACAAAAGCAGTCCTAAGAGTAGGCGTTTGGTAAATATTAAATGACATAAAAGGGCAGAATTATTAAATTGACTTGTGCTGGCCTTTTTCTAAACAGAATAATGTAAAGTTTATTTCATTTAGTGTGTGTTCAAGTCAACATTATTTCTATTCAAATCAGAATAATGTGGTATATCGGGTCATTGTTCCCAATTCAGTATTACCCTGTAATAGTAATACCCTGCAATAGAACGTCCATACTCTTTGACATGTGGTTTATCAGTACCTTCCTTTTGATGTGGTACATATGTTTGTACCCCACTAAAGTTTGGCTCAGCTAATTGACCACCAGGGAAGGTGGGATGGAAGTGGACAAATGTACATCAAATACTGTGAATAACTGAAAAGGTTGTTATGTCATTTGGCTTAGCCTTCTGGAATTTTTACCTTCTGCCACAAGAAAAATGTGCCCATGTACCTATTTTCTGTTCAGCCTGAATGAAGGAATGGAGCATGTAAGGAAGACCTAAATCCAACCAAAACTGGTATTTCAGCACAAAACTGTGCTAGGGAAATCCAAGCACAGAGAGGCTCAGCCAAGACAAACCAAACAGCAGTTGATCTGGAGACTCATGAGTGAGAAAAATTAATGTTTATTATTAGAAGCCATTGAAATTTTTGTGGTTACTTATTACCAGCATTATCTCAGTTAAGAAAAAAAAATGAGAAATGACAATGTATACTTCAAAAGTTCTAAAAATAAGTAAAATATTCATGCTCCCTGCCAATGCCCTCAGCAATGTAAAATAGTTCAGCACTAATTTTTAATTTTGGTGAGTTAATATTTTTTGGAATTTGTATACTCATTTTTAAAAACAGGTCAATATTTCTTTATCACCGTTTATCTATTCTGACTTTGATAAAATAAAATTCACTTATGACTATGCAATCATTCCAAACTAAGTCATTCTGAAGGATAAAAAAATACAAATTTTGAATGATTATAGAATGTTTGTGTTTTAAACTACTTAGTTTTATAATAAGCACCAGTGAGTAAACAAACATCACATGATAAAAACAGCACTTTGGAACGTTCTAAATTCACATTAAATGTGTTTGTTCAATATATACAAAAAAAAAAGAATAAAATCAAAATACAGAAGTTATTATTTAAATCAATTGTCATACATTATAGGTATAGGATTGAAGCCAAAATAGTAGTGATTTCTATTTACTGTGATAGGCAGCATCATAAGGCATTTGTGTACATGATTTCAAGTGTTCTCCATAGCCTTGTAGAGGAGACATTATTATTTCCACTTTAGAGCTGAAGATACTGAATCTTGAGAAGGCGTGAAGTGATCTTCATGAGAACATGTATCCACTAAACCAGGGCCTCAGTAAAAAGATTTGTCTGACATCACAACCACAGCCCGACTCATACACTGCCCTAAGGTCACTTTCCTATTAATACTCCCAAATACCCATATATTCATAAAAATGTTTGCTGAGTTGAATCAAAAGTGGACAGATACATAATTCACCAGCAGATAAGTCAGAAAAAGCAGCCACTTTACCTCTTTAATAATGTTTCTCCTATGGTAAGAGTAAAATTGTTCCCTCAAAGTCAACAAGGTGATCAATATTGTTTTTATTTAGTGTAGACTTTCTGTTTGCTTTATGTGTGTGTGTATATATATATATATATATATATATATATATATATATATAATTGAATTTTATGTTTTGGGGTACATGTGAAGAACATGTGAGATTGTTGCATAGGTAGATACATGGCAATGTGGTTTACTGCCTTCCTCCCCTTTACCTATATCTGGCATTTCTCCTCATGTTATCCCTCCCCAACTAGGACACTTACCAGGTCCTCAGCATCCACACCTTAATACCTTTTGCATTGGCCAACTTCTTAATCCAAACATTCTGCCTTATATAAATAGTTCTGCAACCTAGCATGGAATAATGATTTTCCAGGAGCAACTCCTTTAGACAATTAGAAGCATCTTCTTCACGATTTTTTCTTGTATTATATGCTGCCATATGGCAACAAGAATCTATCCGGCATAGCATATGGCAAACTTGCCATGCATGGGAAAACATTAAAGAAAAAATATAGAAACAAGAGATGTTGCCATTGCTCATACCACTGCATAAGAAAATTGCTTGCCACTGGTGCCAAAGCATAAGTAGTTTAACATATCTCTTATGTGTGATTTCTATTTTATGTTTAAGTCTCGGTTACTAAGTAATATCCTGCCAGTATTGATCCCTATTTGGATACTAGTTGAACATAAATGTTTTTCTACCTCATTAGTGGCCTAGCATGGCCAATCCAGAATGTTCTTTCTCTCCCCCTTGGGAAGCCTCTTCTATTCTTAATTTTCATTTATATTTATATCACCAGTGAATTAGTTTCTCAGAGTTGATATTTTCAAACCATTCTCAATTACTTATTCTCCCTCACCTCTCATGCCCAACCAGACAAAAAAAAAAAAATCCCATACATTTTATTTAAGAAATGCCTTTGAATCTAGCTTCTGTTTTCTATCCTCATTGCCCTTATATTCACACACTTATTCTTACTTGAAAAATTGGAAGTACTTTCTCTGTTTTCTCCTACCTAGACCTAGTCTTTCCTCTCATCAAGCCAAATTCAAGCAGCAGCTAGAGTTACATTCCAGAGCACAATTCAGATCAAGTCACTTCTGTCTTTCAAAATTTCTGTTAGTTTGACAGATATGAAGGAATTAGACTTAAACTTACTAGCATAACAGCTCAAGGTTTAATCATCCAATACAAATGAATCTCATTTTCATGAGCACTACACTCCCAGAAGACCATTTTTCTCACCTTTTCGTCAGACACATCAGATGATCTTATATCTCTGTATCTCCTTTAAACTAATCCTCCTGTGCCCTGGAAGGTCCTTTATCCACCATCTTACCTTGCAAACTCCAGCTCATATGTGAAGTGTCTTCCCCAAGGATGATTAATTGCTTCTTCCCTGCCTTCATAGCTCTTAGAGTATACTGCCAGTTATCTAAGTCTGAGTCAACCTTTCTGTGAAGAAGTCCAGGGAAGAGATAAACTTTATAATTTCTGACAACCTAAAAGGCACTTAGTGGATAATTGCTGAATAAATAAAAGAGCAAATCAAACAATTAGTGCTTAACTGTATCTGTTTTATAGAGTTCTAATTTAAACACATAGAGTTATTTAGAGTAGACTTTGGAAACTGTGAGAGAAATTAGTTTGAGGGACCTGGGGATTGATCCACCAACACCTACACATGCTATCTGGAAACCTGAGGACAGGCCCATCCTGCCCACAACTGCCATCACTGGTGCCTGAGGACCAGCCCCAGCAAAGCCTCCACCACTGGTGTCCCTATCCTCAGCAAAGCCTCACCATGGTCTCCAATAAAAACTGCAGTTACAGATACCACTGACACTAATGACTGCTGAAGAAATCATAATGAGACTATACTACACTGCCAAACCAGAATTAAAGCTAAAGCACTCTTACCAACCAACACCACAGATACATCTAAAAAAAAAGTCACTGTGGATTTCAATTCATAGAATTAGAAGATGAATAGATATCAGTGTAGGGAGACAAGAATTATGAAAATGCAAGAAAACATGACACCTTCAAAGGAATACAATAATTCTCCAGTAAAAGATCCCAAATAAAATAAAATATTTGAAATGTCTAAAAAAGAATTCAAAATAATATCTTTTTAAATTCAGTGACATACAAGAGAACACAGTAAAACAATATAAAGAAATCAGGAAAACAATTCATGATTCAAAGGAGAAATTTAATGAAGACATAAATAACATTTTAAAAAACAAACAAAAATTCTAAAACCAAAGAATTGGTTGGTTTTAGAATTGAGAGGTTTGACAATAGACAAGATCAAGCCAGAAGAAAGAATTTCTGAGCTTGAAAAGAATTTTTATTTCTTTTTTTTTTTAATAAACCAATCAGAAGAAGAAACAGGAAAAAAGGACAAAAATGAAGAAAGCCTATGTTACATATTAGACATGATAAAATTACCAAATTTTTAAATTTTGAATGTTTCAGAAGGGTAAGAGATAAGTAAAGTAAAAAAAAAAAAACCTATAAAAAAATTGTAGCTGTAAATTTCCCAAGTCTTGTAAGAGATATAGACATCCAGATACAGGAAGCTCAAAGATCTCTAAATATATTGGACCTAAGATGTTTTATTCCAGGTAACATTATATTCAAAATTTCAAGACAGAGTAAATTCTAAACACAGCAAGAGAAAAGTATCAAGTAACATATAAAAAAATTGTCATCAGACTAACAGCAGATTTTTCAGCAGAAACCTCGCAATACAAGAAAGAATGAATTTTGTATTCAAAGTGTCGAAAGAAAAAGCTTCTAGCCAAGAATATGCAACCCAGAAAAGCCATTCTTCAAAAATGAAGGTAAAATCAAGTCTTTTCCAGATATACAAAAACTAATGCATAACCATTGGATCAGCCCTATAAGAAATACTTAAGGACACTTAAGGATACTTATTTCCTACATTTGGAAATAAATGCACAATATCTACCATCACAAAAACACACCAAAATACAAAACTCACTAGTAGAGCAGATACACAAATCAGAAAGACAAAAAGCCAAACACTACTACTATAGAAAACTACCAAACCACAATAAGAGAAGAAAAAGAACGAACGAAAGAAAGAAAGAACAAAATAACCTGAAAACAATTAACAAAATGAGCAGAATAAATCCTCACCTATTAATAATAACCTTGAATGCAGATGGATCAAATTCCCCACTCAAAAGATATTCACTGGCTGAACAAATGAAAAAACAAAACCCAACTGTATGCCGCCTACTAGAAACTCACTTTACCTGTAAAGACCTATAAAGATAAAAAGTGAAGGGATGGAATAAGATACACCACACAAATGGAAACCAGAACTAAGCCTAACACTTGTAGTAGCTATACTTAGACCAGATAAAACAAACTTTCCAAGCTACTTGGGAGTCTGAGGCAAGAGAATTGCTTAAACCTGGGAGGCAGAGGTTGCTGGTAGCTGAGATTATACCACTGCACTCCAGCCTGGGTGACGGAGCAAGACTCTATCTCAAAAGAGAGAGGGGGAGAGAGAGAGAGAGAGATGGGGGGGAGAATAAGAAATATTAGCTAGGTTGCACAGAAAGGGGAACACAAATACTGTTGGTGCGAATCTAAATTAGTACAGATATTATGAAAAACAGTGTGAGGATTTATCAAAAAACTAAAAATAGAACTATCATTTGATCCAACAATCCACTACTGGGTATTAATCCAAAAGAAAATAAATCAGTATATCAAAGGAAGATTTTCACTCCTGTGTTTGTTGTAACATTATTCATAATAGCCAAGGTATGGAATCAACCTAAGTGTCCATTAATAAATGAATGAATAAACAAAATGTGCTATATATATATATACATGGAATACTGTTTTGTCATAAAAAAAATCCTTTTATTTTCAGCAACAGGAATGGAACTAGAGATTAAAATGTTAAGCAAAATAAGCCAGGCATAGAAAGACAAAGATTGCATGTCCTTGCTCATATGTAGGAGCTAAATAGTTGATCTCAAGGAGGTAGAGAGTAGAATGATGATTACCAGAGGCCAGGAATAGTGGGGAGGGGAAGGATGAAGGGAGGTTGGTTAATGGGTACAAACATACATTTAGAAAGAATTAATAAGTTCTAGTGTTTGACAGCATAACAAAGTAACTATAGTTAATGATAGTTTATTGTATATTTCAAAATATCTAGAAGAGTTGAATTGTTCCCAACAAATATTTGAGGTGATGGATATCCTAAATACCCCAATTTTATCATGACACATTGTATGCATGTATCAAAATATCACATGTACCCAATAAATATGTACAAGTATTATGGATCAATAAAAGTGTAGGCTTTATTACAAAGTAATACTTTTTAAAGGAAAAAAATAGGAAGAAATATTTATGTGTGCAATATCACACAATAATTTTGCACAAATGAACTTAATTTATTAAAAGGATACCCCAAATTCAGTTTAATATCAAGTCATTATCATAATATACTAAGTCTTCTAGATAGTCATAACTGGAAGCTAGAAAGTATCGTCCCCACACATTTTATTTTTGTCCTCTTATTTAACACAACAGTAGTCCTTGCAAGTTAGCTGCTACAAATTGCTAGAATTCCTCTGAATTTCAGATTCAATTACAAATACTATTTGTTAAATGCTTACTATATATTCTACACTGTGCATGCAACATTTACTTACACTTTTACCTTTAAGAGGCTAATTTTTCAATCCTAGTCCCTACTAATAAGTTTTGCTGTTGTTATTGTTTTTCCCTTCCAGCTGTTTTGATTGCTACTCTTGCTGCTGCTACTGTGTTGCTATTGCAACACTGCCTTGTTTTCCTGACTGCACATTCACGTGTGACATCAGCTTACCATTAGATATAGGTTCCCTCAAACTCCCATGTCCCTGTTTTGTTTCCACAAACATCTTTAAGGCTAAATCCTTTCTCTCTGGGCCCCCTGCCTTTTAACATTAGCCTTAATCCTCCTGGTCCTCTAGAACCTCCTGTTTATCCACGCCCCCATATAGTTTAAGATGGTATTGGTCATTTCTTTCTTTCTGGTCTTGCTAATAAGTCTGCCTACACTAGCTCAAATATTAACTTGCCACCCACTAACACACCAGCTCACACTATCCCTAATTCTGTCCTGCACCTGTATTCTGACAGTATCTCCATCTCAAACATCAAATTACTGAAATTACAGATAAGCCTCAAAGCCCTTTTTAAGCACTTTAACTTCCTCCTAATTTGTACTAATCCTCCTCAATACCCTCAATACAAAAATTCCAATGTGTATCTACCAAATTCCCAATTTTCTTAGTCCATTATCAAATAATCAACATTGATTATAAGCTTCCAATAATTGATGAAGATAATTGTTTTAAAGGAAGAAATCATAAACACCTTCTCTATATATTATACATTCTTTATAGTTTTGTGTGAGCCTCAAGTAAAAGAAACATATTGAGTTACACATAAAGGAAATTTTTTTAAGTGCTACATCAAACTTGAAGCTGCTAAAACAATAAATAAATGTCCTTTTTTTCTTTGACTATTGAATACAAGTCTCTTGCAGGGGTAAAAAAGATCCCCATGGTTTATATTTAGATATTTCATTGTTGTTCAAGGTTCAGTTTTTATTGTAAGCAAAATAGCACACAAGTAAATTTACCAAAGCACATTATTTCTTGAAAAATATATGCAATCCACAATTTATAATTATGTCTTTTCTAAAAGTTTGTAACATCACCTTAAAAATGTATTATTTCTTTGTGTCAGGAATATTCTAAACCTTCTTCTCTAGCTATTTAGAAATAAACAATAAATTATTGTTAACTATAGTCACAATATTGTGCTATTGAACACTAGATGCTATTCTTTCTATCTACAAACCTCTCTTTATCCTATCCCACAACACTTCCCAGCCTCCAGTAACCATCATTCTACTACCTCCATGAGAACAAATTTTTCTGCCCCAACATGTGAGAACATAAACTCTTTCTCTTTCTGTGACTGGCTTATTTCACTGAACATAATGTCTTCCACATCAACCTATGTTGCTGCAAATGACAGGATTATATTCTCTTTTAAGGCTTAATAATGTTCCATTGTGTATATATGCTATATTTTTTATCCATTCAGTTGTTGATGTATACTTGGGTATTGTGAATCGTGTTCCAATAAACATGGGAATGCAGTCTAGTTAATACACTGATTTCCTTTCCTTTGGATAGATACCAGTAGTGGAATTGCTGAATCACATGGTAGCTCTATTTTTAAAATTTTGAGAAACCTCCATACTACTTTCCATAGTGGCTCTACTAATTATATTCCCACCAACAGTATATGAGTGTTCCCTTTTCTCTGCAAACTTTCCAGAGTCTTTTATTTTTTTCTTTTTGGTAACAGCCATTCTAATTAAGATGAGGTGATATCTCATTGTGGTTTTAATTTGCATTTACCTAATGATTAATGATGTTGAGTATTTTTTTAATATACCTGTTGACCCTTTGTTTGTCTTCTTTTAAGATAGATCTATTCAGATCTTTTGCCCATTTTAAAATCAGATTGTTTGGGGATTTTTTGCTCTTCAATTGTTTGTGTTCCTTATGCATTCGCGTTCTCAATCCCTTGTCAGATAAATAGTGTGCAAATATTTTCACCTATCTCTGGGTTTTCTCTTCACTTTATTGATTGTTTCCTTTGTTCTGCAAAAGCTTTTTAACTTAATGTAATCCCATTGGTCAATTTTTGCTTTAGTTACCTGTGCTTTTAGGCCTTACTCAAGAAATCTTTACCTAGTCCAATGTCCTGGAGTGTTTTTCCAATGTTTTCTTCCAGTAATTTTATAGTTTTGGTATTCCATTTAAGTTTTTAATCCATTTGCTTTTTTTATATGGTGAGAGACAACAGTCTAGTTTCATTCTTCTGCATATGGATATCCAGTTTTCCCAGCACCATTTATTGAAGAAGGTATCCTTTCCACAATGTATTTTCTTGGTACCTTTGTCAAAAATGAGTTGGCTGCAAATGCATGGTTGCATTAGTCAGGGTTCTCTAGAGGGACAGAACTAATAGCATACATGTGTATATAAAGGGGAGTTTATTAAGAGTATTGACTCACAGGATCACAAGATGAAGTCCCACAATAGACTGTCTGCAAGCTGAGGAGTAAGGAAGCCAGTCCAAATCCCTCAACTTCAAAAGCAGGGAAGCCGACAGTGCAGCCTTCAGTCTGTGGCCAAAGGCCTGAGAACCCCTGGCAAACCTCTGGTGTAAGTCCAAGAGTCCCAAAGCTGAAGAACTTAAAGCCTGACATTCAAGGGCAGAAAACATCCAGCTTGAAAGAAAGATGAAGACTGAAAGACTCAGCCAAGTCTGCAATTTTCACCTCCTTCTGTCTGCTTTATTCTAGCCACATCAGGAGCTAATTAGATAGTGCCAATACAGATTGAGGATGGGTCTGCCTCCCCCAGACCACTGACTCAAATGTTAATCTCCTTTGACAACACCCTAGAAGACACACCCAGGAAAAATACTTTGCATTCTTCAATCCAATCACATCGACACTCAATATGAACCATCACAAGCCCACCCCTTAACAACGTGAACACAGACACATCTCCTGAAATCATGCATAATCTTCAAATAAAGACCATGATAAGATCATAACTACACTGAACATAATACAGCTATTCTTCATACAACCTGAAGCACATTAATCTTTAACCTAAATGCTATTATATAAGTTAACAACACTTAAATGCTGATAAGAAATCAATAAATCTAATGTCATATAATAAAGGGAAAAAGGGAAATAAAATGAAGATTTTTCTTAGTACTAGTGTAAAATACACAAAAATATTCTTAACAAAATAAGGAAGAAATACTCATGACAATTACAGTCCTCCTTTCTGCAACTGGTCATGTGGTCATAGCTAGTATTGTTGACTACCTTCTTCTACTACCTATTCCATAGTCCCTTCACGTTCTGCAAGCATCTCAGCGGGTTGTGGTATTTTACCTGGTGGCCTAAACCAAACCTTCATTCCTGAAGGGTCTGGGCTACTTTTAGTCCTGCCTGGATTGGGTTGTAGTAGTTTCCCATTGACCTTAATCACACAGCATGGTAATATTAAGAGATGCCCTATGGGATCTCCTGTATTCCATACATACTCTTCCTTACCTTCATTATGGAGTAGTAGACTAATTTCATCTTGATTATCCAGGTCACTCATCCCAGTAAACCCTGTAACTTCCTTCTTAGCCTGTTGCCTTGAGGTAGGAGGAATACAAAGTGGCCAGGTGACAATCTAAACTCCCAGTTTAATTAAATCATTGTTGTGTTTCCTGGTGGCAGCATTTGTCCCTCTGGAACTAAGACCTCTGGACCAGAAGAACGTACTGTTGTGGGAACATGAAGCAAAAAATTTCCTAGGTCACTAGAGGTGATGGTGAGAGGTATCACTTCCACTTTCACCCCTTGATTCCTGGATTCATGCCTCCTGGCTATAGGAGAAACAGTACCATATATAATTAACCTGCCACCAAGCAGCAGGCTGATCACCCCAAGGAATGGTGCCATGTCAAGGGCTCAGTATTGGTCTCTGCTGCTAGCAAATTGGGCAATCATGGTTGCCATAGCCAGGTCAGTCTTAGTGAGTAGAAGTCCATGTGGCTGACCCCATGCATAACCTCTATGCCTGCCACCATGGCCACTTTTTTCATGGGCCTAATGTGTGAAATACATTTCTTTCACAGGGTGGCTGAAAAAATAGGCTCAGTGGTGAATGAGACATCCTATCTACTCAATTATTAAATCCCCTCTGCTGAGGTCACCTTTTGGTGAGAATTCACATGAGATACAAATACTGTCACAATTTTTGACCACTCAGAGAGGTCCATCTACATACCTCTTCCCCAAATTTTTTTGTCACCAATTTTCCAATCATGCTTCTTCCAAGACCCTGATGATGCAGCCAAACCATTGCATTCAGCCCACAAATCAGTATATAATTGAAGATCTGGCCATTTCTCCTTACAAGCAAAGTGCACAACCAGGTACCCTGCTCGAAGTTTTGCCCAGTGGGAAGATTTTCCTTTAATGCAGTCCTTAGGGGATGTCCTAGAAAAAGCCTACATAGTACTGCATCTGTCCACTTTTGGGTGGTGCCTGCATATAATGTAGAACCAACTGTAAACCAGGCCCTAGTCTTCTCTTCCTCTGTCAACTGATCATAGGGAACTCCCATGAAGCCATTGTTACAGGCTGGAGGAGAGAAGGCAGAGTGGCAGGAGTGGGGACCATGGGCATTTGAGCCCCTTTTTCATGTAGCTTACTTGTGGCTTCAGGACTTGCTCAAGCCTGACCATTTCCATTTAATGATGAAATGCTGCTGTGCCTGCCCTACTTTATAGCTAGATGGGTTAGAAAGCATTGAGTTCATGATAGGCAGTTCAGGTCACATGGTGACCTGATGACCATAATCAAACCTTTAGTTTCTTCCAAGACCCAGTAACAGGCTAAGAGCTGTCTTTCAAAAGAAGAGTAGTTATCTGCAGAAGAGGGCAAAGCCATGCTCCAAAATGTTAGTGGTCTCCACTTTGGTTCACCTATGGGGGCCTGCCAAAGACTCCAAACAGCATCCCTATCTGCTACTGACATATTAAGCACCATTAGATCTACTGTGTCATATAGCCCAAGTGGCTATATGAGGTCTCCATCTTGTTTTATGTTCTTGGGAGCTGACCTTGTAACCTTGGGAGACTGACCTTGTTAGTTACAAACTTTGCTACAGATCTCTGAAGAAAAAAAAACTGGATGAGGTCTCCATCTTGTTTTAAGTCCTTGGGAGTCTGACCTTGCAACTATGTGGCAGTACTTTCTTTTAGTATCTGCCATTTTACAATGGTGGTCTGTATTCAATCCTGGCTTAAGGAATGAGTACTATCTGGTTAATATATGGCTAAATTTTATAATTTGCTGATTCTGTTTCCTTCCATGAACAACTTCTAGCTTCCTTTCTTAAATATTCCATTCTCTGAGTTACCTTTAAAGATTCTAGATTTTGTAGTAACTGCTTATCACCTCTTTGAAAATAGCTTGTACATTCACAGTTAAGTCATAACGTTAGTTGAGGCTTGTTGGTTTCACCTGCGAGGTTACTTTTGGTAAAGTCCAAAAGCCAGAATTATTGGCCACTGGTCATGGCTAAAGTTGGGTAATAAGGGATTTTAAAGGATTTTTTTAAAGAGTTGATTAAAAGTCAGCATAATTAAAAATGGATATCCAAGTTACAGGTATATTTAAAAGGCCTTTATGTCATTTCTTTTCTTGGGTGTTGTTTTACTGGAAAAATTATTTTTTTTCTCCTCAGTCAACTAAATTATTTTTCTCCATTTGTCTTGTCACTCTTAATGTGATAACTTCTGATAGTCTGGTACTGCTTGGGCAAAATAGAGAAGGTGCCATAGACCCCATTTTGGAACCCCAATAATTAAAAGCAGATATATCCTTCTCGAAATCTGTTTTTGTTTCCCAGCTATACTTGCTTAGTAGGCTCAAGCCCTGTTTCTTAAAAAGCTCCACTCTGAGGCAAGTAATCCAATTAAGACATTGGCAAATGAAAAATCTTACAACTACTGAATCTTCTTCTGTCCATTTGTGTAGTTATATTTGTGTTATGTGTGTAATTTTATATTTAAAAAAACTCTTGATTGGCTTAAAGAAAAAAAAGCACTTAGATCAAACATTTTTAAAGAAAAAATAAAAGCAGTAATTACTTTTAGTTCTTGTGACTTAATCTTTAAGAAACAAAAGTTTTAAAGATTATTGGTAAAATACAATTGTCTTCAAAATGTAAATATGTGGTCTAAATTATGCAGGTGAGATTGTAAGTTTGCTAAATGCTCCAAGGTCATAAACTGATTCTTTGGCTTTTGAAAATTGCTTGACTTGCCTGCTTTATAGTTTTGTAAGGCACGGGGACAGATGAAATTAGCCACACATCTAAGTATGTTGGAAAGAGTTAGACATTATCTGTGCCTAGTATATAATTAAAATAACTTACCAGGTTTTATATTAAGATTAAAAATTGCTGCCTGTAATCCCAGCACTTTGGGAGGCTGAGGTGGGTGGATCACGAGGTCAAGAGATCGAGACATCCTGGTCAACATGGTGAAACCCTGTCTCTACTAAATATACAAAACTTAGCTGGGCATGGTGGTGCGTGCCTGTAATTCCAGCTACTCAGGAGGCTGAGGCAGGAGAATTGCCTGAACCCAGGAGGCGGAGGTTGCGGTGAGCTGAGATCGCGGTATTGCACTCCAGCCTAGGTAACGAGAGCGAAACTCCGTCTCGAAAAAAAAAAAAATTGCTAAGAGTCGCCATTACAATATGTAATTGAGACTACTCAAAATAGACTTATATGCAAGGTGCTTAAAGAAAGTAAAATGTGTTTTTAGTAAAACTTTATAAGAAGGCATGGGAATGTAAGTTTTTGCCTAGTTTAGAGGGTTAAAGGAATGTTTTAAATCAGATAAAACAAAACTAAAGGTTTAAACAAATTGTGGAATGTTTGCAAAAATTAATCTTATAAAAGAAATTCTGTGCATAAACATATTGGCTAAATTCAAAAGGGTATTATTTTGTTTTTCCATTAATTTAATATGGGAATAAAAGCACAACAAGATTTTCTTAAAGCACTGATCTGCTCTTTAACAAAAATTGGTAAAGGGACTATGAGAATCCCACCTTATGGTCAAACTGATTAAGACTGGATTGATTTGTCTATAAGGTTTCATTAAAAATAAATAAAATAGTGGTATTGATATTAGTAGTGGACTAATGGAAGGGTGAACTTTGGCTCTCTCTCAAACAAGATTTTCATATGATATTAGAGGATAATGAAAGACCTTTATTTGCCCTGAAATAAACTACCAAAAAAAAAAAGAAGAGAAAGACAAGACACAGGTTGTTTGGAAAGCAATGTCTTCCTCCTTAATAAGAAAAGGTTTTTGCCTTTTTAAAAAAATTTACTCATTATTTTGACTAAATAAATGACTTATGATAACCAGACATTTTATTTCATAATATCAAGTGTTTTAAACCTTTAGCTTCTTGAAATCAAACTTCAGCTTCAGGGTTGTCTTTCCTGATCCCTAAATTTTGGGTATTACAGAGGACCCCTGGAGCATCCAAAAGAGAAGTAAACAGGATTATTTGACACATTTAGTTACATGCAATTGCCAAAATAAAATAATGTTTAACCTTCTTTGGGTTATGTTTTAGTGAATAATACTAATATGTGTTCCAAATTATATGGGTTTTCTAAAATTCTAATGTCTGAGTATAATCATGTTATTTTAACATAATTAAGAAATAACCAAATTTCTCTGTTTTGTCAATCATGTTTTTGACTGTGACTATCCAAAGACATTTCATAATTCACATACAACAGTTGTCTTGTTTTGATTCTTTTCAAAAGCTGGCTTATAGTCAGCTATAGGACTTTGACAGGTACTCTCAAATGCTAATTATTTGTTTTTCAGTCATGAAAACATTTTATTTTGAGCTATTTACAGCTTTTAACAATTAAGGATGGTATAATCCTTCCTGTGAACCAAATTTGGAGCATATTTGTTTCTCTCATCTTGGTTTCTCCAGAATTTGGAAACTATTAGTGAGTATTCACAATGACTGGACTGCTGTTTCTAGATGAAACTTCAATCCAGAGTCAAAACTTCTATTCCTGTTTGTCTTCCCTTCCCTGATTGGTTCTTTCTGAATAACTCTTTGTAACCAATCAAATGTTGCCTTTTCCAATACTACCTACAGCCCACCCCTCTCCTGTCCTGTGCCTATAAAAACCCCAGACTCGGTCACACTGAGAGAGACAACTCAACTTCAAGTAAGAGACCACCTTCCCATGTCCTCTCCACTGAGAGCTGTTTGGTCACTCAATAAAATTCTTCACCCTCATCAACTTCAATTGTCTGCATAACCTCATTCTTCTTGGATGTGGGATAAGAATGCAGGATCCACTGAATGTGGGTACTCAGAAGGCTGTAAACACTGTGGCCCTCTGTCCCACATGACAGGAAGCAGCAGCAGGGCTGAGCCAGACGTAGAACCATGAGCTAGAGTGGGACGAGGGGCTGACAGAGCTGATAACATGTCACCGTCCATCAGGTTGTGGAAAGTGGAACTAAAAGTGCTACTTAGCATGTTGTAACACCCCTTCTGGGGTTTAGGGGTCATGGGCATCCCTTCCTGGGCATCACTGTGTTCCCCTTGGGTCAATACGCCTGGTCCAGCTGCAAGCGTTGCATGGAGCCTGTCTTTATGTCAACACTTGGAATAGTTGACCAGACCCCACCTCACTTGCCCACACAACCCCTCCCACCAGGGGCTGAACACACAGCCATGGCAGTCGTGGCCTGAGACAGTGTGCAAGCCAGACATGGCCTGAGTAGGCTGAGTTGGCAGGCCACCTTCTGTGGCAGGTAGCATGGCCGAGCAATGCCCAGGCAGAGGTGTCACCAGCCAGAGCCCTTTGGCTGACAAAGTGACCAAGAAGCCTTCACATCAATTTTAAATGGTGTTGCTTTCTTAATTTATTTTTCAGATTGTTCACTGTTGACATATAGGAATACCACTGATTAGTGTATGTTCATTTTGTATCCTGCAACTTTACTAAATTTGATTTTTGGTGAAGTCTTTAGGGTTTTCTAAATATAAAATCATATCAGCCACCAACAAGGACAATTTGACTACTCTTTTTCCTATTTGGATGTCCTTCCTTTTTTTTTTTTTTTTTCAAGATAATAATGCTTTATGTTTGCTTCTACCTGACAAAAGTGAATTTCACTGAAGTGTGGCTAAAGCAATACTAATGTTGCAGGATAGCCAGTGACGGAACACCCGAGACACCGAAGTGAGGAAGGAAGAGACTTTAATTCAGCTAGCTATGGAGCATTGGTTGACTTATGTCCAAAAAAAAACTGAGCTCCCCAAAAAGCAGTTTTTTCCCTTTTTAAAGACATACAACCCAGTGGGAGCAGAGATAAAACTGTGTCATTGCCCACTGGCTGGACCTCTGACCTCACAGTCTTTGGCTTTCATTTATTTGCTAATTTACATGTGGTGCCCATGGGAAGGAAAGGGTTACAGAAGTTGAATGAAGGCAGTAAATCACTTAGTGACAAAGGCATCTCTAAGTGGGGGGTCTGGTTGGTGCAGATGGGGAGTACATGACTCAGGGAAGGTCCTTGGGCAGTAAGAAAAACATTTGCAACATTTTCAAGGGTGGTAGATAACACAGGCACCAGTTACAGAGATGGGGGTTATTTTTTCAGTCCTCGGGCCCTGCTGTGGTTGGGCCAGTGGGTCAGTGTCTCTCCTGACTACTGACTTCAACTTTGTGCTATTTTATCTCCCCTCCCCACTTTTCTAACAGAAGACAGGCAAGGGAGAGAGATGGTCTCCTCTCTCACTAATACCATTATTTCACCTCTATGAAGCCTCAATTTATACATTTTTTTCATGGCAGCATAGATTGCAGGTTAATATTTAAGTGAAAGAAATATTTCTCTCTGCTAAAATACTGGTGGTAGTTAAGGTCAGGGAAGTTAAGGTGGCAATCACATGATCCTGGACTTCACACTGTAACATCTCACAGAATATGCGGAACAGAACTAATCCTATACATCAAGCATTTACCAGGAGTTAGAAATTACGACTCTGACAAAGATAGATCACAAATCCCTTTTTCATTGTGTCAGTATTTTTTAAATACTCAAAAAATCAAGTTGAAGTTTTAAATCTAGGCAGTCCAACTTTGGAAATGAGAGAGAGAGAGAGAGAGACATACACAGACAAGAAAGGTGAAGTAACTATCATTTTCTCTCTCAGTGTGCTTCTAGGTCCTACTTGATGTTAAAAGCCCAACTCAACTGCTAACTTCAATCAAATCGTAAGAGAAAGAATTGTACCTGTCTTCTGAAGAATATAGTACGTAAATATTTAATTAATTAATATCCTTCAAAAAAACTCTGATAACTATCTAAAAATGAGTTCATCTTTCTCTTTTTTTTTTTTGAGTTCATCTTTCTCTAAATTTTCATTGTATTTTGCCTATCTCCTCTTCTGATTTAGTGCTTTCTATGTGGTATGTTATTTATGTGGAAGGCATAGGGCCCTCATATACAATTTCTTTTAAGGAGAGGGTTTGTGTATGATTTCTTTTCCCTTACACCAATCAATCAATAAATATTTGTTAAAAGAATAAACATCTGAAAGATGTGAGCAAGTCAAGTTTTGTTTTGTTTTTAAATTCATATAGATAATTGAAACATGAGAATTTTCTACTCATGTAAGCACTCTTTTCAGAGTACAGACTAGCAAAAAAGTTTATAAAATTACATTCTACTTCCTGAAGACAAATACATTCTAAAGTAGCAATTTGACTCCCCAGAGATTTTTTGATAAACAGGTTATCAAGCTTTCTGTAAGAACTACAGCATTTATGTGTCTTCTCTTACTTTGCAATTATAGAAATGACACCTCTAAGAATCATAATAAATTTCTTACAGTTTTAAAAAGTGGGAAAAAAAAATAAGAATTTTTCTCAGCCGGTATATACATGATATGGAGCTTATTGCCCATTTGCTATATCTTGTACTAAATAGAAAATCAGAAAATTATAGAAGGAAATAATTCAATATTAGGGCACTACTCACAGAGAAACCAGACTCTAAATATTGGAACCATAACAGAACATAACACATGAAATCAGCAATAAAATTGTAATATAAAAATTACAATTCTATTTGTTCTTTCTTACTATAAAAACATATCCAGATAAAATTTTAAGAGCAAAGAAATGAGTGTTAGGGCATACAAAAGTCATACTTTGCCATGTCATATTATGTACTAATCACCATCAAGAGTTTCTAATTCCCTTTTTTAGCACTTCTAATTCGAATTCCCAGAATTAGTTATTTGCCTCCCGACTGAGGCAAACGCCCATTTCTACCACCAAACTGATAGGAACAAAAGCGTAATACAAAGAACAAAGTTTATGATGAGAAAATACGTTATTAAAATAAATTACCATGTGATGCACATTTTTTTAAGTGTAGAAAATTTATTCATCTTGTTCTCACTCTAGGTAGTTCAGTTCATTGTCCAATTTGTGAGTAATCCAAAAAATTCCTCCCTCATTATTATTATGGAGAGGCCCATTTATCAGAAACAGAAAAAATGGAAAGTGTGACAGTGAGATAAGAAAATAATTCCATTTTTTGTTGCAGCCAATTTGTTAAATATTGTCAAGGGAAGAAATTGAACTTATGATTAAATTAGCATTTTGATTATCAGTGGAGTTTCTTTTTTCTTTTTTTAAACTTTTATTTTAGGTTCAGGCATACACATGCAACCTCACCAGCATCTGTCATTTTTTGGCTTTTTAATTACAGCCATTCTGACTGGTGTAAGATGATATCACAAGGGAACACATATCTTGCTTGTGAGAATGGAAACTAGCTCAGCCATTGTGGAAAGCAGTTTGGTAATTTCTCAGAGAACTTAAAGCAGAATTACCATTTGACCCAGTAATCTGTTATTGGGTATATAATCAAAGGAATATAAATCATTCTACTATAAAGACACATGCATGTGTATTGTATGTTCATCACAGCACAGCACTGTTCACAATAGCAAAGACATGGAATCAACATAAATGCCCATCAATGGTAGAATGGATAAATGTTTCATTTTTTCCTTATGTGGCATTAAGAAAAATGTTCCAAATCATACAGAGCAATTTGGAGGAGGAATAAGAACTGAGGAAATTGAAAGCCAGACAACCTATCCCCGATCCTCTATTCATACCTCTGGTGTAGCCCCACCACCTTCAGTCTTAGGAGGCTGCACAAAGCACACTCCTGTACACAAAGTGAGAAGTAGAGCATGACAAATATCACCTATGCACTTTAGAACTGTGGGTTACCATAGTAGCAAGGCACTTCAGGTACATTGCTGAAGTGTGTTTGGAATTGAAATATTAACTGAAAGAAACTAAGGCTGTTTCTCTCAGATTAAAAAAAATAAAGCTTACCAATAAATATATTGCTGCAGGGCTTAGCTTTAGTGAAAGTTTTTAGATTGTCTTCCATGAAAACAACAATTGACAGGAAAAGCTATGCAGTTACAAACAATCCTACAAAGAGATGTACAAGCATTGTTGTAGAAGACAATCTAAAACTGCCAAGAAAGCAACTTTATGACCATAATCCCTGACTTGCTGAGAAATCCTGCATTGTTTTCATCAAAGATATCATGTTTTCTCATATGTTCTGTGAACCGTCTCATTCTGGTAATTTGCTGCTGAGTAAGCCTTTTGCATTTTATTCAAGGCTATCCCCATGAAACCCAACCAAGATGGCTAAAATAGATTATCTTTTCATCAGTATGCTCTGAAAGTAATACATAGCAAATTCCATTTACCTTCTAATATATTTCCTAAGGAAAGGATACCTAAATCTAAAAATGACTAGGGCATGTGTGAAGTCAAATGATATTTGTAGAATACATAGCCAATTTTTCCAACTAGCATATGTTAGAATTTGATTTATCTGGTTGATTGTTTAAAAGGGTCTCTCTAGTCCATTATCCTGGACAATAAATATAGTGATAATATAACTCACTTCAAGACTTTCAGGGTTTTTTTTAATTACTTAAAGAGTTTATTTTATTCTAGGGCATTAAAATTAGGGAAGAGCATAAGAACTATAACCTAACCAGAAAAATTGATGAGTCAAAATATTTTATTCTCAACTATCCTATATAACACAATTTACTGAACTTCATTATAGTTACCTTTCTAGATGAGTCACTGGTGAGTTTATTAATAGCTGAATTTAAAACTATTATGATTCAACTCTATTCAAAACATTTATTAGGTGCCTCTTATATGTCCACTTTAATATACTAGACAGGCAACTTTTATGTGTTGGACATGGTACAGGCTCTACTACCTGATAATGTGAAGTTTTGCTGGGGATATGTTACTACCTTCCTCCTACCTTTTTCTTTTTCTCTTTCCTTTTATGCTCCATCCACTGCCATCCTCTTTCTTCCTTCTGGCTTTTACCCACAAGTTCAAGTATAAAAATGTGGTTAAAAATGTATTGGCTGGCCTTGCTAAAGGTTAAGGATGCAAAAAAAAGAATGACATTTGTTCTTAATTTAGGGGTGCCCGTGTCCTAATCCTTTCAACTTGTAAATATATTATCTTACATGGAAAAAGATAGTTGACAAATGTGATGAGATACTTGAATAGGCTACTATTTTTCAAAGAAGTGATAGAAGAGCATCAAGCTTGGAAGAACTAGCATATGCAAAAGTACAGAGTCTTTAAAAATACTCCTATTTCTTTCATATAATATTTAGAACAATATAAATTTCAAAGTCAAACTTCCTCTATTCTCTACTATATGACTTCATACCAAGATTCAACCACTGTTAACAAATTCTTTTTTTTTTTTTTTGAGAAGGAGTTTGCTCTTTTTGCCTAAGCTAGAGTGCAATGGCACTATCTTGGCTCATTGCAAACTCTGCCTCCCGGGTTCAAGTGATTTTCCTGCCTCAGCCTCCCCAGTAGCTGGGATTACAGGCATGTGCCACCACTCTAGCTAATGTTGCATTTTTAGTAGAGACGGGGTTTCTCCATGTTGATCAGGCTGGTCTCTAACTCCCGACCTCAGGTGATCTGCATGCCTCGGCCTCCCAAAGTGCTGAGATTAACGGCATGAGCTACCACACCCAGTCAGCAAATTCTTATGTATTATTCTGTTTGATTTCAACTGATGTACAAGCATGTATTTACTTACAAAGATGGGATTATACTATGCATATTGTTGGGCTGCTTTATTTTCATCTAAAATCATGTATTAAATACATTTAATATCATGATATATCATTATATTAACTATAATATTCCATTCTATAGATATATCATAATGCATTCAATCCCATATTTATGAGTATGTTTTGCTTTTACAACTAAGGCTGCAATATTCATTTTTTTGTTTTGTTTTGTTTTTGAGATGGATCTCACTCTGTCACCCATGCTGGAGTGCAATGGTGTGATCTTGACTCACTGCAAAATCTGCCTCCCTGGTTCAAACAATTCTCCTGACTCAGTCTTCTGAGTAGCTGGAATTATAGGTGCATGTCACCACACCTAACTAATTTCTGTGTTTTTAGTAGAGACAGTATTTCGCCATGCTAGCCAGGGTGGTCTGAAACTCCTGACCTCAGGTTATCTGTTCACCTTGGCATCCCAAAGTGCTGGAATTACAAGTGTGAGCAACCACACCCTACCAGTCTGCAATATTTCTTATACATATATCTTTGTTTATAAAACTGGCTTATTGAATGAACTGAACTTAGTGAATAAAAACAGGAATATTGTACTACCTTTAACAGTCATTCTCAAAGTATGGTCCCTGGACTATCAACATCAACATCAATATCACCTGGACACTTAGAAAACATTTTTTTTAAATAAGTAGAAGGAGTAAACTCTAAAATAATGATAAAAAGTATAGCACAGTAAATACATAAACCAGTAACATGGTCATTTATTATCATTGTATTAGTTTGTTCTCACACTGTTATAAAGAACTGCTTAAGAATGGGCAATTTAGAAAGGAAAGAGGTTTAATTCACTCACAGTTCTGCATGGCTTGGGAGGCCTGAAGAAACTTACAATTATGGTGGAAGGCAAAGGAGAAGCAGGCACCTTCTTCACAGGGCAGCAGGACAGAGTGAATACAAGCAAGGGAAATGCCGGATGCTTATAAAACCATCAGATCTCGTGAGACTCACTATCATGAGAACAGCAAGGGAAAAACTGCCCCCATGGTTCAATTACCTCCACCTGGTTTCTCCCTTGACACATGGGGATTATGAGGATTACAATTCAAGGTGAGATTTTGGGTGGGAACACAGCCTAGCCATATCATTCTTCCCCGACCCCTCCCCCGCCACCAAAAAAAAGAAATGCAAATTCTCAGACCTGACAGACCATCCTCCAGACCTCCTGAACCAGAAACTCAGGGAGTGGGACCAGAAGTCTGTGTTTTAACAAGCCCTCCAGGTAATTGTGATGCATATTCAAGTTTGATCATCACTAGCCAACACTCCTTCCATTCCTAGTCCTTGAAGACATTTCAGGTAAATCCCTTAGCTTTCCCATCTCATTCAATTTCACTACTTGCTTTCAGGCATTAAAATAGCTCATAGAGAAATTGAATAGAAATTTTAATTTCACAATCAATTCAAGGCTTAAACCATGACTTAGAAGGAGGGAAGGGGGAGACTATCTATTTTTTCACTTTTCTTTCTTATTCTCATCTGAATCTGATACTGTTGGATCTCCCTTTCTACTCTCAATAACTAAGATCTAAAAGAAGAGTTGGAAAAAATAGAAACCACTTGTTAGGTGATTTGTGCTGTTCTAATCCAGCAATCAGGGTCTTTAATGAGGCAGGCACCAAACGTGGATTATTTGAAAGACCTTCACAGGTATCTCTAATTTGCACAGTTCCCAGGCAGGAGTAGTGTACTCACATAACCTCTTACAACTCTTTGCCCCATCATTCTTGGGGCACAGCTCTTGGCAGTGCACTGCACAACCTCTTGTTGTTAGAATACTCTTACCCCCAAAACCTATAGTTTTAATCGATATTAGGTTGAAATGACTCAAACTGAATTACCTTCAACAGCAATCAGTTAATTGACAGCAAAAGCATACATCTATGACATGCTGATTGTTGAGAGTACAGACTATTCCTCTGCTATCTTTTCTCTTTCCCAGTATCTAGGGTTTAAAAACTCCTAATAAAAATTAATCCTTTCCCTACTGAAATCAAAGCAAACTGACAAATATATAGAAGTCAAAAAGATGAAGATGGAGATTAAGTATTAGTATTATTATTGATGAAAGCTTGTTTGAAGAAAATAGCTTAGAACTGTGCTAGTAGTACTTGCTAATACATCAACCCCAAATTAAACAGAACTCTTACCTAGACACAGGCATAGCTGGCAAACTGCAGGACTCTTCCCCAGGGAGCGGGCTTCTTCGTCCTTGGCAGAAAGGCAAATGATAAAGCATGCATCTTGTGGGCAGGCTGGTTTCCAACAAATGAAGAAAGAGTAGTTAATCAGAAACTTTGTGCAGGCTCATCAGATAAATTCTCCTCTTTGCAAATAAAGAAATGAGAGAAATGAAGAGAGAAGCAAAATGTTATCTAGTTCAGCATTGTCTTACTATATATACAATATGAACCACAAATGCTAGTCACATACACAAATTATCTAGTAACCACATTAAAAAGGAAAAAGAAACAAGTAAAATTTGCTTTAGTGATTTATTTTTATTTAACCCAGTATTCCAAAATATTACCATTTCATAGTATAATCAATATAAAAATATTAATGATGTCTGTTACGCTTGTTTCATACTAAGTCTCCAAAATTTTATATGTATTTGATATTTTCAGCACATTTCTATTAGGACTAGCCACACTTAAAAACTCTCATGAGAGGTACAAGGCACTGGCTAGCATATTGGACCATGAAGATATAGTTTAATGCTTTCTACCTTGAAACATAGGAGAAAGGATTGTATTTTTTCCCTACGATCAGCCAGATTCCACAATTCAGTATTGCCCCCAGCACCTTTCACCCTGAGCTCCAAACGCCAAAATTAAAGAGATTCCAATTCCCTAATTTGGTAATTCTCTAATTTATAACTTGCTGAGTTACAAATTTTTGCAACTCAGCAAGCATTCTGCTATGAAGTGTGATCTTGTTCGCCTATAATTTTTACTGTCACCCCTATTACAACAAGTAGATCTTTTAGAGCCCTTTTTCTTGGATGAGAGGGAAAACACATCCACAGAAAGAACCATAGGAACAATTTATGTTTTCAAGGTCTGTTGATGATTGTATGTGTTGGGCAACAATGATGCATCGTGAAGTAATTATTACCAATTTTCTTCAAATGTTCAGCTTTATACAATTCCAAATCACCAGAAAATGTTCATTGAATGTTTTACACTATATCCTTGAATATATATATATATATATATATATGAAGAATACATTTGTGAATATGAAACTGCTGAATCAAAGGAAATGTACTTCTTAAAATAGTTTTTATAATTTTATAGATGCTCTTAATGGGTCATTGTAACACTATCCTCAACCCACTTCTCCTTTGTCACCTCCCACTAGAGCAACTGGAAATCAAATACTGCTTTCCCAGTCTCCCTTAAATCTAGGAATGGCCATAGGACTGTATCTGGCCCTTGAGACAAGCAAAAGTCTTTTGAGGGGATATGTCTAGAGATCTCCTTGTTTTTCGAAAAGCTCACATAGCCCTTCTCCCTTTCTCCTTTTCTTTGGTTGGCAACAGAGAAAAATATGTGAATCAACAAAACATGTGAATCAGATGTTTGGAGCCCATGGGGTAACATGCATGAGGGGCAGGCTAATGAAATCACAGAAGAGCTGGTCCTGGTTATCATCAACCTACTGAACCAGCAATTAACTTCATATTGCTTGAAATATATTTTTTAAAACCGTATGTATTCAAGTCACATTGTCAAATTTTCTGTTACTTGCAGCCAAAATATTCCTAAGTGGTTAGTCTGTTGACAAAAGCTCTCCAAAAAATCATACCAATCCAATTGTTTTCAAAGAAACAGTATATAAGAGTGAATTTTTACCCAGTATATCCCTGCCAATACAGGATATCATAAAGAGTTTTAGTTTCTGCAATCTCATAGGTGAAAAACAGTATCTCATATTATTTTAATATCCAAGAACAGAGATTTATATTTTTGTTATGTCACTTCACCTGAAGAAAAATACAGTCTACATATTGTATTTTAAAAGTGATAGTCTGCTGCCAAAATATATCATTAGTTTAAAAAAACTTGAAAGACTTTAAATTATAATGATATGTATTTAGAAGCTCTAATAATATTTATAACCTAATAATAAACATTTTCCATGATATATCTTATACTATACATATATATGCATCAAAGGAGCCCATTTTGACACAAATATTGCATATACTACTTGCCTCAGACAATGGGAAAACATGTGACAGTCAGTGAATAAACTTTGCCTATGAAATCATCTAAAATTTCCAAAGAACTTAGAACCTTATATCCCTTGAAGGTGTCCCTTCTCTTGATCTTCCTCAAATAGTATTATTTTGTGCACCACAGCTATTATTGCCAAGATTTTAAGCTCTTACAAGCTAAAAGTGGAACATTTTCTTGTTGCAAAGCAAATTCATTGTTTTTATATAGTTAAATTTTAAGAAAAAGGTTTTTTTATTCTGAGAATCCTTTATCTCACTTTTTCCCATTTGTTCTATTGTATATATGAGGTGAAATATATTCAAAGTGATTAAAATTGATTTCAATTCTATAAGGCCAGAAATGAAATTTTCATACAATTAGTAATCATTCAATTTACTCTACTGAAAACTTCATATATAAAGAGTCAGCATTTATGACAAATCTGGTTTTTAGCATAAGCAATAAATATACATGATTATCTATTAAGGGTACTTACTATTTTCTTGGAATTTTACATTACCTTACATTAACAAAATATTGTGACACTTGAGATGCCTGGAATATGACTATTTTCCATATGTAATAAAATTTTCTTATTATTGTCATAATTATCACAATCAGAGCCTTATCCTAGCTGATTATGATGAGCATATGCAATCAGTAACAACAGCGTAGAAGTTGCCCACTGTACCAACAGATATTGAACATAAATAATTAGGAGTTTCACTGGAATGTCTCTAGAGGGAGCCACCTATTTGAGCCCCTCCCGAATGGGCCTTTGTTATTTCAGAGCTTTCCTTGACTCTTGTCCTCCAGGTCATTTCTACCTTGAACAGAGGGTCCTGATAAGTATCCTCAGATTCCTGAATGATGCATGTTCTCTTTTCTTCTTTCTCTTAGTCTTACTGCTTAGAGACTGGCCTGTCCCCATTTTTCCCTTCTAGCTTTCAAAATGTCTATTATGGGTTGGGGATCTTTCCAATATTATCCTTCTAAAATCATCACGGTGTAGAAACTCAATCCCGAAAGTTCTACACCATTTTGACACTTCTCTGGAACCTTTATATTTGCCAGAAAATAGTCCAGAATTGACAAATACCTATTTAAATCAAGTAACATGATTAGCTCCTTCACTAGGATTACTGTTTCTGCCCTATTTTGTTCTACATTCTGTTAATTCCCCATTCTCTCTTGTTGAGCCATTCTTTACCTTAATTAAATGTAAAAAACAGTATAGAATACTAGTCAAGAGTTCCTGGGCTCAAATTCTGATGTGAACATTTACTATCTGTGGCTATGGGGAAATTTCTTAAGCAGTAACTATTTTCTTATCTGTAAAATGAGGACCGTGAGAACATCTAATTGATAGTGTTATTTGAAGAAGTCAATGAGTTAATAACTGCAAAGCTCATAGAAAATAATCTGGAATGTAGACAGTGCTCAATAATATTACTTATTAATAATTTAATATAACATGAAGCCACTTAAGACAAACCTAGGACAAAAAAGTCATAAAAATTATTTTTACTATGGGATACCCTTAGGAGAATAAGGAAAGAAAAAAGAGATTCCCAATGTATGTAACAGTGGCAAGAAAGGCAAGAAATGGGACAAGAAGTCAATAAGTTGAAATTCACCTATTGAAATTGTTGTTTTGCAGCTTAAATATTGATAATTTCTTATAGAACAATCAAGCCAAAATTAAGCCAAAAGAATGGCTGAAAGATTACTGAATAAAAATGTCACATTTATGCCCAAACCATTCTAAAACTAAATAAAGATTAAATGACAAACACCTGAGTGAGAAGAATTATGCTGATATAGTATAAAGAAAAAGAATTGTTAAATGCCTTAACTCCAATAAGACAAATAGAAATAGAAGGGAGGATGGTTAGCTGAATTCAGGTCTGAGTGCCACATTGTGGGTAAACATATGTAAGTTCTTGTTAGACTGTAAAATCACTGTTTGAGATTATAATTACTTCACTGATAAGGTGCTAGTAATGCAATTCTGTAATAAGCTAAAATATGATGCATAGTAAGCCTTTAGATGCAAAGTTTATTCTTACTAAACTTCTAATTAATTAAAAGTATTGGAAGAGTCTGGGAGAACATCATAATTACTGCCATTATTTTTTATGTTCAAACTAGAAACTTACTGTGTTAATAGAATATTCCAGGCATAGGTAAACTCAAACTTGGCTCAATTTCCTGCACTTCAAATTGGGAGAGAAATAGCTCTTCCCTAGTCTCTCTCTTCCATAGAATCAAAACCCCTTACCCTCACCTTCAGCATCCTTCATATTTTGGCTCCTGCCTCCCTCTCTTACTTTATTTCCCTGTCATTTACCACCATTAGTTGGAGAGACATCATCATTTATTATCTGAACTGAAGCAACTCCAACAAGATAAACATAGGTCTCTAAAATAAACTAGTATAAATATTTGAAATAATATTTATGTGGTAAAAGTTTGATTTTATTATACTGTGGACCTATACAATACATTTTCTTTTTTTTTTTTTTTCTTTTTTTGAGACGGAGTTTCGCTCTTGTTACCCAGGCTGGAGTGCAATGGCACGATCTCGGCTCACCGCAACCTCCGCCTCCTGGGTTCAGGCAATTCTCTTGCCTCAGCCTCCCGAGTAGCTGGGATTACAGGCACGTGCCACCATGCCCAGCTAACTTTTTGTATTTTTAGTAGAGACAGGGTTTCACCATGTTGACCAGGATGGTCTCGATCTCTTGACCTCGTGATTCACCCGCCTCGGCCTCCCAAAGTGCTGGGATTACAGGCGTGAGCCACCGCGCCTGGCAATATATTTTCATTTAAAACCAATTTTAAAATAAAATTCTACTTAGAAAGTAAAAATAACATATATAAATGTACAAAAAGGGGGAAAACTACTTTATCTTGGCTATCAGAATATTAAAAAATAACATAAGCAGTGTAAATCTTATTGGTACATATGCATGTAATTTTAATCAGCTTCTTAGTTGTGTCTGTCCCAAAACCATGTCACTGGCATTTTTCCAAATATTGTATTTCAATTGTCTTATATATCTATTTTTTTCATAAAATTCTCTGCCATCTTCTTCAAAACCAAATATAATGTGAATAATTTGAAATTGTTGATATCTTCAATAGAATATTTTCTGTAATTACAATGATTTTTATCAGAAAATATTCTTTTTACAGGGCTAGAACAACTGAAACACTCAAAGTAAATTCTACCAAATAAAGGATATTCTTAGTTCAATATTTTGTATTTAAATGAGTAATCATAAATATTTTGCAAGCACATCTTTTTTACCTGCAGTCAGAGAATTTGCTTTGAAAAATATTTTACATAAAAAACTGATGAAGTAAGTCATTGCTATTTATAATTGTTTTAGATGTTTTGCCAAATTTAGATCTTGCTAAATTATAGGCCTTCTTAAGCTTCATTCTATTCTTGTACAGAATCTAAATTAGTCCAAGAAAATGGGAGTTCCATCAAAATCGACTTATTCCAAACGCAATTCTAGAATTTCAAACTAAATCTTACATGCTGCTTGAACTCCTACTAACTTGTTCACTTATTCCTCTGCTTTTACATTGACAAATTTCCAAATGATCCTGCTTTAAAGCTTTATTTTCAATAATTCTGTTTAGAAGAATTATTTTCACTTATTCTTCAAAAGATGGAGACTCTTGGCTTTCCATTTGTTGAATATTTAATTCAAGATTTCTCATTGATTTTCAGGGAAATGCAACCAAGATTTAGAGAAGTCATTATTTAAAAGTTTGCTACCACAGTAAAATACTTAGGTTGCATGACAAGGCAGTTCCTCAAAGACTGAAACATTTCTAAAGTCTGTACAATGCTGGACAGCAAAGAGAAAAAAACTCATTGGCATGTTGAAGGATTTAATTGTATACAACACCAACTTTGTCACAGACATCTTATAGTTGTTACTCTAAGTGTTTATGCATTTAAAATATTCATCAAACTTTGACAAATTAATGTGTATCATAAAATCACCAGGTAAATTTTCATTTTGTAGTTTTCTTAATTTAGTTGTAGCTATCTTTTAATGACAATACTGTTCTCTACCCAAAAAAATTTAGTTACAGTATCGCTGCAATAACCATTTTAAATTGTTTCAAACTTATAAACTAAATTTACAATAGCAATATAATAATGTTAAGCATATCAATATCAAACATATCAACTTTGAGAGAATGAGTCTCCAAGAGATTTACTTTGAATCCATAAAATTGAGTTTCTTAAAAGGAAATCATTATGGAAATTAACTGATTTTAAGCATCTAATGACTTTATGTGAAAACCAGCATCGTTTAAATGCCTGCAAAATTCTGCCAAATGATCTGATACATTAACACCTACATTTCACTTTCTGTATATGAAAAAAAGCTTGGGATTAAAAGTAAGCAAACAGTTTAAAATAATAATTTTTAATCTAGATTTGCCTTCTGGAGCTTCAAATATCTAGTAAAGTTTTGAATACATGATAATTTACGTTTTTTCAGGATATTTAGATTTTCAAGTTTCCACTTAGTCATAGATATATTACAGCCTCCATGATGGATGATAAATATTGACAAATATTTGTATAACTTACATACTCTTTGTCAACTTTATTGAGAGACCATAAGATTTCATTATACATGTTCTTTCTTTCTTTTTTTTAGTTTATTGCTACTGATAATGTTATTCCGAAGTAAAAATGTCTCACCAAACAAAAAACTAGAGATATATACCATATGCTTAATGACAGAGGGTTATTGAGAGAAATCTGTATGCAAGGTATGTGAGGATACTCTTGGTGCTTTCAAGATAACTCCTTGGATGTACCAGAGACCTCCAAGTGGAATTTTGTAAAATTTTACTTCATATTACTCACAAGATCCAAGACAGATTGGCCTTTGTACTCAGTCAATGCTTGGTTAGAGGGAGGGAAAATATTACTGACATTTTTTAGTGTGTGTCTGTTGCCTATCTTATCTGTCACCAATTTAATCATGGTAAACTGTAAGAGTAAGACACCGTCAAGAACACAAGTCTCCCAATCCCTTTGAACAACTCCAGATAGGTTTCATATTGAGTTTTTAACGAATATTTAATATGTCCAGATCAGCGATTATTCTCAGGACGTAATGAAGGTGTTCCTCACCAAAGAACTGTGGCTCAGACAGTAGCACAAGTTAAACTAATATTATGTACCCAGCACGGGGAATTCCAACTTATCTCTCCAGTGATAAAAATATTCATTTCCTTGGGACTGTTATTATAGAACTTTAAAGTCTTTGCCACATAATTAAAAACTTTATGGTCTAGATCACTCTCAAACCTCAGGAAAGTAGAAAGTATTGGTATCTTTCTCTAAGTTTGGGAAGCACTCTCATACTATCCCTTTAAATAAACTTTCTACCCCTATCTCTTTTTCTACCCCTTTAAGGCCAGTAACTCTTAGATTTGCCTTTTTGAGACTATTTTATTAGATCCTGTAGTTGTACTTCATCGCTTTTTATTCTTTTTTCTTTTGTCTCCTCTAACTGTGTATTTTCAAATAGACTGTCTTCATGCTCACTAATTCTTTCTTCTGCTTGATCAATTCTGCTATTAAAAGACTCTGACGTGTTTTTCAGTATGCCAGTTGCATTTTTCAGCCAGAATTTCTGCTTGACTCTCTTTAATTATTAATCTTTTTGTTAAATTTATCTGATGGATATCTGTGTAGCCAGGTGTTAGGAGAATGGTGATGCCAGCACTTTCCTAGCCACCTTGACTGGCATCTCAGTAGGTCATGTGCTCCCTAATCCACTGTCTCTGGGCCCAGTTTAGGCCTAGGATTCAACTAGATGTTGCAGTCCTTGTGGCCTAGACTGCCTTTTAAGTTTATTTGGAGCCTCATAGCACTTTAACCTGCAGTGGTGAGGCTTGAGGGAACTCAAGTTTCAACAGCTGGTATCAGTGATTTCTCTCTGGCTGGGGCTAGTTTAACTTCTCGCTCCATGGCATGTATCAGTTGAGGTTGGTTTTGTTTTGCTTTCTGTTTTAAGGGCACTACTGAGTTCAAGCCTCACAACTGCTGCACTCTCCCTCGCCCCAGGACACAGAAATGCTTCCCTCCGTGACACTGCTGCTGCTGAGGGATGGAGGAGGGGTGGCATCAGCGATTCAAGACCATTTTCCTACCTCTTCAGTGCCTCTTTCAGCGATATAAAGGCAAAAGCAGGTACTGTGAGTGCTCACCTGATTTTTGGTTCTTACGGATGTGCTCTTTTTGTGTCAACAGTTGTTAAATTGGTGTCCTTGTGGAGGGGACAATCGGTGGAGCCTTCTATTCTGCCATCTTGCTTCACCTCTTTCCCCAAATTGCTTTACTTAAAAACAAACAAACCTAAAAGCAATGAAAATATAACTTCCACAGGCTCCCACCCCAAAATCTATCAGCGTACCTGAATTTAGACCCAAATGTTTTGCATTTGTCTGTTTTCTTTATTAGAGCAAACCATCTACTTTTTCTTCCCAGCCAACTCCTCCACATATGCGCTGGAGATCATCTCATCTCATGGAATTAAGAACGTTCCATCTATAATTGTTTCCTTTCTCTTCCTGCTTCATCAATACATCTCTCTCTAATGTCATTTTTCCATCTGTCCATATAAATGAGTGTCAAAGCAAAACTTGTGCCCAAGCAAGTCAAACGGAGGGTGGGGGGAGGGAAGACTTCATTCAGGGATATTATGATACGGGAGACAAATTCATTTAGACTAAACTCCCTGAAACGAAGGATGGTAGAATTTTTAAGACTTGGGCTGGGCAATTATAGGCCATTTGTGTTTGCTAACTGGCTTTGGTTAAAGGAAAATGAACTTTTTTGTATCTTCATAAAAGGAGCTAGTTTTATAACTTGAAACCGAGCTCTTTGAAGCTAGCCACTTATCCTTTAAAGACAGGGAGATAGGGATGCTCTCATCCTTGATGATTACATTACAACAGGACGCCCTGGTGGAAGGGGGAGCATATATTCAGGGCAACTTGGATCTATGTCTTCTCTTGGATTGCAGTCTTCAAACTTGGCTCAAATAAACTGTCTACTTATAATTTTTATGATAAAATAAAAATTATTTTTAAAAAGAATGCCCCCCTGGGTTCTTGTAAAAAGACATTTCTCAGTTGCAAAACTAGCTTAAAAAAAGTTTTAAAAAGTTTAAAAAGATGTACATTTTAAAGGAACCTCCCCTACAAAAAAATTTACATTCCCATGGGTGTGTGTTTGTTTTTAAGTAAAGGTATTGGGGTCACCACCTGCAGAGGTCTGTCCTACTGGCTATGGAAGAATAACGTACACTCACACACAGGATACAATTAAAGTGAAAGACTGAACTGGGGTGTCCAGGCCACTCATTGGAAGGACTTAATGGCAGACAGCTTCCAGCAGCCCCTACTCCAGGCTTTTATTTAGTATATCAGAGGACAAGGGTCTTTGGATAAACACCATTAGAGGGTAATTAACTTCTGGTGACCCCCTGAGTAGAAGGCAGTTAAGCACATGAGGATGATCAAAGGTTTTGCTAATGGAGGTGGGGATAAACAGACTCATCTGGAGAAACTTTTTTTACAATTTCTAGTTATTTACTCTACTGTCCTAATGCCCTAGGGTAAGAGAGGGTTGCCTTCGACCCATTCAATCATTACAAGCTCTGTAAAACTTTGGTATTCCAAAAAGGTTTGTGACTATACCCTAAAGCTGTTTCTATTATTTTTTCTTAAATATTTTTGCCACAACCGTGAGTGAACCCCGACATAAAGGCTCTAAGAAAAGGGAGGTCAGGGACCCAGAGTCAAAAGTTTGTCAAGTATAAGGAAGTATTAAGGTCATCTTCTTCATGAGCCAAGATATTTAGCATTATCCAAAACTCTTCCAAACATCCTCATTAACCTTCAGTGTCACCAGCTATGTTTCCCTGCTCTGCTTTAAAATGTCTCAAGCCTTATACTCAGTGTCTCCACATTCTCTTAACTCCTTTTCTCCTTGTTACTTTTTCATTGAAATATTTCAAACACACAGAAGAATGTATAAATTATAAATAAATATATAAAGAGCAATAAAACCTTTCTGCTCACCATAAATTTTAAGAAATAGAACATTACAAATAATTTTTAAGCCCTCTTTTGAAGTTCTCCATCTCACTGATTTGGCTCTAATGAGTGGAGGAACACCAGGTTCTTCATCTCAAGTGAAATTAGAAAAACTGACATGGACACACATGGAGTAGTTTTAAAGCGCAGAGAGTTTAATAGGCAAGAAAGCAGGGGGAAGAAAGAATCAGATCCCTTGTACAGAGACAGTGCAGGGGGGGTGCTCCAAAGTTAAGAGACAGAACGCGCTTTCAGAAAATATCAGCCAACTATATTCGATGGCTAGAGAAGGTAGAGTCTGATCTGCATAAGGCTCGGGATTGGTTTGACCAGGCATGTCATTGACGTAGCCCACAAAAAAAACTGGCACTCCCATCCTAGTCTTTTAATATGCAAATACAGGGCACCATGATGTTCCATATACGTGAGGATATGTGGAGGCAGCCATGTTGCCAGGCATATGTGGGGGCAAAGGCAAGAGGAAAATGGTGGGAATCACCATATTGGGTGGACCCAGTTTCTAACAGTTGGTATTTGCATATCAAAATTTGTTGGCCCAGCTCTAAGACCCAGGGCTTTCATACTAGACAAGAGCTGTGAAAAATCTTCCAAGGACCCCTTTATGACTACCTGCCTAAAATAATTTCTTAATAACTCCTACCTCATCCCCTGCCTTCTTTTTGGCCCCAATCAGGGTAAGCATTATAATTATTATGTTTTTATAATTTACTTTTACCACAAATGTATGAATCACTAAATAATCCATTTTTTAAAATTATGTTTTTGGACAATAAAGTTCAAATGATATTAAGCCATATATATTATTCCACATATTACTTGTTTACAATCATAATTAGGTTTTCAGATTCACCCATCGAAATACATATATTATAGTTTAATTAGTTTTACTGAACATTTTTGTACTTGTCTCCTTTGACATTTGTGCAAGATTTTCTCTAAAAGGAAACTGCTGATTCTTAGAGAACTCTCATTTTTAACTATATTAAATAATGCCAAATGATTTACAAAAGTGATTGCTGCCTCACATGTAGTGTAAAAGTGTTTAGATTATTGTACATGCTTGTCATCATTTGCTATTACAGTTGACCCTTGAACAACTTGGATTTATACTGCACGAGTCCACTTATATGCATATTTTCTACCACCTTTGCCACCCAGAGGCATCAAGACTTTGAACTGTAAGTATCTGAGGCAGGACTCAGTTAATTTACTTTTTTGTTTGTTTGTTTGTTTCATTTTTGCCAAGGTTGAGGGTGCATGCCCATAACAGAGCCTCAGGAATCCTGACAACATCTGTCCTAGGTAGTCAGAGCACAGTTTAGTGTTAGACATTTTAGGGAGACATGAGAAGTCAGTCAATATATGTAAGATGTACATTGGTTCCATCCAGAAAAGCAGGACAACTGAAAGCAGAGAGAGGGCTTCCAGGTCACAGGTAGGTGAAAGACAAATGGTTGCATTCGTTTGGGTTTCTAATTAGCCTTTCCAAAGAAGGCAATTAGATATGCATCTATCTCAGTGAGCATAGGGATGACTTTAACTAGAATGGCAAGCAGGTTTGCCCTGAGCAGTTTTCAGCTTGACTTTTCCCTTTAGCTTAGTGATTTGGGGTCCTAAGATTTATTTTCCTTTCACAAGACCAATGGTTCCTCTTATTCCTCCTCCTCCTCAGCCTACTCAACATGAGGATGATGAGGATAAAGACCTTTGTGATGATTCACTTCCACTTAATAAATATTAAATATATTTTATCTTCCTTATGGTTGTCTTAATGGCATTTTTCTACCTTATTTTATTGTAACAATACAGTATTTAACACATACAACATACAAAATGTGTGTTAATCAACTGTTTATGTAGTTGGTAAGGCTTCCAATCAACACTAGACTATTAGCAGTTAAGTTTCCGAGAAGTCAAAACAATTATGCAATTTTTCAGCTGTGTAGGGTGTTGTTACCACTAGCCCCTGCATTTTTCAAGGGCCAATTAGCATTTTAATTTTCACAAATTTGACCAAAATAAGGTGTCTGATTTGCATAGGGCCCAGGAGATTGATTTGACCACCAGTGCCATTCACATAGCCCATTAAACACCTGACCCTCCCACTTTAGCCTTTTAATATGCAAATATGGGTCACCCTGATGTCCTGCACACTTGGTGACAAGGTTAAGAGGGTGGGAACCACCACACTGAGTGGACCTAGATTCTAATTGTCAGCATTGCATATCAATGCTTATGGGTCTGGTTTTTCAAGTCACATTTTCTGTTAGAAAATAAATGTTCAGGCCATGTGAGGTGGCTCACACCTGTAATCCCAACACTTTGGGAGGCTGAGGCAGGCAGATCACCTGAGGTCAGGAGTTCAAGACCAGCCTGGCCAACATGGCAAAACCTCATCAATACTAAAATATACAAGAAAATGAGCCAGGCATGGTGGCGGGTGCCTGTAATTCCAGCTACTTGGGAGGCTGAGGCAGTGAGAATTGCTTGAACCTGGGAGGCAGCGGTTGCAGTGAGCCAAGATTACACCACTGCACTACAGCCTAGATGACAGAGTGAGATTCTGTTTCAAAAAAAAAAAAAAAGAAAGAAAGAAAGAAAACAAAGAAAAAAAGAAATGTTTGGGGATTACTTAAAAAAAAAAAAAATCCTCTGAGGACTTTCACTCTAACTGCCTAAAAATTATTTCCTAATAACTCCTGTATTAACTATATAATGAGACTGCTGGCAAGATGGTGGAATAGAATTTGCCAGTGATCATCCCCTTCCAAAAACATCAATCTGAACAACTATCCACACACACAATAAATACACATGCTAGGGAAACAAGATAAGAGGTTATGGTGCCTAGATGTAGCAAAAAAGTAAAAAAACCCATTGAAGAGGGTAAAAAGGAGAATTTTACTTAAGTAACTCCTTCTGCAACCCCAGGCAGCACGATGCAGAGTGAGATTCTGTTGATTGCTGGAAAGAAAGGGAAGTGAGCACAGGACTTTGCCTTGGACCCCAATATCACACGGTAAAATCCAGCACCAGGTCAACCCCATTGGCCTCAGACTCTAGATGGTACATGCAGACTAAACTTCCATGCCCACAATAACACCAGGCTGAAATCCACAGCCACTGGCTTCAGGTCAAGTGCAGCAGATTTAATCTCTGGACTAGACCACTGCCAAATTAACGTTTTCTGCCGCCTCTGGTTTTAGACATTCCTTGGCAGCAGGCTTACTTCACAAGCTCTGGACTTATGGACCTCCCCAATGCCATGCAAGCCTCAAAGGACACAGGCTTCAGATTGGCCCCCAGGGATACAGGCTTTAGGTACACCCCAGAATGCTTAATCAGCAGGTCCACTCAAGTTGGTCCAGGTTCTAGGTCCACCCATCTGCTGACACAGGCACCAGGCCAGCCTCTTCAAGGAATCTAGGAGCAAGCCTACCCATGGACCATGCCAGACAGCCTGTTTAGAATCTCTGGGCTTTCCTAGAGAATGACATATGTAGAGATGGAAATAAGTACCAACTTTTTCAAATGTGCAGGCACCAACATACAGCCACAGATTCAAGAACAATCAGGGAAACATAATATTGTGAAAAGGACAAAATAAAGTGCCAGTGACTGACCCTAGAGAAAAAGAGATATATTAAATGCCTGCCAAATAATTCAAAATAACTGTTTTAACAAAGCTCAATGAACTTCAAGAAAATATAAAGAAACAATTCAGTGAAATGAGGGAAACAATAGATGACTAGAGTAGGAACTTTAAGAAAGAGATTGAAATGATAATTTTAAAGAATACAAATTTTGGAGCTGAAAAATTTATTGAGAAAAATAAAAAATACAATAGAGAACATCAACAGCAAAACAGATCAGTTAGAGGATGGAATCTGTAAACTTAAAGATAGGTTTTTGAAAATATACAGTCAGAGGGAGAAAAGAAAAAAGCATAAAAAGTCATGAAAAAAATAGAGACTTTATGAGAAAGCAACAAATAGCAAATGTATGAGTCATAGGTGTTTCAGAAGAAGATAAAGGGGTAGAAAGTTTATTCAAAGAAAAAAATAGCATGAAACTTTTCAAACCAGATGAAAGAGATACAATTCAGTGCATCTACACCTTAAACTAAAGTAAAAACTTTAAAAGACTGAAAAAGAAGTTAAATTATTTCTGTTTGCTGGCATTATTTGGGAGAGGGGTTTGGGGAAATGTTTGTCAATGATACAAAATTTCAGTTAGGAGGAGTTAGGTAGGAGGAGTAAGTTCAAAAGATTTATTATACAACATGGTGACTGTAATAGCAATATATGATATTCTTAAAACATGTTAAAAGTAGATTTTAAGTGTTCACACAATAAAAATGATAACTATGAGATAATGTACATGTTAATTGGCTATATTTAGCCATTACACAAGGTACAAATATTTCAAAACATCATGTTGTACATGGCAAATACATACAGTTTTGTTTGTCATGTGAAAGGAAAATATCTCTGGCCCCCAAATTACTAAGCTGAAAGGAAAATTCAGGCTGGAAACTGCTCAGGGCAAAACTGTCTCCTATTCAAAGTCATCCCTCTGCTCACTGAGATAGATGCATATTCTGATGGCCTCCTTTGGAAAGGCTTATCAGAAACTCCAAAGAATGCAACTATTTGTCTCTCACCTACCTCTGATCTGGAAGCCCCCTCCCTGCTTCAACTTGTCCCACCTCTCTGGACTAATCCAATACACTTCTTATACATATTGATTGATGTCTCATGTCTCCCTAAAATATATAAAACCAAGCTGTGCCCCAACCACCTTGGACACATGTGGTCAGGACCTCCTGAGGCTGTATCACAGGCACATGTCCTTAAACCTCCTCAAGTGATTAAGACTTGTCTTGTCATTTTTCTCAATTGACAGTCAAAGTAAAATAAAATAAATTGTTATATAATTAATTGGCAAATGTTTTCCTACTAGCAAAGTTAAAGAAACTTTTTCTTTGTTCCATCTATTTGTTAAGAGAACAATAAAGAGAAATTATTTTCTAATTATTTTAAAGAGTCTGAGATTGTGACTGTGAAGGGCCTGAGATTTACCCATTTGCAAGCCAGCAAGTTTGCCCCTTAGAATCACAGATGCTGACATAAGACATAAGATCCCTGATCAGAGACAAAGGTTTTTGTTGCTCACAGAAATGTCAAAATGAAAATAACAATATTTGAGCCAGTTCTCTAAACCTCAGTTTCTACAGAGCGACATGAAATGGGCCACCAAGTGTCTCCACATCATTAGTGTATTGCACTACAGAAAAGAAAAGCTTAGAGACCTTGAATTTCTTTTATTTATTTTTTTGTTTACTTTTTTTTTTTTTAACTTTAAGTTCTGGGTTACATGTGCAGAATGTGAAGGTTTGTTACATATACATGTGCCATGGTGGTTTGCTGCATCCACCACTCCATCATCTACATGGGGTATTTCTCCTAATGCTATCTTAACCTTAGCCCCCACCCCCGACAGGCCCTGATGTGTGACATTCCCCTCCCGATGTCCATGTGTTCTCATTTTTCAACTTCCATTTATGAGTGCGAATATGTGATGTTTGGTTTTCTGTTCTTTTGTTGGTTTTCTGTTCTTTTTTTTAGTTTTCTGAGAATGATGGTTTCCAGCTTCATCCATATCCCTGCAAATGACATGAACTCATCGTTTTTTATGGCTGCATAGTATCCCATGGTGTATATGTGCCACATTTCCTTTATCTAGTCTATCATTGATGGGTATTTGGGTTGATTCCAAGTCTTTGCTATTGTGAACAGTGCTGCAATAAACATACATGTGCATGTGTGTTTATAATAGAATGATTTATAATCCTTTGGGTATATACCCAGTAATAGGATTGCTGGGTCAAATGGTATTTTTAGTTCTAGATCCTTGAGAAATTGCCACACTGTCTTCCAAAATGGTTGAACTAATTTACACTCCCACCAACAGTGTAAAAGCATTCCTATTTCTCCACATTCTGTCCAGTATCTGTTGTTCCCTGACATTTTAGTGATCGCCATTCTAACTGGCATGAGGTGGTATCTCATTGTGGTTTTGATTTGTATTTCTCTAATGACCAGTGCTGCTGAGCTTTTCTTTTTATGTTTTTTTGGCCACATAAATGTCTCCTTTGAGAAGTGTCTATTCATATCCTTCACCCACTTTTTGATCAGGTTGTTTTTTTTTTTTTTTTTGTAAATTTGTTTAAGTTCTTTATAGATTCTGGATATTAATTAGCCCCTTGTCAGATGGGTAGATTGCAAAAATGTTCTGCCATTCTGTAGGTTGCCTGTACACTCTAATGCATGTTTGTTTGTTTGTTTGTTTGTTTCCTGTGCAGAAGCTCTTTGGTTTAATTAGATCCCATTTGTCTATTTTTGCTTTTGTTGCCACTGCTTTTGGTGTTTTAGTTGTGAATTTCCTGGCCATGCCTATGTCCTGAATGGTATTTCCTAGGTTTTCTTCTAGGGTTTTTATGGTTTTAGGTCTTACATTTAAATCTTTATTCCATCTTGAGTTAATTTTTGTATAAGGTATAAGGAAGGAATCCAGGTTCAGCTTTCTGCATATGGCTGGCCAGTTTTCCCAACACCATTTATTGAATAGGGAATCCATTTCCCATTGCTTGTTTTTGTCAGGTTTGTCAAAGATCAGATGGTTGTAGATGTGTGGCATTATTTCTGAGGCCTCTGTTTTGTTCCATTGGTCTAGATCTCTTTTGGTACCAGTACCATGCAGTGTTGATTACTATAGCCTTGTAATATAGTTTGAAGTCAGGTAGTGTGATGCCTTCAGCTTTGTTTTTTGGTTTTTGGATTTTTTGTTGTTGTTGTTTTTTTTTTTGTTTGTTTTTTTGTTTTTGTTTAGGATTGTCTTGGCTATACAGTCTCTTTTTGGTTCCACATAAAATTTAAGGTGCTTTTTTCCCACTTCTGTGAAGAAAGTCAATGGTAGGTTGATGGGGATAGCATTGAATATAGAAATTACTTTGGGTAGTATGGTCATTTTCACAATATTGATTCTTCCTAACCATGAGGATGGAATGTTTTTGCATTGTTTGTGTCTTCTCTTATTTCCTTGAGTAGTGGTTTGTAATTCTCCTTGAAGACATCCTTCACATTCCTAGTTAGTTATATTCCTAGGTATTTTTCTCTCTTTGTAGCAATTATGAATGGGAGTTTGCTCATGATTTGGCTCTCTGTTTGTCTGTCTTTGGTGTATAGGAATGCTTGTGATTTCTGCAAGTTGATTTTGTATCCTGAGACTTTGCTGAAGTTTCTTATCAGCTTAAGGAGATTTTGGCTGAGGCAATGGGGTCCTCAAAATATACAATCTTGTCAACTGAAAATAGAGACAATTTGACTTCCTCTTTTCCTAATTGAATGAACTTCATTTCTTTTTCTTGCCTGATTGCCCTGGCCAGAACTTCCAATACTATGTTGAATAGGAGTGGCGAGTGAGGGCATGCTTGTCTTGTGACAGTTTTCAAAGGGAATGCTTCCAATTTTTGCCTAGTGAGTATGATATTGGCTGTGAGTTTGTCATAAATAGCTCTTATTAATTTGAGATACATCCTATCAATACCTAGCTTATTGAGAGTTTTTAGCATAAAGGGCCATTGAATTTTGTCAAAGATCTTCTCTGCATCTATTGAGATAATCATGTGGTTTTTGTCTTTAGTTCTGTTTATGTGATGGGTACATTTATTGATTTCCATATGTTGAGCCAGCCTTCCATCATAGCAATGAAACCAACTTGATCTTGGTGGATAAGCCTTTGATGTGCTGCTGTATACAGTTTGCCAATATTTTATTGTGGACTTTCACATAGATATTTATCAGGAATATTGCCCTGAAGTTTTCTTTTTTAGTTATCTCTCTGCCAGGTTTTGGTATCAGGATGATGGTGGCCTCATAAAATGAGTTAGGGAGAATTACCTGTTTTTCTACTATTTGAAATAGTTTCAGAAGGAATGGTACCAGCTCCTCTTTGTGCCTCTGGTAGAATTCAGCTATGAACCCTGCTGGTCCTGGACTTTTTTTGACTGGTAGGCTATTAATTGCTGCCTCAATTTCAGACCTTGTTATTGGTTTATTCAGGGATTCAACTTCTTTCTAGTTTATTCTTGGGAGTGTGCATGTGTCCAGGAATTTATCCATTTCTTCTAGATGTTCTGGTTTATTTGCATAGAGGTGTTTATAGTATTCTCTGATGGTCATTTGTATTTCTGTGGGATTGCTGGTGATATCCCCTTTATCATTTTTCATTCCATCTATTTGATTCTTCTCCCTTTTCTTCTTTATTAGTCTGGCTAGCAGTCTATCTATTTTGTTGATCTTTTAAAAAAAACAGCTCCTGGATTCATTGATTTTTTGAAGGGTTTTTTAATGCCTCTATCTCTTTCAGTTCTGCTCTGATATTAGCTATTTCTTGTCTTCTGCTCACTTTTGAATTTGTTTGTGCTTGCTCCTCTAGTTCTTTTAATTGTGACATTAGGGTGTCAATTTTAGATCTTTCCTCATTTCTCTTGTGGGCATTTAGTGCTTCTAAACACTGCTTTAGCTATGTCCCAGAGATTCTGGTACATTGTGTCTTTGTTCTCATTAGTTTCAAAGAACATATTTGTTTCTTCCTTCCTTACATTATTTATCCAATAATCATTCAGGAGCAGATTGTTCAGTTTCCATGCAGTTGTCCAGTTTTGAGTGCGTTTCTTAGTCCTGAGTTCTAATTTGATAGCACTGTGGTCTGAGAGAGTGTTTGTTATGATTTCCATTCTTTTGCATTTGCTGAGGAGTGTTTCACTTTCAATTATGTGGTCAATTTTAGAATAAGTGCAATGTGATGTTGAGAAGACTGTATATTCTGTTTATTTGAGTGGAGAGTTCTGTAGATGTCTATTAGGTCCGCTTGGTCCAGATCTGAGTCCAAGTCCTGGATACCTTGTTAATTTTCTGTCTCATTGATCTGTCTATTATTGACTGTGGGGTGTTAAAGTCTCCCACTATTATTGTGTGGGAGTCTAAGTCTCTTTCTAGGTCTCTAAGAACTTGCTTTATGAATTTGCATGCTCTTGTATTGGGTGCATATATATTTAGAATATTTAGCTCTTCTTCTTGTACCATTATGAATGTCCTTGTTTGTCTCTTTTGATCTTTGTTGGTATAAAGTCTGTTTTATCCGAGACTGGGATAGCAACCCCTGCTATTTTTTTTTTTGCTTTCCATTTGCTTGGTAAAAATTCCTGCATTCCTTTATTTTGAGCCTATGTATCTTTGCACATGAGATGGATCTCCTGAATACAGCACACTGATGGGTCTTGACCCTTTATCATCCAGTTTGCCAGTCTGTGTCTTTTAATTGGGCATTTAACCCATTTACATTTAAAGTTAATATTGTTATGTGTGGATTTGGTCCTGCCATTATGATGCTAGCTGGTAATTTTGCCCATTAGTTGATGCAGTTTCTTCATAGTGTCAGTGGTTGTTTTTGCAGTGGCTGGTACTGGTTGTTCCTTTCCATGTTTAGTGCTTCCTTTAGGAGCTCTTGTAAGACAGGCCTGGTGTTGACAACATCTCTCAGCAGTTGCTGAGTCATAAAGGGTTTTATTTCTCCTTTTCTTATGAAGCTTAGTTTGGCTAGATATGAAATTCTGGGTTGAAAATTATTTTCTTTAAGGAGTGTATTGGTCTCCACTCTCTTCTGGATTGTTGGGTTTCTGTTGAGAGATCCTCTGTGAGTCTTATGGGCTTTCCTTTGTGGGCAACCCAACCTTTCTCTCTGGCTGCCCTTAGTAGTTTTTCCTTCATTTCAACCCTGGTGAATCTGACGATTACGTGTCTTGGGGTTGCTCTTCTCAAGGATTATCTTTGTGGTGTTCTCCATATTTTCTGAATTTGAATGTTGGCCTGCCTTCCTAGGTTGGGAAAGTTCTCCTGAATACCATCCAGTAGGATGTTTCCAACTTGGTTTCATTCTCCCTGTCACTTTCAGGTACACTGATCAAATGTAGATTTGCTCGTTTCACATAATCCCATATTTCTTGGAGGCTTTGTTCATTTCTTATCACTCTTTTTTCTCTAATCTTGTCTTCTCACTTTATTTCATTGAGTTGATCTTCAATCTCTGATGTCCTTTCTTCCGCTTGATTGATTTGGCCATTGAAACTTTATGTATGCTTCACAAAGTTCTCGTACTGTGTTTTTCATCTTCATTAGGTCATTTATGTTCTTCTCTAAGCTGGTTATTATAATTAGCATTTCATCTAACCTTTTTTTCAAGATTCTTAGCTTCCTTGCATTGGGTTAGAACATGCTCCTTTAGTTTGGAGAAGTTTGTTATTATCCACTTTCTGAAGTCTGTTTCTATCAATTCATCAAACTCATTCTCTGTCCAGTTTTGTTCCCTTGCTGGCGAGGAGTTGTGATCCCTTAGAGGTAAAGAGGTGTTCTGGTTTTTGGAATTTTCAGCCTTTTTGCATTTATTTCTTCCCATTTTTGTGGATTTATCTACCTGTAGTCTTTGAAGTCTGTGACCTTTAGATGGGGTCTCTGAGTGGATATCCTTTGTATTGATGTTGAGACTATTTATTTCTGTTTGTTAGTTTTCCTTCTAACAGGCCTCTCTGCTCCAGGTCTGCTGGAATTTGCTGGAGGTCCACTTCAGACCCTGCTTGCTTAGGAATCACCAGCAGGGGTTGCAGAACAGCTAAGATTGTTGTCTGTTTCTTCCTCTGGTAGCTTCTTCCCAGAAGGGTACTCACCAGGTGCCAGCCAGCTCTCTCCTGTATGAGGTGTTTCTTGGTCCCTACTGGGAGGTGTCTCCTAGTCAGGATATACAGGAATCAAGGAGCCACTTGGGGAGGCAATATGTTTCTTATCCGAGCTGGAACACTGTGCTGGGAGATCCACTGTTCTTTTCGGAGCTGCCAGGCAGGGACTTTTAAGTTTGCTAAAACTGTACCCACAGCAGCCTCTTTTCCCAGGTGCGCTGTCCCGGGTAGGTGTGGGTTTTATTTATAAGTCCCTGATGGGCTGCTTCCTTTTTTCAGAGATGCCCTTCCCAGTGTGGAGGGAGTCTAGTGACACAGTCTGCCTTCAGAGGCCTTGCTGACCTGCTGTGGGTTCCACCCAGTTTGAACTTCCCAGTGATTTTGTTTACACTGTGATGTTATAACCGCCTACTCAAGCCTCAGCAATGGTGGATGCCCCTCCCCACATGGAGCTCAAATGTCCCAGGTCGAGCTCAGACTGCTGTGTTGGCTGTAAGAATTTCAAGCCAGTGGATCTTAGCTTGCTCATCTTCGTGGGAGTGCGACCCACTGCACTTGGCTCCCTGGTTTCAGCCCCCTTTCCAGGGGAATGAACTGTTCTGTCTTGCTGGTGTTCCAGGTGCCACTATCAAAAAAATAATTGCTGTGGCTAGCTCAGTGTCTTCCCAAATGGGTGCCCAGCTTTGTGCTGGAAACCCAGGGTACTGGTATTGTAAGCACTGGAGGGAATCTCCTGGTCTGTGGGTTTTAAAGATTGTGGGAAAGCCAGAGTGCAGGGGACGATCCCTAATGGTTTCCCTTGGCTAGGAGAGGGAGTTCCCTAGCCCCTTGTGCTTCCCAAGTGAGGCAATGCCTCACCCTGCTTCAGCTCACCCTCCTGGGGCTGTACCCACTGTCCAACCAGTCCCAATGAGATGAACCAGATACCTCTATTGGAAATGTAGAGATCACCAACCTTCTGTGCAAATCTTCCTGGGAGCCTTCTCACCAGAGCTGTTCCTATTCAGTCATCTTGCCAGCAACCCCTGAGATCTTCAATTTTTTTATAATGGGCAGTAAATCTCTCTGACTTTTCTCCAAAGGGGAGGCATTATTATACTAGATAACAAACAAACCTGCCCTTTGCTCCAGAGGAAGACACCATCTCTATCTTTTGATGCTGCTCACCTTACATACATTCTTGAAAAGATAGACTAGAAATGGTAGTCAATGCATCTGCTTAGGAAATGTGCAGAAATATGAGAAACCTATAGAGAACTGACTCTCTACATGCACAGTCTTGATATTGATTTTTAAACACATGTGGAAACAAAGTTTTTAATGCACCTTGTGAGCTTGTCACCAAAGATCTTTATTTCCTTTTCCAGCACCCCTCCACCAGCACCATTTGCCTTTCTCCTGATTACATTTTAGAACTCAGCTTATAAATTGCCCCCTCTGGGACACCTTCCATCATGCATTGAGGTTAAAATAGGTATAGTTTATTTCCACAGAATTCTAAACATCATCTAACTACCATATCACTAATCACAGTGTTTAATGGCTCTTTTAATTATCTTTTTTCCCCTTTCAGCCATAAGCTTCTTGATAGCAGGAACTGATTTATTCATTAATGTACCACTGGAAATTTAACAGAGAGCTTGACCTATTGTTCATATCATAAAATATTAGATCTTGAGAGTTTTAAATATTTGATATTTTTATAAATTATATATTTTTTAGTGCTTTGTTAGTGTGAGGCATTGTGTAGAATAATTTGTGACATGTATCTTCACAAAGAGGTGATATTTTGGTTAATTCAGAAAGAAAAAGTTTCCAAAAAATTAAAGAAACCTGGTAAAAATGATGTAACCAAATTAATTCTTCAGATTAGCTTAGTCAAACATCTTTTAATAATCTGTCATTATCTTCCATTAGGTATCTAGGAGCCCTAGACAAGCAAATATAGAGACTGAGAAAACTGACTTTCAACACTAGGAAAATGTGATTATTATTACATTAAGGGATAATCTGTTCAGGAACCAGCACCATAGGACAGTGTTATAATTATTAGGAATTACAAGGTAAAGGCGTATTTTGTCTCCCACTGCTTTGATATTTCAGCCAAGTCTAGGCAAATATTCTCTCTTTTTTTCTGTTTGTGTGTCTGCAAACAGAAATCTCATTAAAATGTCTACCAGAAATACTATGGAATTAGTTGCTATATTAAAGAAAAGAACATTGAATTCCTAAGTGCTGTGGAAGATAAAGTTTTAATAATAAAAGTAGACTCAAACCTATGACACATCTTATTTTATTTTTAAAAACTTAGGATACCATGACAACAAAGTAACCTGATGAATCCAGTAGTTCATTATTTCAATTAAGTTTTTTTTTCTTCCAAGAAAACAGAAGATTTTGTTCTTCTTCAAGAATTTATAAACTGCAGGGCAAAATCTGCCATAAAATCATTTAAAATGAAAATCTCCAATTAAAGCAGTGCATCTTTTAGAAACAACATCTGCCAGAAATTTCAAAATCCAACTGAGTCTTGAAATTATTAATTCCTCTATTTAATCCCTAGGCATCTGGAATTTCAATGATTTTAAATAATTTCTCTGACAATACCAAATAGAGCTAAGTGTAAAATGACAACAATTAGCTACGAATTAGCATTTTGAATGCCAATGTAAATGCTCAGTGTTATTTGGGATGCAGCCAAAATATTACAGGATAGAGAAGTGACGTTCTTTCTTTATTAATTAGGTGGTTCTAAGATTGCACACTATAGGATTTTGAATAATTATTTTTCTTTAAAATGTTCATGCAACTGCTAGTTTCTAAAGTTATTCCATCAATACTGCTTCAATAGCAAGATTATTCTTCAATCCAACCATGTTAAGTATTACATATAGCTTAAAATATAGTATATTTTAGCCTATCCATTTGTGTTCCTGACAACAAAACATAATGTGAAGGTCAATCAAATCATGACAACTGAGGAGAATATGAGAAAAATCATATTTTAAACATTTGTGTGATTCTCACTTAACTAGTTAAATACTATCTTATTTTATTTATTATAAACAAACTTTTAGGTTCAAGGAGCACATACACAGGTTTGTTACATGGGTAAATTATGTGTTGCTGGAGTTGGGTGTACAAATGACTTTATCACCCAGGTAGTTGCACAGGACCCAATAGTAGTTTCTCAACCTTACCTTCCTCTTACCCTCCACCCTGAAGTAGGCCCCGGTGTCTATTGTTCCCTTCTTTGTGTCAATGTGTTCTCATCATTTAGCTCACATTTGTAAATGAGAACATGTGTATATATGAGAAAAAATTTAAAAATTAATAGAACACACGCTTTTGGATGCTCTTTTCTTTTCTTTCTTTCCTTTTTTTTTTTTTTTTTTTTGAGAGGGAGTCTTACTCTGTCACCCTGGCTGGGGTGCAGTGGTGTGATCTCGACTCACTGCAACATCCACCTCCTGGGTTCAAGCAATTCTCCTGCCTCAGCCTCCAGAGTAGCTGGGACTGCAGGCAGGTGCCCCCACAGCTGGCTAATTTTTGTAGTTTTAGTAGAGACGGGGTTTTGCCTTGTTGACCAGACTGATTTCGAATTCCTGACCTCATGTGATCCACCTACCTTGGCCTCCCAACGTGCTAGGACTACATGTATGAGCCACCGGGCCCTGCCTCACTTGAAATTCTCTCTTTCCTTTGTGTATTATACTGCTTTTGCTGGGTTCTGCTATATTACAAACAACTGCAAAGTCTTATGACTTAAAAAAACTAATAACTACTTCTGACTCTAATTACTTGTTTTCTGTGCTTCATGTCTAGTTACAAAGTTTCTGTGCCCTGCCTGACATAGCTTTGCTCCAAATTATGCACTTGTTTCATACATACAGGGTCCCAGGATAAAGGAGCAGCTTCTCTCTGGGACAAACCCTTCTTTTGGCAGGGGAATCCAGAACAAAAACCCTGGTAGAAATTTGCAGTGCTTCTAAATCTGCTCATATATGGTGCGCATCATGCCTGCAGACGCTCCATCGGCCAAATCATGTGACTGAGCCCAAAGTCAATGGGGTATCAAAGTATGCTTCTCTGCAACTTACTTGGCAATAGGCAGGGATGAATATTATTCAAGATAGGGAGAGGTATTATGGACACAATATTAATATCACACTTGTAGCTTTTCTCCGTTCATTGGCTCCTTCTTTTTGATCTTTTTGGTTGTTGTTGTTCCTTCTCTATCTTTTTAATGTTGAAGGATTTCTCAAACTCCTGACCTCAGGTGATCCCAGCCTCCCAAAGTACTGGGATTATAGGCATGAGCCACTGTGCCTGGCCCTTAATGTTGAAGGAGTTCTGAGATTATTTCTAGACAGCTTTTTCTTCTTCTATATGTGTGCTCTCTTCCTACTTTATCTCAGCCATTCCAATTGTGAAAAACGTGCTCACATGTCCAAACCCAGGGAATGGACCAGAGGCATGAAGAACAGCAGAAGTGAGGCTTTTTAATAACAGTCTTGCAAGATCAGGTGTCTGGTGAGCAGGCACATCTCAGGCAGTCATAATAAGTAATTTACCTCCCAGCCTGCAAGGCCCTCCCTCAGTTCCTCATTGGTCAAGTACTATGGAGTTACAATTTTCCTGGACTTAGCCTAAGTTTCATTATTCCCCTTATAAGGTTATGCCTCTTCCCCACTTAAGTTTCGATTTCCGCATAACAAAACTTTCTTTCCTTTTATGAGCTGACTCCCCCTCTACATTCTGTTTGCCTATTGTGACCTTCTAGGTGCGTGAGCCATGTGATTTGTTACATTTGCAGGCTGGCTGCCAGTGCTTAGATTTATCATGCCTTGAAAATGGACCATTTAAAATGTTTTCTCACACAATCGTTCTTAAATATTAACTCCATTTTCATGACTCCCAAATGTACATTTTATTTTTGATTAACTTCTTTGAGATGCTTCAAGCAGAACTCTTGATTCATGCCACACACACACACACACACACACACACACACACACACACACAGAATCCCTTAAGTTTCCATATTGTGCTAGTCTAACTTGTGCTAGCCTAACTGACTCCATCTTAGCTGTAAACTCCATTTTAGCCTCTCTCTCCCTGCCATTTCTCCCTTGGGTACACAGCCGGGTCAGGCTGTACTCAGAGCCCTGTAGTTGTAACCAGATCCTGCTTGGCAAGCACACTTGCTATTGTGAATACCTCTCCTTGGACCCCGACTTTGATGATTTATTGTATGGAAAATCCCCGCTGATACCCGCCTTGATGATTGTATGGAAATACTCTTAGTAACCAGCAACTATGGGAACCTCCTGCCTCCTGGTTACCAGCTTTCCCCTACTAACTTGCTTGTTTTGCTTCTATAAAATTCTGCTTCAGCTAGATTCCCCCTCCCCTCTCTTCTAGGTTAGGTATAAAAGGAAATCACACCCCCCTCTTTGGGACTGAGAGATTTTGAGCATGAGCTGACTCTCGGTCACCAGCAATAAAGGACTCTCAATTGGAACTCAGAGTGTGGTGCTTTCCTTCTAACTTGCTCAGTTATAACAATATCACATTTTATTAGTCCATTCTCACACTGCCATAAAGAACTGCCCAAGGTTAGGTAATTTGTAATGAAAAGAGGTTTAATTTACTTATAGTTCTGCTAGGGAGGCCTCAGGACACTTATAATCATGGCAGAAGGGGAAGGGCATGTCTCACATGGCAGCAGGTGGGAGAGACTGTGTATTTGAAGGAGGAACTGTCAGACACTTATAAAACCATCAGATCTTATAAGAACTCACTCTCTATCATGAGAACAGCAAGGGGGAGAGGTATTATGGATACAATAATAATATCACACTTCTAGCTTTTCTCTTTTCATTGAAGCTCCAGTCACCTGCCACCAAGTCTTTCTCTCAACACATGGGGATTATGGGGATTACAATTCAAGATGAGATTTGTGTGGGGACACAAAACCTAATCATATCACTTGCTAAATAGTTCCAACTGTCCACACCAAAAACAAAAGTTCTGTTCTGTTGATCTATTTCTCTCATCTGTTACATTTAATCCATTAGCATTTTCCAACAATTTTGTCTTTATTATATATTAGAAATTGTTTTCTTTTCTTCATCTCTGCTACCTCAACCCCAATTTATCTACAAAGAACCAAAATCATGGGAGATTTGTTGCCTATATAAAAAAATAAATATAGTACCAAGCCTCAAAGAGCACAATTTAACAACATGAACCAACACATGCATTTTTAAAATGGTAAAGTCACATGACACATACTAAATTTAAGGAAAGTATTTTAGTTAAAAAATTCATGTAAGAAAAAAATTCTTGTAGAGAAAACCATAAATTAATTATGGTTTTGGTAGTAACAGAAATTAACAAAAATGAGAAAATTCTCCCTCAGGTTTTTTTGAAAATGAGATTAGTGGCATTTTACCAGGCACACTCTGAAGATGAGTGCTTATATGTCAGTAGGGAAGATTTAGGGGAAGTGATTTTAACCTAAAGGACGGGAGAGAGAAGAAAAGGTTGAAAAGGCAGATAATCAGTTAGGAAGTTGGTGAGCAATTATGAGAACTGAATTTGAGTATCGAATGTGGAGATAAAGAAGACAGAAATTCTATAGTTTGGGAGTTCTTCTTTCACATAACTCAGTTTTAATTGTTGGAGGAAATGGGTGCTTGCTTTTACACTAAGATATAACAAAAAAGAAATCTCTCAGGACATTTATAAATTTTGGTGATGTTCTCTATGCTGAAATTATGCAATGTATTTCAATGTCTGTTATTAGCTAGATCTACCACACCCCAAAAAAGTGGGAAGTGAAAGCCAAAGTAATTTCCAGAAGGAAACAGATATATTGCTATTCTAGTATTATTGTATCCTCTTCTCATTTTTAGAAATATTTCAACATTTAAAAAAATGGAAATATGTCATTTAGGTATCACAACTATTTACTGAAGTAAGCATTATCTTAGTCTCAAAAACTCTTAGTTTTGTTTCAAATTAAAATCAATGAAAGCATTATTGATCTAGCCTCTTAATATAAAACATTGCACCTTCATCCAGGCTATAAATTCAAAACTCAGAGTCTGATTGCTCTATCAGTCCAAAGAAAAAGGCTGTTGGAGGAATTTAAAAATAAAATATAATGTATACAGACATCCAAGATATGACTTATTCATGCTTTTATATTTTTAGTGTCAGCAGTGAAACTAAGGTTTTCACTACTTTATGTTAGATTTATCTTGGATGCATTTTAAGCATTAAGAATGAAAGGACAGAGTGTATCACTTATATCAAGGTTACAATCTATAAAGTGCGCTGTGAGTTTCCAAATATGTCCATAGAGTAATACATTATGATAAGTATATATTACATATGATTCCCTATTGTCTTCTGCCAGTCCACTAAGCAGCTACATCTCTGATCCCAAGGGGCATATGTAAGGTGACATGTTTATATATGTCTGAAAGTTTCCATTTGGCAATCCTTTCTTTACACTTCTAGCCAGAGGACAGGTTGTGCAACTGGAAGGAGTAAAGCAGTGTGCTGAGATAAAATATGAATAAATCCCACAATAGCTCTCCTGATTAAATCCAGTTTCCTTTCCTGAAACTTTGCTTAAATGTTATTCATTCTGATGACAGAAGACATCTGTTTTTGTTTGGGCTTTTAAATAAACATTTATAGAGCCCTTACCATATGTTAGCCACTGTTCTAAGTGACTTATATGGATTATCTCATTTAATTTAATTCTTCTAAACACCTAGTCAAGTTTGCGCTATTATTATCCCCATTTTACTAGTAAAGAAATTAAAATTTAAAGAGTTAGGAAGTTCACAAACCTAGAACACAGAGGCTTTGGTTGAGACTATTTTTTACATAATAATTTTTAAATCAGAAGGGTCATGGAAACATATAATCAGGCATTCTTTTCTTCCAAAGCTAAATATTTTTCCCACTTAAGTTTAAGATTTACTTCTTTTCCAAGGAAACAGAGCTGGGTAAAGAGATAGAGTGGGAATTATATCTCTTTAATTTGAGCATTAGGCAATTGACATATTTCTTTTTCTTCATGGAAATAAGTCACCATCCCTTGAAACTGATGGGTCATCTTCATATTTTAGAAAAGACAATTTAATTTATGATGCAATTTACCAGACACTATACAGTCATTTCATATATTTTAACTATTTTATTTTTGTATTTAAGTCCTACTTTATCACACAAATAATTGAATTGTTCATACAATATTAATTATAAAATAAAACTACGTCCCTCCTAATATAACTATAAACTATAATGTTGAAAGAAACTTAGGCTATCATCTCTGCCAACTACACATAAAATATTTCAAACATTTATTGTATCCTATCTAGGTTTAAATATCTGGAGTAGGGAGAAACTCACCATGTACAGTGTCAGATTGTTCCATCAAAACTCATATACCTAGCTTTTTCACATATATTGAGACAAATAAGTCTTCCTGTGCATTCTATTTGTTGAACCTAATTGATCTCTTGGGGACATTCTTTTTTTTTTTTTTTTAACAGTTTATCAAGATTCACATACCATAAAATCCATCCTGTGTACAGTTCAAACTTTTTGAGTATATTCACAGAACTGAGCAACTATCACCACAATCAATTTTAGAACATTTTCATGACCCCAAAAAGAAACAAACACCCTTCCAATCACTCTCACCATTGCCCCAATCTCTCCAGCTCAGGAAACCACTAATCTACTTTCTGTCTCTATAGCTGTTCCTATTTTGAACATTTCGTATATATGAAATTACACAATCTGTAGTCTTTTTTGATTGGCTTCTTTTTCTTAGAATATGTTTTCAAGATTCAGCTGCATTGTAACATGTGTCAGTACTTTATTTCTTTTTATTGCAGAACAATATTACATTGTATGAATATGCCACATTTTATTTATCTATATCCCAGATGATTGATCAAGCTGTTTCAACTTTAACACTACACTGAATAATTCTGCGGCAAATGTTTATATACAAAGGTTTTTTGGGGTGAATGTATGTTTTCAATTATCTTGAAATTTCATATCTAGGAGTGGAATTGATGGGTAATATGGAAACTCTACCTGTAACATTTTGGGGAACTGCCAAACTGTTTTCCATAAAACATAAAGTGGCTGCACCATTTTATGTTCCCACCAGCAATATGTGTGAGGGTTCCAAATTCTCCACATATTCATCAGAGATAATCTACCTTTTTTTAATTTTATTTTTTGAAGCCATTCTTGTAGAAGTGGATTAGTATCTCATTGGTTTTGATTTCATTTCCTTAATGCCTGACAGTCTTGATCCTTTTTTCACGTGCTTTTGGCCATTTGTATATCATCTTTGAAGAAATGTCTACTTGACTCTTTTGCTCTTTTTAAAATTGGTTTATTTAATTGTTTTAAAGTTTTATTTGTATTGTCTATATTAAAGATGTGCAAGATGTTTTGAGATACACACACATAGAGAAATAATTACTACAGTAAAACAAATGTACATATCTGCCACCTACCATAGTTATCTGTTGTGGGGTGTGTGCATCTATGTGGTAAAAACACCTAACATCTAGTCTCTTAGCAGATTTTCAGTATACGGCAGAATATTATTAACTATAGTCTTCATACTGTACATTAGATCCCTGGATATATTCATTCTACCTAACTGCAAATTTGTACCCTTTGACCCACTTCTTCCTATTTCCTCCTCCTCCTATAATTACAGTTCTACTCTCTGTTTCTATTCATAAAACTTTATATTTTAGGGCATATAAGAAGGGTCATAGAATTGGCTTATTTTACTTAGCATAATGTTCTCCAGCTTTATCCATGTTGTCACAAATAGAAGTACAGTCAGTCCTCCCTTTCTGTGGGTTCTGCATATGCAGATTCAACAAACAGATATTAAATAGATAAATAAAAATCTATTTTTATATATCACAGATCATTAATTATTTAATATCTAAGATCACAGATATTAAATAGATAAATAAAAATTAATAATAACAAAAAATGCAACATAACTATTTATGTAGCATTTACATTGTATTAGGTACTATAAGTAACCTAGAGATGATTTAAAATATATGGGAAGATTTGCATAGATTATATGCAAATACTATGCCACTTTATTTAAGGGATTTAAGCATCCACAGATTTTGATATTTTCAAGGCATGCTAGAACCAATCCCCTGCAGATTCCAAAGGATGACTATATCCATTTTTTGAAAAATGGAATAATATTCTATTGTGTATGTGTGTGTATTTTTCATCCATTCATCTGTCAGTGGGCACGTAGGTTGTTTCCACATCTTTGCTACTGTAAATAATGCTGCTGCAATGAAAATGAAAACACAAATATCTATATGAAGTTCTGATTTCACTTCCTTTGGATATATTCTTAATAGTGGGAATACCTGATAACATGACCACTAAGAAAACACAGTGGAGAAGGATAATGTCTTCAAAAAGTGATGTGAAAATTAAATATGCACATGCAAAAAAAGTGAAACTGGACACTTGTGTGTGGTATCTTACACCATACACAAAAATTAATTCAAAATGGACAAATGACATAAACAAAAGACCTAAAACCATGAAACTCCTCAGAGAAAATATAGAGGGAAAGCTCCTTGACATTAGCCTTAGCAATGATATTTTGAGTATCACATCAAAGCTCAGGCAGCAAACCCAAAAGGAAACAAGAGGGACTACATCAAACTAAAAAGTTTCTGTACAGCAAAGGAAACAATAAAATGAAAATGCAACCTACAGATTGAGAGAAAATATTTGCAAACCATAAATCCGACATGAGAGTAATACATAAAATATGTGAAAAAATCAAGCAACCTCAATATTTTTTAAAAATGAATAATCCAATTTAAAAACCGGCAAAAGTCCTGAATAGAAATTTTTCCAAAGAAGATATAAAAATGACCAACAGGTTCATGAAAAGTGTTCAACATCACTAATCTATAGGGAAATGCAAAAAAACAAAGTGAGCTATCATTTCAAACCTGTTGGGATGGATATGTCAAAAACTCAATAGATAACAAGTGTTCCTGAGACTACTGAGGAAAGAAAACTCTTATACATTGTAGGTAGGGGTGTAAATAGTACAGCCATTTTGGAAAACAGTATGAAGTTTACTAAAAAAATTAAAAATAGAATTATCTTAAGGGTTACTTTTCAATTATTGAATTGGAAGAGTTTCATATATGCATACTCTAGATAAAGTCTTTTACCACATATGTGGTTTGAAAATATTTTCTCTCTCATTCTGTGGATTGTCTTTTTACTTTCTTGGTGGTATCATTTGCAGCACAAGAGTTTTTAATTTTAATATAGTCCAATTTATCTGTATGTTTCTTTGTGCTTTTGGTATTATTGGAGCCATTTTGACAATAATAAAAATAATTCCATATAATGGCCTTCAAATATTTGAAAACAACTCTTAGGCCTACATGAAATCCACACTGCACCTAATCCATATTTCTTTATTAAATATTCTAATGTCAAATCTTTTCAATATATTCATTGCTTTACTCTGTAATGGCCATTTTAAGCATGGAATGAAAAGTCTAGGTAAGACTAAAAATTTTATGTCCACATTATTTTTTTTTACTTCAAATACTAGTTCTTATTGGATCATGTTAATATTGTAGATATGTAAAATTTCTAAGTTTCATTACTGCTTTCTATATTTGTGTACAAAGCTCTGTAAGCAACATTGTTTTTAAGGTAATGCGTAGCACTCTATTGTGTATTTGTGTGCATGTATATAAAGTTTCACCATAATTTTTACAAATAATGAAACTAAGCATCATTTTAAAAATATTAAGTTATCTTTAATGGAGTTAAATATATTTTGATATCTTATATATTGAAACATTGAAATTTGCAACTTCAGACACAGGACAAGTAAGAAATACACAATAAGATAACAGTGGATATTTATTAATAGAAGTTTCAAATACCACTTTCAGTTTTTTCCCAACATCGATTTTAAAAATATACATTAAAATTACATAAAATATACCTGTATAAATATATAAACATACCTATATTAACAAAACAAATATGTCTTCCTCTGTAGCATCCATCTCCTGCCTTGAGATACCCAATATTGTAACTTTTATAACAATTAATTCTTGCTTTTTACAATGTTTTTTCTTGTTTTTAACTTCATATAATTAGAATAATTTATTATTTAGTAACTTGACACTTTTGCTTATCATTACATTTTATCAATGCTCTATGACTTTCCATTGTATGAGTATACCACAATTTTTGCCCATTTTCTTGTGGATGAATTTTATGTTGCTTTCTATTTGTGGTTATTTTAAAAATCTGATGCTGTAAAAATTCTTATAACTACCTCCTGGTACACACATGCAGGAGATTCTCTAAGGAGTATATTTGGAAAGAAATAACCAGTTTGCATATCTTCGACTTTACTAGATAATTTCATACTCTTTTCTAAAATATTTATTAAAACACCTGTACTTCTGATTCACATCAAATTTTTATTTATTTTTCAATTTCACATATCCCTCTAGTGAATAAGTAAGGATATCTAGCTATGATTTTAGTTTGTATTTCTTTAATAATAAATGAGAGGGATTAGCTTTTTATTTGATCAATGACCCCTTAGATTTTTTTGTTTTCTAAAGTACCTGTAAGAATATTTTGATTTCCTTAAATGATTTGTAGAAATTTGTACATATTAAGGATATGGATAAGCTATTGGTTATATGTACTGCAACTTCTATTCTGCATTTTTTATCTGGTGATTAAAAATTTATTAATTTTAATGTATTTGAACCCTTTTTCTTTAAGGATTTTCATGACTTAATGAAATCTTTCTACAGTCCAAGATTATAAAGACATTATCTTATTCTAAAATCTTAACCTGCCCTTCACTTTTGTATGTGATATGAGGAGTTTACAATATCCATTCATTTTTTATGAATATTCAATTAAGTCATTACCATTAATTTGAAAGCCCATCTTTTTCTTTCCTAGCTGCAGTGCTACCTCTGTTATATAGGCCTGATTCCGTTTCTGGACTCTGTGATCTGGTTCATTGGTCTATTTCTCTAAACCTGACCCAGTTCAGCACACTATTTTATAGCTTTATACACAGTCTTAATATCGTGTAGAATGCTTTCACCAACAATTATGTTTCTCTTTCAAGAATATTTTAATCTTTTGCTTTTCAATAAAAATTTTATAATTAACCTCTTAAATTGAACAATACCAACTCTATAGTGATCTCAATGGGAACTGCATCATAGCCACAGATCAATTTGATGACAGAAATGTCATCTTTTAATACTAAGTTTCCCAATCCATGATTATAATATATCAATCTTTGTTTATATATTTTATTGACCTTCAAAAATGCCATAATTTTATCCATAGAGATCTTACACACTTTTGTTAAACTTGTTCCAAGGCATTGACATTTTTGTTGCTATTGTGAATGTTATATTCTAAAGCTTGATTTTTGATTTGTAGCTCATATAGCATTGTACATTAATCTACTGTTGGGTATTAATTTTGTATCCAGAACCTTTACTGAACTGTCACTAATTTGCATAAGTAATGCATATAATGTTGAATAGAATTAGTATTATCAGCATCCAGGTTCAAAAGCCCAAGAGAAAGCTTTTAGTATCTACGGAAAATTGGTATCTTGGTAACAATACCACATGAGCCTTATCAAATAGCTAGGATACATAGTTTCTTTTCTATCCTCTGGAAGAGTTTGTATAAAATAAGAATTATTTCTTGTTGGATTATCTGGTAAAAGTCACAAGTGAAGCCATCCAGATCTGAAGTTTTTTTGTGTATGAAAAATTTTGATCACTCAATTTATTTTGTGTAGGACCATAGAATTCCCATTTTCTATTTTGCCTTGATTCGTTTTGGGTAAGTCATCATTTCCAAGGAATTTGAACATTTTTTTCCATATTTTCAAGTTTATTCACATAATTATAATACCATCTATCTATTTGCAATATGCGGTACCTGTAGTTATATATTTTTTTACATTCTTTATATGAATTATTTATGCCTCCTCTCTTTTTTTCATAATTAAGCCTGCCAGAGGTTTGTCAATTTTATTGTTCTTTTCCTTCCAAAATGCAGACTTTTGGCTTGGTTGAGGCTTTCTCTTATATATCTATTTTCTTTCTTTTTTATTATTTTTTTTTAATTTATACTTTAAGTTCTGGGGTACATGTGCAGATCGTGCAGGTTTATTACATAAGTATACATGTACCATGGTGGCGGTTTGCTACATCCATCAACCTGTCATCTACATTAGGTATTTCTCCTAATGCTATCCCTCCCCATCCTCCTACCCCCTGCAATTCCTCCCCTAGCATCCCACTCCCAGGCCCCAGTGTGTGATGTTCGCCTCCCTGTGTCCATGTGTTCTCATTGTTCAACACCCACTTAGGAGTGAGAACATGCAGTGTTTGGTTTTCTGTTCTTGTGTCAGTTTGCTGAAAATGATGGTTTCCAGTTTCATCCATGTCCCTGCAAAGGACATGAACTCATTGTTTTTTATGGCAGTGTAGTATTCCACAGTGTATATGTGCCACGTTTTCTTTGTCTAGTCTATCATTGATGGGTATTTGGGTTAGTTCCAAGTCCTTGCTATTGTGAACAGTGCTACAATAAACATATGTGTGCATGTGTCTTTATAATAGAATGATTTATAATCCTTTGGGTATATGCCCAGTAATGGGATTGCTGGGTCAAATGGTATTTCTATTTCTAGGTCCTTGAGGAATCTCCACACTGTCTTCCACAATGGTTGAACTAATTGACACTCCCACCAATAGTGTAAAAGTGTTCCTATTTCTCCACATCCTCTCCAGCATCTGTCTCCTGATTTTTTAATGATCACCATTCTAACTGGCGTGAAGTGATGTCTCAATGTGGTTTTGATTTGCATTTTTCTAATGACCAGTGATGCTGAGCTTTTATTCATATGTTTGTTGGCTGCATAAATGTCTTCTTTTGAAAAGTGTCTGTTCATGTCCTTTGCCCAGTTTTTGATGGGGTTGTTTGTTTTTTCTTATAAATTTGTTTAAATTCTTCATAGATTCTGGATAGTAGCCCTTTGTCAGATGGGTAGATTGCAAAACTATTTTTTCTGTTTGCTTGCCGGTTCACTCTAATGATAGTTTCTTTTGCTGTGCAGAAGCTCTTAAATTTAATTAGATCATTTCTGTCAATTTTGGCTTTTGTTGCCATTGCTTTTGGTGTTTTCTTCATGAAGACCTTGCCCCTGCCTATGTCCTGAATGATATTGCCTAGGTTTTTTTCTAGAGTTTTTATGGTATTAGGCCTCATGTTTAAATCTTTAATCCATCTAGAGTTCCTTTTTGTATAAGGTGTAAGGAAGGGATCCAGTTTTAGCTTTCCACATGTGGCTAGCCAGTTTTCCCAACACTGTTTATAAAAAGGGAATCCTTTCCCTGTTGCTTGTTTTTTTCAGGTTTGTCAAAGATCAGTTGGTTTTAGTTGTGTGGCATTCTTTCAGATGCCTCTGTTCTGTCCCATTGGTCTATATCTCTGTTTTGGTAGCAGTACCATGCTGTTTTGATTACTGTAGTCTTGTAATATAGTTTGAAATCAGGTAGTATGATGCCTCCAGCTCTGTTTCTGTTTTTTGTTTGTTTGTTTGTTTTTGCTTAGGATTGTCTTGGCTATGAGGGCCTTTTTTTGGTTCCATGTGAAGTTTAAGGTGGTTTTTTTCAATTCTGTGGATACAGTCATTGGTAGCTTGATAGGGATAGCATTGAATCTATAAAGTACTTTGGGCCATATGGCCATTTTCACAGTATTGATTCTTCCTAACCATAGCTTGGAATGTTTTTTCATCTCTTTGTGTCCTCTCTTATTTTTTGAATAGTGGTTTGTAGTTCTCCTTGAAGAGGTTCTTCACATCCCTTCTTAGTTGTATTCCTAGGTGTCTTATTCTCTTTGCAGCAATTGTGAATAGGAGTTCACTCATAATTTGGCTCTCTGCTTGTCTATTATTGGTGTATAGGAATGCTTGTGATTTTTGCACATTGATTTTATATCCTGAGACTTTGCTGAAGTTTCTTATCAGCTTAAGGAGACTTTGGGCTGAGACAACAAGGTTTTCTAAATATACAATCATGTCATCTGCAAACAGGGACAATTTGACATCCCCTCTTCCTATTCAAATACGTTTTATTTCTTTCTCTTGCCTGATGGCCCTAGTCAAAACTTCCAATACGATGTTGAATAGGAGTGGTGAGAGAGGGCACCCTTGTCTTGTGCCAGTTTTCAAAGGGAATGCTTTCAGGTTTTGCCCATTTAGTATGATATTGGCTGTGGGTCTGTCATAAATAGCTCTTATTATTTTGAGATATGATCCATTGATGCCTAGTTTATTGAGAGTTTTTAGCATAAAGTATTGTTGAATTTTGTCGAAGGCCTTCTCTGCATCTATTGAGATAATCATGTGGTTTTTGTCTTTGGTTCTGTTTATGTGATGGATTACATTTATAGATTTGCATATGTTGAACCAGCTTTGCATCCCTGGGATGAAGCTGACTTGATCATGATGGATAAGCTTTTTGATGTGCTGTTCAATCAGTTGGCCAGTATTTTATTGAAGATTTTTGTATCAATATTCATTATGGATATTGGCCTGAAAATTTTTTTAGTGGCGTCTCTGCCAGGTTTTGGTATCAGGATGATGCTGGTCCCATGAAATGAGTTAGGGAGGATTCCCTTTTTTTGTATTATTTGGAATAGTTTCAGAAGAAATGATATCAGCTCCTCCTTGTACCTCTGGTAGAATTTGGTTGTGAACCCATCTGTACCTGGACTTTTTTTAGTTGGTAAGCTATGAATTACTGCCTTAACTTGAGCCTTTGTTATTGGTCTTTTCAGGAATTCAACTTCTTCCTTGTTTGGTCTTAGGAGGGTGTAAGTGTCCAGGAATTTATGCATTTCTTCTAGATTTACTGGTTTATCTGCATAGAGGTGTTTGTAGTAATCTCTGATGGTAGTTTGTATTTCTGTGAGATTGGTGGTGATATCCCCTTTATCATTTTTTACTGCATCTATTTGAATCTTCTCTCTTTTCTTTTTATTAGTCTGGCTAGCATTCTCTTTTCAAAAAACCAGCTCCTGGGGTTGCAATCCTAGTTTCTGATAAAACAGACTTTAAACCAACAAAGATCAAAAGAGACAAAGAATGGCATTACATAATGGTAAAGGGATTAATGCAACAAGAAAAGCTAACTATCCTAAATATATATGCACCCAATACAGGAGTACCTAGATACATAAAGCAAGTTCTCAATGACCTACAAAGAGACTTACACACAAATATAAAGTCTCCCACAAAATAATAGTTGGAGACTTTAACAGCCCACTGTCAATATTAGACAGATCGATGAGACAGAAAATTAACAAGGATATCCAGGACTTGAACTCAGACCTGGACCAAGCAGACCTAATAGACATCTACAATAATATACATTATTCTCACCAACACATCACACTTGTTCTAAAATTGACCACATAATTGGAAGTAAAACACTCCTCAGCAAATGCAAAAGAATGGAAATCATAACAAACAGTCTCTCAGACCACAGTGCTATCAAATTAGAACTCAGGATTAAAAACTCACTCAAAACTGCACAACTACATGGAAATTGAACAACTGGCTCCTGAATGATGACTGGATAAACAATGAAATGAAGGCAGATATAAAGATGTTCTTCAAAACCAATGAGAATGAAGACACAATGTACCAGAATCTCTGGGACACATTTAAAGCAGTGTCTAGAGGAAAATTTACAGCACTAGATGCCCACATAAGAAGTGAGGAAAGCTCTAAAATTGACACCCTAACATCACAATTAAAAGAACTAGAGGAGCAAGATCAAACAATTTCAAAAATTAGCAGAAGACAAGAAATAACTAAGATCAGAGCAGAATTCAGGGAGATAAAGATCTGTTTTCTAGATCATTAATTTTTTCCTTACATTTATTATATCCTTCCACATATATTTTTGGGGTTTATTTTGCTGTACTTTTCTAAATGTTTGAGACAGATGGTTGACATTAATTATTCTTTAAGATAAATTAAGTCCACAAATACCTAATCATTGCTTTATCTCTGACCCTCAAATATCTATTTAGTTTTTTCACTATTATGTAAGTTAAAATATCTTCTAACTTCCAATATGATTTCTTCTTTTAACCATGGATTATAGATAACTGTGTGTAGTGAGTTCCCATCTTATTGGAGATTCTCTTTTTAACTGTTTTATTGATTTATATCCTCTCAAAATTAAAACGTAAATGCATTTTGATAAGCGAACATGTTTTATATAATTTCAAGTGTTCTTAAATTTTTTGAAGCTTTCTTTGTGGAACATAGTCAATACTTTTAAAGTTTTCCATATATTATATATATATATATAATATATATACATAAAAATAGGTATGTTCTTGAGTGTCTGAGTTCATTAAGTCAAGAATGCTGATTGTATTGTTCATACTATACTTACTTTTTGATGTCTTTGTTATATTAACTAATGAAATAATGATGCTAAAATTTACCACCACAACTGAAGATTTCTTTATTTATTTATTTTTATACTTCTGAATGTTTTCCTTTTATATATTTGAGGGTATGCTAGCAGGTATCCATATTTATATAAAATTTCTATCTTCCTTAGATATTGAACCATTTATCTATATGAAGTGACTCTGTATCTCTCATAAATCTTTTATACACTAAAGCCAATTTTGCCTAACAGTAATATAGGTGCACCTGTTTGATCGTTGCTCTTGTTGTTGTTAGTATTTCAGTAGTAAATTATTTATGGTTTGTGGGTTGTTGTTGTTTTTACTACCCAAGTGATAAGAATTTTTACCACAGTTCAATTCAAAATCTCACGTATCATGATAACTTCTCAAGGAACTTTTTTCTTTTCTCTTGCTCTGCTAAGTGCCAGAGAAACTTTTCTTACAAGATTCTAGGGATGAAGCGATGGGTAGGGACAGGTTTAACTTTTAGTTCATACATATCCTGAGATTGTAGTCCTTTGGGGGTCTCAGAATTCTGTTGGGGCCTCAACGTTTCTGCATTAGCACTGCCTCACACCCTTTTTATTCTGTCCCAGTCTTTAATTTCCACACACAATTTGTCACCAGGCCATCAAATCTGAAACTCTAGTTGGTCCAATCAACAAAATTCCCATGGAGCAAGAGCAGCTTCAATTCTTAGCCTCAGCATAGCTTTCAAAGTTCCAGGGATCTTTATTTGCCATTCAACACATTTGCTATCCCTCTAAAATCTTTATAATCATTTTTATTCTATATATTAATGGTAAAGTTTGTATGTTATCCTGGCTAAGAATGCAAATACTAAATGCATATATCTCAACTCTGCAGTTTACTGGCGCTATGATTTTGGCAAATCACTTCACCTGCCTCAGTTTACTTCCCAGTGAAGTGTAGATAAATATACTATTCACTTTATAGTGTTATTGAGGTATGTAAATAAGAGTCTGAGTTTAAGACATGTAGCACAGCTCAGGATACATTAGTTCAAATATTTTTGGTTGCAAGTTAAAAAATTTAAAAACCCTGCCTCAACTGTCACAGTAGTAGGAAGTTTTACATTACACAGACTTCTGAAGGGTGGAAAGCTCCAGGTTATTGTATTCACTGGTTCAAAGACATTATGAAGGAGTGGAGTCTTTCTATCTTTCCCTGCTATACTTAGCATGTTGACTTTTTCTCTTGGTGCTCTATAGATGATATTTGCCTCTTCAACCATTTTTTTCTTTAATGGAGAGTTTTGAAGACCTTAATAAACTTTCCCTTTCCTCTGTCTTTTAGAAACTTTCTCATTCTGGTTAACTTTCCTTAAAGGTCAGAATATTCTCCTGTCCATTTCTAAACTTACCAGTGTTAAAATGTTATAGGGGCATGATGATTGTCTTAAATCACTCATGACTCTGGAACTAGAGATGATATTTTCCCCCCTTGAACACATGCTACACAAAAGACAGTTAATAGCTGAACAAAATATGTGCTTTGTTAAGAGGAGAAGGAGAGGATTTGCTGTGGTTAGAAATAAATAGAATTTTCTAACATTTATATTATTATTCTTAATTGGGTAATTGATAAAACATATGCCACTGGGCACAGCCAAAGCTAGGCCTTTAAATGCATAGTTAGAAATTTTCTTACATGTTTACATTAATTCATTAATCAGAACATTTTGGACAAAGTTACTAAGCAATTATTTTTCTAATCAACTATTCAAATGTATGTCTTTTTTTTAATCTTGCTCACAAGTATAAGATGAAAGAGCTTGTCTACTGACTTACTACAGTTCAGAAACAAAATGCCTAATAATGTTTAGTGAGTGAGGTTGTTTCTCAGTCTAGTATTTCTGTCCAAATGAATTTAGACTGACATAATTCATTTGAAATGAATTCATCTTGGCTTTTGGTGGCCAATTATTCCTTTCCTAGCTGCTCATAAATTACTGTTTCAGTAATTCCTTCTTGGTTTTGGTCAAGAATCTACATCACAGATGTTGATCTTCCTCATGGACTATAAATATTAATAGAGGTGACAGTGATAACAGTACAGATAATATTTTGAAGGAATGTATGTGCTAGGCTTTTTGTTAGGGTCTTTAAATATATTAAATCATTTAATACTCATAGCAACTCTATAAATCTGAAACTGTGTGACAGAGTAGACAAGTTTCTTGACCCACATAAAAATGCACAGAATGTGGAGCCCACACTCTGGGCTACTGTACAGTAATGTAATATTGGTAGTTCTTTTACTTGTACTTAAGTCTCATAAGGCATATGATATGGTTTGGCTGTGTCCCCACCCAAATCTCATCTTGAATTATAGCTCCTACAATCCCCACATGTGGTAGGAGGGACCCAATGGGAAGTAATCAAATTATGGGGGCAGATATTCCTGTGCTGTTCTCATGATAGTGAATACATCCCATGAGATCTGATGGTTCTATAAAGGGCAGTTCCCCTGCACGCTCTGTCTTGCCTGTTGCCATATAAGACGTGCCTTTGCTCATCCTTTGCCTTCAGCCATGATTGTGAGGCCCTCCCTGCCATGTTAAACTGCAGTCCATTAAACCTCTTTTTCTTTATAATTTATTCAGTATCAGGTATTTCTGCATAGCAGTATGAAAATAAAATAATATAGCATAATGCAATATGTAGTAATTTTATTGTGAATTCTCAACAAGATCACATGAGGTTTCTACCATGTTATGTTTAATTACTCTGATTTCTTTTACCTGTCTAGCATCTCAGTCTTACTTGGATTGATAAATGAATTTTCAATTAATATTTTATCAATATAATTTGCTCCTATTAATCTGTAGTTTCATGTTTGGGGTCAGAATTAGCTCAAGTGATTGCCTCCTCCTGCCGGATTTTTCATAATTTCATGTTTGAAATCTCCTTAGAGCTATAATTTATTTTACCATCACTGCTTCCTAATCCTAAATAAGTACATCAGACATTATTTTTGTAAACAATTCATAAAACCTTCACATCAAGAAATATTGGCGTGTCAACAAAATGTGTTTGAAGATTTACTATAATTATACTATAAATAATCATTATTTTACAGTAACTAAAGTGAACATTTCAATCTTATTTTTCACACATATATGTAAGTCTATATGCAAAACAGAAACTATTTATTCACCTTTCCCTAAATAGAACAAAGATCTTTGCTAGTTTTAAGGGGAAAAAAAGTTTAATATCAACATATATAATTTTCTGTTAAATTCACACACATTTTGTTCATTGGCTTAGAATAATTTCTTAGGAAATGTTAATATAGCTCTTGACAATTATGTGAAATTATACTATCACTTTTTTCTAAAATTTAAAATGCTATCCATATATAATATATTGCATCACTGTAGTAACTTTGCAGTACAGCTGTGGTTTTCATTATAAATTGGTAGTCAGTGAGCTATATCACACGTCAGAGCCATCATTGATATTCCATCTGTAGCTTTCTCCAAGTCCAGAACATTTTTCATTCCCACCCTGATGTCAGTCCACAGCTGTACTTCCTCCTTATTTTCTCAGTTTATATAACTGCTTCTTGGTTCACTCTACTAAAACATACTGTATCAATATCCAAATATAGCAATGTTAGAAAATACAGATTAAATCTCAGATTTCATAGGCAGTAATGAAAATGACTTTGGGAGGGAATGTGTAACATACTGCACAACATTCTCAACTTTTGTGTCTTTCTAATTATTCTCCTGTCTTCCCCCCTCTTTAATTGGATTCCCTTAGTTTTCTGTCCCTGACTCTTCAGATAAGGCTATGTCTAGTTATTGGTGTGGTAGGGGAAGTGGTTGCAGGGGAGAAGGTTACAGGCATTTTTGAGATATGGTAAACTATGCATTATCTCTCTAGAAAAATGCCTGTATATACCTCACTATCTCTCTCTCACACACACACACACATCATGCACACACACACACACAACTAGGTAATCCAAATGGAAAAAATCATTTATATACTTTGATATCATGCATTCACAATACAAGTATTATTTTCTTACCTGCTAATAAGGAGTTATGATTACCTGCAGTTTGGCAAGCTGTTAAAAGAAAAAAGAAATAACCTCATTGCATAAAGTTCTCACATTTGGAGATTAAAAAGCATTTATACTCAACTTATTTTTATTACAGACTTTGAGGAAATTGATGAGGAAAGTTAAGTATTTTCATCTGAGGGCATAATAATTGGAGGCCCCTACTAATTAAACCATAAGACTTTTTCCCCTACAATGAAGGCACCATTACTCCGTCATGGGTCTCATTTTGATTTCAGATGGTGGCCTTATTACTGAACCAAGAAAAAGTATTGAATATTAATTATAGAGAAATACTTTCTCTGTTTTGTGTACCAATCTTAACATGTATTCTCTTTGCATTTATTAAAAAATCAACAACTACAGTAAATTCAGCATGAAAGTCAATATCAGATACAGTTCTAAATGTGGTTTACAAGCTTTCAAATGCTCTGATTTTCTGGGTTTGAAATTGGATCTTCTACATTCTTTTCCCTGTCTTCTAATGAGTTAAACTAAGAAAGTATATGAAAAACTACAGCATTTTGCATGCATTGCTACCAAAATTCCTTTCAAATCTCACCTCTTTTTTCTTAGTTGGTATAGTGCCTCTTAGATTCTGATGCACATATTCAGTCTCTGATTGTATACAGAAGGAGAAGAACTGGTGTGGCTAGAGGTTGACAGTACAAAGAGAACCTCAAAAATCAGTATCTGAAAATAGACAGGATGTAATGAAGGGATGAGAAAGGGAATGGTGTCTCAGGCAAAATATTAGAGCTGTGAATACAATGGTGACCAAAATCTGACCCAGTCCTGCCCTCATGGAACTTGCAGTCAAGTTGGATAAAAACACATTAATCAAATAATCATATATTAAAGGAAATGTACAGGATGGCTTGAGGGCCTGTAACTGGGAACATGAAATGGTCTGAAGGGCCAGACAGAGGGAGTTCCCTGTGGAAGTAAGACTTAAAATCTGATGGAAGAATGGTCTTAAGAGGGCCAGTGAACAGGGATCTTCCTTTTTTTTCCCGGGAAGCAGGAAGAGCTAATGGAGACACAGCTCATTTGGGCCAATGAAAGAAGTTCAGCATTAGAGCCTGGAAAAGAAGAGGTAGAGGTGGTGAGACCAAAAAGAATTATATAAATCATGATCAAGATTTTGGTTTTGAACCTGAAAGCAATAGGAAGCAATAAAGAGTTTTATTCAAAGTGATGACATTATTAAATTGGTGTTTTCAAAGATCATTCTGACTACAGTTTGGAATTCTGTTCTGCATAATTCTCATCCATGATCTCCCATCTCCCCTTTTTGGAGTCCAGAGATGCTGTTGCAAAGGATTAAGCAAATTACTCTTCCATCACACTGAATAAATAGGAGCAAATGATGACTTGTTTATCACATCTATATCAAATTTAAAGTGTTTATTCCCACCTCTGAAACCATTAAGCTGGTTTGTCTACATTCATACCATCACAGTATGTAGGCTTCTCTTGGTAATACCCGCCTCTGGAATTTATTAAATGAAATCTACATTTGCTTTGTTAGAAAAATAATTTAAACCCATATGTTCATTCTGACATCTGCCTGATTATTTCAGTTAATTATATGTAAAAGTCCCAGTTAATAGACATTTACAAATATAATAAGTTTATATTTTATTGCCATTTTGTATTGTTTTTTAAGATGCATTTTAATACATGAAAACAGAAATCACTCAAGATAATCCTCTTATCTGTAACACACTTAGGATTTTTTTTCTGAGATAAATATGATTGTCTGCTTAAGGCACGAGCTTAAAGCCATATATCTTGTTTTTTATTTTAGCATTATCCAATTTCTAATTTCTCTGAGCTATCTTATTTCCCTAATCCATTATCACTTTTCACAAATTCAGATAAAGGAAAAGCTGAAATCATATAATTTATGTGACTAGGAAATTAATAAATAAGCTAAGGAAATATGCCATCCAAACACAGTTAATTCTATAGCACTTTTTTCACCTCTTACTGTAAACTACACATTTAAAATAAAATAAGTTATTAATAGTACTGTCTAGATAAGTTTTGCCAACCTGTCATGTATATATACACCTCCTGAAGCCATTTTTCATCTCTTTTCAATTTATAGAGGTTCTAAAAATACCAAAAAAACTTTCTAAGAATAGTAGCATTGATATCTTGAAACAGCGTGACTATTTTTAACTGTTATTTTCTGTTGCTGTTTTCTGGTAAAACTAGCTCCATGCTTCCACCCAGTGGGATTTCTTCACAAAAGGATTAGAGAAAGAAGAGGATAAAGGAAGAAATGGGAAGGAGAAGAATAGAAATAGGAAGAGGAGAAAGAAAAGAAAGTAAGAACAGCAAGGAGAAGGAGGAGGAAGTTGAGGAAGAAAAAGAAAAAGCACTCTCATCTTTCATATTCCATGAGTGAAAAAAAAGTCTTACTTTTTTGTACACTCCAATACCATTTTTTTGGAGGATATCCACTACTGAGCTATACTCAAGTGTCCCACTTCTGTTTAGCAAAATGTGATTGTGCTATAGGCAGGAATGCAAATGTATAATTAACAACAGTATCAGGTTGGTACAAAAGTAATTGTGGTTTTCGCCATTACTTTAATGCAGAACTTGAAGTAATGGCGAAAACCACAATTACTTTTGCACCAACCTAATAGTCCAATATCTCATTTGACAGTATTTTATTCTAACTCAGCAATCTAGAAAATCATTTTAAGCTCCAGTGTAATACTACTTGAAAATATGTTCAAAATGAGGCCATGTTAGTGCCTTCATATGATAAAATTATTTTCAGAGGAATTATTTTGAAAAGAAACAAGTATTATATTTTATGTAACAAGATATATGAAGAAAAATAATAATGCATATAAAATCCCAAATCAGAGAACAATTTAAATAAATTTTTAGAATTAGTAAATCTGTAAATATCATTGATTTATTTATTTAACAAATATTTATTGAAAATCTACTAGGTATTAGGAATGGTGGATATAAAAATGATAAACAGAATGTCCTGTCATCAGAGACATTTCTTACTTACGAGAAGACCATAGGTAAGAATACAAATAAATAGATAACCTAATGCCAGATAGTAAAAAAAATTGAAGAAAATTATATCATGTTAAGGTGAATGTTACAAATAAGCCATCCAGAGAATGTTTGTCTAAGGAAGTAACATTTGAGCAGGAAACTAAACAACAGAGATAAGTAAGACCTTGTTTAAGAGCATTGCAAAATAAGTCAAGTGCAGGGGAAAGGGCTATGAGGTGGGCCTGTTTTCAAATAACAATAGTAGGTTGGACTTTTGTGAATTCTTCCAATTTATTTTCTACAAGCTTGTATGAGTTGGGGCTTATTATATGCAAACAAAATTACACACCTTACAAAAATACATTGGAATATTTGAATGCCTATTGGCAAACTTTGGTCTGAAAAAATGTACCCACAATTCTCCAAGGGTTGTTGTCCCCATTCAAATACACACACACACAAAGTCTCTCTCTCTCTCTCTCTCTCTCTCAATCTCTCAGGCACAGTGGTTCATCCCTGTAATCTCAGCACTTTGGGAGGCTGAGGTGAGTAGATCACCTCAGTCAGGAGTTTGAGACCAGCCTGACCAACATGATAAAACCCCATCTCTACTAAAAATACAAAAATTAGCCAGGCATCATGGCAGTTACCTCCCAGCTGCTCGGGAGGCTGAAAATTTTCACCTGGCATGAAAATCACTTGAACCCAGGAGGTAGAGGTTACAGTGAGCCAAGGTCATGCCACTGCGCTCCAGCCTGGGAGACGGAGTGAGACTCTGTATCAAAAAAAAAAAAAAAAAAAGACAATTTCAACCTATCTTCCATGGGTTAGTTATGTTAGCATCATTTGTATATAATACTTGGGCAAGATGAGTTTTATTTCCCTAGTGTTGAGTGTCATATCTGCTCCTTTAAGGGAGTTCAAACATTCCTTAAAAAATAAAAAAAAGTAGTGTTACAGTAATACGCTACCAGTGAATCTAGCCAGTGAGTCTAGCCAATGAATCTAGCCAATGAATCCAAAAATCTCTGGTTCCTCATGGGTCTATTTGCCAATTCTTGACACCATCCAGTTTCACAGACCTCTTAAAAAGAATCCATCATTTTAGTGATTCCTGTTGGCATAATATATTCTTCAGAATCTATAAATTTATTTTGAAAACTTTATCAGATACTTATGATTGTGATTGACATGATCATAGCTGTCTTAAAGACCCAGAAAGAAATTAATTATGGCTGTTAGTCCTGTGCATGTAATACTTGAAGGGGCTCAGTGTAACTCCTCACCTCATGTGAGTAATTAAACTTCAAGAACTGCATTTAAACTTCTTTACTAGAAGGATGGGGATATGTCATAAAATAACAAATGCAAACAACCATCATAGTTGAAAACAACTCCAGATAATTGTGAAATTAAAATGGTGACAAGGATGGTAATCACTGTTCTTTGTATATTTCAACTTCAAGATCATAAATAAGCCTGAAAGGCTGAACTACACCACAAATATCTAATTCAAAAGCAATATTTGACTGTACTAGGACTGTAAATCACTAAAAACAGTCTCCGCTCTATTTTTGAATGAGGAATTTATTATCACACAGCCCATCTTGAACCTCATCTTGCTCACCTGGCAGCAGTATAAACTGGTCTATTTGTCCAGCTGATTTGCTGATATTTACATGACCTCCTATTTGTACCCATAAACAGATTTCATTGTTGGCATTTGTAACTGCACTTCTGTCTGTATGTCCCTTCCAGGAAGGCCCATGAACACACTCTGGCTGTATTACAGCCTGTAGGGATTTCAAAATGCTGATTAGATTTTTTTTCACCTGTGTTTGCCATCTGGGAATTCAATATGTTTTAGGTGTAGTGGTCATGCCTGTAAAAAGAAACTACCCTGAAAAACTCCAAGTAGGTAAGTACTTATATAGCATATATAACTACTATACTATAGTAATCAAAACAGCATGAAGCAGACACATAGACCAATAGAACAGAACAGAGTACCCAAAAATAAATCTTGCATTTACAGCCAACTCATTTTTGACAAAGGCGCCAAGAACATACACTGGGGAAAGAACACCTTCTCCAGTAAATGCTCTGAGAAAACTAAATATTCATATGCAAAAGAATAAAACTAGATCCCTATCTCCCATTATATATATAAATCAAATCAAAATGGATTAAAGACAAAATGTAAAACCTGAAATTCTGAAACTATTAGAAGAAAACATTAGGAAAAAACTTTAGGACATCAGTCTGGGAAAAGATTTTTTGAGTAAGATCCCAAAAGCACAGACAGCCAAAGCAAAAATTGACAAATGGGCAAATTGGATTATATCAAGCTTAAAAGCTCTGCATAGCAAAAGAAACACAGTAAAGAGACAACCTATGAAATCAGTGAAAATATTTGCAAACTGTTCAACTGACAAGTAATTAGTAACAAAATAAAAGAAACATAACAACTCAATAGCAAAAAACCACAAATAATCTGATTTTTAATTGGGCAAAAGATTTGAATAGACATTTCTCAAAAGAAGACAAATGACCAACAGGTTTATGGAAAAAATGCTCAACATTAATAATCAGAGAAATACAAACAAAAGCCACAATGGGATATCATCTTACCCCAGTTAAATGGCTACCATCAAAAATAAAGTAACAAATTCTAGCAAGGATTTGGAGAAGGAAATGCTAGTACACTGCTGGTAAGAATGTATATCAGGGCAGCCAATATGGAAACGGTATAAAAGTTCCCCCAAAAAATTAAAATTGAAATACCATATGATTCAGCCATCCTACTTTTTTATCCAAAATAAGGAAAATCAGCATATTAAATAGATGTCTAGATGTCCATGTTTATTGTAGCACTGTTCACAATAGCCAAAATACAGAAACAAGCTAAATATTCCTTAGTGGATTAATGGATTTAAAAAATGTGATGATATATGCACAGTGGAATATTATTTGGCCATAAAAAAGAATGAATTCCTGTTACTTGCAGAAACGTGGGTGGAACTGGAGGATATTTTGTTAAGTGAAATAAGCCAAACATAGAAAGACAAATATTGCACGTTCTCACTCATATGTGGGAGCTAAAAAGATTGATCTCCTGGAGGTGGTGAATCTAACAGTAGTTACAATAGGGTAGCGAGAGTAGTGGGGGAAGGCTGAAGAGTGTCTTGTTAATGAGTACAAAATACAGTTCAATAGAAAGGAAAAGATTTAGTTTGATAGCACAATAGGGTGACTATAGTTAACAATAATCTACTGTCTATTTTAACATAACCATAGGAGTGGATTTGGAATGTTCTCAACACAATGATAAATGTTTTAGGTGATAGATATCCCAGTTTGATCATTACATATTGTATGCTTTTGTTAAAATATTACATTTGCCATAAATATATACAGCAATTATGTATCCATAAAAATAAAAAACAAAGTAGCCACCATAGTAAAAATGTTCTCCATGTGCTATATTACATCTGAATATACAACCTCCTAGACTAGATAATTAACATTACAGGACACAGGTCATTTTCCATTTGTAAAAATCTCTCATAAATAGCCCCCAATTAAGCTTTCTCTATAATACTATAATGCCTATAATTTTTATACAGTACTAACCACATAAGTGAAAGCTATTAACAATGATGATAAATATCATATTAATTGTAATTTGAAATATTCAGTAAGTATTTCCTAATTGATAAGTAATGTGCCATCATGCTAAGTTGTAGAAAATCAATGGTGAAGGAATCATTTTGGTGTAAATTTCCATGGAATTTATAGAATAGCAAAAATTAATCATTAAATTAGCAGTATAAATAAGAGTGATTATAGTGACATGACAGAAGAAAAGGAAGTACATGTGCTGTAGGAGTATATATTGAAGATGGGTGGGTGGGTACATGGGGGATGGTGACAAGAAAAACTCCCTAGAAGAAGTGACACTTAATTGAGACCTGAATAATATACAATCATCAACTGAGTCGTGGTGAAAGTGAGAGGTAGGAATGTTCTATATTTTTGAGAAGAAAGCAGAAGTTCCAATCTCTTTAAACTTTGGGTAAATATATATGTTAAATGTGAAAGGTAATACTTAAATGAATATAAACAGAATACATCATTTACAAATGAATAGAGAGCATAAAAGACATAAAGTAAATTCTATCAGTCTGATGAATTATGTCACAAGGAAAAGCAATCATAATAAAAATAGTGGAAATAAAATTAGCAATAATTACAATAAACATAATTTCTAAATATCAAAAACATATCAAACAAAAACAATTGCAGGTAAAAGGATTTTTTTTAAAGACAGTAAATACTGTTAAATACTAATAGAAACTATTCTTCCAAAAAAGGTGACATAAAACAATACAAAATTTATGAACAAAAGGGAAAATAGATTTATTATTAGGCAAAAAAAAAATCATTGAATGATAAAAGGAAAGATTTATTATAACTGTGAAAGATTTATTATAACAACAAAACTCTTTAAAAAATTTTTTGTAATGACCAGTGGGAGAAATGCCAGATATAGGTGATGGGAAGGAAGAGAGCAAATCACACTGCCATGTGTTTACCTATGCAACAATCTTGCATGTTCTTCACATGTACCCCAAAACCTAAAATGCAATTAAAAAAAAAAAAAAGAAGAAGTGGAAAAAAAATTTTTTATGTTTCCTTTTTGTGGGTACAGAATAGGAATATATATTTATGGGGTACATGAGATATTTTGATATAGGCATGCAATCTGTAATAATCACATAGTATTTATTCTTTGTGTTACAAACAAATTATACTCTTTTAGTTATTTTTATTTCTTGAGACAAGGTATCGCTCTGTCACCTAGGCTAGAGTGCAGTGGCATAATCATGGCTCACTGCAGCCTTGACTTCCTGAGCTCAAGCAATCCTCCCACCTCAATATCCCAAGTATCTTGGTCTACAGGCATGTGCCACCACAACCAGCTTTTTTAATTTTTTTGTAGAGACAGGGTCTCACTATATTGTTCAGGCTGGTATTTAACTCTTGGGCTTGAGCAATCCTCCTGCCTCAGCCTCCCACAGTGCTGGGATCATAGGTGTGAGCCACTGCACCCAGATCCTTTTATTTAAAAATGTATAATTAAATTATTATTCACTATATTTACCCTAATAATATGACTTTAAATACATAAAAAGCAATAGTAGGAAAGCTACAACTTCAGGGTCCCTTATCATTTTGGCTCTCAATTTCCTCCTCATTTTTTGTCCAGTGATTTCCTTTCTCATGCATTTAATTTTGTGTTTGAGAAATGTTTCTTGTATTTTAACCAGTCTTTCCAGATGTTAGTCAAGATACTTCTTCAGGATATCAATTCTTGTATATAGGCAAAATTGGAAACTTAATTTATGGTGTCTGGAAACCTACATATATCGTACGTAAAATATAAAAATATTCCTGGTGATGATTGACACCCAAAGGAAAACCTCAGGGGAAGGAGAAGTAGTGAAGTCGAGAGGATGAGAAAGACATAGTTATGTAGAAGAATTCAGAGGGGTTCCAAAGTTATCTGTAATGTTTTCTTTTTAAGATATCTGGTAGTACTTAGGAGGCTGAGGCAGGAGAATTGCTTGAACCCAGGAAGCAGACGTTGCAATGAGCTGAGATCTTACAACTGCACTCCAGCCTGGGCGACTGAGCGAGACTCTGTCTCAAAAAAAGAAAAAAAAACTGATTACCAAAAACATGTAAAAATATTTTTTTAATTCTCCTTTTGCCAGTCTTAGCTTATTTCCTGCCTGCACATTTTTCATTTTTTTCCACACAACAATTGAATGAGAAAACTGCAATAATTGATGGATTTAAAATAAAGCATGCCTGAAGAAACTTTCATACATAATACCATATATAAAACAGGTTAAAACTGGCTGTTTTTGAAAAATACGTCTGTCAGACTTTGTTGGATCAACTCAGATATGTTCCCCTCATTCCAATTTCCAGTTAGTTTGGCCATTTCCCTAGTTCTGAATCCTTGACTTCTTAATTATAACTTTCAACCATTTCCTATTTCCTGGTATTTTTACAATTTGCATTTCTAACATGGCTCTGCTTCTGAAATAATGGACTGAATTAGACGTCTTCTCTTAATTTCCTTTACTAACAATTTTTGCCATCAGTTTCAACAATGCCTAGAAAGCATTAATGATAAGAAGAAAGAAATACTGTATCAAATCAAACACCAGTAAGCTGAATCTAATCATCTTTGTTGCCAAGGGAAAAAAAATTAGCTCTCAGGCAGGAATAGACATAATTTCCTAGTAGTTAAAAATATGGCTGTAGAGTCAGATGGAGCTGAATTTATATCCACATCCAGATATGTAACCATAGGCAAGTTTCTTTTCCTCACCTAAAAAGTAGGTCTAAAAATGCTTCTCTTAAAAAGTTGTTATAAGAAGTACAAAAACATCAAAATTGAAAGAGCTAGAGGAGCAAGAAGACAAGAAATAACTAAGATCAGAGCAGAACCAGAAGCTGGTTTTTCAACAAAATAGACAGACTGCTAGCCAGATTAATAAAAAAGAAAAGGCAGAAGGATCAAATAAATGCAATAAAAAATGGTAAAGGGGTTATCACCACTGATTCCACAGAAATACAAACTATAATCAAATATTACTACAAACAACTCTATGCACATAAACCAGTAAACCTGGAAGAAATGGATAAATTACTGGACACTTGCCCCCTCACAAGCCTAAACCAGGAAGAAGTTAAAACCTTGAATAGAGCAATAACAAGGGCTGAAGTTGAGGCAGCAATTAATAGCCTACCAACCAAAACAAAGTCCAGGTCCAGATGGGTTCACAGCTGAATTCTACCATATGTACAAAGAATAGCTGGTACCATTCCTTCTGAAACTATTCTAAACAATACAAAAAGAAAGAAATCCTTCCCAAATCATTTTATAAGACCAAAATCATCCTGATACCAAAACCCAGCAGAGACTCAACAAGACAAGAAAACTTCAGGCCAATATCTATGATGAACATAGATGCAAAATCTTCAATAAAATACTGGCAAACCAATTGCAACAGCACATCAAAAAGTTTATCCATCACAATCAAGTAGGCTTCATTCCAGGATGCAAGGTGGGTTCAACATACGCAAGAGTATAAACATAATCCATCACATAAACAGAACCAAAGACAAAATCCACATGATTATCTCAATAGATGCAGAGAAGACCTTTGACAAAATTCAACAGCGCTTTATGCTAAAAATTCTTAATAAACTAGGTATTGAAGAAACATATCTCAAAACAATAAAACTATTTATGACAAACTACAACAAATATCATACTGAATGGGCAAAAACTGGAAGCATTCCCTTTGAAATCTGGCACTAGACAAGGATGCCCTCTCTCACCACTCCTATTCAATATAGTATTGGAAGTTCTAGCCAGATCAATTAGGCAAGAAAAAAAAATGAAGGGTATTCAATTAGGAAAAGAGGAAGTCAGATATTCTCTATTTGCAGATGACATGACTGTATATTTAGAAGACCCTATCATCTCAGCCCAAAATCTCCTTAAGCTGATAAGCAGCTTCAGCAAAGTCTTAGGATACGAAACCAATGTGCAGAAATCGCAAGCATTTCTATACACCAATAACAGACTAACAGAGCCAAATCATGAGCAAAATCCCATTCACAATTGCTGCAAAGAGAATAAAATACCTAGGAATACAACTAACAAAGGATGTAAGGACCTTTTCAAGGAGAACTACAAACTACTGCTCAACAAAATAAGAGAGGACACAAACAGATGGAGAAACATTCCATGCTCATGGTTAGGAAGAATCAATATCGTGAAAATAGCCATACTGCCCAAAGTAATTTATAGATTCAATGCTATCCCCATCAAGCTACCAATGACCTTCTTCACATAACTGGAAAAAACCACCTTAAACTTCATATGGAACCAAAAGACAGCCCACCTAGCCAAGACAATCCTAAGCAAAAAGAGCAAAGCTGAAGGCATCACGCTACCTGATTTCAAACTATACTACAAGACTACAGTAATCAAAACCGCATGGTACTGGTACCGAAACAGAGATATAGACCAATGGAACAGAACAGAGGCCCTGGAGGCAACACCACATATCTACAACCATCTGATCGTTGATGAACCTGGCAAAAACAAGCAATGGGAAAAAGAGTCCCTGTTTAATAAATGGTGTTGGGAAAATTGGCTAGCAGCATGCAGAAAGCAGAAACTGGACCTCTTCCTGACACCTTACACTAAAATTCACTCCAGATGGATTAAAGAGTTAAACATAAGACCTAACAGCATAAAAACCCTAGAAGAAAACCTAGGCAAAGCCATTCAGGACACAGGCATAGACAAGGACTTCATGACTAAAACACCAAAAGCATTGGCAACAAAAGCCAAAATCGACAAATGGGACCTAATTACACTCCAGAGCTTCTGTCCAGCAAAAGAAACAATCATTAGAGTGAATCGGCAACCAACAGAATGGGAAAAAATTTTTGCTATCTACCCATCTGACAAAGGGCTAATATCCAGAATCTACAAAGAACCAAAACAGATTTACAAGAAAAAAACGAACAAACCCATCCAGAAGTGGGTGAAGTATATGAATAGACACTTTTCAAAAGAAGAAATATATGAGGCCAACAAACACATTTAAAAATGCTCATCATCACTGATTATTAGAGAAATGCAAATCAAAATCACATTGAGATACCACCTGATGCCAGTTAGAATGGCGACTATTAAGAAATCTGGAGACAACAGATGCTGGAGAGGATGTGTAGAAATAGGAACATTTTTACAGCAATCCCATTACTGGGTATATACCCAAAGGATTATAAATCATTCTATTATAAAGACACATGCACACATATGTTCATAGAGGCACTGCCTACAATAGCAAAGTCCTGGAACCAACCCAAATGCCCATCGACAATAGACTGGGCAAGGAAAATGTGGCACATATCCACCATGGAATACTATGCAGCCATAAAAAATGATGAGTTTGCATCCTTTGTAGAGACATGGATGAATCTGGAAACCATCATTCTCAGCAAACTGACACAAGAACAGAAAATCAAACACTGCATGTTCTCACTCATAGGCGGGTGTTGAACAATGAGAACACATGGATACAGGGAGGGGAGCATCACACACTGGGGTCTGTTGGGAGGAGCCAAGGGAGGGATAACATGGGGAGAAATGACAGATTTAGGTGATGGGGGGATGGAGGCAGCAAAACCACATTGCCACGTATGTACCTATGCAACAATCCTGCATGATCTGCATATGTACCCCAGAACCTAAAGTACAATTAAAAAAAAAAAAGAATTACAAAAACAAAGTATAAAAGTGCTTAACCATTGACCGGGCGCGGTAGCTCACACCTGTATTCCTAGCACTTTGGGAGGCCAAGGTGGGTAGATCACAAGGTCAAGAGATTGAGACCATCCTGGCCAAAATAGTGAAAACCCCTCTCTCCTAAAACACAAAAATTAGCTGGGTGAGGTGGCGGGTGCCTGTAGTCCCTGCTACTCAAGAGGCTGAAGCAGGAGAATTGCTTGAAGCCAGGAGGCGGAGGTTGCAGTGAGCCAAGATTGCACCACGGCACTCCAGCCTGGAGCCTGGCAAAAGAGCAAGATGCTATCTCAAAAAAAAAAAAAAAAAGTGCTTAACCATTAATTAACATTAAAGTACGCATTTATGAAAAGATACCTTATAGTTAGGACAATCACGAAGCTATCAATTGCTTCTGTGACCACTTTTTAAAGTACAGTAACTTCCTGCTGCTCAGAACTCTGAGATTGAGTATTCTTTTTATTTGGATGTCATATATATATATAATGCAATATATATAATATTTACCTGTGACTATTTAATGTTTATTGTGTCTCCTCTGCTCCCTGACAGACTGTAACTTTGACAAGGACAAAGATTTTTTTCTTGTTTTTTCATTCTTTTTTTTCTAAGCACATGAATCATTGCCTCCATATAGTAAATGCTCAATAAATACTCACTGAATTTAATTTCATTGATTTTGTGAGTGCATGTGTAATCACATCCCATGCAAACACAAATTCTATTATAATTCTAACCATGTTAACACCAATCTAACTTTAACTTCTTTTATGATCATAAAGTCTATTTTTGAAACATTTATATAATGCTAAATTAAAATTTTCTAAGCTCTTATTTAATCATCATTCCTAGTTCTCATTTAATCATCACTATCAGGAATAGCACCCAGTTTATTTATTATCATAAACTGAGTGCCATTATTGAGTACATTTTACACATGGAGAAATCTAGGCATTAAAAAATAGTTGATTTGCATAGAATCCACTGTAGTACATGGCAGAGCTGGGTTGCACCCATTTGTTCCACAATCACTCAGTATTCAAAAAGTCATAAATACATAGAGCTCCTGCAATTTGTGACAAAAGCAGAAAAGTAGTAAATGAACATAGGCTTCCTGAATGTCAAGCTGCAACCTGAGGATTAGCGAACTCTCTCAGCTCCTGCAGCAATTATCTCCACTTCTTTTCTGCTACTTTAATGTTGCCTCATAAAATTAAACTTCTTAAATATGTTACAAGGTCTCTGAGTTCAGAAGCCACGGATTAGAAGTCTTGGAAGCATCCAGAGCACCTTATAGAATATATTACACATATAATACATTTAAATCTCCCACCAGTGCCTGACAAAGAGTAGTCAATAAATGTTAGGTCCCTGAATCTCACAGTGGGGTGGTAGGAAAGAGTATACAGGTCTGAGGAATAGGTTTGAGTGCTACATCTGTTACTTCTTAGCTGTGGGACATGATTAATATTCTTAACTTTTTGGAGACTTAGTTATCTCATTTCTTAAAAGTCACATAGTAATACCCACCTTATTGCTATCTGCATTGACAGTGGTGTATAAATAGATACTGACCTGGTTGGTGCTCAATAAATATTAGTTATGCTCCTCCTCCACCAGATGATTGACTTTATATGGTATTGATCTTAGGGTTTATTATAGACATCAGATCCCAGAATCAACAAAAGTACTACTCTTGAATCTTTCTGCATACAAAATGCAAAATGAAGACTTCATTGATAGTGCAGTCTTGGAACACCAGGAGTAGTCCATTATTGCTAAAATGACTTTCTAATCATAACTGCAATTAACAGGGCCTAAATTCAGAATGGATGAAAATAGTTATTGCAGCCACTACTTTTTGGCACACTGAAACTACTTAGATGATCATAAGCAGCTCAGACAGAAAAGAAGTACTTTAATAAATATGGGAGGAATAAGATACTGGAGAATGGCTTTAAAAAGCACACTATAACTCAATCAGATGAAAAGTATACTATTAGAAGACATTCCCTAGTGTGCTACATCAGAAATGGGAAATTTTCTGTGTGCATATATTTTAATTAGGTGCATTAGGCAGACAATGGATATTAAAGGTGGAATTGCCAACACTACAAATTCTACAAATAGTAACCTGCTTAAATTAAAAAAAAAAAAATTCCTCCAGTTTGGACCTCCCACAGGAAGACGACAGATTTTATTCAGAAAGAATAGGGTCCTAAGGCATTGAGACTTTTGACCTCTGCCTCTAGTACATCAGTCTAAAACCAAAGCCAGACAAGATTGTTGACTGTCCTGGAAAACAGAACTGAATTATTTTATGAAACATCTTTGCAATTGTGTTTGTGTCTCATACAGCTTTACCTCCAGTACCTGACATCATTTATAGTTTGGCTGTAGCTTCAATATTTCAGTGAATTAATATGATTATATTAAAAAATAAACCTCTTTTTTCACACCATTTAAAATTCAAGTCATAGATTGAAATTCACATTTCAACCAAGGACAAAAACCTTTGAACCCATCAAGCCAGTTGATTTATCAACCTGTCTAAACATTTCTCTTTGGTGTCTAATACTTGTTTTTCTCTGATTAATCCCAGATTCCAATCCTTCCCCTTTAAATATACTTCTATCAAAGTACAAGAGAAAGAAACAGTTACTTAGGGAAATCTTGGGTCAATGTTGCTTGAAAGGTTTTCTCCCAGTACCCAATAACAAGTAAGTTTGTTGTTCGCAACTTGCAGAGGTTGCTATGCAACCACAGGGAGATTTCAAGCCACAGAATATGGTCACATGAATTAAGGTGTTAGAATAAAATTAGTTGAATGTGTATGTGTGTGTAGGCAAATACTGTATAAATTATCAGACAGTAATAAGCTGTAAGTATAAAGCAGTTTTTCTGTGAGGAAAAAAAAATAGTGAGCCAGAAACAGCAGATTTTTTAGTTAGAAGCTTACAAAGTTCTTAGAGTTAATTAGGTCTATCATTTAATTTGATCATTCGAACTGCAGAATAAGCATAAGGTGCAAAGAAAAGAACAGTGGGTGGACAGTTAGTAACTAAATTGGGCAGGCAGCTCACACCAGTATAAGCCTCTTTTTCTTCCCTTCCACGTGGGTAGGAGGAACGTAAGAATATATAAAACTAGAGCATTGTACTGAATCATGTGTGACACTATTTATGACAAGATGGGATACATGATATTCACAACCTCCCACTTTTATGCAAACAAAAATGAGGATACACTAGAAATATATCTGAATGGAGCATTACCTCAAGCCTATGTGATCTGTAAAGCCAAAGGCATGCTGGAGATGTTCAAATTGTCTGTTAATGAAATAGTTTCCATTTTGGATGTCCTTTCTTCCTAAGCTTTATGAACCAAAAAGATCTTTATCACTTGAGAAAATAATAGTACTTGAAATGCCGGTAATGCTATTAATGCTAGTAACTAATATCTAGACTTTAGTTCGGCAATTGCAGTACTTTTGTCAATGCCCTTCAGCTAGAGACCACCAGAAACATACCTGTAGTTGAACAAGTTAAGTGTATTACAGTGAGGAAAGATACACATAAGAAACTATGGGACATCTCAGTAAGAGGTTTCATAGGCTGGATCATGTTTTCTCAAAATTCATATGTTGAAGCCCTGACTGTAGCACCTCACAATGTGATTACATTTGCAGTTAAGGCCTTTATAGGGATTACATTAAAATGAAACCTAGATGGGCCATATTCCAATCTGACTAGCTTTTTTTTTGTACTTTAAGTTCTGGAGTACATGTGCAGACCTTGAAGGATTGTTGCATAGGTACACACATGCCATGGTGGTTTGCTCTCTCCATCCCCCTGTCACCTACATCAGGCATTTCTCCCAGTGTTACTGCTCTTCAACCACCCCACCCCCAGCTGACCCTCCCCTACACCCCACCCCTCAACATACCCCAGTGTGTGATGTTCGCCTCCCTATGCCCATGTGTTCTCATTTTTCAAGACCTACCTATGAGTGAGAACATGCAGTGTTTGGTTTTCTGTTCTTGTGTCAGTTTGCTGAGAATGATGGTTTCCAGATTCATCCACGTCCCTACAGAGGACACAAACTCATTGTTTTTTATGGCTTCGTAGTATTCCATGGTGGATATGTGCCACATTTTCCTTGTACAGTCTATCATTGATGGACATTTGGGTTGATACCAGGTCTTTGCTATTGTAAACAGTGCCACAATGAACATACATGTGCATGTGTCTTTATGATAGAATGATTTATAATCTTTTGTGTATATACTCAGTAATGGGATTACTGGGTCAAATGGAATTTCTATTTCTAGATCCTTGAGGAATCGCCACACTGTCTTCCACAATGGTTGAACTAATTTACACTCCCACCAACAGTAGTAAAAGTGTTCCTATTTCTCCACATCCTCTGCAGCATCTGTTGTCTCCTGATTTTTTAATGATCACCGTTCTAACTGGCATGAGATGGTATCTCAGTGTGGTTTTGATTTGCATTTCTCTAATGACCAGTGATAATAAGTATTTTTTCATGTTTGTTGGCCTCATAAATGTCTTCTTTTGAAGAGTATCTGTGCATATCCTTTGCCCACTTTTGAGTAGGTTTGTTTGTTTTTTTCTTGTAAATCTCATTAGGTTCTTTGTAGATTCTGGGTTTTAGCCCTTTGTCAGATGGGTAGATTGCAAAAATTTTTTCCCATTCTGTTGGCTGCCAATTCACTCTAATGATAGTTTCTTTTGCTGTGCAGAAACTCTTAATCCTAAGATCCCCAATCAAAAGACATAGACTGGCAAATGGGATAAAAAGTTAAGATCCATCACTGTGCTGTATTCAGGAGACTCATCTCATGTGCAAAGACTCACATAGATTCAAAATAAAGGGATGGAAGAAGATTTGCCAAGCAAATGGAGAGGAAAAAGAAGCAGGGCTTGCAATCCTATTCTCTGATAAAACAGACTTTAAACCAACAAAGACCAAAAGAGACAAAGAAGGGCATTACATAATGGTAAAAGGATCAATGCAACAAGAAGAGCAAACTATCCTAAATATATATGCAGCAAATACAGTAGCACCCAGAAAAATAAAGCAAGTTCTTAATGACCTACAAAGAGACTTAGACTCCTGCACAATGATAGTGGGGGACTTTAACACTCCACTGTCAATATTAGACAGATCAACAAGACAGAAAATCGACAAGGATATCCAGGACTTGAACACAGATCTGCACCAAGTGGACCTAATAGACATCTACAGAACTCTCCACCCCAAATCCACAGACTATACATTCTTCTCAGCACCACCTAAAATTGACTCTAAAATTGACCACCTAATTGGAAGTAAATCACTCCTCAGCAAATACAAAAAAATGGAAATCATAACAAACAGTCTCTCAGACCACAGTGCAATCAAATTAGAACTCAGGATTAAGAAACTCACTCAAAACTACTTCTGAATGACGACTGGATAAACAATGAACTGAAGGCAGAAATAAAGATGTTCTTCAAAACCAATGAGAATGAAGACACAACGTACCAGAATCTCTGGACACATTTAAGCAGTGTTTAGAGAGAAATTTATAGCACTAAATGCCCACCAGAGAAGCAAGGAAAGATGGAAAATCGACACCCTATCATCAAAATTGAAAGAGCTAGAGGAGCAAGATCAAAAAAACTCAAAAGCTAGCAGAAGACAAGAAATAACTAAAATCAGAGCAGGACTGAAGGAGATGGAGACACAAAAGACCCTTCAAAAAAATCAATAAATCCAGGAGCTGGTTTTTTGAAAAGATCAACAAAATAGACAGACCACTAGCCAAACTAATAAAAAAGAAAAGAGAGAAGAATCAAATAGATGCAATAAGAAACGATAAAGGGATATCACTACCAATTCCACGTAAATACAAACTACCATCAGAGATTACTACAAACAGCTCTATGCACACAAATCAGTAAACCTAAAAGAAACAGATAAATTCCTGGACACTTGCACCCTCCCAAGACTAAACCAGGAAGAAGTTGAAACCCTGAATAGATGAATAACAAATTCTGAAGTTGAGGCAGCAATTAATAGCCTACCAACCAAAAAAAGTCCAGGTCCAGATGGGTTTACAGCCAAATTCTACCAGACAGACAAAGAGGAGCTGGTACCACTCCTTCTGAAACTATTCCAAACAATACAAAAAGAAGGAATCCTCCCTAACTCATTTTATGAGACCAACATCATCCTGATACCAAAACCCGGCAGAGACACAACTAAAAAAGAAAACTTCAGGCCAATATCCATGATGAATATCAATGCAGAAATCTTCAATAAAATACTGGCAAACTGAATGCAACAGCACATGAAAAAGCTTATCCACCACAATCAAGTTGGCTTCCTCCCGGGGATGCAAGGCTGGTTCAATGTACGCAAGTCTATAAACATAATCCATCACCTAAACAGAACCAAAGACAAAAACCACATGATTATCTCAATAGAGTCAGAGAAGGCCTTCAACAAAAATTATATAGCCCTTTATGCTAGAAACCCTCAATAAACTAGATATTGATAGAACATATCTCAAAATAATAAAAGCTATTTATGACAAACACTCAGCCAATATCATACTGAACGGGCAAAAACTAAAGGCACTCCCTTTGAAATCTGGCACCAGATAAGGATGCCCTCTCTTACCATTCCTATTCAATATAGTTTTGGAAGTTCTAGCCAAATCAGACTAGCTTTTTAATAATAAGAGATTTTGACACATTGAAAGACAGATGTTTTTATACAGAGAAAAGACCATATGTGGACACAGCAAGAAAACAGCTGTCTACGGGACATGGAGACTTTAGAATAAATTAAACCTGATAACACTTATGTTTGGGCTTCTAGCTTCCTTATAGCCTTGAATTGTGAGAAAATCAATTTCTACCACTTAACCCACTTAGCCTGTGATATTTTGTTATGGCAACCTTAGCAAACTAATATAGAAAGTGTTAGAAAAAAAAATCTACTATACAGTTTGTGCTTTGGTTGGGTGCTTTTGAGGAGAATCTAAGAAAGCAGGGGTTCACTCTTAGTGCTGAGAAAAAACAGGGGGCAATTCTGTGTTCTGATATCTCAATAAGTATCATCTATATGTAAGGCAGATGAGAATGAGACTAAAGCTGCAATTGGTAAAGAAGTAGCAGTCACTCATTTTAGCCATGAAAGGGGGATGTTTGCTGTTTTTCAGACGGCACAGTGACCTTGTTTTTGCTATGTTTAAAAAAATTTAGTGGCCTTTATGTGTCTTGCAGAACAGTCTCAGAGTGGCTCTGTCTGATGCTGGTGTTTGATGAGATTGCTTACATCCAATAGGCGAAAAACCAGCTACAAATTCCAGGCCAGCTTCAAATGACACTGGAGCCTAGAGCTTTGACACAACACTTCCTGGTTCTTTCTTTCTCACCTTTGAATGGTTTTAAAATAATAACTCTTTCACTTAATTGTAAAATTAGAATATAGACATGTACAAGGCTTGAGACTGTTTACTACCATGTGGAATTTACTAGAGGAGCCAAAAAGGATCACTGCCACACACAATATGATCTTCTTTCATCTATTTTGTCATAGATCTGTTTTCTCAACACAGTCCCATCTCAGCTGAGTAGCTAGGCTGCCATAAATATAAGTGGCAAACACACTCCTACTGATTAAATTACCGTAACTGTTGACATTTATATTGTATTTCTTATTTGCATAAGAGCTTTTCATCATCTTGTCAGTTTTTCCTCACAAAAAAATGAGGCTATGGATGACCCAAAGAGATTAGATGACTTTCCAAAAGGCATAGTTGGTTGAGTCAAAGCATGAAGTCATTTTCTGAGCTGGGAGTTCACTCTCAATATACTCAGCCTTCATTTGTCCAGTTAGCATAACACCATGGTGACTGAGAAAGCAGATCTGGGGCAGGCTACCTCCACTTATGCCCCTCTCTGCCACAAACTACCTTTGTGACTGCTAGAACATTGTTTACCATTTCTGTGCCTCAGTTTTCAAATCTGTAAAATGGAATTTGTAACAGTATCTAGCTCATAGGTTTGTTTCACAGATTAAACAAGTCAGCACATAAAAAATGTTTAGGACAATGCAGACTCATAGTTAGCATTTTTTGAACGCTGGCTACTGTTGTGGAAGAACTGTATCCCATCAACATTCATGTGATGAAGTTCTAACTCCCAGGGTCCCAGAACGTATGTGATGGTGTTAATATTGAATATCAACTTGATTGCATTGAAAGACGCAAAGTGTTAGTCCCGGGTGTGTCTGTGCAGATGTTGCCAAAGGAGATTAACATTTGAGTCAGTGGATTGAGAGAGGCAGACCCACCCTCAATGTGGATGGGTACCATTCAATCAGCTGCCAGCATGACTAGAATAAAGCAGGCAGAAGACGGATGAAAGAGCAGACTTTCCTCAGTTTCCCCCCCTTCATTATCTCCTATACTGGATGCTTCCTGCCCTGGAACATCAAACTCCAAGTTCTTTAGCTTTTGGACTCTTGGGCTTATGCCAGTGGTTAGCCAGAAGTCTTAGACGTTTGGCCACAGACTGAAGGTTGCACTGTTGGCTTTCCTACTTTTGAGGTTTGAGGACTCAGACTGGCTTCCCTTCTCCACAACTAACAGATGACATATTGTGGGACTTTACTTTGTGATCATGTGAGTCACTATTCCTTAGCAAATTCCCTTTCATAAATACATACATCTCGGTAGAGAACCCTGACTAATACAGATTTTGGTACCAGGAGAGGGGTACTGCTGTAAAGATACCCAAAAATGTGAAAGTGACTTCAGAACTGAATAACAGGCAGAAGTTGGAACAGATTGGAGGGCTCAGAAGAAGAGAGCAAAATGTGAGAAAGCTTGGAACTTCCTAGAGACTTGGAAGACTCAGAAGAAAGGAAGATGTGGGAAGGTTTGGAACTTCCTAGAGACTTGTTGAATGGCTTAGATGCTGATAGTTGTATGGACAATAAAGTCAGAGATGAGGTGGTCTCAGATGGAGATAAGGAAATTTTTGGGAACAGGAATAAATGTTACTCTTGCTATGAAAAGAGACTGACAGCATTTTGCCCTTGCCCTAGTGATCTGTAGAACTGTGATGTTGAGATTATTTAGGGTATCTGGAGGGAGAAAGTTCTAAGCAGCAAAGCATTCAAGAGGAAGCAGATGTAAACATTTGAAAAATTTTCAGCCTGATAATGTAAAGGAAGAAAAAAACATTTTTCTGGGGAGAAATTCAAGCTGGCTACAGAAATTTGCCTAAGTAATGAGGAGCCAAATGTTAATCACCAAGACAATGGGGAAGATGTCTCCAGGGCATGTCAGAGACCTTCACAGCAGCCTTTCCCATTGCAGGTCTGGAGGCCTAGGAGGGAAAAATGGTTTTCTGAGACAATTCCAGGGCTTCCTGCTGTGTGTAGACTTGGGACTTGGTGCCTTCTGTCCTAGCTGCTCCAGCCATTACTAAAAGGAGCAAAGGTAGAGCTCAGGCCATTGCTTCAGAGGGTGCAAGCCCCAACCTTTGGAAGCTTCCATGTGGTGTTGGTCCTGCAGGCACATAGAAGATAAGAATTGAGGTTTGGGAACATCTGCCTGGATTTCAGAAGATGTATGGTAATGCCTGGATGTCCAGGCAGAAGTTATCTGCAGGGGATGATTCCTTATGAACCTCTGCTATGGCAGTTCAGAAGGGAAATGTGGTCATAGCTCCAACACAGAGTCCTCACTAGGGCACTGCGTAGTAGAGCTATGACAAGAGGGCCACTGTCCTCCAGACCTGAGATTGGTAGATACACCAATGGCTTCCATCCTGCACCTGGAAAAGCCACAGACACTCAACACTAGCCAGTGAAAGCAGCCAGGAGGGAGGCTGTATCTGAAAAGCAATAGAGGTGGAGCTGTCGAAGGCCATGGGAGCCAACCTCTTGTATCAGCGTGACCTGAATGTAAAACATGGAGTCAAAGGAGAGCATTGCAAAGTTTGGTTGTCTTGCTGGATTTTGGACTTTTATGGACTCATGACCCCTTTGTTTTGGCCAATGTCTCCCTTTGAAATGGATGTATTTACCAACTGTCTGTACCCTCATTGTATCTAGGAAGTTACTAACTTGCTTTTGATTTTATGGGCTCATAGGTAGAAGGAACTTGCCTCGTTGCAGATGAGACTTTGGACTTGGACTTTTGAGTTAATACTGGAATGAGTTAATACTTTGGGGGACTGTTGGAAGGGCATGATTATGTTTTGAAATGTGAGGACATGAGATTTGGGAGTGGCCAGTGGTGGAATGATATGGTTTAACTGTATCCTCACCCAAGTCTCATCTTGAATTGTAGTTGCCATAATCCCCATATGTCATGGGAGGGACCTGATGGGAAGTAATTATTCATGGGTTTGGTTACCCTCATGCTGTTCTCATGATAGTGAGTGAGTTCCCATGAGATCTGATGGCTTTAATAGAGCTTTTCTCCCTTTAGCTCAGCACTTTTCCTTGCTGCCACCATGTGAAGAAGGATATGTTTGCTTCCCTTTCCACCATGATTGTGAATTTCACTAGGCCTCCCCAACCATGCTGAACTGTGAGTCAATTAAATCTCTTTCCTTTATAAATTGCCCAGTCTTGGGTATTTCTTTATTAGCAACGTGAAAATGGATTAATACAAAGTAGCTATATTTAAAATAGTAATTAAATTAAAATGGAGTCCTTAAGGTGAACTCTGACCCAATATGACTGGTGTCATTATAAGGAAACTACATGAGGGCACAGACAACACAGACATACAGGATGAACGTGTAAAGACACAGTGAGAAGGCAGCCAGCTGCAAGACAAAGGGAGAAACCTCAGAGTTAAACCAGCCCTGACAACCATTGATCTCACCTGACAACCATTGATCTCAGACTTCTAGTCCCTAAAACTGTGAAAAAATAAATTTCTACCATTTTTTTGCTGCTAATTTACCTTGAATTTGCATCTTGTCTTTTATTCTTCTTTTTGTGCTACTTTTATGATTATAGAAAGACATTTTTCATAGACTGGGTAAAATACACCTTTATTGTTTATATATATTGAGTAAGGTAGTTTCACAACTGATTTGATTCATTTAACTTCTTTTTCTTTTCTAAAGGTTAGTAGTCTTCATAATAGGTATCTTTTTGAAAAATTTATGTTGGTCAAACCACCCAGTATATGGTATTTTGTTATAGCAGCCTAATTAACCTAATATAGCTGTGTTTATAAATGTTAGCCACTGCTACTCACAGAATAATTTCAATAAATTCTTGTTGCCACTTCTTAATAAAGATATTGGTAAGATATTGAAAGAACACAAAACACATTTTTCACTTGTTAAAATATTTGACATCTTCTCTTAGATTTTTAATCTGTATTTTCTTTATTAATGTTTCTTGATATGGTTTGGCTGTTTCCCCCCACCCCACCATCTCAACTTGAATTATATCTCTCAGAATTCCCAGGGACCTGGGGGGAAGTAATTGAATCATCGGGGCCAGTATTTCCTGTGCTATTTTCATGATAGTGAATAAGTCTCATGAGATCTGAGGGTTTATCAGGGCTTTCTGCTTTTGCTTCTTCCTCATTTTTCTATTGCCACCATCATGTAAGAAGTGCTTTTCACCACCCACCATAATTCTAAGGCCTTCCCAGCCATGTGGAACTGTAAGTCCAATTAAATCTCTTTTTGTTCCCAGTTTCAGGAATGTCTTTATCAGCAGCTTGGAAATGAACTAACACAGTAAACTGGTACCAGGAGTGAGGTGTTGCTGAAAAGATACCCAAAAATGTGGAAGCAACTTTGGAACTGGGTAACAGGCAGAGGTTGGAACAGTTTGGAGGGCTCACAAGAAAACGGGAAAATGTGGGAAAGTTTGAAACTTCCTAGAGGCTTGTTGAATGACTGCCCAAAATGCTAATCGTGATATGGACAATAAGGTTCAGGCTGGGGTGGTCTCAGATGGAGATGAGAAACTTGTTGGGGACTGGAGCAAAAGTGACTCTTGTTATGTTTTAGCAAGAATGCTGGCAGCATTTTGCCCCATCCTAAGGATTTGTGGAACTTTGAACTTGAGAGAGATGATTTAGGGTATCTGGCAGAAGAAATTTCTAAGCAGCAAAGTATTCAAGAGGTGACTTGGATGCTGTTAAAAGCATTCCATTTTAAAAGGGAAACAGAGCATATAAGTTCAGAAAATTTGCACCCTGATGATGCAGTAGAAAAGAAATACCCATTTTTTGAGGAGAAATTTAAGCCAGTTGCAGAAATTTGCATAAGCAGCAAGAAGCCTAATGTTAATCTCGAAAACCATGGGGAAAATATCTCCAATCATGTCAGAGACCTTCACAGCAGCCCCTCCCATCATAGACATGCAGGTCCAGGAGGAAAAACTGGTTTTGTGGGCCAAGTCCATGGTCCCTATGCTGTGTGCAGCCTAGGGACTTGGTGCCCCATGTCCCAGCTGCTCCAGTCATAGCTGAAAGGGACCAACAAAGAGCTTGGGCTGTAGCTTCAGAGGGAGGAAGCCTCAAGCCTTGGCAGCTTCCACATGGTATTGATCCTGTGGGTGCACAGAAGTCAAGAATTGAGGTTTGGGAACCTCTGCCTAGATCTCAGAAGACGTATGGAAAAGCCTAGATGCCCAGGCAAAGGTTTGCTGCCAGGGTGGGGCCCTCATGGAGAATCTCTGCTAGGATAGTGTGGAAGGAAAATATGGTGTTGGAGCCCCCAAACAGAGTCCCTACTGGGGCACCACCTAGTGGGGCTGTGAGAAGTGGCCATTGTCCTTCAGGGCCCAGAATGGTAGATCCACTGGCAACTTACACTGTATGCCTAGAAAAGCCACAGACAACATCAACCTGTGAAAGCACCCAGGAGGGAGGCTGTACCCTGCAAAGCCACAGGGGTGGAGGTGCCCAAGACCATGGGAACCCACCTTTTACATCAGGATGACCTGAATGTGAGACTTGGTGTCAAGGGACATCATTTTGGAGCTTTAAAATTCGACTGCCATGCTGGATTTCGGACTTGGATTGGTCCTGCAACCCCTTTGTTTTGGCCAATTTCTCCTACTTTGAATGTCTGTATTTACCCAATACCTGTACCCCCATTGTATCTAGGAATAACTAGTTTGCTTTTGATTTACAGGCTCATAAGCAAAAGGGCCTTGCCTTGTCTCAGGTGAGACTTTGGCCTGTGGACTTTTGGGTTAATGCTGAAAGGAGTTATTTGGGGGAGTATTGGGAAGGCATGATTGGTTTGAAATGTGAGGACATGAGATTTAGAGGGGACAGAGGTGGAATGATATGATTTGGCCATGTTCCTACCCAAAGCTCAACTTGAATTGTATCTCCCAGAATTTTCATGTGTTGTATGAGAGACCCAGCGGGAGGTAATTATATCATGGGGGCCAGTCTTTTTCGTGCTAATCTCATGGTAGTGAATAAGTTTCATGACATCTGATGGGCTTATCAGGGGTTTCTACTTTTGCTTCTTCCTCATTTTTCTTTATCTGCTGCCATGTAAGAAGTGCTTTCCACCTCCCACCATTCTGAGAACTCCCCAGCCATGTGGAACTGAAGTCCAAATAAGCCTCTTTTTGTTCCCGGTTTGGGATATGTCTTTATCAGCAGCATGAAAACAAACTAATACAATTCTTGTACAGGTTTCCTTTTTTCTGTCCATACTGATACCACCTTAGTATAGCTTCATTACTTCACACATTCTAATTAGTATGTGGCAAAATCCACATAGGAAGAGTACAGAGTGATCAATTAAAGAGAAATAGGAAGATGATAAAGGCATATATAAGTCTGTAACTAAGGTAGAAATCAGAGCCAGATCATGGCCACTCACTAGGAAATACTTTTTTTTCTCTTAGTGCTTTCATTTTGGAAATTAGCCAGATGCAGTGAAGAGATTCTTATTAGTGTCTAGGAAACCTATGCCCCAAGCAGGGCTTCTACCTACACACAGCCACATACTTTAAGATACCCCTTAGCTGAGACCAGGATCCTTACCTCTGCTTTGGACATAAAAAGTTGGTTTATGACTGGCCAGTAGTAGTAATTAATATGTTTAATTCTAACACTTGGGAGGCCAAGGTGGAAGGATTGATTGAGACCAGCCTGGGCCATAAAGTGAGGCACTGCCTCTACAAAAAATAAAAAGTTAGATGCATACCTGTAGTCCCAGATACTAGCAGGCTAAAGTGAGAGGATTACTTGAGCCAAGGAGGTCGAGGCTGCAGTGAGCAGGATCCAGGCAATGCACTCCAGCCTAGGCAAGAGAGTGAGACACCCTGTCTCAAAAAAAGAAAAAGAAAAAGAAAAAAATTAGTCATTGAAGACAACTGGAAATGTTCAAGCTGTTCTGGTAAGAAAATTTTCTACCAGTCTTAAGATATTGAGAAGAATTGCTTCCAACTATGTTTCTCTACCCTGAAATTTCAAGTCACTAAAACGAGGCCAGCAAGGGAGAAACCACTGCCATGATCCAATTACCTCCCACCAGGTCCCTCCCCTGACACATTGGGATACAATTCCAGATGAGGTTTAGGTGGGGATGCAGAGTCAAACCATATCATTCTGCCTGAGCCCCTCCCAAATCTCATGTTCTTCTTACATTTAGAAATGCAATCATGCCTTCCCAACAATCACTGAAAGTCTTAACTCATTCCAGAATTAACTCAAAAGTCCAAGTCCAAAGTCTCATCTGAGACAAGTCAACTCCCTTCTGCCTATGAGCTGGTAAAGTACAAAACAAATTAGTTACTTCTATGATACAATGAAGGAAAAGGCATTAGGTAAATGCTCTCATTCCAAATGGGAGAAATTGGCCAAAACAAAGGGGTCAGAGGCTCCATGCAAGTCTGAAGCCCAGCAGGGTACTTATTCAATCTTAAAGCCCCAAAATAATCTTCTTTGACTCCATGTCTCCCATCCAGGGCATGCTGATGCAAGGAGTATGCTCCTATGGCCTTGGGAAGCTCCGCCCCAGTGGCTTTGCAAGATACAACCCCTGAAGTTGCTTTCACACACTGGCATGAGTTCCTGCAGCTTTTCCAAGTATGTAGTGCAAGCTGTTGGTGGGGATCTGTCATTCTCAGTCTGGAGAATAGTGGCCCTCTTCCCACAGCTCCACTAGGAAATTCCCCACAGGGGACTCTGTGTGAGTGCTCCAACTCCACATTTACCCTCTGTATTACTTTAATAGATGTTCTCCATGAGGGTTCTACTCATGGAGCAGACTTCTGCCTGGACATTCAGGCATTTCCATACAGGTGGAGGCTCCTAAAGCTCAATTATTGTCTTCTACACACCCACAGGCCCAACATTATATGGAGGCTGTGAAAGATTGGGGCTTATAACCTCTGAAGCAACAGCTTGAGCTGTACCTCGGCCACTTTTAGCCACAGCTGAAGCTGGAGTGGCTGGGATACAGGCCACCAAGTCCTGAGGCTGCACAGAGTAGTAGAGCCCTGGGACCTGCCCATGAAACCATTTCCCCCCGACCAGGTCTCCAGGCCTGTGATGGGAGGGTTTGCCACAAAGATCTCTGAGATGCCCTGAAGACATTTTTCCCATTGCCTTCATAGGTAACATTCAGTTCCTTGTTACTTATGCAAATTTCTGCAGCCAGCTTGAATTCCTCCCCAGAAAATGGGGAGTGCAGCTACTTGTATACCTGACCAAAGACCTGTCCTCCTCTATTGGGGATGATCGTCCTCTTCAACTGAGCACACAGCTTTGGGAGGGATGCACATGGAGTGGTGAGAAAGGGGACACCTGCCTAACCAATCAGATCAGCCAAATCAACCCTGACAATCAATGGAGTGACAGATGTCACAACCAAATTGCCTTCACATCTGAAAATGGGCATTTCTTTTCTACCACATGGTCAGGTTGCAAATTTTCCAAACTTTTATGCTCTGCTTCCCTTTTAAATATAAGTTCTAATTTTAGATCATCTCCTTGTGAATGCATATAACTGTATGCTTTCAGAAATAGGTTACATGTTGAATTCTTTGCCATTTAGAAATTTATTCTGCCAGATACCCTAAATCATCTCTCAAGGTCAAAGTTCCACAGATCTCCAGAGTAGAGGCAAAGTACCACCAGTCTCTTTGCTAAAGCCTAGCAAGAGTGACCTTTGTTTTATTTCCCCATAAGTTTCTCATCTCCATCTGAGACCACCTCAGCATGCACTTCATTGTACACACCACTATCAGAATTTTGGCCAAAGCCTTTCAACAGTCTCTAGGAAGTTCCAAACATTTGCACATCTTCGTGTCTTCCTCTGAGTCCACCAGACTATTCTAACCTCTGTCCAGTACCCAGATCTAAAGTCGCTTCCACATTTTCAGGTATCTTTATAATAGTCTCCCAAACTCCCGGTATCTATTTTCTGTATAAGTCTGTTTTCACACTGCTATAAAGAACTACCTGAGACTGCATAATTTATAAACAAAAGAGGTTTAATTGACTCACAGTTCCACATGGCTAGGGAAGCCTCAGGAAATTTACAATCATGCAGAAGTAAAGGGCAAAGCAAGGCACGACTTACATGGCAGTAGGAGAGAGAGAGGGCAAATGGGGAAGTTCTATACTTTAAAACCATCAACTCTCATGAAAACTCACTCACTATCAGGAGAACAGCATGGGGGAAATTGCCCCCATGATCCAGTCACCTCCCACCAGGTCCCTCCCTCAACATGTGGGGATTACAACTTGAGATGAGATTTGGGTGAGGACACAGAGCCAAATGATACCAATAGGCAATATAAATAAATATATATATAAGAAAAATATATACTATATACATTATATATATAAAAAAGCATCAAGTCATTAGATTGGTGTTTTCATCAGAATCTACGTTAATTCATCAGAGATAGAAAAATAAAACAAAGACAGAAAACAAGTATACTATTTAATATTTTGGACTCTGTTCATCACAAGAATAGGCCAAGAACACATAAGGAAACCACACAAATTGAGTTAAATGTCTCTTGCAAAATTGCAATATACATATTACTCTCCTAGTCATCCTGAAAACAGATATCATCCCCAGCCCCACTTATAGTGAAAAAAAAACTTAACCAAATTAAGCATTGATAAGAGGTAGAGCAAATTATTGTCTCCATGATAAAAGAGCAGGGGAGAGTGAGAAAGATCCTATCACTAAAACTGATGTCATTATGGGGTAGAATATGCATAAATGGGTTAACTTGAACCTGAGAACTTGAGAAAGCATTCTTCTCCTATTAAACTTGGCATCATCAGTGTCCATTATTTAGGCTACACTGCTGTAGGAAAGAAACTTAGCCATAAGTAAGCAGCTTAAAGAAGATATAAATTTATTTCCCTCTCATTTGATAGTCTAAAGTGAGCAGTCTGGGTTAATAGGCTACCTTATTTCATGAAGCCTATTTCATTTTCATTCATTCGAAAACCCAGGTTTCTTCTTTCACGTTCTCCCACCGTTGTTTACTGCCTTTCCTTTAACTGTATGAGTTTTGGGTCACTGACACATTAAGGCTGTATTCTCTAATAGGCAGAGGAGAGTGTTATGGGGCATAGCCAGAAGTAGGTCCAGAAGTGGCACACATTATTTCCATTCACATATTTTTTTAGACAGAATTTACTCACCACACTTAACTTGGAAAACTTGGAAATAGGACTAGTAGGTATAGGAGACAGGACAGGTGAGTGTAGATGGAGTTTGCCTCAATATTGAAGCAACATAATCATGCTAAAATAACTAACAAAAAAAGAGAAATGGGAATTAAGATGTATATTTTTCTACCATGGAATTTATAAAAACTTGTTAGGTGCTTTTTTTCCTCACTGAATGAAAATAAGTATAAATAAAAATGTCTATGAATAGCTAATTCACACAAAAAAATTTCAGAAATTAAAACATTTAATTATTTGTGGGAAAATGTAGAATAAAGTATAAATCATCACTATACAGTGTTTGAAATATTTAATTTAAATAAGTGTTGTAATTATGTTATATTTTCTAATGATGTAAAAATGTAATTTTAAAGCTATTTTACACAATTCTAAATCACTTTAAATTTTGTTCTCATTTTACATATGGCAATATCCTGAATTAAAAAAAAACCCTTTTCATTTAATAAATTCAAGATGATATATTTTTGTGGTTACCTAGGTAATTGTTGCCATAGCTCTGGAATGCATTATCAGTTTAACATTATATTCATAATAGGTCCTACACTGTAGATTCAGATCACTATTTTATAGACTGTCATAAGTAAATATGTTCATCATTGCATTATCCATCAATATCAAATAGGCTAACATGTTCCATTATTGTCAATATTTCAAATACCAATTTAAAACCTATTCCTCCCTGTCTATTCCCCTCAAGATAAAAAATTTTATACAATTTCATAATTGTATATTGTCCATATATTGATTTTAAAGCTGTTAACAGCTATATAATTGAACTGCTTCAAAAAAGGGAATATCAAGTACATTTCTATGCTAAAAACATACATATATAAAAGATATATAGAATATATATAATCCTGAAAAGATTTTTAACATGATATTCATTTCTACTAATTGTGTCAACTGTTATATGATTGTTTAGTCAATGACCCTCTCTCTTGAAAACCAAATAATTTGACTTCAATTTACATGTATAATTCCTGGATTTTTAATTATTAAATTGGAATCTGTTCTAAAATACTTAGAAGTTTTGATTGATGTCACACAGTGTATAAATTATTCCCCCTTTTAAGCTGTTTGGTCATTTTAAATCAGTAAGTAGCATTGCATACTAGAATAAGCTAGAGCTTACTATCAGACTTGCAATCAAATTTCATGTGTGAAATTAGCTACGTGATTTTGGGCAAGTTACCTGAAGCTCAGAGCCTCAGTATTCTCATTTTTAAAGGACTCATAGGATCATTTTTAGTATAAAGTGAGATAATTTATATGGAGACCATCTAATAATAATGGTATGTATGAGCTCAAAGCAATTACTGTAACATAACTACCAGTCAATTTCTCCTTTACTGGTTTAATTGTAAATGCAAAAATGCAAAGCAAATTGGATGTTGCTCCAAACACAAAAGATGTATATAATTTATATTTATTATTGATATATTTAGTGCTAGGTATCCAAGGTAGAAACTTCTTCATTACTGAAACTTTTCAAACTCTTTTTCCAAAACACAGTGTTTATAAACAGGTTAGCACTATCTATGTTCTAACTACAGCACCAAAGAATTCAACTAGTTTTACCAGCTCTCTCAACTATAACTCATATCCCTCATCTGTAAGAGGTATGAATATGATGAATATAGTCCAAAAAACAAAATGGCCCTCTATCTTGAAAACCAAATAATTTGACTTCAATTTACATGTATAACTCCTGTATTTTTAATTATTAAATTAAAATGATCCTTTCATAGGATCATTTTTAGTATAAAGTGAGATAATTTGTATGGAAACCATCTAAAAATAATGGTACGTATGAGCTCAAAGCAATTACTGTAACATATCTACCAGTCAGTTTCTCCTTTACCGGTTTAACTGTAGATGCAAAAATGCAAAGTAAATTGTACTACTATATTGTACCTTTTAGAAAATCAACCTATTCTAGGGATAAAATGTAAACACACACACACATACACACACACACACACTCTCTCTCCCTCTCTCTCTCTCTCTCTCTCTCACACACACACACACACACACACACACACACATTACTTCTCTTCTCTCAGGCTCGAATTCCCTTTTCCTTACCCTTGCTTTCCAACAAGGCTTTCATCCCTCCTATTCCAATGAAATTGTTCCTGTCAATATTGACTTCCATTTTATTGTTTCCAAAAATCAACACCAAGTCCTCATCTTAGATGACTTCTTCGAAGCATTTGACATTGTTGATTATTCCCTCCCCTCCTTTTATTTTAATAATTGGCTTTCCAGGATACCACGTCTCCTAATGTTCTTCCCACCTTTCTGACTGCTCCTTCACTGTCTCCTTTGCTACCGCCTCCTCTTCATACCTACTTTTAGATTTTGGAGTACCTGAGGGATTAATCAAAGGTATGCTTCTCTATTTATACTCACTTTTATAGGTGATCTCATCCAATTCCGTAGCTATAAATGCCATCTGTACATCAATGAGTCCTAAATTGAATTTTCACTCTACTTGTCCTATGACTTTTAAGAAACCTGTGTCTTGTAAATTTGAAGCTGGAAACCATCATTCTCAGCAAACGGACACAGGAAGAGAAAACCAAACACTGCATGTTCTCACTCATAAGTGGGTGTTGAACAATGAGAATACATGAACACAGGGAGAGGAACATTACACACCAGGGCCTCTTGGGGGGTAGGAGGGCTAGGAGAGGGATAACAGGGTGTGGGGGGATTGGGGAGGGATAACATTAGGAGAAATACCTAATGTAGATGATGGGGGGATGGATGCAGTAAACCACCATGGGATGTTTATACCTATGCAACAATCCTGCATGATCTGCACATGTACCCCAGAACTTAAAGTATAATTAAAAAGAAAAAAAAAAGAAATGAGAAAAAGAAAAAAAGAAACCCATATCACATTAACTGTTTACATGTCAACCAAGTAGCTCATGATCATCTTAAATTTCACATATCTAAAACAGAATTCTTATCTCCCCATAAGGACCACAAATCTGTTCCTCACTCAATTCCCCTCCATTCATACATTTCCCCAGGTTATAAGCTCTGGAGCCATCATTTATTTCTCTCTTTTCCTCATTTTCTGTATCCAACTCATCAGAAATCTGTGGTTTGAATATATGTCTGATCCCTACCTCTTCTCATGTCCTTACAATTAACGCTCTACTTAAAGGCACAGTCCTCCAGTGTGAATTTTCTAAAAATGTAAAACAGATCATGATACTCTCTAGTTCAAAGTTTCCGTGGGTTATCCATAATACTCAGAAAATATCCTAACCATAGCCCTTATGTTACTAGCCTATCTTCACAATCTCATCTCCTATCTCTTTCTGCTAACTTTCTTCACTTCAGCCATGACTTATTCTCATGTTATCACCTTCTCTCTTTCTGTCTCCTCTCCCAGAATGACTTTGCCCAGTTTGTCATGTGGACTAAAGCTAACTTTCAATTCTATGCTCAACTATCATATTATCAATGGCCTTTTGCACCATCTCATTTAAAATAAAATTCCCATATCACTTTCTCTTCTTACCTTACTTTCATCTGTAACAAATATAGTGAACAAAGAGATGTTGCTCTCAGACCCACTTCCAAGAAATAATCTGCTGCCCAGAAATGAGCAATGGAGTTTTCTGACAGTTCCCAGCCATTAACTCCTTCAGGATCTGCCTCAGTTTTGAGTATAAGTGATACTCTTGTCTGTGTGACATCAGCCAATGGCTGAGAAATGTGTTAATATAGAGACCAAACCATTTCTAATGGATATTTTTTGTTCTGGAGTGCCTCTGTGGACTGACAGATACATTGTCAATTACAGCATCATGACTGAACTCTGTTCATTCCCACCTCCTCTTTTTTCCTTCACTGGTTTCACTGGTTTGCATGCCAATAAAATTTTAAAATTCTACCCTCCATTTTAGTGCGTTCTTTCTAGAGGACCCAAATTATACAGCAAGCTATGTCACGTATTTGTTAACTATATGTCTCCCTCAATAGGATGCAAGTTTTATTAATGCAGTGAGTTTGTTAGTCTTTTTAACCATTATATTCTCAATTACCAAAAAAGAACCTAGGATAAAGTAGGTCCTTGATAATTATGTATGACTAAATGAAGAATGACTTTGAGTAAATGAATAACCTAGTGCATAAACATTATAGCATAATTAATAAAACATAAAAAAGGAAAAAATTCCAACCTAGAGTTTTGCCATCCCAATAAATCAAGCCTTTAATTATGTTTTCTTCTCTTCAGCCACATGCTTACAATATTGTACATAGTTTTATTTATAGCATGGCAAATATAATTTTTGGCCTATTGGTTATTTTAACACAAAATTTTTCTAGCTTTGTTACAGAGTATTCAAATTATCCATTTCTCATGGTGTTTATGTTTCATTGTATACATATACAACAATTTGGTAAATTGTTGGGATTTTTAAATCAAAATTTTTAGCATTAGCAGTTACAGCACAGCAAATTTTCTTTAAATGTCTACATTTTTTTAACAAGTAACAGAGCTAGATTAGGTGATTGTCAGAAATATTAGGTTAGCAATAGGGGATGTAAATTTTTAATTCTATACAATGAACAAAGAGGTATAGTTTGTTGCACTTTACCAAAGGCAATCAGACAGATGTTAGAAAAGGCTTTCACATTTTAGGTGGACCTGATAGAATATAAATTAAAGGGAGGATAAACTCAGAGTTTTGCCTGAGCTCTAGAATTGTTTCTGAATTATCTTTACACTTTACCTGACTTTAGATAAATTGTTTTCTAAATGGGCATGCAGACTTAGATTATGTCTTCAAGTTCTGTGCATAGATGCTTCAGATGCTAATAAGAAGTTGTAAATAGATGGTACCAGGTTTATAGCAATATAATTTGAAATGTTTGATCTTTAGAGCACAAGTTACTTAATTTGAATAGTAAGAGCATTTCTGTCAGTTTAGTAATCTGATAGTCATCTCAAAAACTGACAGTGTAACAAATGTATATTTTACCACATTTTGGTGATACACTGAGTGAAGTCTGGTTTGAAAAGGTATAATCTAATGCTACTTCCTAGTCCTTGATACATACAAGTAGAAGCTTTTTGACATATAAGGTAATGTAGCAGGAATATCAAGAACCTTTATGTATCTACTATAGACCATAAGATCAGAGTCACCAGCAGTATTAAATATTGTTTCACAAAAACCCTTAAATGCTTGCTCTTGTGCTCCAATTAATTCTTTGAGCTATTTGCAGCAAAGCTTATGAGGACTTCAGACTTAACTTGAAGTACAATACAAATTATTACATTAAATATAATCTTTTTAATTTTTTTCTTCAGATTACAAAAATAATATATATATTCATTGTATTAGTTAGATTACACTAAGCTATGGTAACAAATTCCAAAATTTCAGGGTCTTAACACACCAGAGTTTGTTTTCAGCTCATAAATCAGTTTGGTTCTCCTCGTGCCATAAATCGGAACCAAATTTCCTTCCATCTTATAGATTTACATTCTCAGTGGCCTCTGAAAGCAGCCAAAACTAGAGGAAAGAAATCGTGGAAGAGTCCTACACACTCTGTAAAAGCCTCAGATGAGAATAACACATTTCATTTCCATTCACATATTTAGCTGCATAACTATACTTTGTCCACAGGGAGTTAGAAATATATAGTCTCAACATGTTCATGATGATAATCCTATTAATATAAAAGGAGAGAATACAATTTTGAGGAAAAAGTCTGTTTCACATTTATACAAAATTGAAATATCATGAGAATATGATTTGAAAAGTAAAAATTTCTCTTAAAAACCGCCCTCAAAAACAACTACTGTCAAGAATTTGTTACATATTCCAACTCATTTTATTCATATGCTTGAATATATTTTTAAAAAGTTTAGAGTGTGCCTAATAGTTTAAACTTTAGAATAAACAAATACTTTTAATATGGATAATAAGATGTTAAACAGACTACAAAAGAACTTCATCTCCCCTTTCCTCACTGCACATCAGTAACATAATCTTTACTTCTGTTCAGGAAACATTCCCATTTGCTTTGTAATTTTCTCTGTCTGAAACCTTCCAATGTATTGCAGAATGAGAGCCTTATTCTTCAGGTCTCAACTCAGATGGCATCTCCTCAGAAAAGTCTTCCTTTAGCATTGATCTAAGATGGTCTCTTCTACTCGGCAACTCTAACTCAACAACAGTTTGAATTCCTTTTTACTACCAGAAATAATTTTCTTTACTTATCTCCCTTAAAATGTAATCTCCAAAAAAAAGGACCGTTTGCTCAGTGTATACAATGATTCCTGATGTTATAGGTGCTGGATGAATGAGTGAATGAATGGGTGTTTCTATGGTTATGTAACAAACCAGCTGAAAATGTAGTGGCTTAAAAAATTAATTTAAAAATGATTAGTTATTTTTCATGACTATCGATCAAGAATTCATGCAACGCTCTATTGAGTGGTTATACCTGATTATAGCTGGATTCACTCATATGTAGCTAGCTGCAGCCAGCTGGGAGGTCCCAATATACTAACCAAATGTACTAAGTTGATTTCTTATGCATCAGTGTCTCTCTATATTACTTCTAATTATCGAATAATCTAGCCTGGACTTCTTTCCATCATGGCAGCTGATATCCAAGAAGAAGGAATAAATTGCAGTATATCTTAAGGTCTAGTGTAGAAATCCAAGAATGTTACTTCCATGTATTCTGTTAGTTTAAGCAAGTGATAGTCCAGCCCAGGCTCAGGGAAAGAGAAAGTAGGCAACGTTTATTGGAGTCTGTGCATGTACAATGAGGGGAGGAATTATTGAAAGCTACTTATGGAGATTATATACCCCAGTCCCAATAACTGTGTCAGTCAGGACTCAATCAGTGAATCACTAATAGTTAATATTACAGTCATATAATTTGTAGAATAGTTATAGAGTAAGAATTTTTTTGTAGGAATTAAACCTTAAACAATTGTGGGAGAAGCTTGAAAATTAAAGTCTGAAAAGGGAGATTGGAAGATCAGAGGTGTTATCAACCATCAATCTGATACGCCACATAGATTCAACCACCAAAAACGGACCATTAAAGAGGAGTAGGTTAGAACACCTACAGGAAGGTGTTATCTTTATGGCTTCCCATGTAAGTAGATGGTGATGAACTTGGGGCCACGGATGGTCACTAGGGCCGGCAATTCGAGAGAATAACTAGACAGGCACCAGAGCAAAGCCAAGCAGCAACCTGCCAGCATTTGTGTACCTCTTGTCTTAGTCTGAGGCTGAGGGTCAGCAAGGCCAGCAGTCCAAAGGAAGAGCTGGACACACAGTTGAGATGCACAGGGAAAGCTAAAGCCCAACAGGCACCTCTGTATTTGTCATTTCAGATAACTGTGATGACTTTCAGAAAATGAAGCCGTTGCTTTGGTTCTGCTATCCAAACCTCAAGCAAATTGCTCTTTTGACCAACTATAACCTGAAATCATTCATGAAAAGAGTTGAGAGAACATAATTAAATTGATACTTCAGAAAACACAAAACTGTACTTAGTCTTTTCATTGTTCAACATAACCTGGATATCTTTCAAAATCAACACATGGACATCTCCCTTATTATTTTTAATAGCTGTATAATTTCTTTCCAAGGTCTGCTGCTGCAAGCAATGCTGCAGTGAATTGCCTTGAACAAGAATTCTTTTCAATGTGAGAGAGTTCTGTAGAATAACTTTCTAGAAGTGGAAATGCTAGCATAAAGGGTATATAAAATTTTAAAGCAGCTATTGCCAAAATGTCTTCAAATAGACTATAACTATATTGTTTTGGAGACTGCCATAATTGAGTCAGTGTCAGCCTCTCTCTCTCTCGGGTGGATCATATTGTGATTCTCATAATTGCAATGAAAAGGAAATTGCAAGGCACCGAAGAACAAAATGAAATTAAATGACTTCACCTGCCTTTTAGTCCTGGTTAAGCACAATGTACCCTAAAATGTTTGAATATTATCCACTCTGATTTTAGTCTTGTCTCTGAAGGTGAGAGTTTACTCCTTCGAAGAATCCTAAATTCCAGACATAGTGGAAGGTAAATAAGGAAAAAGAAAGACAGATGCTTTGATCCATGATCATTTTCCCTGGACAGAGATCAATGTCAACAATGAATGCCAACATCTCAGGATTATTCCCTTTAGGCCTCTGTTTAAGCAAAATCTCTTTAGACATGCTCAGCAAAGAGATAGAATACTTTTATCTCCATTAAGTTTAGCTAGCAAGTTTGCCAAACACTAGAGGCTCAAGAATGGGCTTTAGATACATTTTTTGCTCTCCCTAATAGGAAAGGTGAGGATAATAATGATAGAGATCTCAACCTAGTGCTTGTTAGAATCCCCTGGGAGTATTCTAAAAATTAGCAATATCTATGCTCCAGTTCCAGAGATTTTGAGTTGATTGGTTGGTGGTATGCAGCATTGGTATTGTCTAAATGATACCCAGGTGTTCCTCATGTGCAGCCAGAGTGAGAACCTCTACCTTAGAAAAGAACCACTACCTTCCAGGGACAAGTGGAAGACCTCATTTACAATGCTATCTGTAGGATGCATTTTCTCCAGTCCCATTAGAAGAAAAGAAATTACTCAACTTTCATTAATTGGAGATTTTTCTGAAAATTTCCCTATAACAAATGTTTGTCACTCCTGCTTACAGAGTTTGAAAGTGTCTGTTTCCCTATACCCTGGCAATAGTAGTTATTAGTAATTTACTTTTCTTTCTTTTTCTTAAATGAGTGGAGCCAACTCTTTCAACATAGTTTTAAACTATATATCCCTTGCATTATTGATGAGTTAAACATATTTTTAATAAGTTCATTGGACATCATGCCTATTGTGAATTGCCTGTTCATACTTTTTCAAATCTATTTTTTGTTCAACTGCTCATTTTTCTTTCATTTATTTGTGGAGGCTATTCAGGCAGATACTATCCACTTGTCTTTATATATGCTATATACATTTTCCTCAGTTAGTCACTTATTTTTTAACATTTGTATGGTGATTTTGAAAGAAAATTGTTTAGTCAAATCTGTCAATACTTTCCTTTCTTACTTTCTTTCATGTCATCCTCAATCCTATATTATTTTTTAAGAGACTACATTTTCTATTGTGTTTGCTTTAGTGTTTCATTCAATAATCTTTTGGAAATTAGCATAGTACAAGTAAAGTAGTCAACTATTTTACATTAATTAGCACAATACAATATATTAATTTATTATAGCACACTTCCATTTTTAGATATATTTTTACAAGTTATAAGTGTTTTTAGCCTGATTATTCTTAAAATCACTCATGTTGATTTTAAGAATCTTAAATGGTTAAATATAGATCATTCTAACTATTTTACTGTGGCACTCAGAAAAAAAGAATTAAATAGGCAACTATTTATACTTTTTCTCTCAGTCTAAAATACATTCTTTATGTCTGTAACTTTTGACACAAATACATTTTAGAGATATTTTATGTCTTCCAATGGAATTTTAGAACTAAAAAATCAGAAACATCACATTCTGTAGCCATCAATTGTTTATAGTGCTGAGGAGATTATCATTTTTCTGTGATTCAATTATGCAAATAAACTCTAAAAACAGAACTTAACATAAGTAAAATGCTACTTTAAAAGCAAAATTAAAAAAAAATACACACAATAATTATCTGCTTTAATTCTTTAGATTAAGACTGATGCTGTAACTCTCATGCTTGTGACAAAGCAATGTGACCTTAGACAGATGTCTATTCCCTTATCTCTAAATTGAAAATACATAATAATGTTGATTTTAAAGTGTTATTATAAGAATTAAATAAAATAATACATGAAAAGTGCTTAGCAAAATGTCAGGTGGAAAACTAACACCCATTAAATAATTACAGTTTTATTCAATTAGCAGTGTTATTACTACTACATATGTTATGAGGCACACATTATATTTAGATCTTTTCATTGTTTTCATAATGTCAGGAAAATTCACCCTAGTATGGCTTTGTCCTCATTGCTCCATTTGGTACAGTTTATGTCAAAGCCACCAACAACTTCCATGAAACCAAACCCCATGTTCACCTTTCTGTTTATATCTTACCTGTGTTTTTGTCTGCCTACCACATTAACTTTATTCTCTCCTCTTATCTCTTATTCTTCTTATTCTTTACTTCTGTCTTGCTACACTGCTCGTTTATGATCTTTGCTTCTCCACTGAACCGCTAAATGTTGGGATGCTTTGAGGCTCTGTTCTAAGTTACTCTCAGTATTCTCACAAGGTGTTATTTCTAGCTTATCTCATACAAAATTCATGGTTTAAATACCAACTAAATATCAAGGGCTCTAACCCTGACCTAGAACCTGTCTGGAGTCCTAGACAACAACTTTCCACCTGGTATCTCGACATGAATGTCAAACAAATATTTCAGACTTAGCTGTCCAATTTCTCCCGACAACATAACCTAGTACTTTTAAAACGTTAAAAATGTAAATGAGATCTTGTTTCTTTCTTCCTTAAACCTTCCAATGGATTCCCATTATACTTAAAAAAAATCCAAATTCTTTACCCCAGTTTACAAAGAACACTCCATAATCTCTCTCTTTGACATTATCTAATTAGCCCCTTCTCTAATTAGTAGTCCTTTATACTTCAGCAGCATTGGCCTTTTTTGATCTTAAAATTCAACATACTTAAGTTTACACTAACTAATACAGCTTCTGGTTTGCATGGACCTAGCTATTCCAGGTTCTTTGTCACCTCTTCAGAGAGGATGAGTCTAAAGTAGCTCCACAGTCACTGTATCACAAGGTTCTCTATATTCATTGGAATTATATATTGTGTAAGTGTTTGTTTGTTTCTGCTCACTAATGCAAGCTTCATGCAAGTAGAGTTCTTCTAACCTAGGTTCACATTTCAAAGAACAGACCCTAGTTATGAATTTGTTGGGTGCATAAACACATTCATAAATAAACACATTATCCCTCTTTACCAAAAAAGAACTAAAACTTGAAAAACTAGCGCCAAACTAACAGGAAAAAATGAGAAATCACTTTCCCTGAAACTTTGCCCACTTTCTTTAATTGCTTCTACAAAAATTCATTTGATCAAAGTTTATTAAATTGCTAATTAAGTGCTATCTGGAAACAACAAAACATTAGACATGATTCCTAAAATCAGAAGTTGTTCACTTAGATGAGGACACAACCGTATACACAAAAAGCTATGTAAATACTGGGTGGCAAATGACAGATGCTATAAAAATGCCTGATACACATAATAAGAACTGTTGTAATATTCAAATGTATTTATGTTACAAGATAATAATTGGCAACACTTATTTTTGTTTTCTTCATTATTGAAGTGTAATTGCATTTTAAAAAAATGTTGATTCCCAACTTGATATATAATCTGGTAACAAAACTTTGAGAAACGTTAAAGAACTATGTTAGACAATTCAAAAAATTTTTAATGTAAATGATAATTAAGAAAAGATCAGCCGGGCATTAAATAACTATTTATTTAAATAATTAAATAAATAGTTATTTAATGTAAATAATTATTATTTAAATTTAAAAATTTTTTAATGTAAATAATAATTAAGAAAAGATCAGTGGCTCTCGCTTGTAATCCCAGTACTTTGGGAGGCAGGAGGATCATGAGGTCAGGAGATCGAAACCATCCTAGCCAATATGGTGAAACTCCGTCTTTACTAAAAATACAAAAAATTAGCTGGGTGTAGTGTCACGCACCTGTGGTCCCAGCTACTCAGGAGGCTGACACAGGGGAATCACTTGAACCAGGAGGCGGAGGTTGCAGTGAGCCAAGATCGCACCACTGCACTCCAGCCTGGAGACAGAGCAAGACTCCATCTCAAAAAAAAAAAAAAAAAACAGATAATTAAACTTAAACTGAAGCCCTTTTCAAGTGGAATAAGTGGGACAGAGAAAAAACTGTTCCTTTTTGAGTAGAAATGGACATATTTGGTTTTTCTGGTATATATATACTGGGAATTATTGAAAATTAGTTATATGTTTTCTACAGTCATGTATTACATAATGACATTTTGATCAATGACAAACCATCTATACAGCATGTACGACAGAGGTCCCATAAGATTATAACACCATATTCTTACCAGACATTTTCTATATTTAGGTATGTTTACACACATAAATACTTACCACTGTGTTCCAACTGCCTACAGTGTTCAGTAGAATAACATGGTGTAAAGGTTTATAACCTAGGAGAAATAGGCTATGCCTAATGACCTAGGTGTGTAGCATAGGCTGTGCTATGTACGTTTTTATAAGTGTACTTTATGTTGTTAGGATGATGACTAGATTACCTAACAACACATTTCTCAAGCTGTGTACCTGTCATCAAGCAATGCATGATGGTAGTTGTAAATTAAAAGTAGTTTATTGCCTACTTTTAACTGCAGAGATTTCTACCACCAGTGTCACTTTCCAAAATATATATATATATATTTTCTCTAAAGTAACTCACTGTACAGTCATGATATCTAAGGTGAATCTACATAATGCAACTCAAATATAGTGATATGATTTTTATTTTTAAATCACAGTGTAAATGGGATTAATAGAGTCACATATTTCTTGTTAAAAAAGGTCTGAGGTATTATCAGGTCATCAAATGCCTAGAGAAAATGAATAATACTGTTGCTGGGGAAAAGGTCACAAAAACAGGAAAGTGTAAAGATTATAAACGTTACCTACTTTATGCTTTTGAAAACAGCCATCCTGGACATCTACTAACACCAAGTTCTTTAATTATTCTTAGAAGAAATGGCAGGGAGGGTCAAGTTTAAGTAGAGTCTATCAGCAAAAGACAACAGTTCTCAATTCTCCCTGAAAACCACTCAGCAAGATGTAGACTTGAAGTCATCGTGTATGACCATATCACCATGGTAACCTCCAGCTCAGGCTACTTGATGTCTGCAGAGCAGTAAAAGCATTCCTTTAAAGAGAAAAGAATGCATGTAGGTCACACACATGCACACACAGAAAATGAATGTGGGAGAAGAAAAGATTCATTTCCAGGGAAGTGCAAGGCAAATGTTGTGGGCATTAAATATTAGGACAATAAAATTGGGAGTATTTCTAATATGGCAAGAAGGAAATAGCCATAAAATAAAATTTTCCTGGCTACTTAATCTAGAAAATTTTCTCCACCTAAAACCAAGGTGGGAGAAATCCCACTTCTCCTCTGGAGATACAAAGTACTTTTGCAAAAGCCATGCACAACTATGTGAGGTATTATTACAGAAGGTATTAGTGAAATATATTTCCACATAAAGAAAGCTGTGCTTCTCTCTTTGATGACAATACACTTGTCTGCATTAGAAATAAGCATAGAAAAATTAACTGTGTAATACACATGTATAATGTATATTAACTGGTAGACAATTTATATGTATTCATTTTCTTAATTTTCCCATCAATCCTGAAGTATAGGTACTGTTACTTTTCCTACTTATATAAAGAATGTAAACTACAAATAAGAAATTTTCCCAAGGACACACATCTAATAAGCAACAAATGCAAAATTCAAACTGAGACAGTTTGACTCAAGTATCTGTATTCTTAACCATTGTGCTAAGACAAGACTGTAATACCAACACAGAATTTCATTCTCTTTATGTGCAAATGATAAAATGGCTTAATGCTTGAACTGATAAGCATTTATTACTATAAGCTTCTTTGCATTACGAATTCAAGAATAGCCAAAGTAAAAATTTCTGGCTTAAGGTTTCTTAACGAGGTTGTAATTAAGATGTTGGCTGAGGTTACAGTTATTTGAATGCATGACTGGGGCTAAAATTTCTGCTTTCAAAATGGCTCCTTCATGGCTATTGGAAAGAGACCTCACTTTTTGTCTCTTGGACTTCTGCAGAGAGCTGTTTGTGTTACCTTACAAAATGGCATCTGGCTTCCCTCAGAGTGACAGCTTCCTCAAGAAGTGAGGGTAAGGCAGTAGCTAAATTAGCACATGCCATCACTTTAGACATGTTCTACTGGTCATGGAATGGCATGCGTTTATGAATACCATATACAAAGCCGTGAATACTAGGAGGATGAGGCAGACTGATTAGCACAGCTGTAATCTGAATTTCTCGGATTACTGCAAAGTAGGACTGGGACCGGAGTGAGGCAAATGAAGCACTGAAAGGGCAAAATGTAAGGAGGTACTCATCCTCTTCTGCCAACTCTGAACATACATGACCCAGAGACAGAGTGCCTCGTTATTTTTGTGTCCTAGGTGCCTTGCTTGCTTTACCCTAGTTCCAGCCCTGGTACAAAAAATAAACAAATAAACATTTTTTCATGTTTTACTTCACTATTTCTTCTATTTATTACAAAATCAGAGTCATCACTTATCTATTGGAGTCTTTATCTTATGATTTGGATTATCTTTAAATTGTAAAGATATTAAGACTATATTTCTTATAATTTTTTGTGGTGCACTTTGTCTTTAACATATTTCCCATATTCCTACTTCTGTCACCTGTCTTAGAGGACAAAAGTGGAAACACTTTTTTTTAAAGTTAACATGGAGTCCCATGAGCATATTCCATGAATACCCAATATTATGACGTTTGGGTTATACTATACCAATTTTTTGAGGTTACGATTCATGATATTAACCCAAAAAAGTTTTAGAATCTACTGCTTACTTATGAATTACAATGTCATATTTGCGGACCTTGGTGTAGATGCTCTCATTTGTCCTACAACACTTATTTGTCACTTTAAATACAGGAATATGAGTTTCATTACTAATTATTGATTGGCAAAAAGAATGAGGGCTAGGACCAATTTCTGGAATTTCATTTTACTTAGGAGGAGATTTTAAGGAGAGATTTACATAAAACTTTTTAAATAGACTTAAAATTTTTATTTATTAAACAAGAAATAGTATGACTAAGGGCAATGCTAGAGGAAAGAATGTGTCCCTACTCTAAACATATGAACTCTTTAAACACATTTTTCTCTTAGTTATTTTTGGTTGCACACAGTAAGTCATAGTAGAGATATATTTGTTTTTACTTGTCATTCATATCCTAAGTATCTTTCAATGTACCTTGACACACAATTCTTATAATAATTATCATTTCATACCTTATTTTTAAAATGTTTTATTTCAGAAAATTTTAATTATATACCAATATAGAAAGACTGACAAAATAAGACCCTGGACTCAGCACCTATTTTTAAAAATGTCAATCACTTCCCAATCAATCCTAAATTAGAGACTTTTTTGCTGAGATGTGTTTTATCTCTTCAAACATTGTTAAATTATGAGCTTAAATCTTTAAGTTGCAGTCTAAATTTGTAAAGCTTTTCACACCTTCATGAAAGGCTTTCACTGCATTCCTGGTTCATCATGAGGTAGCCTAGATAGCCACAGAAGGATATTTTCCAAGGACCAGAGCTGACAACAGAAGCAAGAATGAACCATACATCTTTCAGTTGCCCAAGAGACTAGACTGTGTTAGAAAGTTCCACATTATTATATGCTTTTAATTGGATGTAAAGCATATTAGAAGAGATGGAAAATCATCCCAAGTTGATTTAAAAATAGCAAAGCTTCAAGAATAATCAATTAATGGCGAGTGTTTATTCTTTTCGATTGCTTTAATCGTTGTAGAAAGGAAAAGCAATTTTTAAAGAAAAAATCACGTTTGAGAAATGATAAATCTGGGGAAAAAATAAAAAGAAGAAACTAAAATGTGTTTTGTTATCCAAGACCTAGGGAGAGAAGCTATTGACTGCTGAGTTCAATTAAGTTTCAGAGAAGAAAGTCAGAATTAGCAAATCCTTAACAGGCCACGCTGGCAGGAAATTAATTTTTGATTAAATAACATGATTATAGAGTGAAGGAGTTTAATTCATAGGGATATATTGGATGACTTCCAAATATATTACTTCTTTCTAAGAAAGAATAACTCAAAATACCATGAAATCATGTTTTGAACAGCATAATAATAACCACTTAAAATTGGCAGCAACTAGTAATCTCTGGTTAATACTTAAATACTATGTTGAGTTTGGCAATATAATCATACTAGTGATTTTAAAAAAAACTTTTGTTCCAAATATGGCAAATTTTTATTGCTATTTGAACATGCACACATAAATAAAATATGTAATGATGAAACTCCAAAAAGATTTGGAGCAATAATGAAAAGATCACTGGAAAGGAGCATGGTAGTCAGCACTACATCCTAACAATAAGTAAAAAGCTGAACAAACTGAAAAATGAACAGCTCTTCTTAGATCTGTCAGAGAGGTGTGATCACAGGGCAAACTGCTGCCCCCAAAATTGTAGAGATAGACAAATAGAAGTGGAGAATCACAACTTTTCAAGCAAAAACTACCCAGAAGAAATTTCCATGAGAACCAGTGCTGGGGTAGGAAAACTTGAACTGTAATTGACAAATACCTGGAGGTTGACTATGGACAACACTGAGTGTTAAAAACTCCAGGAGGACACAGTCACAGAGGTGCCCCTTCTTTTGGTGAGTTTTACCTCTAGGAACTCTACCAGGCCCTCACAATTAATATTGGAGAAAAATTCCCTTATGCTTCCAGGAGAGGGAGGGAAAAAGTAACCATTTGAAAATACGAGAGCGCATTCTGGTTTTTGTTAACAAGACCTGTCCTCATGATAAACTATTTTACTACAGCCTAACATGCTAGGGTTTTATCAGAGCCTAACATACCTGGAGGAAAGGAAATACGCAATTTCAGTCCACTGTAGCCATCCTGTCCCACCTAAGCAAGGAAGAAAACTTAGAAGCACTGGTGAAGTTCAAAGTTCAGGAATACATGTTCATCAAAAGTCTGAAACATAATCGTAAGACTAATGCTTTCCCTTCCCTTAAAATATGCCATCACACCACTAACGGCCTATTTACTAGAGTTTTCTTAACCTAGTACATCATGTCTATCTTTCAGCAAAACATTACAAGCCATACTAAAAGGTAAAAACATACAGTTTGAAGAGATTTAACAATCATCAGAACTAGTGTCAGATGTGGCAAGTGTTAGAATAGTCAAATAAAGAATTAGAATTATATATATTAATGGCATGCTAAGGGAGAAAAAAATAACACGTGAGAACCAACATACAATGTAAATTGACAAATGGAAATTCTACAAAAGAACCAAAAAGAAATGTTAGAGGTCAAAGACACTGTAACAAAAAGAAATAATGCCTTTGGTGGGTTCCTTAGCAGACTGGATAAAGCTAAAGAAAGAATCGCTGAGCCTGTGGATGTAACAGTAAAAACTTCCAAAACTGTAAAGAAAAAAACTAAAATAGAACATAATATTCAAGAATTTGTGGAAAAACTACATAGGTGTGATGTATGTGTAATGGAAATGCAAGGAAGAAAGGAACAGAAACAATATTTGAAGCAATAATGACAGAAAATTCCCAACATTAAAGTCAGACACTGAAGCACAGATCCAGTAAGCTTAGAAAATATCAAGCCAGATAAATTCAAACAGAACAAAACAAAAACTACACATAGGCAAATTATATTTAAATTTCGGAATAGCAAAGATAAAGAAAAAATCTTGAAAAAAGCCAAAGGTGAAAAATAAAACAACCTTTACATATAGAGGAGCAAAGATAAGAATTACATATAACTTTCCCTCAGGAAACACACAAGTAAGAAGAGGGTAGAGTGAAATATTTAGTGTTGGGAGGGGAAAAAAAAGAAAACTAACCTAGAATTCCTTACCCTGAAAATTTTTTCATCAAGAGTGAAAGAGAAATAAAGAATTGAGGGAATTTGTTTTCAGTAGACTTACCTTGCAAGAAATGTTGAAAGATATTCCTCAGGGAGAATGAAAATGTACAGGTCAGAAACTCAAATTTATATAAAGAACAGAAGAGCATTAGAAAAGGAATTAAGTGAAGATTAAAAACTTTTATTTTTCTTATTCTTTTTTATTTTTTTTGAGATGGAGTTTCGCTCTTGTTACCCAGGCTGGAGTGCAATGGCGCAATCTCGGCTCACCGCAACCTCCGCCTCCTGGGTTCAGGCAATTCTCCTGCCTCAGCCTCCTGAGTAGCTGGGATTACAGGCACGCGCCACCATGCCCAGCTAATTTTTTGTATTAGTAGAGACGGGGTTTCACCATGTTGACCGGGATGGTCTCGATCTCTTGACCTCGTGATCCCCCGCCTCGGCCTCCCAGAGTGCCGGGATTACAGGCGTGAGCCACCGCGCCCGGCCTTATTTTTCTTATTCTTAATTGATCTATCAGATAATAGTTTGTTCAAGATGATAATAGCAGCAGTGTATTTAATTATGTATGTTTATGTACATGCTTTATGTGTACATATATGCTTATGTATGCTGATACATAAAAATTTTAGATATGAATGACAGCAATGATAAAAGGTAAGGGGAGAAGAAATTAAGAATATCTTGTTATTATAAGATAATCACAGTATTTGTGATGCGATACAGTGTTAGTTGAAGTGGATTTGGATAATTTGTAAATGTGCAGTATAAACTCCAAGGAAACCACTTTAAGAGTTTTAAGGCCAGCCATGGTGGCTCACGACTGTAATCCTAGAATTTTGGGAGGCCGAGGAATGCGGATCCTGAGTTCAGGAGTTTGAGACCAGCCTGACCAATATGGCAAAACGCTGTCTCTACTAAAATAATATAAAAATTAGCCAGGTGTGGTGATGCTCTCCTGTAATCCAAGCTACTCAAGAGGCTGAGGCTAGAGAATCACTTGAACCCGGTAGGCAGAGGTTGCAGTGAGCCAAGATCATGCCACAGTGCTCCAGCCTGAGTGACAAAGCGAGAATCCATCTCAAAAAAACAGAGTTTTAAAATAAGTATAATGAATATGCTAATAAAGGTTAGAAAATTGATTAAAACCAAGAAAAGGCAGGAAAAAAGTGAAAGACAAAAATAGGAACAAAATGCAAGGTTAACAAATAGAAAATAGTAACATACATGGTAGATATTAATCCAACTATATCAGTAATCACTTTGAAAGTCAGTGGTCTGAATGCACCAGTTAAAAGACAGAGAATGATTTTCAGAGGGGATCAAAACAAGATCCAACTTTTTTTTTTATTGTGTTTTAGGTTTTTTGGGTACATGTGAAGAACATGCAAGATTGTTGCATAGGTGCATACATGGCAGTGTGATTTGCTGCCTTCCTCCCCTTCACCTATATCTGGCATTTCTCCCCATGCTTTCTCTCCCCAACTCCCCACCCCCCACTGTCCCTCCCCTATTTCCCCCCACAGACCCCAGTGTATAGTGCTCCCCTCCCTGTGTCCATGTGTTCTCATTGTTCAACACCCGCCTATGAGTGAGAACATGCGGTGTTTGATTTTCTGTTCTTATGTCAGTTTGCTGAGAATGATGGTTTCCAGGTTCATCCATGTCCCTACAAAGGACGCGAACTCATCGTTTTTGATGGCTGCATAATATTCCATGGTGTATATGTGCCACATTTTCCCTGTCCAGTCTATCATCGATGGGCATTTGGGTTGGTTCCAGGTCTTTGCTATTGTAAACTGTGCTGCAATGAACATTCGTGTGCATGTGTCCTTATAGTAGCACGATTTATAATCCTTTCTATATGTACCCAGTAATGGGATTGCTGGGTCAAATGAAATTTCTATTTCTAGGTCCTTGAGGAATCGCCACACTGTCTTCCACAATGGTTGAACTAATTTACACTCCCACCAACAGTGTAAAAGTGTTCCTATTTCTCCACATCCTCTCCAGCATCTGTTGTCTCCAGATTTTTTTTTTTATTTTTTTTATTTTTTTTATTTTTATTGCATTTTAGGTTTTGGGGTACATGTGAAAAACATGCAAGGTTGTTGCATAGGTGCATACGTGGCAGTGTGATTTGCTGCCTTCCTCCCCTTCACCCATATCTGGCATTTCTCCCCATGCTATCCCTCCCCAACTCCCCACCCCCCCTGCTGTCCCCCCCACTCCCCCACAACAGACCCCCGTGTATAGTGCTCCCCTCCCTGTGTCCATGTGTTCTTTACAAAAGAAGACATACATGAGGCCAACAAGCATATGAAAAAATGCTCATCATCACTGGCCATTAGAGAAATGCAAATCAAAACTACATTGAGATACCATCTCACACCAGTTAGAATGGCGATCATTAAAAAATCTGGAGACAACAGATGCTGGAGAGGATGTGGAGAAATAGGAACACTTTTACACTGTTGGTGGGAGTGTAAATTAGTTCAACCATTGTGGAAGACAGTGTGGCAATTCCTCAAGGACCTAGAAATAGAAATTCCATTTGACCCAGCAATCCCATTACTCGGCATATATCCAAAGGATTATAAATCGTTCTACTCTAAGGACACATGCACACGAATGTTCATAGCAGCACAGTTTACAATAGCAAAGACCTGGAACCAACCCAAATGCCCATCGATGATAGACTGGACAGGAAAAATGTGGCACATATACATCATGGAATATTATGCAGCCATTAAAAACGAGGAGTTTGCGTCCTTTGTAGGGACATGGATGAACCTGGAAACCATCATTCTCAGCAAACTGACACAAGAACACAAAATCAAACACCACATGTTCTCACTCATAGGCGGGTGTTGTCTCCAGATTTTTTAATGATCGCCATTCTAACTGGCATGAGACGGTATCTCAATGTAGTTTTGATTTGCATTTCTCTAATGACCAGTGATGATGAGCATTTTTTCATATGTTTGTTGGCCTCCTGTATGTCTTCTTTTGTAAAGTATCTGTTCATATCCTTCGCCCACTTTTGAATGGGCTTGTTTGTTTTTTCTTGTAAATCTGTTTTAGTTCGTTGTAAATTCTGGATATCAGCCCTTTGTCATATGGGTAAGCTGCAAAAATTTTTTCCCATTCTGTTGGTTGCCAATTCACTCTAATGACTGTTTCTTTTGTCGTGCAGAAGCTCTGGAGTTTGATTAGGTCCCATTTGTCTATTTTGGCTTTTGTTGCCAATGCTTTTGGTGTTTTGGTCATGAAGGCCTTGCCTATGCTTATGTCCTGAATGGTTTTGCCTAGGTTTTCTTCTAGGGTTTTTATGGTATTAGGTCTTATGTTTAAGTCTTTAATCCATCTGGAGTTAATTTTAGTGTAAGGTGTCAGGAAGGGGTCCAGTTTCTGCTTTCTGCATATGGCTAGCCAGTTTTCCCAACACCACTTATTAAACAGGGAATCCTTTCCCCATTGCTTGTTTTTGTCATGTTTGTCAAGTAATTCACTATAAACATAAAGACATATAGATTAAGAATAAGGGGATGGAGGAAGATATACCATGCTAACACAAAGAAAGCAAAAGTAGCATTATTAACCTCAGACAGAGCAGTTTTATGAACAAGGAAAGTTATCAGTGATAAATTATAAGGGATAAAGAATGGCATTACATAATGATAAGGTAGCTAATACTCCAAGATGACATAACAACCCTTAATATGTATGCACCTAAGTACAGGAATCAAAATATATGAGGCTCAGAATACATGATATATTTGAAAAGTGAAATAGATAAATTCACTATTACATAATTGAATAATTTAATATTCCTTAATTAGACATGGAGATATGCATAAGGCAGAAAATCAGTAAGGGCATAGTCAAACTCAACAGAACCATCAATCACCTGGATATAATTGACATACCTACTTTATCCAGCAACAGCATAATATACATTCTTCTCAAGCGCACCTGGAATATTCACAAAGAGGGAACAGATTCTAGGCCATAAAGCACAATTTAACAAATTTAAACAAATATAACAAATTTATGATAATTTTTAAAAAAATTCTTTAAAAGTCAAAAAGATAGAAATTATGCAATGGTTGCCTTCATACCACAACAGAATTAAACTAGAAATCAATAACCAGAAGGTAGCCAGAAAATTCCAAAATACTTAAACAATACACTTCTAAATAACAAATGAAATAAAGATGAAATCTCAGGATGAATTTAAACATTTTAAGCTGAATAAAAATGAAAGCAAAACTTATCAAAATTTGTAGGGCACAGCAGTGCATAGAGAGAAACAGCATTGAAAGCATCTATTAGAAAAGAGCAGTGATCTAAAATCAATAGTCAAAGCTTTCTACTTTAGGAAACTACAAGAAGAAGAGTAGCACTAAGGTAAGCAGAAGAAAATAAATAATAATAATCAGGGCAAAGATCAATAAAATTGGAAACAGGAAATCAATAGAGATAGACAATGTAAATAACTGGTAGGTTTTGTATAAGACCAATGGAATCAATAAGCCTCTATACAGGCTAAGAAAATAGAAAAGAGACAGAAGGCACAAACTACTAATATCAGAATTGAAAGAGGGGATATCATCACAGCTCCCATGGACATTAAGATGGTAATAAAGGATTCAATAAGCAACTCTATGCCCACAAATTTGATAGCCTAGATGAAATAGATTGATTTTTTAAAAGATACAATCTGCCAAAATTTACACAAAAAGAGATTGAATTGTTTCTCAGTCTGTCTCAAATTGTTTCTATTATGTCTAATAGAAATTCAACAAATTCAATTGTTTCACAATCTGAATAAGGCCATGTCTATTAAAGAAATTGCAAACATAATAAGCTTCCAAAAGAGAAAGCACACAGCCCAGATGGGTTCACTGTTGAATTCTACCAAACATTTAATAAAGAAATTATACCACTTCGCTACAATTTCTTCCAGAAGATAGAAACAGAAGAAATGCCTTCTAACTTATTCTATAAGGCCAGTATTAATCTAATACCAAACCCAGACAAAGACATTACAAGAAAAGAAAACTACAGACCATTATCTCTCATAAACATAGATGCAGAAATCCTAAACAAAATATTAGTACACCAAATTCATCAAGGTATAAAAAGAACTATGCACCATAACCAAGTGGGATTTTTCTCATGCATGCAGACTGGTTCAAAATTCAAAAATAAGCTAATCATATAACCAGGTGAAAGAAGAAAAATCACATGATGGTATCAATAGATGCAAAAAAAGCACTGACAAAATTTAACAACCATTCATGATAAAAATTCTCAGTGAACTAGGGATAAAGGTGAACTTCTTCAACTTGATAAAGAACATCTGCCAAAGAAAATCTATAGTTACCCCCATACTTTCTGGTGAGAAACATCAAGTTTTCTCAGTAAAATCAGGAAAAAGGCAAAGGTGTCCTTTTATCACTGATTTTTCAGCATTATACTGGAAGTACTAGCTAATGCAATAATAAAAAAATAAGAGGTAGACACATTGGGAAATAAAAAGTGAGTATTTGTCTTTGTTTGTAGATGACATGATTGTCTATGTAGAAAATCTGAAATAATTGAAAAAAAAATACTCTTAGAACTAAAAAGTGATCATAGCAAAGTTATAGAATACAAGATTAATAAGTCAATCACTTTCCTATGTACCACCAATGAGCAAGTGAAATTTGAAGTTAAAATATAATATTATTTACATTAAGACTACCAAAAATTAAATACTTAGATGTAAATTTTATAAAATATATATAGTATCTATATGAAGACAACTAGAAAGTCTGAAGAAAGATACCAAAGAAGAAAATAAATGGAGAGAGATTTCTTGATTTGGATAGGAAGGCTCAGTATTGTGTCAGTTTCTTTTCAAATTGATCTATAATGAAAACTCAACCAAAATCTCAGAAAAGTATTTTGTGAATATAGACAAACCGATTCTAAAGTTTATACGGAAAGGCAAAAAACCCAGAGTAACCAAAGCAATATTGAAGAAGAACAAAGTTAGAAGACTGACACTACCTGACTTCAAGACTTGCTGTAAAGCTACTGTCATCAAGAGCATGGCTTTAGTGAAATAATAAGAAAACAGGTCAATGAAGATGAATAGAAGACCCAGAAATAGACCCACAGAAATATAATCAAATACTCTTTGGCAAAGAGGAAAAGTAATACAATGGAAAAATATAGTCTCAAGAAATGGTCTGGGAAACTATATATCAACATGCAAATAATAATAATAATAATCTAAGACACAGACCTTATACTCTTCACAAAACTTAATGCAAAATGCATCATAGACCTAAATATAAGTGACAAAACTAAACTATAAAATTTTTAGAAGATAACAGAGGAGAAAAGAAGAGAAAACCTAGATGAATTTGGTTATGGTAATGACTTTGTGAAGTGATGATTCATGAAAGAGATAATTTATAAGCTAGACTTTTTAAAAAGGAAAAATTTTTACTCTACAAAAGGCAATGTGAAGAGAATGAGAAAGCAAGTCACAGTCTGGGAGGAAATGTTTGCAAAAGACAAATTTGATAAGGCACTGTTATCTAAAATATACAAAGAATTTTTTAAATTTCACAATAAGAAAGCAAACAATTCAAAAAAAAAAGAAAGCAAACAACTCATATTACAAAATGGGTAAAACGTGAACAGCAAAGAGAAGATATATAGATGGTATGTAAGCATAGGAAAATATTTTCAGCATCATGAGTCATTAAAGATTTGCAAATTAAAATAATAGGATATCACTATGCACCCCTTAGAATGGTCAAAATCCAAAACACTGACAAAACTAAATCTTGATAATGATGTGGAGCAACAGGAACTCTCTCTCATTCATTGCTGGTGGAAAAAGCAAAATGGTACAGCCCCTTTGGAAGGCAGCTTGGGAGTTTCTTATGAAACTAAACATGCTCTTGCCATACAATCCATTAATCATTCTCCTAGATATTTACCCAATTGAATTGAAAACTTACGCCCACACGAAAATTTCCATGTGGATATTTACAGCAGCTTTATTTTTAATTACCAAAACATGGAAGCAGCCTAGATGTCCTTCAGTAGATGAAAGGATAAATAAACGAGGGTACATCCAGACAATGGAATATTATTCAACTCTAAAAAGAAATGAACTATCAACCTATAAAGAAACCTGGAGGAAACTTAAGTGCATATCACAAAGTAAAAGAAAACTATCTGAAATCATATAGTATATCTGTTGAAATACTATATGATTTCAACAGCATAACATCCTTAAAAGGCAAAACTGTGGAGGCAGTAAAATATCAGGGGTTGCCAGAATTTATGGGGGAAAGAGGGATGAATAGGTGGAGCACAGAGGATTTTAGGGCAGTGAAATTATTCTGTATGATTCCACAATGGTGGACACACGTCGTTATACTTTTGTCTAAACTCACAGTATGTACAACACCTAGAGCAAGCCCTAATGGAAACTATGATTTCGATGTTTCGATGTAGGTTCATCGATTGTAACAACTGTACAACTCTGATGTGGGATGTTGATAATGGGGAAAACTGTGTGTCTCAAGGGCTGACGTATATGAAAACTCTCTGTACTCTTTGCTGAATTCTTCTGTGAATCTAAAACTGCTCTAAAAATCACATTTATTAATTTTTAAATACTGGACTAGGTGTGGAAGGATTTAGTTTCTAGCTTCAACTCTTTCTCTAAGTGCTTATATCTTTGGATCTCAAAATCCTTATATAAAATGTATAGAGTTGAACTAAGTTAAAATATGATGATTAAACTAAAATCTAAAATAAGAATATTTACCATATATACAGTATAAAATGACAAAATTTTAAATGGTAGCTCTGTTTAAGTTTCTATTTTAAAAACAGAAATTATTAAAAATATCCATAGTGACAAAAATATTTCCTGTCTGAGCTTAATTCAGATAGGAGGAATATTAGGGGAGAAAAAGAAGTATATGTCACTGTATGATGCCATTACTGTACAACATCATCCAAACAAGCTTTATTTCAAAGAATAAAAATAAAAACATATACTCAACATAAGTAATTCTATAATACCTTAATGATGATTAAATCCATATTGAAACCTATTAATATACGTTTTGTTATAAATTCAATTAATAGTGTCCATTTGGGATGCAACACTTAATAATGAGCCCAATTATTGAATGTTTGAGAAATGGTTGTGTTTGGCCTAGATTATTGATACATCTGAGAACAAGGTCTATTTAATTACAGATTCTGATTAGGAACAGAAAATATTCTAAATTGATGATTCATCAAGTATGGTCTGTGATTCAGCAATCTGGGAACTTCTCATATAGCCATATTCTTGGATACTACTCCATGCCTAATAAATCAGAATTTTGGCAGTGGAGCCAGATAATATGATTTTTTAAAAGTCCACCACCTAATTCTGAGGCATATCAAGTAGTTTTAGAACTACTTCTCTAAATATTTCATGTAAGAATAAATTTAGGCTGGACATGGTGGCTCACACCTGTAATCCCAACATTTTGGGAGGCCGAGACAGGTGGATCACGAGGTCAGGAGTTCGAGACCAGCCTGGCCAATATGGTAAAACCCTGTCACTACTAAAAAAAAAATACAAATATTAGCCAGGTTTGCTGGCACACAACTGTAGTTCCAGCTACTTGGAAGGCTGAGGCAGGAGAATTGCTTGAACTTGGGAAGTGGAGGTTGCAATGAGTCAAGATCATGCCATTGCACTCCAACCTGGGCAACAGAGCGAGACTCCATCTCAAAAACAAAAACAAACAAACAAAAAAGGAATAAATTTAATACAGGTTACAAGATAGGTGCTTACGGTATCATTGAGAAAGCTACAAGAGCAACCTCTGATCTGGGCCTCCAAAAATATGGAACAAAAAAGAACTGACGTGCTAAAGTTATCTCCTCCTTATCTACTACTGGAACAATTGGTTTCAAGAACATAAGCTATAACTGCGAAGGGTCAGGATCAGCAAATTAAGAAGCTATTGTTATTTATGCCACGTATGTCCCTCTCTCAATACCAAAAGTTGAAGAATGGAGCCTGAAAAGTAGCTGCAGACAGACTTCACTTCTCTAGGACTTTGTTTCTCACAGAATGATAGTCAAAGAGGACAGAAAGACTGCTCCTGTCTTCCAAATTTCATACCACTGCTCTTGATTGATAGATCACAGTGTGCAATCAGAAACAGATGCAATGGTATAAATTTAGTGCTATCTATTGACACTCAATGGGCGACACAGTCAAATCTCCACCTAGACACAATCCATACTGTTTTGAAGTAAGTAACTAGAACTATCATTTGGTTTCATCCCTATATTCAAGTATAATTTCAAAAATAGTAAGGAAACAAAAGTTAGAAGCCATTACAATATTTTAAAGTAATTATCAATTTGTTACATGTCATTGTCATTATGTATGAATTTACATGCTTGTATATTTATTGGCTAAACTGAGCAAATTAAATAATTTCCAGCTAAAATTCTTAGGTGTATGTTACACCTTGGAAAAATACACCAAAGCAATTTAGATAAAGAAAAATAGATGATAGATACCTAGATTGATAGAAGACAATAGAACATATATTTGTATAATATAGTATGTTACTCTTTATACGCTCTGATTGAGGTAGGCAGAGTATAATCTATTTCTTTTATATGAAGAAACTGAATTCCCAAATTATAAAGTGTCACATGGTCACATGGCTGATAATGAGTAAAAGAATGTATGTATCTTAACTCACAGGTCAATGTTTGTTCCAATGCACTTTAATGCCTTTGTCTATATATCGTCTGAGAATTCTTACAACAGCAACATGGCATGACAGAAGAAAATGGGTACTGAGCTAAAGCCAGAAAATAGTGTGAATGCAGAGCAAACAGGAACAAAACAGTGGCCCAGGAATTTAAAATAACATATCAAATCCAAATTGCTAATATTGCAAATCTAACACAATTCCATGGATATGGATATGTTAATGAAAACAGCTAGGCTATATCTGCTAAAAAAACAAGCAATCCCCAAATCCCAGTGACTTTAAACAGTAAAGTTTATTTCTGGCTCCATTGAGGGATGGATGGGACCTTAATTTGCCTTGTCTTTACTCATGAACTCAGGCTGATAAAGCAGCCATTAACTGTAACATTACTGATGATCAAAACAGAGGAAAATCACGCTCTAGAAAGTCCCTTCCTGATATTTAAATGACACACATCACTACTGCTCACACTTCATTGACCAGAATGAGTCACATGGTCTCACCCACTACAAAGGAGCTAGGAAGTACAATCCTATCATGTGCATGCAAAGTGGAAACAAAGAAATATTTGGTGAATAGTATTACTGATGATTACCAGTGTCAAGGTCAAATTAAAAAAATAAAAGAAGGAAAAAAATTATCAAGAACTTGAAATTGAAGGTCAGAGATAGCCAATTTGTATAGATGAAACAATGTTGATAATGAGGTTGGTGTATGTGAGTAATTATTTTCCATCATGGATATGAAGAAGCAAAAGAAGTCTGCATACAAACATTTTTGTAGTGAGGCAGAGGTTCAGAGAAAAACAGAGCAAAGGGACAAAATATTATAGCTAGGAATCCTAATGATTTTCTTGATCTTGACTCTACTGAAGAGAGGCTCTGCTGTCCTTCAGTTCCTTTGGATAACTCAACATTTATTGTTAAATTTTCTATTTTTCTTAAATTCACTCTTATTAGTTTGTATTGTTTGCTGTCAACAGAGTTTTAATTAAGGCAATGGTACTAACTAATTCTGTAATATTTCTCTATCAAGTGAAATACAATATAGGTTCTAACATGGTATACTGAAGTAGTTTCTCTCAAAATTAGTGGGCCTTATTATATTTTCCCTGCATATTATAAACTGATAGGAATTATTTTAAAATTGGAATTAATATCATAGTATTAGATAAAAGAAGATGGTGATAAGGAATTTGGATATTTTCCTCTAGGTTGAAATATTGAATATCATTAGTTTAAGGGAACACCAATTAAAATAAGTTGTTAATTTTTAAGTTTTTTGCCCAAAAAGAAAAAAAAAACTGTAAGGGAATTTTTTTAAGAACTGAGAAAGTGCCAGTTGATCCAGCAACTCTCATCTAGAATTTAAATGCTAAAATAAATTTCATTATCAGAGAAGAACAAATTATTAAAATGTATAATGATATTCAGAGAGAAATGAAAGACATATTTAAAAAGTGTTCAAGTGAAATAAGCATAAATAAAATGTTCAAAGTCAGAATAAAATTTAAATTACCTCCACCAGAGAAAGTGGAATATAAAAGAAAAAGTTTCTAAAATCCTTAATATGATTCTTTCAGGAACATTTTATTTTATTTATTTATTTTTTTTAGGAACATTTTATATCAACTATACATGTCTTTGCATGTAGCTGTAATATTTCCATAAATTCTTAAATTGCAAAGCAACAACTGTAAGAAAAAACCTTCAACCTTTTTTTGTACTCTATATACAAGAAAATAATTTGGCTCACATTGTGAAAAAAGTAGACAATTGTGGATGAAGACTGTCAGATAATTCAAAGTGTCAGTTTGGTTTGAACATTTTTGAAAAGAGGAAATACTTTGACCAGAACTGCCAAAAATATGCCAGTCACTTTAGTGCATACTTGAATAAACATGAAACAATATTTGTACATGCTGATTAAAGATAAGGTTTTGTTATGGGTTATAAGATTCCACTCAAAAATGGTTTTTGTTAGTAGGAAAGCCAATAATGTTTTTAAACATAAAACAAATGCTGAAATCTGTTTCTTAGAAAATGTCACAAAATAGTATGATATTAATCACAAAAGGTTAAGTTTAATGATCTAAAGTAAAACATATATTGCCTGCCATACAACTGTGGTTTAATAATTTGTCTCCCTGCATAATCCTATAATTTTCAGCAGCAAAACATACGTCTTCAAACATAAGCTTTTAAAATATTTTTCTTTTCAATTTACATAAAATTTAAAAATTGCGATCTTAAAAATCACTCCTATTCTCCAGTCTCAAGAAGTTTCAAAACTACCGAGCAGACATAAACATTAGCAGACTGAGATCCAGTGGTGAGTGGTTCTCTGCAATGAAGTAGTATTGATTTATTTTAAAAATAGTTGAGAGTCTGCTGGGTGCCAGACGTTATTTTTAATCGCTCAGGATTCAGCTGGGAACATGGTAGGTAAGGTCTCTTCCTTAGTAAATGTTATTAACAAGTGAGAAAATATTTGAAACAAACAAGTAAATATGTGATTGAAGTGCTATGGAAAAAAATTAACTAGGGTATTATGACAAAAAAGTAGTATGCCAATGTTCCTTGTCAAAATTCAAATTGGGTATTCCAACAACTTCTTTTAACCTTGTCTCATAGCCTCAACATTACAGTATTTATTTATCTATAAACACCTGTAGCATGTAAAAACAGTAATTCTTTCCCCATACAATGCCATAGATAACATTAGCCTGTTTTTCCCTCAAAATGGAAAATAGCAGCTTCTTAAAACATTTATTTTACAGATGGAGAAAATGAACCTCAAGGAACTTAAATGGCTGGCTCACATTTATGTGACCCAGCAGGGACTTGAACCTAGGTACATTTAAGAAAAGTTTGTTGGAATTCTATGATATGTTAGGCACATGACAAATATTATGAAAATGAATATGGCACAGTCCTGACTTGAAAATGTTTCACAGAGAACATGCTTTGCTGTTTTTAATCCCTGGGCAGCAGCAATCATGCTTCTTCTAAAAATAACCAAGGAAAAAAATCAAATTTTCATAAGACACATGACACCAGAAGAAAGTCTGAGGCTTAGTGTCAGTCTTTCTTCTGGTTTGATGAACCTCATCTCCAGAAGCCATCAGAGGTTGGTTACCAGATATTTAGGTTACGTAGTTTAAAATGTAACCACCCCTTATGTATTACAAATGTTTTCTAAGGTAAACAGAAGAACCATAGATTACGATCAAGAAAGACCATTGGCAGGGACCTGGTTACTTTCCTCATGTGTAACTGACATGCTCACATTTGAAGGCTGAGGAGTGGGCTCCGCACAGCCCCAGTGGTCATCACCAGAGTGTACTCAGTATCACGTGCAAAATAGAGGAAGTGACTCTCTTCACCAGTTTAAATGCAATCTGATAATAGTTTCTCTGGATCATTGATGTGGTGCTAAATGGCTTTCAGAGAATTGGACTTAGAGGGCTAATTGAGAGACAATCCAGTAGATTTCCCTAGAGGTACACTGGATAGATTTTCAAAGTAAAGGGTTGCTGAACTCCTGAAGGTGTCATCTTTTGAATGAGATTCAAAATGGAAGTGTTCATTTTGGGGCTAAAAGGCCTAATATTGGCTAATGTCCACAGGAGGACAGAACAATTAGCAAATTTAGGAAATTGCTCTCATTTATGCCTCCAATAATATAGGTAATATTTGCAAATCAAGTTCTTCAATGAATTCATCCTTATTCAATGAATTCATATTTATTAATAAATATGAACATATTAAGCATATTTGACTTTATTGTACACGAGATATACATTTGGGAGATCTCTCACATACATATCACTAGAAAAAACATTGCACATTGCATTAAAAAATTTAATCATTAAAATTAAAATATTAAAACAGGACTAATTCACTAATCATTTTCCTTCCCTATATTTACCATCTTCCCAGGATTATCATATACACACCCAATTATCTTGGAAAATCTACTTCTACAGTTTTTTTGTTTTGTTTTGTTTTTGGCACATAAGAATTGGGTCAATCAAGGTTCAAATAAGTGAGAACAAAACCCCAGGAATCTCTGTGACATTTATATTCACAATTCCCTGCATGGCTCCCATCCAGTCCTGGCACAGACCAGACCCCTGTGTGGTGCCTAGGAAGTGACCTCGTATGTGCTATTAGTCGGGTAGATAGGGGAGACTAGTTGTTCAGACAGCCCAAATGCAAGCCTCCTGTGTAAGCACCTGCTCCCACATTCATGACTGATATGCTCCTAAATGCAAATTCAAACTCACTGGGTAAGGCAAGGGAAAAGGAAGAGAAATAGAGAGAGAACATGGAACGGTGACACTTATGATATTAATTAATCAATTAGGAAAGCAGATGAATTGAAGAAACTGAGTATAAAAGGTCAAATGTAAAAAGCAATCCAAAAAAGACAAGTTTAAAGAAAAGATGAGAACTTTTAATCTAATTAATATGCCTTTGGTAAAGCATACAAAGTATTTTGTGCTAAAACTGACTAAATCATAAGACGACAAGGGAGTCCAAGAGTGTGTTAGCTTCACTTCTTGTTCTCTGAAAGGCGAATTCCTAAACTTCACAACCAAATGTTTCTCTCATCTTTTCTTGAAAATCCCTAGGGACAAATGACTTTGTAGCCCCCTGAACAGATTTACATAAAACTTTCCTGAGGGTAAACCTGATGGTGTAAGATATAAAAGAAATGATTAATTGCTGTGCCGTTTTGAAAATTAATTTTTTCTATTTTTCTAATAAATCATTTTATGAGGACTGTTTTAATTTAGTTTTTATTTTTTTCATAGTAACAGAATTGCAAATATAAACATTAAAATCAGTTTTGTAATAGAAATTTTGGAAAATGCTAGAAATTATGAATAGAAAAATAAACCACCCACTTTGGAAGGCTGAGGTAAGCTGATCACGAAGTTTGGAGATCGAGAACATATTGGCCAACATGGTGAAAACCCATCTCTTAAAAATACAAAAATTAGCTGGGTGTTGTGGCACATGCCTGTAATCCCAGGTACTCTGGAGGCTGAGGTAGGAGAATCACTTGAACCTGGGAGGCAGAGGTTGCAGTGAGCCGAGATCGCGCCACTACACTCCAGCCTAGCAATAGAGTAAGATCCTGTCTCCAAAAAAAGAAAAATAAGCCACCTGTATTTCTACCAACCAGCATCCCAGAATTAGACTTTCTTTAATTTATTTGATATCCAACCAGCATCCCAGATTAGACTTTCTTTAAGTTATTTGGCATATTTCCTCCTTCACATTTTTTTTGTATGTGCATATGTGTGTCTGTATGTGTGTGTATGTGTGTGTGTGTGTGTGTGTGTGTGTGTATATATATATATGTGTACGGATATTTATATGTATTTTCAAACAGAGAAAATGATCCAAATTTTTACTTTTTGTTTTGTTTTGTTTTGAGATGGAGTCTTACTCTGTTGTTCAGGCTGGAATGCAATGGTGCAATCTCAATTTACTGCCACCTCTGCCTCTGCTATTCTCATGTCTCAGCCTCCCGAGTAGCTGGGATTACAGGTGCCTGCCACTACACCCAGCTAATTTTTGTATTTTTAGTAGAGGCAGGGCTTCACTATGTTGGTCAGGTTGGCCTCAAACTCCTAACCTCAGGTGATCCACCCACCTCGGCCTCCCAAAATGCTAGGGTTACAGGCGTGAGCCACTGTGCCAAGGCCCTCCTTCACATTACTAATTCAAAAATTTTGGCCAGGTGCCATTTCTCATGCCTGTAATCCCAGCACTTTGGGAGGCTGACGCAGGCAGATCATTTGAGGCCAGGAGTTCAAAACCAGCCTGGTCAACACAGTGAAACCTTGTCTCTACTAAAAATACCCAAATTAGCCAGTGATAGTGGTGTATGCCTGTAATCTTAGCTACTTGGGAGGCTGAGGCATGAGAATTGCTTGAACTCAAAAGGAGAGGTTGCAGTGAGCTGAGATCATGCCACTGCACTCCAGCTTGGGCAACAGAGTGAGACTCCATCTCAGAAGAGAAAAAAACTTAGTCAAAATTTGGATTATTTTCTCTACGTGAAAATACATATAAATATCTGTGTATATATATACACACACAGACACAAACATACACACACACATATGTACATACATATAAAGTTTTTTGTCCTCCTTTTATTCTTTTTCTTTCTTAGAGACAGGGTCTTGCTCTGTAGCCCAGGCTGGAGTCTATTGGCGCAATCACAGCTCACTGCAGCCTCAGATTTCTGGGTTCAAGTCCTCCCACCTCAACCTCCTCAGTAGCTAGGACTACAGGCACACACCACCCTACCCAGCTAATTTTTTATCTTTTGTAGAGACAGAGTTTCTCTATGTTGCCCAGTCAGGTCTTGAACTCCTGGCCTCAAGTGATCCTCTGGCCTCTCTCCCAAAGTGCTGGGATTACAAACATGAGCCACTGTGCTCAGCCTACTTTCTTAATTAAACATTACATCATGCACATTTTTAAATATTATAAATACTAACCAAACTAAGATTTTTAAATAGTTCTGTAACAATGTAACATATTATAGTCGGTTGAATGATGGCCCTCCAAAATATGTCTACATGGAATCTGTGACCTTATTTGGGAAAATAATCTTTGCAAATGTAATTAAGTTAAGGATCTTAAAATAAGATAATCCTGGATTAGGGTGGGCCATAAATCCAATGATACCTGACCTTATGAGAGTACAAAAGTGTCAAAAGACAGAGAAGGTGGTGTGAAGATTGCAGTGATATACCAAAGATTCCAGTTAGGAGTCATGGAACCCATTATATTTCAGAGATTGCAGAAGGAATCAACACCTCCATTGTAGATACTGGCCCACAGAACTGTGACACAATATGTTTTTTGTTGTCATAAATGACCCAGATTGTGGTAGTTTGTTATGACATCCCTAAAAAATAATACCGTAGATAGATCATGATTTACTGAACCATTCCCAGAGGAATTTTTTTCTTTTGTAAAAAATTTTGCTATCATAAATGATATTCATTTGTTCAACAAATATTTATTATAAACACCTATTACATGCTGGATACTGTTCCAGAAAATTGGGGAAATGAGATATCATGGAACAAGGCAAGGGTTTCACTCTTTGTTGAGCCTAAATTCAATGAGGAAAGACATAATAATCAATACACATGATAAGTACACAAATTATAAGTATGTTGGAAGATGTACTGTGCTATGGAATAAAAAAAAAAGCAGAATAAGGGAGTTTGAGTTGGAAGGATTGGATTTGCATTTTAAACAGATTAGTTAGGGAAGACCTTATCGAATAGTCGACATATGAGTAAAGACAGATGAGAAGACAGTGGGGAGTTGGCCATGTAACTATCTGAAGAAGAGCTTCCAGGAAAAGGGGAGAGTCCATGTAAAATGCCAGCAAGTATATCTTTAGGATAAATTCTCAGAAATGTAATTATCAGGTCAAAGTGTGTGGATATTTTTTAACTTCTTGATAAATGTCAAGAAATTTCCCAGAAGATTGCTTCAAATTAGACACTCTGAAAATGCACTTGATTTACTGCATCCCCAAATTTCAATACTGTATATTATTATTGTTTTTCTTAGCCAAATTGAAAGGCAAAAAACATAAATGAAAAACTTCATGGTTCAAATTTGCTTATTCTGGTGAGAATGTATCTTTTTCATGTATCTAGTAATCATTTTTATTTTTTTCTTTTAAGAAATACATATACTTGGAAACGCATGCTTTTAAAGAAAATATTGAATTGGGAAATTTTGTGAATCAGAAAAGTTTATTCTGTGAGCTATGGTCTTTAATATATTGTATACATGTCTTTTCCCAGTTTGAAGCTTGCCTTTTAACTGCTTATATTTACTTTAATACACAGAAATATTTTTAAGATTATATACTAAAAGGTATATAACTTTTTGCTTTATGACACTTTAAAGTAATACATTATTATTTCTTATCTCCAAGTAAAGATGGATAATCAAATATATTATTTCCAATTATTTTCTAAGCCTGTTTTAAAATGAGTGTATTTTACAAGAATACAACAACTTTTTGTGAAGTATGACTAGGAATTTAAAGGCATTATATTTGTGTTTCCTAGCAAAATTCAAAACTCAAATGCTCATTTTACGTAAAATATTTAAAATGAAAGCATGGAAAATTCAATAATGATACGAGTTTAAATACATCGTTCTGAATATTTTTTCAAAATTTAATTATGGCTATACTATGTACAGCACATATTTGAGAAATCTTAGTTTTAAAATAAATTTTAAACAACACATTATTGTACCTTTAAATATTCAATTTTATCTACAATCTATTGTCCTTCATAAAATAAATTTCACATCACAATATTATATACTTAAATACTTAAATAGATCTAATTAGACTTATTTCAGAGATACTGTATATTCAGTGCCAGATCACCATGTATATATGGTAATAAATATATACCAGTATATATGGTAACAAAGTGAGTCACATGAATCTTTTGGTTTCCCAGTGCATATAAAAATTATGTTTACACTATATTGTAGTCTATTAACTGTGCAAAGCATTATATCTAAAAACAAAAAACCCAATGTATATACCTTAATTTAAAAATACTCTATTGCTAAAAAAAAATGCTAGTGATTATCTGAGCCTTCAGGAAGTCATAATCTTTTTGTCAGTAGAGAGTCCTGCCTTGATGTTGATGGCTGCTGGCTAATCAGGGTGGTGGTTGCTAACTGGGATGGTTGTGGCAATTTCTCAAAATAAGACAATAGCAATGAAGTTTGCCTCACCAACTGATTTTTCTCTTCAGAAAAGATTTCTCTGTAGCCTGTAGCATGCAATGCTGTTTGATAGCGTTCTACCCACAGTAGAAGTACAATAAAGCAAAGGACAATAAAATGAGGTATGCCTGTATATACACACATACACACACAACAAATAACACATATAAAACCAGAACAAAATCTAGAACAAAAATGAAATGGATATCTCAAACTCAGAATAATAGAGTTACTCTGATAGAGCATTAAATTTAACACTAAGCTTCCTGACTTAAAGAATATCTGATACAACAAAATCAGGTCTACTTCTGCTATCACATAACAAGCAGCCCACAGGGCTTTTGTAACCTTTGCTTGATTGAATTACTGTCACTGGGAGGTTCAGTGAAGCATTTTCTGCTTCCTAGCAGTCTCTATCATTCTAATATTTATATAAATAGCAAAGAGCAGCAGGCCGGAAACAAAACCTTCCATGAGAATAACATACTCAAGATTAGCTCATTTATAAGTTCCTGCTAAATAGTCAATCCCCTTTTAGCTGATCATGTTTTCATTATTTTCTAATTTCCTACACTTGAAGGGAAAAAGCACTTAAAAATATTTTAGAGGTGTTATTCATTCAAGATTTTCTTCTGTTTCTATGTATATTCTTACATTTGAAGACTATGCTTGTGATTAAACAAGACAAAACATGTATTTTTAAAAATTTTTTCTGACTTTGATCATTAAAGATAAGTAAAAATCACATTAAATATATTCCTTAAATCATTTCAATTTTATGTTATCTGCATTGTGTACATAAACTAAATTTAAGCCAAAAATTTCTCTCCTTCAAAAAGAAATTTAGATTCATTCCTAAATTATTTGACTTTTAGAGAGCTATAAATATACAGGCACATTTTGATTACATATATGTAAATTTTGACCAATCAAGATATTTGAGTGAATATTTTGAATTCTTAAATTTATTCCATAAATCAGTAAAAGAATACATTCTTAAACAATTTGTAATTCCTCACTAGTAAAACACTGTCTTGAACTCCCTCTGCTGGCTTTATAAGGGTAGTTTAACTTTAAAAAGTCATTCACTTATTTGTAAAATAATCTAGCATAGAAAAACAAACACTTTATATGTTGTATAATGACTTCAATGATAATAAAAATTCAAGTCAAAATATACTTATCATCTTTCAACCCTAAAAAATACAATTTGTATCATAAAAAGTGATACTGAAAGGATATTGGTATGATATAAAATCACAGTAATCAAAATAGTTTGAGACCTGTAACTCCCAGCCTCAAGCAATCTTTCCACCTCCCCACCCTAAAGTGCTGGGATTATACACATTGTATGCTTGTATCAAAATATGTCATATACCCCATTACTACATACACCTATGTACCCACAGAAGTTAAAACTGAAGAATTGAAAAGAAAAAAAAATACAGTTTGAGGCAGGCAGGGGAAAAATAGAAGAAAGAAAAAGATTAGCGTAAAATGTAGAGCATCCAAAAGAATGTGTTAGGAATTTAAGGAATTGTTACAAGCATGACAGTTTAATCAAGTTGGGAATTAGGAGTTTATTAACAATGTATTCTTAAATAATTGGTCATATTTCTAAGATAAAACAAAGATATACATCTACTTCATACTCTAAACCAAAGTAAATTCCAGACAGAATTTTAAGTTTATATATAAATGATAAATCAATATAATCATTGCAACAGTATTTTGAAGAATTTCCTATCTTTAGATGGAAAAGTTCTTTGTAAATAAAACAGGAAGGAAAAAATAGTCATATTCAACTACTCGCATATTTTCATAAAAGGAAAACACCATAAACAACATCAAAGGCAAATGATTGGGGCAAATATTGCAACAGATATGATAGATAAAGGCATAACTTTTCTAATACATAAAAAGCTTCTATAAATTGGTGAGAAATAGAAAAGGAACTCAATAGAAAAATAAGCAAAGACTTATGCTAAGGAAATTCACAAAAGAAATCTAAATAGTCAATAAACACGTAAAATCCTGCTTGTCCTCACTAATAGTCAAGGAAAATAAAAGTAAAATGCACAGTGAGGATTGAAAGTCATTAATGGGATACTTAAGCCTTGGGCTAATTGGCAAACATTCAAAATATAACAACATCCAGTGCAAACTGCTGCAATCATTTAAAAAATATTTTGGCAATATCAATAAATCAAAGACACACACACACAGAGGCACAAAACTTTTACTGAAGTAATCTCACTTGGAGGGTCTCTCCAATATAAGCAAAGTACCAACACCAAAGGGCATTCCTCTAGTGACATGTAATGTGATATGTTTGTAATGGCAAAAACCAGGAAGCATTCTAATATTAATCAAAAATAAAATATTTGAATATATTTTAGTATAGTCATTTTAATATACAATTATTTAAATAAAATATATCATTATATATATATTTATCAGAAAGAAATCTGTATTGCTAATGATGAATCATTAACATGAACCATGATAACTAATTAAGAAAAGCAATCACAACAATATGGCATTTGTATGTGATTTTTCATGTTTGGGTGAGCATAAAAGAAGTTGTGGAAGGAAAGGACTTGGTCCTTTATAGTAGCTATCCACGAGGTAGGAATGGAGAGGGTGGGGGAAGATTTTTAACTTTTTATATATACACTTTTTAACTTTTTTACTACTTAAAATAGGTATTAATATTTTTATAATTTAAATCTTAAAACATAAAATTAGATGGCTAAAATGAGGTATTCATATACATCTTTCAGGACATAAGTTTTCTGTACATTTTAGGTCATAGGCTTGATCATAATTCCACTTTATTTTTCACTTATTACCCCCAAAAGGTGAAAGGTGTTAACCTTCTAACAGGAATGTCCATGAAATCCAGGTGAGGAGAGGGGAGAGGCAGCAGGGGAATTACCCAGCACTCATATTTTGGAATACTCCCCAAGGGATGTTGAAAGCCATATCTCCAAACCCACCCTGTGCTCAGAGGAACAGCTTTACAAATTAGGTAAATGATAAAACTTTCTCCCCACTTGTTTTCCACGCTTCATTGGGGAGCTGGCTGTGATCACCAGTGGCAGTGATACTGATTCCCAATATAGCTTCAAAATTATCCCAGGAAAGTAACGCAGTATTTTTTTCCTCAACCTTGGCTGCACCTTAGAATCAATGAAAGAATAAACAAACAAAACATGTTGTGCTCAAACTGATTGAATCAAAATCTCGGAGTTAGGCATTGGTTCTCCTGTGCTGGTATATATATATTTTTAAGTTCTTCAGGTGTTTCAGAAGCACAGTGAGGGTTGAGAACCATTAATAGGTAAGGGCCTCAAGCCTGGTGCTATGATGGTAACTGGAGTCTATGGCCCGCCTTAGCCAGGCAGCCTGAGGAGAGAAGAAGATGCAAGATGAAAATCCTGAAGCTCTATACCCAATGCTGTATTTTTTTCTTTCTATGTCATTTTTAAAACAGCCCTTAATGAAGTATAATTTACATGCCCCATACATGTATACAGTTTAAGTGCATAGTCTGGTAAGTTTTAATAACTTTATACAGTTATGTAACCATCACAATCAAGTTTTAGAACACTTTGAAGACTCCCAAAAAAGTTTCCTCCTGCCCATGTATAATCAATCCCAATCTCCAGTCACGGATTTGCGTTTTGTCTCTATAGTTTTGCCTTTCCAAGAAATTTTGTGTTGGACTTATACCTCATATAGTCTTAGCCCTCTGGCTTCTATTTTTAAGGGCTTCCACGTTGTTGCATATACTAGTGATTTGTTTTCTTTATTGTTGTTAATAGTCCACATTTTGTTTATCTACTTTCCAGTTGAGAGGCATTCAGACTTTCCAGTTTGGGGCTACTGTGAAGAATGTCACCATAAACATTCACATGGAAGTCTTTGTATGAACATATATTTTCATTGTTTTCTTACGTAGGTACCTAGGGATAGACTCACTGAGCTGTATCAAAAGTGTATGCATAACTTTTAAAAAGAATTGCCAAATTTTTCCAAAGTAGCCGTACCATTCATTCTACATTCTCAGCAGAAATGTGTGAGTGTGGTAAGAGACAATTCTCATTTTTTTTTCAAGTTTGTGCCCATTTTGGGACAAGAGGAATTAACTGTTCTTTTATTTCAGACTCTCTTTTTTTAAGGACTATTTGTATAGTGAACAGCATTGAGAGAGCTGAGAGTAGGTTTCTTTACTGTCTAATACAATAAAGATAACGGCTCCCTCTGGGTCAAAGGTTGGGCAAATCACAAAAGATTCAGATTTCCTAAGCTCAGAGTTCCCCTGCTGTGATAAAATCCCTCTGCATTTATAGCATCCACCTAGCCTTTATTGCAGAACCCTGTGGGGATCAGGTTTCAGGGAAATGATGCAAAAAAAAAAAAAAAGATAATACTCTGGCTACTGCTATTGCTGTAAATCATAAACTGTCTCTGAGTCAAGAATCTTGTCTCTTCTTCCAGCATTCATAAAATGTGGAGGCTACCTTGTTTGCTTGCAAGTTGGGTAAAATCTCAGAAAGTTCCGGTTTCTCCATAACCACATCTACCCTTCATATTGTCTCAGCCATTCTAAGAGATGAGGTTTTACTTCACATTTCCCTAATAACTAATGATACAAGGCATATTTTCCTGTGCTTATTGCCATCTATATATTTTCTTTGGTGACGTGTATCTTCCAATCTTTGGCCCCATTTTACATTGGATTGTTTGTTTTCTTATTATTGAGTTGTAAGCTTTATTTATATATTTTGGAAGCAAGTCCTTTGTCAGATACATAATTTACAAATAGCTTCTCCCAGTCTCTGGTTTGTATATTCATTTTCTTCATGATGCTTTTCAAAGAACAAAAAGTTTTTTTTATGTTGATAAAGTTATCAATGTTTTACTTTATGCATCATACTTTTTTTTTTTGACAGAGTCTTACTCTGTCACCAGGCTGGAGTGCAGTGGCATGATCTTGGCTCACTGCAACCTCCGCCTCCCAGATTCAAGTGATTCTCCTGCCTCAGCCTCCTGAGTAGCTGAGACTACAGGCACATACCACCACACCCAGCTACTTTTTGTATTTTTACTAGAGATAGGGTTTCACCATATTGATCAGGACGGTCTTGATCTCTTGATCTCTTGACCTCGTGATCCAACCACCTATACCTCCCAAAGTACTGGGATTAGAGGCATGAGCCACCGCACCCAGCCTATATATCATACTTTTATCTAAGTAACCTTTTCTTAAGTCAAAATCACGAAGATTCTTCTAGAAATATATTTTTAGCTTGTATATTTAGAACTATGAATCATTTTAAGTTTTATACAGGTCAAAGTTCTTTTATTTCTGCATATGAATATTGCAGAATTGAATATCTCTTATGAACATTGATTAACCACCATGCATTGAAAGGATAATGCTTTTCCTCTTAAATTACCTTGTTAACAATGAAAAAAATTGATTGCGTGTACATGCGTCTATTCTGGACTCAATGGTGTTTCATTCGTCTTTATGCCATTAGCACGCTGTCTTGATCAATATAACTTTGTGGCAAGTTTTGAAATCAAATAGCTAAATTTTCATTTTGTTTTCTTTTTTAAAAAAATTGTTTTGCATATTCTAGGTACTTTTTATTCTAGGCACACTATTTTATTAGGGCAGTTCAGGATGGCAGGTTAAAGTATAAATGGTGTTTAAAAGGGCTGAATAAAAAGAGAGTTCATAGAGTTTGTTGGACATTAAGACAAGGAACATGTGTACATAAATCTGGTTTGCCCAGGGTCAGTTAGTTATTTTCCATTTTTGGTATCAATGAATGGGAATCTGGTTTTATGGTCTGACTATTTCATGTCCTCTCTTCATTATGATATTTTTGGTTGCTCTAGTAAATTAACTGCTGTCATTTAGTCTTATCAACAATTGATAATTTCTTCTTTTATTTCATGTTTACGGGAAGGTTGTTATACACTACATGTAAAAGATTGAGTCAATCTCAGAGATTTGTTGAAAGGACTGTGCCAGGCAGTCATTCCTAAAATAAACTCATGGTTACAGGGTTTGGAGTTAATGTGACCATTGCTCAGACAACATTTAGACTCCACCAGAGGACCGGATTATGATTTCCAGGAATCATTTTAGTCCAGATGCAAGGTTCAAGAAAACATATCCAGAAGAACAGGAATTAATTACATAGAATCAAATACACTAGTAAAGCATATTTAATTGTGGTTATTTCTTTTGGCATGCTATTGGTATTATTTTTATAAATCTATTTTCTGATGCATTTTTAAGGAAATCTTTCCTTTTGTGACTAATTTTTCTCTAATGCCTAATTCAGCAGACTATGCTTTTGCAATTTGAAATGAAACTTTCAAAAATGATATTTGATTCTCAGTGACCTCTCCAAATTCAGAAACAGACAACTGTACTGAGCCTCATTATTCATGGCAATGCATTTATTTCATAGGTTCAATAAGAATCCATCCTTTTTTTTTTTTTTTACCAGGACACATTTGACAAATTGATAGTATCATCCAGGTCATATTATAGCATTATACTTGACCATAACTCTGTAGAACTCACCATTAAAAAATAAGTATTTCACTTCACATATGAAGCAAATACCCAGAACATCCTCACACCAAATTGGACTGTCACCTATCATATGACTTACAAAGTCTTAGTCTCGAAAATGATAAGAAAAGTCACTTCCTAGCCAGGAATCTAAGAATATTTGGATGATTGCAAAGAGAGAAAATTCACTCAAATTTATAGACACTGCAATAAATCTTGTATAAAAATACTTTCATTTTTTTGTTTTCTAGATTCAAAATAAAAGAACAAAAAAGAGAAATTTAAAAGTCTAATCCTATATTCCTTCTGAAATATTCAGATCAAAGTTAATTTTCTAACCGTAATTTGCTCAACCCTGTATGCTCTACGAGGTTTATATTAATTAATGCTTCTCAATATACCTATGTAAATAATCAGGTGAAAATATTATGAAACCAGCCAACTTTGTGATTTGGAACAACCTTTAGAAATTACTTATGATCATTATAAGGGGGCACTTAAGAAAAATTATCCAAAGTTTGGAAATAAGGCAAAAGGAGAGCAGCATATCCTTTTAATGTCAAATTCAAATATTGATCAGCTCTAGAAATAGTCCTTTATCTAGAGAAATAAATAATTCTATTGTTATGTTTAAAGAATTATCTACCATTAAAGACCCAGACTATGTAATTTTAATTTTACAGGTTAACTTGTGTCATTTTGTCTGGTATTTTTTAATAGAGAATATAATCCCAGAAATTATGGTTTTATTGCTTTATGGGATATTAACAAGTGTTATGTCTCACTGGCAAGCTCAATCAGTATTATGTCTTCAATGAGAATATAATTACTGTTTATTTAAACCAGCTTAGTCTTCCTGATAGTTATCTTATTAATGAGTTGAATAAATTTTGATAGATGTTCATTTGATATTGTATGATAATCATATATATGTACAGTATATATATATTTAAGAGATAGAGTCTTGTAATGTGATCAAGGAGTATACTGGAGTATAATAGCTACCCACAGACATGATCATGGTGTGCTACATTCTTGAACTCCTAGGCTTAAGCAGTCCTCCTGCCTCAGTCTCCCAAATAGCTGGGACTACAGGTGCAGGCCACCATATATGCATCTGTATTCAATCTGTCACAATAATAACACATTTCTTAGTGCCTTGAGAAGGAAGTATCCTCAATTGCCCCACATTAAGGTAAAGTAAAAAGGACCTGAGCAGATTAATTCAAACATTTCCATCTTTTGGGGCATTTGGACTTCATCCTTTAGAGAATGCCAGCAAAGTTCAGGTATTTCCACCTTTTAAAACATGGATTATTGATGAGTCCACACTTCAATTAGTAAACTTATCAAGTTATGAATGTCTTTTTACATACTTCAGTCAAAATATTAAATTCAGTATTCTGGGTGAATGCCTCCATGACAATGAGTTCAACACAATTGCACCTTACAATTTATCTTCCTTGGTGTATATAATCCCTTAAAATCCACTCCCACACACATTGTCTTGCCAATACAGATTGGTGAAGTGCTGAAATTCTTGCACTGCTTTTCATCCGTTCTCAGTCTGGAAGAAATTACAGGTGCACTGTGAGAAGAATGAGTTTGTGAGGCAAGTCTATTCATTCAAAGATTTTTATACAGAAGAGATTTGTTCCTTTTTTAACTACTTGTCTTCTAATTGACGAAATTGATGGTGGCACTAGGAAGAACATGAAAATTTTCAGCCTTATCTATGCTGCTCAAATGTCTCTGTCTTGTGATTTAAAACTGCACCCCTTTTCCATCAGTACTTTTCTATCAGCATAAGAGACCTAGAGGTGTTGAGAATTTATTTGAATTAAAACTTTACAACTGTCACAATGAAATCTTGGATTTAGTTCTCTTCTATATCTTCCCGCTGGCCATAGGAAATGAGGGGCTCATTCAAATCTAGTCTTGAGGCTTTGTGTTCATCCATGCCAAATATTTTAAATTTTCAATAGCACAATTTCTACATCTACACTCTCTGGTGTTATCAGAAGAAGCCAGGTGACACCAAAAAGTTTATAATTACTGTGTTAGCCATTGCAACTAAGTCTCATAATCACTTGATATCCCAATGCCTCAGCCTGTTCATGTATTTCATCCCATGACAAAAGCTATAATCAGCTGAGTAATAGTATTGTAACTACACATAATGAATTATCCATATCTCATTCCTTCCCAGTACTCCTGAAATACATGAACAATTTATTTCCCAAATTTGAAGTTCTGTTTCCCGGGGCTGCTTCTGATAACAATTATTGTACCAATCATTGTTATTTGTCAGGTTCCTGGCAGAAAACAGATGATACAAATCAACTAGAGAAGAGGTTCATAAAGAAACCATTTACACAGGTACAGATGAGGTACAGGAAAATGACAGGGATTGTGCAGAATCCTGAATATGGTAACATTTCCAGGTTCTTACTCTCCACTTTCCCAGATACATGTAGACTCTGCCAACAACTTTATTTTACTGTTTCTGACAAAAAAATAAATTGGGAAGTAACCCAAGATTCTCCCTTGTCTACTGCATCCCACTTCAGTTAATTAAATACCAAGTCCCATCCATTTCACCTCCTAAATATACATCTAACATATCTTCTAAACACAGTGACCCCTTGCAGTGTGGAATCATCATTCAATGTATACTGAGTCATGAGAATTTTAGTATAACATTCATTGTATACACCGGAGCTGCAGAAGAAGTTCTGTAATAAGGAACTAAGTTGTGTAGATTCTTCTATGTCATAATAAGAAGTTCATTTTTCTTTAAATTACAACAACAGAAAAAAATAGGGGTAGCAGAGCCCTTTGTATGTCGGTAATATTTTTGTTTTTGCAATTAAATGCTCAGCTTTGGAAAAAGCATTAATACATCAGCACAGAAGACATAGATTTTAATATGTAGCACATTCAGTTATAGCACTACAAAGAGAATAAGGAAAGAAGAAACTATCAACATCCAGCTGCAGAGTTTAAGCAGTCTCATGCTGTGACTACAGAGAGTACAAATTATATATTCTCATCTCATTTTAGAGACCAAAATGTATTATATTAAAGCCTCATTTATGTTACAACCTGGGTATCATTAAGTTTAACACAATTTAGGTAGCATATAAACTTATTGAATTCTTTATTTTGATTAATATCACTGAATAAATGTTAAAATACATTACATGAAATAAATAGAGTCAACATATCCAAAAGTCTCTCTACCTGAACTACTGCACCTTTTTTTTTATATTATTTTGGAGACAGGGTTTCACTCTGCCACCCAAGCTGGAATGCAGTGGTGTGACCATAGCTTGCTATAGCCTCAAACTCCTGGGCTTCAGACATCCTCTCACCTCAGCCTCCCAAGTAGTTAGGACTACAGGGGTGCACAACTGCCCCTGGCTAATTTGACTTTTTTTTTTTTTTTTGGTAGAGACAGCATCTTGCTATGTTGCCCAGGCTGGTCTGGAACTCCTTGCCTCAAGTGATCCTCCTGTCTTGACCTCCCAAAGTACTAGAATTACAAGCATGAGCCACTCTCCCCAGCTCCTGCATCACTTATTGACTGTAAGTGTCAAGACAAAGCATGTCTATAGTTCTCTCTGCTTATGTTATGTTACCTACATAATCTGTGTTGTAGTAATATGTATTAATATGAAGTGTGGGTTGCTGCATTACTTGCAAATTCAGTATAAGCTAAATTCATGGCTTTTAGTCTTTTTGGTCATCTAAAAAGATCTAGAAGGCATCATTTTATTGATTTTATTTTCATTTTTTAAAATAAAATATGATAAAGAAGTAACCTATGAGACCTCTATAAGAAAAACTAAGTAATATCTATGTACATGATGTCCCACTCCTATATTTATTTATTCTGTTTTTCTTCACTCGACAACCTCTCTCTGGCTTACCTTAATCCAAAAACGTAAGACATACTTATTTCTGAAGAACAATTTTCACTATGGGATAGAACAGACAACTCTCAGAACACTTGACACACCTTCACCATGTTAAACACTCTTCAATTGCTAGAAAAAAATAGACCATGGACTCTTGAGTCTTTATAAAGCAGTACAGAAGACATTTGTAAAATAAGAATAAATGCTAGGTAGAAAGATCAATTTGCCTTTCTTTTCTAAACCCCATAAAGATTTCTTCAGGCCAGACAGGCTTTAATAACTGTCTAGCTTTGGTTCAAAGAGTACGTATCTAGTAGAAAGAGAGAACAAATATCATGTGTTCCAAGGAAAGGATTCCTTTTTAAATGTCAGGGTAATAGCTCAAGTTTTCTGCTATTCCGAAATTAATCACTACAATATTAATGGTTCTTTCTGTGCACAGGAAGTGGGGAAAAGCAGAATTAACCAATGCATAGTCCAGGGCCCTAATCTCCCTATAACCTCTGTTTCTCAAACCCACATTCTTGGGTTTCTCAATACAGGTTTCCTTTTTCTGTTTTTTAAGGCTTAGGGACATAACTCAAAATGTTAATATCTAATGCTCATCTCCTTAAATGAAAAAATACAATTATTTTATGAAAGCATATTTCCTTCATGAAACATCTGAATAAAACAAAACCCTCTAGAGAACTAAAAATTTCTAGGAGCATACTACAATATATCAGATATTATTGAAAAGAAATATGGCAGCTATTTTGCTTAAGTTAATTAGGAAAATAAAATACGTTTTATCTTAAAAATCATGGAAATTGTTGTAACTTTTTGATAATTAGGCACTTTTATATTTCAATAAACCTAAATAAAGGATTGGAAAAATAATTATTTTTTTCTCTTGCTCTCTTTCAGAACTATGCAATATCATTTTTCTACATTTCCTTTTCAGTAAAACTGATAATTTGGGCTATCCAGGGGAGTTTTTTAAAATGGTCAAAATGGAATACTTTGCAACACATACTTGACATATATTTATGATGATAGTTAATATGCTAAAGCTTCCCAAATAGTTAGTTGAACATGACATGTAATATAAATTTCTTTAGAGTTATTTAGTAAAAAACAGAAATATTGAAAGGAAAACTCATTAGAAGAATATTAAAGATTTATATACACAAATTTCATGATGTTGTCTTTTATTTTGGGATAGTCATAATTTAAAAGTTGAAATTTGGAATTAATTATAAGATTATGGCACAAAATTATATAAAATATTATTCAACTATGAATCATTAGAATGGTGATTTTGAATAGTTGAGGATGTAAAAATATGTTTTTAATATAGTAAGAAGAATAAAAAACACTATACTATTGGGAAGATGTATACCAATGCACTAATCATTCATAATTCTAAATCATTTTTCCTTTAAAAAAACTCCATTTCTATCTATGATACTAACATTTATATTTTTCCAGATATAATATTTATATGCATATGCATCCTAAAATTATTCTGCTATTCAGTTTATTCATTGGCAGAATTAATACTGTGTGAAATTTTCTTGGTCATCAGATAACTGGGAGAATCATTTTGCATATACCTTTGATACTAGAAAACAAGACAAGTATGTATAGCTGTTTTTTTAGTTATAGTTTCTTTGGAAACATATACCAGTTTGCTATGTTTTGAATATCTCGTTTTCACTTTTACAATTGTGAAATGAATTACTGGCTTACAAAAACTTTTATTAATAGATAATGAATATCATTCCTATTTGGAAACAAAATGCTTGAATCAAGTAGGGTACTAAGTTGGAAAATTCTGTACACAAAACAAATACTGAGTAATTTAATTTGGATGCATAATATTCTATGCATGAAGCATGTGGATCCTGGATTGCACATAAGTTAATTTATAAAATATAATTAAGGGACACAAAGCATGATAATTTTCTCAACCGAGAAATGACAGCAATAATAGTATCTATTGAAGAATTGTTAGGAAGATTAAATGAGACAATGCAGTATTGGATAATTTTAATATTACTATTTTATAATTTTCATATTATTATTCAACCAGTGATAGGATTAAGTCAAATTATAGGGTTCACTGGGAGATTAAATGAGATAATATTCATAAATCTGTTACTCAATGCAAGTACTTATATGAATAACAATAAAAATAGTAATTTATTCCCTAAATATGTATAGTACCAGATTAATGGTGTCTCAATATCTACAGATTCCTCTAACATTTACTTCTTTCATGATCACCAATTACTAATTTGCTATTAATTGGCCTCAAGATGTCTACCTATCTCTCATGTGGAAATATTTGGTAATTGTGTGATGAGAGGGAAAATAATGTGCTTAACATTCAGCAAAGTACTTCCAAAGTCTAGAATGTCCAAGCTCTTAGCTTATATTAATATGAAAATATGTTTCGAAATCTACTTTTGAAAATGGACATTTCCAGTGGAAAATCATTATTACCCTTTTAGTGGTGCCTACATTAGTCTACTTAAAGAGGTATCTGCAATTAAATTGAGAAGAATATAAGTTTAATTTGTATCATATACCTAAAACATTTATTATTATTTTCATTATTTTGAGACATGGTCTTGCTCTGCCACCCTTGCTAGAGTGGACTGGCATTAACATGACTCACTGCAGACTTGAAATCCTGGGCTCAAGTGATTCTCCTGCTTCAACTCCCATGTAGGTGGGACCATGGCCACATGCCACCAAACCTGGCTGATTGGTTGACTGATTGATTGATTGATTGATTGTAGAGGTAGGATCTGAGTTTTGTTGCCCAGGCTGTTCTCAAACTCCTGGGCTCAAACGATCAACCCTCCTCCCCCTCCCAAAGTGCTGGGATTATAGGCATGAGCCACCACGCCCAGCCAAATATTATTTTTTAAGTAACATTAAAAGTTTTCAGAAATAAGCAGACAAGAGTAAGTAATTAAAATATTGTCAGATATTATTTGTAAGGCATCCAGCACTCTTAAGTGTCATTTGAGAATTTTTTTATTCTCCTTCAATGGTTATAATTGCCGTTATTGATTGAACAAGTTTATACCCTGTGACAATGACAACCCTGCATGATAATATAAAAATGTTATTAAAGATTATTACTGCTGCCTCCCTGGGGTATGAGGAAAAGCCTATTGATATGAAATATAATGTAATTAAGATCTAAAATATTACAGAGAAAGAAATTGCAATTACAGGTGCTTCGTGTTGACACATAGCGGCTTTTTTCTAAAGCAGTTATTATTTTTGGCCTTTAATCTTTTCCTTACAACACAAATGTTATCAGTGAACCTGCCAAATCTATCCATGATGCATTAGGTGGAAAACTGTTGCTAACTAACTGTACTTCATTGCAAACAATATAAAATTGATGTATATTAGAATTAAAATAATAATAGCTGACATATATGTGCATTTATCATGTGCCAGTTGCTGTTCTAAGTGAGTTGCATGAAACACTGTATTTAACCACTTAAGTTACCTTATGATGTATATATCACTTCAGGTCTACAATTTCTTATCCATTATTCTGAAAGCCAAAAATCTCTGAAAACTTTGTTTCATTTATTCTCACACAGGTAGAAATCTGACTTGAATTGATATGAAGCTATTTATATTCTTGAATTACGTCTCTTAGTTTGAAAATTTATTTTGCTGAAGCAATTTTTATATGCCTGAGACTCTGCTGTGACTGTTATATAAATGTATGCTATCCACTGAACTATTTTTTAAATCCTAAAAATCCAGAACTCTGAATCACCCCCAGACCCCAGAGTTTTGGGGGGAAAAAGTTATGAATCTATATCATGCTCATTTTACAGAGGGGTAAACTGGGGCATAGAGAAGGAAAATGATTTTGCAAAATTGCACTGCTAGTAAGCAGTTGAAATGTGATCCATTTCCATGTAAACATTTAATATGATTTTAAATGTTTCTTCCATCTGCCTTCCTCTTTCCTTTACTACAAAATCTCAGAAATGGAATGCTAGAAGCACACCTGTAGATGAATGTCATTTTAAGAAGGAAAAACTACCTATAGGATACTATACTTACTAACTAGGTGACAAAATAATCTATATACCAAACCCCCATGACTCACAATTGAGCTACATAACAAACTTGCGCATGTACCCCTGAACCTAAAAGTTTTAAAAAGTAAATAAAAATAAAAATAACAGGCCAGGCTAGGTGGTAGTCCCAGCACTTGGAAGGCAGAGGCAGGTGGATCACTAGGTCAGGAGATCAAGATCATCCTGGCTAACACGGTGAAACCCCATCTCTACTAAGAAATATACAAAAAAATTAGCCAGGCGTCGTGGCACGTGCCTGTAGTCCCAACTACTCAGGAGGCTGAGGCAGGAGAATCACTTGAACCCAGAAGTCGGAGGTTGTAGTGAGCCAAGAACGCGCCATTGCACTACAGCCTGACAACAGAGCAAGACTCTGTCTCGAAACACACACACACACACACACACACTCACACACACACACACGTTTACTACTCCCAATGTTGCTAGCTTAAAAATAAAAAAGTCGTTTATCTTGAGAAGATCATTGGGCTTGAGAAGCCCAAATGAGTTGGTTGAAGCTGGGACATTAATTAATTTCGATGTGCATGTGTGTCACGGTTGAGCCGACAGGGTGCCAAGTGCTGTGCCAGATTTTACTGTCCAAAAACCCCACCGTGAATTACTGTATAATAATCAGTCTGAAATGTACAATTACAGAACAAGCAAAGCCTTCAAACTGCTTAATGACATCTGTCTTGGTTGAAATTTCACAGATGGAATTTCTAGAGATATCTATATAGCAGCTTTGGATGGGTGTTAGGAAACTGAGTTTCTGTTTCTAGCTCAGAAAGCAGATTATTATGTGACCTTGAATAAATAACTAAGAAGTATTTTACTTCATCTCTTTCCATTTGTAATTTGGAAACTAAACTCATGTATAGTTTATTTAGAATTCTAAATGAAAGAAATATACATGAGTTTAGTTATTTGAGCTAAATACATAATAAATATTATGTATATTTGAAATATACATGAGTTTAGTTATAGAATTGGAAATTCTAAATGAAAGAAATATACATGAGTTTAGTTATTTGAGCCATTTTTAGGAAGGCCTTAGAGTAGTATTTATTATTACTTCAGAGCCTAATCTTGAAGCTGTGTGTCCCAGATTCAGTGTCAGAAGGCAAAGTGAGATTTGTCATTTCTGCAGTGTGTTCCAAGATAAAACATTAAAGCTGGTTCTCAAAAAGTCTTTAATAGCTTTTTTAAAGTGACAACTGAATAATAATTTTGTAATCACAACTCTAAACATAGATTCCAAGCTTAGCCAGACTGTAAATATGTAAGTTAATAATTCAAACATATTTGTTCCTTCACATTCTACATAAATCATTAATGATGTATCTCAATTTTAGTAATTATTGGAACAGCAGAATACTGCATACTGATAAGCTATTTCAACCAACAGCAAAGAACCGTTGTCACTTTTCATATTAGATTAGTGGTTTCTAATCTCCTAGAACAGTACATATGTCATTACTGCTTAAATTTCTATGTAAACAAAGGGTTGTAGGCATGAATCATGTGAGTGGTCCACTTTTTAGGCCACAAATGTAAAAACATCTCTATAAAATTGAAGAGTGCAGATAAGACCTTAGAATTGATGGTAGAGCATACATTCTTTAAAGAATGTCCATAATTATAGATAATAATTATTCATATTGCAGAATATGTCTCAAAAATTTTAAGGGGCTAGCCATGGGTTATTGTAAATTCTAACTTTCTCTTCTCTGATTCAAAACTTTGATTTTTTTCTTACTCCATTAATAAAACATACCAAAAATAAATTTGCCTTGAAATGCAGTTTGGGAGTAAGAATCTAATGAATGAATTTATCAGTAGTTTATCACATTTTACTAGGGAAAAACAGTTATTGTAAATGTTTATAACTTAAGATGATACATTAGTGCCAAATTGTACATAGATGACAATAAAAGAAATCCAAAATACCATTTGCAACATGCAAGCATAAAATGCTAGTCACATAAAAATGCCAATGCTTTTAAAATAAATTCACTTTTTAATCTACATTTAAAAGCACAAAAATAACCTTCAAAATATATAGCCATGGCAACTCAAGTAGAATTTCCAAAAGATTTTTTCCTAAGGGTGGGAAGAGGGAATGAATGGTATTAAAGAGGCACTTGACTTTCTCCATTGCTGCGAACAGATAATCTGAGGCCTACTCAGATGTAAATCTAACAAACTCAACACCTTTTAACCTAAGCAAGGTTCCGCTACTAGTTTTTCTATTCCTGTTGTAAAATTTTATATATATTACATTAAACATATATTTTATGTGGTGTGTTATATATACATATATGTGTGTTTAATATTGGAGGCTCCCACAAAAAAAACTTGGAGGAGAAATAGAGTAGATAGATCCTCTATATTCCCAAGATCCTGAACCATCTCTGTTCTGTATTAGGTAAGTAAAGTTTCTCAGTGATGTTCTGCGGATGGCTATCTCTGAGTTTGTGGATTAAGTAAATACTGAACTGTTTGGATTGTTTGTGTGGTATATTAGACCATCTAAGCTCCTCTGCTGAGGGAGTTCCCTAATTTGGAATTACAGCATTTGGCTGACTCTGCTTTGTAGGTGATGTTTCCAAGGGGCCAAAGTTCATCAGTTTCTTCTTGTACTTTTTCCTCTATCCCAGAGGAAAAGATGTGACAACAAGTAATTCAGTCAACTCTGGGATATATCATCATTTAGATGACACCATATATCAGAGGTTCAGCCATTGAGTTGTTTCATTGAGATAGTAATTTTCTGAAACCTGTATGTCGACATTGTATTGGTAGAACTAGCCAACCCACCTGGCCAGTGATGAACTATTTTTGATGGATGAAATATTTCCTTGCCATTTCTAATAGATCCTGTCAATCTGCAAGATTGACATAAGGAAGGCTAAATGGCTGTCTCGTAATGATCTTATAGAAAGTGTCTTGTAATAATCTTTCTATATAAGGTCATTACAAGACACCTTGTAATGATCTTATAGAAAGTCTGTGTGAGTCCTGAGAGGACTGCATGGTTATTAATGATAGTGGCAAAATGTAGACCAGGGAAAATTATGTTTATGAAAATTTGGACAGTGTCATCTTTAGTGTCTCATTTACTCTTTCTACTTCTCTTTAAGACAGGGGTAATGCTAAAAGTGAATTTTCTGGGTTAGTGGAAAGATCTAACAGAGTTTCTTTATGCTTATTCTCACAAAATGAGTGTTTCCATTTGGGAACATGATTTAATAGTATTTTAACAACTGTGACAGTGTTAGCTCTCTGGCAAGGAAAAGCAACTATCCAGCCAGAATTTTTTTACCAACAATAACTAATGTGTATACATAGCCTAAATATTTGCGCAGTTGTATAAAGCCCATTTGTAAATCCTCAAAAGAGTCTTGAGTAGAGGAACTGAACCATGCCTCATCTTAACAGATGTACCTGGGGTATGCTTGTTATCTACCATTACTTATTTAATAAAAAAGGTAGGTTTTTTTTAAATTCTATAATGTTAACAATATTAGAATAATTTGACCTGGTTTCATTGATGGGATTGTGGTGTACAGGGCACTAAATCCCCAAATAGCCAAAATCTATTTCTATCGAGAGAGGATCTTTGTGATGGCCAACTTTGCCTTTCAGAAGGTTGAGCTAATCATTGTAAGTCAACTATAGCCAGTTAAAATTGAGACATTTCTTCTTCTGAAAGTTTGGTGGAGATAAATGTCCATTGTAAAGCTTTCCTTTTAGTTCGGATGTGAAAAGCAGCTCATTTAGCATGTAACTTTGCAAAGGCATTGCCCTCAGATTTTGATCTGCGTATGCACTTCTATCTTAATAACCATGATCTCCTTGTGAGTTTTTAATCACTTCTATTAAGTCACTAATATTTTTCCTCTGGTAGTCAAAATATCTGAAAAGGTCATAAATCCTTCCAGTTTTCATAACATTCCAAAATAATGAAAAATTCTTAAAAGCACATCTATTCTCTTTTCTCTTTTGCCACGATACAAGCTTTAGTGAGAGCTATTAATTCTGCTACCTGGGAAGACAGAATACAATGTAATGAGCTTTAATGGCTGCATTTTCAGTAGATACCAAAAGAAGGGGATGCCATTGTTATTTTCTAAACTAAAAAACCATCTATAAACTATATTAAATCAGAATTAACTAAAAAGTTCTTTGTAAGGTCTGAGCTGGGTATGCTTAACTCCTGAGTTATTGCTATAATCCTGTTTTCCCTTTATCTTGAAGAAGAATTCAAGTTAATTTGAACAATGGTAAATAGTGACACACGAAGATAATAAAAGGGATTAATAAATGTAAAAGTTGTTGACAGAGAAATGTTGAGTGTGGTCTAGAAGTAACAGTGATTGCCCAGTACATGCAAACCACAGAGTTAGTGAAAAGCAAATGCCACATTGGCAGAAGCTTTCACAGGTTTGGCAGCTGCTGTCACCTCCTGCAAACATGAAAATTGGGTTAGGTCTTAGTTACCAAACCAATGGATATGCTAAGAGAGACAATAAACAGGCTTCTCTTGAGTTAATACTAGCCATGCATCATCTTGTCTTTCTTGAACAAAAGAGAGAAGTTTTTAGAGGATTAGGGATACCTAAACTGGGGCATTGTTAAAGAGAAGAATTCAAAGATGAGACAGCTTTTTCTACTTTTATATCACATGGGAAAGGCTCAGCAATTGTCTTAGTAAGTTCATGAGAGGACTAAGCAACTTTAAAAAAAAATAAGTATTTATTGCTTGCACCTAAAAGTCTTTTCATTGTCTTTTAATTTAGAGCTTTAGTAAAATGGAATTTTCTTTGTTCTAGTGTAGGAAAGAAAATACCCATGTACTGACAGATCATGACTCAACTAATGTTTTCAGTTTCTTGGCAAAATCACGACTTTTCTCTAGATTCCTTATGCCTCTTTTCAGTTAATCTTGAAAAGAAATATGGAGTCTCTGTGAAGTTAGATCAAGAGGACACTGCAAAAAATTATCTACATATTGTATGGCAATGGATCCTCAAAGAAAAGTCATTTTGTTTAGATTGAAAAAAAATCAATGAGGAGTCCATAAATCCAATATGTGGTATAGTAGTCCCCTCTTACTAGTGGGGGATGTGTTTCAAGACTCCTAGAGGATGCATGAAGCCATGGATAGTACCAAACTGTATATACATATTATATTTTTTTGATCTGATAACTCAGATGGCTACTAAGTGACTAAGACAGCATACACTGCTGGGATATGCTGGATATGATTCACATTTCAGGGAGGACAGAATGAGATGGTATGAGATTTCATCATGCTACTCACAACATACAATTTAAAGCAGCAATTTTTTATTTCTAGAATTTTCCATTTAATATTTTTGGATCACAGTTGACTACACATAACTGAAACTTTGGAAAGCAAAACCAGGGATGCAGGGGATGGGGAGATGTAGAGCAGCTATGGTATAACTCTCCACATATGCTGTTAATTTTCCCACAAAAATAGTGAACAAACATTAACTGTTTTTATCTACATGTCTACTAAAGCATGCTGCACATACATCTACCACTATGTAACATTTACTTCTTCAGCAATTGGATGGCAAGACAGAGTCATATTAGAAACTACCAGGAATCTAGAAATCATAACTTTATTGCTTACCCTGAGTTCTTGAATAAATGTGTATCCTTTCCTGATAGGCTCCTTAACTGGCTATATAGGAGGACTGCAAGGACTGAGATATGGCTGTCCTCATTCTTATAAGGACACAATCATAGATTTTATTCCTGTGATTTAGTCAGGTTTGTGTAAATATGGGAATGACTTTGGTGGGGGATTATAAGGATTTATTTGAACCTTAGTAGGTCAACTGCAAATATTCCTCTCATCAGTACAATCTTTAGCCTGAAGACTAGAAGTAGTCTGATTTAACAGTGTACAAGGAGAGTCCAGTAGATGCAAAGTAAATGCTGTAATTTGAGTTGTTCCAATGTGCTGCCTTCTGGTGTACTTTAATTTCATAATGTCATTACAGAGTAAGTCTTAATAAGTTAGTTGGAGCAGAGGCACACAACTGAAATTGTGAAAAGTTAGAAGTCTGGTAAAATAGCCTATCAGTGTTTGCTGGAAACACCCTCTCCAGTTATTTTATTGGTTCTCTGAAGAACAGACTGAGATAAAGTAGTGAAATTTAAGGTAGAAAATACAGCATGCATATCCTCTAGGAATTGGAAGGCCAAATCTGCAAACAGATAAAACACAGAGCAGACAATGGGGTATTATTGAGGTCCTCAGAGGAATGTCATTGTTATACCACTAATTTGACTTCACAGCCTGTTTCTCAGTTTTACCAGGAAGCTCCTTTTCCACTACACAATCATTTTACAGATGATGTCCTATTTCCCAAAAAGTTAAATACCTAACTACCATGTGTCTCAGTCATTCTACTCCTAGGTAGTTACCTAAGAAAAATTAAAGTATATACCCATACAAGACATACACAAATGTTCATAGTAGCTTTATTTTTAAGAGCCAGGTCAGGCATGGTGGCTCACACCTGTAATTTCAGCACTTTGGGAGGCTAAGGTGGGTAAATCACTTGAGGTCAGAAGTTCGAGACCAGCCTGGCCAACATGGCAAAACCCTGTCTCCACTAAAAATACAAAGATTAGTCAGGTGTGGTGGTGTGCATCTGTAATCCCAACCTCTTGAGATGCTGAAGAAGGAGAATCACTTGAACCTGGGCAGCAAAGGTTGCAGTGAGCTGAGATTGCACCACTGCACTCCAGCCTGGGCAACAGAGACTCGGTTTCAAAAGAAACAACCTGAATGCCTATCAGCAGGTGAATGCATAAGCAAATTGTATATATCCATACAATAGTCATACAGTAGAACACTCAGCAATACAAAGGAGCAAACTTTTGATAAATCCAACAACATGGATGAATCTCCAAATAATTATGCTGACTAAAAGAAGCCAGACAAAAATAGTTTATAGCATATGATCCTAATTAAATAAAATTTCTGAAAATGCGTATTAGTGACAGAGAGCAGATTAGTGGCTTCCATGAGATTGATTACAACAGGCCATGAGGAAATGTTAGGAAGTGATGGTGATAGGTGGGTGATTGCTGTGATGGTTTCATGAGTATATACATGCGTCAAAAGTCACCAAATTGAACATTTTATGTATGTTCAGTCAATTATACCTCAATAAATCTTTTTGTAAAACCCAGGGTCATCAAGCCTGTAAGTAGCATTTCCACCATAGGGCTCTCTAGCAGCTCCATGGGCGATTCAATCAAGCGTTCCCAATGGGAATTACCCAAATACATAAAGAGCATCCAATGTTAAGATGCAAGTAAAATGCAGATGTCCCACCTTCCAGTATAAATCTTTCCTCTTATCAAACTCTTAGTGAGAAAATTAAGTCTATATATTAAGTTACCTTTCAAGTTAATGTACAAAGACAAAAATAATCAAACTCTCTCACTGTAATCAGGTAAAAGTTTAATAAAATTAAAGTCCTTCCCAGTTTCTTATTGTATTCACTCACAGGCACAAATGTTCTTAATGCCTCTGAGCATTCCTTCAGTAGCTGCCACCTGGGTGTCTTTTATGGATATGGATACAACACATTCATTTAGCACCTCAGTTAAATTTAACAACTCTATGGTATGCCTCAACTTACAAAAGGTCTGGAAATTTAATAAAACACCTAAGATAAGAACAATACTTGCCTTATACTCACCAAATTTAAAAGGCAGTTATCCTATACAAAATTATGCTCCCAGAACTCAGTAGTATTTACTGCCAAAGACAACATGTAGCAGAAACTCTATAGCAGGAACTCATGAATCTGTAGAGGGAGGATAACCAGCAATTGCTTTAGCCTCATCAAAATGCCAGTCACGTGAGCTGCACACTTAAACTAAGTTGGAAGAAATTTGTCATCAAGAAGTTAAACTTTTCACCATGCATTTAGCATGGCACACTGTATCTTCTCTTTCAGAAAGTGTCATTTGAAACACTGATGCTATCTTAGAAAGTATAGAATTTGCAGTGGTGCAGTCCCAATCACCAAATCAAAGGAAACCTGATCTTTCCCCAGTATGTTCAAATCTCTTCATAATCAAAAAATTTTTTACACTGCATTTCAATGACTCTCAGAGCAACTTAAACCTTGAGCTTTTCTAGAACTTTATCCTGCATCCAAGGAACATCTGCCTTTAAGTTTAAAAGTAGCAAATACTGATAGTCATTAACATCTAGCATAGCTATGAATATTCCTTTTTCTATCATTAAATCATTGCCTCGAATAAAATTGTTTTCTGGTGTCTTAGCAGCATCTGATGAGGACCCTGCTGCTCATACATGCATATTTAATGTAGGCCAAGGTCAAGCTGCAGCAGCCTGCATGAGACCACCTGCACATGCCAGTGCCTTTGTTGATGCCAGCACCACTAGAGTAGCCTGCTAAGCCTCACCTTGGGCTGGCATCTGGTGAGGACATTCATGAGGCCGGTGTTTGAGTGAGCCCCACTTCCACATTCTGTCTTTGCCGAAGCCAGTGTCTCCATTCCCCCGAATCAAATTCTGCTCCATTGAGGCCTGCATAGATGTGCTTAAAGCCCTGTATTACAGTCTCTATAGAAATTACCAATTTCTCTGGACAAAGATACACTAAACTTTTAGGTCAAAATCCCATGTGCCTTAAGTCTTAAAGCTTCTTGCTGAAACTGCAACTAAAAGCCTACTTCAAACAAAATCAAATAGCCCTAATAAAAGCCTCTACAAACTACCAAGATCAAAGCTCCCTATGTACACATTAAGATCTGAAACCAGAAACCATCAGCTCTGGCCACAATTAAGCCTCTCTACTTCTATGTTGTGCTCCTTCAAATTTTCTATTTCTTGATGTACTTACCCATACAACACAATTTTCTAGATACTTTTTCCAAAACAGGCCTCTTCCCTGCCATGTCCAAACCCCTTCTACTCCTCATCAATAGCGCCTGTTCTTCACTTATGGTATTAGAATAGCTATTAAGAGTATATGCACTCTGCTGACAGCCGACGTCCTCCTCCCAAACATCTATTTTTTACTTTACCTCCACTGGGTGGAACAAGTGGGACAAGAAGAGAAGATACTATAAGTGTTAGGATGATGGTGTCTTCTCCATATGGAAGAAACAATAGGAACTGATAGGAAGTATTACCTCCATCAGTAATAATATACATATTCTTTGTAACTATTTATTAAATATTTAAATACATACCAAGTTTGCTTCCCTTTGAAACTTTCCTCATGCTCTTTCACTTCTTTTTAGTCTTGAAGGCTTTCCTCAAATGCTATTTTACACATGAAACTTTCTCGAAATTTCTTAAACCAAACAAAATCTCTTTCTTCTCTGAGGCCCTGGTCCAACATTTTTGAAGTGTGGCGAGGAGCAACCACAGCAGAATCACCCGTGTTGCCTGTTAAAACATCTATTACTAAGCCCATCTACAGTATCCAAATTTCTTAGTGCAGGGTCCTCAAACATGCCTCTTAAGAAGCCTCTAAGCCAGGCACAGTGGTTCACACCTATAATCTCAGTACTTTGTGGCCAAGATTGAGACAGGAGGATCCCTGAGGCCAGTTCAAAACCAGCCTGGGCAAGTCTGAACATGGCGAGACTTCATCTCTAAAGAAAAATGTTAGCCAGGTATGGTGGCATGAATCTGTAGACCCAGCTACTCACGAGGCTGAGCAGGATCACTTGAGCCCAGGAGTTTGAGGCTGCAGTGAGCCATGATCACACCACTGCACTCCAGCTTGGGCAAGAGACCGTTTCTAAAATAAAAAAAAAAAAATGTAAAGTTTCCTGGGTGCTTCATTGATGCACTAAAATCTAAACCTTTTGCTTTATCTGATTGTCCCTGATTACTTTTTCCCCTACTATATCTTACTTGGCATTTATTCCTCTACAAAAACTTTGGAATTTCTCTTGGAAGAACTCCTTAACATAAACCTTGCATAAAGTGGCTGTTTAACAAAATTGTTAAACTGAACATAACTTTCACTTGTCTCTCCAAAGGACTAGATCTCCTTCCATGTTTTGTTATAATAAAGTGTCTAAATGTGAAAATGCACACAAATTATAAAGCAATTTATTGAAATAATTTATCCTGGGTCATGATGTACTGTCTTCACCAATGTAGCCAAATTTAGGTTTTCTAGGCTGCTTATTTTAAATGCAATATCGTGCAATGCAAATTTCTAAGCATTGCTTTTCTGTGCAATAAAAAGTTCAGTGTTATCTAAGCACTTCCTATTGATCTTTAAATATATAATTTTTTACATAGAAATTACCATATATTTTTATTATATAGAAATATAGTGCAAGAGCTCCCTAAAACCTTAATGCAATTTTCAGACTCTATTTGCTATCATTTATACAATTTTATCATTCAGTATTTGGCAAGTATTATTGGTCAGTTCTTTTTACTTACAATGACTAAATATAGCCAAGACTTTCTCATTCTACTGCAATTTCCAAAGCATGAGAAGCAGTTATCTCAGTGGTTAACCTTAGTTCACAAGGGTACCAACAAAGGAGACACAGAGATAATGTTCTTAATGCATAGGGTCCACAGGAACTGCAAAGCTTAATTCTTGCTGTGACACTGCAGGGTTTCTGTCATCATTTAAAAGACCTTACACTAATAAGCCATGTACTTCAATTTAAGGGAATGTTTTTATAAATATCAGACTGTAAGTTCACTGATTTATCAAGGTCACTTTGTTATATGGTGAGGGCAGTTTATTTCAGCACCCATTCACCTGCAACATGTACTTAATTTAAAATAAATAGTCCAAGGGAAGTCTTTGCCTCCCTCATCATTAAAATGAGTTTTAAAACCACATAACTGATTACTAAATCGAAACATTCCAATGAAATGCTTCATTGATAGCTCTGATTCCTTATTTTTAAAACATTTTATTTCCTATAAATTTCATATGGAAACAGAAGTATTACATGCTTGTGACTGTCTTGCAAATAGGAGGCTCTTTCAGTTCTTCAGGCCAACCTTCCTTCAGAGGCAAATAAATAAGACACATATGTAGAACATATATAGAAAGTTTTTTTACCAGAATAAAAATATGTGAACATTTTCTATTTAGGATAGTTTAGTAATCCAGTTTATGCTGACAAATTTAGTTCATTGCTGGAAGGCACCTGTCACAGAAGAACATAATAAGCAGCAGATATTTTAACTTGTAAGAACAAAATGTTTAACTTTTTTCTTGAATTTTTTGAAGAAGGTACTCCATTTGTAAATTCAAGTTTGGTTGGCCCTTTTTAGTCTTTTTGTTCAATATTTTAAACACTTCCATTTTCTTCTTTTTGTACCGCCTTTGGGCTTCCTCTCTCTCCTGTTTTCTCCTCTCGAATTCCTAAAATTATTAACATATGTAACTTTCATTAGTGACAAACAGTAGATACAGTTCAGAAACTGTTTTGAAATAGCTATTACTAAGCAAACACTCTAAGGTTTGTCTGTTTTGCAAGATGTGCACTGTTTCCCATAATTGAAGCAAAGTACCCTCTTTGCCTTCACATTATAACAATACATGGTATAACAGGAAATTTTCATGATCACAAAGGCCCAGCTCTATATAAATGAAATTTTAAGAGGACACTAAATGTTTTACAGCATAATGGTCATTACCACACTTCATCCAATATACTTTTTCCAAAGGTGGCAAATGGTTAGAAAAAAGCATAAAGCTGTGCTAGTTAATACTGGTCTAGTATTCCCATGGAGAAATTTTTTGCTTTCTCCTTATCTGCCAACAGCTTAAGAACAATGAAAACATTTTAGATGTGAAGATTTCTTAATTACAGATAATCTGTAAAAACAAGCAAAAACAAGCAAAATTCTGAGGTGTTTTTGACTGATAACACTATCCTTTTTAAAGTTACAGATTAATAAAACTTCAATGCAAAAACAAGAACTACCACAGTTTCAACAAAATGTGAATTTTGTTGAGGCTGTGGGTAATTTTATTGTATTCACTTGAAAAAACGTCTAATTCTGTTCTACAATTCTGGTTTTCTAAATGATAACAAAGTGCTAACTTTTGCTAAGTTAAAACAGTAGTTTTTTTTTACAGACAAAAGCAACTCTTTATATAGTAAAGAAGTATTTTATTCTAACACCTCCCCTTTTGCTTTTAGTTGCTTCAATACAATGTTATAAAAAACATCCATATTTTTATTATGTGAGTGGTTCTCAAGTTTTATCATACATAAAATTATACACAAAAATTTCTTGAGGTGCTTGTTAACACCATACTGGACCATACTTAGACAAACTTTGTTCCAGATGTTCATATTATTAACCTATAAACAATGTGTTTAAAATCATGTCTTGACCTGCTAGCATGGCTTGAGATAATTAATACAAGCAAGGAATTTGAATATGATGCAATCCTCAACCTTTGCTCAGATCACTCATTCATTCAACAAACATTTACAGAGAGAATACAGCACCAAGAAGCACAACTGGTGTAGTATACATATTTAGGATAAACAAGAAAAATTATACTAAATATTTTTAAAGTAGAACTTACTTGTTTCTTAGCAGCACGTTTAGCTTGTATCTGTTCATATTCTTCTTGTGCTTTTTGATTTGATGTTTTCTTTTTATTTTTCTTTGGAACTGTGAAGGAGCTTTTAATTGGGGGACAAAGAAGACTTTATTAGTAAAATGTCTGAAAAGGTATTAAAAACACAGTTGTAGCTTTTAAGAGTACACATTAACTAAAAGGCACAAATGTGGATTCTTACAGAAATATTTCAACTAGGAAAAAATATAGAAAGCTATGAAAGATCATAAAATGTTTAAAAAAAATTTAAAACAAATGAAACCAGTATACGAATGACAGAAATGCCAGACTGAAAAAGGAATTAAACTCAAGGATGTTAAGAAAATTATGTGTATATATGAACTTTAATCTCAAAGTTTTCTGACCCCCTCCGCTCTATTCCATTTCATCTACTTAGTCATGAATCACCATTATCTTGGACCTAGACACCATTTCCAACTGTTCTATCTTTAAGTACTTCTCACCTCTCTGAAGGTTTCCCTTTTGCCAAGGCTAATTCAACTACTTGGAATTCCATGCATTTCCTCAGTATCTTTGATTCAGTAATAACTTTCCTTTCCTCCGTCACTCAACTTTTCACTATACTCTATAAACTACAATATAGTATTTTAATAGCCACCTCCTTAAACAAATGAATTACCCATCATCAGATTTTCATGTCCCCTTTTAACTATCAATTTTGTTTCCTGACCTTTGTAGTCAAGTTTCTAGAAAGATTAGTGAACAGACTATGATTGTCACTTCCCATTTGCTCCTTGATTTTTTGATACCTGATTTCTGCTTCTCACTACTCTAATCAAACTGCCCATGCCAAGACAGTGATGACCTTCTAGCAGCCAAATATGATGATCAATGGGAACTTTTTAAGTCTTTTTTAATGGACTACTCACTTTACTTCTGAAAATTCCACTCTCTCTGTGTGAGTCACATTCTTTTCTCCTGATCTGTTCTAATTGTTCCTTCTTAGTTTGTCAAGCTAGAGCCTCTTTGTCTTCCTCAATGCAGATTTTCCCCCCAAGATGTTTCTCTTCTTAGTCTCCATACTCTACTTGTGTTTGAGCTGTCAGATCTATGACCATGACTTCAGATGCCACATGTATGTATGACTGAAAGCTTAACCAGGGACTATCTATAGAAAATCTCTCCAAAGTCACTAGTGACTGCCTAGTCCACAAATCCAGGGACCTGTTCTCAGTCCTATTCACCTTAAACTTTACAGTACAGTAGCACACCCCTTATCCATGGTTTCCCTGCTCCATGGTTTGTTACTATCAGTCAATAGAGGTACAAAAATATTAAATGGAAAAATTCCAGAAATAATTCATATGTTTTAAATTGTACACCATTCTGACTGTTTGCTTTAAGTGAAAAGGTAAAAGCTCTTGACTTAAGGAAAGAAAAAAGTCATGTGCTGAAGTTGCTAAGATCTATGGTTAAAAAAAAAATCTTATATCCATCAAATTGCGAAGAAGAAATCATGCTAGTTTTGCTGTCACACTTCAAACTGCAAAAGTTATGGACACAGTGCATGATTTAAGATGGAAAAGTCATTAAATTTGCACGTAAAAGACATTAACAGAAACATATTCTAATTGACAGAAATTGGGTTTGGTATCATTTGCAGTTTCAGGCATCCACTAGGGTCTTGGAACATCTTCCAAACAGATAACAGAGGACCACGATATTTAATAGCTGATTAATCCATACATCTCACAACTTTTTTCTGTGAACTTAGCTGTCACTGTATTTCTAATTCTTCAATTCTGAAAAGCTTACTTAACTTATTCAATGATGACATTTTCCCTGTTTCCACTCCAAAATAAATAGTAATCTTTAAAAGCATAATTTACCTTCTTTTCTCATGATTTAAACTTCTTCACTTCAATTATCAGAAAATAACTCAAATCTACATTTCTAGTGCTAATCTTTTCCCTGAGCTTTACACTGATTATTTAACAATATAATAATCAAGTCTACCAAAAGTAAACTTTCTGTGTCTCTGCCTTCATCCCCAATTACATTCCTCCTGCCTGTGGTCCCATTTCCTGTTATTTTTAGCAAGAATAGCTCATAACTTTAAAAGACAAGGTCTTAATGAAGTAAAAAGTTATGCTCCCAAGTTAACACCTAGCTTCTTGCAATTTTAGATTTTAGCATGGTTTAAGTTGAAGTATGTGCAGTAATAGTTTTTTGTAAGTTAACTCTGATAAAACCAAAGTGTCATGGAGCTGTGCATTTGTTTTATAATTGCAACCCATTTCTGGTCCTCTGCAGAAAATCCAGATTAACAGTAGCAGCTAACACTCAAGAGCATTAACCATGTATTATATATACCCTTTTAAGATCCTCATATACATTAACTCACTGAGTCTTCACAACGTCATGAAACACTTTAGGAACACCGGAGTTTATGTGAGTAATCCATTCTGCAGCTGTGCAACATGGCAACTATGAAGTATGTATTCATTACAGTATTATCTTTCCCAATTTAAAGAGGACATAGTATTATTTTTCCCATTTTAGAGAAGAGGCCACTGGGGCACTTAACATGTTAAGTCTGGCTCTAGGACCCATACTGTTAATGACTAAACTTGTAACATCTCTCAGAAGTTATTTTTCAAAAATATATTCATAACATATGGCCCCATCAAGTTATCACCTATACTTGAGAGGAAGAAATCTAAATCCCAGACCTCTTAATTCCCATTCCATTACTTCGTCAATTAAACTAAAAACAGCGTAATAATTTAGTTACTTAAGCTAAAAACAGAGCCTCCATGAAAATGTTTACCTAACTGAACTGTGACTTCTAAAATGTGTTAAATAAGAAAAATTCCAATTCCTATATAAATTATCCTATAGTACTTTTAAACAATAAAACACCACTTGAAGGATTTCATACTAAGAAAATACTTACTTTACTGTTTTACTACATTGTTCTTCTAGCTGAGACTGGTCAAAGCTACGCTGATCTTCAAACAAAGCCTGGTGAATGCTACACTGTTCTTCAAGCAAAGGCTGGTCAACTTGTTCTGACAAAGGAAGATGAACTTTTCTTGGTTGCTTCCTAAGTCTTTCCTCTTCAGCTAAATAGAGATGTTTCAGATTATCTGGGTACCGATCTGTGAATTGAGACTCCAGTGATGTTTGAGCCTTCTTTTCCTTCCGTAGTAATTTCTTATAACTTTTCTGAATTCTCAGTTTTCTTCGAAAGGCAAAGCCTTGTCCTACGGTGAGGAATATGATCCAAAATTACTTTCAGAGAAAAGAAGAGGTTGAGCAAACAATGAAGCTGTTAATTACAAACGAAAACCATTTTTTTTACATCGTTACATTCAGATGCTAGGATTGTTTTGTTTTAAAAGATTATTTCAAGCAACAAATGTAAGCTGATGGATTCCATAGCAAGTTGGTCCTTTGCAAAAAGACCGGGCAGATGTCGTGCAGACATCGAAGAATCTCAAAGAAAAACTGGCCAGTTCAGACTGTTGCACAACTTGAGTTTATAGCTGTATTCACAAATTAAAACAAAATCCTTAGTTCATTTAAAACATTTAATCTGTGCCTTCAATACTTAAAATAGAAAAAAAAAAGCCACATCTAGTATTTTATCTTGGACAAACTACTACATTTGTTTTCGAAAATATTTCAACGCGAAAGAAAAAGACAGTTTTTGGTTGTCTGAAAAGCTAGCAATTATCAGAAGACTGAATTTACTTAACATTTATATATTCCGAGTGGGATCTGAGGGACTTTACAGACAGCAAGACAAAAGGCTAAATACAAATTAAAGCAAAGGAGAGGAAGATAGGTAAGAGAAGACTTGAGGGCCACTAGGTTATTTGTAATAAGGAAGGATTCGGAGCAGTATGTTTCTAGCCCAGTCCTCTCTACCCCAAAGTATATACATACTACGTTCACAGGGGACCTGAAGACTCGCTCTGCTCAGTTTCTCAAGAAAAATACAGAAAAAAAGTTCTGTTGAAACACAGAATTAAGTCGGGGAAGGCGTTTAAACTAATTAAAGTTACCTACACTGCTCCGTTTTCCTATCCAGACCTCTACGAAGCTCACAGCTTCAGCGGGCTAAGGAATGGCTTCCCCTGCCCCAAGTGGGACCGGATCTGGTTCCCAAATCCTACAAAGCTTCGGCGGGTCTGGTATCCTAAGACAAGAGAAAGCCTGAGGACTTGCGAATAGTTGCCTTCTTACATACCCTCGCGAACACTCCCCACGAAGGTTTGCGGATGGTTAGGCCGCCATGTCTTCCGTTTTACATTCTTATTCCTGTACCCGACAGGTGAAAGTCCTTCACCACGCGCCTCAAAACCACCAGGCCGCCACTTCCCTGACCGCCTCACCGGCGCCATTGCAGCCGACCAACTGCGTCTCCAGAAAACCACAATAGACGCCCACAAAATACGTCACCAAGCCGAAGCAATCAATCGCTCAGCAGGAATCCAGCTCGGAGCTCTACTGAGCCTGCCTGTACTAATATGGGCCGAGCTGGCGCCTCACGGCCATGTTTGCGCCACCTACAGCCTGGGAGGGTGAGCGTCATGGCGGCTTCTTGCCCTCTCCCGGTGACCCCGGACCTGCCCACGCTGCGTGCGAAGTTGCAGGGACTGCTGCGGTTCCTGAGGGACACCCTGTCCATTTCCAGTGCACACACCGTGGATTTCTACACAGAATCCGTGTGGGAGGAGCTGGTCGACTTGCCTCCGGAGACAGTGCTAGCTGCACTGAGGAAGTCAGCTTCGGAGGCGGAGGCCCGGCCCTCAGAGTCGCGCCCCCTACTGGAAGCAGAGGGGGAAACAGGTGGGTGGTGGGGTAGGCGGGGCGGGAAGGGAGGCGGAGGAGAAGGTCCCAGCCGGCGAAGCGAGCCCCCTGGTGGAAACCTGCAGAACCGGGTGCGCGGCGGCGGAGTCGGGGTGACCGCGGCCGAGGCGGGGCGGGGCGGCCCTCTGGGAAACCGAGGAGGGGTCGGATTAGTTGAGGGTGAGGCAGGGATGTCGTTTGGAATCAGGATCTCTCTTTCTTTGGGTGATTGTGTATTTCTACAATTTAAAGAAAGCAGGAAACAGGGCAGGGGAGTTCCTTCGTCTAGTAATTCGTTAATAGTTGACGCGAGGGAAACTAGGGGAGCAGTGCTCTCACGGGGTTTATGAAGTCTAGGTGGAATCCTCCACCAAGTGGTAGAAGATTACTCAACAGTTAATGAAGTAAAGATAATTTCAGATGGTGGTAATGAAGTAGAAAATAAAAACAGTGTAATGTGGTAGGGATTGTATAAGGAGGCTGCCTGAATTTAGGAGGTTGGGAACACGGGAAGGCACCAGCCTGCAGAGCCACAGGAAGGGGTGGCGGGTGGCGGGTGGCGGGTGGCGGGAACCGCAGGCTACACTTGGCTTTAGCCAGGTGAGGGGCTGCAGGTGCAGGCCGGGAGGCAAGCAGAGGCCAGTGGCACAAGCCTTTCTAGGCCTTGGAAGGATTTTGGATTTGAAGTGTGATTGGAAACCTTTGGGGTTATTTAGACAACATAGTGATCTAATTGACATTTGAAAAGATATCTGAATTATTTGAAGAATAGACTAGTGGGGTAAAAGCTTAAGCTGAGAGGCCAGTGAGGAGACTATTTCAGTAGTTAGGAGACTATTTCAGATGATTGTTATCTTGGACTAGGATGGTATTCGAATATTCACTGTTTCATTTAAAAGCTATTTTAAAGTATCTAATATGTGTCATGAATTTTTGTAGGCTCTAGGTTTTCCTGCCCTGAAGAAATTTAGATTCTTCTAAGGCAAGTGTATTTTGGAAGTAGAATGATGGACACCAAGAGGTTCCTGGGATTTTTACTTTCCTTCTAACCAAACTTACCCTTGTTAGTGAACTTTATCCACTGAGCATTCTCTGAATGCAAAGCATCACTAGAGGGACCTCTTATAATAGCACTTGGTAAATACTGGTTTCTTTAAAGTCATTGTTATTGAAAAATTAGGCATTTCTTCAGTTTGCTTTCATAATAAATATATGGCACTTATGATAACATGACAATTCTACTTAAACTCCAAAAGAGCAGAGTCTGTGTCCGACTTGTCAACTGATGTATTCCCAGCACTTGGTAAAATACTTGGCAAACATTCAATACTGGATAAATATTTGTTGAATGAAGGAATTTATGAATTACTCATGTTAGTTTTAAATAAATAAATAAATGAAACTACTCTCAAGGTTAGAGGCTAAGACTTTCATATGTGTTTATAAGCTTGGTCTCCATACAACAGTAGAGTTAGATTGTCTTACATATCGTAATAATAATAATTGGATTAATTGATATTTAGTATATACCCTGTAGTGTGATAAGTGTCTTCATGTATATTTTCTCTTTTAATCTTTACATCAGCCTTGCAAGATAGGTTCTGTTATTTTCTCTTTGTGAAATTATAACAAGGAGTTAATTTGCAAGGGACACAGCTTTATAATGGAAGATTCAAACCTCATCATTTGACTTTAATCTGAGCTCATCAACGGCATCATAAAAATCTACTCTGAATTGTTTAGCAATTAATTACCAAGTCCATTTATTATCATAATCAGTATTTAATGACACACATTCCTTGTTTATATTTTTACTGTTTATTCCTCCCTTTAAGAATATAGGAATTGTTTTGTTCATTGCTGTATCTTTAGTGCCTAGAACAATTAGATCAATGCCTCATTAGATTAGGTGGTTAATAAATACTTAGCAACGAGTAATTGAATAATACCACTTATTTGTTCTCTTAAGCTAGGAATAAAGTGCTAACATCTTTTGGGAAAACCTTACAACCAATTTTGTATCTATCCAACAACAATGGAATTTAGGTTAGTTTGTGCACCGGTGGAATATCTGTGGTCCTGCAAACTTTTTTGTACAAAATATTCTATTGTAAAAATGGTCAGCTGCTTGTAATATTAAAAAGAGTTGAGTTTTTATCATTTGTGCTTGTCAGATATCTTCATTTTTCTTTATGTGAAGATGGACATTTTTCCCCATTACTATATGAGATTGATTGTTCCTATCAGAAGAGATATTAGAATCCTATGAGCAGATTTGTATCCTATTGAATAACTATTAGCTATTATGGACAGTGTATTTAGTAGTTAAATATGGAGTCAAATAGGGTTCAAATTCCAGTTCTGCCTCTTCCAGTTCTGTGATCTTGGGGAATTTCATTTATTCATTCAGTCAGCAAACATTTACCAAGTGTCAACTATGTGCCAGGCACTTTTCAAGGAGTTAGGAAAACAGCAGTGCATAAAACAAAATCCCCTACCTTCATCTTGCTTGCGTTCTAGTGGAAGAAGATAGTCAAAATTATTTTAGTGCTCTAGAGAAAAAGAAAGTTTAATAGGTAAGGGTGGAGTAAATAAGGGGAAGAAGAGGAAAATACGTTTGCAATTTTAAGTAAGTTGTCCTGGCAAGACTTCATTAAGGTAACTCTGACTCTGGAAAGATAAGAAAAATGAGGTATGAAGATATCTGGAGGGAAAGTATTCCATAGAGTGAGAACAGGGAACAGAAATGCACTGAGGAGGGAGCCTGCATGGTGTGTTTTAGGAGCTGCATGGAGACTGAAACAGATTTCCACTAGGGACTCACAAGGAGTATGGTCTTCTGCTGATATTGTATGAGGAGTTACAAGTAAATGTAATTCCCAGAGCTGCATGCACAGTTTGGAAAAGTACACTAACAGATGTTCAGCACAATCATTTGGTGTTTTATGGAACAAAGTTGTTTCTAAAAGTCCTCAGTGTATACATTTCAGTAGATTTCTTGTGCCAGGTGATCTTCTTGTCTGGTTAGAGTCCTAAAAGTTTCTTCTTCTTTGTTCATCTAAAAAGAACTGGAAGAATAAAGTTTAATTCTCCAAAATAAAAAAGAAATTTGTTGGAAATTATCTTTTCAGGGCATAAATTATGGCTTTCCAGACAGACTGCTTGGGTTCAAATCTTGACTCCAACACTTACTAGTTGTGCTAACTTGGACAGTTTGCTTCAACTCCTTGTGCATTAGCTACTCATCTGTAAACTGGGGGTGACTTCAGTACCTACCTGATGGGATACTGTGAAAGGTAGTTTAGCTGATAGATAGAAAGGGATATCTTTAAGATGTTATGAACAGCAGATGCCCAAGCTGGAGCACGCTTGGTGCATTGTAAACACAGCAGAGCGGTCCTGGTGAGACTGGAAAGAGATGGGGTTTGGAGGTGGTCTAGGACAACTTCACATGAAGCTTGTAGGCTGTATTCAGTACTTGCCTTTTATTCTGGGTGAAATGCAAAGCTCTCTGAGGATTTTGTGTGGTGATGTGATACAGTGTGGTTTATGTTTCAAAGTCTGGTTTCTCTGTGTGGAGAAGAGAGGGTAAGAAAGGTGAAGGAAGGTAAGGGAAGAAACAGGATTACAATATAAGAGGCTATTAAAATAAGTCCAGGGACATTTCAAGGAATGGCAGCTCGAAGAGGTCAGATTCTCCAGCAGATAACAATGATGAAAACTAGCCAGATTATTAAAAATGACTATAAGATTCTGGAAAATGACCAAAGGCAGAAAAATAAAAAGAGGTTGCTATTGAAAGACTGTTACTGATTGTATAGGAAGTGAGAGTTTATGGCTTTCTTGCTAGGGATGCTCCCCGCCCCTATAGATCTAGCAGTGGAATACCACATCCTTACTAGCTTAAGGTGGCGATGGCTAAATTCGGAGATCAGAGCAGGTGGAAATTTAAGAGGTACATTCTGGAAACAGGAGAGATACAAAAGGTCTGAGATCTAAATCTGAGTAGAAACTCTGCCTGAATCCCTGAATGATCTCTTATCTGCACATGCCTGGAAAACCCAGAGATCCTAGCAAAAACACTGGCAAAACAAGGAGGGTGTTGAACTTTTGAGAGACAGAGCTTTCCCCTAGCTAGAGATTTACAAGTTTGCTGCACCTTCAACAGAGTGTATTCCCTAAAGTACACACAACTTGGGTGGTAAATATCAGAAGCCTTATTGAATTCTTGTATGAAAGGGCAAAATTCAAGTTTGTCAGAACAACTGGAAATTTAGGCTAGGGAGTCTTCGAATTGGAAACAAAGGAACCACAGAAAGATTGAGCCTCAAAATCTGACTAGAAAAGCTACCCAAATCTTTATCTGACTGCTAAAGTCTGTAGGTTCAGGTATACTGCCAGCCAGTGGGCAGATAAAGCAGCAACAAAGCAGAGACAGCAGCTGCTGCACTCTGGAAGGGGGATAGTTTTCACAGTTTGAGTCAAAGCAAGTTGAAATAGAACAACCACCACAAATCTTTAGGAAAACAAAATAGATTCACTACAATAAATTATCTGCCATTCCACTTTGCAACTTAAAAAAACTACTAGATGTGAAAAAAAAAAAGGAAAGAGTGACTCTAACTTAAGAAACTGCTTCCCAGTAAGTTACAATGCTGGATTTTAGTACTTGTGATGAAAGAATTAAAGGATAGTGTGACCCATATTTAGGAAGAAAAGAGTAAGTCAATAAATGCCGATCCTAATTGGGCTAAGATGTTGGATTTAAGTGGCTGTTATAAATATGTTCAAAGAACTCAAAGAAAATGTACTGGAAGAATTAAAGGAAACTATGGTATTAAGGAATATTTAATTATAGTACCTACTTTATGCCCCTTTTAAATAGAAAAGTACACACTCACTGACACACAATTGTATTAATGTTAGGTATTATCTATTACTGCATAACGAGTGGCTTAAACCTATACCATATCATCAGTTTCTGTGGGTCAGGAATTCAGGAGCAGATTAATTGGGTGGATCTGGTTTGGGATCTTATGAGGTCACAGTCAAGATGTTGGCTGGGTCTGTAGTTGCTGAAGGCTTGATCGAGACTGAATTATTTGTCTCTCTGATATCTCATTCACATAAATGGCCATAATATTTCATTCACATAGGTGGCCTTAATATCTCATTTACAGAGGTGGCTAGTTGGTGCTTGCTCCTGGCATAAGGTCTCAGTTTCATACCATGTGAACTTTTCCTGTGGCGCTGCTTTTGGGGATTCTTTTGTGTTTGCATGATATTCTTGTTTTTGTCTGCGCTCAGACATGATTATGAAGTTGACATGGTCACAAACCTTGTCTGATGTTGGTGTACTGAGAAATTTTTGATGTTTAGTAGGAAAGACTGTGGCCTACATGTTAGTTCAAAGTCAGCTATGAGCTGACATCTGTCTGTTACATCTGCGGTTATTTTTCTTCCTTTTTAAAAGTAGAGATGATATTACCTACCTTGTAGGACAGTAAAGATTAAAGATGAGGTGTACATAGCACCTAGCATAGAACTGAGAATATAGCATGCGTTTAATAAATTGTGGCTAATAAATTATTATGATGGTTGTGATGATGCTGATTGGTAGTGATGGTATAATTAGGTCTTTCCTTGAAAGAAATAAATTGTCAAGAGCTCCTGGAAGTGTATATTCTAAACAAATACACTTTTTTGCCATATTAACAAATAACATACTATTGCTATTGTCTGTTGGCTTGACTGTATCTGCAGCTAAATTATAAATTATCAAAAAAAGTCAATGTTTGTCTTTTTTACTGTTTTCAGCATCATAAACCGGTTCTGTTTATAGATGAGTAAATTAAATGATTCTTTTTTTACATTAAAATTATTTATTTTTAATTGGCAAATAAATTATATATGTTTATTGTGTACAACATCATGTTTAAATAATTCTTGAAGAAAGAATGAAGTGAAACATAGATCTAATAAAGAGTCTTATTGAAGGCACTACTTTCACATTTATAGGACTAAACTTGACATTTATTATTTCTGGTTGATCCCTAAGTTATATTTATTATCATTGTGTATGATAATAAGTATTGATTATATGATCCATCTAATAGATTTTTAACTTTATTTGAAGAGATACAAATCAATAACTATTCTTTCCTTATGTGGAAATATAGTACTTTATTGAGTACATTACAGATTACAATAAAATACCCTAGGAATTTGGAGATAAAATCAGAACAAGTATTACTTCAGGTTAAAATGTCTAAAAGTTAGTACATAGTATAGGTGAGATTAACCATCTCCAGCAAAAAAGCCAGTAGAGATAGCTTCTAAATGTTTTCTGATAGAATAAATATGACCTATATCTTATTTTGATGATTAAGATTTTGTTATAGCTCCTTCAAGGAACCCAGACTATGTCCTTAGGAAGTAATGACTGCACGTATAAATCTGTAACATTCTCAGCTGAATCATCATTGATCTTCAGAAATTAATTGCTGTTTAATGGAATCTAGAAAATTCTTCTGAAAAGCAAGAGGGAAGAGATAATCTACGTCAGGATAGCCAAAATATTTTATGAAACAGAAATAGATCAATACAAACAACCAACTACTTAGCTTGCTGAAAATTTTAAGAATATCTGGCCTCGTTTGTTCTAAGTATAATTCTAAAATTAGGAGACTGTCTTAACAAATTAATGTTACAGATCATTGTTATAGGCATGTTTCTCAAAGGAAATTAATAAACTTGTATTTCCAAGTCGGTATCTTATAATGTTATTTATAATTAGTGTGGAAAGCCTAATGAGCTCTCAGGAAATCCAGATTCTGTGCCTGCCGAAGCTTAGGGACCCTTTAAGGCCCTGAGCCTCCAGGGTCTTTCTCTTGACATTTTTTTCAGTTTCTTGAGGCCATATGCTGCTTCTCCTGTTTCGTATTATTACTCAAATGATTGGGTGCTGAATAAGTGTATCTAGAATCAGTTCCTTTTGGTGATCATCTGGTATAATTATTTGACTACCATTTTAATTGAACAACACAGAAAAGTGTTTTTCTATTATAGATTGATTATTCTTTTATCAAGTTTTTCTTTCTTTCTTTTCTTTTTCTTTTTTTTTTTTTTTGCGTCTTAATAGATTAAATATTTTCTTGGCCATCCTAAGTAGTTTTTACTGTTGTTGATGGTAATAATTGGAATGCATTGAAATTGCACTCATATTTAATTTGAAACACATGAAAACAGAAAGCCTGTTGTTGGAAACAGAAAGTGAGTGCACAGTGGAGAAATAATTAGTGTGTTCTGTATTACTCTTATGGTAACTTCTATTCATTCACTTTCCTTATACATTTCTCTGAATTTTATTTTCTCTTTTTCAGCTTTTCTGAGTCATTTTAGATTCAAATGTAAAACTAATATCACATAATAACAAGATAGTGGCCAGTATCAACCCCATTTCTGGAGAGCTTCTCTAATCATAAGTAAGCAAGAACCACAATGCAAACAAATCTTAGAGAACCAAGGAATTTTTCTGGTTGTCTATTTGATGTACGGAAGGTGTTTTCAGATTTTCCTTTTAGATAAAACCATTTAGAGCTTAAATTCATATTCTGATTTGTAGTGGTATCTCCTCCGCTACTTCCCCCTCTCCCCATATCTTTCACTTAGAAGTTCAGTAAAACAGAGTTCATGGAGATTCCTTTTATCTGTTGCATTTTTCCTCAATCTACTTATACTGTTTTCCTGTGTTTAGCCAATCATTGTATATTTGGTTGCCTCTATTAGTTTAGATTTTTAAAATTTTACATCAAAACATTAAACTTTCCTTGGAAGCTTATAGTTATGGTTACCTGTTATCATCATTTATCCTAATATAAATTATTTCCTTGGTTTAAAAAAACAAAAACTTGCCTACATGGTTTCAAGATTTCCGGCATCTGTATTTATTTTGTTTACCCCTCCTCAGTGGTTTAAGCATTCCTTCTATAAATGACATTATTATTCGGCCTGTTACCCCAGTTCATAATCTGCCAACTCTTCTTCCTCCATTACTCTTGCATTGCTGTTTTCCATTTTTATAGGAAATAGTTCAGTGTCACCTCTTCTTTTTAAATCTTGCAACAGAATTTTTGCAATGGCTACCAACCTGTTGATCTTGTCTTTAGACTATATTTCAGTTGTGTCACCACTCAACAGCTTTCAGATTTATTGTCCAAAATCATCGTTCTGATCTTGTCATTCTTCTGCTCAAAATCCATTAGTAGGTCTTCATTTCCTACAAAATATAGTTTTTCACCTTTGGCCTTATCTTGTGTCTGCTCTTCAGCTGGAACTTGGCTATAATATAAACAAATAGGAGACAGCATAGAATGTAGGTTTTAAAGTCAGTCCACATAGTTTTGAATCCTGGCTCTGATACTTTAGTACTGCATAATCTTGTGCAATTTAGTTAAGGTATTGTAGCACAGTTTCACCTTTTGAAAAATGGGAATCCTAATTCTTGCCTGAAAGGTCTCCATAAAAGTAAATGAGAGATATGTTAAAACATACCATACAAATGGGTAGTTATCGAATAAATGATAACCACCTTCTTCTGATTCTGATCCCCTAAGATGGAGGCAGATTAGAAGCAGAGTCAGAAGACTTGATTCTAATACATCTCTAACTTATTAGCTGTGTTATCTTACACTAGACATTTAACTGTAGGGCTCAGTTTTCTCATCTAAGAAGTAACTGCATAAGTTGTTCACCTATGACAGAGGTAGAAAAATAGCCGCTGTCAGACTCATGTAGCTTAGAAACTTGGCTCATTTAACCAATATGGTGCTTACATCTTCTTAACCAACATTACAAGATTGACAGATTTCAGATTTAACACACACACATACTCACACATCTCTGAAATTGCAGCTTCTATGGAAAAAATTAGATCTGGCCATTTTGTTACATATCTTTGTGTGGCAGACAGCTTCCTTTTGGGGGATATATCTGTTTCCTCTAGCTAGCTTCATGAATAGAAGTAATCTGGCTGGCCCCCAAAGGAACTGGAGGTTCAGCTCTTAGGTTGTGGCCTCCAATCAGTTCCCTCGTACCCCCCTGAAAATGAATTCAGGAGTTTGTTTAACCTTCTCAAAGGAGACTGAAAACCAAAAATAGTTATAAGTCAGTTGGATAAAAGATAACTAGGGTTTCTTCCAGTTCTCAAATCCTAGGGAAATACAATGATTTAAATTTTTTATTTTCAGACCTTATTAGTCCCTACTGTTAACACTATGGTCATGTTGAAGGGCTGGGTTAATCTGGATCTTGAAATGAAAAAGTCTATAACCAGTCATTAGTGGGTCACCTAAATAATAAGTGATTCAACTTCCTACATGATCTGACCCTCCAAATCAACTTTGACTATGAAGATGGCTGAAATAATTTTATGTTAGTTCTTAATTTTTAAGATATATTTTCAGCCAAAGCAGAAGGGAGGAAGTATGAGGAAATAGTTTAGTGTTAACAATACTTCTCTTGGAATTTGCCCTCTACTTTAGCTGCCTTGTTCTCTGAATGTACCATGCATTTTTCTCTCTCTGATTTTTTTCAAGCTATCCTGTTTGCTTGGAGCTTTCCTACTCCCGTCTATATAATAAATATCTATTTATTTCATATCTTCTTTCAAAACCGAAATCAAATTATGCTAAATTAGTAACAAAGCTACTCATTGTATATTATTTTATTCATATCTTTATTAGAGCACTTAGTCCACTGTGTTATAATGATTTGTTTTCTTTAACTCTCCTACTCAGTGTGTCCTGGTGTTTAGGATATTGTAAGTGACACATAGTAGACACAAATGTAATGCTTGTTGAATTTAATATGGTTAAGAAGAGAGTATGTGGGCATTCCAAGTATATAGAACAGTGTAAGCAAAAGGCTGAATCTGGAAAATTATAAAGTATATTTCAGGACAGTGAGAAACATGGAGCAAAGTATTAATATTATTTTTGAGTAGCTAAAAATAAGGTCAGAAAAATATTGCAGATATGTTTTGGAGGCTTAAACTGTTTGAAATCATCCTTCCATTTGGACAGTAATAGTAGTCTACAGATGAAGGATATGTGCTGGGACAAGGTGATGGCAGTGAAATAGAAAGGAAGTGATAGTTTTGAAAGGTGTTGTACAGTGAAAGTTGGTTATTCTTGGTGACTGATTTATATGAACTTTAGAAAAAAGAAAGATTGAAAGGTAATTCCAAGATTTTGATTGTGAACTTACACAAAACAATGAATGAATGGCATCACTAGCAAAATTAGGAAAATCAGCAGAGGAAGCTGGGGAAATAATGTATTGGATTTCAGATATATGTTGCTGTGGTCTGAATGTGTTCCTCTAAATTCATATGTTAAATATTAATTACCAGTGTGATGGTATTAAGAAGTAGGACCGTTGGTGATTGAGTAATGAGGGTAGAACCCTCATGAACGAGATTAGTGCCCATATAAAAGAGGTAGAAGGAAGCTGACCGCCCCTGCTGCATGTGAAGATGTAGTAAGGGGCCCTATCTTGGAAGCAGAGAGCAACCCTCACTATACACCAAATATGCTGGTGATTAGTTTGATCCAGCCTCTAGAACTGTGAAAAAAAAAAATTTATGTTCTTTATAAATTACCCAGTCTCAAGTGTTTTGTTATAGCAGGAAAGGACTGAAACAATTGTGTTTGAGGTCTTCCATGTAGAGATATTTAAGAAGTCCCATTCATTGCCTCCCAATCACTCACCTACTACCTTAAGTTTTTAGAAATAATGGAGGTGTTTCAAGTGTAAACTATCACTACTCTGGTCAGTAGGCTGAATTAGTGAGGTCCAGAAGTGATTAAAATGAATTTAAATTTACTGATGTTTGAGAAGAAGGAATAGGCAACCTTTGAACATCTCTTTTATGACCTTTGAAAGATCAGTATTCTTCAATACTGTGATCATTAATGGAATTAAGAATAATCCATGGAATTTATCCCTTACGACCTCAGAATGCCTGGTTACCCTTATATCCCAATTTAGTTTTGCAAAAATTACTTAGCATTTTATCCATATAACATTGTAGTTGTGGTGAATACAACAAGTATAATCTCTGCCTTCAAAGATGTACATTGAATAAGGAAGATAACAGATATCAGTAATTGCATTACAAAACAAAATGGAAGATGAATGAATTATACCTTTCTAAGCAGAATTTTATTCATTTCTTCCCATTTAATGTAGTCTGATAATTTTACTTTTTCTAGATTAATATATGGAAATTCATGCTGTGAGCATTGCCCAAGAAATGGTTTTCAATCTTTTTATTTTTTAAATTATTGAATTTCCAACAATATGACAGTACTTTTATTGAAAACTAGTTTATTTAATTTTCCGGATAAATTTTTCAACTCATACACATTTTTAAACTCATACATTCACCCCTCTTTTTCAACGTTCTTTATCTTCAAAATTAAAATCATGTACATCTCTCAATCATTGTATTGCTTTCATGAGTTAGTTTTGGTAGTTCCGTGCAAGAAATTTTAGTCCCTCTGCTTCTGCAAGTCAAGCTGTTCTTCATTTGTAATTTTATTCTTCTCCATGTGTTTCTTAAAAATTTCAATGCCATTTTATTGGGAACTGAAGTAATCTTCCATGACAATTATTTTTTAATTTAAATTATAACAATATTTTTTCAATTTATTCAGTTTCACCACAGATGGCTCTATGTTTGACAACAGTTGTTTCTCAAAGTTTATCTTTGTTTACTATCTGTATCTATTGACTATAAAAGTATTATCCAAACACAGGGAACCTGTCCTTTTGTCTGGAACACCTTCATTTATAAACTTTTAATACTGCTTACTACTTTATAATATTTCCTAAAAAAGACAAATGTGGAAGCATAATTTTATTGTTAAATTATCTCTACTTTTTGGAGATGGTGAGTCATTTTTAATCTTCTTTGCAAACTTAATATTTTAATTTATTAGCTGGACACTGTGGCTCATACCTGTAATCCCAGCATTTAGGGAGGCGAAGGCAGGCAGATCATGAGGTTAGAAGTTTGACACCAGCCTGGCCAACATGGCGAAACCCCATCTCTACTAAAAATATAAAAATTAGCCAGGTGTGGTGGTGGATGCCTGTAATCCCAGCTACTCTGGAGGCTGAGGCAGGAGAATCCCTTGAACCCTGGAGGCAGATGTTGCAGTGAGCCAAGATTGTCCCATCACACTCCAGCCTGGGTGACAAAAGCAAGACTCCATCTCAAAAAATAAAAAGAAAATATTATAATTGATTTGTTTGTTTTCAGTCTTATTTTTCTGTTCATCTAGTATATGAATTTTTAAAAAATTTTAGTCATAAAAGTAAATATCTTATGTTGCTGATTCTTCTCTGGATCAAATGGTTGCATGTGTTACTTAGCGTATCTCTAGGATTATGCAAAAAGACAATAAACTTGTCTTTATTGTAGATTTAAGCCTGGATCATGCAAATTTATTATTACCATTTACTGTTATGAACATATTTTGTCAAATGGAGTACATTAACCTGTATGTTTGATATCTTAAATTATTTCTAGTTTTTTGTTAGCTGGGTGTTATCTAAAAATTTCAGCTTAGTAATTTAAATTGTGAAGAATGAAAGAACTGTTTAATAATAAAAATACTGGAGAGGTCAAAGTTAGACTAATTTTAGAAATATGAAATTTAATCTACCAGTTGTAGGGCTGTTGGGCCCCACAGGGTTGTGGGGTGTCCCGTATGCTGTGCTGGGGTGGAGAATCCGAGAAGTAAAGAGACAGGACACTGAAGAACTGGTGAAGAGCAGCTGGACTTGGGGGACCACACAACCTATGAGCAGAGATCAGTGAGAGCCCGAACGCCCAGAAGCGTTTGTGTTTATTAGGTACAAGCAGGGAGAAGGGTCGTGGGTGAGGTCATCATCTATAGGCTTAGTGATAGGGCATACATAATCACGTGAGTCACAAGGGAGGGGGCCACCCCATTATGTCACCTGGGCAGAGAGGTGGGCCATGCACAGTAGGGGGCGGTGCCTTGTGCAGTAGTAGAGGGTCGTGTACAGAAAAGGGTTCCACCCCCATTAGGTCACCGAGGCAAGGAGGTGGGCTGTGTGCAACAGGTGTTATGTGCAACACTTCTTATCTGGGGGCTGGAGACTTCAAAGGATTTGTAATAGAAGGATACTGTAAGCCAATGCAGTAGGAGCTGACAGACTTGTGCTCTTCTCTTAAGATATTTATGGGAGGATGATTTGAGCTACCACAGAAGCAAGAAAAGACTGATGGGGTGTACAGCTGCCGTGACTGGTCACACCAGAGGGGTTCTTCTCCCTCAGTTATTTGCATGCTCTCGGGCCCGAGGCCTACTTTCCACACGAACTGGATGCAAGGTACTGCAACTCCTTTTTCAGGAGGACAGGCTCTTGCTCCAAGCCTGCCATACACTGTATGCCCTTTAAGGCAAGGACGCCACCACCTGGGTCTTTGGTTCTTGTCCTGGTCTGGCTGTTTTCCCATGTAATGTTTCTGCTTTGCGACTGCTCTAAGCATTCCTCCTACTACAAACTACTATCTGGTTATATAGAAGGATTATGTAAATCAGCACTAAATGTGTCAGTACAGCTCTGACTACAATACCTATATGATTATATAGAAAGATTATATGGAACTAAGTATGATTATATATATAAGCTAGATATAGCAAGCAGTAAGTTATACTTCAGGCACTAATTCTGTAAACTAATATATGATTATATATAAAGGATTATATAAAGGAAATAGCTGAGTAATAACACTATAAACTAAGATATTCTTCAGGCACTAATTGTGCCTGGGGTCTGGACAGTTCTCCTTCCTTGGTGCCCATGGCGGGTGTTACCCACACCAGTGAAAAAAGAATAATCCCAGATTGTTTAGCAGGTAAAACACTACTTAGTTTTTCTGCTTTGAATGTTTAAAATAATCTCTAGGAACAAGAAGAAAAACACTTAATTGAATTGTCATATTTTAACATTGTGTGAGATGAAAGATAAGGAAACTGTGAAAGATAGTAATCTCAATATCTTAGGTTTCAAATCGAATTAAATAGCTGGTTTAAGTGAATGCTATAGAACCTCTGCCTCAAAATAAGGCTTTTAAGTATGCACAAATATTCACAAAAGTTTACATACAGTTTTAGGTGATTCATAGCCCTCATAAACTCTTAGACATCAGAATAAGAACTGCTGGTTGAAAACATTATTAGTATTACAAATTGGTTGAATTAATCTTGATTTAGACCAACACTTGTCCCTTTTCATCTTTTTTTTTTTTATAACTTTTGATTTCTTGTTAAGAAACATTCCATTTTCAAACATTTATTTAACTAATTTTTATCAAGTTCTGAAAATTGTTCGTTCTCTTCTGAGTAAACACTGCATTTCAGGTTCAACCAGAGTATAAGATCAGTGTCTTTAGGCTGATACCAATGACAGTCACTGAAGCTTAATTCTTCCCTTTTACATAATGATTGCAATCAAATGGGGAATTTAAATTTAATATTTAGGTTGGTGTTGTACTTATTTTCCATATAGCAATTACCTTGAATAATGGCCTGTAAAGAATAAAATTGACCTAAATTTTATGAATTATACACATCATTACAAAAACTAAGGAAATAGTAAAGAACAAGATCTGGTGAAGAGAGGCTAGGAGCTAGGTAGAAAAAAGTATGTATTTACTCCAAAGACCTTTTGTTTGTTCCTTTTACTTTGCAAATGATTATAACTAAATTCAGTTAAGAGAGTACAGAATAAACACACATCTATTTTGCATTAATGTTGAAATGGAGCTTAGAATAAGAACGGAAGATGAAATTGAACTCAAATTAATGAAATGCACAATGAGAAAGGAAAAATACAGTTTTAAGAGAGGAGTTTGACTTAATTCTACTCCCTCAAAATCCCTTATTAGTAATTTATTATGTTTAAGTTTACAGTTTCCCTGAGACAAAGAGTCCTTTACGTGCCTTGCCTCAATAATAAACAAACTGGCCAGATGTAGTAGCTCACACTTGTAATCCCAGCGTTTGGGAAGGCTGAGGTGGGAGGATTGCTTGAGCCCAGGAGTTTGAGACCAGCCTGAGTAACATAGTGAGACCCTGTCTCTAGAAAAAAATAAATTTTAAAAATTAGCTGGCCACAGTGACGCATGCCCTTATCCCAGCTACTTGGGAGGCTGAGGTGAGAGGATTGCTTGAGCTTAGGAGATCGAGGCTGCAGTGAGCCATGATCATGCTGCTGCACTCTAGCTTGGGCGACAGAGTGAGACTTTTCCTTAAAAAACAAAAACAAAGACAATAATAATAAACAAATTGACAAGTCTTTATTATTTTTGGAAGCCCAAAAGTCTAGGGCCGGACCAAGATATAAAAAGAGGTATTGGTCTTCTCAGTAAATGGACACTGGCAATGGCAGTGACTAAGGTAGTGAGATTTTGAGTTGCTGCGAGGCAGTGGAGGCTACAGTGGTGTTCAGAAGTGAAGACCTAAGTAAGAAATGATATGTCTTTGGTGGGAAAAAGAGAAGAACAGAGGTTGATATCAATTCAAAGCAATTACTGTACTGAAATAAATATATTTTTTAGTATAGTTTACAACTGCATCACTTTTTGACATTTTACAATTTTGAATTTATTTTGTATTTTGCTAACAAAATTATATTTGATTTATCAAATTTGAATTTATTATTCAAAAAGTATACATATTTAATTTATTCTTAAATGCTTCTAATTTTAAATGGAATTTAAAGTTTATTGGATTTCTGAGAATTTAGTATCTCTTGTTTTTTGTTCTTTTTTTGAAAACAGTTTGAGATTATGAGAAATTAAAACATTCTGGTGAAGCAAGCTTGAAACTTTATTCCAGGTATTTAAGGTATAGCTGAGATTGTATCTACCATATTTCACATCAAATTTAGTAAGAAGTCTTATTAATACTGAAACTCTCTCCAACACTTTAAAGTTGATCCTAGGACATGACTCCAGTGCTAACCAGTGGATTAGCAGACACTGAATAATTCTTGCTTTCATCTTACCTAGAGTGTAGTACCCAGTGTTAACTATTGGACTACCATGTTGTTTCTCAAGGTGCAGTTCATCCATCCTTAGTCATGCCTTCATTCTACTGATGGAGATCTTGCACTCAAGTTCCAGAGCCTAAGTCTCTTTTCTCCTAGCAGGTCCCACATTTAAAAGCTAAGTGTGCATATTGATCTTTCTCTTAATTTCTTCTTTAGTAGCCTATAAGATGTTCTGGCCCTAAATATTTGAGGTTTTAAAAATTCCATATTCCAATGAATTTGGAAAATTAATCCAAGTGTTAGGACACTCAGTGACTTAATTTGGACTTAATGGTTTGAGAGTTGCCTATTTATGTTCTAGACTGTGTGTTAGGACTATATATTAAAGTATAGGTTAATTGTTCCCCTCTATGTGTCCGTATGTTCTTGTCATTTATTTCCCACTTATGAGTGATAACATGGTATTTGTTCTTGTGTTAGTTTGCTAAGGATAATGACCTCCAGCTCCATCCATGTCCTTGCAAAGCATATGAGCTCATTCTTTTTTATGGTTGCATAGTATTCCATGTTGTATATAATCTGTACAATAAACCCCATAGCACAGGTTTACCTATGTAACAAACCTGTACATATATCCTGACCTTAAAAGTTTTTATATATATATATATATAGTTAAGTACATAATTGTATACATGTATATGAATGTACATGTATATACCTGTACATATGTATATGTTTATGTGTGAGAATTACATAAAACAACTCTATAAAATATATATTGTTCCCCATTTTATAGATGAAGAAATTGAATCTTAGAGTAGGTAAATAAATTGCCTATGGCCACATGGATAGACATTGTGAGAACTAGAACTCAAACCCTAGTGCTTGCTCATTCAATTCATTCATTGAGTATCTACTATGTACTGGGCATTATTGTAGGTTCTGAGGATACAGCAGTAAATAAAAATTCTTGTCATCTTGGATCTTTCATACTATACTAGATGGTGATAAGTGCTTTAAAATAGTAAAGGATCAGAGAGTGATGAGAGTTCAATGGGAATGTAATTAATAAATTAAATGGGACTGTCAAGTTTTCACGAAATGGTAACATTTGAGCAAACACTTGAAAGAAGTAAGAGTGGGCCATGAAAATTCATGAGGGACGGTGATCTCAGACAGAGGTAAAAACAAGTGCAAAGGCCTGAGTAAGCTCATTCCACGTGACATCCAATAGAATTCTAACTGGGAATTGCTGAACCCCCTTCAATCCATATTGAACATTTGTTGTCTGCATACACTATAAATAGTAAAACACTGTATCTCATAGACAATCATAAGTTGTAACAAAGTAGCTTTATTCAAGTTTACTTTTTATCTTATACATGGTAGGTACCCCTGAATTGTTTATTTTTTATTTAGCAAATCAATTTCTAAATTTTTGTTTATTTGCATATTTTTGTTTTCTCTCAAATTATGGAAAGAGTCTGTTGGAGTTAAAATACTGTGGTTACATTTTTCTATTTTTACATTTAATTTCATTTTTATGAGTAATGTCGTTAAATGTGAAATTGCTTTAGGAATGGTTAAATGTACTTTATACATTCAATGTGATGTGAATATTGGTACAATAAGGACATGCATGTCAATTTCTTACTAATTTTATTCCTTTTAAGAGCATGGTTTGCATGTTTATATAGCATATTTGTTCATTTCATATGCAACTATAAAGTAAGCTGAAATAGCTTAGGCAAAATGTTTTCTAGCACATAATTGGGTGATGTAAATTGATTTCTTTTGAAAGCAATAGTATATATTCTATTTTTTTCCGTTGGTAGATTATAGGATTATGAACAGACTCAAACGTTCGTAAAACTTAACTCATCCCATCTTTAATTTTCAAAGTTTAATAAGACAGACTTTAGCTTTTGGTTAAGCTGTATTAAATGATTATCAAAGATTTAAGTCAAAAGTCAACTGTTGTAGAAGGCAAAATCTTAAAATGTTTAAATTTGTATTGAATAAGTCAGTTTCTATTTTAGAAAACATGTTCGATTCAGCTCAACTGTATTGAGCATTGTCTGTCAGAGTTTTATTGATAAGGGAGAAAAATCAACTATGAAACTATTGCAGTAGTGTTGGAGAACATTAACAAGGCTTGAAATATAGTAGTAATGGGGGAGGGGGTTTTCAAATGAAGGACATTTTTACATCAGGGTTGATGGATGGCTTACCATGTGGATTGAGGGCACAAGAAGCATTTCAGATAATGTAAAGCCTTTTAACTTTGCCACTGGGTGAGTGATAAGGCTATTAAACAAGTTAGAAAATAGAAGGGAAAGGTTTTGGGAGCATGAAAGTGTTGAGTTGAGTTCTGAACCTTTTGAATTGAAGACATCTGTAGGACATTTATGCAGGAATGAATACAAAATACTTCTGTGTCATTGTGAAGATTGTAATTAAGAAGACTGTTGATTTCTTCTTGAAATTCTGGGCCATAAGACAGATCTAGGCTATGTGATAATGATAATAGTGACCTTTCCCCAATCCCTTTAACAGCAAAATCTCAAATTTAGTACATAATTGCATTTCTAAATTTTCTAAATCACCTTTTTCTCATCTGAGATTATAAACATTCACTGGTGCTGTTGAAGTCCTTGTAGTGTCCTCAGTAATTACTATTACCATAGAGACTTAGGAGAGTTTATTTTCCTTTTGTAGTTGATGGTGCTACAGTAGTAAGTGTATTGCGGGATTGCTGTCATTCATGCATTCATTCATACTGTGTGCAAAGTATTGTTGCTTTACAACTGGGCATAAAACATAGGGTTAATGTGTTTCTGTAAATAGATATCACAATAACATTTTATAAAGTTATTTCTTTTTCAGAGACATTATTTTATATGTAAAAATTACTTTTTAATTTCGTGAAACCTTTATTTTTTTTCGAGGCAAGGTCTTGCTTGTTGCCCAGGCTGGAGTGCAGTGGCATGATGATGGTTTGTTATAACTGAGCAAGTTAGAGAAAGTGCCACACTCTTGAGTTCTGACTGAGAGTCCTTTATTGCTGGCAACCAAGAGTCAGCTTACGCTCAAAAATCTCTCAGCCCCAAAGAAGAGGCTTAATTCCTTTTTATATCTTGCTTAGAGAAGGGGAGGGTGAGCCTAGCTGAAGCAGAATTTACAAAAGCAGAACATGCAAGTTATATGGGGAGGCTGGTGACCGGGAGGCAGGAGGTTCCCATGATTGTTGATTACTAAGGAGAGTATACACAAGCGGTTCCCATGATTGCTGGTTACCAAGGGGTATATTCAGTACTTGTCATACAATCAATCAAGGGGATATTCACAATAACAAGTGGGCTTGCCAAGCAGAATATGGTTACAATGGTTATATGTTTCTATAGTTCTAAGTACAGCATGACCCAGCACAGTAGCATGACCCAGGTATGCACTCAAGGGGGAAATGGCAGGAGGGGTGAGGAGGAGGTTAAAATGGAGTCTGTCTGGCTCTCAGCAAGATGGAGTATGTCTGACTAATATAGAGAAGGTTAGCACAGGTTCACTGTAGCCTTGACTTCCCAGGCTCAAGCAATCCTCCAACCTCAATCCCTCAAGTAGCTGGGACTACAGGTGTATGCTACTGTACCCAGCTAATTTTTATAAATTTTTGTAGAGATGAGATCTTGTTATGTTGCCCAGGTTGGTCTCAAATTCCTGAGCTTAAGCAGTCCTCCTGTCTTGGCCTCCCAGACTGCTGGGATTACAGACATGAGCCACAATGTCCAGCTAATTTCTTCAAACCTTAAAATTACTTTTGGTGGAGAGGGAGGTGTAGAGGGGAATGAAGAAAGTGAAATAAGAAGATAAAATGAATATACAGTATGTTAGGATGTCACTGTATATTGATCTCTGCCAGAGGGAATGCTTACCAGAGAGTCAGGGCTCCCTAATGCTTTTCTTTACTGCTGTCTTATTGATTTCCTATGTTGTCCACTGTACTTACTACTGTGGCATGCTAATGGAATGTGGGAATTAAGACCAAGGTCTGAAGTCAGACTGCATTGGATTCACATGCCCTGCCACCTAGTGTCTATACAAACTTGGATACATTACAGCCTCCCTACGTCTCAGTGATTTCCTCTGTAAATGGGGATAGGAGCACTATGTAACTCCCTTATAAAACTATCACCTGAAAGGTAAAGTGCTTAGCATAGTGCCTGACCCATAGTATACATGCAGTAAATGTTAAAATAATAGGAATGAGTTATGGTAAGCCATGTCTGTATTCTGTTTTCCTTAAAGTGCTGTATAACATTCAAGTAGGACAACAGACATTTATTTTTATTTACTAAGTATAAATACTATACATTTAGTGATTGTGTTACTTTATTTTTATTTTTAAAACTTTATACATTTTTCTAACTTGCAAATTTTATAATCCAAGATGTATACATATGTCTCTTCTATCTTTGTCCTTGTACATTGGTTCCTTGTATACCAAACAAACAGTTGAAAAAAAAAAATAAACAGATATATCCTGGTCTCATATTTGTAGAAAATAATCTCCCCTGACTCTTTCCTTCCCTTCTTCCCTCATGACCAATTAGTCTGTCTTCTAAGAACCCATCTTATAACCTATCTTATCAGAAACCTCTGTGGAATAGTGATATGGGGTACATAAAAAGTAAAAGTAAAGATAAGCATAAATAAAGCAGAACAAGGACTTCCAGTAGAGGGAGATGTAGGCCAAGTAATCAAGCCACATACCATGCAGGTGTGATAAGCAGCAAATTTCAAGTTTTCCCTGCTTAAAAAATCTAAGTAGTAATTAATTTACTAAATATAAGTTAAGTAACACTGGAATTTCTGTTTTGTTAGTTGCCAAATCCAAAGTGATTATATAAGTACCTAGGGAAGAACTATGAGGACTATATGTATGTATTGACATTGCCCCGTAACTTTCTCACATACTGTTTCAGAGATGGAGTCAAGACTAGATCATCAACACCTCTCTTTCTCTCTCTCTTTCTAAATCTTTAAAAATAGCAAGTAATGGAAGTTACAGGCTGGATAACTTGAAAACGAAGGAAGTATAGCAGCTATATTTTTATAATTCAAAAAAAAATTTTTTCATGGAGTTCTAGACTATCTGAGTAAACTAGGGTTAGCCCTACATACCATAAACTATTGGACTGAATTAGAACACTGTCATTTTTTTAAAAATTATTTTTGAAAAAATAATATCATAATTTAGATCTTTAAATTTCTGAAATTGCTGAGACCTGTAATTAAATAAAAATTTTCAAGTTTTTTCAGTAGGATAGTTAGGTTGATTTTAACGTTTACTTTTCCAACAGAAACATCACAATTCTTTCTTTTGGCAACATTGTCCAATAGCTAACTATTATAATGGTCCCTCTGCACTTTGAGATTTAATACTCTTATTCTATCACACTCTAAGAAATTACTGCCTTGGAACCTGGGGATGTTGAGACTCCCCTTAAACCTGAGAGTTTCACTTAATAGTTGACTGAGTTTTCCACTTTGTATGATGGCTAAATATTTTGATGTGGATTTTATTACTTTTGGCTGAGTTTGTAAATTCAGTTTATAAAATATCCACAGAAATTTACATCATGCACAGCATATATCTTAAATGAATTTACTCTAATAATTTTAATTTCTGGCTAGTTGATTCAGAAATGGAAGGTACATATCTCTGCTGATTTTATTCATATTAATGAATTTGCTAAACATTACTACCACCAACTTAATAGATATTAGCTTAATATGTAGTTTTTATTTAGAATTCTGCAAACCCTCATGACTTATCTTGCTTTAAGTTTTGTCAGATAGCATCATTATTCTTTGTGTTTAAGAATTTTTTTAATTTAATAAGTAACTACAGAAGATCAGCTGTGCTAGAGAAGACTTTATAGCCTACAGTATGGATTTTTTTTTGGTAGAACTAAACTTCTTCCCTGGATTGCAGCATGGTTTCGTGAGGTGAACATTTTGCATACTTCATGTAAGCATAAGATGTGTATTTTTTTGAATTATTCAAAATAGTTTTCAATGAATGGGCCTGATTGGACTTTCCCATCTAATGAGTATCGTTGAACCACTACAGACAAATTGGAAGGCTTTCTTTTAACTCTTTTAAATAAATTAACATGCCTTGAAAATGACCTTAGAACAGTGAGATTGAGCTTATCTGTCAGTGTGCCTATGTGCATCCATCAGAATAAGCAGGGGTGTGCTGCAGTAATAAGCTTAAAACTCACTGACTGAAAGCAATGAAGTTTAATTTTTATATATACTCCATGTTCATTGTAGTTTGACAGTAATGCTGTCCTTGTAGTCACTCAAGAATTCAGGCTGAGGAATGTTCCATCTTGACACATGCTTCCATTACAGAGCTGAAAAAAAAAAAAAAAAAAAAAGAGTACTGAATCTTCTGATACTCTTAAAACTTTTGCCTGAAAATGGTATGGTTCACCTTGGCAAGATGCGGCCACATCTGAGTTCAACAAGGTTCATGATCCTCCTACAGAGGGGGCACTGGATATTTGCAAACAGTACAATGGTTGTTCATTCTAGTCTAAACTAGTATTTGGAAACTACTGACAGTTACACACTAAACTTATAGAATGTCTGGTTTAAAACTGGCCATGGGAAGAAAATTAGTTGTTTTCACCAGGTTATAATCTGATTAGTTCGTATTGACAGTGCATTGAGCACATGCACTCTACCCCTCTGCCACAAGTCTGCATCATACAAATCATGCAAGAACTGTTTTACAGGGACATTTATATACCACTGGGGATATTACCATTGTTCCTCATACAGTGTGGACGGGGAGTAACAGTGTTGCACAGGCTGACTACCTTTAAATGCATGGTTATAGGCCAGCCAGGACAGTTCATAAATTTAATAAATACATTACTCCAGATTTTCACCCTCCCCTTCTCTCCCTTCCCCTCCCCTTCTCTCCCTTCCCCTCCCCTTCTCTCCCTTCCCCTCCCCTTCTCTCCCTTCCCCTCTCCTCCCTTCCTCTCTCCTCCCTTCCTCTCCCCTTCTCTCCCTTCCCCTCCCCTTCTCTCCCTTCCCCTCCCCTTCTCTCCCTTCCCCCTCCTCCCTTCCTCTCCCCTTCTCTCCCTTCCCCTCCCCTTCTCTCCCTTCCCCTCCCCTTCTCTCCCTTCCCCTCCCCTCCCTTCCCCTTCCCTCCCTTCCCCTTCCCTTCCCCTCCTTCCCTTCACCTCCCCTCCCCTCCCTTCTGCTCCCCTCCCCTCTTCGTTCCCTCCCTCCTTCCCTCCCTCCCTCCCTCCCTCCCTCCCTCCCTTCCTTCCTTCCTTCTTTCTCTGCCTCTGTCTCTGTTTCTTTCTTTCCATTAAAAAAGGCCTGACTGTAATTTGGAGTTTAAATTTTTAATTGCACAAAACATTAACAGAAAACTGGGGTTCCATATAGCTAATTGTTTAAATAGTAAATATAAATGGAGCCAATAGATATAGTGCCAAAATTCACAACAAGATGAAAGTGTTGGAATTGGTTATAAAAATAAAGTGGTGTTCATTTACTGTTTATTAATATCACACAAATTAACCATTAATTAATGCTGAAGACTTTTTTTATCTTCACTTTTTTAGGTACGACTGATTTTCCCAAAATATTTTGTGAAACTTCTCAGAAGCTGGTGAGTGTGGAAGCCTTTGCTCTGGCTGCGAAATACTATTCCATACAAAACTTGGAAATATGTACCCCTTTTGAACAGCTGCTGGTAGCCCTTCAAGGAAATCAAAACCAGAGAATTGGTATGTCTATTTATGTGTGTGTGAGTGTGCCTGTTAGGTACTTAGAAGCAATAGTTTGTTCATATATGTGTATATTTCCAAAATATTAATTTATTGTTAAACTTTAATTTATAAGCCCTGACAAATCAGCTTTTGTTTAGAAAACTAGGTTTTCCCTTGTACTATATTAAACAGAACAACTTATAGATCTCCACATTTTTTTTCTACGTTAACCCTTTACTTCAGATAGTTTCTGCCCCTCAAACACAGATCATAGTGAGCTACTACTAATTCCAAAATCTTCATTATTTTTGTTACAGCAGGTTAATGTTCTCTATGGGAAGAGGGTGGGAAGAGTGGAAGGGGACCTTTGGAGAGGTGGAGAGAAGCATGAGTGTCAGAAAGTGGGGATGGTACAAATTAAAAAAACAAATATGGTAATGTGGTAGATTAAAACTCAGCCATATCAATAATTATATTCAATGTAAATTGATTTTATGTCCTAATTAAAAGGCAGAGATCAGAAAGAAGGCTGTGGTTAAAAAAAAAAAACTCAGGTTATTTTATCTTACACAAACCTCTTTTATATCTTTTATCACATTTGATCCTCATTGTTTCCCTGCCTTTTTATTTTGAAAACATCCAAACCTACAGAAAAGTAATAAGAATAGTACAATAGACCCTGTATACTTTTCACCTAGGTTCACCATGTGTTCACATTTTGCCACATTTGTTATAGTTCTCTTCTACACACACACACACTCTCTCTCTCTCTCCCCCCCCTCTTTTTCTGAATCTTTTGAATATAAGTTGTAGATATCATCGCACTTTACTCTCAGACACTTCACTCTATCTCAAAAGAAAAAGAGCATTCTCCTACATAACCCATAGTTTATTAGCACAGTCAGGAGTTTAACATTGTTAGAGTAGTATTGTCTAATAAACAGTCTGTATTCAAGTTTTTTTAATTTTTCCAAGAATATCTTTTATAGCCATGTTTTTTTCTTCATACAGGAGTCAGACTAAGTTCATACCTGACGTTTAGCTGTCATGTCTGTTGAGTCTCTTCAATCTGAAATAGTTTCTTACCCTTTCTTTTGTTTTTCCTGACACCAATACTTTTGATACCTATAGGCAGGTTTATTTTATTGTTTCTCCATGATTATATTCAAGTTATACATTTTTGATAGGAATACTACTTAACCGATTCCTTTTTCAGATACCAGATTAGGAAGCACATATAATTTTGTCACATTATTGGTGATACTAAGTTTACTCACTTGGTAAAGGTGGATCTATTGGAGTTCTCCATTGTAAAATGACCCTTTTATCTTTGAGTTCAATTCTTTTATTATTTTAACTTCTTTTTTTTAAAATCTCTCTAACCACTTTAAGCAAAATTATTTCATAGTTCTCCCTGGAACAAGAGAGGGACTGTTTGGTGAATTATGGCTCTTGGTAAGAACCATTAGAGCTGCACATGAGTTCACCAGCAACATTACTATGGGGACTGTAGTTAACTGGCAAGGAAAACTCTAAGGAGAACACTCTATCCCATATGCTACTGACTGGCAATAAATGAGTGTACCTCTGTGTCAAGGGTTTCATCTTTGGCCCCTCCCCCGATTTATAAAGTTTAAGGGCCACATTTTGAGCATCAAAGTGAGTAAAGATGTTGTATCCTAGGCAAGAACAAACAGCAAAACCACCATTCAAGGTTGGGATGCACTCTGTTGTGTCCAGCATAAGAAAGAGTTGACTTAGCCATGTAGAGATGCATGCTGGTGATAGCTGAGAGAGGAGGGGCTATATCCCCCATCCTGCAGTAATCAGCGTATTTGTTTACTAGGTTAGTATCTGCCAGCAGAATGACATTGTTGAATTAAGACGTCTCTGTTGGAGACCATGTCCTAAAGTGCCCTCAGAATGTTGCCAAGAAAGTATTACCTTTCATCTATAGGACCATGAGTAACCAGCACGCATATCTGGAAAGACCTCATTAAAACCCAGTATTCCAATGTGGTAATCCCAGATTAAGCTTATACCAGAGCATTCACAAATGTGAACATTGTCATGCCATAATAACCATTCCAGCCCTACATTTCAGTTCCCCACCACCCAACTCCCACATGACTGATGATGTTGACTACCTTGTCATATGCCCTTTGGCCATTTTAATGTACTTTATAATGGTGTAGCATACAGTATTATACTCCGAAGTACAGTTCTAGAGTTCTGCTGGAAATGTTCTGTGCTTGTGCTGCTCAGTACAGTAAAAACTAGCCACATGTGGCTGTTAAGTACTTCACCTGTGGCTAGTGCAGCGTAGAATCTTAATTTTCAATTTTATTTGATTTAAGTATAAATTGCAATAATCACATGTGGTTAAGTAGCTACTATATTAGACAGTACAGGTAATGAAATGACTAAGTTTTTTTCCTCACTTTTCTATTGGGTGATTCTTTTCATCTTGACTTGTAGGAGTTTGTTTCATTTTATTCTTAGGTACAAATTCTCTGGAAGTATATGTGTTGGAATTATCTTCTTCCATTTGAGACTTGCCTTTTTACTCTCATAATGTTGTCTTTTGATGAAAAATGCCCTTTGTAGTCCAATTTACCAGTCTTTTTTGTTATAGTTAATTGTTAAGGAATACTTTCAATGTTCTATGGATTTTTATATTTATTTTATTATTCAAATTTGATTTATAGTGGCCAAGCTAGTGGAGGTCTATCATCCAGAAACCACAGTAGAATCTCTATATTATTTTCATACTTAATTCAAAAAATATGAATATCAACCGGTAATTCCTACTAAATTTTGATTCTTTAATAGCAGTATTTTACTTTTATTTTCATTAGGTAAAACTCTGAAGGCAGTTGAGTTTATGAATATGAAGAAATCTCATGAAGTTCAGGCAATGTCAGAGCTGATCAGCAGTATTGCTGACTACTATGGACTAAAGCAGGTGAGAATATTTCCCTATATTTTTAGGTATTAAAATTATTGCCACTTTTTGGTATTATTCAAATTTCACTTTTTTACTGTCATCTAGCTTTAAAATGTCATTTAATAGTAGCATCATTTAAACATCAGATCATTTAAACATCAGATTCTTTAAGCGTACACTGTTATTTTCTAGTAAATTATAGAAAATTTATAGTAAGATCAAGACATGACTGTTAATGTTTTGCCACAAATTTCATTCTTTTCAGAGTGTACAGAAGTTAAGGTTAATTCTCTTTGATAAATTGTCACTCCAGCTTGAGGCAGCATTATGAAGATGACATTCTGCAAAGCTGTTTGCTGCTAGATGTTTTCAGGAGATGGGTTACCAAGCTGTGGTCTGGGATACCTGCATCATTATAGTAACACAAAGTAGTTATGTTTTTAAGACGTGGATTATTTCATAGTGTTTGATTCATGATGCATTCCTGTTTTGAAAAATAGTTCTTATGATAAGTGGTGATGTTGGAAAGTAGATGTTAAAATGAGATTAATGATTGTACACATTGGCCTATAAAAACAGTAAGTGATTTTTCTTATTCCTGTTTTATAAAAACTGCAAGTCTTTTCCTTAGCTCTCAAAGAAAATCAGTGGTGGCAATAGAGATTTTCCTTTCTTAATTTTTATTAGGTATTAGATTCTTTCCATAAATTCACCAAAATTTGAGAATTTGAGTATGATTAGAAAACTATGAAAGTTTGGCTTAGGCATGCAGAGCCACTGTGGCAACATAGATCTCTAGGGTGGGGTATAGAGTAAAAGCTAAGGTAATACTAGTTTTCAACCTTTTCTCCAGATTATCATACCTGAGCAATAACTATCAGTATCAGTAACAGGCTTACTATGGCAATGATACTTAGCTGAAGTAGAAGAGGCAAGTCCTTTCCCATGGTGCCATATCAGAATCTTGGGGATTGAGTGCTGTTTCTAAATATCCTTCAGGTGGCAGCCACCATCTATTAAGAGCAGTAATAATGGGAATGGTCTCTAGAGGAATAAATGCATAGTTTAGTTAGAATTAAAAGGGGCATAACAAGCTCAAGCTTAAGGCATCAATTAATAACAGCAAGTGCACTGGAGACTACAAAGCCCTAAAGACAGAAAATTTAGATAACTAGTAGTCAGGTAAGCCGGATAGAAGTTCTGTATGTGGATGGTACGAATCCAGTTACAGCATAGGATAATGGAATAAAGGTCCAGTCTTGAGTGGAAATCTGGTCTGAATGAGGCGAAACAACGACAACTGGACTCAGATTTCACATAGAAACCAAGGCAAAGACACCCAGTCTTTTAGTTTGGGAATACAAAGCAGAAGCAGGAAAATATAAAAGTGGCCAAAACATAATGTGTACTGTGTGAAAGGGATTTTAGTCAGGATCCTTGTGGGTTGATTTACAGATTTTTTTTATTACAAATATAATGACGTACACTGTGTAAGATTTATACACTCTTTAAATATAATTCAGTCTTATTCAGTCTTAATCACGTTCTAGCCAATGTGCAAAAATTTGTCCATAACCCTAACTTTATTGAAATAATACATGAACTCATTTATTAATGTTAATTGTACAGTGTGATGTTTTGTTACTATGTGTATATTTATATACACACACATATATACACACACACATATGCATAAATGCATATATACATAAGCACACACACTCATGTAACCTCTGTAATCAAGATACATGTTTCCATCACCCCAAAAAATTTCCTCATGTCTTTTTGCAAAGGACATACTTATGCACTCTAGGCTAGAGTGTATATTGGTATAACCACTTTGAAAAACAATTTGACATTATTTTGTAAACTTGAACAATCATATACCCTATTACTCATCAATTCAACTTTAGGTGTATACCCCCACCTAGAGAGATTTTGCACACAAGCATCAGTAGTTATATATAGTATAAGAATGTTCCTAAAAGCAGAAAGCTAGTAATAAACCAAATACTTATCCACAGGAGATTGGATAAACTGTGGTATATTTACATATTGAACATAATACACCAGGAAAGCTTAAACTACTACAGTATATATATGGATGAATATTAGAAACATAAAATAGAATAGGAAAAAGCAAGTTACAGAAGATTGCATATTTTATGGTACCATTTTAAATAGTTATTAAGGGAAATAATGGTATATTTTAATATAAAAATTATATGCAAAAACCTATTAAAGAAGAAAGAGAATTATAAACAATAATTTGGTAGCAGTTGTTGCCTGGTAGAAGCAGGGAGACAGAATATGGAAGGAAAACATAGTTATATGCAGTATAAATATTAACATTCTAGGTATTAAGATGGTTGTTGGGTTCATGGACATAGCAGATGCTGCAGGATGCCTGATCTAAATACTCTCAGACCTTTTGTTTCATGGTGTGCCAGACTGGCTTCTACCGGGCAGTGTCTGTATTTCTTCCTTGTGGGTTTTCCTCTGACTGTGGAGCAAGCACTGCCTGCATACAAGTCCTGGGAATTAATTCTTCCCAGTGAGCCGCTCTGAAGCAGTAATTGATGCAGCATTTCAAGTAGGATGATTCTGAGGTATGGTATGTATGTATTCTACACTTCATTCTCAGAATTTCCCAGTAGGATTAAACCCAGGTTGCCTGAATGTGGTATCTTGCTTAATAGCGCAAATTTTATTGGGCTGCTTTTTTTTTTTCTCTTTTCTACTTCATTAACAGCGTCCTTTAACCTCTCAAATAAAACATATATAATATTTCATCGTGCATATGTACCACGTTTTTTTAATCCATAAATTCATTGATGGGCACTTAGGTTGTTTCCATATCTTGGCTATTATGAATTGTGCTACAGTAAACATGGGTGTGCAGATATCTCTTCAGTATACAGATTTCCTTTTTTTTTTTTTTAGATATATACCCAGTAGTGGAATTGCTAGATCATATTGCATTTCTATTTTTGTTTATTGAAGAACCCATAATGGCTATACTAATTTACGTTCCCACCAACAGTATATGAGTTCTCTTTTCTCTACATTCTTGCCAATACCTATCTTAATGCTTTTTGATAATAGCCATTCTAACTGGGATGAGATGATACTATAGTTTTTATTTGCATTTCTCTAATGCTTAGTGATGTTTAGCATTTTTTCATAGACCTGTTGGCCATTTGTATGTCTTCATTTGAAAATGTCTATTCAGATCTTTTGCCCATTTTTAAATCATATTATTTGCTTTTATTCCATTGAGTTGTTTGTGTTCCTTATGAATTCTGGTTGTTAATCCCTTGTCAAGAGGGTAGTTTGCACATATTTTCTCCCAATCTGTGTGTGTCTCTTCACTCTGTTTGTTAACTTTGCTGTGCAGAAGCTTCTTAGCTTGATGGGATCCCATTTTTGTTCATTGCCCATTTTTCCGTGGTTGCGTATGCTTTTGAGGTCCTACTCAAGAAATCTTTGCCTAGACCAGTGTCCTGGAATGTTTCCCCAATGTTTTCTTCTAGTAGTTTCATAGATTCAGGTCTTAGATTTAAGTCTTTAATCCATTTTGTTTGATTTTTGTATATGGTAAGAGATAGGGAGGTCTTTCATTCTTCTGCTTATGGATATCCAGTTTTACCATTTGTTGAAGAGACTGTGCTTACCTAATGTATCTTCTTGGCACCTTTGTTGAAAATGAGTTGACTGTTCTAATTAGAAAAGATTAATAATAACCCAGCAAAAACAAGCAATGGGGAAAGGACTCCATGTTTAATAAATGGTGTTGGGAAAACTGGCTAGCAATGTGCAGGAAGCAGAAACTGGATCCCTACCTGTCACCTTACACTAAAATTAACTCCAGTTGGATCAAAGATTTAAACATAAAACCTAACACCATAAAAACACTAGAAGAAAACATAGGCAAAACCATCCAGGACATAGGCAGAGGCAAGGACTTCATGACTAAAACAAAAGCAATGGCAATAAAAGCCAGGATAGAAAAATGGGATCTAATTAAACTCCAGAGCTGCTGTACAGCAAAAGAAATCATCATTACAGTGAATCGGCAACCAACAGAATGAGAAAAAATTTTTGCAATCTACCCATCTGACAAAGGGCTAATATCCAGAATCTACAAAGAGCTAAAACAGATATACAAGAAAAAAACAAACAACGCCATTCAAAAGTGGGCGAAGGATATGAACAGACACTTTTCAAAAGAGGACATATATGAGGCCAACAAACATATGAAAAAATGCAGAGAGAGATCCAAGATGGCCGGTTAGGAGGAGCTCAGGATTGCAGGTCCGAGTGAAAGCACAGAGGGTGAGTGGACACCACATTTCCAGACAGATTTTTACTGCTCACAGACCAGGACATTCACAGACGAAGGAACCCCACAGGTCACCAGCGTGGCTGTTTAGGCTGGCACAGCTGTTTGGCCTGCGCCCTGGCTCAGCAGTTCCCAGTGCAGAGTAAACGAGACTGTGTCCCCTCTTAGCCAGCGAGGGGAGCTGAAACAGGGAGCCAGGCCAGGAGATTCCTGGGCAAAAAAGCACCATGAATCTCACAGCCGCGGTTTCAGCCAGCGCAGTGGGTCACCACACGGGAAATCACACAGATCCCGGTACCTATTCAACAGGCGACCAGGTCACCTGGTAGAGAGCCGACCGTTCAACTAAAAAACAAAAGACTCTGAGGCAGGGAGCCAGGTGACCAGGCCCGTCTGGTCGCACCCCAACAAAAACAAAAACAAAAAACAAAAAAACAGCAATTGGAAACACATGAAAAAATGCTCATCATCACTGGTCATTAGAGAAATGCAAATCAAAACTACATTGAGATACCATCTCACGCCAGTTAGAATGGCGATCATTAAAAAATCTGGAGTAAACAAATGCTGGAGAGGATGTGGAGAAATAGGAACACTCTTACACTGTTGGTGGGAGTGTAAATTAGTTCAACCACTGTGGAAGACAGTGTGGCGATTCCTCAGGGACCTAGAAATAGAAATTCCATTTGACCCAGCAATCCCATTACTGATATATCCAAAGGATTATAAATCATTCTACTATAAGGACACATGCACATGAATGTTCATTGCAGCACAGTTTACAATAGCAAAGACCTGAAACCAACCCAAATGCCCATCGATGGTTGACTGGACAGGAAAATTGTGGCACATATACACCATGGAATATTACGCAGCCATCAAAAACGATGAGTTCGCATCCTTTGTAGGGACATGGATGAACCTGGAAACCATCATTCTCAGCAAACTGACACAAGAACACAAAATCAAACATCGCATGTTCTCACTCATAGACGGGTGTTGAACAATGGGAACACATGGACACAGGGAGGGGAGCACTATACACTGGGGTCTGTTGGTGGGGAGTGGCGGGGGACAGCAGGGGGTGGGGAGTTGGGGAGAGAGAGCATGGGGAGAAATGCCACATATAGGTGAAGGGGAGGAAGGCAGCAAATCACACTGCCATGTATGCACCTATGCAGCAAATAAAAAAAAAAAAGAAAGAAAAGTCAAAGCCAATGTTGAGAAAAAAAAAAAAAGAAAGAAAAAAGAAAAAATGCTCATCATCACTGGTCGTTAGAGAAATGCAAATCAAAACCACACTGAGATATCATCTCACGCCAGTTAGAATGGCAATCATTAAAAAATCTGGAGACAACAGACGGTGGAGAGGATGTGGAGAAATAGGAACACTCTTACACAGTTGGTGGGAGTGTAAATTAGTTCAACCATTGTGGAAGACAGTGTGGCAGTTTCTCAAGAATCTAGAAATAGAAATTCCATTTGACCTAGCAATCCCACTATTGGGTATATACTCAAAGAACTATCAATCGTTCTACTATAAAGACACATGCACACATATGTTTATTGCAGCCCTGTGTACAATAGCAAAGACCTGGAACCAACCCAAATGCCCATCAATGATAGACTGGACAAAGAAAATATGGTATATATACACCATGGAATACTATGCAGCCATAAAAACCAATGAGTTCGTGTCCTTTGTAGGGCCTTGGATGAATCTGGAAACCATCATTCTCAGCAAACTGACCCAAGAACAGAAAGCCAAGCACTGTATGTTCTCACTCATAGGTGGGTGTTGAACAACGAGAACACATGGACTCAGGGAGAGGATCATCACACACATGGGACAGTTAGGGGGGTAGGGGAGAGACAATGGGGGGTGGGAAGGGAGGGGAGGGTGGGGAGGGATAACATGGGGAGAAATGCCAGATATAGTATGCACCTAAAGTAAAATAAATAAATTTAAAAAAAAGATTATAAGTGTATTTTAATGTGTATGTTGATATATTTTAAAGATAAAAAATTAAAACAAAAGGGAGGACCTTACCTGGGGATAGTTCATTAAAGTTTTTGATACAGAGGGGAAGGACAAGTAATACATCATTGTAAGGATAATAGAGTTAAAACTTTCAGGAGATAAGAGAGCTATTCATTGGATAATCTAGAGAAAAAACTTTTTGTATAGAGGGAACAACAGATTCAGTGGCCCTGAACATGCCTACTTTGTTTCTAAAACATCCAGGAAGTCAGATTGAACAAGCAAAAAGTAGTAGGAGCTGAGGTTGGGGTGGAAGAGGAAAGTTGGAGTGTCTTGGGAGTCATTGTGATAATTTGGATTTTTTTTATCCTGAATGAGATTGGAAGCCATTGGAGCCACTGGATCATTCTTTCTACTCTGTTGGGTTGTATTATGAAATAGTTATTTCCAGTATATTTGCCTCTTTCTTTATCATAGTCTTTGTGAATTTATCTAGCTGGTTACTTTTCAAAATTAGCTCCTATCTAATCAGGAACTTCCAGAGTTGAAGCAAAAAAACTCAGCAACCATAGGAGTTAACAGTATGAGATAAAGCCAAAGAGGCAGTGAGAGATTTGCTAAGAGTAGTGATATGATCAGACTTTGTTTTTCCCTGTTGAAAATAGAGTGAAAGGGGAAATTTGAGAGCAGGAAGATCACTGAGAAAGCCATTACAGTTAACCAGGCTCAGGATGGAGTTAGTATGAAGTAGCTCTGGTAAGTGAGGTGATCATGGATTTGTCCACAATTCAAACGATGCTTATAAGAGACAGGAGGAGTCCTGTTCTCCACCTGGAGGTATATAGATACCATTAACTGTGATGGAGAAAATTAACTGGAGTTAATTTTAGTGTAAGGTGTCAGGAAGGGGTCCAGTTTCTGCTTTCTGCACATGGCTAGCCAGTTTTCCCAACACCATTTATTAAACAGGGAATCCTTTCCCCATTGCTTGTTTTTGTCAGGTTTGTCAAAGATTGGATGGTTGTAGATGTGTTGTGTTGCCTCCGAGGCCTCTGTTCTGTTCCATTGATCTATATCTCTGTTTTGGTACCAGTACCATGCTGTTTTGATTACTGTAGCCTTGTAGTCTTAAACTCTTGGTTTCAAGCAGTCCTCCCTCCTTGGGATTATAGGTGTGAGCCACCAAGCTTGACTCCTAATTGGTTTTTGCTGCTATATTATATATGTTCTGATGATTCATTGTTAATTCTATTGACTTTGTATCCTGACATGTTACTAAATTCACTTACTATTTCTATTAGCTTTTTGTATATTTTTTAGGATATTCTGCAGACGTAATAATGTCATCTATGTATACAGAATTTCTTCCCTTACATTATTTATTTATTTTACTTCTTTTCCTTGACTGAGTATACTAGCTAGAACCTCCAGTAAAATGTTGAATAAAAATGAGTGGTTGGTTTTTCATAGGAATAAAAAAACTAAAATTTAAAATAATATTTAAGTTATATAATTCATTTGTTTGGTTACTTTAAAAAAATCTACAATGCTTTCTATTACCATTTGTCTAAAATTCTTTGTTCTTTTTTTCTAACTTTAGGTGATTGACTTGGGTTCCGGTAAAGGCTACCTAAGCTCCTTTTTGTCCTTGAAGTATGGCTTAAAAGTTTATGGAATTGATTCCTCAAATACCAATACTCATGGAGCTGAGGAGAGAAACAGAAAATTGAAGAAACATTGGAAACTGTGTCATGCTCAGTCAAGATTAGATGTCAGTGAACTGGCATTAAAAATGTCAAAAGAAAGGAAAGAGCAAAATGCAATTAAAAATAAAGCAGATATTGAGGAAGTTTTTAACAACAGTCTTACAAATCAAGAAAAGATGTCTACCTCAGATTTTTTACCTGATTTTTCTGGCTCTGTAATTTCTAATATCAGAAATCAGATGGAAACCCTACATTCTCAGCCACATCAGGAAGAAAATTTGTGTTTTGAAAATGTCTTTCCTCTTATGGACCTTTTGCCTATTAATGCTATAGAGCCTACTTCTTCACAGCAAAAACCCAACAGAGAAACATCTGAAGTCAATAAAGAGAGAAGAAAAATGACATCAAAATCAAGAGAATCAAATATATATTTACCTTTAACGTCTTTTATCACTGCTGATTCAGAACTCCATGACATTATCGAAGATTTGGAGGTGACTTTACTTTTGAATTATTTAATTCGATTTATGAAAACATTGAATTCAATTTTAATAGTAGCTTACTTAACATACATATCTCACTTGATCACATTAATCTGACAGACCAAGAAAATAAAATCATAAGTAGGCTTTCGTTATTCCCACACCTATCAAAATCTGGCATGAGCCTATTCAGAATAGAATATCCTCTACTCATTTCAAACCTCTTGAGTCAAATAGAAGTACTAGCACAAAAGCTAGTAAGTAAACTAAGTTCTGACTCTGCAGATTAGGAATTGCTACAATTCTAAACAAACAATTAAATTTTAATTTAAATTTGAAGTAAAGGGGTATCTAGTACAAAATAATGTTCAATGTTAGACTTACCAATATGGAATTTTCTTGAGCAAGAGTAGCTTCTAAGTGTTTTTCAAACCTTGAACTTTTTCTAAATTACAAGTATGTCAGTTTATGTAATTGAAAGACAGCAGAACTTAAAGGCAACCTTGCATGTTAAAACAGTATTATAGAGGAGCCTTTAGAGATCATCTGGCCTAATTCATTGTCTCAAAAAAGAACAAAAAAAGTAGCCTTGGGAGTTGTAGTACCCTTGTAACTTTTTTTTTTTTTAAGAAAGTCTTCCCTGAAGAAGTGTGTAAATAAAAGATACTAGAGTTCTTTATCAATTTAAATCCTTGTTTGATAGATGACCAGTGTTTTGCCATTTTTTAAATGGGAAATTTTTCTTTTTCACAGATATTTCTGGATTTAAAGGAATCTAGTGTACCTTCATTAATTCATTTTCTTATACATGAAATAAATAATTAAGCTATTTTAGACTTTCTCTTAGGGTTAAACAATCCCAATTACTTTAGCTTAACTCTAAAAAATGTCAGTTTCTAGTACATGTTATCACCTTCTAATTTTCTCAGTATCTTGCTGAAAGTTTGTGATCAAAACTGTATGCAAACTCTTGGAAGAATCATCTAAAATAAGATATGCTGGAAGAATGTTTCTTGGATCTGGTAGTGAATCACAATTTAATTACAGAATTAACTAACACCTCCTATTCCCTTCACCCTCTCAAAATACTTAAAATATGTTACTAGTAGGATAATACCGTGATTACATATTTTTGTCTCCTAGCTGCTACTTGGTAATATTTATTAATCCTATATGATAAATGCAATAAAGAATGAGTTTAAATGTTCTTGTATTTTTTTAGAGAGAGCTAAATTAAGCTTAAAAAGACAAATTTGTAGCTTTGTTACTCTACCCTTAATTAGCAATAAATCTTACATTTTTGAATTATTTTTACTTATTACATCATAATATCTAAATAAAACCTATGTAAACTAATCATGAAGACAAGCAGAGTAGCTACATAACCCTCTAAAAACTGTGCTTTGAAAAAGATAGTGCTTGAAGCAACTGAGTGTTCTATCAGGTCAAAAACCACTTTTCATTAGTAAGTTTGATTTCAGCTCTCTTTTATGTCTAGGATACATAGGCTAAAATAACATTTTTAGTAAAATAATTTTTTAAAATCTTTGAGACAGTTATATTCTGATGATAGTTATAAAAATGTACTTGAGACACAAGTTAATACTTACGTTGTTTTGAATTTGTAAAGTAAATTATAGTTATAAAAATGGACAATGTTTTCTGAATTTTATTATATGGTATGTACTAAGTCATTTACAGGGATTAGTTTACTTAAGTTTTGAAAGAACCTATTGAGATGAGGTACTGTTATCATCTCCATCTTACAGATGAGGAAACTAAAGCACTGAAAAGTTATGCTTTCTTAATCACACTGTGACGGAATTTGAATTTAAACAGTCTGTTTCCCAAGACTGTGCTCTTAATGATTGCACTACAGTTTATGTAATTAGTTCATTAATAATCAGTTCTTTAACATCTCTTAAGTAAACTCATGTATCTTTAATATTTTATTTAGAACTTTAAAATTAATTTTAGTTGGTATTGTAAAGGAATTCTGTTGGATGAGGAATACTTTAGAGAACACTTTGAGACACGTGGTGTTTTAATTTTAAAAAACTAGAAATTAATATACCTATATTCACAGATTTACATGAAAACATGACCTTTATATTATCAGAGTTTAAGAGTGTCATCTGGAAAAATGAGAGGGTGGTATTAGAAATTTTTTAGTTACAAATGTGAAAGTATTTGATTCTAATAGGGTACAAGTTTTCTGTATAAATTTTTTTTCTATACAAATTTCTTTTTACTCCTTCTTTAACTAAATTTCTATGAATCACGTCAAAGATAGAAAAGTGTTATAGTAAATTCAACTTTAAAATGATTGTTATATTGAACAAGATTCCTTGCATATTTACATTTGCACCCATTGTGTATATGTGTGTATACATTTAAATTAGACTTTGGATAATTAGAATAAACATTTCATAGGAAAATTCTAAGTAAAATGTTGTTATAACATTTGAAAAAAATGTTTCAAGTAAATGTTATATTGTCATATTTGATGCAGTGAATAAACTAAGCTTTTTGTTGTTAAAGTAGAAATACCAAGTTTACAACAGTTATATTTATTTTTTCTAGCAATATTTTATAAGGTTTTTGATGGGCAATCTGAGAAGTGAAATTAATTTTAAAAATTAATGCTATGGTCAAAGTGTGATATAAATATATATGAAAGCACAGGTTTGGTCTAGTTATACATGTTACATTCGATTAGTCCAATTGTTGCTTTGTCTAGTTGTTAAGCAAATATTAGTTGTAAAATGAGACAAAATATAAAGAGGTAAATAAATGAAATCACTGAAAAAATTCAAAAGTTGTAAATATATCACAGTTATTTTACTTATAAAGAAATAATTACTTATGAAAATAAAAGCATAGAATACTTTCTAGGTATAATTTGATAATTATTAACACCTTTACATATTTTAATGGACATTTAAAATCTTCACCTCATGCTGGAGGTGGTACAAGTGCCTGTAGTCCCTGCTACTTGGGAGGCTGAAGTGGGAGGATCATTTGAAGCCAGTAATTTGAGTCTGTACCACATGATGTTCATGCCTGTGAATAGCCACCACACTGCAGCCTGGGCAACATTGCAAGATCCCATATGTAAAATAAAAGAAAGAAAAATTTTAAACAACCCTCTTTTTAATTGCTAAATTTATTTTTCTTCTTGTCTTTTAAAGGATTGTTTGATGGTAGGTCTACACACTTGCGGTGATCTGGCTCCAAATACTTTGCGAATATTTACTTCCAACTCTGAAATCAAGGGAGTTTGCAGCGTGGGTTGTTGCTACCACCTCTTATCTGAAGAATTTGAAAACCAGCATAAAGGTACAAGTCCCCCATGTGTCATAATTTTTATTCATTTGAGCATAATGACTGTTTTCTATTCCTCCTCTTTTTGGCCATTACCGTGATTTGTATCAACATTTAAGATAACATCTGACTGACTTGCACTTTTAGTGTTACAGTGTTATTGAAATTTAATGCATCATCACATGTAGGTTTGTTATAGTTTCTTTGGGTTTAATGAGTGCTGAAGCCTTTGCAAATATTTGAAAATATTATGTGGTATATATTTTAAGAGAACTTCCATTTCCAACTACTTGTGAAGTATACATTTACTGAGATAGTAAAACTGAGTTGTTATGAATATTGATTTTCAAAGTTTGCTTTTGTTTCCAAAGCCTTTTTCAATTCTAAAGGAATACTGATATTTAAAAAAGAAAAAGTTCTTTACTGTATTTTGAAGAGTCAGCATACCAAAATTTTAGAAAACTGCAAAACTGTGTGATTGCATTAAAATAATAGTATTCAAACTATGCTACCTGTACATAGAAGGTGCCTGATGAGCAAAGTGTGGAGTAGGTTTGCAAAATTTGAAACACCCCACGTCTTCATTCAGAGCAGCTTCTGAAGTACCTCTGTTTGCTCCATTTTACATGTTAAATTTTTCCATAAGATATTGTAAGATACGATTTCAAAACCTCTGGTTCAAATTAGATGATTTTTTAGTATACTAATATTAGCAGTTTGTTTTTATGTTAGTTTAATGATATCTTTATCTGTGTCCAAAATTCCTTGCTGAGAGTTTTAGATCAGGAATTTTTAGGTTACCAACTTGTGTATGCATTAAGATAGTATTGGTTGGTCTTTTCTTAGTTTTAAAACCCAGTTGAATATATTTTAATTATTTCTTATTTTGTCATGTCCAGGAGGTAAATATTGTAATTGTTTAATTTTCTTGAAATGTAACAAGGTGAAACAGAAGCAATTTTTAGAATTGGCAAAGATTTTTATGAAATAGAGTTAATCAAATTGGAATTATTTTATGTCAGTGTTTTGACATTCTTATTTTAGGAAAAGTATGAAATAGTGAAATTATGACTATACAGAGATAGAATGAAGGAAAGCAAATTGGCCAAAAATTAACACTAGTTTAATTTAGATGGAGAATATATGATTGTCATGCTATTATTACCAACTCATTTTTTTTCTAAGTACAGAAATTTTCAAGATCAAAAATCAGGGGAAAACAACGAACTTAAAAACAGAAAAAGAATTATTTCTACTAAACTGTATACCCACATATTTATATTATGTTATAGTATTTTTATGTATCTTTTCTGAAACAAATTAAAAAATTATGTAATCACAGTTCTACAGCTTTTTAAATATGAAATGTATGATATTTTCCTTAATTGGCAATAAGGTAGGATTTATGTAGGGAAGCACTTACTTTTGGGGTGTATTATTTGGTTCTTAGTTCAAGAGTTTCCTGTTCTGTAGGTACAATGAAATTAAATTAATAAATGGCTCAATTTGGGACATGTGTAGACACTTTGTGTGTTGTTAAATTTGAAGATACTAATCTGAGCACTTTGGGAGGCTGAGGCGGGTGGATCACCTGAGGTCGGGAGTTCAAGACCAGCCTGGCCAACACGGTGAAACCCTGTCTTTACTAAAAGTTCAAAAAATTAGCTGGGCCTGGTGACAGGTGCCTGTAATCCCAGCTACTCAGGAGGCTGAGGCAGGAGAATCACTTGAACCCAGGAGGCAGAGGTTGCAATGAACAGAGATTGTGCCATTGCACTCTTGCCTGGGCAACAAGAACAGAACTCCATCTCAAAAAAAAAAAAATTAGAGTTACTACCCTACTTTTTAAATATCTTTAATTTCAGTTGCCTGCTTCCTTCTTTCACTTCATCATCATTGCCCCCAAGGATGCCTTCCCATTCCAAGGGGCCTCCTTCTCCTCTTCAGGCAGTACCTTCTTAAGACTGCCATCTCTGATCTTGCTGGACCTTAGGAGCCATCGCTTTGTACCGTGACGTCTCCGAGCTAGTCTCAGTATTTTCCCACCAAAGATGGATTCTGTCTTTTTTGGCAGTGTACTCTACTCTCTATCACCTCTTTTCTGCACAGTTGCACCTTACGCTTTCTCCAGAGTGATCCCCAGAGCTCATTCTGTTGGTTTAGGATAGTGTCTTTCCTAACATATTTAAATTAAAATTTGTTGTGTTGCTGTGGATTGTGAGTAATTTTATCTCTCTTTTGTCAGTTTTTTTGTAAAATATGTAAAGAGATTCAGATTTAAGTGACTATCATTATTTTATGGGAACCAGAAGATGTCATTAGTGCATTTTTTTTTAATCTAATGTTGGATTCTTCAATCCTGTACTTAAAAAAAATTAGCAGAAGTTACTTGCCAGTTTTGAAAATAATTAAGAGATTTAGTTACTCCTGGCTAATCCATTTTAAATAGTCTTCCAGTACCTTTTCTAATAGATTATTACTTTAAACTCTTAGCAAGTATTCATTGGCCACGTATTCTAACTAAAATGAATTTAAATAGGGCATGTTAGGAGAGAGGGCTTTGAAAAACCTAAAGGGAGAAAGAAGCAAGATTAGTGAGTGCATCCACATATTGTCATTCCCATTTCTTTCCTGCAAATGAAAAATTGGTAGATTCGTTAGTCTTGAGAGGCACCAGATTCCATTCACTTTTGTATCTTGAGTACTAAAAATATTCACTCAAACATGATTGATATAGATGGATGTTTGTATAATGTGTGTTAAAAGCAAGTAATTAAGAGTAGAAAAAACAATCACTGTTTTCCTTCCTTGGCAGCTGCATTTTACACACATAAGAGACTATGTGATTGCACTGAACAAATATTTATTGAGCAGCTACTATTTTCAAGACACTGTACTTTGTACTTTATGTAAAATAATGGGAAATGGGGGAGAGGCTCCTACAAAGTCAATAGTTATGGAAAGAGATAGGAAAAATAGATAACAAGCAGAGTTCAATTCAACATTAATCAATGCTGTGTTCAACTCTGTGTTTAGTGATGAAGATGCAAAAATATGTGAGATATCATCTTCACCCTTAAATAATTTCTTTAAAAAGCCCTCAATCCTAAGAACCAGATAATCCTTAGTAATTTTTTAAAATCTTGTTTATTGTAAAAATTATTTAGAATAGAAAATTCAAATAACAAAGAGAAAGAAAATACAAAGTCCCCATACCTATATTAGTTTCTTATGTATCTTTCCAGAAAAAAAAAAGTACATATACACATTCTATATTCTTATATGTTTTAGGCAAACAAATGTGTAAACTGTTCATCCCATTTTTTCACTAATATATTTTGATAGTCTTTCTATATCAGCACAGAGAATGTTGCCTTAGTCTTTTTAATTTGCAAGGTATTTAATATACTGTATTTTATTTATTCAGTGCTAAATAGTTAATATGTGCTTATGGCAGTGACACTCTTCTTTTAATAAACCAAAATTTAATGAACAGTTAATCAGTTCAATGTAGAGTTTAGAGAACATAAAATATGGCACTAGTGTTCATCTTTGTTTTCTTTATCATCAAACGTTAGTTTCAAAATCATATAGTAATTGCTATAAGACAGGGTATTACATCTTTTGTTTTACAGCAGAGTAGCATGTAGCTCAGTCTGTGAGGGGTTGAGGGTATGTTCCCCTGTGGTGATACCCACTGAGTCTTGAAAGATTCAGTAGAAGTTAATCAGAAAAGGAAGAAGGAAGGGTATTGCAGGCAGAATAAACAAAGATATGGGGCGATAGATGTTTAAAATCAAGTTTTTTTTTCTCTTTGACTTTCATAGTCACTCCTTCTCATTGTAATTGTCTTTTCTCTCATCTTATTCCTGCTCATATCTTTCATAGGAAGAATTATAATGATAGTCCTAGTATCCATTTCAGTCGGTAAAAAGGCATGATTTTTATTGATCTCCTTTCACATTTAGGATTATTCCATAACATATTTTCCCAAAATCTCTTCTTGGTTCACTTAGTTTCTTTCTTTAGTACTTGGTCATTCGTAAAATAATCTTTGAGTCTTCTAAGGAAATTAGCTGAAGAGAATAGCTCCAAATTTTTGCACACTAGAAATGAAAGTGTCTCTGTTAACAGATTCTCAAGCATTGGTCTTGTATCCTGCCTGGGTAAAGGCAGTTTTGTCTTCTCTTTTCAAGTTACTGTTGTTCACTGTATGTTTGCAGGACATTTTGGTCCCAGGATTTAAATAAGAAAAAGTGTAGGAAAGGTTTGTCAGAACCATGACCAGCAGCCATATACTCTGAATAGGCATAGTAAACTTGGAGAGGCCTTCCTGTCAAAAATATCTTACTCATCAAGAATCATTGATATTATCAGATGAACAATGCTAGGCTTCAATGGGGAAAGCTAATAGTAATATCTTAGTGTTACTTAATTTCCTGATACATACTTGAAATGAACAGACAGTTGGGAGTTTTGCTTGTCAGGAAAGCAAAGAATAAACAGGAAGAAACAGGACTGAGGGTTATGACGAAAGGGGTGGGAATGTATGTAATGTGAGTACCCTCAAATACTTTGGAGGTCAAGAAAACAGTTGGAAAGCCAAGAGATAAGAGAAAAACGTGGAAAAGTAAGTGATAGGAATAATGAAAGTAAACTTGGTTTATATTGCAGTTTTGCCTAGCCCTGGACTGCCACATTTTCTCATCTCAAAAACCAGATGGAAAAGGTAACTTACTCCCTTTTCTCTTTCCAACACCCCATCTCCATTTTTCTCACTTTATCTTTGCTGTAGTAAAATAGAGAAGACATGAACCATCCCATACAATTTTTATAACAGTATTTCTCAATTCTAGCTGCCTGAGTCGAATTTGACACTTTTAATATATGGATGCCTGGACCTGCCTCTTACCTTCTGAATGATAATCTCTAGACGTAGGACTTAAATATAAGTATGATTAAGAAGTTCCATAGGTAATTCTGCTACACAATATGGTTGAAAACAAGGTATGTATTATGATTATATAAGAAGACATGAAGAATTCTATAGGATGACTGATAGAAATACGTTCAAGGTGGGCTGGGTGCAGTGGCTCACTCCTGTAATTCCAGCATTTTGGGAGGCCGAGGTGGTGGATCACCTGAGGTCAGAAGTTCAAGACCAGCCTGGTCAACCTGGTGAAACCCCATCTCTACTAAATGTACAAAAATTAGCCGGGCGTGGTGGCGGGTGCCTGTAATCCCAGCTACTCAGGAGGCTGAAGCAGGAGAATTGCTTGAACCCAGAAGGCATTGGTTGCAGTAAGCCAAGTTCGCGCCGTTGCACTCTAGCCTGGGCAACAAGAGCGAAACTTTGTCTCAATTAAAAAAAAAAAAGAAACATGTTCAAGATTATTTATAGTTATTGTTCTTCCATGCAGAGACTTAGATGGGCCCTAGTCAGGTGCCAATTTGCAGATTCATATGACAGGTTGAACTTTTTCAAAAGGGCCTAGGAGTGTGTATCAGGCTCCAAAGTGCAGAGAGCTGGAGTAATTAAACCCAAAAAAAGTCCTTGAAGTATAGAGTTCAGAGTAAAAACCTGGGGAAAACAAACACAGATGCAAGAGGGCATAAATAGGGAATGAAGTTAAGTGATTAGCAGCTAGACAAATTCAAGGAGAAAAATCTAGAACAAAGTATGTTTGGGATAATTATGGGTATGCCTAGATTTTTTATAGCTTACCTTTATCGATGAACAGATATGAGTGTGTGTGTGTGTGTGTGTGTGTGTGTGTGTGTGTAGGCAGACAGTGGCAAACCGAGTTTGTTCTGGGCTGTTTAGCAGAAACTATTTTGATAAATGGCATATGAACATAGCCTTATTTTATTTATACATAGCCTTTTTTATTTATACAGTGTATGCTATGGAGTCCTAACATTCCATACTAAAATAGAAATCTGCCACTATATAGTTTGATTATTGTGCTAAAGTATCTGACTTATAGGGAAAGAAGTTTATGTGCACAAGGTTAGCATGTTTCCTGTAATATATCAAGCACTAGGTTCCATGGAGTTATATCTCTGAATGGTCAAATATGTCATGTGGCCTTCTCTTCATATCTTACACACCTTCACCCTCACTTTATTTGCACAGCTGTTTTTAAGTTTGAATTGGGGCAGTGTTGCCCTTTGGGATGTAAATTTGAGTTATTAATAGTCTAACATAGTACAGTAGAAAATTTTGATATGTACATTGCTACTTTTTATCATGTTATTTACTATGTAAACAATATGTGTTTTACATGAACGTGTTTACCCAATGCAATGTGGTAGACCATAGAGGTAGTCTGTCATGAATGTCAGTTTTCAAAAATACCACAAAGCTCTATGAGCCATTGTGAATACTGAATTTATACCATATGTTTTAAAACTACTTTTAAATATTTTTATATTATAAGCCAGTCGTCCCTAGGAGAACAAGAAATACCAGAAACATTTTTATTGCAGTCCTTTATAGCATATCTGTTTACCAAGCTTTACTAATGTGTCAATATTTTGACCTAATGTTGATTATTACCATAATTAATTTGAAGTGTTTGCATTATTTATTCTCGTAGAAGTTGGAAAGAGAACTTCTTTGGGTAAATCTCAGTATTACTTGGTTGTTTTCCTGATGAAGGTATAAACAGAGGAAGCACTACTAGTTACCAGTTCAGATCCCCACATTTTTTCTTCTTTGCTAACTGAACCATGATTTTGTTAAGGAATCATCAGTTGCTACGGGGAGCAACCCTTACCAGTGCACAAATTTGTGACTGATCTCCTTCCCCACCTTCTCCCAGCCTAGTACCAAGGCATCTTCTAGTATTATTAGTGCACTCCATATTTGCACTGTCAAATATCAGTGGTGTAACCCTCAAAAGCCTGCAGACTTAACTTCCTGTTTACCCTTAGCCATATTATGACATGGGATAATGAGGTGATTCTTCCATTTACGTTTTTTAAAAACAAATGAAAAACACTAGAGGGCTACAAATCTGGGAGATTATCTGATTGGAGCCTTTCTATAGCCTCAAAAATAAATGAATCTAAATCATTTATGGCAATTACATTGATTTAAAAATGGATGTGAGACATAATTTTTACTGATGAGGCATGAGGGAAATGTCTCCTAGGGAGTTTCTGGGAATTGATTGATTGATTGTTCTTACAACTGAAAGCAAGACAGAAACATCACTTTTTTTTTTCTGCCTCTGGATTTTGCCATCTATGTGTGTTTGTTCAGTCTAAGTTATCTTTATCTACTATTTGCTTAAAGTGGACTCTCTTAGAATTGGTGTTAGTGTTCTAACTGAACCCTTCAGGTCCAGCCTGAAGGATGAAAGGTAATTTGTTTTTACTGTAAGTTTATGTGATCTTTTCAGAAACTTAGGAGGGCAGGAGGAGTAGAGAAAGAGCTGGGACTCCAGAGAATCACATCACAGAACTTCTTTCCTGGCCTTATTAGAGTTCCTACTGGGAGCAGCCCTTGCCGGGGCACAAATTTATGACTTATCTGCTCCTTCCCAACCTCCTCCCAGCCTAGTACCAAGGCGTCTTCTAATATTGTTAGTGCAATCCAGATTGTATAGTCAAATAGTGGTGTAACCCTCAAAATCCTGCAGGTTTAACTTTATGTTTACCCTCAACCTTAATATGATATGGGATAATGGGGTGATTCTCCCATAGATTCCTCCATTTACTTTAAAAAAAAAAAAGTGGAGGGTCACATATCTTTTGGTGGTGTCTTTCAATCTGATGCTGCCATTTCTGTATCAAACAGAAATTTGTCAAGGGTATATATACCTATCCTAGTGTACATTGTTTTTCAAGTTGTATCATCTCTAGGAATTGTAAGGGAGGAGGCCACATATGTAGATAATCATCTTTACTGTTGTTGAGGCTTAAAGATTGTTCCTTTGCTTTAAATTTAGAGATACTTCATCTGAAAAGGTGTCCAGAGGCTGAAGAAAAACATGGTGATCAGATTGTTTGACTATATAACATACTGTTTAAATAAGCTTATCTTACATTTCTAGATTTGTCAAATATTCAATATATGATACAAAACTCCTAAGATAACATTAACCAGTTAATATCAGCACGAAGTCATGTCTTCTATCATAGAGAAATGTATGACCAATGTCTTAGTCCAGTAAATGGCAATGAATTAATCTTATCATTGCAACAGTACAAACAATTGCTGTCTTTTCAATAAAGACCTGACAATATTTTCTATCTCATACAATATGGATTTTATTAAATAAGACTGTTTACTGCTATGAGCTTTTAATGCTGGAAGTTTGGAGGATATTGAGGAATAAAGCATCGTTTCTCTTTTCAAAACAGGATGAATTTGACTTCTATTTCCAGCAGCATGGGAGATGAGATTTTTCTGAGAGTTCCTCCTGCTACAGTTCAGCTAGATCCTGGCTAAATTAGAACGTGTATTTTTTAGGCATTACTGAGTCCACAAAAAATAAGGGAAATCTCTGTGGATCAAGAAAAATCAAAACCAAAAATTTGAAAGGAGAGCAAGGAAGAGCAAGGAAGAGGAGTTGAGATGAAAGGAGGGAACTATGAGCCGTAAAATGATAGATAGTATTGTTCTGAGATAAATACTGGTTACAGTGAGATCCAAAGACTAATAGTGGGCCCCAACTAATGGGGAAGCTGACCGTGAAATGTCCATAACCTTGAATGAGACAAAGCAGTCTTCAATCTGTTCCATGCATAAGCAAATTGAAATCCTTGTAGGGAAATACTTCTTAAATTCAGTCCCTTAGAATTTCAACAGATTAAAATTATTAAATATGAGCTAAAATCTTTAAAAATCTCAACTAAATCATAAGATACATGTGGCTAGATATCTTGGCTGAACTTCCTATTATAACTAAAAATACTGAATACAATTAATTTTTCCTAGAAGCATTGAAATACTGGAAACATATATCCAGTCAATATATAGAAGAATGCTGAAGTCCTCAAAGATATTGGAAACACTGAAGCTACTGAGGGTATTTGTGTACTATGGCAAATTTGAGCTTTAATAATTTCATAATTTGAAACCACAAAGGTGAGGACTGAAATAAGGGTAGCAGTAGTAGGACTAGAGCAAATTTGAAAAATTCAAGAAGCATTTAAGATTTGTTTAAAGGAGCGTGAGATAAAGGAAAAGGGATTATCAAGGATTATTATCAGGTTTCTGTCTTCTGAGCAGCCGGGTAGGTGATAGCACAATGTATATGATAGGAAACACTAAGGAAGAATCAAGTTTTGGGGCAAAGTTGGAACATGTTTCTTTAATGTTTTCTTTCATTCTTAACATTCACCATAAAGTGATGTATATAGCAAGCAGCCAATAAAGGAATACCATATGAAATAAGATTATAAATGGTAAAAAACAAAAACAAAAGATGACTCAGCACTGGTCAAAACTAAAGAATAAACAAAAGTATTTGATGAGATATCTCCAGAAGAAATAATATGTTGACATAAGTAATTTGAGAATTCAAGGTTCTCGTTTGACTTTGCTCTTCTTCACAAAGATAAGAAACAGAAGAAGGTTAGAGAATGTTTACATTCCATCAACCACTGGAGCAAAATAATCAAAGCACACTACTCTGGTGAGACAGAAGTCTTACTTAACTTTAAATCTACCAAATTCAGATTCTTTTATGATCATAAATTATGCTTCCACTCTTCTGTATTCCTTGAGAAGGAACAAGATGCTTCCAAATTAACTAATTAATCTTTAATTAATAATTTAATTATTCCATTTAATAATTAAGAGGCTTCCTATTAGTTATGCAAGTTTCTTTCCTCTTCCAAACAAGTGATCTTTAACCACAAAGTATATAATGACCACAGAAGTTACTAAACATGTTTATGGAAGAACATTATATTTGTTCTCTTGGTTATTGTAGTAGTTTCACATTTTTTTGAGTCAGACTCACATTAAGAAACACATTTTGCAACACTACCTGTTATATATAGAATTAAATAAAACTAGTACTTAAATTTTACAAAAAAAAAAAACAAAAACCTGAACTCTTTTTCTTTTTGGTTAGTATTTGTTCCTTAATAGGTACTTAATCTTACAACACATGCATTCCTGTTGACAATCTTATTCAGTTCCTTCTTTCAAATTTTATAAAATATTGGTCACAGTCTACTCAGTTGATTTCATGACCCCTTAATGGGTTTTGACCAGCTGTGTGATGATAAATGTTTAATGGTTGGTTCTGCCTCTGAATAAAAGCCCTAATGTGTAGCATTTCCTAATTTCCATTGTGTAAGTATACCTAACTTGGTCAATTTCAAACTACCAACCTTATGTCAGTAAATGCAGAGATGGGAAGAGATGCACACAGTCAGCTCCCTCTGGACCCATTAAGAGCCAGCCATTCCACTGGCTTTCACCTACAGTTTGTAAAACAGTGCTATATAAATTTATGTTTGTTCTGACTAACTGAGTTTGCTTGTTTAAGCTGCAAATCACCTTATCTGTGTTATAGTAAGTATACCAAATAGTATCTGGCATATATCAGATGCTAAATATATTATTTGTTAAAAGAATGAGTTTACTTTCTTTTGACAAATACAAAAGAATATTTATGCCTTCTAGGTTTGTTTCTGTTTCAGACTTTGAACTTTTCATATAAAGGCTCCAATTTGTCAGTGGAATCTCACAGGGATTTTCCAGATTCATAAACTTCTTCTAAGTTGAAGAGAAAATATTTTACTTTATTTACTTACTATGATGCCCTAGTGCATTGCATGTTTATTATTAGAATTTTTTTCTATTAATTTTAACATAAAATTTGAAAAAAATAAAGCTTTAAAACAAATTTTGTGATTGATTATACTTTAAAATAAGTCCGAGAAGAAAAGAAAGATTTAAAAAACAATTGCATGTGATTGATTATATTTTAAATTAATTATTTTCAATGACTCTCTTTGACCTTCCTATGAATCATTAGTATTTTATCAAGAATCTGGAGATTGAGGCATGAACAGTTTTTAGCAACTCCTACTTTAAACTGTGAAACTAAAATGAAGACTTTGAAATTATGAGAACATAAGAGCCAATTTAGTAACAACAATATTGAGCCATAAGTATCAATAAATATGTATTCAACACAGAGTATGCTGAGATTTAGGAGACACTCAGCAAACTAAGTATACACCCACTGCCCACTTTGCTAGATACTGAGGATATCTAAATGAAACATTTTAAAGTAATATATAATGTAATAGGTTTTGTTACAGATAAAGCAATTGTAATACAGTTTGATAGGTACTGTATTAGAGTTATGTATAAGTTACATTCCAAGCATAGAGAGAGTGATTTCTAGATGTCCAAGGGTGTGCAAAAGAAAAGATGCTTTGACTCACTAGAGTGCTCCTCTATCTCTGCAGTATTGTGACCTGGATGAATCAGTTAGCCTTTGTGGGTCATCTGTAAATTAGTGAAGCAAAAGAGGGGTCTCTGTGTCTTCTGGCTCTAATGATATCATTCTATGACGAAGGTAGCTTCCCGAAACATGCATATTATTTAAATTTAACCTTATTTATTTTTATCGAGACATTTAGTTTTAGTATTTTTTTCTTAATTATATTGGATTTGCATAAATAAATATTCTACTTTCCTGCTATGATTCTGCATTTGGATATAATAAGAAATTTTTTTAAATTATACTTTTACATTTATACCAGTATAATAATGGCCATAAATGTTGTTTCTCTGAGTTTTATATGTTTGGGTTTTAAGAAGTAAAGCTAGCACTAATTTATAGCAAATGTATATATATTTATTTTCTTAATTATATCAGTATTAATAGTGTATTAGTTTGTTCAGTAATTCAGCGAGAAGCAATCAGAATCTATCTCAGCTTAAGTTTCTGTTGTTGCTAGTCTAGGGATTGTTCTTTGCAATTGTATGGCAGATGAGTAGACTTTTCTGCCAGCCTTATAGATTCAGCTGTTTATAAGCTTTTGTTACAATATCACATTACTCCTCACTGTTCAGCTGGACCTGTGTCTCAGAAACATTCTTGCCAATTAATGTGGGATGAATACAGAGATTTCTAGATGTACTTGGCATTCTGTGCACAGTTACCTCACTCTGACAGCTGTATGTGATCTTCAGTCAACTGTATGTTTTCTAGAATACTGGCACTGATTTTATTTTTGCCATGGGGCATCTTCTTGCTGCCTAGAAATAGTTAGAAATGGAACTTTAATATATTTTGCTTATTTCTTTCTTTAGCTTGCACCTCATTATTTTTTGTGACTAATAGAAAGTGGCTTTTGAAGCTCATGCAGATTGGATTTATTCAGCATAAAGAAGTTCTTCCTGTGTTCATGGTAAAGAAAAGAAGCCAATAATGTGTTTAAATCCAAAATAGAAAATGAATATGTCCACTTAAAAGAAGTAGTAAAGAGGAAGAGTTTATATTTTACATATAAAGTAATATGAAAGCAAAACTGACAAATTCTTGTTAGAGAGTTGACAGTCAAATTAACATAAAACAAGTTTTAAAAAAACTAGATTACAGTCTACTCATTTTATATATAAAACTATAAAACTAGATTTTGATACTGATACTTTGATACTCATTTTATATATAAATCTAGATTTTGATACTTGAAAAATATTTTGTTATAGTGTTCTCATTTCCCATGGTAAATAAATTACCAGAAAGTTGTTTAAATTTTTTTTGTTATCATCCATCTGACACAGTGTGTGAAATTTTTATAGGTATGAAGTTACAACATCATCTGTGATAGCAGTATAAAGATCATCTCAGGTGTTCCGTATGTATCTCATTGTACATTATTTTATCAAGGGTAGAGTTTTGCAGCAGAGGGAACCTGTTATACATAGTGAGAAACTCCATTGGAAGCAGCTGTCACAGTGTTTGCCAAACTAACACAATGTTTTCTCTCAACACCTGGGTTTTGCCATTGTACAGTCATGCGTAAAAATACCAGGACAGTAGTATCTGGACTGAGTCATTAATAAAAAATATTTTAATGTAGATATGGCTCCATTAAAGTAATATACATATCTTTTAAAACTGGGTGTTTATTTTCTTTTTTATATACATCACACTTTATATACATATACCTTGAAATTACATTTTCAGCCTGCACTTTTAGCCAAAGGATAAGTGAAATACTAGTCCATTGATCATATAATGGAACTAGCAGTGCAGATGAGAAGTAGAAAATAAAGGATATTGTAAAGAGGGCTATATATACCTGGTATACTAGGCAGAGTATTCATACACACACATGTAATTAGATTTATTATTAAGAATGGGGCTGACACAATTATGGAGGCTGAGAAGTTCCACAATATGCTCTCTATAGGCTGGAGACCCAGGAAAGCCAGTGGTGTACATTCCTGTGTGAGACTAAAGGTCTGAGAACTAGGCCGACGGTATAAATCCCGGTCCAAAGGCAAGAAAAGACGGATGTCTCAGGTTATGCAATGCGGTAGCGAGGGAGAGAATTCAACCTTCCCCTAACTTTTCAGTGGGTTTAATCATGCCCACCCATATTAGGGAGGGCAGTCTGCTTTATTCAGACCATCAATTACAACACTGATTTCTTCCCAAAACTCCCCCACAGGCCATCCAGAAATCATGTTTAACCAGATATCTGGGCATCCTGTGACTCTATCAAGTTAACACATAAAATTAACCTTCAAGCTTGGCTGGCATGGCCCAGTAGGAAACAAATTAGAAATAATAAATTTAATCATTTTATTATAATCATTACCATTTTACCATTACCAATGCTCTCCATTTTTATTTTCTGTGAAACAAAAATTCATATTACAGAGTCTGTGTCTCAGTGACTTAAATTGAAGGTACAGTCTGGTGAAGGCAGAAAGAAAGGAGTAGTAGAGGCTCAGTCCATATTTATGAAATAAATAAATTAATCCCATGAACATATAATCATTGTGCTGTGATTTTCATTAAATGTCTTGAATTCTAGAATCTTTCCATAAGTATCTCCTCTACAACTTAAATCATTGTTGACAACTGCCCATAAACATTATCTTTTTAAATTACTAATTTCTACACCCACATTTTTTCTAATTTTAAGAGCAGAGCAATTTTTAGAGCTTGCCTACTTTTAAATTGTCTTCTATATTATGATTATTCTGGTTATACTATTTTAAATTTATTCTTCATTTTTTATTAATGCTGAAGAGTAAGTCTGATTTACATAATTATTTAATTATATTTATCCTTTAGGCTTTGTGTGTGTGTGTGTGTGTGTGTGTGTGTGTGTGTGTGTGTGTGTGTGTGTGTATGTTTGAGACAGGTTCTCACTCTGTTGTCTAGCCTACAGTGCAGTATCATGATCATAGCTCATTGTAGCCTCCACCTGGGCTCTGGCAATCCTCCCTCCCCAACCTCCCAAGTAGCTGGGACTACTGGCTCATGACACCATACCTGGCTAATTTTGTATTGTTATTTTTTTTTTTTGGTCATAAAGATAGCATTTCATCATGTTGCTCAGGCTGGTGTTGAACTCATAGGCTCAAGTACTCTGCCCACCTCAGGCTCCCAAAATGCTGGGATTATGGGTGCAAGCCACCATGCTGGGCCTATGCTTTTATTTTTAATGTATTTTAGAAACCAGTAATAAGTATGTACTTCATAAATCTTGATAGTTCAGTATAATGTTTAATACACCTTTTATCCTTAAGCAATATTTTGAATATCATACATATGTGGCCTTGTTTAAAATCTGAAATGAAAATCAAGAAAACTTTATAGAATTGTCCTGTAATCTCTGATGCTAATTATAAAGCTATAAAATTCTAAGATGGGAAATGAGTTTCTAAACTTGAAACTAAAACTGAGATGTCATGTTTACTTGAGAGTATGTCAATCTACATGGCAATTCTTCAGATATCCTTGAAGAATATTTTTAAGGAAACCTGAGGAGTTTTAGTCAATCCTTAAAGAAAATAACATGGAACAGACTAAGGTTTAAAATCAAGGTAAAATGGCTGGTAAATGATAAATATTTGACCTTTTTTAAAAAAAAAACAACCACCATATTTTGTGGGAGAGTATAAGATACCTATCTCCCAAATTTTACTTTATTGTTTCAAAGCATTATAATAGTGACATAGATGCATGTGACACACAAAAAGGAAGCTTTAGTAAAGGACTTTCATCTATGAATGAACTCAAAATATAAAACAGCATTTATTTCTGTATTTACCTTTCAACATAAGTAACAAATATATTCTCATAAGTTCTGAAAGTATGCAAGCATATATGTTAAAAAGTAAAAGTTTGTTAGGCATCACATGTGACACTCCCTTCACATGTTTCTGGCTGTGCACATACATATACAAATGTGCACATGTACAAATATTATTTTCTGACAAAAGGATTCAAACTGAATGTAATCATTCATACATTTATATATTCTTTCAAAAATATTTATTGAGTGTCTACAATGTGTCATATACTTTTGAATGAGAAGTGAAAAAAAGGTCTCTGCACCCATGTCATTTACCTCCTAGTAGGTAGAGACAACAGAGTAACAAGCAGATATATATCTAGTATATCAGATGGTGATAAATACTATGGAGAAAAATAAAGCAATGTGAGTGAGTTTGAAGGTATGCTGTTTTATATAGAGTAGACAGGAGAGGCCTTGTTGTTAAGATGACATTTAGCAGAGAGTTGAAGGATGAGGGAGCAAGCCATGCAGCTATCTTGGAGACATAGTGTTCTAGCCAGAGGGAGCAGCAAGTAAAAACCCTAAAGCAGGAGCATTTTGGCCCTTTCAAGGAAGGACGGAGACCAGCATGGCTTAAACAGTGTTGTGACAAAAAGCAGGGAAATTTCTTAGGGAACTGTGGCTGGAATCTAGATGAAAGATGGTGATTAGTGCAGGTCAGAGAAGAACTTTGGAAGAGATGGTTAAATTCTGAATATATTTTATATGTATTCCTACTTAATATGAAAGTGCAAAAGAGAAAAGCAAAGTATGTATCAATGGCTTTTGACCTAAAATAATGGAAGAATGGAGCTGTCATTTATTGATCTGGATATAACTGCAGAAAGGGCAGAACTGAGATGAGAGTTGTTCAATTTTGAACAGGTTTGAGTTTGTGTGTATGTATGTTTTGATAAATATATTGTATGTGGCACTATTTGCAGTACATGGAAATGTAAAGGAACATCAAACATAAAGATGCAGAATTAAATCTTGACTGCGTAAGATTAACTGTAATGCATACTATTCTGCTGTAACAATTTTGTAGCCACCTCCTGTTGCTATTTCATGAGGTCTAATGTTTCAAATACCCACTTTAAAAAACGTGTGACACTAATCATCTCCACTTGAGCGGTTAGTCTCTTCAGTAAGTTGCATATTGCAGTAAAAAGTGGTCTTCCACAGTTCTAGCATATTTCTCATCTTGTTTAATATAATACCGTAAGCCTGGAATAACACCATGGCATCTATACTAAGTGCCACTCGTGATGTAGGAAGTGCTCCCAAGAAGGTAAGTCATGACAAGAAAACTTGAGTTGCTTAGTATGTACCATAGTTGAGGTCTGCAGCTGCAGTTGACCACCATTTCAAGATAAATGAATCCATCATAAGGACTACTGTAAAAAAGAAAAGAAAATTATGAAGCTGTCTATGAAACTATGCCAGCAGACACAAAAAGTGCAAGGTTTGAAATACGGTTTTATGTGGGTACATGATTGCTAAAAGAAAGGCCTATCTATGAACACTAATTTGATGTGAGAAGAAGTGAAGTCTTTATATGACAAGTTAAAGCAAAAGGATCTAAATCTACATCAATAAAGGATTTAAAGCTGGAGAATTTAATGTCAATGGGGATGGTGCGATGATTTTAGAAAGATATTTGGCATGAAACAAATTGTCAAGATAATAGGAGAAGCAGCTTATGCTGACCAAGAGGCAACAGAAAAGTTCCCAGATGCCATTAAGAAAATTATTGAAAAGAGAGGGTATCTTCCTGAACAAATTTTTAGTGCAGATAAAAGTGCCCCATTCTGAATTTTAAATGCCACAAAGAACACTTAATGAGAAAGAGAAGCAGTCACCAGGATTTAAGGCAGGAAGAGATAGGCTAAGTCTACTGTTTTGTACAAAATTCAATCAAGTTTATCATCAGGAATGCTCTTATCTCTGAAACTACTAACCCCGGAGCCTTGAAGGGAAAAGATAAGCATCGGTTGCCTGCTTTTCAGTTGTACAATAAGAAGGCCTGGACAAGAACCCTTTTTCTGGATTGATTTCATCAATGCTATGTCTGAAGTAATGAAGTACCTTTCCCTAAGGGGCTGCTTATTAAGTTGTTTTGATGTGATACTGGACAATGTGCCTGGCCACCCAGAACCCCATAAGTTCAACACTGCTTTAAAGAAGATGTACAGACAGCTAACAAATATATGGAAAGGTGCTCAACATTATTGATCATCAGGGAAAGGCAAATTAAAACCACAATGAAGTATCACTCATACCTGTTAAAATGACTTATTAAAAAAAAATCGACAAGTCTTGACAAGGATATAAAGGGAACTCTTTTATCTTGTTGGTAGGAATGTAAATTGGTGCAGTCACCCATGGAAAACAATATGAAGGCTCCTCAAAAAATTAAAAGTAGAATTACTATTTGATTCAGCCTTCTGACTTTTGAGTATGTATCTAAAGGAAGTGAAATCCAGATTTCAAAGAGATCTGTATTCCTATATTTATTACAGCATTATTCACAGTGGCCCAAGATATGGAATCGGTCCACTCCATTAATGAATAGATAGATAAAGAAAATGTGGCACATACATGCAATGGATTATTATTCAGCCTTTAAAAAGAAACAAGTCCTGCCAATTTCTTCAATATATGAATGGACCCGGAGAAAATTATCTTAAGTGAATTAAGCCAGGCAAAGAAAAATACTGCCTGATCTCCCTTGTATGTGAAATCTAAAATAGTTGAACACAGAAGCAAGAGCAGGGACTGGGTGAGAGAGAAATAGGGAAGTATTGGTCAAAGAGTATGAAGTTTTGATTATACAAAATAAAATTTGAAAATCTAGTATATGTATAATATAGGGCCTATGATTCACAGTACTGTATTGTATACTTAAAAATTGCTAAAAGGGTAGATCTTATAGTAAGTGCTTTTACTACAAAAGAAGAAAAAAAAACAGGGAGGAGTAAACTTTTAGAGGTAATGAACAAGTTTTTGGCATTGTTAATGATGATAGGTTGATGGTTTTACAGGTGTTGACTTATCTCCAAACACATAAAGTTGTATACATTACATAACTACAGCTTTTTATATATCAACCATACCTCAATAAAACAATTTTAAGAAGAAAAAGGGAGGGGAAAAATGCATATCAGGTATGAATTGTTCATTGAAACTAAAGAATATTTAGCCATGAATTGAATGACTGGCCCAAGTTAAATACTCAATAAATATGTATCAAATAAAAAATCCAAATTAAAAGTGGGAACAGCAAAGCATGAAATGCAGCTGACAAACTAGGCACAAGCAGATCATGTAGGATTTTGTTAATCATATTAAGGAATGGAGTCTTAAAAGGAGAAAAATGATTTGTTAAGGAGAAGAAGGATTTGTTAAACAGGAAAGTGAACTGATGAGGTTTAAATTTATTTATTTTTTATTTTTATTTTTTAAATTTATTTTTTGGAGACGGAGTCTCATTCTGTTGCCCAGTGGTGTAATCTCCAGGGTTCAAGTGATTCTCCTGCCTCAGCCTCCCGAGTAGCTGGGATTACAGGCGTGTGCCACCATGCCCAGATAATTTTTGTATTTTTGGTAGAGACAGGGTTTCACCATGTTGGCCAGGTTGACCTGACCTCAGGTGATCTGCCCACCTTGGCCTCTTAAAGTGCTGGGATTACAGGGTGAGCCACCTTGTCCAGCCCTGATGAGGTTTACACAGTTTTAAAATATCATCGTGGTTGCAGAATTGAGGTTGGAATAAAAGGGTGCAAGAGTGGATGTTGGCACACCTATCAAGAGACTGTTGTAGCACAACAGGTAGTTTGGGACTGGTGGAAATAGAGAATTTATAGATTTGAGGAATATTTAGGAAATAAACGGGAATTTCTAAAACAAACTATGAATGAGAAAGTGTCAAAGACATCTGAATTTTTTGACTTGTGTAAGTGAATAAATATTAATGCCAGTTACTATGAAACTTCATGAGATCTAGATTTGTATTATGAAGTTAGTTTTATTTTGGACATGTTGATTTTAAGATGCCAGTGAAATATCTATTTGGAAATGGTGGTTAGGGTATTGATAATGCAAAACTAGATCTCACAGAAGAGTATAGGAATGTAGATACAATTTAGGAGTGGTAGTAGGTTGATTAATGTCTCCCAAAAAGTCACATTCATGAACTTCAGAATATGACTTTATTTGAAAACCAAGTCTTTGCAAATTTAATTAGTTAAGATGGGATCATCATACTGGATTGGGTGTGCCCTAAATCCAATGATTAATATCCTAGGAGAGAGCACACAGAGACACACAGAGAGAAAACTGCCATGTAAAGACAGGTAGAAAATGACAGGGATTACCAGTAATCACCAGAAACCAGGTAATGGAAGAGACGATGAAGTATTTTTCCCTAGAAACTTCAAAGGGTCTGTGGCCTAGCCAACAGCTTGATTTTGGACTTCTGGCATCCAGATTTGTGAGAGAATAAATTTCTGTTGTCTTAAGCTACCCAATTTATGGCTATTTGTTACTGCAGCCTGAGAAATCTAATACAATAATTATCATTGTGTATTGAGGTATAGATAAGTTATCCTAGAGAAAGAATATAGCTAGGGAAAGAGTATAGATAGTGCAAGTGTTGCAAATTGGCTGTCACTGACAAAGGGTGCTCACATACTAATTTTGGGCAATTTGGGTAGTCTTATTATGCCCACCTTGTGCTTTACGAAGCAGTAGGACCCAGAAGATGTGATACTTGGTTACCAAACAAATGGCTTCATACCTATTACAGTCTACCTACCACTTTATACATGTGTTTAACCACTGCAGGTATTTGAGTTTGTGAGCCTTTGTTCAAAGAAAGTATTAAAACTATGTGGGAGTGGCAGGACAAAACCACAGGAACACTTCATAGCCAGATAGAAAGTAATGAGTCAGCAAGGGAGTATAAAGAGAATTAAGGCCACAAATAACAGAGAGTGATATTACAGAAGCCAGATGAAGAGATTGTTTAAGGAGGGGGTACCAAAATTTCCAGAAATCTACAGTGAGTATTTTTTAACCCATTGGGTTTGTTATCATACATTACAGTGTTGGGGGAAACAAGGGCTGCTGTTGACAAGGTTAATGTGTGTGTTTTAGAAAGATAATATTGCTCTTAGTATGAAGGACGGGCAAGAAGACCAAAACAATGCAACATAATTTAATGAGTGAATATTGCATTACCAACTTAGTAGCTCATGAAGACTGAATATGACAAAGAAATATCATTAAGAAGATGTATGCATAAGAGTTTAGAATAATGCGAAATGGTTCTAGAGTTTAAGCTTGTTTAATTAGGTGGATAACGATATTAACACAAGAAGGAATAACTAGTACAGTCTTTAAAATGAAGAGATTATTGTTTCTAAAGCTTGCAAGAAATACTAAGCAATAGGATAGAAAACAAGAGACTTCATCTATTCCAAAACTATGGAAGTGAGGCTAGAGGAAAGCAGCTTGATTCATGGATAAAGGATGATTAATGCTCAATTTGATTAGATTTGAATATGAGTATATGAACACAAAGAGAAGACTGATACATCAAAGTAGTATATGAAAGAGCTTCAGTCTTCACTGCAGTCAGAATGAAACTAATGAAACAGATTCTGAAGATAATATTGAAGATCTACATAAAAGGCTTTGACATTGAGGATTTACTGCCTCTTTATCAGTTGTTTGCACTTAACTCCATTAGTAAAAGAGCAAAGGTATGAGGCCACTGTGATCTCAACCACAGAGGAAACTGTTAAGGCAGATTCAGAAAACTTCAAGATGGTTATGTAGCCTCATGGTGTCCAGAGGAGTGATGTGTTTTAATATAGCCTTGAGCCAAGGCTGGCATTTCCTGTAAACTGCACTAGTATCTTGAAAGTTCCTAGGTTTTAAGTTTCCTTAGAAAACTTAAAAGTTTCCTAGGAATATCAGGGAGCCAGCTGCATCAAGTAAGACTGCCCTTTTGTGCTTCATGCATTGTTAAATATGTAAGAGGAACCTCTCTTACACATGGGTTGAGTACCCTCTGTCAGCCTTTGTTGTGGTGGTAGTCACTTTATGAGCTCTAAGAAAGACCATAACCCTCCTTCAGCCTAATAATCTTCACCACAAGTCAGGAAACATACTTGAAGTAAGACCATCTTTTATTATGCTCCACTTCTCCAATGACAGCCTCATGAGCTCCATGTGTGATGACTCCCTTGCTGGCTTCCATCAGTATCATCTGGATACAACAGGGAATCCAGGAATCCTGTGTTTCTCTGCCCATATCTTCCCTTTATCACCAGAAATCAATTGGGAAGCCCAGAACTCTGTTCCCCTGGAAAAATTTTCACCTCACCCTCCCTCCACCACAACGCTTACAGCTTCACCACTTTGTCTCTAGAATCTGAGGGCTAATCCCATCATGCCTTTAATCCCCATTCATATCAGCTACCACCAGACCCCGAGGACTTGCAGCTCATTTCTTCCTTCCAGGACCCTAATCAAAGGTATCTCCATAAGCTCCTGGTTTGACTTAAGTGTCCCATTTTCTGGAATTCACAGTCAGTCATTATCAAAATTGCCTATATATTTTGCCTCTTCTCTGAAAGTTTCTTTATTTTCTCACATAATCAAAACCTAACTCTTGTAATGAAGCACACTACCCATACTCTTCAAGCAGTGGATGTTTTTCCCACATTCCTTGTATGGAATAAACCTCCTTACTTCTCATTGCTAACTGTAGACTGTATGGGTTATCTAATGCTGTGAAAGAAATCACCCCAAAACTCAATGGCTTATCGTCACAATAATTATTTATTATCTCTTATAGTTTCTGTGGATCAAGAATTTGGAAGTATACTTGGCTGTGGGTTTCTTATATTAGTTTTTTTTCTTCTAATAATATACCCTTTCCAGTATAGTATATTTTTTAGATATACTGTACCCCTTTCAATCTAATATTCAGTAGTATTTTTTCCAGTCCAAGTTTTCTTTAGATTATCACTGAGGGAAAACTTCTCTGCCTATTTTCAAAAAGTAGACAAGCCTTTTTCCTGGCAGCCTAAGGTAAATCACAGAGCAGTGATGGCCTACTAATTATACCTTTCATTACACATCAAGTGTTTTTTGGATTTCTTTCATATTCTGCACTATGTTGACTTTCATCTCTTTTTCTTCAAGTGTTACAGATTTGTTTGTAGGTATTTGGTTAAGATATTAGAAGAAGTTAAAAAAGTTGCAACCTATCCATCTGACAAAGGGCTAATATCCAGAATCTACAAAGAACTTAAACAAATTTACAAGAAAAAAAAACCCCATCAAAAAGTGGGCAAAGGATATGAACAGATACTTTTCAAAAGAAGGCATTTATGCAGCCAACAAACTTATGAAAAAAGACTCATTATCACTCGTCATTAGAGAAGTACAAATCAAAACCACATTTAGATACCATCTCACACCAATTACAATGGTGATCATTTAAAAATCTGGAGATAACAGATGCTGGAGAGGATGTGGAGAAATAGGAACGCTTTTACACTGTTGGTGAGAGTGTAAATTAGTTCAACCATTGTGGAAGACAGTGTGGCGATTCCTTAAGGATCTAGAAATAGAAATATCATTTGACCCAGCAATCCCATTACTGGGTATATACCCAAAGGATTATAAAGCATTCTGTTTTAAAGACACATGCACACGTATGTTCATTGTGGCACTGTTTACCATAGCAAAAACCTGGAACCAACCCAAATGCCCATCAATGATAGACTAGATAAAGAAAATGTGGCACATATACACCATGGAATACTATGCAGCCATAAAAAAGGATGAGTTCATGTCCTTTGCAGGGACATGGATGAGGCTGGAAACAATCATTCTCAACAAACTGACACAAGAACAGAAAACCAAATACCACTTGTTCTCATAAGTGGGTGTTGAACAATGAAAACACATGGACACAGGGAGGAGAACCTCACATACTGGGGCCTGTTGGGGGGTTGGGGGAGCTAGGGGAGGGATAGCAGGGGGTAGAGGGATTGGGGAGGGATAACATTCTGAGAAATACCTAATGTAGATAACAGGAGGATGCAGCAAACCACCATGACATGTGTATACCTATGTAACAATTCTGCACGATCTGCACATGTACTCCAGAACTTGAAGTATAATTAAAAAAAAAAAAAAAAAAAGAAAAAAGATAAAGCATACCTAAAAAAAATTGCTAGTCAATTTTCATTTTAAGTTGTGAGATATTCTCTATTTTGTTTTTGGAGAATAACTATATCCTACTGGAAGCTCAGTTTTTACATTTTGTTTCATATTTCATTAAATCTTTTTCTCATGGCATGCTTCTTTATTAGATTTAAATCTCTACTCAAATAGCACATCCTCAGAAAAAGACTTCTGTATTAATTAGAACAGAGGTATTTAAGTACTGTGCCATGAATGTTTTATGGTCATTCCTGAGATACTGTTTCCTTTGTTCTCTGGGTTTTGCCTGTGACCACAATCATCCTCATCTGTTTATTCTAGTGTGACATACAAATTTTGCTATGCTCCAAGAGTGCTGAGCTATAAAAAGTTTGGCAAACATTAGGTTAAGATGAAGATTTAAATGTAAAATAGATTTAGAACCAAAGTAACAGTGACTTATACAAGACACAGAAACTGTATATTTCAATCCAGAGGCCAACAAGTAGAGCTGCTGTAGAAGCTCTGAACCAAAAAGTCTTATAGGAATCTAAGAGTCTTCTATTTCTTTGCGCTACTCTCTACTGCTCTTATGTGCATTGTCTTAGTTCGCTTGGTACCATGAACACATTCCAGACAGAAAAGAAACGAAGTAAGCAGGTAGGGGTGGAAAGTGTGGGTGGAAGAGCATACCCCCCATCCCTTTTAAGTATATGATCTAGAATTTGCACATAGGATTTCTGCCCGCATTCAATTGGCTACAACCTAGTCTTGCAGCTATCCTAGTAGTTGCATGGAAATCTGAGAATTGCAGCCTCTAATCTCAACATTTGAGTGCTCTGTTACTACAAGGAACAAGGAGAGAATGGATGGGGAAAGGGGGATCTAGCAGTTTTATTGCTTAGTAATAAAACAGTTTGAATAAAATAGCACAGCCCCATCTCTCTAGCTCTTCACTTTTTACAGTGAGATCAGTTTTTTCTTTTTATTTGTCAGAAAAATAATAAAATACTTATTGTAACCCTTTCATTTAACAATAATCATGTCTCAGTTAAATCATAAAACCTTCAATAAAACCCAAACCACTGTTTGAAGTCATCTTGGAAATAGAAGTAGCCCAGAATCCCTAGAACTTGGATTGGCTGCAAGGGCTCTATGAGTCCTATGCAACCGTAAGTGAAATTGTTTGTTAATGCTCATTTATATAGCTTGGTGGTTAAGAGTATGAGTTCTGGAGTCAGATTGCCTGAGTTTAAATTCCAGCACTGCCTGGTGCTAGATTTGTAAGTAAGGCAATTTATCTAACCTGTCTGTTCTCAGTTTCCCTGTCTGGAACATGAGAATAATACTTCACAGAATTGTTTTAGGAACTGAAGCTAGTTAATACATTTAAAGGACTTACAATAGTGTCTCAACATTAAGTGCTGTGTATATACTAGCATTTTCATTGATAAATAATATTTGTACATATTTATGGGGTATGTGTAGTATTTTGATAAATGCATAGAATGTATAATGATCAAGACAGGGTATTCAAGATACCCATCACCTCAAGCCTTTATCATTTTTGTGTACTTGGAACATTTCAAATCTTTTCTAGCTATTTTTAAATATACAATATATTGTTGTTAACTATAACCACCTACTGTGCTATTGAATATTAAAACTTATTCCTTTAATTCAATTGTATGTTTGTACCAGCTAATCTGCCTTTCTTCATCCACCTCTCCCCGAAACACACATACTCCTCCCAGACTCTGGTAACTATCATTCTACTCCCTGTCTCCATGAGGTAACATTTTTAGCTGTCATATATGAGTGAAAATGTGTGATATTTGCCTTTCTGTGCCTAGCGTATTTCATTTAATACAATGACTTCCATTTCTACCCATATTGCTGCAAATGTAGGAATTTTTTGGGACCAGATGGTATTCTATTGTGTTTATAATACCACATTTTCTTTATCTATATCTATTCATCTTTTGATGGATACTTAGGATGATTTCATCTTTGCTATTGTGAATAGTACAGCAATAAACGGGATTGTAGATACCCCTTTGAGATATTGATTATTTTCCTTTGGATAAATATTCAGTAATGGGATTTCTCGATTGTATGTATGGTAGTTCTGTTTTTTGGTGTTTTTTTTTTATAAACCTCCATACTGTTTTTCATATGGCTATATGATTTGCGTTTCCCTGATGATTAGTGATATTCAGCATTTTTTCATATAGCTGTTGGCCATTTGTATGCCATCTTTTCAGAAATGTCTATTCAGATCCTTTGGCTATATTTTAATTTCATTATTGAGTTGTTTTGCTGTTGAGTTGTTTATTTGTATTATTATTTATATTCCTGGGGGGGATGGTCCATATCTTACATCTGATTTTCAGTAGGGTCTATTATAAATTTTAATTTAATACCTGAAAGAAACCTCTTTCACAGGCTGTGGTTGTAAAATTTAAACTTGTTCTGTTTTAATAAAAATTTATCTGATCAGATGTTTATTATCTGGTACAGACATTTATTTAGTTGAATCTATCCCAATTGCATTTTCTTATAAAGCACTTTTTTGTTTTTATTTTATTTTACCTTTTATAATATAATAGAAATTTATATTTATGTTTATCTCAACTTTCTTTTGTCAGTTTTTTAAAAAAATTAAATTTTCCAGACTTTAATTTAAAATTGAAATTGCTTTCTTTTCCTTTTCAAAAACCCTATGGAACTAATAGTTCTACATCAGGCATTTGAACATCACCACATTGCATGTGTAACTGTATAAGTTAGGCAGTAGATATGTGATTAAGTAATGAACATTGAATTTTGTTCTTATTGTAAAATATAGGTGCAATTGAGCCAAACTGGGTCATAGTTGAAAATATTGCAGTTTCTTAATATAATGAAAAAATAGCCTGTACAGCTGTTCTTTTTCTGAAATGGGAACATAGTGGCTAAAAAAATTCTGATGCTTCAACATTGTTAGGAATGAATTTATATTGTTCTATAATAAATTGCCAAATGTCAATGTAAGTCACTTTTTTAAAACAAGTCCGGTTGGCAATAGATTTTCAGTATCTCATTGCTTGTCTCCAGTAGTTAACTGAATATCAAGAGTATTTGCATTTTAAATTGCTAAATCTTAGAGAAATTGTTTTGACAAATTGGTTGGTACCAGACTTGGAACTTAAACACAAAGCAGCTGTGTTGAGCAAATACCATTTTCATAACATTAGTATGCTTTCAATTAACAAACTGGAATGAACTGTTAAACATCACCATTTCCATGTTTAACTACTGTTTAACTTTCTCAGTGACTGATTTGCTTTCTCAGTAGATTATTTATCTTAACTGAAAATGGAAGAATTTCATTTAAATAATTCATATTTTTCCTGCATCTGCAGAATGTACTCAGGAAAAGTGGGGGTTTCCAATGTGCCGCTATTTAAAGGAAGAGAGATGGTGCTGTGGTCGTAATGCCAGAATGTCAGCATGTTTGGTATGGTTATATTTTTTCCTGGAATAACAGCTTTATCCAGATGTTGCAGAATTTATTATTTTGGGCAAGTATCATATATTCAATGCCAAATTTTGCAGGACAGCATCATTAATGCTTTTGTGCATTGGAGATTATAAGAAAAAAATAGCTTGCCCTTTAAACAATATCCACTCTATATGTAGTGTCATAACAAAAGTTATATATAATTATTCCAATTATTATATACAAATAACGTAAAGTGTTCAGTACTTTATCTGTGGTTTGTGTTTCTTTATAGCAGATCATTTTGTTTCCTAAATCTTTGTAGAATGGGAAAAATATTAAGCTAACTGGGAGATGAAGTAACTATCTAATTAAATGAAACATTTATTATGCTGCATTTGACTAGTGCCCTCAGATCTAGAACACTCTAGCCCATAATGTTCTCTGTTCATGGCTCTGTGTCACTTTACAAAGAAATAATTTGAATAATGTAAGTGATTTTTGTGTTTTCAGAAATTTAAAATGCTGTAGCTAAGTAGGATTAATAAATTTAGAGATCTAAAGTACAACATAAGGACTATAGTTAATATTGTATTATATAATGGAAATCTATGAGTAGATTTTAGGTGCTCTTATTGTGCATATACACAAAAGGTAATTATGTAAGATGGTGGATATGTTATTAATAACATATCTATCTAGATACAGATGCTGCTCAGCTTATGATGGGGTTATAGCCTAGTAAACCCTTCATACATTGAAACTATCTTGACACAAAAATGCACTTAATACACATAACTTACCAAGTATCATAGCTTAACTTAGACTACTTTAAACATGGTCAGAACACTTACATTAACCTACAGTTGGGCAAAATCATCTAACACAATAATAAAGTATTGAAAATCTCATGCAATTTATTGAAAACTATATGAAAAGTGAAGAATAGAATGGTTCTATGAGTAGTCAAAGTATAGTATCTACTGAATGCATATCACTTTTACACTATCACAAAATTGAAAGTTGGGAACTGTCCATCTATCTATCTATCTAGACATTTATATATGTAAACATATATTTTTATATATTTAAAAAATCACATTGTACACTTTAAATTTATACAATAAAAATTTAAGAAAATAAAAAATAAAATACAGTTGATTAAATAATATGTTTAATGTCCAACTGCAAAGTAAACTAATTCTTTTAGAGTCCATTATTTCTATGTTTTTGTTACATAGCTATATAAGAAATAGTGTGCCAGTGTTCTAAGTTATATTTACTAGAATTATCTTAGAAATGTATTTATGCTAACATAATAGTTTCCTTTTGTAGCCCCATTTTCTTTTCTGGAAATTTGTCTTGTTCTCTCACTCTTTAGTAAATAGTACTTGTTCAAGGTCTTGTTAGAATGACAGGTTCTTCTTGTGGTAACTTGAGCATCAGAATGCTGTAGGTAGTGTTAGACCCTTGATGTAATAAATTGAAATAGTCTTTTTAAAGTGAATTTAACTAGCCTCAGAGAAAAGATCTCAAGATATTGGCATCAGGGACTTTACAGTGTAACAAGATAGATCTATCCCTTTGTGGTGAGACCCACAACTATTAGTCTTCACTTGTAAGCCAAGTACTTCTAATCAGATTTATGTCATCCTCATTTTAATTACTAACAGAAAACCAAGAGTCAATAGATATCTAAGGGAAGTCCAACAAAAAAATAGAGATTAGATTTTAAAGAAAGAAAAAAAAAAGCAACTGGGAAGAAATGTAGATGATCTAAAAGGAAAGAACTGTGTAATATTCCTTAGAAAGTCAAAATAATATATTGTATCCATAAAAAAAATGATTTCTATTAAGCATTCAAAGAACCAAAAAGAAGACTTTGGAAAATAAATTCTGTAAATATAGAATTAGCAGACCATGCTGGTCTTAACTTGTCCTGACCAATGTCAGCTGCCCATGGAATGCCCTACTCCTTAGCCCCATCTCAACCCATGTCCACCTTGACTTATTTTTTTGATTCCAAAGTAATGCTGGAAAGTGTAAGAACAAATCTTTTAATATATCTTATTTTATTATCTTTTGCATCATAACTGACATTTTTGACAAATATTCAAAGCTTAAACAGTACTCAGAAATTGTTTTGGCAATTTCTTAGTTAAACCTTTTTTAAAAAAAAAAAAAAAGATACTTTTCTGGGGAATGCTTTCAAATAAACAGTTATGGATACTAACCAGACACAAAATATTAATTAAATTTGAGCGATCTTGTTAGCATAACTTAAGCCTGATAAAACTTCTAAATTATTCCAGACTAGTATGAAATGAATACTTACATGTTTTCTTCATCCTCTTTGTCAGTGTTCAAGAACAGTATTAATGTTTGAGAAACACTTTTTACCACCTACCTGATTATCTCTTATTATGTAATAAAAATTTCTTATTTCTATTTCTAAATTAAGCTCATCGGTAACACATACCAAAAGCAGTCCTGGGGTATATGATATTTTTATTGACACCAAATCACCTTTTTAAAGACTCTTTTTTTTTTTTAAATTCAGTTCAGCCTTTAGGAAAATTTATAACAAAAATTTAATCTGAAATTGGCACAAGGAATACCATAAATGAAAACTCCTTATTATCTTCAGTGATAAATCTGTTCTGAACCTATTGCTGTTTAACATAATATGAAAATTATCTAATAGCTGTCTACTGTATTTGTAACATTCTACTTGACTCTAGATGTTCAGTGAAGGTATTCTTCAAGTAAATGGGAAAATTACATTTTTTTTCTTCAAACCATTTCTGTGAAGCCAGTTTTCATGCAGTGAACTCTTTTTCCCACTAACTCTACGTGGTGTGAGGACATGAGAATAAAGCAGGATTCAAAGAACAAGTTTTTAGTTGTTCAGTTTTTTGCTAACTAGCCATGCAACTTGAGGAAAGTTACTTGTCAGTGATCTTGTGTATCTGCAAAAATTGCTCTTATAAAAAGATGATCTGTAAATTATCTTTTCATTTGAAAAGTGTATGATTTAGCTATAAGTTAACAGTTTCATTTATAAAAATCTAAAGAACTGAAGCAAATATGGGTATTTTAAATTTGAGTAGCAAGTATATGCACATCTCTTATACATGTATTACTTTTCTGTGTTTGAAATATTTTCTAATTTAAATTTTTTAGATTAAATTTTACATTTGGAAAATCAAATTTAGTTTAAAAATTATATATGTGTAGAATTATATCTAAAAACTCAAATTTTCAGAAGACTGTTCCTTATTTAAATTATGACAAATCTTTCATACATTTTGAATTATGAGTACTTATTAGAAATGTTAGGAAATATTTTGTAAAAAATGTTTTGGATTTTAAATAAATGCAAATGTAAAAACTGGTATATATAAAATTGTAACAATACATGTTACTTTCTCTTCTACCTGGCACTTGATCATATGTGAATTTGATGTGAATTGTAGATCACACAGACCAAAAATACATATAGTTTTCTAAAATAGGTTTTTGATTGTAGTCGAGGTTACTTTGTTTACTAAAAGATGAAATCATATGTTTATTAAAATTATGAGAAAATATGTTAAAATATGTAAATATATCTGTGTCTGTATATGTGCATAATAATAGTTTTGGATTTCAAAATGAGTCAAGAATGTGTCATTTCCTTGCTTTCCTGTTTTCTAATTACTTCTGAAATTCAAGGACTGTGTATAATTAGAATTGGCATTCAAGGATATGTGTTTGTGTATATGACACACATCCATTATAAATTAGCTCTAAATTACACAAGCATACTAGTTAACATTCTTTAATGATATTAACACTGTTAAGTGCATAAACTTACATGTTATCACATAATTAATCTTTCTAAATGTCAGTTTTACAAACTCTTATACAGTGTGTTTATAAATCTTAAAAGATAAGACTCAATATATCAGCAGTCTGTTTTGTTTTTTTCCCTTTAAGGCATTGGAGCGGGTTGCAGTTGGCCAAGGGGTAAGTGAGAGTGTTTAACTGATGAACACTATAATTTTTCTCTCAAGTACTCTTCATACTTGACCTGCTGGTGAACTTAAAACCTGATGGAATTTAATAAATATCTTGTCCCAGATGCATATTCAAATTTGTGTATTTTCTGTAAGTTTGCTTTAAAAGCAAAATGAACTTTTCAGAACTTTTGAGCTTTTAGGAAAATTTCTGCATTATGCTGTTATACTAACTTCTCATTTTTTCATATTATACTAAACCATAAATATTTTTAAAGAATGCTGTTGTTGACAATTAGGCTTTTATCTGCTTAGTTCAAGCAAAGATAATCTATATTATTCAGTACATTATTTTAACTACAGTCCAGTACACATACTTCAGTTGATTGTTTGATAACTTTTTTCTTTACTGACTTGATTAGCCATTAGCTGCAGAGCCAAATGGGTTTGCACTTAGAAATAAAAGTTAAATATAATCCTCAAAGTATCCATGTAATTGTCTTATCGTTTACCTTGTGTTCAGGAAACATTAAGAATTTTTTAACAGTTTCTTAACCCTTTCATAAAATTTTTAAATTTAACCTAAAGTTTAGAAATCTTTCTTTTGCTTTTGTTTAAGGAACATTAATATGTCAATTTGAATTGTGTAAAGTATAATTTTAAAAATAATTTTAATAACAAGTATTTACTGAGTGATTACTCTGGACCAGGAACTTCGATAAGCATTTTGTATGTAGTTTTCTTTTTAATATAGTCACTTTGCCTATCTTAAAATTGATAAAATCTGGTTCTTTTGAAGGCATTAGCATTAGAGCATATCATTTGAGTTTGAGGACTTTAAGTGTGTGGGACTTTAGTTACAAACTGCTGGTTTGCATCATGCCTTTATTACTTACTAGTTAATGACCTTGGACACATGTCATAATTTCTCTGTAGCTTAATTTCTTTATCTGTAAAATAGGAAAAAAAAATAGGAGTAATAATAATACCTTTCTATAGGGTTGTGAAGATTAAATGAATGAAAAATATAAAATGCTTAAAACAATATCTAGCATATAGTAAATGTTCAATAAATGTCAACTGTTGTTGCTGTTATAGATAATTAATAATTATGATCATGAAAATAATAGCCAAATTTGACACAGAGCTTAAAAGTACTGTTTAAAGTACTATTTAGAAGATTTTCTCATCAATTGAGGTAGTAAATACATAGCATCATATAGTATGTACTCTTATTATCCCATTATACACATGAGAGATTGTAAGGTAACAAAGACTGAGACTTGAATCTGAGTCTGGAGTTCAAGCTCTTAACTACTGTACTACATATTAACTTAATGGTCTTCTAGAGGTCTAGGAAAAAAGAAAGAGCTTTTATCATCATACTCCAATGCATTAGTGTGGTGTTTTTTAATTTTACAAGTGTTTGCTCATACTTACACTCATCAGTTGGGTATTATCCTAAACCTACATGAGAATTATATGTAGCAAAAGTTTAATAGTGTGTTCTCGTTCCCTTAATTAATTGCAGAGCCCTGACTTCCAACTTAGTGCCCTTTCCACTAGACCTGTAAAATGCGTGCGTGATACACATGCTTTAAGGGTGTACAGTTTGTGTTCTCCCTCATTTTAAGAATGCATTAAAGTGTAAGTTAATGTATTACTTAAGTGAAATAAACTCTGAGCCATATCTAGTTTATTCTTGAAATAGTCAGGCACAGACTGTTCAGGAGATACTGATTCACTTCCCACTTACCCATCTGTATTTACCAGGATAGATGGTCCTAGTTATTCCAGGAATGCACATTTGAAGGCATTTTATAACCTCTTCCCTTTCTCTTAAGAAACAGCTGTAAAGCTCTTATTTACTCAGAGTAACTTGGGAATGATGACTTACTCTGTTCTGTTGTATTTTTTTGTGTGCATTCCATTTTTTTATGTTCTCTTGTTTAAAATGCACTTTTTGTTCTTTTTGGTTGTATTTTACAATCATTTTAATAACAACGTAACTATTTATTTCTAAATCTTGATACCATTTAATGTAATTTGTTCAAAGGCATGAGAAAGAAGAGTTTTTAACTATTTTTAGGTGTTTCATATAAAATTAAACTTATTATAGTTAGTCAAACAAAAAGTTAAGAACGTTGTAAGCCATTTATAGTACTAATATTTCAATTCATGCAAGAGTAGATTTTCCAAAGTGGCTTTGAATTTCAATAAAATGTTAGAATAGGTGTTAATATATGAAAATGTATTTCAGCATTTTTGTGAGATAAATGAAATGATTTTTAAGGAAATGGGGGACAGATGATAAGGTAGAGATTTTGGTGCTGTAGAAAAGAGTTACTCAAGATGAGAAAATCGCAAATGGAAAATATATCCAGAGATTAAGAAATTCTAAATGAAATATCTTGGTGTAATTTTAAGTAAAGGAAAGCTTTGAAATCAATAGTTGTTGTCTCAAGTGAAGACATTTGTGACAATTTTGGAAAGAGATTTGATTGATTGATTGATTGATTGAGACAGAGTCTCACTCTTGTCCAGGCTGGAATGCAGTGGCAAAATCGTGGGTCACTGCAACCTTCGCCTCCCAGGTTCAAATGATTCTCCCTGCCTCACCCTCCTGAGTAGCTGGGATTACAGGCGCCCACCACCACACCCAGCTAATTTTTGTGTTTTTGGTAGAGACAGGGTTTCTCCATGTTAGCAGGCTGGTCTCGAACTCCTGACCTCAGGTGATCCACCCACCTTTGCCTCCCAAAGTGCTGGGATTACAGGCACCACGCCTGGCCAGAAAGAGATTTTATATAAGAATTGTGCCTTTGAAAAGTTACAGATTTTAGTGTGGGTGCTCAAGCATATATATGAGTCTACCTTCAGTGAATTATTTTAGCAGTTATTTGGGGATTGCAACATTTGTTACACCACCCCACTATTCCCACTTTCCAGCGGTAGAACCTGTATTCTTTCACAATGCTCTATGAGTCTACAAGTCTGATGTTCTCTAGTGACTTCAGAGGGCAATGCCATCAGGGGAAGATGTAAGAAAAATGATTGACCATCAGCTCCCAAGCTGTAGTCTCAACAGCACAGTATGGGAAGTTAATGTTAAATGAGGGAGAGTGTAGAGTAACTTTTCTGCCTGAGCATGAAAAATTTATTTTGCTATGAACTCCATCTGAATTCAAACATATTTATTCTAGTTGAAAACATGTGAAAATAACAGTTTTGGACTCCAAAGGATAATAAATGTTACAAAAGGATAACTCCATGGATATACACATTCCACTGAATTATATCTTTAAAACTTTACCAGTCATTGGACAGTTTTGAGTTTTACCTTGTTTAACTTCTTAAAAGCATTCAGTACTGTTGACCTACTTCTATTTCTACTCATTTAAAAAAAAAAAAAAAAACTGCATGCAAGCTGGGTTGTTGCTGCTGACATTATTTTGTGTTTGATGTCCCGTACTGTCAATATCAAGATCTGTGGGGATGTGGATAGGGTTTTAGTGACTTTTGTGGTTTCTTAGTTTGAGCACTTCTATTCTGCAGTGAAGTGCTCTTTATAAATAGCAGTATTTTACTTTCTGCTCCTTTGAAACAATCATACTTCATTGGAACCCTTCTCTTCAGCTATTCCTTCTTTCCATTCAAAAACCTTTGAACCTTTATAGGACATCTCTCATATTTCTGCAAGAAGTGAAGCATTGCCAAGAGTGCAGTCCCTTATCCTGTGTTCTTTCCCAGGCTCTACTTTTCAACTTTGTGATAGCCAATGCTGTCTTTCAGACCTCAGATATATCTTTATATTTCTTTACTTAGGGTAGGATCTTTCTTTCTTGGTGTGACTCCTAGCTGTTATTATCTTTATTCCACCTCCATTAAGACAGATCTACATTCTCTTCTTTTTCACACATATCCTTCCTGATTCTTAAATGCTCAAGAGCTGACTTGGCTGGTCTTGAGAGTATTTTTCATTTTTAACTGATAATGGCTCCATTTGGACATTAACTTATTGTTCATTGATTATAACTTTTCTTTCTTATTCACTGCTGTTTCTTTTATTGTTCCTTCTCCTCTCTCTCTTTTTTTTTTTTTTAGAATTAACTTTCACAAAGAATTAGCCTAAGGTAACACTTTCACTTGAAATAGAAAAATTATAAAGTCATCCTCTGTGTTTAGCAACAAAGTCAGGTTTCTGACATTCGCTAATGGTTCTCACATTCTGGCATTTATTTTATTTCTGTTTTTTATTTGTTTCTTGATCTTATATATGTCTATGTTTTTTTCAGCTGCCTACTGAATCACTCTTCTATCGTGCTGTTCTTCAGGATATTATTAAAGATTGTTATGGCATCACCAAATGGTATGAGGATTTTATTTTAATAAGAATAACTATGTTATATTGTAAGTAAACTGACGTTTAGTCTTCAGGTGAATTTATGCAGAGTCACTGTTATTAGTAGAAGAAACTTTGAGCATAATGTCAATAACAAGTAAACAATTGTATCTTAGGTTAATTATCATTACTTGTCCTGAAAGCTCGTTGTAATGATAATGTAATCTATGCAAAATGTGCTTTAGAATTTTTGAAGTATTTAGATGTTATAATAAGTAGTTGAGTGATGGTATTATAAGAGCAAGAATTATATTTAGAATGTTTCACCTCCAGTAAGGCATAAGCACTTAATTCTAATTAGAACAGATATTGATCATGAACAACTATGATAGCCCTTCAGGTCTCTGCTAGTAGAATGCTATCACTGCATATGTTTTGTTTTGTTCCCGTTGCCCCCCAAATAATGCACTATTTATACAGAGAAGTAAGGGGTGGGAGAATTTTTCATAATATTGGTTCAACAACTGTTGTATTCAAGCATACATTTGTAATTCTGGCAGGTTTTATGAATGTTCTCTTGCTAATTAGAACTGTAGGATTCTAATTGTTATTTGGTGTTATAGGATTATTCTACAAATTAAAATAAGGCAATTTTCAGGTTCTCAAAAATCAATCTACAATTTATTAAAAGATATAAAAGGGATTTTTAGGTTAGCTATTATTTCTCTGTAAGAAAAAATATCCACTTTTTACTGATAGAAGTTACTGAATACAAGTACTTACATAGACTGTTTTCAACTATCATTTCTATGTCAATAACTCCCAAATCTGTATCTCAGTCACCATTCTCTTTTTTATTCTTCAAAATCTCTAAAACTGAATTTTTCATGTCCTCCTTCTCTTATATTTACCCCAAGATGCTAACCTTGTTGAAAAAAGCCATAAAATTGTGCAAATTCATGTCCACTCAAATATTTACTACCCACCTTCTTTAAAGACCTCAAATCTGTACTACCTGCCTCCTTTAAAGACCTCAAATCTGTTCATTTATTGTCTTATAACTCATTAAATTTTTTTCTATCCTTTTCTAAACCTTACTTCTCACTTAAAAACTCAACACTTTCCAACCGTCCACATTCCTGCCTTCCATTAGTACTCAGAAGATAGCTGCTATTTTTATAAGACTTTTATTCCTGAGCGTCATGGACCTTTCTGCCACACTTGACCATGTTAGTCATTGTTTGTCCTCTAAAATATCTTCCTCATTATCTTCCATTTTTCTGTCTTCTCTGGCTTTCATTTTTCTACTCTAGCACTCATCTGTTTTCTTCACAGTGTCTTAATTATTATTCCGTCTCCTAGGTATATCTAGCCATTCTTTCATGTCTTATATGCAGCTCCTGTCTCTTTATATTTCCTCTTTCTTTTAGGATCCTTACCACAAACGACTCTTTTTTTTTTCTTTTTTTTTGTCAAAGAAAATTTATTGCCATCAAATTATTTTATTTGTATATACTCATGGGATACAAGTACAATTTTGCTACGTCGACATTGCGTTTTGGGGAAGTCAGGGCCTTCAGTGCATCCATCACTGGAGCAGCACACATTGTACTCATCAAGCAACCTCCCATCTACCCCCCTCCCACTCCCCTTAACCCTTTGAGTCTGTGTCCATTATTCCATACTCTGCTTCCATGTGTACACATTGTTTAGCTCCCACTTATGAGAACATGCAGTATTTCTCTGTATCTGAGTTTCATTTCACTTAAGACAATGGCCTCCAGTTCCATTCATGTTGCTGCAAAAGACATGATTTTCACTTAACATAATGTCCACCAAACTCATCTATGATGCTGTGATAGAATTTTATTCTTTTCTATGGCTAATAGTATTCCATTGTGTATTTACCACATTTTCTTTATCCAGTCCTCCACTGATGGACATCTAAGTTGATGCCCTATCACTGCTGTTGTGAACAGTGCTGCAATGTAGATTTTTTTTTTTTTGGTAATATGTTTTTCTTTGTGTAGATACCCAGTTGTATAATTGCTGGATCATACGATAGTTATCTTGAGATATGTAGTTAGTTCTCACCTCTTTTTAGAAGTCCACATCCGCTTTCTCGTTTTCATCTGAATAACTTTACTTAAGTACCTCACAAATATATCAATCAGCTACATCCAGAACCAATGTTCTCTTCCCACCAATTCTATTCTTTGTCTTGATATTATTTCTGGAAATGGCGTGACCATTATCAAACATTAGAAGTCTAGAAATGATATTTGATTCTACTTTTATCATCAAACCACATATTCTAATTAGTTATCAAGATTTGTATATGTTATTTTTTTTAATACAGCAATTACTTATTGTGTGACAGACAACATGTTAGGTTCTGGGGATTCTGGATGCATAGGTAATGGTTTCCACACAGGAGCAATTTATGTTCTAGTCAGGATGGCTTATATGAAAACCAAACAGAATGATTGAAGCCTGCTTTCAATAACAGACTAAATAATTAGGACTAACTTCACTTCTGAGGAAACTAAAAAATGCTGCAGAGGTATGTGCACATGCATGAGTGTGTATGTGTGTTTAAATTTGTTTTTAATTGGTTTGAGAACATCAGAGACCCATTGAAGAAGCGAAGAATTCTAGGACAAAAATCTAAGAGGAAATGGGATTTCAAGAGAAGCAAGCCCAGCTCTTATGGCTGCACTTTGCCGAGAAGCATCTGTCAGTTCTGGAATAGGCAACTGTCCACCTGTCAACAGAAAGGGTGAGCACAGCTTTCAATAGAAAGACAGTTCTAGTGAAACCAAAGTTAGAGTTCATAGTCTGGTGAGGACTCAGGAGCAGTCCAGGTAAACCACTCATACATTGAGTTAGGTCCCTAAAGGTTCATACTGTTAAGAGTAAGAGTGAACTAGAAATAGAACAGTCCTAAAATGACTAAAGCCCCATTTTGAATTATCTCAAGCTGTGATTAAAGTATTTCAGATTATTGCTTCTGCTAGCTGGATACAAGAAATAAATTCCCTCTGGAAAAAATAATATAAATCTAAGCCTCAAATTATCATTAATCTTTTTATATGTATAGTACCTTACAAAAGCAATCCAAAATAATCAGCTATGTGATGAAACAAGACAATATGACCAAAATCCAAGATAAACTACAGTCAACAGAAATGTACCTTTAAGAAAGCCAGAGAAAGGCTTAAAATAACTATACTTGAGAGACTTCAACTCTGGAAATATTGGATAGATGTACTTTTCTCTATTTGTGCTGCTAAGTACAACTAAATCCCTGAACATTATATATGAAGTGAATACAAGAAGACAAAAAGTAGAGAGAATAGGGCAGAAGACCAGGAAGTGGGCAGGCCTAGAAAAACTTTTATGCATAATTGCCATACTATAGCAAAATAAAAACAGAAAAACCTGTGGCTCCACTCTTACCTATGCCAGCAAAGGCCACATAAAAAACCTACACTTGCATCCTTGCCAGGCTGTAATGAAACTTCCTTATAACCCCTTTGTGGAGTGGTATTAGAGAAGGCTGAGTAGGAAACTCTAGGACTTTTATCCAACTGTGATAACAATAACCGAGTACCACTACCACAGTGTCATAGAGACCATGTGAGAAGCCTGCACTCCCTACCCACCCAGCTGTACTATGACACCCCTTTTTCTCCCCACTAGGGTGGTTTGTATCAAGGAAGGCATAGTAGAGGATCAGGAAGTTCACCATCACTCAGCAGTAACAAGGTAACCCCTATCATGGTGTCAGTGGAGATCACATGGGAATCTGGAAGTCCCAGCAATAACAAAGTCCTTTATGTATCAATAGAGACTGACTTATCTTTACAAAAAAACTTGTACGCAAATGTTTATAGCAACTTTATTCCTGGTTGTCCAAACTGAAAACAAACCAGACGTCCTTCAGTGAGTGAGTATTTAAGCAAACTATAATAATCCATACCATGAAATACTAAGCATAAAACAAAGAGGATTGTGGATACACACAACAACCTGAGTGAATCTCCAGAGATTTATACTGAATGAATAAAAGCCAATACCAAAAGGTTATGTACTATGTGATTCTATTTATACACATTCTTGAAATGATGAAATTATAGAATGGCAAGATAGTGGTTGCTGAGTTAGGAAAAGAGGGTAGGGTAGGCAGGAAGTGGATATGGCTGTAAAACCGCAACATGAGGGATTCTTGTGGTGATAGAGGTGTTCTGTATCTTGGCTGCATCCAAATCAGTATCCTGAATATGACCATCCTGAGACATTGTAGAAAACTAAATGAAGAGTACACCAATCCTTATTCTGTCCTACAACTGCATATGATTTTATAATTCTCTTAAAATTAAAAGCTTAATTTAAAAACTATGCTCAATATGCATATTGAAATAAAATATTTTTGTGAGAGAGCCAAAACATTAAAAAAATCCAAATGAAAATTCTGGAACTGAACAATAAAATGACTAAAATCAAGAAATCAATGGATAGTCTTAATAGCATTTTAGACACAGCTAAAGAAATAATTAATGAACTAAAAGACAAATCAGAAGAAAATATCTATAATGATGCATCAAAAAACAGAAACATAAAGAGTAGAAAACAAAGACTAAAAGCTATATGGAATACAAGGACTAGATTTCATGTATATGTTAACTGCAGTCTGAGAAGAAGATGAGACAGTGGATAGGGCAATAGCAATATTAAGAATTTTCCAATCCTGACAAAAAGATATCAATCTTCAGATTTGGGAGGTACACAAATGTTATGCTGAAGTACAAAGAAAACAAATTCTAGATGCAAAAGAGTAAAATTGCTGAAAATAAAGGGAAAAATCTTAAAGCAGCCAGAGGTGAGAGGAGTGAAAGTGGAAAGCAGAATACCCACAAAGGAACTAAATTAGTCTAACAGCTGAATTCTTAGCATAAACAGTGGAAGCCGGAAGTCAGTGATATCTTCAAAGTGCTGAAAGAAAGTAGCTTACAGCCTGTTTGAAAATACACTGTCAGAGGCAAAAAGCAAAAGAATGAAGTATGCCTTGAGAATCTAGAAAATAACCTCAAAAGAGTAAATTTAAGTCATGGCCTTTACCTTAGTTCATTTCTATGTTACTATAAAAGAATAACTGAGGCTGAGTAATATATAAAGAAAATAGGTTTATTTGGCTCACAGTTATGCAGACTATACAGAAGAATGGTCCCAATATTTCCTTGGCTTCTGGAGAGGAGGGCCTCAGCTGCTTTCACTGATGACAAAAGGCAAAGTGTAGTAGACAGCATATGCAGAAATCACATGGCAAGAGAGGAAGCAAAAGAGAGGGGAGGTGTCAGTCTCTTTTTAACAACCAGGTCTTGTGGAAACTAATCGAGCAAGAACTCACTCACTGTCCCCCAACCTAGGAGGGCAATAACTCATTCACAAAAGATCTGCCCCTATGACCTAAACTTTTCCCATTAGGCCCCACCTCCAACATTGGGGATCACATTTCAACATGAGGTTTGGAAGGGTCAAATATTCAGATTATAGCAGACTTCACAAGAGATTTGAAAAAGTGCAAAGGATAGAGAGCTTATTCAAGGAAATAATACAGAAAACTTTTTAAACTCAGGAAATAATACAAATACTCTGATATAGGAAGGCCAAAGACTTTTGAACTCAACTCAAATAAGGCTACTCTAAGACATGTAATAATCAAAATCTCAAAGGTAAAAGACAAAGCAAGGATCAAAAAAACAGCAAGGGAAAAGCAGCTTTAATTCATCTGGCAACAGAATTCTCAGTAGAAAATTCAGGCCCGGAGGGAGTGGGAGGACGTTCATAGTGCTGAAGAAACTCAACCAATAATATGGTGGCCAGCAAAGCTATCTTTCAAATATAAAGGGAGATACTTTCCCAGATAAACAGAAGCTGAAGAAATGTATTACCACCAGAAGTGTCTTACAAGAAATGCTAAAGGGAGTTCTTCAATCTGAAAGAAAAGGATGCTAACATGCAACAAAATCAGCTCAAGATATAAAACTCATTGGTAAAAGTAAGTGCACAGACAAAAATTCAGAAGATTCTTAATACTGTAAATGTGGTATGCATGCAATTCATATCTCTAGTATAAAGACAAAAAGACATCAAAAATAATAATCATAACATTTGTTTAGAGATAGGCATAGCCAGGCTCGGTGGCTCATCACTTTGGGAGGCCTTGGCAGGTGGATCACCTGAGGTCAGGAGTTCAAGATAGGCATAAAAAATAGACATCAAAAAGTCAAAATGTAGGAGTGATGGAGTTAAAAGTATAGAGTTTTTTTTAACTTTTTCATGGTAACAAAATGGCAGTAGTAAATCCTTACCTATCAGTAATAACATTGAAAGTAAATGGACAAAATTATTAAAAGATACAGAGTAGCTAAATGGATCAAAAAAACACCCAACTACTATTATATGCCACCTACAGGAAGCTCACTGCACCTATAAAGACAGCACACATAGACCAAAAGTACAGAGATGGAAGAAAGATATTCCATTCAAATGGAAACCAAAGAAGAATAGGTATTGCTATAGGTACCCTTGAGCAACACAGATTTGAACATACCAGACTCTACAGAATTCAGCAAAAGAAATATTAAGAGCAAAATATATAGCAATAAGCACCTACATCAAGAAAAGTAGAAAAACTTGAGATAAATGACCTAATAGTATACCTCAAGGAACTAGAAAAGCAAAAACCCACTGCAGGTCCACTTACATGCAGTTTTCTAAAGAGATTTGTGACAATTGAATAAACTTGCATACAAACCATGTAGCCTAAAAATATCAAAAAATTAAGAAAATGAGGTATATCTTGAATGCATAAAATATATATATATTGTTTCTCATTTACTACCATAAAATACATGCAAATCTATAATAAAAGTCAAAAATTATATAAAAACTTATGCAGACAAACATAGACCATATGTGGCACTATTCATGGTCAAGATAAATGTAAACTAATGTAAATATGAAGTTTTAAATCATAACCACATTAAATTAGCTATACTATATAGTGTAATAATTTTATAGCCACCTTTTGTTGGCATTGCCATGAACTCAAGTGTTGTATTTGTTTAAAACACTGCGTGTTGCAAATCTCAGTTTGAGCAATTTGTTTCTCCAGTGAATTGTGTATCACAGTAAAAAGTGATCTCTCACAGTTCTCGTGTATTTTTCATTGTCTTTAGTGCAGTACCATAAACCTTGAATAACAACACCATGATATGCATAGTAAGTACCACTAGTGATGCTGGAAGTGTTCCTGATAGGCAGAGAAAAGTCATGACATTACAAGAAAAAGTTGAATTACTTGATATGTACTGTAGATTGAAATCTGCAGCTGTGGTTGCCCACCATTTCAAGATAAATGAATCCAGCGTAAGGACTGCTGTAAAAAGAGAAAAGGAAATTCCGAACTTGTTTGCTGCAGCTATAACAGCAAGTGTGAAAAACTTGTACTTTCTGTGAAATACAAACATGTTTTAATTGACTATGATACTGGTAAAGCTTCCAGTCAAAATGGACTATTAGTCGTTAAGCTTTGGGGCAGTCAGAAGTTACATGCAAATTTTTTACTGCACAGGATGTCAGCACCCCTAATCCCCATGTTGTTTAAGGGTCAGCTGTACTTACATCACATAGAATAGACTTCAAGCCAAAAGAGGCAAAGAGGGTCATTATATAACGATAAGCAGGTAAGTTCAGCAGGATGTAACAATTGTAAATGTATATGCACCCAGCACCAGAGAATGAAAATTTATAAAGCAAATATTAATAGATCTAAAGGGAGAGATAGATTGCAGTACAATAATAGCAGGGGACTTGAACACCTCACTTTTAGTAATGTGCTGATTATGGAGACAGAAATATACCAAAGAAACTTTGTGTTAAACTACACTGTAGAACAACTGGACCTAACTGACATTTATAGGACATGTCATCCAATTGCTGCAGCATATATGTTCTTTTCATCACCACATGGATCATTACTCAGGATCACATGTTAGGCCACAAAACAAGTCTCAACCAATTCAAAAAAGCAGAAATCATATCAAGTATTGTTTCTGACTACAATGGAATAAACCTAGAAATTAATAACAAGAGGACCTTTGGAAACTGTACAAATACATGGAAATTAAACAGCATGATGCTGAATGACCAATGGGTCAGTTAAGAAGTTAAAGAGGAAATTTTTAAAATCTATTGAAACAAACGAAAATGAAGACAACATACCAGACTCTATAGGATTCAGCAAAAGAAATATTAAGAGCAAAATATATAGCAATAAACACCTACATCATAAAAGTAGAAAAACTTGAAATAAGTGACCCAATAGTATACATCAAGGAACTAGAAAAGCAAACCCGAAATTTGAAAGAATAAAGATCAGAGCATATATAAATAAAATTGAGGGAAAACCCACAGAAGATGAATGAAATGAAAACAAGTTAGCATTATCTAATAAAGTGGAAAATAAATATACATGTCTCAGCAGTTTTACACCTAAGTATATATATTACACAAAATCTTATTGTATGCTCTTAGAAACTTTTATAAGAATAATCAATAGCAACAATGTTTATAAGAGGAAAAATCCAGAAACAAGAAGCTCATTAATAGAAGAATGGATAAATTGTATTATACTCATGTATATAGTGAAGTACTTTATATACCACAGTGAAAATGTATGAATTACAGCTACATGCATCATTGTGGTTGAATCTTGAGAATATCATTTTAACTGAAATCTCAGAAAAACTCCTATAAAATGGTTCCACTTATATAATTCAGAAAAGAGCAAAACAATAATAATTTAGGAGTATGAATATGTGGTAAACAGGCAAGAACAACATAAGAATGGTAAACGCAAGATTCAGTGTCATAGTTTCCTCTGGGAGTGGTGGGGGGCAGTGAATTATTAGGCAAAGTGATGAGGTAGGGAAGAAGAGGAGCACATACAGAAATCTAGGTGTTTAATACTAGCAATGTATTTCTAAAGTTTGGCATTGGGTACAAGGGTTTGTTTTATTTACATTCTTTATGCCTTACGCATATTTTATAAATGCTTATTGTTTGTATTCAGTATCACTAAAATACTAATCTTTTGTCAGGCTATATGCCAGAGTCAGTTGAGCCACATATTGTACTCCTAATATCTAGTATAGGCACCTTATAATGATAAGAAAAATTTAAGTGATTAAAAGCTTGTCTAAAGTCATATAGCCCGAAAGAACCAGGATCAGGACTAAATTCATAGTCCAGAAATGTTTTCACTATCCCATTCTTACTTGTTTATTTTTATTATTATACTTTTAAGTGCTGGGGTGCATGTGCAGAACATGCAGGTTTCTTACATAGGTATATATGTGCCATGGTGATTTGCTGCACCCATCAACCTATTATTTACATTCCTTATTTTTAATGGTAAAGTCTCTTTGAGATATTTTTAATATGAGTTAAGTTGCAAGGCTTTTTGTATTAGCATTGTAAATCAAGGTTAACTTGATTGGAATTACTGGCCAGCAATAGTACTAAAGACAGAAAATAAGGTCACTTAATTACTTCTTTTGCATTTTTAAAATTTTTCTTCCCAGCTAAAATAAATAATCTTCCAGTAATAGTACTGTTTTAGAATAATTGAAACATTGCTCTGAAAGTTCTTTAAGTATAATTGTTTATATAGCCTAAGATTAGAAGTAAACCTTTTTCAGGGACTTAAGGATAACATTTTAACTTTATAATTGTGATTTAGCTCATTTATGTTAAAACTCAATAATTTATAGAAAATTATTTATAATTAGTCCTTATCTATAATAGAAACTTTCTAAGGGGAATAAAATGCCAAGAAAGGAATTTCATGGATTAAAAATATCTTTTTAAACATTTGGAAAGAGAACAGGGAAAATCCAATTTGTACACTTTTTTCACTTTATTATTCTCTTGCATAATAAGAAATATATATAAATACATTTACAAGAAATATATAGCAATATATAGAGAAATATATGCAAGAAATATATAGTATTTTACTACCTATAATTATGTAACGTTTAATTTTAATTGTGATTTTGCTATAATCAAATAGGAAAGTGAAAACTCAGACCTTACAAACTATCACACAATATTAAAGGTAATCATTTAATTCATAATGTGTGGTCAAGTTGAAATTAAAAGGTCTGTATCTTTTAAACTGAAAAGTAACTTGAAGATTATTTGGAGCTCCCTTAAGTGATTGCTATTTACGGCAAAATTTTATGTTGTTTTTCTTTTAAGTATTTCAATATGTATTAGCATACAAAAGGCACAAAATAATAATGTTACAATAATTTAATAAATATTTTGTGATTATGGAGAAACTGAATTTTTGTACAATCTGTCCTGTATGCATTTGTTTTCATTTATTTAGTATATCTCTGCTTCACGTTTTTCTAAAATCTCCCACAAAAATACTGTTTTCTTGGAAAGTGTTACAAGTAAACCATGTTCTTACAATTGCATTTTTGGAGAAGCATGTGGGTGTTGTTGGATTCACTTGAGTAGAATTTTAATTAGATCCAGTGCATTCACTTTTATTAAAAGAAAGTGTACTGATTCCTTTTTAGCATGCTAACCATGCTTTATTCTGACAGAGGGGCCCTTTTTAATCTGTTCTTAACTTCTCATCATTTATCTTTCAGAAAGTCATGTCAGTTTTCTAACTTTCAAATGTTTGCTAATAGTTTTTTATGCCCCAAACTAAACTATTATTGTGGCATTCAAGGGCATTTTAAATCTGTTATTAATTTTCATTCCAGCCTAATCCATCATCCCATTCTTCCTGTGCACCGTGAGCAGCTGCCCATGCACACTGTCCTGGCACACCAGATTATTCATCATTTCCCATGCAATTATTTTTATACTTTGCATTTTTTCTTGGAGCTGTTCCTTCTACCTGGAATATTCTCCTCCCTATTTCTGCCATCCTTTCATTCCAGGACCTCTGGACGGTGAAATTCTGGGTTTTTAAAAATCCAGTTTAGAAGACATCTCTGTGATATCTTTCTTTTCTCCTTTGCATTCTTTTCTGTTCTTCTATAGTATTTAAGCTGTGATTCACTGTTCTTACTGAACCTGAACGGTACAATTGATTGTATTTTTACTCCTCTGCTACCTTCTGAGCTCCTTGATGACCAGTTTTTCAGTTTTACTAAATTAAATGGTGTATCGTAGTGGTTAAGAGTAAAAGTTCTAAAAATCCTCTTTATACCCAATTTTTCCCTCTAACTACTGTCCCATGTTGGTTCTTTCCTTTACAGCAAAATTCCTTGAAAGTGCTGGCAATTTCTTTTCCACTTCCCTTAAACATGTTTCAGTAAGATTTTATTTCCATCACAGCAGCAAACCACCCTTTTCTTGAACGTGAATGACTCTATGTTGTTAAATTGCATGCTCCATTCTCAGTCCTCTTACTTTGCCTGCCATCAGTATTGCACTCAATTTTACGTTCTTCATTAAACATTTCTTTCTCTCATATTCTAGGGAAAGACTCAGAAGATACTCACCTTTTTCTCTTGTTCTTTTTTCAGTTTTCTTGCTGATTTCTCTTTTTCAAACCTCTAATTGTTGAGGTGGCTTTTTTTTTTTCTGTCTGTACCTACTAAGTAGATGATTTCATTCCATCTGGTGGCTTTAAGTGTCATTTATACTGGTGAATCCCAGATTTGTAGTCCTGTTAATGACAATCGTATTCTTCCAGGTACTCAGACCAGAAATCCTGAAGGCATCCCTGACTCTTTTCTCTCACTGCCTAGGTTCAATCCTTTAGCAACTTTATACTCTCTCCCTTAAGAATGTATCTAAATTTGTTTTTATCACTTTTCACAATGCTCAAGACCATCCCTCTGGTCCAAGCCACCATGATATTTCACCCAGATTATTGTAATAAGTTCCTACATGGTCTCTCTCTTCTACTTTTGCTCACTACAGCCTATTCTCTACACAATAGCTAGAGTGATCCCATTGATATTTTTAAGTGGGTTCATGCTCACAATCTTCCAGTGGCTTCTGCTTACTTCAGAGGTAAAGCTAATGTTTTTCCTGTGACCTGCAAAGCTTTATGTCATCTGGCTCCTCATTTTTTCTCTGACCTCATTTCTACTCTTCTTCCCTTAGTTTATGTCTGTGCCAGATACATTAATTTCCTTAATGTTCCTTGAAAATACCAGAAACACTTCTACTCAGGGCCTTTGATTATGCTGCATTCTCTGCTTGGAATATCCCCTTCCATTGATAGCCACTTGGTTCGCTCACTTTCTTCAGGTCTTTATTCAAAATTATTATCTCTGAGATATCCACTATTTACCATCACTCCTCTCTAACCTTTCATATCTGCTTTCTCTCCTCTATCACCAGGTTTTCATCAGCTCTTATTACTATCTAATATATTAATAGTACATGTTTTATTTATTGTGTTGTTGATTGTCTCCCAACTCAAATGATTTGTTTTCTTTCATTCACTTCAACTAATAGAGCCAAAGAACCTGACTCCAGAGTATTTTAGACAAGCTTTTGAAAGAGGAAATTTTGACTATTCTATACCAGTGTTCTCCAGATTGTTGTCCTAAAGTGCAGTTGATTCTGTTAAAATAGGGAGAAAAGAATTTCTTAAAAGTGAATACTCCATGCGGTATTCTCCTCTCTAAGACTTAAGTGCGTGTTCATATTTTAAAGATACCTAATAGTTTGGTGAGAGACAGCAGCATGTCACCATTAAGAACATAAGCACAGGAGCTCTACTGCATGGTTTCTAATGCCAGTATCCTCACTGCATCATTTCAGTATGGTCTTGGGCATATTATTTTATCTTTTTGCCTAAGTTTTTCCATCTGTAAACTGGGGTTAATAACAGTACCTACCTCAAAATGGTGTTTTGAAAATGAAGTTAATATCTATAAAGTGCTTACAACAATGCCTGGAACATATTGAGTGATACTCATTATTAAAAGAAATCTATTTCACTCTGTTGAAACCTATGCTTACTTGTTCATACTATCTTTCTTCTCCCAAACTGTATATAAATGCTTAATTAAATACTGTTTTGCAGAGCCCACTCTAAAAAACAGAAAATTCATGAAAATAATTATTCTGACTTCTAGTTTCTCATTTGGGATTTAAGTGATTATTTGCCTATCAATCAACTCCAAAGGAAATAACAATAACGAAATAAATATTTTGTCATAATTTTCTTTACTATCAGAAATGTTGATAGGGAACTATAAAATATTTTGGAGAATTCCTCTGAAATATTAATATTTTTAGATAATATTTCCTTTTAGCTACAGTAAACAGTTTACCTTAGGAACACAGTGTGACATATTTTCCCTTTGGTGAATGATTTTTGCTCTCTTTTTATTCTTTTCTATCATGTCTGTTTAATGACAGACGTTTCTCTGCCCATCAGGCTCTATGTGTTAAAAAAAATCTTCTAAACTGAGCTATTGTTACATTAATACTTCTACATGGAGGCAACATAAAGAAGTTATGTTTTTATTATAAATTATTAAATATGAAGAGTAAAACTTTATTGGACCGTAATACCATAAATAATACTCTCAAGAAACTATAAAGATTGTGAATCTTTTTCTATAGCAAGCTCTCTCATAAATAAGACTGCCATTACTTAAAAATATAACACACCCCATATTCCTTTTTTGAGTAATCCTATTCTGCCCTTTTATTTTCCATTTAAAGATTCTTTGGCCTACCTCCTTTCTATTTCTTAACTAATACAATTGCAGTATTTCACCGGGCGCACATACCTGTAGTCTCAGTTACTTACAACGCTGAAGCAGGAGAATTGCTTGAGCCAAGGAGTTTGAGGCTGCAGAGAGCTATGATTATGCCACTACACACCTGCCTGGTCAACAGAGCAAGACCCTGTTTCTAAATTAAATGAATGACTAAATAATTTTTTAATTGCAATATTTATCCTTACAACTATAGACTCTTTTAAATACTAATGAATAAAATATTTCCCTTTCTTTGCACCTACAAAAGAACAAATTATATTCTACATCATAAACTCACTTTGCAGATATTATTTTTAAGATTACTTTATGAAACACCAAGACTTCTAGAAATTGGTCTCATGTCCTACAAAAGTAACCTATAACTTCTAAAAGTTATAAAGTCTAATTCATTATACTTAATACTAGTAATAATACTATACCTGACATTTCTGTTTTCTGAAAAATATCCTTTTTTTCCTTGAGGCATGCACAGTATATTGAATATTTTATTTTATCCTCAGCCTTATAAGGTAGATTTAACACCATTCTACTGATAATCAAGAAGAGGCAAAGAGGTTAATTGTTTAGTAAGTGGTGGAGTGAGGATTCACGCCTGTTTCAGTCTTTAGTTCAAAACCTATACCAACCACTACATTATCATGCATATACAACATTTGAATACATGTTTTAAAATTAATAAGAAACCTGATGAACATGTATAACATTTAGAAATCATAGACATACTTTTGACTGATCGTAACTGCTAATGAGTTTGAGTGGTAAGTCTAGCAATAAATGACTTGGGAAGAACAAGTCTCCTCCTATGAAGTCCATTCCCTCATATAATTTTTTAATTGTTAGAATTATTTAGTTTCCCATGGTTGCACAAAACACTAAAATTCTGTTTCCTTGATTATAGCAGGAGGCTCTGCATAGCTTTTCTGTAAGAATATGTACTCATACTTTGTTATGGTATCATGGAATCTGTTTTGCTATTCACCTGTTACACAGAGGTGGCTGTTCCTTATCTGCAGTTTGACAGTATTGAGTATGAACTCTATTCAAGTACTATGCTGGAGGTAATATTGACTAATAGTTAATATCCAAGATTATGGAGTCGAATGTTGGAAAGTTTACTTAACCTCTCTCTACTTTAAAATCTTTAAAATGGGGATAATAATGGGACCTACCACATGGGGTTGTTGTACAGATTAAGTGAGTAAATACAGCAAAGGACATAAGAATCACTGGCACATAGTAAACACAATGAATATTAGCTGTTAATATTTGTATTGTTTACTTTGCACTCTTCTTACATCTTTCTTCAGTAGCTCACTCTTTTAAATTACACTTATTTGTATAACTAAGCCTGCCTATATGCTTGTCTATCATACTTGAATATAATAGATAGACCTATTTATTATATTAATGCATTTTTCTCTTACAGTGTAACTAGATGTATTTGTTTCTACTAGCTGGGAGATGATTTATTTAATTATTTAATTCATTAATGGAGATCTTGCTGTGTGAGGTACTATGCTTGGTTCTGGGGATATTATCATGAGCAAGACAGCTGTGTTCCGGCTGATTAGAGTAGCAGTCTTAAACATGTTTTTACATTTCACACCTCTGTCCTGAAACATTTCTGAGCGTGCATGCAAAAATCAATATTTATTTATAAGTGACATACATGTCTCTCCACTAGCATATTGTATAGATTTTACAATAAATTCAGAAACTGAAATTTAAAAGAGACAAAACAGAAATAAAAAATCTAATATTCTCTTTCCCTTTGGATGTGTTCACCCCCTTTGGAGAATTCACTGGCTTAAGATATCAAGGGAGAGACACAATCAGAGAAACAAAGAGGAGAGTATCTGAAGGAGAAGTTCTCTGTGTTAGGAGCCCAACTTCTGGAGGGCCCGAAAAGGCTTACCAGGAAGCAAGATTTGAGATAGGATCTGAAAGGCAGAGTTTGGTGTTTCCAAAGCAAGGGGATTGAGAGTATAGTGTTTGTAGCTAAAAGCATGATGTGTTCAAGAAACTAAGAGAATGCCAGTGTTGTTGAGGAGGCAGTGTCATAAGAGACGAAGTAATGATCACATCACCAACTTTGTAGTTCTAGTTGAGTGGTTTTTTTTCCCTATTATTGCTAAAAAGAGGTCTGAAATAGTACAGCTTAACAAAAAACTTAAAAGAAGTCTTATATAGCAAATTACTGCTTAACACACTAAAAGCAATCTTATAATAACCATACTGTGATATTTTGCAACAGTAAAAAAAAATAGTGTATTTTGAAAAGGAAAAGTAAAGGAAGGGAAAATAAATTGAAAATGTCTCTGTTTTTCAAGCAGTCTGAAGGATAACACCCAGGAAACAAATCAATACCACCTACATTTACAGTATATTCTCTCTTTAGCTTATAATGTTTAGTACTTATTTGGAAACATTTTACTCAGGGGATTTTTAACTGTATAATAAATGAAAAATCTAGACCATAATTCTAGTAATTATAAAAGCAATATTAATGAAAGTAACAACAATAGCTTACATCATGACTCACTTCTGAGCACCTTATATGTGTTATGTAATTTAAGCCTCATAGTGACTATCTGAAGTAAATGCTATTGATATCCCGTTTTAATGAACAAGAAACTCATAGATGATAGAACCAGTCTGACTGGAAGCCACCTTCTTATGTACTATTCTTTGGTTTTTCTCAAGAACTACTCCATAAGACAGTGAAGAATGGTATAAAATTGGAGCCAGACTAACTGGCTTATGGGAAAGACTTAAGTGCTTATCCTTTTGGATTAAAAAAAAAAATCAAAGCTTAACTTTTTTAAGCTGAGCAGCAGGGAGTTAATATTAAATGGCATATTTTCCTGGCTACACAGTTAAATCAATATTTTGTAATACATAATATATATATATATATATTTATTATATGGTATCTGTTACACCTAAGATGCATAGTATCTGAGAATGATGTGTATGTGTAGTATCTGAGAATGATACAGAAACCTGTAAAAAATATATTTTCTGCCTTCTGGAACCTATACCTGTTCAAGTGACTATTAAATCAAGGTGATAAAATAACAAATGAATAGAAGAATGAAAGGGGCTATAGAAATTCAAAATTAGAAAAAATTATTATTAGTCATGTTACCAAAAAGAACATGTACACATGCACTTTATCATAAAAAGGATGACTTCAGTTCAACTAAGTTGTAGAAGAGAGTGGGAATGGTATAATCCATTAAGAGGTAACTGCAGAGCAAATACATTTGCACTTTATCATAAAGGATGACTTCAGTTCAACTAAGTTGTAGAAGACAGTGGGAACGGTATAATCCATTAAGAGGTAACTGCGTGAGCAAATACACCAGGGCAGAAACGTGGAAGATAGTCTGAAACAATGAATACACTGATCTAAGGAGAAAAAGCTAAATACTGGAATGTAATGGGATATGTAGTTGAGAAATATGGTTATAGTGGGCCCTGATTGCTTAACTAAGGAGTTTCAGATTTATCCCAATAAATGGGAGAGGTATTGAAAGCTTTTGGAGCAGAAAGTGACAAAACAAAAATGCTCTTAGAAAATAACATGTAGAAAGAAGTGAAGAAGAGAAATTTCCATTTTAGAGGTCTTCATTAGGAAATAATTGGAATAATCAGGACATGATGTAATAAAAAGTGGAATTGAGATGCCATCTTGAAATTGAGCTGAAGGAATATGTTTTAAACATATTTTAAAGGAAGAATTGCTAAAACAGTATGTCTGATTAATCAGTTATTAATATTTATATTGCCAAGAATAAATAAGGCTTTATTCCTTGTTTTTGATAACTCATAGTTAATTTTTTCATCCTCTTGATTTTTACATTACACCTAAATTGTAACCAAAGTTGTGAGCTGTGGTAGTCTAGCATCGTATTGTTTAAATTTAAAAACCATCTCATGATACTTTGTTTAAATTATTTTGAGAATTTGCAAGGCATAAATGAGATCAAGTCAGATCCAACTCATTATATGGGGCTTGATCAGTGGCTGGTATTGAAGAAGTTCTCTTTGCATAGCTGTTGAATTATTGCATCTAGTAACAGATGTTGTCATGAGATGCACACTGTAATATTGAGCCAGTAAATCTCAAATGTGTTTCATAGCACAATGGAAACTTTTGAAAGACCAATAATTTCTTTTAAAAATGAGATTTTTTAATACTGTGTTTAAAACTTCTTTCTCAGAGTCTTCACTGCTGTATATTATAAGAATTGTCAGAAGGAGATTCTGAATACTTTGTGACATGTTACTTTAAAATGTTCTCAAAAGTATTACTACATTTTGATCACATTTGGATCTTGTGCCATATTCACAGAAAATATTTAAAAATATTTCATGATTGAATTTAAAACCATCTAAAATTTACATTGGAAAAACTAAAAATTTATTCAATTTTGTTTTACAGTGATCAGCATGTTGGTAAAATTTACTCCAAATGTTCTTCATTTCTGGATTATGTCAGAAGGTCTCTAAGGAAGCTTGGATTAGATGAGACTAAGGTCAGTATATGATGACTCATAATTTTCATAAAAGATGGAAGAACTTCTCTTTAGTAATGAATTGAGAGAATACAAAATAACTTCCCTTCTACTTTTCTCTCATTTGTGAAAACGTCCAAATTATATTGAAACCAGATCTGCATCATCTTTTTTCCAGCTTATCCTTCCTGTCATTGTAGAAAGTTTACTGTCATGTATCTTCACAGTTTCCCTCTTTTAGTTAGAGTTAAAAATGTGCCAGTTCACAAATCAAAATAGAGTTTAAAATCAAGACAGCAGTACAAATGAGAAATAGAAGTAAAGCAAGACAGAAAGGTTTTAATTTTGAAATGCATTTATTTATAGCTTATATAACTAATTGAAATTTAAAATCTTAAATTCAAAAGCCTTCAGATTGGAGAATCTTGAAAAGTTGTAATATCATAGGAGGCCCAAGTTAATAATTGATAACATATGATTGAAAGCAGAAGGGTAAACTTGTTGACTGGTATTAATAAATATTCTACCACTGAGGGAAAAAAAACAGCTTTCAACATTATTTAGATGAGCTATTAATACTAAAGTATTAAATAAACTTGGATTACTCAGGTATTTTGAATTGATTACAAATTGAAACAAAGAACAGAGTAGGTAGTTAAAGGAATGAAATGGATTTCTTGAAAATGTTAAAAGGACATAATGTTATATCAAAGCTAAAGGGTATTATTTAGTTATTCATTTAGTCCCCAGTTGCTTTATTACTTAAAGTAATTGAACTGGGACTAGTCAGTTTCCTCCTCTTTAAAATAGCTATAAGAAAGCCATAGGATTTAGGAAGGATTAAATTAGGTAATAGACATAAAGCTTTTAACACAGTGTATATAGTAAATGCTAACTATATGATATTCTTTTTAATTATTATAATCTCTTTATAGGTACTACAAGTAATAACACAATTGACATGACTCTTATAAATATTTTTATTTAGTCACTAATGAAGACTTTCCTAATTTTGTCATAAAGGAGAATAGACATGGTTACACTAATTAATTTATTTCTAGGTTCTTTTAAAAAAATGTTTTTCATTTATCTGACTGGTTTTCTTTTTTTTTTTTTTTTTTGGTTTTCTTTACAATTAGTCTTACCTAATGCAAACCTTTAGTGCATATCTCACTTCATGTCTTGTATTTAATATCAAGAACACTAACCTAAGCATTATTGTCACAAATTAAGAGCTACAGTTTTACTTAAACTTAATACATTTAAAAATTTATTATCTTTCCTTCTGGCTTTGTTTTCCCAGTTTAATAACCACAGCAAATGTTTCTTAATATATTTATTAGTATATAATTAATAAGATATTAATAGTTAATATTTACTGAACACTTACTCTGTGGTAGATATTATGCTATAGACATCACAAATTTACTTTATTTACTTTTCACAAAAACATTTATAGTGGATAGCTTCCAGTCCAGCATATAAAAGCTTGGAAATTGCCACTCAGTCTTAGGAAGACTTAAAAGCTAAAAAACACAGAAAAGTCCACAACTCTTTAGAGAAATGAGGTCACAGGGCAAACTGCTGCCTCCCACACTGGAAAGGCAGGCAAATGCAGAGATTTACAACTTACAGGAGCAGAAACCTCCACAGAAACCTGTGCCAGATAGGAAAAAACCTGAACTGTAATTGACAAATTATTGGAGGCTCAGTGTGGACAACTTTGGGAATTAAAAAATACAAAGGGAACCACTCATAAGGGACCACCCACACCTTTGTGAGTTTTACCTCAATGAGCTTAACCTGGTTTTAGAGAATAGTAGAGAAAAAATCCCCTCCTGCTTCCATCAAGGGGAGAAGAAAAATAACCATTTTGAAATATACCAGAGCATTCTACTCTTCTGAATAGTTTCTCAGAAGAAACTATTTAATCAGAGCTTAACCTGCTGGTGTTTTATTAGAGCCTAACTCACCTGAAGGAGGAAAATACCCAGCTCCAGCCAACTCTAACCTTCCATGGGGGAGAAGAAAATATCCAACTCTATCCTGCTCTAGCTATCCTGTGCCACCTAAGAAAGGGTAAAAATACTGAGAAGCACTGATAAAGTTTATAGTACAGAGACACAGGCTCACTAAAAGACTGAGACATAATTATAGGACTCAAACCATTGTAAATCATTACCCCTCCCCTCACACCTTACCATCAGATCACTAAAGGCTTACTTACCACAGTTACTTTTACCAAGTATTTTATATCTGGCCATTGAGAAAAAATTACAAGGCATACTAGAAGGCAAAAAACACAGATTAAAGAGGCAGATCAAGCATCAGAACCAAATTCAGATGTGGCAAAGATGTTAGAATTATCACACCAGAAATTTAAAACAATAATGAGTAATGTACTAAGTGTTCTAATGGACAGGGTAGATAGCCTGCAAGAACATACTGAAAATGTAAGGAAAGAAATGGAAGTTAAAAAAAAAAAAAAAAAATACTAAAAGGAAATGCTAGAGATCAAAAATTCTGCCATAGTGGACAGCCATGGTGTCTCACACCTGTAATCCCAACACTTTGGATGGTCAAGACGGGAGTATGATTTGAGTCCAGGAGTTTGAGGCTAGCCTGAGAAACGTGGTAAGATCCCATCTCAGCAAAGAATTCAGAAATTACCTGGTATGCTGGCATGCACCTCTATTCCCAGCTACTTGGGCAGCTGAGGCAGGTGGATTGCATGAGCCCAGGAGTTTGAGGCTGCAGTGAGCTATGATTGTGCCACTGCACTTCAGCCTGGATGACAGAGCAAGACTCTGCCTCCAAGAAAAGAAAAACAGAAAAAAAAATACTGGTATAGAAATGAAGAATGCTTTTGATAGGCTTTTTATTAGTCTGGACACAGCTGAGGAAAGAATCTCTGAACTTGAGGATCTGTCAATAGAAAACTTGAAAACTAAAAAGCAAAAAGCCCATATGTTTCAAACTTGGGAACATCAGTTACATGCAAAATGAAATCATACCTAAAAGTAATAACATACTGAGTCACCTTTGCTCTGTTTATTCCAGAAGATCACAGTGATACTAATCTTTGGATAACTTCCTCTGTCAACCTGAGAATATCAGGAACACTTCAGCCTCCTTGCCACTGGCTTTGTCTTCCCTGACTTCTTTGACAGGATCTGCTGATGCGTTCACCTTCACATACACTTACTTTAGTTCTTAAGCCAGTTACGTCCTAACCAAGAACCTTCAGTCCCACCATCAAGTGGTGAGAGCTATCTCAGTTGCTAACCCATCTTCTTATCACATATGCTGTGGGGAGGGTCTCTGAACAACTGTATCTGTCATCTACTCATCCAACCCATACTCCATAAAGTTATAGTATGTGGTTTACCTTTGCTTATCTACACCCCCCTTATATAGATTTATTTTTTAAAAATTGAATAAACAAATACATGGAGGAGAAGAGACAAATGTCCCATGGAAGAGAGCTCCAAATAATTTATATAGATATTTCCCCCTCGAGGAGATAGAGCAAAACTCCCCATTCTTTAAGTGTGGCCTATGCATAATGACTTTTTTCCAAAGAGCATAAGTATGTCAAGCGGGAAAAACGAGGAACTTTCCAGTGAAGAACCTGACAAACAGAATCTCAGCCAGATAATCAAGGTCAACATGAACAGTGATAATTCATGTTTAGTATGTACTGTTGTTATAAGGTAAGGAATATGGTGCTTTATTCCTATAGTATTTCTTTCAAAAACCTATCCCTAATCTGTATATGGGAAAAATATCTGAGAAATCCCAGTGGAGAAACATTCTACAGAATACATTATACAGAAAACATTCTACAAAGTACTGGTCAGCCAGTACTTCTCAAAACTGTCAAGGTCTGCAGAAACAAGGCAAGTCTGAGAAACTGTCAAAGCCAAGAGGACTAATTGCAGTGTGGTTTCCTGGATGGGATTCTAGACCTAGAAAAGGACGTTACATAAAAACTAAGGAAATTTGAATATAATATGGACTTTTGTTAATACTAATGTATTAAATATTGGTTTACTAATTATAACAAATATACCATATTGTAAAATGAGAAGAAAAGAGTATAGAGTATATGGAAATTCTCTGTCCTAGTCTCAAATTTTCTGTAAATCAAAACTATTATAAAATGTATTTATTTTTTAGGAACATCATGAGGTAACTAATGTTTACCAAACCTTTGCTTTATACCAGGCACTATGCTAAAAACTTTGTTTATATTATCTTATTGAATACTAAGGATGGCCTTATGAAATAAGTGACATTGTTATTGTTTTATAGATGAGGAAATTGAGACAGAAGTTAAGTGGATTTCTTTAGGCCAAAATCTAGGAAATTGGGGAGGAGGGATTCCAATCCAGATGCCTAACTCTAGAACTCATGCTTCTATTTGTCATACTTACATAACTTACTAACAGACTTGAGTACAAGAATGCTTGTTGGGCGTTTTTCCAAAACTAGCAATCGCCAGGCAAACAAACCTATGAGAAAAAATAAAGAGAAAATTCATGCTTGTCAACAGACAAAATAAATGTACTTCTAAAACAGATTAAGGAATTAAAGTTTGAAATAAAGACAGAAAAAAAAGCAAGAAATGATGAATCTTACTGAAGGGTTAAAGAAGACATGCTTGTATCCAGGACTTTAACTCATCAAAGTCTGGCTGATGGGATGAAACTGATCAAATAGATGAAACATTTTGGGTACTAAGAAATATACTGTCTAATGCACAGAATAATATCAGAGTTAAAATCACTGTCAACAAACTAAAAGGAAAGTGGGAAATAAAAAAAAAAAAACCTCAAGCACCTGAACATAATTTCCTATATATTTTCCCCCACTCCAGTTTCTCTTTAGGACTGGATATCTTCCTGTAGGTGACTCAGAGCTCACTAAGTAGGCCCTTCAAGGGCCCCACTGCACATCTTAACTCATGCTAGTTCCTTTTTCTAGAGACTAGGAGTTGAGCAGTATAGAGCAATGGCATTCATTACCAGTACTTTCAGCTGCCATTCAGTGTGTACTCTCAATTTACAAGTTTGCATGTCTGTTCTTGCCTAAGGATGATCTATGCCAGGCAGTGCTTCCGTTCCAGTGCCTTCTTTTTATCTTCAGGAAGTTGAAGAGGCTCGCACTGGCTTTAATACTCAAAAATGATGTCTATAATATGAGGCCATGAATATGTATTCATGAGACCATGGATATACAGTGCTATAGACCACTAGAACTTAATCCTCTTATCTAGCTATAATTTTGTATTCTTTAACAAATGTCTCTGTATACCCCATTTCACCCTACCCTTCCAAGCTTCTGCAATCCTCTGTACTACATTTTATTTCCATGAGATTAATGTTTTTTCCAACTTCTACATATGAGTGAGAACATACCATGTTTAACGTTCTGATCCTGGCTTATTTCACTCAACATAATGAATATACATGTCTATAACATGAGACTATGAATATACTTCTAACATCTATCTTTAAGGTGTGTATATACTGAGAGATACTCTCTTCATTTTAAAATTTTCTTATAATCTCTGTGATCTAATGAGACTCTTTTTTTTTTTTTTTTTTTTTTTTTTTTTTAGTCAGAGTCTCACTCTGTTGCCCAGGCTGGAGTGCAGTGGCACAATCTCACTGCAACCTCTGCCTCCTGGGTTCAAGTAATTCTCCTGCCTCAGCCTCCCAAGTAGCTGGGACTACAGGCGCACACCACCACATTCAGCTAATTTTTTTGCATTTTTAATAGAAATGGGGTTTCACCATGCTAGCCAGGATGGTCTCGATCTCCTGACCTCATGATCCACCCGCCTCAGCCTCCCAAAGTGCTGGGATTACAGGTGTGAGCCACCGCACCCAGCCAAGACTCATGTTTAAGTTTAATTTAAAAAGTTGATTAAAGCATGAAATCACTCTTTAAGCCCTGAAGTTTTCACTTAAAAACAAATACAGTCGTTCCTTGCTATCCTAAAAGGATTGGTTCCAGGACTCCGATGGATATCCAAATCCATGGATGCTCAAGTCCCTAGTGTCATAGTATTTGCATAGAACCTATGCATATCCTCCTGTATACTTTAGATAATCTCTAGACTACATATAATACCTAATACAGTGTAAATGCAATGTAAGTAGTTGTTGTATACTGTATTGTTTTTTCTTTTTTTCTTTTTTTAATATGTATTTTGTCTTTTATGTTTTTTAAATGGACACATTATTGTATATATTTATGATGTACATAGTGAGGTTGTAATATATTATGTGTATAGTGATTAGACTAGGATCATTAGCATGTCCATCATCTCAAACATTTATTATTCCTTTGTGTTGTGGGCATTCAGGGTCCTCCTTCCAGCTATTTGAAACTATATAGTATATTATTGTGAACTATAGTCATCCTACAGTGCTATAGACCACTAGAACTTAATCCTCTCATCTAGCTATAATTTTGTATTCTTTAACAAATCGCTCCCCATAATGCACTTCCCCCTACCCTTTCAAGCCTTTGGAATCCTCTGTGCTACATTCTACTTTTTTTTTTTCAGTTTCTGCATCTGAGTGAGAACATACTACATTCTACTTTTTTTTTTTCAGTTTCTGCATCTGAGTGAGAACATACTATGTTTTTAATGTTCTGATCCTGACTTATTTCATTTAACATAATGTTCTGCAGTTCTACACATGTTGCCAGGAATGAAGGATTTCATTATTTTTTATGGCTGAATCATATTTCATTGTTTATATATACCACATTTTCTTTGTCCCTGTTAATCTGTTGATGGACACCTAGGTTGATTCAATAACTTGGCTATTATAAATAGTGCTAAAGTAAACATAGGGATGCCAATGTGTCTTTGATATATTGATTTCTTTTCCTTTGGGTAAATGCCAAGCAGTGGGATTGCTGAATCATATGATAGTTCTATTTATAGTTCTTTCAGGAACCTCTATCCGCTTCTCCATAGTGGCTACACTAGTTTACATTCTCACCAACAGTATATAGGAGTTCCTTTTCTCTGCATCTTTGCCAACATTTTTTATTTTTTATCTTTTTCATAATAGCCATTCTAATTGGGTGAGATGATACATCATTGTGGTTTTGATTTGCATTTCCCTGATTATTAGTGATGTTGAACATTTTTTTCTGTGCTTTATGGCCATTTGTATGTGTTCTTTTGAGAAATGTCAGTTCAGATTATTTGTCCATTTTTTCCCTTAGATTTTGGGTTTGTTGTTGTTCTTGTTTTGCTGTTGAAATATTTGAGTTCCTTGTATATTCTGGATATTAATTACTAGTTGGATGAAAAGTTTGGAAATCTTTACCCCTAGTCTGTAGGTTGAATTCACTCTGATGATTGTTTTCTTTGCTCTGCAAAAGCTTTTTTAGTTTGATATAATCTTCTTTTCTTATTTTCTGCTTTACTTGCCTGTGCTTTTGAGGTCTTACTCAAAAATATTCTTCCAGAGCAATATCCTAAAGCATTTCTCCTTTGTTTTCTCCTAGGAGTTTTGTTGTTTTGGGTCTTATATTTAGGTCATGGATCCATTTTGAGTTGATTTTTGTATAGGATGAGAAGTGAGGTGTCTACTTTAATTCCTTAGCATGTAGATATCCAGTTTTCCCAGACATTTATGGAAGTGACTATTCTTTTTCCGATATATATTCTTGACATCTTTTCAAACATCAGTTGACTGGAGACATGTGAATTTATTTCTAGGTTCTCTATTCTATTGCATTTGTCTATGTTTCTGTTTTTATGCCAGTTTCATGTTGTTTTGATTACTACAGCTTTGTAAAATATTTTGAAGTCTAGTAATGTTGTGCTTCCAGCTTTGTTCTTTTTGTTCAAGATGGCTGTGGCTATTCTGGATCTTTTATAACTCCATACAAATTTTAATTTTATTTTCTAATTCTGTGTAGAATGTCATTGGTATTTTGATAGCGATTGCATTGAACCTGTACATTGCTTTGTGTAGTATGGTCATTTTAACATTATTAATTCTTTGGATCCGTGAGCATGGGATGTTTTTCCATTTTTTTTCTATCTTCTTCAGTTTCTTCAGTGTTTTATAGTTTTCCTTGTAGAGGTCTTTTACCTCCTTGGTTAAATTTATTCATATATATTTTATTTCCTTTATAGCTATTGTGAGTGGAATTGACTTCTTGATTTTTTTAATCTAGTTCATTATCTATAGAAATTCAACAATTTTTATATGTTGATTTTGTGTTCTGAAATTCTACTAAATTTGTTTATTCTACCAATTTTCTTGGTAGAATCTTTAGGTTTTTCTATCTATAATAAGATCATGTCATATGCAAACAGGGATAATTTTACTTTCTCCTTTCCAATTTGGATTTCTCTATTTCTTTCTCTTGCCTAGTTGCCCCGATTAGAACTTCCAGTACTGTGTTGCGTAAGAGTGGTAAGACTGGGCATCTTTGCCCTGTTAAAGTTCTTAGAGGAAAAGCTTTCAGTTTTTTCCCCTTTCAGTATGATGTTAGCTGTGGAATTGTCATATGTGGCCTTTATTATGTTGAAGTATGTTTCTCCTATGTCCAGGTTTTTTTAAGTTTTTATCATGAAGGGATATTGAATTTTATCCAATGTTTTTTCTACATCTATTGAAATAACAATATAGTTTTTGTCCTTCATTCTATTGATGTGATGTGTCACATTTATTTGTGTATGTTGAACCAGCCATGCATTCCTGAGATATATCTCACTTGATCATAGTGTATTATCTTTCTGATATTCTGTTGGATTCAGTTTGCTAGTATTTTGTTGATAATTTTTGTGTTTAATGTTTTTTAGAGGTATTGTCCTGTAGTTCTATGTTTTTGTTGTTGTGTCCTTATCTGGTTTTGGTATCAGTGTTATGCTGGCTTCGTATAATGAGTTAGTAAGAATTCCCTACACTTTAATTATTTGCAATAGTTCCAAAGTAATTGGTATTCATTCTATTTTAAAGTTTCAGTAGAATTCATCTGTGAAGCCATCCAATCCTGGTATTTTCTTTGTTTGAAAGACTTTTATTAATCACTGATTCAAATTTATTACTTGTTATTGGTCTATTCAGGTTTTCTGTTTCTTCCTGGTTCAATGCTGGTAGGTCATATGTGTCTCGGAACTTACCTATTTGCACTGCCTTTTCTAATTTTTTGGTGCATAGCTGTTCATAATAGTTTCTAATGATTCTTTGTATTCTGTGGTATTTGTTGTGACATCTCTGTTTTTGTTTTGGAGTTTTAAAAGTTGGTTCTTATTGCCTTTTTTTTTTTAGTTTGTCTTACTAATTGTTTGCAGATTTTGTTTATCTTTTCAAAACAACAATTTTTTGTTTTATTCTCTTTGTACTTATTTATTGCCATAAACTTACCCCTTAGTACTGCTTTTCGTGTGTTCAATAGGTTTTAGCATGTTATGTTTCTGTTTTCCATTGTTTTAAGGAATTTTTTAACTTCATTCTTAGTTTTGTTGTTTTTTTTATATCCATTGGTCATTCAGGAGCATGTTTTTTAATTTCCATGTATTTTTCATAGGTGTGAATTTTCCTCTTGTTATTAATGTTTAGTTGTATTCCATTGTGGCCAGATAAGATACTTGGTATGATTTTGATTTTTAAAATTTTTTGAGACTTTTTTGTGTCCTAACATACGGTTGATCCTGGAGAATATTCTGTGTGCTGATGAAAAGAATGTGTATTCTGCAGCTGCTGGGTGAAATATTCTATAAGTGTCTGTTCTGTTAGCTTCGCCTAATATGCAGTTTAAATCTAATGGGGTTTTTTGTGTTGTTGATCTTCTGTCTAGATGATTTATTCAATGCTGAGAGTGAGGTGTTGAAGTCCCCAACTATTACTATAGTTGGGTCTATCTATCTCTTTGGATCTAATAATACTTATTTTATATATCTAGGTACACCAGTATAAGTTGCATCTGTATTTAAAATTGTTATATTATCTTGCTAACGTAATCCCTTTATTATTACATAGTGTCTCTCTTTATAGTTATTGGCTTAAATTCTGTTCTGCCTAATCTACTCCTGCTCGGTTTTTCCATTAGCATAGAATATCTTTTCTTTTCTTTTCTTTTTTTATTTTTTTTTGAGATGGAATCTTGCTCTGAAACCCAGGCTGGAGAGCAGTGTGTGATCTTGGCTTCCAAGTGCTGAGGTAATGCGTGAGCCACAGCACCTGGCTGGAATATCATTTTGTAATCCCTTCACTTTAAGCCTATGAGTGTGTTTACAAGTGAGGTAAGTTTCCTACAGACTGCATATAGTTGGGTCTTTAAAAAAAAAATCTATTTTGCCAGTTTATATGTTTAAATTGGAGAATGTAGTCCATTTACCTTCAGGGCTATTATTGACAGGCGACGACTTACTTTTGGCATTTTTTAATTGTTTTCTGGTTGTTTTTTATATCATTTTTTTTTTCTTGCTTACCTCTTATTTATTTTTGTGATTGATTGGGTAGTTTTCTGCAGTGATAAAATTTGATTCCTTCCTTTTTCTCTTTTGTATATCACCTCTACCAGTGAGTTTTATTGTTTCATGCTTTGATAATGGTGATTGTTAGTTTTTCATTTCAGATGTAAGACTCAATTGAGCACTTTTAAAGGCCAGTCTAAGGATGATGAATTCTCTTAGGTTTTACTTATCCGTGATAAGTATCTACATTTCTGAAAGATAGCTTTTCTGGGTATCATCATCTTGGCTGGCAGTTTTTTGTTTTTTGTTTGTTTGTTTGTTTTTTTGAAACGGAGTTTCGCTCTTGTTACCCAGGCTGGAGTACAATGGTGCGATCTCGGTTCACTGCAACCTCTGCCTCCTGGGTTCAGGCAATTCTTCCTGCCTCAGCCTCCTGAGTAGCTGGGATTACAGGCACGCGCCGACATGCCCAGCTAATTTTTTGCATTTTTAGTAGAGACAGGGTTTCACCATGTTGACCAGGATGGTCTCAATCTCTTGACCTCGTGATCCACCCGCCTCGGCCTCCCAAAGTGCTGGGATTACAGGTGTGAGCCACCATGCCCGGCCAGTTTTTTTGTTTTATCTTTCAGTGCTTTGACTATATCATGCCATTCTTTCCTGGAAAATAAGCTTTCTGCTGAAAAATCCACTGTTAGTCTAATTGAGATTCCCTTATATGTGACTTGATGTTTTTCTGTTGGTGATTTTAGAATTCTTTATTTGCCTTGGAGAGGACCTGTTTGGGTTTAATCTATTTGGTGTCTTTGAGCTTCCTCGACATAGATGTTCATTTATCTTCCAAGACTTGGGAAGTTTTCAACTATTATTTCCTTAAGTATGTTTTCTATACCTTTTTCCTTCTGGAATACCCATAATGCAAATATTTGCTTGATAGCCTTAATGGTGTCCCATAAATCCTATAGGCTTTTTTCTTCATTTTTTAAAATTTCTTTTTGTCTGTCTGTATTATTTCAGAAGACCTGTCTTCAAGTTCAGAAATTCTTTCTCTCAAAGCCCTTTCCTACACCAGCATTCTCAAAGTCTCTATGATTTTTCAAGCCTAGTGTATGAACTAAAATTAAGATCTTTGCTGAATTTTTTAAAATAACCCAGCAGAAAACAAGTACTGTTCCAGTCCACTAATAATCTCCCTGTAATCTGTTCAACTTTGTAAATTGGTCAAATCTAGCAAAGAGATTGGCCAACTGGAAAAATTTGATTTTCAAATATACCTCTAAGTATTCTTATGAAAAGATGTGACAAAGAGATAATGGAATTCTGGGAGAAAGTTATATTTATTTATAAAGACCTTTGGAGGAAAGGTCAGCTAAGACATGAGGAGGCACTCTAAAGAAGAAGCTGGGAAACTACCTCCTAAATAACTGGCTGACCCCATCCTTGAGGATTCAAGGGACCATCTTAAGCCTCATCCTACTTGTGGCAGATACTGTACAAATGCGTAGAGCAGTGGGTTAGCTTGTCATGCTACCTTACAACTATGATGGAGAGGTGATATCTGTATGCTGGGGCTGAAAGATGTGTACTATATTTGGATGCTCAGATGAAATTGTCTGGGTTAATGTCACCTTTTAGAAGAAGATGCATTAAAGGGAATGGCATACCTTTTGAAAGGGATGCCTTCTTGACTATAGAAAATGCAACCAAGACTGACAGTGGCTTGTATTGCTATTTTGTGCACAGAGGGTGGTTCAGTGACATGAAAGTCGCCCTATCATTGGAGATTAAACCAGCCAGGAACACAAGTATTCCCATGTCGTCTAGAGTCTTCTACCTCTGCTCCTCCAATGCCATTACCCATGTAGAACCATGATCCAGTAGCAACTTCACCTTCTCCAACTCAGCCAGCAGAAACTCAGATTATAACATTACAGGAAACAAGGACACAACCCACCAACTCACCATTGTACTCCAACACAACAGATGGGAATGGCACCTACAGTGTACTCCTACACAACAAATGGGAATCTTCAGATGGCCTTTGACATAACAAACTCATGTCCCCAGCACAAAATCCACAGATGTCTACCACCTCTAAGGGAATCTCTGTGGGAATCTGTATTTCTGCCTTGGTATTTCTCACTTTTTTGGATGTCAGCATTACCATAAAGTATTTCTGTATCATATGCAAGATGCTGTACCTGCGTATAGTTTTGTTGAGTAACCTTCTGTATTAGTCTGTTCTTATTATAAAGAACTGCCCAAGACTGGGTAATTTATGAAGGAAAGAGGTTTAATTGACTTACAGTTCTGCAGGACTGGGGAGTATTCAGAAAACTTACGATCATGGCAGAAGGAAACAAACACATCCATCTTCACATGGCAGTAGGAAGGAGAAGAATGAGAGCTGAGGAAGCAGAGGAGGCCCTTATAAAACCATCAGATCTCATGAGCACTTACTATCATGAAAATAGCATGGGGGAAACTGCCTCCGTGATTCAATTAACTCCTACCAGGTCCCTCCCAGGCTATACGGGGATTATGGGAACTGCAATTCAAGATGAGATTTGAGTGGGGATACAGCCAAACCGTATCACCTTCAAATTGGAGCTTTGCAATGTGCAGGTGAAAGACAAGTGCAAGCAGCAGACAGTATCTACATTATTGAGGTTAATCTTTATGTTATGGAATAAAGTGGTGCTCTTTGAGGTCTTATGCCCATGACTGCAGAAGATAGTGACCAGATACTACCGTGTCAGACATATCTTAAACTCCAGGATTATTTTTCTGTTTTAGTTTCATCTAGCATTTCAACATGTCAGTAATATTGAGTAGAGTGAGTCTCTAGCTCTGAATTCTGTAGAGTCAGCTTCATTGTTAATATAGTTCTCATTTTTTATACTAAAACAGACTCAATCTTTCTGATCATTGCAGAGTTCCCTCTCAAACATGAACACTTTAGAATTGTATGTTCTCTTTAGACTCCATAAATCTTGTGTCCATCAAAGAGAATAATCACTGACAACATAGGAAATGAACTTCTATCTTGGCCACTAAAGCTGTCCAGAAGAAAGAAATAGGACTTAAAAATCAAATCTGATTTGAAACTTCATTTGGAAGAAATTTGTGGTTATTTCTTATTTCTATATTATAACTCCAAATGTTTCATTTCTTAGTTTCCCCCAAAGGTGCCCAGTGAACCCAGGCTTTTATTTCATCCATAGAAATAAAATAGGAGTGAATCTAATTTGACTGTAACAGGTATATCTGTTTCTCATGGCTCTGGAAATATGATTCTTTCAGTACTTGATCCCAGGATCAGGGTAGCTATTTTGCCAGTCAAAAGAAGCTGAGTATTTTACCAGTCAAAAGAAGTAAATATGGACCAAGCAGACACTAGGAGGAGAAAATCATTTGCCATGTGATTAAACACTTTTATGCTGTTTCTACTACATTTTTGCCACAATGCTAGGCACTATGGTAAATAACCATCAGGTTCTCAGAACTAATTTTTACAAGGCAGGGCAGAAATGAAAGGGAAAAGAGGAAAGAATAGGAAAAACCTTTCTGCCTTAGAAAAGTTACATTGCAAGTATTATAGTGTTTGAAACTGTCACTAGTTTCAACCCAAATTCTAAACTTGTAAATGCCTTCAAATCACTTATATATTTAAAATTGTTTCAGAAAGTTAAAGGATCTTTTTCATATCTAGTCAATTACAGTGTACAATACAATTGTGAGGCTTATTGTAAACATATCTTCAGTTACCAGTATAATTGTTTAGAAATACAGATTTGCAAGGGCTAGATTTGTCAGAAGAGAACCATTTCTACATTAACAGTTAAGGTTGAGTATTACTTTCTATTTCAATTTGAGTAAACCCTGAACAATTCACACTTGGTGTTTAGAGGTGCCCCAACCATAATGGTCTAGGAGGACAGGATGCTCGCTTTCAAAGGCAATATTTTCAACACTGTTCTGCAGAGGTCTAAGAAAGTAATAGATCCTTTGAATGAAAGTCCTATGGGAAGTAAAATTGTGATTCATGGTATTTCAGATTTTCTAAATGAGACCAGCCTGATCTGGCCTAAATATTTTTTTTCATACTACAGTGTTTGGTTTTTTAAAATTTGAAGCAACATGCATAAACCTGAGAATTTGAAATGAAAGCTCAGATTTGTAGCTTCTCTGAAAAGACATGGGTAGATTAGACTGCATTACTGTGTGGTCAGGGCCCCACTAGATGGGGCCACATTCTCTAGCCCCCAAGTCCTCATCTTCCCTGACTCTTCACTTTTGTTACCTGCCTGGTACCTGTAGGGATTTGAGTTTATGGCACCTGCCCTATTCTCCATACTCTTCCTGGAGAGTTATTATGCATGGTAAAGGCTCTGGGAATATGGTTAGCTTTGTTTAACAAGCATTGCCAAAACTTGCATGAACACATGAGCACAGTGACTAGTAGCATTCTGTGAAACAGAATATATAGGGACTTAGGATAGTAAACAGAATTAGGAATAGGGTGTGAGTTCTGATCCTAACTCTTAACAGTAACACCGTATGACATTAGGGCACATTATTCTTTATGTCTAAATCGTTTTTATCTGTTAGATGTAATCATTTCCATACAAGCTGTGTCATGTGATGATAACTCCAATAAACTGTTACTTGAAAAAATACATTACATATTCTGAAGCAGTGTGGAGAATTTATTTTAAAATACTATACGAATAAAAAGTGTTTCCTCAGAAAATTTCATAGTAATAGCAGACACAGCATTAGTGCTCAGTAAATAATTTCAATGGTGTTATATTCACAAGGCTCTTGGGAATATCTTTTTTCAATAGTTTATTTTTCAATAAGTTGATAAGAAATTTTGCTGTCCTCTTATACTATAAAAAGTTGTCAATAACTGAGAGAGAGAATAGATGAGAAGGGAGAAAAAGGGTGGAATCTACTTAATATGGGTTTTTCCTAAACATACATTAATCTTGCAGATTGCATCGAGTTTTGTTTTTTGTTTTTGATTCTTTGAGAAGCAGTTGAGATTCCATTACCTACAATCTGTCTTGGAATGTTGGGACATTGGTGTAATTAAGACTGTATATTTAAACTTAAAAAATTTTTCACATCTTTAAGAAATAGCAGAACCAATTGTTCACTTATGTCTATAAAGATTAAATAATTTTGTAAGTACATGAAAGTGTGAGGAACTCTTAGCGGTTTTCTAGGTTCATTTGTATGTGCACTCATCACTAACATTTTTTGTTTTTTTCGTTTTGAAAAAAAAGTCTTCTGCTTGGTCTAGTCTGTTATTGAAGCTTTCAATTGTATTTTTTATTTTGTTCCTTGAATTCTTCAGCTGCAGAATTTCTATTTGGTTCTTTTTTATATCTATCTCTTTAATTTCTAATTTCTGATTTCATTGATTTGTTAATCTGTACTAAGTTTTCTTAAGTTTTTTTTTTATTATTTCTCTGGCATTTTTTATCTTTCCTTATAGTTGGGTTCCACTACTAGAGAATTATTGTGTTCCTTTGGAGGTGTCATGTTTCCTTGCTTTTTCATGTTTGAGGTGTCCCTGCATTGGTTTCTGTGTACTTGGTGGAAAAGTCGCACCATCCAATTTTATGGAGTAGGTTTCATAAAGAAAGGCTTATTCATATGAGTGGGTTTTGGGACATTAGTTGGGTGGGGTGCATTGGCTGTGGTCCTAGGTGGATGCAGTAGTGTAGTATCCACATAGTTTCTTCTGATACAGTCCATGCTAGTGGCATTTGTGAGTGTTTCAGTGGCCCAGGCTGAGAGAGTTTGTGGACAGTGGTGGTACAGCTTTGCTAAGGGTGTCCTCACTGTGCCATTTCTCAGGTTGGAGGTGCATGCCTGCATATAATGGGTTAGCCAGCTTGGAACTGGCAAGGGGTTATGGGGAGTTACTCTGGCTGGGAGCATATGCACACAGTTGCTTGGCCACCTGAGGGTGTGACTGCCAAGAGCTGCCCACAGTGCTGTTTCTCAAGGCCTGGAATAGGGGTGCAAGGCTGTTGAGCTGACCTGGGGCATGTCATCCAGGGCTGTTCTGTGGGGGGCTGCTTCTCAAGTCTGGGATGTAGGTACACAGCCCCTTGGCTGGCATGGAGGCTTGTATACTGGGAAGGTCCCCAGAGCTATTTCTCAGGCCTGTGTCATGGGCCTACAGCTGCTCAGCCAGCCTGGGTGATTGCCCTCCAGAGACAGCCTGCAGGGCTCTTTCTCAGACTGTGATTGAGTGCATTGGGCCTTTGAGGGGCTCAGGGTGTGGGGCACTACAGGTCTGTTTGTACGTCCTTGGATGCAGGTGTGTAGTACTTCACCTGGCTCCAGAGCATATCAGTTGCTTGGAGGCTTCACGGACTGTCCCCCTCAGGAGAGGGTATGCCACAGTTTGGCCAGTTCAAGGGTAGGTGTACACTAGACAGGATTGTCAAACTGTTTTTGTGTCTGGAAGTTCGTTGGTTTCTCTACTATAGTACCAGAGTGACAGCCAATCCTGGACCCAGGCTCCATGCAGCTTAGGTGGCAGTCAGCCACCCATTTGGGCTTGGGAATGAAGATAGAGCCCCAGTGGTGTAGAGGTACAGTGTTAGTGACCTACAGAGAGGGTGCACTCCTGATGTTGCTCTGGTCTTAAGATGGCTCTGTGCTGTAGAAACTTGATGTACAAGGCTAGGTGGGAGTGAGGAGTGCACGCTGTGTGGATTCCTGGAAGCTCTCCAAACTGGGCTCACCACTTATGAAGACTATGAGATTCTCTTGCAGAAAGGATGATAGGTGTTTGTGGTAGCAATGGGTGCTGGTAGCGTTCTTCTGCTTACCTTTTCCCTGTAACAGGAAGTTTCTGCTGATTTGGGGCAGATTCTCATCCAATCAGAGAAGATAGAGCTACAGAGACTAGGTGTCTCCAAGCTGCTCTCCTGGACTTCTAATCACCACAGGTACATCTCCATCCACTTCCATGCTGTGCTCAGATGCTCTCCCTTCAACATTCCAATCAAATCTCATCTGTGTATTCATTGCCTTATCTCTTTCTTGTATGGGGGGACTAGCATCAGGCATCTGTAGTCAGTCTTCTTGCTGATGTCACTTTGTTTGTTATTTTTTTTTTCTGGATATTTCTAATCTGCAGATGATAGAGTTTGTTGGTACAGAAGGAGCAGTTATAAAAGGCCAACTGTACACGTCTTATGCTCTTGTAAGAACAGGCCATTTTTGTTTTGTTTTGGTTTTTTTTTTTTTTTTCATACAAATGTGCATATGGTTTTGCTGTTTGGAGTTATCCCTTGGCTTTTTTGCGTCAAACATACTTATAATGCATAGCCTATAATATCCAGTTTTGGATCTCTCAAAACAACAAACTTTTTTTTTAATATTAGAGGAAAATGGTGTTCTCACTTTTTCTCTCCAGAATACACTCCAAAGCAACAAACAGAATGAGAAAGAGAAACAAAACTCTCTTTGACAATATCAAATCTTAAACTATATATATTACAAAGTATAATGAAGGTAAAAGAGGGATTCAGAAAGATACCAAGAGGAAATACCCACAGTTACAGATCTCAGACAAAATCAACAGAACATAGTTATCTGAAGTGTCGTATCCTGAGGAACAAAATCAACAATCCCTAGTTTGAAACAAACACAACTGATGACCAGCATGGTGCTTCCCAATTTGACACAAAAGAAAAAAAAAGTAAATGGAACACCCAAGAAATCACACTGAAGAAACCTGTTTTTAGGAAGCAAAATAGGAAAGGTTATGAGTTCTGAGTTATCTTACAACTGCTGCTCTTCGGATGGTAGAGGAGAGAACTAAAGGCTATAATTGAACACACACAATTTTGTGAGATGAGAGTTTTTGTTGTCTTGAAGTTCAGGCCTGGATTTAGTCCAATATATTCTTCTGCAGAAGTTTTCTCCAGCAGGGACTCGTTTGATTCAAAAAAACGACAGACTTTTAAAAAGAATGAGGAGTGTGTAATCCGCATGGGTTCTGTACGAAAGGGGAAAGTTTTTCTGGAAGGCTTCACAAGAAATTGAATGAGACAAAGCCTTGCTTTCCACTACCCCTTGTACTTTTTTAAATTCAAAAGAAATTTAGTGCAATAATAAAAACAATAGAACTTTGAAACAAATAATAAATTCATTTAAACATTTGTAAATAAATCTGAGTACAAGTCCTTTCAGATTTTTTCTCATTTATCCAGCCTTTCATTTATTCTGACCACATCTAATTGACAGCAATTTCTCTAAGTGACTCTCCTTTATCAGACCTTTCACAAAGGCATTCAATTTATAGAATCAATTTTTCCTGTTGCTTTCATATTTCATTTGTTATATAATACTTATTTATATGATAGATTGAGTATTCCTTATCTAAAATGCCTCGGACCAGAGTGTTTCAGATTTCAGATTTTTTTTAAATATTTACCTTATATACTTACAAGTTGAGCATCCCTAATCTGAAAAATCCAAAATCTGAAATGCTCCAATGAACATTTCCTTTGAATGTCATGTTGGCACTCAAAAAGTTCAGGTTTTGGGGCATTTCAGGTTTTGGATTAGGTATATTCAACCTGTATGTTATGGCAATAATGTAGCTGGCATAGCAAGTTTAGAAATAAATACAATTCACCCTGTAACATAAAGCTTACCTAGAGGAGCATAAACACAATTGAACTAGAGAGAGGCCTGCTAAATACAGGAGTTCAACATACTGTAGGTATTTGTTTTAGAGAAAAAAAAAAAAAAGAAAAGTAATGCTCTTTAATGGATTTGTTAAGTGAATGTTAAAAGAAACTACCTTAAATATGGACATATGCTATTGTGTTTCTGTTGCCTTTGAATTTTGCTCAAAGATGTCTTGTTTTAGATACAGTGTTGTAAAATTTAATTTTAATCAAAAAGAGTTTGAACTCCTCCTATGTTCCCTAAGCATAATAACAAATGAAAGTAAATACTTCCTTTTTAGTTGTTGAAATTAAACAATATTAATAGGATGTTACTGGTGGTTTTAATTATGATGTGCTGCATACCCTGTATCAGTATAAAAGTTTTAAGTAATTTAGACTTATCTTGACTTACTTCATGAATATCCTTAGAGAGAGCTCTTCAGACACCTAAAGCTGTTTTAAATTGATGTCATGTTTATTTTACTTTAGGATATGTTTGACAAGGAAAACTATTTTTGAACTATTGTTAAATTTGTTGTTTTTTTTATCTTGAAGCTGCCAGAAAAAATTATAATGAACTACTATGAGAAGTATAAGCCTCGAATGAATGAGCTGGAAGCTTTTAATATGGTAAATCTCAGAGTTAAGCATATTAAATTGGATATGTTGCTAGACTTGAATAGGGTCCTATTAAATTTTATTATGGACCAAGCAATCTATGTTGTTTTTCTCTTACTGTAGAAAAACTGTTTGGGATCATTTCCTATTTCAGGATTATATTAGGTATCAGTAATGTAATAAAGAGAACACATGGTAGATTTCTCTTAAAAAAGTATTATAAATGCACAAAAAGTTTCAGAGTCCTTTGAACACATATTGGTCCCAATGCAGTTATTTCACAAGCATTCCTTTTAATGAATTTCATTCTTAGTACCCCTTTAAAAGCTTTCTATCACATCTGATTGCTTGGAGTCTACCTCACAGTCACCTAAAGGACATTGTTTTTCTATTATTAAAGAAAACCTTTTGATCTCTGAAATATTCATTTTCTGAAGATGTACATGGATACTGGAGATTGAGTCTATATAAACGTCTGTAGATACCTTTTCTTAAACATAAGTGTTAAGGAAATAAGCTAGTCTTTTTTTTTAAGTACCTCCAACCTACCTATCTAATTTTTATTTTAGTTGAAAGTTGTTCTGGCTCCTTGTATAGAGACTTTGATTCTTCTGGATCGACTTTGTTACCTGAAAGAGCAGGTAAATTATGTTATTTTAAAATACATAATAAATATTTTACTCAATACAGTAATATAGATCTACTTATATCTAGGATAAGGTTCTTTCACATAAAACTGGTAAGAAAATTTTTCTCATTATATTTTCATAGTTTAAATATTCATTCCATCTCTTTTTAAACATATACACATATGTACAACAGATGTTTTCAGCAAAGCTGCTATAGTAAAGTTTACATTCTTTTAATTGTATGGTAATTACTATACATAGGCAGTGAACGTAAACCACTATATATGAAATATTGTATAGCTGAAATTAATAAAGGCCAGACATAAAAGATATTGTGTATACATTTCATTTTGTAAGAATTTGTCTTTTAATTCACTTTTGGAGTGTTGGCCATATGGATTCCACAGAATAGAAACTTCTGATCAAGGAAGATTCCTTCTTTTTTTTTTTTTTTTTTTTTCACGATCTTATTTATCTATGTTGAATGACAAAAGTAGTGTCTTTTGGGTTATCTTTAAGGAAAACATTTTTTGCAGATTCTACTCTGAGCTATGGGTAAAATAAAGCTTGATGAACTGTTTAAATTAAACCCATTCGTGCACTCACCGAGTATTTCCACTATAAACTCTTTAACAATTTTATTGTGTCATATGATGAGCTTTACTTTCTTCTTTTTAACAAATGCTAATTGGAACAAATGGATATTTTAAAATGTTTGCTTTGTTCTAATTTGTATTTTTACGGAGAAAGGCAATTTTTAAATATGTAAATAATGATATACTTTCCTAAGCTGCCAGCTAACTTCAAATCACTGGAAAGCTTTAGTTCCTAAGTTAGTGGGTCATAAAATCAGTACCTATTTTACTAGATTCTCACATCTCTTTTCAAAGCAATCTCCATTGACCTATGTACAAGAGATAAGCAAAACAGTATGCACAAAGATTAACAGATTGTAATGAAATAACAGAAATTATATAAATGTTATTTTTAATATTTCAATTAATATAAAATGCACATTTATGTTAGAAAATTTTAAATACAGGATATATAATAAAATTAAGAGTAGTCATAATACTACCTTTTATTTAATAGCTTCAACTATTATATTTTTAGTATGCTTTCTATGGAATCTCTCAAATATATATGTGTTCTGTATATATATAGTTATGTGTGCACATTATTTGTACTTTGATTAAAATTAGAATCAAATTATAAATGCAGTTTTACATCTAATTTGTTTTATATATTTTATTCAGAATTTCCCACGGTATTAAATGTACTATAGAAAGTGAATAATATGTCATCATAAAATAATTTATTTAACTAATATCCATTTGTGATTGGCCACTTCTAGTTTTTCACAACCATAGCAAACAATAAACTCATAATTCGCTCTCTATGTACATCCTTGTTTCCTCAGCATAAATTTTCTTGAAGGTGTAATTGTGAATGTTAATTTTGTTTAACAAAGAATAAGAATTTTCTGTGGTATAGTTTGTTTTTATATATTTTTTATATTACAATACATAATCTGACTCATCTCTCATATTTTTCTTTAACAAATGATTGTATATCTAAATCACTCATCAATTTGCAGGAAGATATTGCGTGGTCTGCTCTTGTGAAGTTGTTTGATCCTGTGAAATCTCCCAGATGTTATGCTGTTATTGCTCTGAAGAAGCAGCAATGATTTCCACTGAAGCAAATTATTAGATGTGTTTCTCTGTGAGACCTGTTACTGAGACTGCTTTTCTAAACATTTATGTCCTGTTTTATAAAAATTTTAAAATGATTGCTCTATATTTTAAATAATAAAATAATGGCTAACAACAGAAGGTTAAAATCCATTTTTCCATTGTCAAAGCATACATTAATAAAATAAGAACCCATGATAATAATATAAAAGGGTTGACCTACATTCCTGAGTTAGTACACCAGTAGAAGATTGTAATCTACGTCTTAATTCCTGTTTGATATTTAAGACCCTCTATATTTGCTACAAATCACATTTTGATTTATTGAATTAAGCACAGATAAGAGGTAAAGGTAGTTGGTGCTGAAGATATTTGCAGTTTCATCCACATTTTGGAAGTGTTTTTCTTCTACCAGGAGGAAAAAAAGCTGCATTTAAAGGGAAGAAATATCCAGGAACCAGGTCAGAAACTTAAAAGTGCCTCATTTAAAGCACATTTTACACTGAGTTTTAATCTAAGTATATGGGATAATTCCCTTAAAGAAAGTTGTATCTTATAAGAAGATATTCTCTTTAGGGATTCTTGAGGCGATTTATCTTACAAAAGAAAGTGATGGGTTGACACTTAATGGAATTACCGTATAGTCTGTAAAAAGCCAATCTGAGTAAACCAAGGGTCAATGGAATGAGGCCAATGGAATGAGGCCAACACCCTGCCCATTGTGAAACAAGTCCTTTTTATTAGCAGAAAACTTGAGGATTCTAATGCATACCAAAAAGATGAACAACTGGAATAAAGCTTCCTTGATCCTCAACTAGAGAGATATTATAAAATTTTCCAAAGCAAAAAAAATAACTGCTTTTTTAAATATTGGCATCTATCCAACAAATAAGAATAATAATTATGTGTCTTTCTATTATAATATTAAGTTTACAGCCTATATATGTGTGTGTGTGTATACATATATATATATGTATACACACACACATATGGATAAACAGATTCTTTGTACAGATAGTACAATACTTGGAAAATAAGCCATTTTTAAGCTTTTTTTTCCTACACAATTTTTCACATATCTAGAAGTGGAGAGTGGAGTATAAGGAATTCCCATGTACTCATCACAAAATGCCATATAATTATCAACACTTTACCAATTTTGTTTCATCTATACCCACATAAACATGCACATGCACACCCTACCCACACATACCCTAGCTGGAGAACTTCAAAGCAAATTCCAGGAAGTTTGTTATTTCTAACAGTTAAGGGTTTTGTTTTGTTTGTTTGTAATTGTCTCATTCACATATCTGTGGCTGAAAAAGTCTTTATATCAGTTTCTTCAACTCAGAATCTAAACAAATTTAACACATTTGCATTTGCTTGATATGTCTGTTAGGTTGTTTTAAATATATAATGATTTCCCCTTCATTTTTTAAATTTCACTTCATTTTTATTTTTTTAAGAAACCAGGCAATTTATTCTATAAAATATGGATACATTCTATAGAATAAATTTCTAGATTTATCTGATTATACCCTCAGAGAGCCATTTAATACAACTTCCCAAGTATTTCCTAAAAGTTGTTAGATCTAGAAACTTAAGAGAGTCAAGTTGTTATTATGTGTTTGTTTTTGTCTTTTGGCAAAAATACTTCATAGTGTTATGTACTTTCTATTACATCATATCAAGAGACACGTCTTGTTTGGCTGTTCCATATTTAGTGATACTAAGATTGATCAGCAGCTTCAGTTGTTTTGAGTCTTATTTATTCAATATAAAGTTTTCCCATTAACCTTCCTTTGAATGGTTTTAGCAGACATTGGCAATGATAGAAAACAGAAAGAAAGAAAACCAGACTGTGAGTTCATTTGTCATATTCATACTGACTGCTTAAGAATCCTCCTCAGTTTCAATTTGTCAGTTGCATTCTTCCTCCTAAATAGCTTTCTTGTTTCAGCATGCTGTGATTTCCTCTTATTGTTGACTATATAGCTATTTCAGAAGGAGCAGAAAACCTTTTCAGCCAACTTTTTTCTTTTATAATTTTACTTTCCATATAAAAATTTAAAATTCTTTCCTCATACCCAAATATTTTTATAATATTTATTTCTCATTATAATAAAGAAAAATATTTTATATGTGTAAAACACCTTTTAGCATAGAGAAGTTATAACAGGCCAGGCACGGTGGCTCATGCCTGTAATCTTAGCACTTTGGGAGGCTGAGGTGTACAGATCAGCCAAGGTCAGGATTTCCAAACCAACCTGGCCATCATGGTGAAACCCTGTCTCTACTAAGAATACAAAATTAACTGGGCATGCTGGCACATTCCTGTAATCCCAGCTACTCAGGAGGCTAAGGCAGGAGAATCACTTGAACCCAGGAGGCAGAGGTTGCAGTGAGCCAAGATTGCATCATTGCATTCCAGCCTGGGCAACAAGAGCAAAATTCTGTCTCGAGGAAAAAAAGAAAAAAAAAAAGTAAATTACAACAGTTTCATCAGCAAGGCAACTTGATAGTAATTTCTCTGCTTTAAACAATTGTCAGAAATTGTATGCAGTCATTAATGGTTTCCATTTTTATGAATCAGTTAAATGTGTGATGCAAGCATCAAATCAATATGAGATAGCCTGCATTCGCCACACTGAGTGATAACATTTCCACAGAAAGCAAAGAAACAGAGTATTTTAGACTACAGCTTTGTACACATGAATCCCATTGCAATGGTTGTAGACTCTCATCTCATAAAAACTGCACTTTGGGAACTAGTTTAGAGTTTAGCCAAAGAATGTGGTGCCTTGGCATGAGCACAAATTCTGACAATTAAATTCTCAGTGAACTAAAGCATGACAGTGCTTAACATCTCAGAGCCTCATTTGTAAAATGGGGTTTTATTTACTTTCATTTTATAAACATTGAATGCTTACCACTTGTCAGAGATTATGGTAGGCATTGATAGTATGGAGACTATATGTCACTGTCTTCAAAGAGCCTACATACAGTCCAGTGAGAAAGATAAGCAATAAAATCACGATAGTTAACAATTGTCAAGATCAGAACTCAAGGGTTTAGGATATAGGCTTTTTAAGGGTGTCTTCAGAGCAATAGCCAAAGAGAACAGGGACTCAGTAATATTAGTAGTATAGTTTAGACTCAGGTGAGCTAAATTGTTTTGTATCATTGGGTAAGTCACTTAACTGTTTAGTGTGCCCCAGTTTTCTTATCTGTAAAAAGAACATAAGAATAGAACTCACTCATAAGATTGTTAGGAAGATTAAGTGTATGAATATGTAATTGAACTACCTAAAAATGCCTCCAAAAAACTGCTAATGAAATAAAGCTAAGTCTTTTGTAACTAACCACAGCAACAAGGGCACTGCCTTGACAGGCTTCACAGTGCATCTGAAGGGGGAAATTAGGGCAGAATATTTATAGGATTTGGAGGTCTGGGCTCAAAGGTAGAGAAAAAAACTGGGATTTGAAAAAGTTAATTACATAAGCGATTAGGATTAGCATATATAGCAATGCCAGGGTCTTGAAGCAAGTGTTAATAAGTAAATTGTTGCTTGATAAGTGAATTCTTTGAGAAGTTGAGAGGATTGAGATAAATTATTGTACAGGAATTTTCTAAAGCAAAGAAGTTATTTATTGGGGTACAGTCCTATTCCTACACAAAGTTTTCCTGTAAAAAACAGATAAATCATGTTAACACAGGTGGTTTCAGTTCTTAAACCTAATATCTTTGTCATGCAGATGCAGATGGTTGCAGTTCTCAATGTAAAGCACTTAATTCCACATAATGCATAGTATAAAAGTAATAGTTATGTTTGTTAAATATTCTAGACAGACTAACATGAATTTAACCATATTTATAGCAGCACTGATTTCATAGGAAAAATGTGTTATAAATTCCAGTTAAACAACTTACAAATGGATTTTTAGTATCCTCATTTAAAAGCTGAAGAATTCTTTACATTTAAAAGTGAAATTGCAAAGCCAACATCATACTGAATGGGCAAATGCTGGAAACATTCCTCTAAGAACAGAAACAAGACAAGGATGCCCACTTTGACTACTCCTGTTGAAAATAGTACTGAAAGTCTTGGCAAGAGGAATCAGTCAAGAGAAAGAAATAAAAGGTATCCAAATAGGAAAAGAACAAGTCAAGTTAGCTATGTTCACTGATGATATGATTCTACACCTAAAACACCCAAAGACACTGCAAAAAGGAGCCTACTACTGATAAATGACTTCAGGAAAGTTTCAGTACACAAAATAAATATACAAAAATCAGTAGCATTTCTATACACCAGTAATATTAAAGCTGACTAACAGCCAAATCAAGAGTGCAGTCCCATTTACAGTAGGCACCTAAATAAGTAAATAACACCTAGGGATACATCCAAACAAGGAAGTAAAATATCTCTACAAGGAGAACTACAAACACTGCTGAAAGAAATCATAGATGACACAAACAATGGAAAACCATCTCGTGCTCATGGATGGGAAGAATCAATATCATTAAAACAGCTATACTGCCCAAAGCAGTCTACAGATTCAATGCTATCCCTATGAAATGATCAATGTCATTTTTCACAGTATTAGAAAAATGTATTCTAAAATTTATGTGGAACCAAAAAGAGACCCTGAATAGACAAAGAACTCCAAAGCAAAAGGAACAAAGCCAGAGGCATCATATTACCTGACTTCAAACTATACTATAAAGCTACAGTAACCAAAAGAGCATGATACTACTTCAAAAACAGACACATAGACTAATGGAATAGAATAGAGAACCAGAAGTAAAGCCACACACCAATAACTACTTGATCTTTGCAAAAGTTGTCAAAAACAAGCAATGGGGAAAAGACTCCATACTCAATAAATGGTTCTGGGATAACTGGCTAGCCATATGCAGAAGAATGAGACTAGACCCCTAACTTTCACCATAAAAATTAACTCAAAATGGATTAAATATTTAAATGTAAGACTTCAAACTGTAAGAATACTGTAAGAAAACCCAGGAAACACCATTCTAGACTTTGATTTGGGGAAATAATTAATGACTATGCCCTCAAAAGCAATTTCAACAAAAAATTGGACAAGTGGAGCCTAACTGCACTAAAGTACTTCTGCACAACAAAGGACAGCACCCTATGGAATGGTAGAAAATATTTGCAAACTATGCATCTGACAAAGGTCTGATATCCAATATCTATAAGGAACTTAATGCAACAACCAAAAAACAAGTAACCATATTAAAACGTGGGCAAGTCACATGAACAGACTCTACCCAAAAGATTTACAAGTGGCCAACAAACATATTTAAAAATGTTCAACATTACTAATCACCAGAGAAATGTACATCAAAACCACAGTTAAACACCATCTCACACCAGTCAGAATGGTTCTCATTAAAAAGTCAAAAAGCAATAAATGGTTGTGAGGTCACAGGAAAAGGAAAACATTTATACATTGCTGGTGGGAGTTTAAGTTAGTTCAACCACTATGTAACGCAGTTTGGAAGTTTCTCAACTTAGAACTACCACTGGACCCAGTAATCCCATTACTGGGTATATACCCAAAAGAAAGTAAATAGTTCTACCAAAAGAACAATTGTACTTATATGTTTGTCGTAGCATTATTCATAATAGTAAAGACATGGAATCAACTTAGGTGCCCATCAATGGTGGAGTGCATAAGGAAAATGTTGTACATAAACACCATGGAATACTACGTAGCCATAAAAAGGAATAAAATCATGTCCTTTGCAGCAACCTGGATACAACTGGAGGCCATTATCCTAAGCAAATGAATGCAGGAACAGAAAACCAAATACTACATGTTCTTACTTGTAATTGGGAGCTTAACATTGGATATGCATGGACATAAAGATGGGAACCAGAGACACTACAAGAGGGATGAGAAACGGTGGAGGCAGGAGCTGAAAAACTACCTATTGGGTACTATGCTTATTACCTGAATGACAGGCTCATTCACACTCCAAATCTCAATGTTAGGCATTAAACCCCTGTAACAAACCTTTACATGTACCCAATGAATCTAAAATAAAAGTTGAAATTATTTTTAAAAAGAAATACAAAAATGGATACTTTTGTCCAATATTAATTAAAATATTAAAACCTGCTTTGATTTTGATTTAGCTTATTTTGATGAATATTTTCAAATATGCTTTTTTCTTTCCTATTAATTTTGAATGTTTTGTACTTACATGTTTTAGATATGTCTCGTCTAAACAGCATAGTGTTGGACCTTAGGTTTTCAGGAGTTCAGTCTTTCTTTTTTAATTGAAGGGTTTAATTTACACTTAGTGGAATTGCTGATACAGATTAATTGAAGTCTGCCATTCTATTTTTCGCTTTCTGTACGTTCTGCCTGTTCTATGTTTCTTGTTGTCTTTTATGGCCTTTTTTTTCCTTGAGAGATAGAATCATTATCACAGTTAGATGTGGGCAAGCAGAGCCTTCTGTTCTAAGCCCCACACATCAAAGGTCCTTGAACATTAAAGTCCTGTCTGGTGCCTGGGACCATCTGGCTTGACAATGCCATCTGGGCAGGGCAGCCCTCACAGCCCTAGTCCAGATTACAAACTGTTGCAGCCCTTCTTCCCTTTAAGCAACTCTTAAAGAGACACTCTTCATAATGAATATAGTTTCAATTTTTTCAGGAAGATATAATAATTCTAAATTTAATTAACATGTTTAGTTAACATAATCTCAAAATACATGAAACAAACATTAACACAACTACAGGAAGAAATAGATAAATCTGTGGTCATTCCAGAAGTATCTTTATGTTCTGATTTTATGGAAAAAGCAAACAAAATTATAAGGATATAAGATTTGAACAATGAAATAAGTAAAACTACCTTAATGTGCCAATACAGAACACTGTACCCAGTTACTACAGAGTACATAATTTTTTTAAGCACATAAGGGAACTTTCAGCAATTTGGCTATGTGCTGGGCTTTAAAGAAAATTTCAACACATTTCGAAACATTGACATCACATACAGTGTAGTATTTGATCACAATGTATTGAAGCTGAAAAAAATGCTTTAAAATGAGTCGAAAATATTCATTTGGTGTCAATTTTAAAATTATACAGTGAAATAATTTGGGAGTCAAGGAAATCACAGTAGACATCACATAATATTTTGAAATAAAAAATAAAAATAATTGAATGGAATCATCATGGAAAATTATGAATGAAAACCTATATGCTGAGCTAAAATCATGCTACAATTAAAATTCTACTTTTGCCACAAATATTAGAAGAGTACTGACAAATGATTATAATGAAAGAAAAACACATTCAGGGGTGATAAATGCATTCCAAAATCACTTCTTAGATAACTAACAAAATTGAAACAACTGTCAAAACTTACAATTTCTTTTAAAAAATAGAACATTTAACCAATATCAGGAATAAAAAAGGGAACATCACTATAGAACCTACAGAAATTAGAGCAACTCTTTGATGGCAGATTGATAAATTTGTATGAAATGGAAAAAAATTCTAAAAGAAATGCAATATAGCAAAACTGCCTCAAGAAGGAAAGTAAATCATAACATGTGACTGTTTAATTGAATCTGCAATTAAGTCTCTACCTTTCAGTGAAGGTACTTTGTTAATGTTGTATATAATTTTATTTTTATTTTTTTTATTGTATTTTAGGTTTTGGGGTACATGTGAAGAACATGCAAAATTGTTGCATAGGTACACACGTGGCAGTGTGATTTGCTGACTTCCTCCCCTTCACCTATATCTGGCATTTCTCCCCATGCTATCTCTCCCCACCTCCCAACCCCCCGCTGTCCCTCCCCTATTTCCCCACAACAGACCCCAGTGTGTAATGCTCCCCTCCATGTGTTCGTGTGTTCTCAGTGTTCAACACCTGCCTGTGAGTGAGAACATGTGGTGTTTGATTTTCTGTTCTTATGTCAGTTTGCTGAGAATGATGGTTTCCGGATTCATCCATGTCCCTACAAAGGACACGAACTCATCATTTTTGATGGCTGCATAATATTCCATGGTGTGTATGTGCCACATTTTCCCTATCCAGTCTATCATCGATGGGCATTTGGGTTGGTTCCAGGTCTTTGCTATTGTAAACTGTGCTGCATTGAACATTCATGTGCATGTGTCCTTATAGTAGAACGATTTATAATCCTTTGGCTATATACCCAGTAGTGAGATTGCTGGATCAAATGGAATTTCTATTTCTAGGTCCTTGAGAAATCGCCACACTGTCTTCCACAATGGTTGAACTAATTTACACTCCCACCAACAGTGTAAAAGTGTTCCTATTTCTCCACATCCTCTCCAGCATCTGTTGTCTCCTGTTGTTGTATATAATTTAATCGATCACCATCTCATAGCTGCTCTGTAACTAAGACCATGCTAGACACTAAAGGTGGAGAGAAAGATTTTAAAACTTTGACAGTTTCTAATTTCAAGAGTTTATAATCTAGTTCTTGAAACATATATGATAGGTATATTGAAGAGTTGAGATTTAGATAATGACTTCGAGAAGATTAAAAAAAATAAGTTGCTACATGAGCACACAATCCTTTACAATGAACTGTGTCCTAGTACTGTTCACTTCTGTTGCCAACTGTGAGTATGGTGCATTAGTCATAGTTTCCTTCATGCTGTTTTTCAATGTGTTCAGTACAATGGTTTATTTTCATGGAGAAGGACTGATTAAGAAATAATCTTCTATATGAAATATGTGCTGTGGTTAACCTGTGACCAAAGGAACTCCAAGCTCCCACACCTTCCTGGATGGCTTGTACTTGGCTACTGGCTGTATGCATTGTAATTTACTACTTGATGTATTTATGTCAGTGGTTTGCCTTATTCAGTTTGCAAATATTTTGTCATTGGAAGGCCTTTTTTAAAGTATATACTGTTTTCATTAGAATTTTCAAATGCACAATCTAGCAAAAAAGAGTTAACATATGCCAGCATAGAACAAAGTAGCATGTATTTAAATCTCATGGGAGGAAAAGCCATTAACTTACATTAAGTTATGATCGAATGCGGTCAATTTTAGAAAAATAGAGAAATTATGCAAATTCCAGCCTAAAATATGCCACATTGCCTTCTATTTGGTCAACATGGGATTTTGTGTACATCAGATGATCATGTTGAAGTAACTGCACATGTACTCTTAATTAGCTGCCCTCTCAGGAAAGGCACAATTTTGTAATACTGCTTCAAATTTTCTAAGAAAAATACTTGATCTGAATGGTGGTTTTCCCATCAAGCAAAATTTATTCAAATAGTGTGTTTCAAGAGCAAGATAAAACAATTCCAGATACCATTAGATTATAACAGACATATTTAGTGTTTGGGGGACTTAAGAATATTTTTAATTTTAGTAGATAATGTAATGCTGTGTAGTTAGACCACTGAATAAAGGCAAAAGAGACAAAATTTTAATCATGAAGAAAAAGTATTAATGCTCTACTTCCACTTAAACTAACTTAAAAGGATATAGCTAAAAAATAAAATAGAAATCAAAAGAGGGTTCACTTTTAATGTTGTAGGGTGTTAGACATTGTTCTGTGTATATAAGTAATGCCTTAAAAGTCCACATTTCCATTTACATTACTAGCTTATACTTGGTTTAGGAAGTTTAGGAAGCCATTCCTTAACAGCATGTTATGCTGAACTAAAGAATGATTTTTAAAGATCTTGAGGATCAATATTTAGGATGTAAGAACTAAAAGCTTTTGCAAGATAAATTATTTCATAGGTATCTTTTCTCTCATTAATAACAAGCACAGTTGTTTATCTTGCAGATAAACAAGTTTGAAATTCTTAAAAATATGATTCATATTTTTAGATATCTAGCACAATTTTAATATCTAATTTTTAAGGTGGTTATTGGTAATGTGTTTTTATTCTAATACATTAACTTTTCTCTCATTAATAGTGAGCACAGTTGTTTATCTTGCAGATAAACTGGTTTGAAATTCTTAAAAATATGACTCATATTTTTAGATATCTAGCAAAGTTTTAATATCTACTTTTTAAATGTGGTTATTGGCAATGTGTTTTCATTCTAATACATTGGTAGTAAATGCTTGGAGAATAATTAATATCGTTGCCATTAATAACATAGCTTCTAACCTTAATAAAACAAAGTAGGGGTAAATCAACTTAAATTTTCTTAACTTTTTTTAATTAAAATAAAATTAAGTCTCATAGCTGTGTTTAAAGTTAGGTAAATATTCTGATGTTGTAGAACTTCTGAAGACTGTAGTAGACTAATGAAGTCCCAACATATACACATTTAATATATGTCCTGATTTTTAGATTCTAACTTCTCTAAAAAATGCGAATTCATAAGGTGTATAGGATAGCTATTTTGAGGGACCAAAACAAAAATTCCTGAAAGACAGGAAACAAGAGACTAAATCTCTACAACTTTTCAAAAATTGATGTGTGTGCTTCGGATCAAGGAACACATTTAAATTCAATGAAACATCGTTGACCATTTATGAACTCGACACTGTACTAGGTGCTTTTACACTTATCTCTGTCCTCAGAACAATAAAGTAATTATTAAATTAATGCTATAGATAATATCAAAATATTCATTTACACTTAGGGAAAGTTTAAGGTAATATTTTAAACTACTTTATTCATTCCCCATTTACTTCAGGGTTTTAATTGTTTTCTTCTTTTTTTTTAATTGTACTTTAACTTCTGGGGTACATGTGCAGATCTTGCAGGATTGTTGCATAGGTATACACATGCCATGGTGCTTTGCTGTCTCCATCCCCCGGTCACCTACATCAGCCATTTCTCCCAGTGTTATCCCTCCCCTAACTCCCTACCCCCAGCTGTCCCTCCCCAGCCCCCCACCCCCTAAAATACCCCTGTGTGCAGTGTTCCCCTCCCTGTGTCCATGTGATCTCACTCTTCAACACCCGCCTATGAGTGAGAACATGCGGTATTTGATTTTCTGTTCTTGTGTCAGTTTGCTGAGAATGATGGTTTCCAGATTCATCAATGTCCCTAACAAAGGACATGAACTCCTTGTTTTTTACGGCTGCATAATATTGCATGGTGTATATGTGCCACATTTTCTTTGTCCAGTCTATCATTGATGGACATTTGGGTCGGTTCCAGGTCTTTGTTATTGTAAACAGTGCCGCACTGAACATACCTGTGCATGTGTTTTTATAGTAGAATGATTTATAATCCCTTGGGTATATACATAGTAATCAGATTTCTGGGTCAAATGGAATCTCTATTTCTAGGTCCTTGAGGAATCACCATACTGTCTTCCACAATAGTTGAACTAATTTACACTCCTACCAACAGTGCAAAAGTGTTCCTATTTCTTCATAAATAGCTTTTATTATTTTGAGATACATTCCATAGATACCTAGTTTGTTTTTTTTTAATAGCATAATGGGGATTACTGGCAAGATGGCCAAACAGGAACAGCTCCAGTGTACAGCTCCCAGTGAGAGAGAGGCAGAAGGCAGGTGATCTCCGCATTTCCAACAGAGTGGTGTCTGGAACGCCAGTGAGGCACAACCATTCACATCCTTGAAAAGGAGGGCTGAAGCCAGGGAGCCAAGTGATCTGGCTCAGAGGGTTCTACCCCCTCGAAGACCAGCAAGCTAAGATCCACTGGCTTGAAATTCTCATTGCCACCATAGCAGTCAAAGCTCTACCTGGGACATTGGAGCTCAGTGTGGGAAGGAGCATCCACCATTACTTAAGCTTGAATAGGTGGTTTTAACCTTGCCTGTGTAAACAAAGGCACCAGGAAGTCTGAACAGGGCAGAGCCCACAACAGCTCAGCAAGGCCTCTGCAGGCAGACTGTGTCACTAGACTCCGTCTTTGCTTGGCAGGGCATCTCTGAAAAAAGGCAGCAGCCCATCAGGGACTTATAAATAAAGACTTTACCTTCTTGGGACAGAGCACCTGGGAAAAGGGGCAGTTGTGGGTACAGCTTCAGCAGACTTAAACATCCCTACCTGGAAGCCCTGAAGAGAGCAGTGGATTTCCCAGCACAGAGTTTGAGCTCTGATAAAGGACAGACTGCCTCTTCAAGTGGCTCCCTGACCCCTGTGTGTCCTAACTGGAAGACACCTCCTAGCCAGGGCTGACAGACACCTCATACAGGAGAGCTCTGGCAGGCATCTGGTGGGTACCCTTCTGGGAAAAAGCTACCAGAGGAAGGAATAGGCATCAATCTTTGCTGTTCTGTAGCCACTGCTGGTGATTCCCAGGCAAGCAGAGTCTGGAATGGACCTTCAGCAAACTCCAGCAGACCTGCAGCAGAGGGGCCTATCAGAAGGAAAACTAACAGAAAAAAATAGTTTCAACATCAACAGAAAGGATGTCCACTCAGAGACCCCATCCAAAATTCACCAACTTCAAAGACCAAAGGTGGATAAATCCATGAAGATGGGAAGAAACCAGTGCAAAAAGGCTGAAAATTTCAAAAACCAGAATGCCTCTTCTCCTCCAAGGGATCACAACTCCTTACCAGCAAGGGAACAAAACTGGACAGAGAATGAGTTTGATGAATTGACAGAAGCAGACTTCAGAAGGTAGGTAATCACAAACTTCTCTGAGCTAAAGGAGCATGTTCTAACCCAATTCAAGGAAGCTAACAACCTTGAAAAAAGGTTAGACAAAATGCTAACTTAAATAATCAGAAGAGAAGAACATAAATGACCTGATGGAGCTGAAAAATACAGCACAAGAACTTCGTGAAGCACATCCAAGTTTCAGTAGCTGAATTCATCAAGTGGAAGAAAGGATATCAGTGATTGAAGGTTAGCTCAATGAAATAAAGCAAGAAGACAAGATTAGAGAAAAAAGAGTGAAAAGAAATGAACATAGCCTCCTCGAAATATGGGATTATGTGAAAAGACCAAATCTGCATTTGACCTGAAAGTGACAGGGTGAATGAAACCAAGTTGGAAAACACTCTTCAGGACATTATCCAGGAGAACTTCCCCAACCTAGCAAGGCAGGCCAACATACAAATCCAGGAAATACAGATAACACCACAAAGATACTCCTCAACAAGAGCAACCCCAAGATAATCATCAGATTCACCAGGGTTGAAATGAAGGAAAAAATGCTAAGGGCAGCCAGAGAGAAAGGTCAGGTTACCCACAAAGGGAGGGCCAATCAGACTAACAGTGGATCTCTTGGCAGAAACCCTACAAGCCAGAAGAGAGTGGGAGCCAGTATTCAGCATCCTTAAAGAAAAGAATTGTCAACCCAGAATTTCATATCCAGCCAAACTAAGCTTCATAAGCAAAGGAGAAATAAAATCCTTTATGGACAAGCAACTGCTGAGAGATTTTGTCACCACCAAACCTGCCTTACTAGAGCTCCTGAAAGAAGCACTAAACATGGAAAGGAACAACCAATAGTCACTACAAAAACATACAAAATTGTAAAGACCCATTCACACTATGAAGAAGCTGTATCAACTAATGGGCAAAACAACCAGCTAGTATCATAATGGCAGGATCAAGTTCACACATAACAATATTAACCTTAAATGTAAATGGGCTAAATGCCCCAATTAAAAGACACAGACTGGCAAATTGTATAAAGGGTCAAGACCCATTGGTATGCTATATTCAGGAAACCCATCTCACGTGCAAGGACACACATAGGCTCGAAATAAAGGGATGGAGGAAGATTTACCAAACAAATGGAGAGCAAAAAAAAGCAGGAGTTGCAGATCTAGTCTCCGTTAAAATGGACTTTAAACTAACAAAGATCAAAAGAGACAAAGAAGGGCATTACATAATGGTAAAGGGATCAATGCAACAAGAACAGCTAACTATCCTAAATATGTATGTTTCCAATACAGGAGCACCCAGATACTCAAAGCAAGTTCTTAAACACCTACAAAGAGGCTTAGACTCCCACACAATAATAGTGGAAGTCTTTGATACCCCACTGTCAATATTTGACAGATCAATGAGACAGAAAATTAACAAGAATATCTAGGAATTGAACTCAGATCTGGACCAAGCAGACCTAATAGACATCTTCAGAACTCTCCACCCTAAATCCACAGAATAGACATTCTTCTCAGCACCATATCGCACTTATTGTAAAATTGACCACATAATTGGAAGTAAACATGAAGTTTTCTCAACAAAATTAAAATTTGAACTACCATATGGTCTAACTCTTCCACTACTGAGTATATATCCCAAGGAATAGAAATCAGTGTGTTGAAGAGATATCTGCACTTCCATGTTATTGCAGCACTTTTCACAATAACCAAGATATAGAATCAGCCTAAGTGTCCATCAATGGATGAATGAATAAAGAAAATATGATAAATACACATAATGGAATACATATTCAGTAAGAAAAAAGGAAATCATTTGCAACAACATGGATAAGTCTGGAGGACATTATATTAAGTGAAATAAGACAGATATATTAAAAAAAAAAAACACATGGTTTCATTCATAGGTGGAATCTTAAAAAGTTGATCTCATAGGAGTAGAAAGTACAGTGGTGGCTACCAGGAGCTGGGTGGTTGGTGGGGACAGCGGGCTGGTTGGGGAGGTGCTGGTCAAAGGACAGAAAAATTCAGGTAGGTAGGAGTTATAAGCTTAAGACATCTATTGCACAAGTCAAGTGTAATATGTTTAAAAGATACATAATTAATATGATGCTGTATTCTTGAAAAATGCTGACAGTGGGTGTAAGGTGTTCTTTCCACAAAAATGATGCCTATGTGACATAATGCATATTTTAATTCACTGTATTTAGTCACTTTGCAATATTTATATACTTTAAATCATCATGTTACATGAAGTAAATACATACAATTTTGTCATTTAAGAAAACTTTTTAAAAAAAATTTGTGTTATCTATATATCAAAAACTCTAACTTCTAATATATATTGCAGTTTGGAAAACATAGCTCTTTAAAAGGTCTTTATAATTTTTTGGTAGATTCTGCACACCAAATTCTTTGCTTTTTCTGTTTCTCTCTTATTATGGCTGTCTTTTCACCCATGGGTTCTTTTCATGTTAATAAAGGTAGAATTGGAATTTACACAGAATTTTAAGAAAATCAGGATACGGTGAATTTACTGAGGCAAAGAAGTCAGGTTACTGCTCTAAAGCTCAAATTGCCTTAACATACAAGCTGCCATTTTTACAAATCCATGAAAAATGAGTAAGGAAATTGGTTCTTGAATAATAATGGTCATGCCATTTTAAACTTTTTGTTTTTTCTCTTTTTGCTAAGAAAAAATGAAGAAAATGTATTTAAATTACTCATAGTCCCACCACCAAGTGTAGATATTTTTCATTTGATTCAAATGCATTCATTATTTATATTTGCCTTAATAATGAACATATAATTTAATATTCTGCATCTTTTACTTAATATTATATAGTAAGCATTTTCTTATGATTCTGCATCACCCTTATGATAATTATATTTAAGATTCCATCTAATGAGGCATACACTATTTACCATAATTTTATTGTTGGATCTCCATGTTGTTTCTGATTTCTTGCTCTTATACCTAAGACTGATATGAATGCCTTGAGCTTAAAGCATTATTCCTTCTCTTCAATTATTTACTCTCCCAGAGCATATATTCCTAGAAATTTTCCATTTTTAAATATATATATTTAAAAAATATATTTAATTATGTTGTTCTTCAAAACGGCTGCCATCTTGGAGAGTTATTGATGGTTAAATACAAGATCCATAGACAGCTTCATGACAATGAAATGCAAGCTTTGAATATTCTCCTGCTTAGATATTTGTACATAAAAATACCAGAAATCATAGACAAGCAATCTACTAATGATTTGACAGAAGTTGATTCAAATGAAGTCTTTTACATAAATGTGCCAATAAACTTAATTCAAAAATATCACCCAAAATGCACAAATGACCAGTAACCAAATACATACATAGCATTTTCTATGCACCCCATATACTATAATTTTTAAACAGCCAATAACTTAATCTGTGTTGCAAACTGTTTTCTCTGCCCCAAAGAATCCACCTCTAATCTAGTAAATGCAAAGAGCACGTAGATTAAGTGAAATCACAAACAGACACAGAAGCTCAATTTAAACTGATGTCATAAAAAGAAAAAGTACCCCACTTACCTATATTAGTTAATAGATGTCGAAATGGCCAGCTCGACAGCAATAGAATGGGACCACTTCAGTAACAGATTTCATGGAATTCCCCTTAGAATTTCCATTTTTATTGGCCTCTTATATTCAGCCCAAAGGTGTTGCATAAGCCCCTTCCTGGCAAGCAAGAGTACATCATCAATTTTTTTGACAGTTTTGAAAGTCTACAATTTAAATTGCTGTTTCACCATTTCAGACTCCATGGAAAGTTCCAATATGTTAACATAATTCCAGATTCACTATTCTCAAGTGTGCTGGCAACTGAGCAGCCTTCTCTGAAGGAGTCTTCTTGAGTGGCCAGATCTGTTTTAAAAATTTTAGAGGTGACTCCAACTTTATATTTCTCTTATACACATACATACCATTCATACACAGTGTCCTTGGCAACTACTCAATTTTTAAAAGGTTTTTTAAACTCCAAATGGCATGATGGATTATAATAATCATGTCAACTAAATATTTATTGAGTGCCTATTCTGTGTTAGGTGCTGTTCTAAATTTATTATTTAATCCTAACAACAATATTAAGAAGAAGGGACTATTTTATTTCTGCTGCAGGAAATTGAGATACAGAGGTCAGGCAACTTGTTCCAAGTAGGAGTAGCTAGAGAGAACAATTGAATGGTAAAATCAGGATTTAAATTCAGGCATTCTGTCTTGAGAATTTAACAACTTAACCCCTACAGATACTCCCCTACCACTTGATTAAGGGTCTTCTGTGTTGGTCTTCTGGTTTTTCTTCTGCAAGCTTCTCAGCTTGCAGAAGGCCTGAGACTTCACCTTCTGATTGTGTGAGCCAATACTCATTAATAAACTCCCCTTCATATATACATCTATCCTATTAATTCTATCCCTCTAGAGAACCCTAACTTAATACAGAGTTCATCATTGGTATTTTTCCTCTTGAGAAAAGCAAGATATTACTGGACATATAGCCTTACAGACCTCAAGCACTTGATGGTACCTTGGTTGCCCTGCCTTTAAATAGGTAAGTCTCATAATCTGCCAAGGAATACAATGGATTTTACAAATGGGTAAAATAATATTTGACTTTTTCTTAGAAACCTAAAAAACGTCATTAGAAAAATATGTGTACAACTAAAATCATATATAAGTTGATTCTGAATTTTCTGTTTGAAATAATAGTAGGTACTCACTTTAATTTTTATATTGGAAAGTTAAAGCTGAAAGTTAACATCATTTTTTCCCAAAACTACCTAGCTAAAACTTGAAGATCCTAAAACTCAAATAACAATTATGGACAATGTTCAGACAAGGCCACTAGTGACATTTCTGAAACAAGACAGACAAGGTCATTCTCAACATCCTGCCTTCTTATTAACATGAGTGATTGCTACTTTTTTTAGCAGTAACTAGTCTGGGCTCACTTTAATCAACCTGCCTCATAGAGTAGAAAAGAAAAAAATTAAGACCAGCTTATTGATTATATTGACTTATACCAGCTTCTTAAGAACATCCAGTACAAAACTGGACTCCATGTTTTAAAATTCAACCTTCAACCATGCAATTCAAGGCCAAATCATGTAAGAAGTTCCTGCAAACTCTGTTTTACTAGGACAACTCACGGTTTCTCTGGAGTGCATTCTTACTGGCAGCAGTAAGCTATATAAATCTAACATGGATTACAAGTGTGTTCTTAGAGCTCTTTGGTTGGTGGCCCATAATAGTTTCTAGATTGTTTGGCTACATACAAGGTGGTATTTGGGAAAAAACTACAACTTTCCTATTTTGTATATGTTGAGTTCAGGATGCTTTTGAAACATTCAAACAATGTTAAAGAAATGCTATCACAAAGGGGAAGCTTGAATACATTTTTAGAAGTTACCAACACATAGATGGAAATGGAAGTCAGGGTATAGATGATATCACTCAGAGTAAAAAGCATAGGAAGGGAAGAATGGGTAACTATCACTGAATCTGGAATAATTCCAGTATGAAGCGGTATGAAGGTTCTGTAGAGAAGGACAGACAAGTAAGGCTGAGAAAGTTCATCCAAAAATCAAGTATAAAGACCAAGAGCATATCATCACATAAACCAAAGAAGATAATATGTCAGCACCTGTGGAGTGACCAATGATTGAAAGCATTTTAGAGAACAAGTAAGAAGACAATTGAAAAATGCCCTTTGGAGTTTGTGATATTAAGTGTTAATTTGATTGGGTTTAAGGATGCAAAGTACTGTTTCTGGGTGTATCTGTGAGGGTGTTGCCAAAGGAGATTAATATTTGAGTCAGTGGACTGGGAGAGGAACACCCACCCTCAATGTGGGTGAGCATCATCTAATAAACTGCCAGTGATAGCAGAAGAAGGTGGGAGAAGGTGACTTGCTGAGTCTTCTGGCCTTCAACTATCTTCTGTGCTGGATGTGTCCCACCCTAGAACATCAGACTCCACCAAATGAAGACACACAACTTAGAACCCGTAGGAAAATTTGAGCTCAAGATCTTTAATTATTATTTTAGTCATGAATGTTGAAATGGTTACTGAGGAAGACTAGAGAGGAAAACATGCTTGAAAAAAATGTTAGAAGAGTTAATTGAGGGAAATGATGGCAGTTGACAATAGACAAATGCCAAATCTTATTGAGAGTTTAGTAGAAGACAAATAATGACAACATCCATAGCTGCCTAACATCCTCAGATGAGGTTCTTTTATTCAACAGTGGAGACTAAGGATGAGTAATAACAATGGAGATCAAGAAGAAGCCTAGCCCCTCTTCCCCTCAGCCTCCCAGCTTCTCCTTGTGGTCCACGTTATGTGAGAAAAATAAGCATTGTGCATTGGAGAGAGTGGCAGGGGAAGAAGTGCCTGGAGAGCTAGCCACACTTGAGGGAAGTATATGCATGGTAAAAAGGTAGATGGTGTAGAGTAGTTGGTTTTCTCTAAATGGATACTTCCAGAGGACCTCTTTGGAAAGGACGGCAGCAGTAGTGGAGTGAGTGAGAAGAAGGAAGAACAGAGCAGTACAGTCAGAGCATAAAGAAGGCTAGATGATTGGAGGGGCATGTTTTGTCCACCGGTGATGGACAACAAGGTGAAGACACGTACTTCTGAATTTTTGGTTATTCAGACAAAGCCCCTGAGAGACCTCAGATGTTCACATTCTGTCCCTGAGGTACGGGGTATGATAATTCCTCAGCCCAGTTAGTAGCTGTTGCATACTTACCCCAAGTCAAACTCTTTTCCTTACCTTCTTCCTGGCATGCTGTGCTTACATCCCCAGACCCGCCTTAAATGTCATTCTCTCTAGAAATTTTCCCCAACTAACCTTAGCAGGAATAATTTTTCCTTCCTCTAAGTTTCCAGGGCTTTTGGTGTACCAAGGTGATTGTAAGTGAAGTATTCCCACTCTACGGTGGAAGTCAAAAGATGTACATGATTTGCCCAAGGTGATCCAGATTTTCTGACTCCAAGACCAGTGTTCCTTGTTTTATTTTGTTTTGTTATGTGTAGAGACTATGAGACCACTTACTGGTGGCTTGGTCTTTTAAAAACAGAAAGGTACCAAACTCTAATAATCTCCTAGATTTGTAGACAATAGCTCCATGCTTGCCAAGATGGCTAGTAGTCTTTGATTTTGCTCCAACACAGGGGGCATGTTGCCTTGCTTCTGACATGTAGGAAGAATGCAGAGAACATGTTCCTCATGGAAAAGGACTCATGAATGGACAACTCATGGAATCCAACATTATGGATTCCATGATTGGAAAGATATTTCTCTGTCAATCCATTCTGTGGATAAAATGACTTGCCATTTTCAATACATCACAACACCTTCGTTTTGTTCCTACAATATCTTTTTGTTTTGTTTTAAATTTTGCTTTACAAATAATAAGTGTATACATTTATGGAGTACAATGTCATGTTTTTATGTATGTATATACTATGGAATAATTAAATCAAACTAACATATTTATCACCTCAACTATATTTTGGGGTGAGAACATTTAAAATCTACTCTTTTATTAATTTTCAAATATATATTATTAACTGTGGTCACGGTGCTGTGCAATAGACCACTAAAACTTACTCATTATAACTGAAACTTTGTACTTTTTTTGTTGTTGTTAGATGGAGTCTAGCTCTGTCACCAGGCTGGAAGGCAGTAGCATGATCTCAGCTCACTGCAACCTCTGCCTCCCGGGTTCAAGCGATTCCTCTGCCTTAGCCTCTTGGAGTAGCTGGGATTACAGGCATGCACCACCACATCCAGCTAATTTTTGTATTTTTAGTAGAGACATGACTTTACCATGTTGGACAGGATGGTCTCAATCCCTCGACCTCGTGATTTGACCACCTTGGCCTCCCAAAGTGCTGGGATTACAGGCCTGAGCTACCACACCCTGCCAACTTTGTACCTTTTGCTGAGCATTTCCCCTTTTCTTATCCTCCCACTGCCCAATCCTCTGGTAGCAACTATTCTACTCTCTACTTCTATGAGCTCAACTTTTTTTAGATTTCACATATAAGTGAAATAATGCTGTATTTGCACCTCTGCGCCTGTCATTTCACTAGACATAATGTTTTCCAGGTTAATCAATGTTAGAGAAAAGAAGAAAAAGTTTTCCTTCTTTTTTAAGCCGACATGGTACTCCACTGTATATGTGCACCACATTTTCTTTATTCATCCACTGATGGACACTTAGGTTGCTTCTGTATCTTGGCTATTTGTGAGTAGTGTTTTGTTGTTGTTGTTGTTTGCTTTGGCTTTTTGTTTTTTGTTTTTGTTCTTGTTTTTGTTTTGAGCCAGCATCTCATTCTGTCACCCAGACTGGAGTGTAGTGGTGCAATCTTGGCTCACTACAACATCCACCTCCCAGGTTCCAGCGATTTTCCTGGCTCAGCCTCCTGAGTAGCTTTGATTACAGGTGTGCACCACCACATCTGGCTAATTTTTGTATTTTTAGTAGAGAAGGGGTTTCACCATGTTGACCAGGCTGGTCTTCCTCACCTGAGGTCTCAGGTGATCCACCCACCTCAGCCTCCCAAAATGCTGTGATTACAGGCGTGGAACACCTAGAGCGAGATTCCATCTCAAAAGAAAAAAAAAGAAGAGGAGAGGAGAAGTGGGGTGAAGAGGGGAGGGAAGAGGAGAGGACAGACGGGGTAGGGGAGAGAAGGGTTAGGGGAGAGGAGAAGGAAAGGAAAGAAACACCGTGGGGATAGAAACTGAAAGGTCACAGAATTATAAAGAAATTCCAGAGACAGTATTTGACCGTGTGAAGCCAATGTTATGAGGAATTAGCAAGTATATATGAAGATATTATGAGAGAGAAGAGATTAAGGCAATGGAGATGGAAAGACAGAAAGGTCCTAAGAAAAAAGGAGGTAGCGGGAACACCTGATGCCTGAATTGCTTTCTGGAAGCCAAAGAACCACCATTCCTATAGTTTTCCCTTTCCATTCACTATCTATTCTCTCCCAGCCTTCTTTGCAGACTCTTCTCTATTTTGCCTTTAAATATTAGTTTTCTTCATTGAGGGCTCTGAGCTTGGGCTTTCTTCCACCTATATGCTTTCCAAGGGGCATGGCCATGGCTTCCCATACTGCCTATATACTGATGAGGCCCAGATATTAATTTCTAGGGTCTCTCTCCTGAGTTCGAGTCCTGCTTATCCAGCTGCCTGGTGAACATTGCCACGCCCCAGATACATTTTACTAGCCCTCAAAATGAAATTATCTAATGGAAATTTCCTGTCAAAGCTGCCCTTTTCTAATACTTCTTTTTGGTGATGGAAACTCTCAGCTGAAACCCAAAAATCATCCTAGAAATGTCTCTTCTTTAAATTCACTTAAACATTGTTATATTCATTCTATCTTTTTCATTTTTTATTTTTTGACTCCCTCTTGTTCCAGTCCCTCTGCTACTGTCTACGCTTAGGGCCTCTGAACTGCCCTTTTAGTTTCCCAGCATCAGTCTCCTAACCCTGCTCATAACTCTACTGTGGCCACCCCATGTTCTTACAGGAGAGCCTAAACATTTTCACATGGCATTCAAATCCTCCATGAGGCTTCCCCTGGCTACTTCATCAACATAATATTTTGCTGCACTCCATCTAACCCCAGGTTTCAAGTTATCCAGACTGTCTTTGACTCCCACAACATCTCAAGTTGTTTTCCCCATCTGGACTTTGCTGTCCCTGGTCTCCCTTCCAGAAATGCTAAGTTCCCTTTCTCTTCCTGTCAACACTTTCCTATGCTGTCCTTTAATATTTATGATCTTGCCTCCACAGGAAATCGCTATCTTTTTATTATGTCCCAACTATACTCTGTACAGATGCCTATGACAACATCGATAGCACTTTATTATGCTTAATTTTAAAACTTTTGTATCCCTCTGTTTGACCTGTAGGGGCAGAAAATATATCATTTTAACTGTTTGTCCTACGCCTAGCCATGAAAGCATTCAGAATATGCTTTGGAGGAAAGGAAGGAAATTAACACACTGATTCTCTATGAGAAAAATAAATTAGCCCATCCTCTGAGAGAAAAGAATAATTCAAGGTAAGTGAAGTCATGAAATTTAGTGGTCATAATTCAAAATGCTCACACATACACGTACACACACACACACACACACACACACACCACCTCCACCACCACCACCACCACCACCACACAAAGCTTTCTTACAGAGGACAAAAAAGGATATCGTCTTCTTCCTCAGAAAGATGTAACATCTCTTCAGCAATTGGAAGCAGAAACCTTGAAAGGTAGGATAACAAAGCAAAGAACACAATTTTTAAACTAAATGGATAAATTCTCAGGTATATAAAGACTTTTTATTTACATACCTATCTTAGCAAGAATACTAGGTTATAGGAAAGTGGAATTTGCTCCATATTGATACTAATAAGGAGAAATTGGAGTCCTTCACAGAGATATGGTCCCAAGTATGCTGGCAGCAGGAAGGACTCTGTCACAGCTGATAACTGCTAAAGAGTCAATTAGTCCCTAATTAGCTGAGGAGAAGCTGCTGCTGCCGTTGCTGTGAGCCTAAAGAAATGTTTTAAGCACAGTTGAAATTGGAATGTAATAATCTCTGTTTAGAATGTAATTAATGATGCATTTAATCAAGGATGAGAGAGGACCTTCACTGCTCTAGTGCTAATCTGGATTACATGGGCTAAGGTACTGAATGAGAAATTGAGGTGTGAGTTAGTAGCCAGGTGTTCCTCCCATTTGTCCTGCAGTATTAAGTGCACAACATGTGACACCCTTCAGTCAAGGAGTGAAGGAAACTGTTAACACCGAGGAGGCACACTAAGTGTAGACTTCGAAAGAGCATAAGAAACAGGGAGGGGCCCTTGATGAATGGGCTACTTCATTCAACAGCTCTGTACCTTCTCGAAGGTTCTGGGGGAAAGGGACTGAGAGAAAGAACTTTTGCCTCCCAGAATGGAATGGTAAATGGCAAGCTGAATATTCTAGTCAAGAATGGGAACCCGCTTTGGATTCCACATTTTGAAAATGATTTCTTCCTTAATATAATGTATCCTGAGGGAACTGGGGGCAGACGATGCACAATTTCTCCCTTGGCAGTTCTTCTGCCCCTGAACTGTAGGCGCAGAGTTGAGTTTGATGCTTGCACATGTTTTCTTTGTGTGAAACATTCTCTTCCATCTCACTTAATATCTTCTTATTCTCCAGGAGTCCTCACACATCAATTCCTGTGGGAAGCATTTCCTGATACTCTGCCCACACCTCTACCACCACCCAAGAGAGGAGTAAGAACATTATCTAGGTCACTCTCACATGTGATTATTGAAGCACATAAACATTATAGTGCCATGGCCTGTTTATGTACCTACCTACAATACTGGATGTGAATTCTTCACAGGTAGGAACCATCTGATTCATCTTTGAATCCCCAGGTTCTGACATGAAGCATTGTCCAGTCTCACATGTTCAATTAAGGTTTATTGAACTAAACTATATGAGATAAGGCAAAGCTGCTTATAATGTAATATTCAAAATGAAAGCATCAAAGACATTTTAATGTACTTCCCAGGGTAAAGGACAACCTAAGGAATAGTAGGCCTGGGAAATAGAAATAAAAGGGGCATAGCTAAACTATTTCTGGACCACAGACCCTTTGACAGTCTGGAAATGCCTTTGAACTTCTTCTCTGGCAGTATTTTAAATACATAGCAAAATACATAATATGACAAACTAAAGTATTGAAGAAAATCTTTGTGATGTTTGGTTAAGAAAAGCTTTCTCAGAACACAAAAAGCACAAACCATAGCAAAAAATTTGATAAATTGGACTTAGTCAAAATTTTAAATAATTTTAAATGTCTGCTCTTCAAAAGAACTGTTAAGAAAATGAAATACAGGCCAGACACTGATAGAAAAATTGCGTAGCACACATCTGATAAAGAACTTGCATGAAGAATACATAAATGACAAAACATTAAACTCAGTAAAAAGAAAGGCAAAAAATTGAACGAATGTTCAGCAAAGAAGATGTACAGATGGCCAATAAACACATGGAAAAATATACAATATCAGTAATCATCGGGGGAAATAAGAATTAAAAGTACAAAGAGATATCACTATACTTCCAATAGAATGACTAAAATTAGAAGAATTGACAACATTAATCACTGGAGACAATCCAGAGCAATCAGAGCACTAACATGTTGTGGATGGGAATACAAATAATAGAGTTATTTTGGAGAACAATATGGCAGACTTTATAAAGTTAAACATATACTTACCCTATGACCCAACAATTCCACTCATAGATATTTACTCAAGAGGAATGAAAACATGTTCACACAGCAAATGTTAATAGTTGTTTCATTCATAGTGGCCGAAAATCCATTAACAGGAGAATGGCTAAAAATATTGTGGTATATTCATACAATGGAATACAGCTGAGCAGCAAAAAGGGACAGATTACCAATATGTGCAACAGCATGGGTGAAGTTCGAAATCTCATTATACTAAGTGACTAAGTAAAATAAGCCAGGCACAATAGACTACATGTTATATGGTTCACTTATGATATTCTAGAAAAGTCAAAACTGTGGAAACAGAAATCATCACTGGTTGCCTGTGGACTGTGAGGGAAGAGAGGCATTGTTTACAATGAAGCATGTGGGAACTTCCTGCAGTGATTGAAAATATCCCAAATCTTAATTTTGGTTGTAGACATACAACTTGTATGTTTGTTAAAACTCACTAAACTGTAAAAGGGGTCAGTATTATTGCATATAAATTATTTCTCAATAAAGTCTGAGTTTTTTTTAAAACTTAAAGTTTTATCAGAGAGAAATTATGAGTTACTAGTTACCATTGTTACTGGAGCTAAATTGCCCTTTTAGAGAATTCAAGCTCAGGTTCCCCCCTCTCCCTGATGCCCAAAGGAAAGGCATTTGTTCATGCTCTAAATACCGAGAGGAACAGATGCATTGGCTGAGCATCTCACTGAGTTTGTATGCTATTTGGAAATTGGATTGCTTTGATAAATTACTTGCTAGCCAGGAAAGCATTAATGGATTATTTGTCCACCATGATTTCAAATTTTTCCCTAATGATAAAATCATTTGAAATAAAAGAGTGGAGCCAAAGTAGTTTTACTCGGGAAGATATTATTTCATACGTAGACACGTCAGAAACAGTGTAAGCATGAAAAATAAATATATTCTAATGTTCCCTTTTTTACTTACTTTAAGTGTTATAAATAATAGCACCAAACAATTTCAATCCTAAATAGCACATACTTCAGAATTCTTTTTAAGTGCTTGTCATGTTAAAGACTAGAAATTATATGTGGATGTGGGTGTTGTAAACTTTACTCTTCAATTTGAATCTTTACCTCTCAGTTCATTTTAATACCTGCATTAATTCTACCATTTAGGGATAGTAACAGATTACAGCACTGTTTTGGCATGTTTATGTGCTCTAATATTTGCCTACTGCATTATAGAACATTTTGTTTTAATAGGACTCTATGTGTCTTAAGAGTTTCCTTGCAAATTATTGATATTTAAATCAATAATGCAAAGAAAAATGTTAAAATCTTTATGAAGTCAGTTTCTTTCATTTATTTGTTAATAGAACATTAACATTATCTGCCTTATCCAAAACAATTATTTTCTCATCTACAGTTTATAGAATGAAGAGCCACTGCTAATTTTAAATCAGTTCCTGTGTAACTATCAGATTAAATGAACCAGTTCTTACCTTTAGGCCTTTTCAACGTTTTGTCATAACATTAGTTGTTTTAATGAACTGGTGATAGATAATTTAGTTATTTCCATTTTTTTATTGTGAGAAAGACCAACTAACTGCCCAGTTAGCACATATTTTTACATTTTGCCTTGCATAGAGTTGAGCTGCAAGTAATTGTTTACTGTCTTTACATGAAGTCTATTCTTTTACATATCTAGATCTGCTGATGTCTGACACACTAGCTACTGGCCATAGAGAATTATTGAAATTAATTAAAATAAAATTAAAGGTGTGGTCAGCCTGGATAAATTTCATGTGCTCAATAACCACATGTGGTTTGTGGCTATCCTATTGCTCAGCAAAGATACACATTTTTATCACAACAGTTGTATTAGACAGTGCTTGTCTAGTCCAGGATCAGAAAACCTTTTCTTAAAGTATTAGATAGTAAATATTTTAGGATTTATGGGCCAACAGGCAAAATGGAGTCTATCATTTAGGTACTTATATAACCATGTGAAAACATCAACCTATTTAAACATGGAAAAACCATTCTTCACATGAGGGCTGTAAAAACAGGCAGTAGGCTGGATTTGAGCCATAATTTGCCTACTCGTGGTATAGTTCATTCAATCCCGTATTCATTAAGCACATCTTTATTGAACGCCTCTATGTTTTAAGCAGTGGCCTAAATGTTAAGCTTGGAGTAGTTAACAGGGAAACATAGTCCCAGCTCTCCTGGGGTTCAGAACATAACAGAAAAGACATATCAAAAGTTAGACAATTATTTAATTATCATAATTTGACAAGTACAATGAAAGAGATGTAAAGGATGTACGGGGAAACTAAATCAGCCTAAAAATTAACTTGACTGAAAATCATCTGCAACAAAAATTATTTTTTAATGTGTGACAAGTGCTGTTTATTTTAAACTTTCCAGCTGATCTATGTAAAAAAGTTGCTGTATACATTAATGAATCTAGATAATATTTTTAATGGATTTATGTTCAGATGTATAATGTTCTCATAAGCCATCTATTCTATAAATCTGAAATAATGGTACATCTAATGATATAAATTATGTTTGTAAAAATAATATTTGTTATTTATAATTTTCTTTTATTTTTCCTTATCTAGAATCTTTTGTAAGAATAAAAATGTATGAATTGAGTGTTTTCTTGTAATAAGAAAAACTTGCCATAGATTACTCCTAAAAGGACTCTTATTTTCTATTAATTGCTTTAATCAAAATTCAAATTGAGTTCCTAATTAAACAAAATATTGTGATGCACATAAAACCAGCCAACTTTGACAGATTTTTTTGAGGACGCATGACTTTCTTTTATTTATGAAAACTCAGTATACATAATCAGCAAAGCAAAATAAAAATATATGCTCTACTCTCTTTCCCTACACTAGCAATGTTGCTTAATATTTTATTGGATTTTCTGAGGCCTTTCTGGCATTTTGCAGTTTACTTAAATGCTGCCTTTTTATTGTTGGTATCAAAAATTTTAGGTAAATCTAAATATTTGATCACTGAGCATGTGTGTGTGTGAGAGAGAGACTTGAACAAGCAGAAACCATTTTAAATTGAGCACATCCCCTAAATGACAGACAAATAGGCCAAATTGAAATTGCTTTTAGGATTAAATCATGTGCCACATTTTGGCACAGTTTCTACTTGCATTTCCACCATTATCTTATGTCATTGAGGACCCTCAGTTTTCTTACTGAGTCTATCAGACCCACAGGAAAGCGCAAAAATTTGCCAGCATCTTTTTTCCCCAGCAGAAGCTCTCTGTTGGGTTAAGATTAATCCGCAGCCACTAAGGAAAATGACAACCAAAAATTGCCAGCTTATTTCAGAGTGATTCTCCTTTCCCTGGAATTTTTATTCGTACTATTTTCTTATTCTGATATCTTTAAAAATCTGTTTATTTCTGGTTTATTTGCCTTTTTCTGGTTGTTGCAGTATGTTGGCCTGTGGTGACCTGCCTGACAACAGACCTACTAATTTCATTTTAGCATGCTGATGTATGTCTACTGTACAAGGCCTCTGTCCTACAAAGCAAAAGGAAAACCTACCACAATGTATTTGATTCGGTGAAGAGATAGAACTTAGTTCAAAGTTGTGTTTTTTAGATTTTGGAAACAAACTATCATCATTTTTATTGATATATGTTTGAAGATACCACAGAGGCACAAAACTGTTTTTAAAAAATCAAGTGCACACAAAGAAACAAAAAAGTTGTTCACTTGTAACCTACCTTTTTAAAAGATAGTGCTAAAGAAAGGAATTCCTGGAAAAATAAATAAATATATATGTATTTGTTATATATATATTTATATTCTTGTTTTAGACAGAAATATTCAAATGCAGTTTTATTAATAAAATGTTTAGGAATTCACTTCCCACCCTCATTTCTGTGCTTTTAAATTTTGAGCATCAGGACCAACAAGTGAGGAAAACATCTAACTGTGTTGACTCTGCTCATACACCCTCATTTATCCCCCAGCAATACACATATGACCTACATGTATATACATAAATGGCACTTCATGGCATCTGAATTGTATCAGCCTGTCTATTCTGTTGGATGCTTTAAGGCACAGATTAATATTCTTACAAATGGTTTTGTAATTTTTAAATACACTTTTTACTTCAAGATAATTTTAGACTTACAGAAAAGTAGGTAAAAGAGTTCTCATATACTTCTTAGGCCAGTTTTCTCTAATGTTACACCTTATATTCCCACAACGTATTTGTCAAAATTCAAAAAGAAACATTGGAATATTAACATATTAACTCCAGACTTTATTTGGATTTCAACAGTTTTCCATTAATTTCTTCTTTCTCTTTTGTGACCTCATCCAGAATACTGCATTGTATTTAGTGTTTTGTGATTAAAAAAAAAAATGGATGTTTTATAAAGTTTCACCTTTTAAAATTTAGTGTCCTGTTTGTGCTACTATATAAGCATTTAATGCAATAGTGTTCATCTGAGTATTGCTTTTGAGTGCCAAAGTACCATGTTTTTCACACTCCAAGACTCTTAGGCAGGCTTCTGAAGACAACTTGCCTCTTATTTATGATACTATATATTAAAGTAACTGAAAATATTCAAAATAATGCTTACTTTGTGCACAGTCCATGAACTCTAACCAAAACACATAAATGTCAGATTTGAGCAATACATTTCGATTGATTTTTAAATTCCATTTGAGCCACTATTTTTCTGAATATATGCCCATGGAAAATATTTTTAAATATTGTTTTATTAAAAAATTGTTTCCCATAGAATCGGCAAAGTTCTTTAGGTAGATTTTTAGTAAAATGTTTGAACAATTTAAATGCTATTTCAGACTGTCAGAATGATGAATGTTTTTTAATTATTTTCATAATGATTTATCACTCCAGTTTACACTAATTGAAACATTTTTTTCACTTCACCCAAACAACTGAAATTTTTCTGTTATCTTCTTTTCCTTGTTGTATACTCTGCTCTGAAGCACCTTCAAATTTAAAAATGAAAAAGAAATAGTATTGTATTCTAGGGCCATTACTGAATGTGCATGAGCTATTATAGTCAATGAAATAAGTATTATATGGTTGAAGACTAAGGAAATAGATTATGGTGCCACTAAAAACACCAAGATAGGCTGGGTGTGGTGGCTCATTCCTGTAATCCCACATTTTGGGAGGCCAAGGCAGGCAGATTACCTGAGGTCAGGAGTTCAAGACCAGCATAGCCAACCTGGCAAAACCTTGTCTCTGTTAAAAATACAAAAATTAGCTGGGCTTGGTGGCAGGCATCTGTAGTCCCTACTACTTGGGAGGCTGAGGCAGAAGAATCACTTGAACCCAGGAGGAGAAGGTTGCAGTGAACCAAGATCGTGTTACTGCACTCCATCCTGGGCGACAAGAGCAAGACTCTGTCTCAAAACACAACAAAAACAAACAAAAACACCAAGGTATTCCTGGAAAAGCTACAAAAATATGCTTTTCAGTTAAGGAGAAGCATTTATCAATGCTGCCAGTCCTGGTAAAGATCCCTTGACTCTAATATACTATAAAGGAGACACTTCTTGTAATAAACATGAAGAGGATGCTAGCTTTGATTGTAGCATAACTATCTTCCAGGTAGGACTCTAGCTTCTGAAAGTAACTTTGTAATGCTCATCTCCTGAAGATGACTATAATGCTTGGCACCAGTTCATGGAGGCAGCCATGATTCTAATTAAAGTCTGATTAAAGTTTGAGACACCATCTCAAAACAAAGCAAAACAAAAAAACACACAAAAAAACCCACCAAGATATTCCTGGAAAAGCTATGAAAATATGCTTTTCAGTTAAGGAGAAGCACTTATCAGTGCTACCAATCCCAGTAAAGATTGTTGACTAATATAATATAAAGCAGACTTTTTTTGTAATAAACATGAAGAGGATGTTAGCTTTGATCATAGCATAACTATCTCCCAAGTAGGACTCCAGCTTCTGAAAGCAACTTTGTGATGCTCATCAACTGAAGATGACTGTAAAGTTTAGCACCAGTTCATGGAGGCAGCCATGATTCTGATTAAGTCTGGGTCTAGAGAGCTACCTGGAAAGGTTTGAAATAGAGGTGATTTAAACTGAAGAGAAAACTGCTAAAGCACGGGTTACACACTGCCAGCCTGTACTCCTATTTTGTTAGGCAGAGAGTGAGTTTTCTTTGTTTTTCATATTTGAATTAATTCTTGAATTCTTGAATATTGGCAGGTTACACTACAGGAATCTAAATTACTCTCATTTCTACATGTCATTAAAAAAGTAGAGATGAGTAGCAGGCCCCTTTTCCCTGGGGCATGCACTCCTCAGCTACACACACAGCATCCACCACCCCACAGAGTTTCCCTACCTGGCAACTACCAGTTATCATCACTCCTTAAGCAGCTGTTTTCTTATGGTGAACAAGCTCTGTTTCCATGGTGCTATCAAAAGTAGGAAAAGGAAATGTACTTTGAGTGGCTGTGTTCTCACTGATGCTCCTAATAGGCCCTGAAGATATTTGACCTTGTGACCATGTGTAATAAGGTGACATTGAAGGGTGGTGTCCTCCTCCTCTGACTTTCAAATGTAATTCAGATAAAATTATTACCCTTAAATTGCTCTTATCTTATTGCTCATGGTAACAGCTTAGTAGTTTTAAGCACAAACTCTACCTCTAAACTGCCTCAGTTCAAACTCTTTTACACTTATGCTACTTATAAGTACATGACCTGGGGCAAGTTTCTGGACCTCTCTATGCCTCACATTCCTCAACCATAAAAAGGGGATGAAAATAGTACCTACATCCTAGAGTTTTCAAAAGGATTACATGAGTTAATGTGTGGAAAGCACTGAAGATAGTGCCTGGTAAAAACAATGTACTGTATAAGTGTTCACTGTTGCAGTCCTCATTTATGTTCTGATTATACTGATGTTTCCTTTATTGTATTTGCTCATGTCACCTCCTAATTTGTAAGTGACTGGTAAAAGGAAACTTGTCGCAAGGATATCTGACCTTCACCCACTCTTTGCACCTCCATCAGTCTGCATCAGCTTTAGGGTCTGGAGGTATATTTGCATATTGAAGGAGGTAAATAACTACAGTGAAAGATAACCTCCAGAAATTGTGGACTGTGACCTTAGAGATCATCTAGTTCAGGAAGTGGCAAGCTTTTTCTGTGAAGGGCCAGATTGTAAATATTTTGGCTTTGTGGCCATGTTGTCTCCGTGGCAACTACTCAGTTCTGCTGGTGCAGTGCAAAAGCAGCCGTAGGGTATATGGAATGAATAGACGTGGCTGTGTTCCAATAACATTTTATTTCTAGACACTGAAATTTGAATTGCATATAATTTTCACATGTCATTAAATATTATTCTTCTTTTGATTATTTTTTTCAACCTTTTAAAAACGTAAAAACCATTCTTAGCTCTGGGCCATAAAAAACAAGTGGAAGGTTTCAGCCAGAGTTTCACCTGGGAATTTTTTGTTAAATAGTGAAGCTACCTGGGCCCCACTTCAAACCCATTGAATAAAAATCTCTGGGTGGTGGGGCAATGGAATCTGTACTGTGAACATGTGTGTAATCCCTAGCAGTGTAGCTCTCGTGACCACACTTTAAGAAGCTACCCAAGGCCTTCGAATGAGTGTGGAGACTTCATGGCTCTCTTCATAGATCTAGAAATGATTTATAAATGTTGGTTATAACAAGTACCACATTGCAATATGAATATGATCACTTTTGACTTCAAATACTTAAATTTACTCTTCACATTCTTTTATTTTTTATTATCAAAATTTCTTGTAGACAAAGGTCATTATTTTCCTCTACAATGTTTAAAGAATGTGGTAGCACCTTGAACTTACCCTAAAATAACTGTATATTAGAGAAATCCTATTTCATGTTTTCATCAGTGTAGGAATATGTGCATGTTTATTGGCATTGTTTGTAGTGACAAAAAGTAAAATCTGAAAAGAACGCTTTCCTGGTGAATAAATTCTGGTGCATACTTACTTAAATTATGGTGTCTGTATGTAAAAGAATGTGTTTAGCTACATGTACTGCCCTGGGGGAGGGAAGTCCATCACATACTGATAACAACAACAAAAAAGCAAAATCCAGAGTAATGTTTGCAATACAATTTCATTTTCATTAAAAA